>NC_090443.1:50812923-52012923 GCF_031143425.1 Pleurodeles waltl
AATGGCCTCCTCACTGAGGGCAGCAGGGGTGACTGGGGCAGGGCCTGAGGTGCCTGGGGCGAAGGTGATGCCCACCCTCCTTGGTGAGCGGGCACGGGGCGAACGCTGAGGGGCTGCTGGGAGGGCGGGGCTGGTAGGGGAGGTGGCGGCTGTACCTGTAGAGGTGGGGGCACAGATGGTGCCGCCACCACAGGGGAGCTCACATCGGCGGACGAGTCCGTGTCGCTGGTTGGTGATCCGGTGGCCGACGTGAAGCTCCCCTCGCCCTCCGTCCCACTGGTGCATTCAGAGTCTGTGGTGTGGCCCTCCATGGCCATGTGGGATGCAGCTCCCTCGTGCTCCGGTGCCACTGTACCTCCGCCTGATGATGCTGATGTACAAAAGGACAGGGAGAGCAGGAAAAGGGGGGGGAGACGGAAGAAAGAGAGTTTTAGTGCATGGCATACCGCTACCGTTGGCGGACAAGACAGACGCAGCAGCCCCATACATTTCGCCGTGCTCCTGCCCTCTGCACATGCAATTTCTGGGATATGGCCTACATAGCAATGGTAGAAATCTGCCCACATGGATGGCAAAGGGGCAACTATACCTCAACTTGACACTGTTCTGAGCTGGGGTAGAGTCCCGCATGGCCTACATTACGGAGGGGCCTTGCCTACCTAACTCGCCCTGGCCTAGGGACACCCACAGCCCACCTCCCCCACCCAGACACCTCCACTGCATGCACAGTCCACAGAATGAGGTTGTACTCACCCCCTTGTGTCTGCTGTGATGTCCTTAAGCGCCCATCCAACTCCGGGTAGGCCACCGCCACGATCTGGAACATCAGGGGGGTCATGGTGCGACGGGCACCCCTCCCACGTTGGGAGGCCATCGCCAGCTGAGGTTCCGCCGTCTTCTTGCTGCAGCGGCGAATGTCCTCCCATCTCTTCCGGCAGTGGGTGTCCCGCCTCTGGTGGGCCCCCAGGGTCCGGACTTCCTTGGCGATGGCACGCCAAATGTCCCTCTTCTGGTGGGCGCTGACCTACATGACATGCACAAGGAAAGAGGAACAGTCATTACCTACTGCACCGTCAATGTGAGTGGCCCCCTCCCAACTCAGGCCATGTGGCCCATTCATCCCCATGCATTTCTGTTCTTAGAACTCTGCCCCCTTCCCTTTCCCACCCAGCCCTGTCCACCCAGGCCTAGCCCATCCAACGTGCTCCCTGTGTACTGACCTCTTGGTCTGGAGGACCGTAGAGTAGCATGTACTGGGGGAGGACCCCAGCCACAAGTTTCTCCAACTCCTGTGCAGTGAAGGCAGGGGCCCTTTCCCCAGACGCAGCAGCCATCGTCGCTTCCAGACCGAGGTCACAGCAGCACTGGCAGTGTAGGTCCTCTCCTGTCGAAGGTCAGGTATCTAGTGATTGAACTGATGGAAAATGGCGGTGACGTCCGCGGCGGGGCGCATCATCACCGCCGGCGCACCTGTTCATTGGCTCCTGGGACCCATAGGGTCCAATGTTAACCAATGCAGCATTGCGCCGCGGTCTACGACCGCCTACCGCAACGGTGTCCAACGCCAGCGCAGTTACCCCACAATTCCATTGTCCCAGTTTAGAGGTCAGGCAGCCGCCATTTCAGGGGCCCACATGGCTTCATTTACTACTGCGTCACACATACCGAGGCCTACACTCAAAACATATCCCGGAAGGGTTAATTGTCTGTTGTAGTCTTGTGTGTAACTGTGGGTACATACCTGGAGAAATGGTGACTGTTTCTTCGCTGTTGTCCTTCTTAGGCACCGTCAGTTGGGACATATGGGAAGATGGCGGAATCCGACGGTGTACCGATCGCTGGTGGACCTGTTGACAATGGAAGAGAGACATTTGATCGTGACCTACCGGTTTGACCGTGCCACAATCCAGCAACTATGTACCCAGTTGGAGCCAGACCTGATGTCACCAATCCGCCATCCGACTGGAATCCCCCCTGACGTTCAGGTGCTGTCAGTGCTCCATTTCCTTGCTAGTGGGTCATTTCAGACTATTGTGGCCATGGCATCAGGGATGTCCCAGCCTATGTTTTCCAACGTTTTGTCCAGAGTGTTGTCTGCCCTGCTGAAACACGTAAGGAGATACATGATTTTCCCTGAAGTGGAGGATTTGCCTACAGTTAAAGGTGACTTCTATGCCCCTGGACATATCCCCAACGTCATAGGTGCCATTGATGGGACCCATGTAGCTCTGGTCCCCCCGCAGGAGTGAACAGGTGTACAGGAACAGGAAGAGTTATCATTCGATGAATGTCTAGATGGTCTGTTTGGCAGACCAGTACATCTCGCAGGTAAATGCTATGTTCCCTGGCTCTGTGCATGACGCCTACATCCTGCGGAATAGCAGCATCCCTGATATGATGGGTGAACTCCAGAGGCACCATGTATGGCTATTAGGGGACTCTGGTTACCCCAACCTTTCCTGGCTATTGACCCCAGTGAGGAATCCCAGGACCAGGGCAGGGGAACGCTACAATGAGGCACATGGGCGGACTAGGAGGGTTATCGAACGCACCTTCGGCCTCCTTAAGGCCAGGTTCAGGTGCCTCCATATGACAGGTGGGTCCCTATTCTACTCACCGAAGAAGGTGTGCAACATCATCATCGCCTGCTCCATGCTCCATAATTTGGCATTGCAACGCCAGGTGCCTTTTCTGCAGGAGGATGATCCAGATGACGGTGTTGTAGCAGCGGTGGAGCCTGTGGACAGTGATGAGGATGAAGCTGAGGAAGAAGAAAACAACAACAGGGAGTCAGTCATACAGCAATATTTCCAGTGAAACACAGGTGAGAACATTTTCAGGTTTAACATTACATTAACTTTCACACGTCTACCTCTATCCTGTACTTACATTTAACTCACTATTTGTTAACTGAGTTGTCCCCTTCCATTTCAGTTTCACAAATGTGGTAACCCACGTGTCAACAGCTTTCACCCTTGAAGGGCTTGTGATGTGTGACATTGGTATGTTGGCCTTCCAATGGGTAACCCTTTTTGACACTGTAATTGACAATACAAAGTTCAAATTCATAGACTGACTCCAGTTTTATTAGTGTTTCAAGGGTGTTTATTTAAGTGCATAAAAATGAAGGGGGGTTGTGAAATGGGGATGGGTTATGGTGGAAGAATGTCCATGGCAGAGTCCAGTCTATTAGTCTCACAAGTACATTGCACATCTGGCCATTGGAAGTGGAGCTGGGGCAGTTCCAATCTGGACAGGGTAACAAAGTGGGACAGTGGGGGGACAATCAGGGTAGTCTTATTTCCTGGCGGGGGTCTTGCCATCTTGCTCTGTCCTGTTCCTGGATCTCAGGGACCGCATGCGTGGTGGTTGTCCGTCTGCAGGGGATGGGGTGTTGGTGTGTTGGTCCTGTGGCGGGGCGTCCTGTCCACTAGCGCCGGCGGAGGTGGTGGGCATTTCATCGTCCTGGCTAGTGTCAGGGGCCCCTTGGAGTGCCACGGTGTCCCTCAAGGTCTTTTGAATGTCCGTCAGCACCCCTACGATGGTGCCCAGGGCGGAGCTGATGGTCCTGAGCTCCTCCCTGAACCCCAAATACTGCTCCTCCTGCAGACGCAGGGTCTCCTGCAACTTGTCCAGGACCGTTGCCATCGTCTCCTGGGAGTGGTGGTATGCTCCCATTATGGAGGAGAGGGCCTCGTTGAGAGTAGGTTCCCTTGGCCTGTCCTCCCTCTGTCGCACAGCAGCCCTCCCAGTTCCCCTATGTTCCTGTGCCTCCATCCCCTGGACCGTGTGCCCACTACCACTGCCCCCAGGTCCCTGTTGTTGTTGGGGTGGTGGGTTACCCTGGGTGCCCGGTAGTGGTGGACACACCGCTGATTGACCTGTCCTGGGTAGGGAGGTATGGGCCCGCTGGGTGGGTGTTGTGCTGGTGTTACCAGAGGGTGGCAGCTCGGTGTTGGGCTGTGGCTGGGCAAGGGGAACCGACTGTCCTGAGGCCCACGATGGTCCGTGCTGGTCATCAAGATCCAGTAGGGATGGGCTGCTGTCGTCACTGTGGGCCTCTTCTGGGGGTGGAGTGGTGTTGTCTGGACCCTCTGGTGTGGTGTCGTTCCTTCGGGTTCCTGCGGTGGTATAAGTACATGATTATTGCATGTGTGTGTTTCATGGTGTGCAATGGTTGGGTGTGCGTGAACCCCAGTGCAGGCATTCCTGTGTGGGGGCTTGTGTGGTGATGGTTGGGGGGTGTTCTGGGTATGTGCAGTGGGCATGCTTTAGTGATGGGTATCCATGCTTAGTTGTGTCATGCAGGTCTTGGTGTTGGGATGGGTGATTGGTGTTATGGGTACATTAGTGAGGAGTTGTAGTGATAGGGGAGGGTGTGAGGGTGGGGGTGTGTGATAGCATGCAGGTAGGGTGGGGGATATGATACTTAAGATTTGACTTAACAGTGTCAGTTCCTCCAACGACTCCTCCGAGGCCCTCAGGATGCAAGATGGACAAGACTTGCTCCTCCCATGTTGTTAGTTGTGGGGGAGGAGGTGGGGGTCCGCCGCCAGTCCGCTGTACCGCGATGTGGTGCCTGGATACCGTTGAACGCACCTTCCTCCGTAGGTCGTTCCACCTCTTCCTGATGTCCTCCCTATTTCTTGGGTGCTGTCCCACAGCATTGACCTCGTCCACTATTCTTTGCCATAGCTCCATCTTCCTGGCTATGGATGTGTGCTGTACCTGTGAGCCAAATAGCTGTGGCTCTACCCATAGGATTTCCTCCACCATGACCCTGAGCTCCTCCTCAGAGAAGCGGGGGTGTCTTTGGTGTGATATGGGGTGGTGTGTGTGAGGTGTGGGGTGGGGTGGTATATGTGGTGATGAGTGTGGTGAGTGTAGTGTTATGTGGTGTTTTGTGCGTGGATGCTGTGTGGGTGATGGTGTTGTTTGCCTCTGTGTGATGGGGTTCTCTATTCTGTGCTGTCTCTCTATGGCCTTCTCTCTAATTTCTGGTCGTAGGGGTTTGTGGGTGATGTGGGTGTGTGTTTTATATTGTGTTGGATTTGTGGGAGTGTTGTTTGTATGTGTATCAGGTGTGTGTATTTGTAATTGTCCAATGTGGCGGTGTTTTGGAGCTGTGTGTGTATTTTGAGCGCGGCGGTGTGTACCGCCAATGGAATACCGCGGTTGAAAGACCGCTGCGTGGATTTGTGGGTCGTAATGGCATGGGCGTGTTTCTGTTGGCGTGGAGGTGGAGGATTTGTTTCCGCATGTTTATCGCTGACCTTTGGTGTGGCGGTATTGTGTGGGTGTCTGAATTTCGGCGGATTCCGTGATGTGTGTCATAATAGCTGTGGCGGGCTCCCGCCGCCGCCGCGGTGTATTGGCGGTCTTCTGCACGGCGGTAAGCGCCTTTTACCGCCCATGTTGTAAAGACCCCCTAAGTGTTGGACGAGAAACAAAGTGTTCAACATTTGAATGTGGGCACATCTCCTTTAGAAACACCATCAGAAGCTCCATCCTTAGAGGTAGGTCCTTCAAATGAAATGTCAATACAAATTAGCACTCTTGTTCTCTTCACTGTGATCGGTCTGACAGATACATTTACTGTGGTGGACAAAGTGGTGAAAACTGGTGTTTTGTCAATTGTGACAGTCCACAAACAGTATTAAGGTTGTATTCTCTTCAGTGTTGGTCACTCGTCTGTGTTCTTGGATAATCTGAACTTCTTTTTTCCTTACCCACTTCTAAGGTCCTCTTGTGGGCCTCCAAAGTGTTTAAATGTTAATGAGACTGATTCAATATAATTTTTTTTTTAGTCAAATATTTATGTAAACATATGTACTACGTTCAAAGAAGTTGAATAGCTTTTAAAAAACTAACTGAAATAACATAATAAAAGTAGGCCTGTGCAAAATTTAAATTGTGCATGCTTAATTTGTGTAATTTTGGGAATTTCAAATTGTGCCTATTATGTGAAATTCCTGAAATTATATTATTTCCCTACTTTGTTTAATTACGGGCTGCTCATGGTAAACATTTACAGTGAATGCCACAGTTCTGCAAATGCATAGGAACAGAGAGTGAGCAGCTGTTGTTTGTGGTTCTCTCGTTTAAATGCATCCTTGGTCAAAAAATTACACAAATATGCATTACACACTAGGGGGGTTATTACAACTTTGGAGGAGATGTTAATCCGTCCCAAAAGTGACGGTAAAGTGACGGATATACCACCAGCCGTATTACGAGTCCATTATATCCCATGGAACTCGTAATACGGCTGGTGGTATATCCGTCACATTTGGGACGGATTAACACCTCCTCCAAAGTTGTAAAAAACCCCTAGATATACAAAAATAGCGCAAAATGACGGATTTCATTCCGCATATTTAGGCTTAATTATAACGTAATTTTGCAGAATTACATAAAAGCAAATTACGCACATTTTGCACACCACTGAATAAAAAGAGGTTCTTAAGAGTTGGGAATTTGATTGAGTGATCTTAGTGGAGGTGAATTAGGGCCTGATTATGAGTCTCTCTGTATAAGCCGATCCATGTGTAAACCACTGTTTATGCATGGGTTGAAATTGCGAGTTGGTATGTATCTAATGCACCCGATAATTCTCACACACATTAAATAACTCAACCTTCGTTAAATTTTGGCAGGTCGAACCTGCCAAAATTTAACATGGGAAAGGCATATAGGTGGTCATTACAACCCTGGCGGACGGTGTTAAAGCTGCGGAAATACCGCAAACAGGCCGGCGGACAAAAAAAGGGAATTACGACCCTGGCGGAAACCACCAACAAAGACAGCCACTTTAACACATCGCCCGCCACGGCGGTACAGACAAACAGCGTGGCAGTCACCGCCAACAGACAGGCGGGAGACAATGTACCGCCCACACTATTATGACAGGCCAATCCGCCACCTTTTCCGGGGCGGATTCTCAGTGGATAAAAACACGGCGGCAACAGCTTTTGCTATGGAAAAACGCTCATCTTAACACACTCCACGAGGAACGACGACTCCATGGAGCCGAAACTCCAAATCCTACCTGCCTTTGTCTTTCTGCTCCTCTACGACCAACAGCGACGTAGGCACAGAAGATACCGGTGAGTACTGCATCTACGACACAGGGGAGGGGGAGACAAAAGTTAGGGGGACACCCACCAAACACCCCCACCCCCACCCTCGCATATCACAACATACACACCAATGCAGTCAAAAATATCACATGAACAACCCACAATCCCCCCGGAAGAATGCAAAGACAAAGCGAATTGCGGTCAAACATGGTAATGTGCCAATATACATGTCATACAAAAAAATACTGATATATATCTCGAAATCTGTCAAAATTATATATACAATACAAGAAGTAGTGCAGAAATGTACACACAATGTCCGTGCACCAACAGTCCAAAAATGCATGGGCAAGGCCCACAATAGATACCTGACCAAAAAAATCGGAGAGAACACTGCCGGGGCATCAGATAGAAACACTACAGGCACCTCAGGGGGAAGGGAAGGGGGGGCACCTCAGCCAGATGAATGCGAAGCCAGATCCACGACGGGGCTCCATGCCCATTGATGTATCCTGGGGAGTGCAAAGCCACAGGGGGTCATTCCGACCCTGGCGGTCGGTGTTAAAGCGGCGGCCAACCCGCCAACAGGCAGGCGGTCAAAAAAATGGAATTCTGACCCTGGCGGGAACCGCCAACGCAGCCCGCCACTTTAACACTCCGACCGCCACGGCGGGGCAAACAAACAGCGCGGCGGTCACCGCCAACAGACAGGCGGCAGACAATGTACCGCCCACCCTATCACGACCCACCAATCCGCCACCTTTTCCGGGGCGGGAGCCCCGCCGATAAAAACACAGCGGAAACAGATCACGAATGGGAAAACGCTCACCTCTATACACTCCACGAGGAATCTGGACAGCATGGAACCCGAATTAAACATCCTACCAGCGATTGTCTACCTGCTCCTCTACCAGGAGCACGAACGCCGCCGCAGGAGACAACGGTGAGTACTGCACCTACGACACAGGGGAGGGGGAGGAGAAAAGATTACGGGCACACACATACGCGACCCCCCCCACCCCCCCAAAATCCCCACACACCAATGCAGAGCAACAAGTCAGATTTACACCCCCCAAGCCCCCCGGAATAATTCAAAGACAAAATAAAATGATCATTAAAATAGAAGTATATTAAAGCATATTTGAACTGAAGTGAAATATTAGATTATTAAAACAAAGAAATCACAACATGAAGAATATGAACATAGTCCAAAAGTCCGGCACATATTGGCTACATGCCATTGTCCGTGGGCCAATGTGCATAAACACATGGGCAAAGCCCACACACGAAACCCGATTCCATTGGAGAGAACACTGCTGGGGCATCAGATAATAAAACCACAGGCACCTCAGGGGGAAGGGAAGGGGGAGCACCTCAGCCACATGAGTCCACGACGCCAGATCCACGAGGGGCCTCCATGCCCACTGTACCATCCTGGGGAGTGCAAAGCCACAGTCTCACAAGTCTCTACAGTGGGTGGATTGCCCACTGTACCATCCTGGGGAGTGCAAAGCCACAGTCTCACAAGTCTTTTCAGTGGGTGGATTGCCCACTGTACCATCCTGGGGAGTGCAAAGCCACAGTCCATCTGGTGGATTACAGACTCCACTGGTTATGGAGGAGGCATGGTGCCCAGAGTGCTTCGTGAAGCCCTGCCCGACACAGATCCGGCCCTGCCAATGGGCCAGCGGTGCTTGAGATGAAGGGCCCAGCGGAGCGGTGCTTGACAGGAAGGGCCCAGCGGAGCGGTGCAGAGACGGCGGGGCCCAGCGGAGCGGTGCTTGACAGGAAGGGCACAGCGGAGCGGTGCTTGACAGGAAGGGCCCAGCGGAGCGGTGCAGAGACGGCGGGGCCCAGCGGAGCGGTGCTTGAGAGGAAGGGCCCAGCAGAGCAGTGCTTGAGATGAAGGGCCCAGCGGAGCGGTGCAGAGACGGCGGGGCCCAGAGGAGCGGTGCTTGACAGGAAGGGCCCAGCGGAGCGGTGCTTGACAGGAAGGGCCCAGCGGAGCGGTGCAGAGACGGTGGGGCCCAGCGGAGCGGTGCTTGAGAGGAAGGGCCCAGCGGAGCGGTGCTTGAGATGAAGGGCCCAGCGGAGCGGTGCTTGACAGGAAGGGCCCAGCGGAGCGCTGCTTGAGAGGAAGGCCCTAGCGGAGCGGTGCTTGACAGGAAGGGCCCAGCGGAGCGGTGCAGAGACGGCGGGGCACAGCGGAGCGGTGCTTGAGAGGAAGGCCCCAGCGGAGCGGTGCTTGACAGGAAGGGCCCAGCGGAGCGGTGCAGAGATGGCGTGGCACAGCGGAGCGGTGCTTGAGAGGAAGGCCCCAGTGGAGCGGTGCTTGACAGGAATGGCCCAGCGGAGCGGTGCAGAGACGGCGGGGCCCAGCGGAGCGGTGCTTGACAGGAAGGGCCTAGCAGAGCGGTGCTTGAGATGAAGGGCCCAGCGGAGCGGTGCTTGACAGGAAGGGCCCAGCGGAGCGGTGCTTGAGAGGAAGGCCCCAGCGGAGCGGTGCTTGACAGGAAGGGCCCAGCGGAGCGGTGCAGAGACGGCGGGGCACAGCAGAGCGGTGCTTGAGAGGAAGGCCCCAGTGGAGCGGTGCTTTACAGGAAGGGCCCAGCGGAGCGGTGCAGAGACGGCGGGGCACAGCGGAGCGGTGCTTGACAGGAAGGGCCCAGCGGAGCGGTGCAGAGACAGCGGGGCCCAGCGGAGCGGTGCTTCTCATGGCGGGGCCCTGTTCAGCGGTTCTTCTCACGGCGGGGCCCTGTTCAGCGGTTCTTCTCACGGCGGGGCCCTGTTCAGCTGTGCTTCTCACGGCGGGGCGGTGCTTCTCACGGCGGGGCCCTGTTCAGCGGTGCTTCTCACGGCGGGGCCCTGTTCAGCGGTTCTTCTCACGGCGGGGCCCTGTTCAGCGGTTCTTCTCACGCC
Organism: Pleurodeles waltl; assembly: GCF_031143425.1. Classification (NCBI taxonomy): domain Eukaryota; kingdom Metazoa; phylum Chordata; class Amphibia; order Caudata; family Salamandridae; genus Pleurodeles; species Pleurodeles waltl. Next base: position 50,822,922 of record NC_090443.1, read on the forward strand.
GGGGCCCTGTTCAGCGGTGCTTGTCTTGTGTTCCTAGGGAACCAGATCTGGGCAATCATTCCCGCTCAGTCGCCATCCGACCTATCGCTTGCGGGGCCCTCCTGTGTTGGACTCCTGGGCCCGTGGGTGTCCTCCGTCACACCCCAAATGGGGCTGGTGGGGCCCTCCTGGGCAGCTCGCCTGCTGCCGGACTTCTTCACCCTGCTGCCCTTGCCCTCCTTGGACGAATCTCTGGGGCCCTTGCCTCCCTTGGAAGTATCTCTGGGGCCCTTGCCCTCCTTGGACGAATCTCTGGGGCCCTTGCCTCCCTTGGTGGATGGGCCAGGTGACGGTGCAAGGCTGGTGTCCTTGGGGGCAGCCGTCTCAGGCCTGTGGCGCCGGCCCTTCACTTTTTTGCTTCTTTTCCCAGGGGGTGGGCTGGCTGTCCCCTTGTTGCTGGCCGATGTTCCTGCCCTAGGAGCTGGTGGACTCCAATAGCCCTGAACGATGGTCCTAGTAGGTGCAGGGCTTGTGGTGGCTGAGGTGCTGGTTGGACTCTTACGAGATGGAGGGGGTGGGTCAGTTGTTGGAAAGAGGTCAAGGTTGGAAAGGAAAATCAATTTCGAAAGACAGGGACGGGTAGTTGTAGTGGGTATGGGAGTGGAGGAAGAGGATGTGGTTGTAGGAGAGTCAAGTGTGCTGTCTTTGGGTGCAGGTGCTTGTGACGAGGCTGTCGTGAGGTGGATGGCTGTTGGGTGGGTGGCTGCCTGCGTTTGTGTGGTTTGGAAGAGGGAGTGACAGACACACTGGGAGAGGACACAGGGGACGTGTAAATGGTAGTGGGGGTGGTGACTGCACGTGTGCGGACTGTTCTGGTGGGTGTGGTGGTGATGGACGTACTGGCTGATGGTGGTGTGTATGCAGGTGTGAGTGGAGACGTCACAGGGAGGGAGGAGGGAGACGAGGAGGAGGGGGACACAGTGGAGGCAGTGGGTGTTGCTGTGTCTGCATGTGGATGTTGCTTTGGTGAATGCTTGTGTGATCTGTGATGCTTATGTCTGGATGAGCTGCCCTTGGGTGTTGATGTGTGTGCAGGCTGGTCTGAAGGTGTGTCAGGGATAGGCAGAGGAACTGTAAACTTCGTACTTGTATAGCGCACTACTCACCCATTAGGGTCTCAAGGTGCTGTACGCATACCACTGTGGAACCCCTCCTGGCTTTTCCCTGTGAGGTGCCCACTCCTGGGCAACCTCCAAGGTGAAGCCAGGCATCCCAGTGCTGTTGTGGCCGTTGTGGAGATTAAGCAAGCTATTGCCCAGAGTTACAGAGTGGGACCTATGAATTAGATTAGGCACCAATGCCAGAATTATCAGGTCCGAGGAAATTAAGCCCAAGACCCACCGAGGTGGGAATTGAACCCTGGTCCCGGGCCAGATTTCTGCATCAGGGTCTGCCGCTCTAACCATTGAGCCACACTTCTCCACTGAACAGGGGAGTGGGACTGGGTTGAGGAAGTTGGAGGGGGGAGGCTAGACACAGGTACAATTGCTGCCGTCAGTGCTGAGGCCAAAGCGTTGAACGATCGCTGATGGGCAGCCTGACCCGAATGAATGCCCTCCAGGTATGCATTGCTCCGATGCACCTCCCTTTCCACCTCCTGGATGGCATTCAAAAGGATAGACTGCCCAACAATGAGCGTCCGGACGAGGTCAATGACCTCCTCACTGAGGGCAGCAGGGGTAACTGGGGCAGGACCTGAGGTGCCAGGGGCGAAGAAGATGGCCGGCTTCCTGGCCGAGCGGGCACGGGGCGAAAGCTGAGGGGCTGCTGGGAGGGCAGAGCTGGTGCGCTGGGTGGCGGCTGTACCTGTTTTTGCGGTGGGCACGGATGGTGCCGCCACCACAAGGGAGCTCCCTTCCGAGGACGTGTCGGTGTCGCTGACGTCTCCACGGGTCCCTGTTGTGGAGCCCCCCTCGCCCTCCGTCTCACTGGTTAAGTCCGAGTCGGTTGCAGGGCCCTCCGGGCCCATGTGAGATGCAGCTCCCTCGTGCGCCGATGCCACTTCTCCTCCGCCTGATGATGCTAATGCACACATGAGCAGGAAAACCAAAAAATAAGGGGGGGAGAGAAGAAAGAAAGACATGTTGAGTGCATGCATTGGCGGCACCGTTGGCGGAGAGGACAGACACAGAAGCCCCCTGCACCACGCCGCGCACTCGGGGTACACTACTCAATTATTGTGACTTGGCCTACAAGTCTATGGACGACAAATGCACACATAGGTGAGCCCGGGCCATGGATAGCTGTACTTAGCACCCTACAGAGGTGGGGGGCGGGGGCACAGGGCCATGTCTAACGGAGGGGCCTAGCCTACAGAAACCGCCCTGGCCTAGAGATAGCCACAGCCCTCCTCCCCCACCCAGACGCCTCCACTGTGCGCTAATATAGCAGAATGTGCTGATACTCACCCCCATGTGTCTGCTGTGATGTCCTCACGCGCCCATCCAAATCGGGGTAGGCCACCCCCAGGATCCGGGACATCAGGGGGGTCAATTGACGACTGGCACCCCTCCTACGTTGGGAGGCCATCCCCAGCAGAGCCTCGGCGGTCTTTCTGCTCCTGCGGCGAATGTCGTCCCACCTCTTGCGGCAGTGGGTGCCCCGTCTGTTGTGGACCCCCAGGGCCCGGACGTCCTTGGCGATGGCACGCCAAATGTCGATCTTCTGATGGGCGCTGACCTATGTGACATGGACAGGGTGGAAAAAGAAATATCATCACTTTTCTGCATGGTCGATGTGAGTGGCCCCCCCTCCCCAACCTTGCCATGTGGCACATGCTCTCATCTGTCGTGCATTGCTATCCTCATACGCTCCCCTCCCCACCATCTTACATCCACCCCACTCAACACAGGCATAGCCCATACTACGTGCTCCCAGTGTACTTACCTGTTGGTCTGGAGGACCGTAGAGTAGCGCATACTGGGGGAGGACCCCATCAACGAGTTTATCCAATTCCTCAGATGTGAAGGCAGAGGCCCTTTCCCCAGTCGCAGCAGCCATTGTCTCTTCCAGACCGAGTTCACAGCAGCACTTGCAGTATAGGTCCTCTCCTGTGGATGATCAGGTCTCGAGTGATTAAGCAGATAGAAAATGGCGGTCACGCCCGCGGCGGTGCGTACGGCGGCGGTGCGTACCGCGACCGCCGGCGCACATCGTCATTGGCTCCTGAGACCCATAGGGTTCTATGTTAACCAATGCTGCTTTGCGCCGCGATCTTCGACCGCCTACCGCCACGGTGTGCCACGCCAGCGCATTTACCTCACATCCCATTGTCACACTTCACAGGTCAGGCAGCCGCCATTTCAAGGGCCCACATGGCTGAATTTCTACGGCGTCACACAGGCCTAGGCCTTGCATTGCCACTCATACAAGCCATTCAATGCATAGCGAATCGTGTACTGTGCAAGCTGTGGTTACGTACCTGTGGGTTGCTTGACTCTGTGCTCCATGTTGTCCTTCCTAGGCACCGTCCGCTGGGACTTGCGAGGAGATGGAGGAATCCTCCCGTGTACAGACCGCTGGTGGACCTGTCGACAATGGAAGAACGACATGTCATACTGACATACAGACTTGACCGAGCCACTATACATGAACTGTGTGCCCAGCTGGAGCCAGACCTGATGTCCCCCATTCGCCAACCCACAGGGATTCCCCCTCTGGTGCAGGTTCTGTCAGTACTCCATTTTTTGGCAAGTGGATCATTCCAAACAACAGTGGCCTTATCATCAGGGATGTCTCAGCCTATGTTTTCTAAGGTTTTGTCCAGAGTGTTGTCTGCCCTGATGAAACACATGCGGAACTACATTGTTTTCCCTGAGGTGGCCGATTTGGCTACAGTGAAGGGTGATTTCTATGCCCTTGGACATATCCCCAACATCATTGGGGCTATTGATGGGACACATGTGGCCTTGGTTCCCCCCAGTGGCAGTGAGCAGGTGTACAGGAACAGAAAAAGTTATCATTCTATGAATGTCCAGGTGGTCTGTTTGGCTGACCAGTACATCTCCCATGTAAATGCCAAGTTCCCTGGGTCAGTGCATGACGCGTACATCATGCGAAATAGCAGCATCCCTTATGTGATGGAACAGCTACAGAGACACCATGTGTGGCTAATAGGTGACTCTGGTTACCCCAACCTGTCGTGGCTACTTACCCCAGTGAGGAATCCCAGGACAAGGGCAGAGGAACGCTACAATGAGGCCCATGGGCGAACTAGGAGGATTATAGAAAGAACCTTCGGCCTCCTGAAGGCCAGGTTTAGGTGCCTGCATATGACAGGGGGATCCCTAATGTACTCACCAAAGAAGGTGTGTCATATCATCGTGGCCTGCTGTATGCTTCACAACCTGGCTTTGCAACACCAGGTGCCTTTCCTGCAGGAGGATGGTCCAGATGGTGGTGTTGTAGCAGCTGTGGAGCCTGTGGAGAGTGAAGAGGAGGAGGACGACGGGGACGACACAGACAACAGGGACACAGTGATACAACAGTATTTTCAGTAGCACACAGGTACGAATCAACCATGCCATTTTACATTTACTTAAAGTCTCCTGCCTCTCTACTGTCTGAGTTCCCCCCCAGTTCCTGTTAACTGAGTTGTGACTTTCCCTTCCGTTTTCAGAGCTGTGGGCCCCACTGCGTGACCTCTGCTTTGTTTGCCCATGTACTACAGCTGTGTGACAGTGGTATGTTGTCATCACAATGTAACTGAACATTTCTGCACCGTTATGTCTAATACATTTGTTCAAATTACAAGCAGACTCCAGATTTTTTTAGTGCAAGAAGTGATTTAATTCAAGTGCTAAATTTATGGAACATGATTGTAAAACGGGGATGGGTGATGGTGGAGTAATGTCCATGGCAGAGTCCAGTTCTCAGTCGCACAGGTGCATTGTCCATATGCCTGTGGAAGGATGGAGCTTGGGCAGTTCAAGGTTGGACAGGGTGACAATGTGGGACAGTGGGATGACATCAGGGGGTATCGTTTGCTGGCGGGGGTCTTGCAATCCTACTCTGTCTTCTTGTGAGATCTCAGGTTCCGCTTGCGGGATGGTTCTTCTTCTGCAGGAGGTGGGGTTCTGGTGGGCCGTCGTTGTGTGGGGGCCTCCTGTCCACTAGCGCCGGTGGAGGTGGTAGGCTGTTCCTGGTCCAAGCTAGTGACAGGGGCCCTTTGTGGTGCCACATGGTCCCGCAATGTGGTGACTATCTGGGTTAGGGCCACGACGATGGTCCCCATTGCGGAACTAATGTTCCTCAGTTCGTCTCTGAACCCCATGTACTGTTGCTCCTGAATGACCTGGATCTCCTGGAACCTGGCCAGTACCGTAGCCATCGTCTCCTGGGAGCGGTGGTGTGCTCCCATGATGGAGGAGAGGGCCTCTTGGAGAGTCGGTTCCCTGGGCCTGTCCCCCCCCTGTCGCACAGCAGCCCTCCCAGTTCCCCTGTTTCCCTGGGCCTCTGTCCCCTGGACGGTGTGCCCACTACCACTACCCCCAGGTCCCTGTTGTTGTTGGGGTGGTGGGTCAACCTGGGTGCCCTGTAGTGGTGGACACACCGCTGATTGACGTGTCCTGGAGACAGAGGCATGGGCCCGCTGGGTGGGTGCTGTGCTGGTGTTCCCAGAGGGGGTTAGGTCTGGTGTAGCCTGTGGCTGTCTGTGGGGAACCGACTGTCCCGAGGTCCCCGATGGGCCGGGCTGGTCATCAGGGTCCAGGGAGACAGAGCTGCTGTCATCACTGGGGGCCTCTTCTGGGGGTGGGATGGACATCTCTGGACCCTCCGTGGCGGTGTGGTGGCGTTCGGGTCCTGCAGGGGTATAAGAGTATGGTTATTGCTTCTGTGTGTGGCATTTCATGTAATGGGTGGGTGGCCGTGTCCCCCAGTGCTGGCATTCCCTTGTGGGGGCTTTTGTGACGGTGGCTTGTGGGGGTGATGGGTGTGTGCAGTGGGCATGCTTTGGGGATGGGTGTCCATGCTTTGGGGAGGCATGCAGGGCTGGGTTTTGGGATGGGTGGGTTGTGATGGTGAGCCATTAGCAAGGAGTTGGTGTGATGGGGGTGGGGGTATGATTTGGCATGCAGGTGGGGTGGGGGGAATGAAGTAGTGAAGATTTGCCTTACCAGAGTCCATACCTCCGCCTACTCCTGCGAGGCCCTCAGGATGCAGGATGTGCAAGACTTCCTCCTCCCATGCTGTGAATTCTGGGGGAGTAGGTGGGGGTCCGCCGCCAGTCTTCTGCACCGCAATGTTGTGCCTTGATACCATGGAACGCACCTTCCCCCGTAGGTCGTTCCACCGCTTCCTGATGTCGTCCCGATTGCGTGGATGCTGTCCCACAGCGTTGACCCTGTCCACTATTCTGCTCCATAGCTCCATCTTCCTGGCAATGGTGGTGTGCTGCACCTGTGCCCCGAAGAGCTGGGGCTCTACACATACTATTTCCTCCCCCATGACCCTGAGTTCTGCGTCAGAGAACCTGGGGTGTCTTTGGGGTGCCATGGGGTGGTGTGGATGAGGTGAGGGGTGGTGTATGTGTTGTAGAGTGTGGTGAGTGTGGTGGTGTATGGTGTTTTGTGCGTGGAAAGTGTGTGGGTGATGTTGTGATTTGCCTCTGTGTGATGGTGTACTCTATGCTGTGCTCTCTCTCTCTGTCCTTCACTCGCAATTGTGGTCGTAGGGGTTTGTGGGTGATGTGGGTGTGTGTTTTATAGTGGATTGGGTGTGTGGGAGTGGTGTGTGTATGTGTCTCAGGTGTGTGTATTTTGAATTATCCAATGTGGATGTGTTTTGTAAAGGTGTGTGTATTTTGAGCGCGGCGGTGTGTACCGCCAATGGAATACCGCGGTTGAAAGACCGCTGCGGGGATTTGTGGGTCGGAATGGCATGGGCGTATTTCTGTTGGCGTGACGGTGGAGGTTTGGTCATCGCCAGTTTCCCGCTGACCTTTGGTGTGGCGGAATATTGTGGATGTCGGGTTTTTGGCGGTTTGCCAGTTGCGGGTCAGAATGACCGTGGCGGTTTACCGAGGCCGCGGCGGTGTTATGGCGGCCTTCTGGCCGGCGGTAAGCGACTTTTACCGCCGAGGTCAGAATGACCCCCACAGTCTCTCAAGTCTCACAAGTGGGTGGGTTGCCCACTGTGCCATCCTGGGGAGTGCAAAGCCACAGTCTCTCAAGTCTCACAAGTGGGTAGGTTGCCCACTCTGCCATCCTGGGGAGTGCAAAGCCACAGTCTCACAAGTCTCACAAGTGGGTGGCTTGCCCACTGTGCCATCCTGGGGAGTGCAAAGCCACAGTCTCACAAGTCTTTACAGTGGGTGTTTTGCCCACTGTTACATCCTGGGGAGTGCAAAGCCACAGTCTCACAAGTCTCTACAGTGGGTGGGTTGCCCACTGTTACATCCTGGGGAGTGCAAAGCCACAGTCTCACAAGTCTCTACAGTGGGTGGGTTGCCCACTGTTACATCCTGGGGAGTGCAAAGCCACATTTTCGCTAGTATCTGCAGTTCTCTACTGGTACTGGGTGGGACTGATGCCCAGACAGGATGAGTCTCCCCCGTGAAAGTTCATGTCCTGTCACTGTCACAGCTGCACATGGGATACGGATGCCTGATGTGGCGGCCTATTCATACCCACACGGTGTTTGCCCTGTTCAGCGGTCTTCACCATGGCAGTCTTTGCCCTGTTCAGCGGTCTTCACCATGGCGGTCTTTGCCCTGTTCAGCGGTCTTCACCATGGCGGTCTTTGCCCTGTTCAGCGGTCTTCACCATGGCGGTCTTTGCCCTGTTCAGTGGTGCTTTGACATGGCGGTCTTTGCCCTGCTCAGCGGTGCTTTGACATGGCGGTCTTTGCCCTGTTCAGCGGTGCTTAGCCATGGCAGTCTTTGCCCTGTTCAGCGGTCTTCACCATGGCGGTCTTTGCCCTGTTCAGCGGTGCTTTGACATGGCGGTCTTTGCCCTGTTCAGCGGTCTTCACCATGGCGGTCTTTGCCCTGTTCAGCGGTGCTTAGCCATGGCAGTCTTTGCCCTGTTCAGCGGTCTTCACCATGGCGATCTTTGCCCTGTTCAGCGGTGCTTAGCCATGGCAGTCTTTGCCCTGTTCAGCGGTCTTCACCATGGCGGTCTTTACCCTGTTCAGCGGTGCTTAGCCATGGCAGTCTTTGCCCTGTTCAGCGGTGCTTTGACATGGCGGTCTTTGCCCTGTTCAGCGGTGCTTAGCCATGGCGGTCTATGGACTGTTCAGCGGTCTTCACCATGGCAGTCTTTGCCCTGTTCAGCGGTGCTTAGCCATGGCAGTCTTTGCCCTGTTCAGCGGTGCTTTGACATGACGATCTCCACACTGGACATTGGTGTGTGGCATGACGATCTCTACACTGGACATTGGTGTGTGGCATGACGATCTCTACACTGGACATTGGTGTGTGGCATGACGATCTCCACACTGGACATTGGTGTATGGCATGACGATCTCCACACTGGACATTGGTGTGTGGCTTGACGTTCCATCATTGCCCAGCGGGGCTGTGGGATCCTGGTCCCTCCTGGGCTGTGAATCCGGCGGTGGTCTCCTGACCAGTAACGATACTTGGGCCCTCCTGGGCTGTGACTCTGGTGGTGGTCTCCTGACCAGTAACGATACTTGGGCCCTCCTGGGCTGTGACTCTGGCGGTGGTCTCCTGACCAGTAACGATACTTGGGCCCTCCTGGGCTGTGACTCTGGCGGTGGTCTCCTGACCAGTAACGAGACTTGGGCCCTCCTGGGCTGTGACTCTGGCGGTGGGGCCTCCTGGGCTGTGACTCTGGCGGTGGTCTCCTGACCAGTAACGATACTTGGGCCCTCCTGGGCTGTGACTCTGGCGGTGGTCTCCTGACCAGTAACAAGACTTGGGCCCTCCTGGGCTGTGACTCCGGCGGTGGTCTCCTGACCAGTAATGACGGTGCTGGCGGTTGTGTCTCGACCGCCGGAAATGATGGCGCACTTCTCCGCTGTGACACTCACAACAGGCTGGGCAGACTTCCTCGGGACCTTCCCCACCTTCTTTGGAGTTACAGCTGACTCACCAATCGCCTTCGATCCCATTTCAGTTGTTGTCCCACCAGGAGTCTTGACACGGTCCCGTCGTCCACTCTCCAATTTCAGAGCCTTTACAGGGGGTGGGCTGCCAGTGCCTTGGCTCCGGGTCCTACTGCCTGCCCTGGTGGACGGTGCACTCCAAAAACCTGGAACACGCACCACTGGCACTGGAGGCTTTTTGGCTGAGGCGCTACGACAGGACTGATGAACTGGAGGGGCAAGCAGGTCAATTTCACAGAGGGACAGTTTCTGACGGACACTGGGATGGGTAGCTGGAGGTGGTCCGGGAGTGGAGGTAGAGGAGGTGGTTGTAGGAGGTGTCACTTTAGGGGCCTGATTCTTACCTTGGCGGTCGGCGGAGAGGCGGCGGTCGGACCGCGAACAGACCGGCGGTCCAAAAAATGGCATTCTGACCGCGGCGGTCACCGCCGCGATCGACCGCCACTTCCCCACTCCGACCGCCACGGCGGTCATGACCGACGGGCTGGAGTTCGCACACTCCGGCCCGGCGGTCGACCCAAGACCGCCAACCGTATCATGACCCTGCTTACCGCCGCGGTTTTTGGCGGTCGGGAACCGCCATGCAAACCATGGCGGTAGGCACTATCGGGGCCAGGGAATTCCTTCCCTGGCACTGATAGGGGTCTCCCCCACCCCCCACTGCCCCCCACGAGTCCTCCCCCCACACCCTCCACCCCCCTGCACCCCCCAGAGGTGGTACGAACCCCCTGCCCCCCCCACCCCGACATGCACATACACGCACCCCGACATGCACGCACCCCCAACATGCACATATGCACACCCCCTACACACACACATACACAACGGGGGCACATACCCGCACACATACATGCCGACATGCGCACCCGCCGAACTACACACATTGCCCAAAGGCACAGCAGCACCCCCCGCCCGCATGCACGCACTCACACACCCCCTCTACACACCCCCATGCACGCACACATGACACAACACCCCCCCACCCCCTCCCCTCACGGACGATCAACTTACCTTGTGCGTTGGTCCTCCGGGAGGCGACGGGAGCCATAGGGACGTGACCGCCAACAGGAGACCGCCAACAGAAGACCGCCACACAGAAATGTGGGTCGTAATTCTGGGGGCGGTGTTCTGCTGGCGTGGCGGTGGAGGTTGACCAGTCTCCACTTTCCCGCCGACCGCCAGTGTGGCTGCTGGCGGTATTCCGGCGGAACGCTCCCAGCGGTCGGAATACGCGCAGCGGCATACCGCCGCGGTCGGCGGTCTTTACCGCGGCGGTAACTCGGCGGTCTTGCGAAAAGACCGCCAAGGTCAGAATCAGGCCCTAGGTGTTTTGGGTGCAGGTACTGGAGGCTGTCGTGAGGTGGATGGATGTTGGGTGAGTGATTGCCGGCGTTTGGGTACTTTGGGAGGGGGCGTCACAGACACGCTGGGAGAGGACACAGGGGACGTGTAAATGGCAGTGGAGGTGGTGAGTGCAGGTGAGCGGTTTGTGGTGCTGGGTGTCCTGGTGCGAGTCCTAGTGCCTGTAGATGTGGTGCATGCAGGTGTGTGTGTAGACGACACTGGGAGGGAGGAGGGAGAAGAGGCGGAGGGGGACACAGTGGAGACAGTGGATGTTGCTGTGTCTGTATGGGTGTGATGCTTGTCTTAGTGCCTGTGGTGTGTGTGGTGCCTATGTTTGCTTGAGCTACTTTTGGGTGTTGACTTGTGTGCATGCTGGTCTGTAGGTGTGCTTGGGATGGGCTGGGGCACAGGGGATTGGGTCTGGGTGGAGGAAGTTGGAGGGGGGAGGCTGGACACAGGGACAATGGCTGCCATCAGTGCTGAGGCCAGAGATTGCAGGGTTCGCTGAAGGACAGCCTGACCAGAATGAATGCCTTCTAGGAATGCATTACCGTGTTGCAACTCTCGTTCTACACCCTGGATGGCATTCACAATGGTATACTGCCCAACAGTGAGTGACCTGAGGAGGTCAATGGCCTCCTCACTGAGGGCAGCAGGGGTGACTGGGGCAGGGCCTGAGGTGCCTGGGGCGAAGGTGATGCCCACCCTCCTGGGTGAGCGGGCACGGGGCGAACGCTGGGGGGCTGCTGGGAGGGCGGTGCTGGTAGGGGAGGTGGTGGCTGTACCTGTAGAAGTGGGGCGCACAGATGGTGCCGCCACCACAGGGGAGCTCCCATCGGCGGACGAGTCCGTGTCGCTGTTTGGTGATCCTGTGGCCGACGTGAAGCTCCCCTCGCCCTCCGTCCCACTGTTGCATTCAGAGTCTGTGGTGTGGCCCTCCATGGCCATGTGGGATGCAGCTCCCTCGTGCTCCGGTGCCACTGTACCTCCGCCTGATGATGCTGATGTACAAAAGGACAGGGAGAGCAAGAAAAGGGGGGGAGACAGAAGAAAGAGAGTTTTAGTGCATGGCATGCCGCTACCGTTGGCGGACAAGACAGACGCAGCAGCCCCATGCATTACGCCGTGCTCCTGCCCTCTGCACATGCAATTTCTGGGATATGGCCTACATGGCAATGGTAGAAATCTGCGCACATGGATGGCAGAGGGGCAACTATACATCAACTTGCCTCTGTTCTGAGCTGGGGTAGAGTCCAACATGGCCTACATTACGGAGGGGCCTTGCCTACCTAACTCGCCCTGGCCTAGGGACACCCACAGCCCACCTCCCCCACCCAGACACCTCCACTGCACGCAAAGTCCACAGAATGAGGTTATACTCACCCCCTTGTGTCTGCTGTGATGTCCTAAAGCGCCCATCCAACTCCGGGTAGGCCACCGCCAGGATCTTGAACATCAGGGGGGTCATGGTGCGACGGGCACCCCTCCCACGTTGGGAGGCCATCCCCAGCTGAGCCTCCGCCGTCTTCTTGCTGCAGCAGCGAATGTCCTCCCATCTCTTACGGCAGTGGGTGCCCCGTCTCTGGTGGGCCCCCAGGGTCCGGACTTCCTTGGCGATGGCACGCCAAATGTCCCTCTTCTGGTGGGCGCTGACCTACATGACATGCACAAGGAAAGAGGAACAGTCATTACCTACTGCACTGTCAATGTGAGTGGCCCCCTCCCAACTCTGTCCATGTGGCCCATTCATCCCCATGCATTTCTGTTGTAAGAACTCTGCCCCCTTCCCTCTCCCACCCAGCCCTAGCCCATCCAACGTGCTCCCTGTGTACTAACCTGTTGGTCTGGAGGACCATAGAGTAGCATGTACTGGGGGAGGACCCCATCCACAAGTTTCTCCAACTCCTGTGCAGTGAAGGCAGGGGCCCTTTCCCCAGACGCAGCAGCCATCGTCGCTTCCAGACCGAGGTCACAGCAGCACTAGCAGTGTAGGTCCTCTCCTGTCGAAGGTCAGGTATCTAGTGATTGAAGAGATAGAAAATGGTGGTGACGTCCGCGGCGGTGACGTCCGCGGCGGGGCGCATCATCACCGCCAGCGCACCTGTTCATTGGCTCCTGGGACCCATAGGGTCCAATGTTAACCAATGCAGCATTGCGCCGCGCTCTACGACCGCCTACCGCGACGGTGTCCAACGCCAGCGCAGTTACCCCACAATTCCATTGTCCCAGTTTAGAGGTCAGGCAGCCGCCATTTCAGGGGCCCACATGGCTTCATTTACTACTGCGTCACACATACCGAGGCCTACACTCAAAACATTTCCCGGATGATTTAATTGTCTGTTGTAGTCTTGTGTGTGACTGTGGGTACATACCTGGAGGAATGGTGACAGTTTCTTTGCTGTTGTCCTTCTTAGGCACAGTCAGTTGGGACATATTGGAAGATGGCGGAATCCGCCGGTGTACCGACCGCTGGTGGACCTGTTGACAATGGAAGAGAGACATTTGATCGTGACCTACCGGTTCGACCGTGCCACAATCCAGGAACTATGTACACAGTTGGAGCCAGACCTTATGTCACCAATCCGCCATCCGACTGGAATCCCCCCTGACGTTCAGGTGCTGTCAGTGCTCCATTTCCTTGCAAGTGGGTCATTTCAGACTACTGTGGCCATGGCATCAGGGATGTCCCAGCCTATGTTTTCCAACGTGTTGTCCAGAGTGTTGTCTGCCCTGCTGAAACACATAAGGAGATACATCATTTTCCCTGAGGTGGAGGATTTGCCTACAGTGAAAGGTGACTTCTATGCCCTTGGACATATCCCGAACGTCATAGGTGCCATTGATGGGACCCATGTAGCTCTGGTCCCCCCGCAGGAGTGAACAGGTGTACAGGAACAGGAAGAGTTATCATTCGATGAATGTCCAGATGGTCTGTTTGGCAGACCAGTACATCTCGCAGGTAAATGCTATGTTCCCTGGCTCAGTGCATGACGCCTACATCCTGCGGAATAGCAGCATCCCTGATATGATGGGTCAACTCCAGAGGCACCGTGTATGGCTATTGCGGGACTCTGGTTACCCCAACCTGTCCTGGCTATTGACCCCAGTGAGGAATCCCAGGACCAGGGCAGAGGAACGGTACAATGAGGCCCATGGGCGGACTAGGAGGGTGATCAAACGCACCTTCGTCCTCCTGAAGGCCAGGTTCAGGTGCCTCCATATGACAGGTGGGTCCCTATTCTACTCACTGAAGAAGGTGTGCGACATCATCATCGCCTGCTCCATGCTCCATAATTTGGCATTGCGACGCCAGGTGCCTTTTCTGCAGGAGGATGATCCAGATGACGGTGTTGTAGCAGCGGTGGAGCCTATGGAGCCTGTGGACAGTGATGAGGATGAAGCTGATGAAGAAGAAAACGGCAACAGGGAGTCAGTCATACAGCAATATTTCCAGTGAGACACAGGTGAGTACATTTTCAGGTTTAACATAACATTAACTTTCACACGTCTACCTCTATCCTGTACCTACATTTCACTCACTATTTGTTAACTGAGTTGTCCCTTTCCATTTCAGTTTCACAAATGTGGTAACCTACGTGTCAACAGCTTGCACCCTTGAAAGGCTTGTGATGTGTGACATTGGTATGTTGGCCTTCCAATGGGTAACCATTTTTGACACTGTAATTGACAATACAAAGTTCAAAATCATTGACTGACTCCAGTTTTATTAGTGTTTCAAGGGTGTTTATTTAAGTGCATAACAATGAAGGGGGGTTGTGAAATGGGGATGGGTTATGGTGGAAGAATGTCCATGGTAGAGTCCAGTTTATTAGTCTCACAGGTACATTGCACATCTGGCCATTGGAAGTGGAGCTGGGGCAGTTCCGATTTGGACAGGGTAACAAAGTGGTACAGTGGGGGGACAATCAGGGTGGTCTTATTTCCTGGCGGGGGTCTTGCCATCTTGCTCTGTCCTGTTCCTGGATCTCAGGCACCGCTTTCGTGGTGGTTGTCCGTCTGCAGGGGGTGGGGTGCTGGTGTGTTGGTCCTGTGGCGGGGCGTCCTGTCCACTAGCGCCGGCGGAGGTGGTGGACATTTCATCATCCTGGCTAGTGTCAGGGGCCCCTTGGAGTGCCACGGTGTCCCTCAAGGTCTTTTGAATGTCCATCAGCACCCCTACAATGGTGCCCAGGGCGGAGCCGATGGTCCTGAGCTCCTCCCTGAACCCCAAATACTGCTCCTCCTGCAGACGCAGGGTCTCCTGCAACTTGTCCAGGACCGTTGCCATCGTCTCCTGGGAGTGGAGGTATGCTCCCATGATGGAGGAGAGGGCCTCGTTGAGAGTAGGTTCCTGTAGGCGGGTGTCCTCCACCTCGCCTACAGACGTGAGGTCATGGCGCCGGCCGCGCACCTCCTCCGTCCCCGGCCCGCGTCGTCAGGGAGACGCGTGGGGGCGGGGCTCTCGCCCAACACCGGTCTTCCGGGTTGCCGCGGCAGAAGAGAGGCCCGAGACGCAAGAGGAGATGAGGGAGCAACGGGAGAACGCCGTCGGGGACGAGAAGACGGAGGAACCACGGGAACAGGAGGCCACGGTGACCGGACGGGAGACCGAGGACAGGAACCACAGCACCAACGGTGAAGCTGACAAGACCCCGCGAGGAAGAAGAGAGAAACCCTGCCATGACCCAGGAGGGTCGTGGCTGTACAAGGTACAGGCCATATTAAAGGGGCACCGTCATTAAAGGGACTAGGGAGGGGGGAGGTGGAGGGAAGGAATAAGAGGCCGGGGAGGACAGGAAGGGAACAGGGAAGGTAGTTTTGAATCAGGGATTGGGACAGTACGGATCACTTTTTCCTCCCTATCACCAGTCCCTCATAGCCACAGTAGTAGACCACTCCACTCCCTCTTCTCTTCGTTTAACCCCCACCGACACTACCTCCTATAGTTCCTTCCCTCGCACACTCCCTCACTTTTTACTAATAGATAATAAAGTTAGTAAACAACCATCCCACTTACCTAGTCATGTCCTTGTGTTTTTCCGAGAGCCCACGGGAACCGAGAAGAAGGTATCTGGAGTTCGCCACCTACGAGGGAAAGAAAGAAGATTAAAGAGACATACAAGTCAACCCAAACCAGCAAAAGAGAAACACCAAAGAGAGACTGTAAGACATGAAAGCTGTTATCTCTACAATAACCTCACTATAAAACTAATAAATGGCGTTTACGCTCATATAGCGCCTAAATCCGAGTCCGAGTCCTCTGTACCACTGAACCCACCCTTACAGTTCCCTTGGCCTGTCCTCCCTCTGTCGCACAGCACCCCCCCCCAGTTCCCCTGTGTTCCTGTGCCTCCGTCCCCTGGACAGTGTGCCCACTACCACTGCCCCCAGGTCCCTGATGTTGTTGGGGTGGTGGGTTAGCCTGGGTGCCTTGTAGTGGTGGACACACCGCTGATTGACCTGTCCTGGGTAGAGAGGTATGGGCCCGCTGGGTGGGTGCTGTGCTGGTGTTACCAGAGGGAGGAAGTTCGGTGTTGGGCTGTGGCTGGGCAAGGGGAACCGACTGTCCTGAGGCCCACGATGGTCCGGGCTGGTCATCATAATCCAGTAGGGCAGAGCTGCTGTCGTCACTGTGGGCCTCTTCTGGGGGTGGAGTGGTGTTGTCTGGACCCTCTGGTGTGGTGACGTTCCTTCGGGTTCCTGCGGGGGTATAAGTACATGATTATTGCATGTGTGTGTTTCATGGTGTGCAATGGTTGGGTGTGCGTGTACACCAGTGCAGGCATTCCTGTGTGGGGGCTTGTGTGCTGATGGTAGGGGGGTGTTCTGGGTATGTGCAGTGGGCATGCTTTAGTGATGGGTATCCATGCTTAGTTGTGTCATGCAGGTCTTGGGGTTGGGATGGGTGGTTGGTGTTATGGGTACATTAGTGAGGAGTTAGGGTGATAGGGGAGTGTGTGAGGGTGGGGGTGTGTGATAGCTTGCAGGTAAGGTGGGGGATATGATTGTTAAGATTTGACTTACCAGTTTCCGTTCCTCCAACGACTCCTGCGAGGCCCTCAGGATGCAAGATGGACAAGACTTGCTCCTCCCACGTTGTTAGTTGTGGGGGAGGAGGTGGGGGTCCGCCGCCAGTCCGCTGAACCGCGATGTGGTGCCTGGATACCGTGGAACGCACCTTTCCCCGTAGGTCGTTCCACCTCTTCCTGATGTCCTCCCTATTTCTTGGATGCTGTCCCACAGCGTTGACCCTGTCGACTATTCTTTGCCATAGCTCCATCTTCCTGGCTATGGATGTGTGCTGTACCTGTGAGCCAAATAGCTGTGGCTGTACCCGTAGGATTTCCTCCACCATGACCCTGAGCTCCTCTTCGGAAAAGCGGGGGTGTCTTTGGCGTGCCATGGGGTGGTGTGTGTGATGTGTGATGTGTGAGGTGGTGTATGTGGTGATGAGTGTGGTAAGTGTAGTGGTATGTGGTGTTTTGTGCGTGGATGTTGTGTGGGTGATGGTGTAGTGTGCCTCTGGGTGATGGGGTTCTCTATTCTGCGCTGTCTCTCTCTGGCCTTCTCTCTAATTTTGGGTCGTAGGGGTTTGTGGGTGATGTGGGTGTGTGTTTTATATTGTGTTGGGTGTGTGGGAGTGTTGTTTGTATGTGTATCAGGTGTGTGTATTTGGAATTGTCCAATGTGGTGGTGTTTTGGAGCTGTGTGTGTATTTTGAGCGCAGCGGTGTGTACCGCCAATGGAATACCGCGGTTGAAAGACCGCCGCGTGGATTCGTGGGTCGTAATAGCATGGGCGTGTTTCTGTTGGCGTGGAAGTGGAGGATTTGTTTCCGCATGTTTATCGCTGACCTTTGGTGTGGCAGGATTGTGTGGGTGTCTGAATTTCGGCGGATTCTGTGATGTGTGTCATAATAGCTGTGGCGGGCTCCCGCGGTGGCGGCGGTGTGTTGGCGGTCTTCTGCACGGCGGTAAGCGCCTTATACCGCCAATGTTGTAATGACCCCCATAGTATTTACCGTATCATGTGGATTTGATTGCATTAAACACCAAAATCTGCATGTTATTCTCTACAAACATGTAATAGGTGCTATTTATCGCACTTGATAAATAACATACCCCATGGTATTGTTATTTATCAGGTGTGATAAACAGCACAAACACTCGTAATCAGGCCATAAGTAGTATGTCTGACAACACTTTGCAAATTATGCAGAAAGGCAGCATTTATAACATCAGTAAATAAGATAGCATGTCTGCATTGTTGTATGTTATACTTACATGATAAATAGTGTTGGTGTTTTCCAAATAGGGAAGGTCTGATAGGATTGACATTGTCAAAAAATAAAGGGCCTGATTACAACTTTGGAGGAGGTGTTAATCCGTCCCAAATGTGACGGATATACCACCAGCCGTATTACGAGTTCCATAGGATATAATGGACTCGTAATACGGCTGGTGGTGTATCCGTCACTTTACCGTCACTTTTGGGACGGATTAACACCTCCTCCAAAGTTGTAATCAGGCCCAAAGTGTGTTATAGGAGACTTGATATATAAAGAGACAAGATCTTCCTTCATTACTAAACACAGTTGCAAACATTAAAAACAAATTAAAGTAAAAATACACAAGTCAAACCCTGTTTGGAGACTGTGGCACACAGCAGGCAGAGGCAATGTGGCCCCAACCACGGTGGCTATGGGCATGTGCCATTGATGTACTGGGGTCTTGCCTCCTATGGCTCTGAAACTGGGGAGAAGTGCAGCTTTCCAGCACTTGACCCTCAGGTAAGCAAGGATGAGCAGTCAAAGGCTTCTCACGGCGTTAGTGTTGGGGACAAGAGATTAAAACTTAACCATCAACCAACAGACACAATAACGTATTTTCCAGCTCAGTGCTTATCTTTTGATTTAAAAGAAAGTACCTTCATATTACAGGAAAGCTAAATACAATGCAGGTCAGTAGAGGTATCAGGTACACAGCAGTAAACTCGTCTACGATCCCCAGTGAGGTGCTACACCCCCTCTGGTGCCTTCTCAACACTATTGCATTTCACAAACAGCCATAGTTGCCTCTCTGTGAAATGGGTATATGAATTAACTAGGCTTAGGTAGAATTAATTTTGGATTATACTACTTGTTGGGCACGAAATTCAGTTCAATGGTTTTTGAGGACTTGAGTTCACCTGTACAAAAGTCTTAGGTTCATACAGCAGATTTCTGTGCTAGCTCAGTCTCTGGTTTTGCTCATAGTTTATCCCCACTTTTTCCTGCTTGGTGGAGAAGGAGCTGTGGTGTTGCAAGCTGTGGTTCGTTGATGCCAGGGCCACAGCAGCGACCACTCAAAATACAAACTGCTAGGCTGACACTATGGGCGCTCACCTTTACCAGTTGCAATTTTCCAGGCTGATGAAGTCAACGCTTGGTCACATCAGATAGAGCCTTTTTCCCAGATTGTTGGCGGTGTAGCACCTTAGGCACTTGCAGCCTCTTGGCCAATCAGGGCACCTGCACCAGCAGTGATGAGGGAATCATCAGCTGCGAGATAGGCAGCAGCACCACCTGCCTCCCCTGCCCACATCAAGATGCCAGATGACATGTTTTGCTTGTGAAAGTCTTGGTGCAGTTCACAATGGGAACTATTTGAGTGACGAATGAACCCTCACAACACGGGTCGCTCCTGTCCTTGCTTGTGAAAGTCTTGGTGCAGTTCACACCCGGAACCAGTCAGGAGACCCATCACAACATCGCTCATGCCTTCACTCCGTCTCCCAGTCAGCTCCCTCTTGGTGTTTATCACACCAGGACCAGGCTGAGCTTCTAATCCTGGGCCACCTCTCCTCCTTCTTGGCCAGGCAGTGTATTTCCCTCTTGGCAGGCAGGCAGGCAGGATTCTGGGTGCTACCCAGACCATCAGCTGTCCCAGTAAGAACTGAAGGCTAAATGTGATGTTCCCTCACCTCTAGAAGAAAGGTGGTCATGTTGACACCAGCCCTGGTCACATAGCAGTCCATACTCTGCAGAGTACTGCCGTCCTTGGTCCTGAAACACTTAGAACAGAGAATTACATTTGAAAGAGAACGACCCAAACCAGTTCTTAGACATTAGACAGTGGATCTACATCTGATTTCTGGAATAATTACAATAGCGGGACCCACATTGTGGTTTGAGTCCCACTATTATACTCCTTTTCCAGAAATGAGGTGTGGATCCACTGATGTTTCAGAGCCACTTTGAATTGGTTCTCTTTCAAATGTCAATTTCTGTCTTTTCACAGTATTTCTGCAAGGTGAGGGCTTTCACAGCAGATAGCAGTGATGCTGGCTCCAAGCAGGAATATCTAAACAAGGGTGCAATAAAGTCTAGGATCTTTGTACCTGGTCCGCCTTAGCTTTCATCCTGATGTAAAAAGACAGACAAAAGGATATCAGTGCCTGGAAACTACCTCACCATGAACAATAGAAACTTCAGCATCACCTATCAGCCTTACCATCTACCAAATGGCACTTCTCAAGAAAAAAACAAACTAATCAGTAGCTCTCTGGCTGCCTCCGTCATCCCTTGCTTCAGTGTCTGTGTCACCATCCTCCAGCTGCAGGAGTGTAGTCAAAACACTTCCACTCTCTGGTAAATATGTATCCACTTTCCATCTTGTGCCTGGCTAAACCAGTTGTCCTGTACTCAGCCTCTCACCACACACAGATGCTTACTACCATACGTGGTACACATTCACTGCAAGAACACACAACATATACATGGAATTGTAAGCAAAGCCTTGTAAAATTGCTACTGTTTAGGTCTAGAACAATGCTCACACATAAGCAAAATTTTACACAAGTGGGGTCAGTAGACTGCACTCTCCTTTTGACACAGGAAAAAGGCCCGGCCCTACTAGTGATTCACAAAAACTCAGTACGGTGGCGCCACCATCACTTTATGTGACTACCCCAAGACATGAACAGTAGTCTTATATTGTTCATAAAAGCATGTGTGGTGCGCCCCTTCAGGTCACAGAAAAGATTCCGAACCATATGTTCCCATGGACAGGCCTATCCTTTGGCATGCATGCTAGACTAGCTTGATTGCAGGGCCAAACAAAAAGTCGGGAAACAAAGTTCACATGCAGTTGAGCAGTCAGGGAAGGGATACATGGTTATTTATTGTGTATGGGACATTCCTGTCCCAACAGATGCCCCTCCCAGATCAGACTACCTAGAACCTTTGTTCACTGTTGGAGAAGTCCAGTCATCAGTTCGGCCAAACCGTCTGAAAAGTGCACCTATATTCTCATGATGCATGCCGGTTTGTGCTGAAATCTGAAAGGTGAAATCTCAGCCTTAGAACAAGATAAACCACCTCTGCAATTTGGGATACAAACCCTTCATTGTCATCATCCACTTGAGTGATTGTGATCTGTCTGGACCACAACCTTGGTACCAAACTGGTAAAGCCAGAACCTCCTCTGGGCCACCACTATTGTAAAGCTTTGCTTTTCAATGGCCGTCCAGTTCTTTTCCCTAGGAACAGCCTGTGACTGATACATGTCACAAGGCATTCTCTATGTTTGTCATCAGCTTGCTGCTCCAACTGAATTCTGTACAATGAAGGGCTGTCTATAGTCCGGTATCTTCAACACTGGAAAATTGCATAGTGCTCCCTTCAGTTCCTCCAAGTTATTCTGACTCTCTGCAGTCCAAGTTACTTTCTTAAACTGCATCCTGGATGCCAGGACTGTCAAGAATGCAATTAAGGTCCCATTGTTGGCTGCAAAGTTCCTGTAATTCCCAGAGAATCCTAAAAAGACTCTCATCTGAGTTTGGATGGTGGAAGTCCCCAACCCTCCTGTTCCAACACATAGTAGACATTAGAATCTACCAGATGGATCGCCCTAACCCTCACCTGATACTCGAGGTAGAATATAGAGGAATGCCCAACCTGGCATTTGGTTGCCTTTATAGTCGGCTTCGCTCCCTGTATCTTGACCAGCAGCTGTTCCAGGTTCTCTGGGTGGTCCTCTCAAGAACTGCTAAAGATGTCAGTATCATCAAGGTAGGTCACACAGCACTTTTCCTGCCCTGAGAGAACATGGTTTACCAAGTACTGAAAAGTGACGGTCATTCTTGAACCAAAAAGTATTACCCTAAACTGATAAATTCCTTCTGGCATACATAATGCAGTCTTCTCTGTGGTCTTAGCTGCTAGTTCTATTTGGCAGTAGCTACTGGTCAGTTCAAAGGTACTCAAGTAATCAGCAGCACCCAGCCAGTGCATCAGCTCTTGGGACCTAGTGTCAGCTGGTCATGCTCACGTCATTCATAGCCCAGTAGCCTAAGTAAAAGCATAAGTCTGTAGATCTTTGTCTGGGTACTAACACTGCTGGACAAGGTCAGAGTGGGATAAAAAAGGGCCCGGCATCAAAGTAAGTGGCCCACATTTGCAAATCGGGTAATTTTGAACTTGTAAAGATACATTGCATGGGTATTTTGCACGGTATGGGAGACTGCATGCATTTCTGTTTGTTGCAGGCAATGTTTGTGGTAATATCAGGGAAATCATCAGTAAAAATGGGCCAAACTGGCCAGATAACAGGCACATGAACTGCTAAAAAACTGGCCCACACACAGAACTGTTAGGCAGGCCCATCGGGCACTTCTTGATTACTCTATAGGCAAGTCTGACCCTGCTGCTGGACTGGCCCAAGGTCTATGGCAGAACAACCATCCTCAAGTCCAACATCTTGGGAATCACTGCTTTGATGCACTCCTGGATTCAGTGAGACATCTGATAACTCGTGCTCTTCAAAGTCAGACTACCTACAGTATCTTTGTGGAATTTCTTTGTAGGTGAAGAGATATGTCTGATGATCCCCTTCCTCCTAGGTTCTCTGGCAGAGTTTAAATCATGCTCTCAAGGGTCCTGTTGAACCTTTACTATGCTGTGGATAAGTGATAGGTTACACCAGCTGACTTATACATCTTCCTCATTTATGCAGGGATTACTTTTGTTCCCTGGTTAGAAATCATTGTCTTAGAAAATCCAACTGAAGAAAAGACCATTAGGAGTACCCTAACTACTCCCTTTGCAGTTGTGCTCCTCAGAGGTATCACCTAATGATGGCTGATGGCATGTTTCACCACAACCAAAATATATTTGTTGCCTAATAATGCGGAGGATGGTCAGATAGACCAACTATGTCAATTCCTACTTGCTTGAACTGAGCACCTGCCACACACAGTGGCACTAAAGGTGCCTTGGTCTTGTGGGGAATGGCCTGCTGAAATGTCTGCCAGGACATAGGTTTTACCAGCTTCTGTCCTGGCCCATCTTCATCCTTGATAATCCTGCCATCCTGCAGCAGGGAAGCCCGCTTGCACTGCCTTTAAAGATGGCAAGGTAGCTACAGAAATTTTTCCTGGTGTTTGCAGCGCCAGCCGCAACCAACAGACCGAGCGGCAGCCTGTTGACAAACTTGTGGCACCCTGGGATCAGCTGGAGGTGGGTGAGGCTTGCCCCTGCCGGGCGACATGTTGGGGCGGAGCTCTGGTGGTTGCAGTGCCCCCCCACACTTCAATGAGTGGGTGCCGGGTCAGATGGGCACGGGCAGTGGCCGCTGATCCCTGGAAGTGTGTCAGGTGAGGGGACACCTGGCAGGCCTCGCGACATAGGGCCCTGTGACAGCGAGGCAGCCTCCTTGACTCACAGGAGTGCTGGAGTCTGCTGCTCGGCCCGACCAGAGAAAGCGGGAGCTGCATAGCTGAGCCAGGGGAAGAGACCGGAGATCAGCCCTCTGGACTGGGGGATACCACAGGTTATGGAAGGGTCCTGGTGTAGGGTCCAGTAAGGCATCAAGATCTGGATGGTGGTGAGGTGACCGTGACCCTTGCACGACAGCCCTTGGTGCTGCTGGATACTCAGATCGGCCCTTGCAGGTGGCTTGGTTACAGTGGGGAGCTCCGGAGCACAGGAGTCCAGGATTTGGAGGGGCAGTGTGTGGGTCTCACCTTACCTTCCAGACTGTTGGAAACATGGAGGGGAGTCTGGCTCCCTCTCCTCTCTTTGCAAGCCTTGGGGCTATCTGGGGACAATCACCTGCTACACCAGAAAGGCGGAGAAGACTGGTGAGGTTTTATCCAGATGACAGGTGAGGAGATACCCTGGTGGACCCCAGACTCACTATACAGCAGCGTGCAACAGACCTCCTACTGAGACTGCGGGGTGGAGTGGTTTGGTGCGATTGATTGCGGAGACATCCCCTCCTCACCTTAGCAAAGGACAGTGCCTCTCACTGGTCGGTGCACACAGTGGGGAAAGACAGACCATTGCAAGGCACTCAAAAGACCAAATAGATCAGTTTTCAGCCGGTGGGGGACTGCCGCAGACAGTATGTGGGAGCATATGGGGACTGCAGGAACCTCAGGGTCCAGTTGTGTAGCCATTTTAGTTATAGTTCCATGCACGCTATTTTAGCACACTAGGCCTGCCGCTGCGCACTTTAACCTTGATATATTTTATCCATCTTCATTTATTATTTTAGCAATAGCCACATTTGCGGTCTTGTTTTATTTCTCTCTATCTAGCTGTTTTTTGCCTAGGCTAGCACTGTGTTCTTAAACAAAACACTTTTCACTCTGTGCTTCTCTCAAGGCTACAGTAAGATAGGTTGCCGGTAAACGTGGTAACATTTTGTCTCTGGTATTCATAGAAACAAACACATCCTTACGTAGGGATATTTTCTCAGAACATCAGCTGTTTTATTATAAAAACACTTCCCTGTCCCATACGCGTTAGAGGGAGATTCTAGCCAGACGACCACGAATGTATGCTGATTTCTGAATGCTTCGCTACAGCTGCTTATGCCAACTTTAGGCCTTTGCTCAGGTATGGGGGATGATGTCTTCCCAGGGCAACCTGAAGGGCAGAACTAGAGCTTAACATGCTGTGCTCTAATATGTGGGAATTAGTCTATTGACTCTAGTGACAACATGGTAGCGTTATTTCTATGGTTTACTCGCCTTGCTTGTCACAATTTTAATCGTGCCAAGCTTTATCGTCCTGGTTATTGCAGTACACGCTTTATTGTATAAGATGTATTTGCTTCATTAAAACCTTATTGAAACATATACTGCCTCTGTTTGTCCTTCTATATGTGAGACTAATGTAACTGAGAGAAGTGGATGAGATCTGAGTGACCACAATTTCCCTGAGGAGTCAATTGTGTCATGCGCTCGGCTGCCCAATCATCCCTGCTCTTGGGTAGAGATGAGGCACTGCTAGTTAGCCAGAGCAAAACCCGGATTGGGGAGACATGTGTCACCTGTAGTGGGTTAAAACTCAGTCTCTCACGCCGCAGGCGATTCTGTAGCTCAAATCCATTAGTCTCATTAGAATAATGAGAGCCTACGTGACATGGCGCAGCCAACGTTCGATCAGGCTCTAATTTTCGGGTCCTCCTGAGTATCTCCCTCTCACTACATACAAAGACACCTCAGTACTATATACGGAGACGTCCGTGGTATTGAGGATATTCCTCCTCAGCTAAGTAGGGAATACCTAACTAATGCTGTAGGTT
Source organism: Pleurodeles waltl (assembly GCF_031143425.1). Taxonomy (NCBI): domain Eukaryota; kingdom Metazoa; phylum Chordata; class Amphibia; order Caudata; family Salamandridae; genus Pleurodeles; species Pleurodeles waltl. Next base: position 50,847,944 of record NC_090443.1, read on the forward strand.
GTTCACGCTTGAACTCTAAAATGATAATCCCCATTTAGTGTGCTTATCTCTGACAAAATTTACCATTCATTATGGTAAATCCGCAACAAGTAGCAATTGCAGTCAGTATGCGACCACCTCTTACTGTCCATTTACTGGCACACGGCCTAATGGCCCAGGGGGGTCCAGTCACATTTTTTTGTTGAGGCTCACATGGCTTATGGAACAGAACTTTTTTATTCTTGATTCACTTTTCCAGCAGTTGATGGGAATACAAATACATTTCATCACTACACACCTGCAAACGTACCAGCACAATACAGAGCATATGCATTTCTAGACATACCTCTATCTTACCAAGAACATAATAATTGGCTTGATGGCGCCCTACCCCACACAATTCTACACGCTAGGTTAGGTCCTCTAAGTAATGATGGTCCTACCTGGCCTTTATTGGCCACTTACATGCCTCACCCTGCTGCAGCAAACCTAACCGTAGCTGAAGTCCGCCGCTTATACGCTGAGCTGACGGAAATATATAGATGATTAGTACAGTTTATAATGCAAACATTAAACACAAACCCAGCATGCGCTGCACCAGCACAACCACATCCAGTAACGCCAGACATTAATCCTGCGGCTGTACATTCGATCATGGGTAAAGTACCCGCCAAACAAGAAGACATTCTGTTTTGGTTAGCTCAAAAAATAAACGCACTGGAAGCAGTATCTCCCCATATGGGACCTCAGGATAATCATAGGATATTAACTATGTGCTTGCCATTTGGGATGGTTCCCACTATAGATAACTGTAATACATAGGGCACGGTATTTGCCACGCTCTATACTACTGCATATGGTACGCCGACACTTGCCAACCTACCAGAAGTGTTGAAACAAATTCAGGATGAATATGGGGCTGCCCCGGCCCTGGACTTGGGGATGCAACTAACGGGCAATTTTGCCATAGTTTCCTCAATTATGTTAAGCAAACTTAAAGGGGAAGCTGTCACACTAGCAGTGCACGTGTGGCTCTGGGACTTTCCTCCACAGGATCAAGAACGCAAGCTGCCAAAGATTATAGCGGAGACCTAGTCTAGCATTGGTGGAGATAGTCTGGGGGCCAGACCAACGAAACCACAATTTCAAGGTAAATCTAATAAAGAATCTACCAAGCAAGTTCCTGAGGGTAGTAAGAAATGCTGGGATGAAAAACAACAAACATCTAAAAAAGAAAGGGGAGAATCTCCGCATCCGGAGACCCCACAGAAAATATATATTCTCAGATATAGAGATAAAATAAAAATGTCTGACAGATATCAATATACCGATACTCGCCAAACTCGCTCCTTTCAGGACTCACCGGAAAAATGCAGTGAGAGAGGTGGGCGGTCAGAGAGAAGAACTGAGTATGTGAAACCGCGACAGGAATCAGAACGCTCAACAGAAGTTTCTGTTAAAAAAGAAGAGAAACTTCCCCAACAAAAACCCCAATTCAAAAAGAAAAAGGTGGCAGCAGTTACAGTTCAACATGCCACTCAAGAAGAGGGCTCTCTTGAAGAACAAGAAGTGGGCACTAGCACTTTTAGACAGCGTGGCAGAGGTCACAATAGTTTGCTGGAATCTTCTAGAGCATCTGGAGGTGAAAGCAACTGATGACTTCCTACAAGTAGTAACCGAGGTCATGCTTGTCTCCACACCTGATAGTGTGTACAAAGTAACGCTACAGTTAGAAGGAGACATTGAGCGCACAATCAACGCAATCTTTTGGGATTGTGTCGTAAACATATATGATATTTTGCTGGCCGAACAGGATTGGCCACCTGAATTTGTCTATACCTGCCCATACGGGGAAGATGTTATCAGACCTTTTTTCTCGCCCCTTGTTCCTGAGGAGCTCACAGAATCCTACACCATTGATTGGGCATTGGACCAGTCACCTGCGTTGTATCGCAACCATGTAGGATGGGATAAAGAGTCCCCCTACCATGTAATCCCTATTAAAAATCAACCTCAACCTCAACCCCAATATCCAATCAAACATGATGCTAAAGCACCTGTAAGGGAAATCCTCACACAACTAGAGTACCAGGGTGTAATTGAACCCTGCGTCTCACCAATGAATAATCCATTATTCCCAGTAGCTAAGCTGGACCATTCATATAGAATATTCTTAGACTACAGACATTTAAACATTCATACAGCACATATGCTATACAAAACTCACAAAGGACAGCACTCATGAACAACATAGTGCGAAACAAATACAAAACAATACTAGGCATTTCCAATGGTTTCTTTTGCCAAAATATAGCGCCTGAGAGTAGAGACTTAAGCAGTTTCAGTGCACTATGCTCCCAGAAAAATTCTGTTGTTTACCCCAGGGATACAAGACAGACCAGGACAGTTCACAGCTTGTGTGACCCCAATATTGCACAACATAGACCCTGAAGCATTGTCCTATGTAGATGATATCTATATCACGGATGATGAATTGCTGCAACATTTAAGAAAGGTAGCCTGCATTGTTGTGGGATTTGCCAAATTCGGCTACAAATTAAATTTCATCAGAACAAAAATAGCCTTCCTTAGCGTCCTGTTTCAGGGATGTGGGCTATCAAGTGAAGGAAAGAGCCTAGTGCCACAATTCTTGGAGAAATGTCCACAGTTACAACCTCCAAATACCATTAAAACAACTCCAATCCCTATTGGGTTTTCTAAATTTTGGCAGAACTTACATTCCTGATTATGCATCACGCATAAAACCTTTATATAACTTAATATGTCCTGGCTTTTCAAGTACATTTTGGACAGACAAACACACATGCATACTCAGAGCTTTGCAAACAGACATGCTTGCAGCACAACATTTACACACAAGGGACAACAAAACACATTTGGCCATCAGAGTAATTGCTGGTGCCATTGGTTTCACCTATAACTTTCAATGAGGGTGAGACAGTCCAGATAGCATACAAATCACATTTGTTCTCAGCAACAAAGCAACGCTTTGCTCCTACTGAGAAGATTCTCACTGCTGTTCAGATGGCCGTCATTAAAGAAAGACCACTAGCCCAAGGCAAACGCATTATTGTCGTCTCTCCTATCCCAGCCCTTGAAGTTGTTACTAAAGCCAGCATTCCTAACGCTAAAGCACTACATCCTCGTTGGATACAATGGGCAATGTCTTTGACAGCCACTCATGTAGACTACATTTTTGACCCAAAATTACAAACTCAAGAATTTTTGCAATATGAACTAGAATACCCAGTTCCAGCAAATACATTGCCTATTGATCAATATCAAAGAGTCATGTACACCGATGGCTCAGCACAACCTGCAGTAGGTACAAAACATCAGTACTCCGCTGCTTGTGCAGTCGTAAGTGGCTACATGGAGTATGATAACTTCTGTCCCCAGCATACATTCATGCAAACCCTAGGGTTTTGCACAGCACAACTAGCAGAGCTAAAGGCTCTGGTGATGGCACTGGAACATACGGATCCGGCACAGTTAACACTGATTGTTTGCGATTCGTACTACTGTGACCAGTCCTTCAATGAATACCTGCATTACTGGCGCCAGAATGGGTTTAGAGATTCTAAAGGCAACACCATCAAACACAGACTTCTGCGTGTGAAAGTATCGGATCTGAAGGAAGCATTACTAAATGTCCATGTTGTACATATTCTTGGACACCAGTGCGCTGGAATATACATTGCTGGAAATACACTGGCTGACGAAGCCGTGAAATCAGCAGTAGCTACGGCTACTGTTGCTGTAGTAACCCGCTCAGGAGCAAAACCGGATGATGACATATGGGCTGCCGTGAAAGCTACAGCTGAAGGCACGCCTTATCCAAAAGCATTTCCTGCTAAATATTCCTACTGAATGGGAGGCTGTCTAGATGCTGAAATAAAGATACCAGGCGTGGGGGTTTGAGTAATTCCCAACAAAGATATAAGATTAGAGTTGATTAAAGTAACCCATGAGGTGGTAGCATCTGCCCATGCTGGTGTGGCGGCTACATTATCATTGTTGCCAGCACATTATTGGTGGCCAGGTCTATACAAACAGGCCAAGCAGTGTGTCCTTTGTTGTGACATCGACCAACAAATTAAGGGTTCCACCGTCAAACGCCCACCGCAGACACCCCTTCTAATTTCCAACAAACATTTACAATGTGTGTACTTGGACCATTGTGGCCCCCTAACACCGGATAGTGCATACAAATACATTTTAGTTGCTGTTGACTCCTGCTCCAGATCTCTATGGGTTTGGCCACAATGCTCGGCTGACGCTCAGACTTATTAAAGATTTGCGAATCTTTATCGGTACATATGCAGTTGTGGCTTTCCACTCGAGCCAGGGCCCTTCTTTCGCCTCAAGGGCATACAGGGACACCATGGCTTAGTTTGGGGTCCAACTCCATTACTCGTCTCCATTTCATCCCAAGCGAAATAGTGTTGTGGAGCGACAAAACCGTGATTTAAAGCAGTTGTTAACAGCCAGAGTCTTAGATACGGGTCGTAGCTGGCTTAACCACCTGTATGGAGTCCAGAGAGCACTTAACAATCTGCCTAGAAGGTCCCTTGGGGGTTGTACTTCATATGAGTGCCTGTTCAGAACTCAAATGTATGTTCCAGATCTTGATGGTCCTGGTGTGGAGGTGGCAGAAACACCCTTTGACATAAATGAATGTGTCACTGTCTTGCAGGAATTACAACAGTTCTGTGATGACAACGCTTCTGCCAGTGCTGCCTCCACAGGAATTAAGGATGTACCAATAACACCTACCGGCTGGATTCCTAAAGTTAGGGATCTTGTACATGAAAAGGTTGCTGTAAAAAAGAGTTTGGTCCTTGTTATCGGGCACCGGTCCCAGTCTTGGGAATATACAGTACCAGAACTGTCATTCTACCACCATGGCTAGTGCTAAAGAAAAATGCTTTGTATCTATCGACAATGTCAAGTTACACCATGTGGCTGATCCTGCACAGCAGTAGTCCCCAAATCCCTCTCACTACTGGTCAAGAAATCCCTTTACATGTTGGGAGCAGCAACACTGACACATCTCCAAGCTTGGGGAGGGTGGAAAATGATCTTGCATTAGTTCCACTAACATCTGTTTCAACAAACAATAGAGAAATAACTGACCGATTTGACACAACTTTAACACAGATGGATGGTGTCATTTATTCTGAACCACCGCAGGAAACCCCCACCGGTTCTCCACCTACAGACACGGCTCCAGCTTTTGCACGAACTGCTTCTGGAGACTTTGCCGACATCAACAACACCCTTTCGGACTAATTTGCCTCCTCTACAGCTAAACTGTCAAAAACACATAAGCTGATAAACTGGCTTAAAACAAATTACTTTATTTTCCCATGGAACAATTTATGGGTTTCTTTGACTGTTCTAGCTTTCCTCCTTTGGATTGGTTTTGTTGATTTTTTCTTATTAATACATGGTCATTTTCTTCCTGAAAGACCAACAGTTGAACTGGTGGATGAGGTCCTAAAACCCCATTTCTCTTCTCACAAGGTCCGTAGAGACTTGTCTTTTGTGAACATTACCACTATATCAATTCCTGATGGGATTGTTTGGCATAAAGTAACATTTGATATATACGGCCCGACGGAGGTCATTCAAATACTATGGGGGTCATTACAACCCTGGCGGACGGTGTTAAAGGTGCGGTAATACTGCAAACAAGCCGGCGGACAAAAAAAGGGAATTATGACCCTGGCGGAAACCGCCAACAAAGACAGCCACTTTAACACACCGCCCGCCATGGCGGTACAGACAAGCAGCGCGGCGGTTACCGCCAACAGACAGGCGGAAGACAATGTACCGCCCACACTATTACAACCCGCCAATCCGCCACTTTTTCCGGGGCGGATTCACCGCGGATAAAAACACGGCGGAAACAGCTTTTGCTATGGGAAAACGCTCACCTGAACACATCCCACGAGGAACGAGGACACCATGGAGCCCAAACTCCAAATACTCCCTGCGCTTGTTTTTCTTCTCCTTTACGAACAACAGCTACGTAGGCGCAGAAGATACCGGTGAATACTGCACCTACGACACGGGGAGGCAAAAGTTAGGGGGACACCCACCAAACAACCCCACCCTCGCATATCACAACATACACACCAATGCATTATCAAAAACCACAGTAACAACCCACAATCCCCCCGGAAGAATGAAAACACAAAGCCAAATTCGGGCAAACATTGTAATGTGCCAATATACATGTATAAAAAAATATACAGATAAATATATCTCAAAATTACTCTTATTTACACATACAATCCGAAAAGTAGTGCAGATATGTACACAACAATGTCTGTGCACCAACAGTCCAAAAATGCATGGGCGAGGCCCACAAGAAATAACTGACCAAAATCGGAGAGAACAGTGCCGGGGCATCAGATGGAAATAAAACAGGCACCTCAGGGGGAAGGGAAGGGGGGCACCTCAGCCAGATGAATGCGAAGCCAGATCCACGACGGGGCTCCATGCCCATTGATGTATCCTGGGGAGTGCAAAGCCACAGTCTCTCAAGTCTCTACAGTGGGTGGTTTGCCCACTGTGCCATCCTGGGGAGTGCAAAGCCACAGTCTCTCAAGTCTCTACAGTGGGTGGTTTGCCCACTGTGCCATCCTGGGGAGTGCAAAGCCACAGTCTCTCAAGTCTCACAAGTGGGTGGCTTGCCCACTGTGCCATCCTGGGGAGTGCAAAGCCACAGTCTCTCAAGTACATGCAGGTCTCCACTGGTTCTGGAGGGGGACCGGTGCCCAGACTGGATGAGTCTCCACGTGAAAGTACCTGTCCTGTCACTGTCCCAGCTGCACATGGGATAAGGATGCCTGATGTGGTGGCCTTTTCATTCCTACACGGTGTTTGCCCTGTTCAGCGGTGCTTTGCCATGGCGGTCTTTGCCCTGTTCAGCGGTGCTTTGCCATGGCGGTTCTGGACTGTTCAGCGGTGCTTTGCCACGGCGGTCTTTGCCCTGTTCAGCGGTGCTTCACTTTGCTGTCTTTGCCCTGTTCAGCGGTGCTTTGCCATGGCGGTTCTGGACAGTTCAGCGATGCTTTGCCATGTCGGCCTTTGCCCTGTTCAGCGGTGCTTTGCCATGGCGGTCTTTGCCCTGTTCAGCGGTGCTTTGCCATCGTGGTTCTGGACTGTTCAGCGGTGCTTTGCCATGGCGGTTCTGGACTGTTCAGCGGTGCTTTGCCATGGCGGTCTTTGCCCTGTTCAGCGGTGCTTTGCCATGGTGGTTCTGGACTGTTCAGCGGTGCTTTGCCATGGCGGTTCTGATACGGACATTGGTGTGTGGCATGACGATCTCCACACTGGACATTGGTGTGTGGCATGACGTTCCATCATTGCCCAGCGGGGCTGTGGCAACCTGGCCCCTCCTAGGCTGTGACTCCGGCGGTGGTCTCTGGAACAGTGACGATACTTGGGCCCTCCTGGGCTGTGACTCCGGTGGTGGTCTCTGGACCAGTGACGATACTTGGGCCCTCCTGGGCTGTGACTCCGGCGGTGGTCTCTGGACCAGTAATGATACTTGGGCCCTCCTGGGCTGTGACTCAGGCGGTGGTCTCTGGACCAGTGACGATACTTGGGCCCTCCTGGGCTGTGACTCCGGCGGTGGTCTCTGGACCAGTGACGATACTTGGGCCCTCCTGGGCTGTGACTCCGGCGGTGGTCTCTGGAACAGTGACAATACTTGGGCCCTCCTGGGCTGGACTCCGGCGGTGGTCTCCTGACCAGTGACGATACTTGGGCCCTCCTGGGCTGTGACTCCGGCGGTGGTCTCCTGACCAGTGACGATACTTGGGCCCTCCTGGGCTGTGACTCCGGCGGTGGTCTCCTGACCAGTGACGATACTTGGGCCCTCCTGGGCTGTGACTCTGGCGGTGGTCTCTGGACCAGTGACGACGGTGCTGGCGGTTGTGTCTGGACCGCCGGACATGATGGCGCACTTCTCCGCCGTGACACTCACAACAGGCTGGGCAGACATCCTCTGGACCTTCCCCACCTTTGTTGGAGTTACAGATGACTCACCAATCCCCTTCGATCCCATGTCACTTGTTGTCCCACCAGGGGTCTTAAGACGGTCCTGTCGTCCACTCTCCATTTTAAGAGTCTTTACAGGGGCTGGGCTGCCAGTGCCTTGGCTCCGGATCCTACTGCCTGCCCTGGTGGACGGTGCACTCCAAAAACCTGGAACATGCACCACTGGTACTGGAGGCTTTTTGGCTGAGGCGCTACGACGGGACTGATGAATTGGAGTTGGGGGGGGGCAAAAATGTCAATTTGACAGAGGGACAGTTTCTGACGAACACTGGGATGGGTAGCTGGAGGGGGTCTGGGAGTGGAGGAAGAGGAGGTGGTTGTAGGAGGTGTCACTTTAGCTGTTTTGGGTGCAGGTGCAGGTACTGGAGGCTGTTGTGAGGTGGATGGATGTTGGGTGAGTGATTGCCGGCGTTTGTGTACTTTGGGAGGGGGCGTCACAGACACACTGGGAGAGGACACAGGGGGCGTGTAAATGGTAGTGGAGGTGGTGAGTGCAGGAGAGCGGCTTGTGGTGCTGGGTGTCCTGGTGCGCGTCCTAGTGCCTGTAGATGTGGTGCATGCAGGTGTGTGTGTAGACGACACTGGGAGGGAGGAGGGAGAAGAGGAGAAGGGGGACACAGTGGAGACAGTGGATGTTGCTGTGTCTGTATGGGTGTGATGCTTGTCTTAGTGCCTGTGGTGTGTGTGGTGCCTATGTTTGCTTGAGCTACTTTTGGGTGTTGACTTGTGTGCATGCTGGTCTGTAGGTGTGCTTGGGATGGGCTGGGGTACAGGGGATTGGGTCTGGGTGGAGGAAGTTGGAGGGGGGAGGCTGGACACAGGGACAATGGCTGCCATCAGTGCTGAGGCCGGAGATTGCAGGTTTCGCTGAAGTGTGGAAAAGTAGCTTCGCACCCTTCGCGCAACCACTGTTCATTGACATCAGGACATCCATCTTGAATATGGCATCCATTTTGTGATTGCCTTAAACACCCCGTCTCAGAGGAAAAAGGCAGAAAAAGATGCAGCTTGAAAGCAGCTGCATCGCGTGATACGCCTAAGGCCGGATACCAGACCGCCCACATACCTGCGGTTAAGCCAATTCTGAGAAAAACTCATTTCCGCCGAATAACCTGCGGTTGGAACAAGGTCATACCTGCCGTTTTCTACACACTGTTCTACGCCTCAGCTGTTGACATTTTTGTTTGTATGCAATCCCCCACTCCTCTCCCCTGAGGCATACAAATGTTTTTTATACCTGACTAGTGGAAAATTACTGAACCTCTGCCATTTGCTTGCATGTAGTAGAAAATGTATAAAGGCTCTATGCTGCACGAAATAAAACAGACTACTCCCTAACTCGCTTGGTGAAGGAGCTCTCCCTTAACTCGAGTTATTGAATAAATCCTGATATACTCTACGTCTCGGACTCTGTCTCCTTCCTCTTTTATTTTTTACTAAATTACAAGAAAACTCAGAGGTAACTTAAATTATTTACCACATTTCTGGCGCCCGAATAGGGACTTTCCCTTCTCTACACGCGCCGGTCTTGCCGGTCGCGGTTCTTTCCCCTATCTTTCTCTCGATGGACTTCAGGTGCACCCGGTGGGGATTTCCCACCGAACTCCCTCGGAGATTCGGGGGACTGACCGAACCCAGCATACATACGAGGCGGTGAGAGACGCGGAAAGTCCATACCCGAGCCCGACATTGAGGAGTTGAAGAGTCCAAGGCGTCTGAGACCCCTTCTGAAACGCGCAGCGTCTGGATTCGATCGAAAATTCAAGGTTTTGCTTTTCGGTGAGTACTACTGAATAGTATCAAGACGTTTTCTGGTCACAGAAATGGTAAAGATATAAGACGTTAAGAATGTCATTATTTGCTAAATTGAAGGGACGATCTAAAGATAAAAAAATTCTAGAGAAAGAGATTGCACTCCCACCTAAAGATACACCAGCTAGGTTTATGTATAATAAACATGGTATGTCTGCAATTATATTTTTAGACTTATGGGCGGAATACACCAAAAATTTAGGAGATCAATTCAGGTGGCCAAGTACAGGGACTTTTGATATAGAAAGCGTCCTCAAATTATAAGAGCAACTGTTCAAGAAAAAAGCAAGGCAGGCCCAATTAGAGTCTGTAGGGTGGTGGAGGAAAGAAGCCCATAGGAGGCAGGAGAAAGCACAAGGAAAAGTTGAGAAAGCACAGAGAATGTCAGAGAAAGCTAAGCAATATGAACTACAGGAAACGGGTAAAGAGGTAGTTCTTGAACAAGTGATAAGAGAAAGACAAGGAAATGTCACAGGACTATATCCCGTACTGTCACAGTGTGAGGACACCTATCCCAATAAACTGAAGAAGAATTCCCTTCTTCCCAGTGCACCTACATCTTTTGATGATACCCCCCTCATAGATTTACTGGACATGCCACCTCCATATTCTACTAATATGCGTCCACCCCTACGCGGCTCAGACCAAGTAGTGTCAGCGCCCATCGGGATCATAGAGGACCTCTCTGAGGCCGCGAGACGTCTCTCTTTAGCAGAAAAAGAAAAGAAAGACGAAGCGGTGGGGGAAGACAAAGAAGGACAGTGTCCACATGACCCGTTAAATACAATATATCCCACTCTAGACGAAAAGGGAAGACAATTAGTTGCCACCTGGATGAGAATAGAAAAGATTCCTGCTGTACAAAGTCATATTGATGGGATGATCGAGTTCATGTTGAGGGGGAGAGATCCTATTCCTTTCGAGGATGTCATGAAAGGAAGAAACAAAAGACAACAAATGCATATATATACCTTTATGTTGTATCTTTTTGCTCGATATTTTCAGTTTAAAGAATTAAGAAATCCCAAGAAAGTGGAAGAATTAATACAAGAGATAGAAGTCGAAGGGGGAGAGATAGGGGAAAAAGTAGAATTAAGACTAACGAAACTATTAGACCTCATGAGGGAACATAGACATAAATTTAAAGAAGGAGCATTGACACCAGAAAGAAAGAAGACTGCTAGTAATCAGCATCCAGTACGCTGTGTGCCACCCCAAGGAGATAGGTTCGCCCCTTTACCTACGTTTTCAGAACCTCCCACCAGCGAAGAATTATATGACGAAACAGAAGACGCCCTCGACTGGTTCCTTGAACAAGAACCTCCGCTGGAGGAACAGGAATTAGTCCGCACTGCCACATTGTGGACTTCTCAACCTAAAACTTTTAATTCAGATATTATAGCCCAATTATTTTCCAACCTACCCCTCACTCAACGCAGGTTGGCCAGTATGTACATGACTCAACACTTGATGACATTGAATAAAGTATTCAGACCCCATCAATCAGCCCTCGAAGATCTATTATTTAAATGTACTTTTTTGTCCTTTGTACAGGACCCAACACCGTTTCTAAACACATTTTTAGATGCAAGACAAGAATATCATGATGAAGTAGCCAGGACACTTCTCAGGTCACGTCATACTGATTTTAGGGGAAAAGAAGCATATCGACAATACCCCCTTAGAGAAGTTCATCCTAGAACGGACGCCGCTAATACATTACACAGGGTCTTTGTATACACCCCCCTTACTAAGTTAGAAATAATGAAAATGAAGGAAATGGTGCCCCCTCACTCCAAAGACCCTACTGGGTTCTTCAAGGAACTCACGGATGTCCTCACCATGGGAACATACACTTTAACAGACATAACTATTATATTAAAAAATGTATTGCCTTCTGGAATTTATGAAAGATTAAGAGGACAAAACTGGTTGGTTGATAATACCGATTTGAATTGGGCCGCTTTCGAGGTGCTTGACAATGCCAGACCTGCAGGAGCGGATATACAGGATGACATAAAAAAGTTACCGGACCTTGTCCTCAAGGTGTTACCCCAACTTCTTACTACTAGGAAAGAGGATTGGGACGCCATCTCAGCCTGTAAACAAAAGACGGGCGAGGATACAGGAGATTATTACACTAGATTAGAAGAATGCTTTACTGTTAATAGCGGCCTTAAACCAGATAGTGACTCTTACCCACATCTTTTTGTGTCAAAATTAGTAGAAAATAGTCTCCCAAAATTAAAGGAAAGAGTTCAAAAGGTTGAGAGTTCCTGGCAAGCTCAAAGTCCCTCCCAAGTCTTACGAATACTGCAATATCACCAGAATAGACTAAGAGAGGAGGAAGAATACGAAAAAACTAAAATAAAAGAGACTAAGTTGAGAGCACTGGTGGCACAAACAATAACTCCCAAGGTGGGACCACTGCCACAACAACAAACACAACAACAGAAGAAGGCCAACAATTCCAAAGGTGTCTGTAATTATTGTAAAAAGCAAGGACATTATGTTAAGGACCTACAAGGGAACGTGACTTGCCCAGTCCTAAAACACAACTTAGCTACAGGAAAAACGATTCCTAGACCACACGTCCCCCGAGAACAGTATAGACCTCAAGGGGGAATGCCCCAGGGACAGAATCAGGGAATGCCGCAAACAACACAAATGTACATGACTGAGGAAAATACTGGATACGCTGATTTCCCCAGTTTTCTATGAGGCTGCCCAGGGAGGGTCGAGGATAAATTGCCCCTTATCCCTATACCTGTGGACCAAGATGGTCCATATGTAGACGTTCACCTCCTGGGACAAGACAAAAAGTTCCTATTGGATACAGGGGCAAGCAAAACTACTATTGATCATAATGAACTCCCACAAGCCCCACTCTCAGGAAATAAACATGTGTCCTTAGGGTTTTCTGCCAACCCATTACAAGTAATACATCTATACCCCTACCCCAGCAAGTTGGTCCTCTTACAACAACAACCGATCTCCTTCTAACAGACGCTTGCCCCGAAAATGTACTAGGCATTAAACAATTGAAAGAATTGGGAGCCATAATAGTGAGTTCACCCCAAGATGTACGCCTTTTTCTTCGAGATTTCAAAGGTCATTACACCGTCAGAGATTTAGATCCCCGTCTGGCACATCTCCCCACCGAATTGTGGGCAACAAGTTCCACATCGGTTGGGCGATTGACCATTACACCACACAGAGTTATCATAAAAGACGGAGCTATATTACCACGGCTTCGACAATATAAAATGCCTCCACAAGCTGAAAAAGATCTTATTTCCATTATCGAGGACCTCATTGCCTTGGGGGTAGTGATAGAGATACCATCAAATACCGTAAATTCTCCTGTGTTACCAGTAACAAAGAAAGTACAACAAGGAGAGAAACCTAGTTATAGGCTTGTTGTTGACTTACGAGAACTAAACAAATGTGTTGTGTCTCAACATCCTGTTGTGCCAGACATCTCTACCCTTTTAACAACAATTGACTGTGAAGCAACACATTTTACTGTCATCGATCTTAAGAATGCGTTTTTTAGTGTACCAATTCATGAAGACAGCCAATATTTGTTCGGGTTCTCATTGTCTTGAAGGAGTTTTTGGTTTACGCGCGCTCCACAAGGATTTACTGATAGCCCGAGCATCTATAGCCAGGCATTAAAGAGACAGCTAGACACCATACAAATGCCTGACGAAACAGCTCTTTTGCAGTATGTTGATGATCTACTTATTACAGCTAGATCTGAACAATCATGTGCTGAAGCTTCATTAATTGTGTTAACGTTCCTTGCTGAAAATGGTCATAAAGTATCACCAAAGAAGTTACAATTTTGTCAACAGCAAGTGGCCTACTTAGGGCACTTGCTGTCGAAGGAGGGGAGGCAACTAACACAAGAAAGAATACAATTAGTACAAAACATACCCCAACCAAAAACGCAGAAACAGGTACGTGAATTTATAGGATTAACGTCCTATTGTAGACAATGGATCCCCCAGTTTGCACTAATATCAAAACCACTTGTAAAACTGACCACACTAGAAGCAGGCACATCACCCCAACTCCCATGGACAAAGGAACATACACATGCTTTCCAAACATTAAAAAAGGCAATGTGCCAAGCTCCAGTATTGGCCACCCCTGATTATCACAAAGATTTTACACTATTTGTCACCGAAAAGAACGGAACTGCCTTATCAGTTCTGACACAAGAACAAGCAGGAAGACAAAGACTGTGTGGATATTTTTCATCCACCTTAGATCCGGTAGCACAAGCCCTTCCTGCATGTCTAAAAGCCGTAGCAGCCACAGCCCAAGCTATCAGACAAAGCAACACTATAGTGTTAGGACACCCGCTGATAGTAAGAGTCCCACACGCAGTGGAACTATTACTCAATAGAACACAGACCCAACACCTGACAATAGCAACACTATCGGGGTATGAACTGACACTATTCCAACCTCACATTCAGCTATTTAGATGCAACACCCTGAATCCCGCGACACTCTTACCTCTTCCCGAGAATACAGAAGAAGTACATGATTGTATAGAAGTGACTGAACAGGTAACAAAACCAAGATCTGATTTAAAGGATACCCCCTTACAAGATGCAGAAGAGAATATTTATGTAGATGGCTCTTGTAAAAGAACAGATAAAGGAGAACTAAGGGCTGCCTACGCTATCACCACAAACACCCAGATATTAGAGAGTCGACAAATACCCATCCTCTCGGCACAAGCCGCCGAGTTGATAGCATTGAGCAGGGCCTGTCAATTAGGAAAAGGAAAAAAGATAAACATTTATACTGACTCACAGTATGCTTTCGGAGTAGTGCACAATTTCGGAACATTATGGAGAGAAAGAGGATTCATGACATCACATGGATCAAAAATACAACATGCAGACCTAATAACACAGTTACTGGACGATATACATTTACCAAAACGAATAGCTATAGTCAAATGCAAGGCACACTCGAAGGGAACAGATGATATTACATTAGGAAATGCACTAGCAGACCAAACAGCTCAAGACATGACACAGAAGGACGTAGAGAGTACGCTGCATCACGGTCCCGAATTCATGGGACATATGCAAGTCACACGAGACACCACTATGGACATCCAAGACATACAGAGTCACGCCACAAATGAAGAAAAAGGAAGATGGAAAAAGGAGGGAGGGATACTAACTGACCAAGGATGGATGATACCACATAAAGCAGTCTGGTATCTCCCTGATGCCATGGTGCAGATTATTATAGAGACAATACACGGACCAGAACACCTGGGGGAAAAAGCTATGCTAGACGCAATACAACATATATGAGACAATAAACATCTTAGGGCGGCAGCCAAACAAAGAGTCCAAACGTGTATGATATGTTGTCAGTATAATATTGGAAAAGGCACAACAGTAGGGGCAGGAGGATTTCATCCTCCTGAATACCTTTTCGAAGTTATACAGATGGACTATATACAAATGGAAAGGTGAAGAGGGCAAAAGTATGTACTCCTAGTAGTATGTACATTAACACGGTGGACAGAAGCTTACTCTGTACCCGACTATACCGCTAGCACCACAGCCAAACAACTGGTCAAGGAATATTTCCCTAGGTTTGGTCTACCCCAAGTTATCTACTCTGACAATGGTCAACCATTCTCATCTGAACTAATGAAAAGAATCTCGCTCCTGCTGGGATACCAGTGGAAATTCCACTGCGTATGACACCCACAAGCAGCAGGTTTGGTCGAACGACATAACCAGACATTAAAAAACAAATTGGCAAAAATATGTGCTGATAAGAAAGTAGATTGGATAACTGCCTTACCCGTAGCACTGTTCTACATGAGAATGGTTCCCCATTCCAGGACAGGATTATCCCCCTACGAGATAGTTTTTGAAAGGCCACCTAACATATGGGGGATACCTCGAGCTAAGACTATAACAGGTATTGAAATGCCTGTACTGACCGATTACCTGGCTTCCTTGATGTCTGCACTTCAATCTTGTCGTTCACAGGTTGCAGCCGCATTTCCTGATAATACCGAACCCAAAGAGCACCAGATCAAACCAGGCGATTGGGTTTATATCCGCAACTTTGACCGAGCAACACCTCTTGAGCCCAGATGGAAGGAACCGAAGCTCGTTCTACTGGTCACCAGAACAGCTGTAAAAGTCAAAGGTCGTAAGGGATGGCTTCATGCCAGTCACTGTAAGAAACATTTTCCCAAGGAAGAGAGCGGACAGACACCGCCACTCCAGACACAACAGAACGCAGAACAATTGACATGACCCACAGAAGAAAGTCTCCAGCAGACTTACAGATCTAAACTCAGGTCCTCTACTCGAGCCCCGGTCAATTAAGTCCAAACAAGCTCTACTTGTTGGTGAAACAGCAGGGGCTCTGAGAAGTGTACCTGACAAAAATGACGACGACAACGGTGAGACAGAAAATTTTGAGAGACAAATACAGAAAGAAAATGTGTGCGGGAAATAATTTTTGTATAATAGTGTTAATGTTGCTTCTGGCAGCGGCAGTGTGTTTAGGCTGGGTTTTACATTTAATTTTTCCATCTAGTCAACTCCCTACATCCCCACCCAATAATACGCAAGAACACACCTACCATGATCTTCCACCTCATGAACGGGCCCACAGATTAGCTATGCAAAATAACTCCTTTGTACGGATGATGCACTATACTCACCAGGTTGCCAATATTACCGATTGCTGGATATGCGGACAGATTCCCCCTCATCAGAAAGACGGAGGGATACCACTGGTACCTTTTCCATTTTCGCATAATGGCACTTGTGAGGCTTGGTTTGCCTTAATAACGGCGTACAATACTTCCAACTCCTCATGCCCTACCAGGAATAACCAGATATGTAAGAATGGATGGCCATGGGGAGATCTGAATACCGTCCTTAATAAAGTCTGTTATCCCGATGATGATGGACTGCCACAGGCTAAGGGAACGGTATTCGAAAGTGAAGAATATAAACAGGAGTATTGGTCTTTCAAACTGGTAAATACCAAGCCTAAAAAGAAGGGAGGACCAACCTCCATAGCTATTTCCAAAATGAAAGGACACTTGTGCGTCCAGAAGACTGGTACAGTTCCGGTAGGACACAGTGAGTGTAATACTACTGTGACTTTCGAGGACAATGGCCAATCAACGTTTCCAGCATCCAGATATACATATTTCGTCTGTGGACAGACAGCCTATGTACGCCTTCCCCCCGGATGGGGAGGAAGATGCTATATATCCTTCTTACTGCCTCCAGTTTTCCTTGCACCGCCGACGTATCATAGGGATCGCCTACTCCCTATTGTGAGACATAAGAGGTCTATAGATACGTCGGGGATAGACCAAACAGAGACTACCCTGGAACGATATACGGACTTCAATAGAGGTTTCTTTTTCTTCATTGGACCGGTTCAGAATAGTAAGCTTATACGTAGACTTACTTGAACAGTAGAAGCAGTTGTAAATCAGACTATAGCCGCTCTGGGAAATTTGACACAGGAACAATCCGCTATCAGAATGGTAGCGCTTCAAAATCGTTTTGTTCTTAACGTCATACTAGCAGAGAAGGGCGGAGCGTGTAAAATTATCGGGTCGAGCTGCTGCGTTTTCATACCTGATAATGCCCCCTCTGTCTACGAGGCTATTTCTAGATTACACAAGATCGCGTCCAGTTTACACCAGGATCCCGGCATTTGGACCTGGTCTGGATGGTTATGGGGATTAGTCTCCACCTGGGGCTGGAAATTGATTTCCGCCATTGGTATAGTATTGTTGACATAAATGGGATGCTGCCTATGCATCCAGTGCAGCCCGCCACTCTGTGGATTGTGCGCTACCATGTGCATTCCCAAACCACACATCCAGAAAGAAGAAAATGCTAAAATTATGCTCCAAGACTATATTGATGATCTCATGGCTATAGAGATAGAGGACAGTGGTTGCACTCTGGTGCAAGGAGGGAATGTGGAAAAGTAGTTTCGCACCCTTCGCGCAACCACTGTTCATTGACATCAGGACATCCATCTTGAATATGGCATCCATCTTGTGATTGCCTTAAACACCCCGTCTCAGAGGAAAAAGGCAGAAAAAGATGCAGCTTGAAAGCAGCTGCATCGCGTGATACGCCTAAGGCCGGATACCAGACCGCCCACATACCTGCGGTTAAGCCAATTCTGAGAAAAACTCATTTCCGCCGAATAACCTGCGGTTGGAACAAGGTCATACCTGCCGTTTTCTACACACTATTCTACGCCTCAGCTGTTGACATTTTTGTTTGTACGCAATCCCCCACTCCTCTCCCCTGAGGCATACAAATGTTTTTTATACCTGACTAGTGGAAAATTACTGAACCTCTGCCATTTGCTTGCATGTAGTAGAAAATGTATAAAGGCTCTATGCTGCGCGAAGTAAAACAGACTACTCCCTAACTCGCTTGGTGAAGGAGCTCTCCCTTAACTCGAGTTATTGAATAAATCCTGATATACTCTACGTCTCGGACTCTGTCTCCTTCTTCTTTTATTTTTTACTAAATTACAAGAAAACTCAGAGGTAACTTAAATTATTTACCACAGAAGGACAGCCTGACCAGAATGAATGCCCTCCAGGAATGCATTACCGTGTTGCAACTCTCATTCTACACCCTGGATGGCATTCACAATGGTAGACTGCCCAACAGTGAGTGACCTGAGGAGGTCAATGGCCTCCTCACTGAGGGCAGCAGGGGTGACTGGGGCAGGGCCTGAGGTGCCTGGGGCGAAGGTGATGCCCACCCTCCTGGGTGAGCGGGCACGGGGCGAACGCTGAGGGGCTGCTGGGAGGGCGGTGCTGGTAGGGGGGGTGGCGGCTGTACCTGTAGAAGTGGAGCGCACAGATGGTGCCGCCACCACAGGGGAGCTCCCATCGGCGGACGAGTCCGTGTCGCTGGTTGTGAAGCTCCCCTCGCCCTCCGTCCCACTGGTGCATTCAGAGTCTGTGGTGTGGCCCTCCATGGCCATGTGGGATGCAGCTCCCTCGTGCTCCGGTGCCACTGTACCTCCCCCTGATGATGCTGATGTACAAAAGGACAGGGAGAGCAGGAAAAGGGGGGGGAGACAGAAGAAAGAGAGTTTTAGTGCATGGCATTCCTCTACCATTGGCGGACAAGACAGATGCAGCAGCCCCCTGCATTACGCCTTGCTCCTGACCTCTGCACATGCAATTTCTGGGACATGGCCTACATGGCAATGGTGGAAATCTGCGCACATGGATGCAACAGGGGCAACTGTACCACAATTTGGCACTCTGCTGAGGTGGGGTTGAGTGCCACATGGCCTACATTACAGAGGGGCCTTGCCTACCTAACTCGCCCTGGCCTAGGTACACCCACAGGCCTCCTCCCCCACCCAGACCCCTCTAATGCGCGCAAAGTGCGCAGAATGAGGTTGTACTCACCCCCTTGTGTCTGCTGTGATGTCCTCAAGTGCCCATCCAACACTGGGTAGGCCACCGCCAGGATCCGGAACATCAGGGGGGTCATGGTGCGACGGGCACCCCTCCCACGTTGGGAGGCCATCCCCAGCTGAGCCTCCGCCGTCTTCTTGCTGCAGCGGCGAATGTCCTCCCATCTCTTACGTCAGTGGGTGCCCCGTCTCTGGTGGGCCCCCAGGGTCCGGACTTCCTTGGCGATGGCATGCCAAATTTCCCTCTTCTGGTGGGCGCTGACCTACATGACATGCACAAGGAAAGAGGAACAGTCATTACCAACTGGACCGTCAATGTGAGTGGCCCCCTCCCTACTCTGGCCATGTGGCCCATTCATTCCCATGCATTAATGTTCTATGAACTCTGGCCCCTTCCCTCTTCCACCCAGCCCTCTCCACCCAGGCCTAGCCCATACAACGTGCTCCCTCTGTACTAACCTGTTGGTCTGGAGGACCGTAGAGTAGCGTGTACTGGGGGAGGACCCCATCCACAAGTTTCTCCAACTCCTGTGCAGTGAAGGCAGGGGCCCTTTCCCCAGACGCAGCAGCCATCGTCGCTTCCAGACCGAGGTCACAGCAGCACTAGCAGTGTAGGTCCTCTCCTGTCGAAGGTCAGGTATCTAGTGATTGAACAGATAGAAAATGGCGGTGACGTCCGCGGCGGTGACGTCCGCGGCGGGGCGCATCATCACCGCCAGCGCACCTGTTCATTGGCTCCTGGGACCCATAGGGTCCAATGTTAACCAATGCAGAATTGCGCCACGGTCTACGACCGCCTAGCGCGACGGTGTGCAACGCCAGCGCAGTTACCCCACAATCCCATTGTCCCAGTTTAGAGGTCAGGCAGCCGCCATTTCAGGGGCCCACATGGCTTCATTTACTACTGCGTCACACATAGCTAGGCCTATACTCAACACACATACAGAAAGGGGTTTTGTCTGGTGTAGTCTTGTGTGTAACTGTGGGTACATACCTGGAGGAATAGTGACTGGTTCTTCGCTGTTGTCCTTCTTAGGCACCGTCAGCTGGGACATATGAGAAGATGGCGGAATCCTCCGGTGTACCGACCGCTGGTGGACCTGTTGACAATGGAAAAGAGACATGTCATCGTCACCTACCGGTTTGACCGTGCCACAATCCAGGAACTATGTACCCAGTTGGAGCCCAACCTTTCCTGGCTATTGACCCCAGTGAGGAATCCCAGGACCAGGGCAGAGGAACGCTACAATGAGGCCTATGGGAGGACAAGGAGGGTTATCGAACGCACCTTCGGGCTTCTTAAGGCCAGGTTCAGGTGCCTCCATATGACAGGTGGATCCCTATTCTACTCACCAAAGAAGGTGTGCAACATCATCATCGCCTGCTCCA
Organism: Pleurodeles waltl; assembly: GCF_031143425.1. NCBI lineage: Eukaryota > Metazoa > Chordata > Amphibia > Caudata > Salamandridae > Pleurodeles > Pleurodeles waltl. Next base: position 50,868,704 of record NC_090443.1, read on the forward strand.
TAATTTAGCATTGCGACGCCAGGTGCCTTTTCTGCAGGAGGATGATCCAGATGACAGTGTTGTGGAAGCTGTGGAGCCTGTGGAGCGAGTGGACAGTGATGAGGATGAAGCTGAGGATGAAGAAAACGACAACAGGGAGTAAGTCATACTGCAATATCTCCAGTGACACACAGGTGAGAACATTTTCCGGATTTAACATTACATTAACTTTCACAAGTCTACCTCTATCCTGTACCTCCATTTCACTCACTATTTGTTAATTGAGTTGTACCCTTCCATTTCAGTTTCACAGGTGTGGTTACCTACGTGTCAACTGCTTGCATCCTTGACGGGCTTGTGATGTGTGACATTGGTATGTTAGCCTTACAATGGGTAACCCATTATGACACTGTAATTGATAATACAAAGTTCCAAATCATAGACTGACTCCAGATTTCTTTGGCTTTCAAAGGTGTTTATTTAAGTGATAAAAAAATCAAGGAAGGTTGTAAACTGGGGATGGGTGATGGTGGAGGAATGTCCATGGCAGAGTCCAGTCTATTAGTCTCACATGTGCACTGCCCATCTGGGCATTGGAAGTGGAGCTGGGGCAGTTCAAATCTGGACAGGGTGACAAAGTGGGACAGTGGGGGGACAATCAGGGTGGTCTTATTTCCTGGCGGGGTCTTGCCATCTTGCTCTGTCCTGTTCCTGGATCTCAGGGCCTGCTTGCGTGGTGGTTGTCCGTCTGCAGGAGATGGGGTGCTGGTGTGGTGGTCCTGTGGCGGGGCGTCCTGTCCACTAGCTCCGACGGAGATGGTGGGCAGTTCGTCATCCTGGCTAGTGTCAGGGGCCCCTTGGAGTGCCACGGTGTCCCTCAAGGTCTTTTGAATGTCCGTCAGCACCCCTACGATGGTGCCCAGGGCGGAGCTGATGGTCCTGAGCTCCTCCCTGAACCCCAAATACAGTTCGTCCTGCAGACGCAGGGTCTCATGCAACTTGTCCAGGACCGTGGCCATCGTCTCCTGGGAGTGGTGGTATACTCCCATGATGGAGGAGAGGGCCTCGTGGAGAGTTGGTTCCCTTGGCCTGTCCTCCCTCTGTCGCACAGCAGCCCTCCCAGTTCCCCGGTGTTCCTGTGCCTCCGTCCCCTGGACCGTGTGCCCACTACCACTGCCCCCAGGTCCCTGTTGTTGTTGGGGTGGTGGGTTAGCCTGGGTGCCCTGTAGTGGTGGACACACCGCTGATTGACCTGTCCTGGGTTTGGAGGTTTGGGCCCGCTGGGTGGGTGCTGTGCTGGTGTTACCAGAGGGTGGCAGCTCGGTGTTGGGCTGTGGCTGGGCAAGGGGAACCGACTGTCCTGAGGCCCACGATGGTCCGGGCTGGTCATCAGGATCCAGTAGGGCAGAGCTGCTGTCGTCACTGTGGGCCTCTTCTGGGGGTGGAGTGGTGTTGTCTGGACCCTCTGGTGTGGTGACGTTCCTTCGGGTTCCTGCAGGGGTATAAGAACATGATTATTGCATGTGTCTGTGTGTCATGGTGTGCAATGGGTGGGTGAGCGTGTACCCCGGTGCTAGCATTCCAGTGTGGGGGCATGTATGATGATGGTTGGGGGGGTGTTCTGGGTATGTGCAGTGAGCATGCTTTAGTGAGGGGTGCCTATGCTTAGTTGTGTCATGCAGGGCTTGGTGTTGGGATGGGTGGTTGGTGTCATGGGTAGATTAGTGAGGATTTGGGGTGATAGGGGAGGGTGTGAGGGTGGGGGTGTGTGATAGCATGCAGGTAGGGTGGGGGATGAGATAGTTAAGATTTGACTTACCAGTGTCCGTTCCTCCACCTACTCCTCCGAGGCCCTCCGGATGCAAGATGGTCAGGACTTGCTCCTCCAATGTTGTTAGTTGTGGGGGAGGAGGTGGGGGTCCGCCGCCAGTCCGCTGCACCGCTATGTTGTGCCTGGATACCGTGGAACGCACCTTCCCCCGTAGGTCGTTCCACCTCTTCCTGATGTCCTGCCTATTTCTTGGGTGCTGTCCCACGGCTTTCACCCTGTCCACTATTCTGCGCCATAGCTCCATCTTCCTGGCTATTGATGTGTGCTGTACCTGTGAGGCAAATAGCTGTGGCTCTACCCGTGCGATTTCCTCCACCATGACCCTGAGCTCCTCCTCGGAGAAGCTGGGGTGTCTTTGGCGTGCCATGGGGTGGTGTGTGTGAGGTGTGGGGTGGTGTATGTGGTGATGAGTGTGGTGAGTGTAGTGCTATGTGGTGTTTTGTGCGTGGATGTTGTGTGGTTGATGGTGTTGTGTGCCTCTGTGTGATGGGGTTGTCAATAGCTGTGCTGTCTCTCTGGGCTTCTCTCAGAAATTCTGGTTGTAGGGGTTTGTGGGTGATGTGGGTGTGTGTTTTATATTGTGTTGGGTGTGTGGGAGTGTTGTTTGTATGTGTCTCAGGTGTGTGTATTTCAAAATGTCCAATGTGGCGGTGTTTTGGAGATGTGTGTGTATTTTGAGCGTGGCGATGTGTACCGCCAATGGAATACCGCGGTTGAAAGACCGCCGCTTGGATTCGTGTGTCGTAATAGCATGGGCGTGTTTCTGTTGGCGTGGAGGTGGAGGATGTGTTTCCGCCAGTTTATCGCTGACCTTTGGTGTGGCGGTATTGTGTGGGTGTCTGAATTTCGGCAGATTCCGTGATGTGTGTCATAATAGCTGTGGCGGTCTACCGCGGCCGCAACGGTGTATTGGCGGTCTTCTGCACGGCGGTCAGCGCCTTATACCGCCAATGTTGTAATGACCCCCTATATGTGTTTAAACTTTCAATGAACAATGTAATAATACCCGTAGTTGTTTCTGATGACTGGGATGTGAAAACAGTTTATTCGATGATGACTGAATTGCAGTATTGTACTGTATTCGAAAGTGAAGATGTTTATCAATCTAAAGAGAATTATGGTGATATGTTTTGCTATAATTATTATGGGCACCATTTCATTCATAGAGCAAGTACCCCAAAGACTATTTTTAATTACATCCAATGGGAACATAGTCCAGCTCTACCACAAGGGAGTTCTAAAACTTATTCTGAAAAAAGTTATCATATTTTTCTGGGCACAATGTTAAAAATGTTGAGTCATTTTATTTTAAATTGCCATCAATGGAAAATGTACACATATTATTAACAGATACCAAATGTATTTATTCTGATTTCTTTGTTTCCCGGTTGGCTCTAGAAGGCTATGATTACTACCCGAAGTCGATTGACTTAAAAAGTATATGGGGAATTAGAAATTGGCAAATAAGGGGGAAGGAAGCTTTGTTTAGAAAAGTGTTGGATACCTGTTCAAATTATATTTTTAAATGAAACTGTACAACAAACAAGTTGTTTAGGCTTAGCAAAGATTAAAGAATTGAAGCACTCAGTATTCCTGCCCCTGCAAAATTTCACAACTGGCAAAAATATGTAAATATAACAAAGGATCAGCTCGATGAATGGGTCCAGAATGGCACGTTTAATGCTTCACTGTCACGTCCTGGTGGGTGGTTTATTGTGGTCAATAGATACCAATGGGTGTCACAAACGTTTTATAAACTCCATGGGGGTTTTAGAACTAGTAGGACGGACCCTCGCTATGTATCATCTGAACATGCGGGTATAGTAACAAAATACAGTGTAGGGAAACTATGCCAGCAATGGTTGAAGAGTTCCTCACTAGATGCGGTTAGAGAACACCTCAGTCTCCTGTCTAATAACACTGACTTACAGGACTTCCTGTTAGGCCTGAGAAAACAATGCAGAAAGCGCTTCTTATATGCAGTATTTAATGAAATTTGGAAGCTTTCCCAACAAGAAGCTGCTGCCCGGTTAAGGCAAATTGACCAGGAAAATTTACAGAAACCATTAGCTGTTATAGATAATGGGAAGAATACCCTGTCCGACCGGATAAATACATTAAACAACTATGGGGGTGATTCTAACTTCGCCCCACTAAAATACCGCTCCGCGGTCGAAAGACCGCTGAGGGTATTTTGGGATTTGCCCTGGGCTGGCGGGCGGCCGCTAAAAGGCCGCCCGCCAGCCCAGGGCAAATCAACCTTCCCACGAGGACGCCGGCTCAGAATTGAGCCGGCGTAGTGGGAAGGTGCGATGGGTGCAGTGGCACCCGTCGCGTATTTCAGTGTCTCCATAGCAGACACTGAAATACTTTGTGGGGCCCTCTTACGGGGGCCCCTGCAGTGCCCATGCCATTGGCATGGGCACTGCAGGGGCCCCCAGGGGCCCCGCGGCACCCCCTACCGCCATCCTGTTCCTGGCGGGAGACCCGCCAGGAACAGGATGGCGGTAGGGGGTGTCAGAATCCCTATGGCGGCGGAGCGCGCTCCGCCGCCATGGAGGATTCTGCAGGGCAGCGGGAAACCGGCGGGAGACCGCCGGTTTCCCGCATCTGACCGCGGCCGAACCGCCGCGGTCAGAATGCCCTGCGGGGCACCGCCGGTCTGTCGGCGGTCAGAATGACCCCCATTGTTTCTTATGCAATAGACATAATACAAAGTGATATATCTTCCTTACACCATGGACAAAGTCAACTAAGGTCCATTATGGAGTTGGGTTTGACACTTCAAACATTGAAGGCAGGTTGCGTTCCCTGGCAACACATTACGCAAGGAACATATTTTCTACATTTAACTTAACATGACAACAACAACTAATGGCTAAGAAAGAAGCAACTTATGTCATGTTAAACATCGAAAAGCTAGAAAAGTTGCCTTTTTACTGTGGCTGAAATACTATCTGCTGAATGGTTAATACATTAGGTCATTAATCTGCCTATTTCAACACTTCAATTCACGTCCTGTTTGAAACACAAACTGGTAGGCATATATGAAAGGCTGAGAGATAGACATCCATGAGGTGTGGGATTTGCCCTTCTCGTACAAATGTCTCAGTGGCATGAAAGAAGTCTTTCTTAGCGGTAGTGAATGCGAAACTTCTGTCAGCCATTCAATGGTTTGTAAACAGCTGTCCTTGCATGGGGCGTTTGAAGGGAGTTCCAGTCCCCTTGTCTAGACCTGCATTCCAGGTGCTTTCAAATGGCAGCTGTGTTCTCCTCAATAGTGAAGACTGTTGTGGGATGAGAGTCAGAATAGTTTATGTTGTTTCAATCTCTAAGATTGTTACATGCTGCGGGAACATACTTTTTCCTCCCACTAGACGAAGAGAGGTAGCTGACATTTGGCCCCATATTGCTACTTCTAATGTAAATTTTGACAAGTTGAGCAGACTCAAGGATTTATTGTTCCAAAAACATGTGGCGCTCACCTCTGCACGCGAGCCCTACGCACTTCAGGTGGCAAGGTCATCAGCAGAGATACAGTCCCTTTTAAGTACCAACTTTCTGAGACACTTTGGTGAGCTCGTGGGACGGATATTTAATGCGTCCAGTACTACTAGAACCGCAAACTTCTTTAAGGCTGTTGGTTCTGGTTTCGTTCACACCTTCTCCTCTATATTCAGTTTAATACAATCAGCCATCTACTCAATATTCTCCAGTATTTTCCGGGGATTTCCAATAACTTTGGCTATAATAGGTGGTATTTTGCTAATGTTACTTATTCTGCAAAATGACTATCCCACTGCAACAAGGAGGAATGAAAGCGCTCCCACCAGCACAGCTGTGTTATGAACGCATGATGCAGTACTTCGGAGTAACACTCCTGGAGCAATTGGAGTGTGACTGGTCTCTGTCATTCAGACTAGTTTTGCATTGTGTGTAGCCTGTTTTTCGATGCCTCTGGTGCTCATTCGAACATGCACTGAAAGTCTGTCTTTCTACCCAGCGCTTGCTTTCATTGGACGCTGATCTGTTGATGTACTCGCTGAGGGTTCATTACTGGACATGCACGTTGAGGATGCGTTTGCTACGAGAAGCTGTTTATGAGTTGCCCTTCATGGAGGATGCAACTTTGAACTCATTATTGGGCACACCATGGAATGCTGCTGCCTTGGCTGAAGCTCAGGCTATGGAACACAAGTGCTCCTTGGTCCTTCTTGGTGATGCATTTCCTACCTTAAAACCTGCCGAAGTGGAAGATCTCCTGTCTTCAATTGCCCCGGATTCTATTAGCAACTTCCAAAATGACTCTGAATCCTGAACTTCGGCCTTTTTTACACCACAAGTTAACATTTTTAAATTGTCCTTTTATATATGCTCAAGTGTCCTTTTTAACTTGTCATATTGACATTCATATCTTAGGTTGAGTTTTAGTAGCTTTTATACATAATTAGGCTTTGAACCACCTTCAACCGGCAAGGGGAGGGTGTTGTGTAGGCATTTTAGCTATAGCTCCATGCATGTTATTTTAGAACACTAGGCCTGCCGCTGCGCACTTTAACCTAGATATATTTTATCCAGCTTCATTTATTATTTTAGCAATAGCCACATTTGCGGTCTTGTTTTATTTCTCTCTGTCTTGCTGTTCTTTGCCTAGGCCAGCACTATGTTCTTAAACAAAACATTTCTTTCACTCTGTGCTTCTCTCAAGGCTGCAGTAAGATAGGTTTCGGGTAAACGTGGTAACATTTTGTCTCTGGTATTCATAGAAACAAACACATCCTTACGTAGGGATATTTTCTCAGAACATCAGCTGTTTTATTATAAAAACACTTCCCTGTCCCATACGCGTTAGAGGGAGATTCTAGCCAGACGAATACGAATGTATGCTCATTGCTGAATGATTCACTACTGTGTCTTATGCAGACTTCAGGCCTTTGCTCAGGTATGGGGGATGATGTCTTCCCAAGGCAACCTGAAGGGCAGAACTAGAGCTTAACATGCTGTGCTCTAATATAGCCTACGTAGGAATTTGTCTATTGACTCTAGTGACAACATGGTAGCGTTATTGCTATGCTTTACTCTCCATGTCACAATTTTAATCCTGTCAAGCTTTATCGTCCTGGTTATTGCAGTACATGCTTTATTGTCTAAGATGCAGTTGCTTCATTAAAACCTTATTGAAAGATAAACTGCCTCTGTTTGTCCTTGTATATGTGAGACTAATGTAACTGAGAGAAACGGATGAAATCTGAGTGACCACGATTTCCCTGAGGAGTCAATTGTGTCATGCGCTCGGATGCCCAATCATCCCTGCTCTTGGGTGGAGATGAAGCACAGCTAGTTAGCCGGAGCAAAACCTGGATTGGGGCAACAGGTGTCACCTGTAGTGGGTTAAGACTCAGTCTCCCACACAGCAGGCGATTCTGTAGCTCAAATCTAGTAGTCTCATTAGAATAATGAGAGCCTACGCGACTGTCCCACTGGTGCACAAATAATTGCAGTCATTGAACACTCGAGTGCAGATGTACATTCCAGAATCAAAGCAAAGTTTTCTTTTTTTTGGAGCAGTGATTGGGGAGGCATGACCTTTTGACATGTTTACCCAGTATGTGCTGGGTTCGTCTATCACGTTACAGTTCAAAGCATCAGATCAGCGGCCACCTTGTGTGGGATGGGTTACAAGATGCACAGTCAGAGGTTCTACTGGTGGGGTAAGAGGATAGGAGGAGTGGCGACAGAAGGTGGGAAGAAGAGATTTAGCATGGCTGAGTCTACACAATTCGTGACATGGAACGTTGGTGGCGTCAACACATTTGTCAAACGGTACAGAGTTCAGATGTACCTCCGCACACAGGGCATACACATTGTGATGCTGCAAGAGACCCACCTAAACGACGGGGAGTTGGAAAAACTAGAAAGCAAATGGAGGGGTCAACTAAACTCTGCCACTTATTTCACATATCGATTACTTGATGGGCTGGAGAAATGCCTTTTGAATGTGAATGGCGGAACATTGACAAAGGGGGTTCTTCCAAATGTTGCTTCCATATGTGGGGGTTCCGATCATCTGGGCAGGAGACTTTGGGGGTCATTATGACCCCGGTGCTGGATGGTAATGTGGCAGCATTACTGCCAACAGGCTGGCGGTACATACTGCCACATTATAAGAATGGCGGGTGGGCTGCAGCTAACTCGCCACTTGTCCACTCATACCGCCATGGTGGTATAAGCTGCCGGGCCGGAGATGTCAGTCTCCTGCCCAGCGGCTGACATAGTACTGCCAGCGGCATTATGAGCCTGCCTACCACTACCGGTGACAGGGAATTCTTCCAGACATGCTCACACACATTCTTACACACAATCACACTGACATGCAGACACGCACGCTCTTAACAATTCTTACACCAATACAATCACAAGCATACATCCACGCAAACAACACAACACACAGACGCATACACACACTCAGACATTCATGCACACTCTCAGACACACACACACACAACACCCCCCCACCCACCTCCCCTGTCGGAAACCCAACTTTCCTTGGATGAGGAGGTCCTCCGGCATGGAACGGGAAGGGGCACTGCTACAGCTAGCAGCACCCCGCAGGCAGAACACCGCCAGGCCGGATCACAGGTCATGATACAGCAGGTGGCATTCAACTGACGTGGCGGTGCTGGTGGTAGCAGCGCCACCTTACCACTGTCCACCAGTATGATCACTGCCGGATTTTTGCCCTTCTTGTGGCAGAAGTCCGGCAGTGATCATAATATGGCAGACAGATGGAAGCCGCGGTGACGGTATGTTGGCAGCCATCACCGCGGTGGCAGGCAGTTTTTACCGCCATTGTTAAAATGAGGGCCTTTGTGTCCTGGATGGTACCCTGGGTAGACACCTCCCACCAGACTGCATACCAACCCCAATGTGACTGCCGGCTTGAAGGTGTTATTGGTCCGCATGGACTGTAAGGACATATGCCAGAGATGCAGCCAGGCGTTATGGAATTTCCCTGCTACACACCAGCATATGCTACTTACAGCAGTCTCGACTGGTTTTTAGTGGTCAAGGAAATAGTTACCAATGTGCTGGATACACGCTTTCTGGGAAGATTCCTCTCGGATCATGTTACACTGATGTTGGAGTATGGCACAAGAAGGGAATGGCATGGGATCCCCCCTTTGGCAACTCCAGCTGGAGGAGCTGACTGTTGCCCCCTTTCAGGGGGTGCTCCATGAAGTGTTGTCTAGGTATTTTGATACTAACTGGACTTCAACATCCTATAGAGGGACGTAATGGAATGTATTAAAAGTTTGCTGAGGGGTGAGTGTATCTCCAGAGTCAGTGGTACCAGCTGCCAGCCTGAGGCGGATCTGGTCAAGAAGGAGCAGACACTGGCCACCCTGCAGCGCACTGCTCATGTGGCGGGAGCGGAAAACCCTGCATTCCAGGTGCTTTCAAATGGCAGCTGTGTTCTCCTCAATAGTGAAGACTGTTGTGGGATGAGAGTCAGAATAGTTTATGTTGTTTCAATCTCTAAGATTGTTACATGCTGCGGGAACATACTTTTTCCTCCCACTAGACGAAGAGAGGTAGCTGACATTTGGCCCCATATTGCTACTTCTAATGTAAATTTTGACAAGTTGAGCAGACTCAAGGATTTATTGTTCCAAAAACATGTGGCGCTCACCTCTGCAAGCGAGCCCTACGCACTTCAGGTGGCAAGGTCATCAGCAGAGATACAGTCCCTTTTAAGTACCAACTTTCCGAGACACTTTGGTGAGCTCGTGGGACGGATATTTAATGCGTCCAGTACTACTAGAACCGCAAACTTCTTTAAGGCTGTTGGTTCTGGTTTCGTTCACACCTTCTCCTCTATATTCAGTTTAATACCATCAGCCATCTACTCAATATTCTCCAGTATTTTCCGGGGATTTCCAATAACTTTGGCTGTAATAGGTGGTATTTTGCTAATGTTACTTATTCTGCAAAATGACTATCCCACCGCAACAAGGAGGAATGAAAGCGCTCCCATCAGCACAGCTGTGTCATGAACGCATGATGCAGTACTTCGGAGTAACACTCCTGGAGCAATTGGAGTGTGACTGGTCTGTGTCATTCAGACTAGTTTTGCATTGTGTGTAGCCCGTTTTTTGATGCCTCTGGTGCTCATTCGAACATGCACTGAAAGTCTGTCTTTCTACCCAGCGCTTGCTTTCATTGGACGCTGATCTGTTGATGTACTCGCTGAGGGTTCATTACTGGACATGCACGTTGAGGATGCGTTTGCTACGAGAAGCTGTTTATGAGTTGCCCTTCATGGAGGATGCAACTTTGAACTCATTATTGGGCACACCACTGAATGCTGCTGCCTTGGCTGAAGCTCAGGCTATGGAACACAAGTGCTTCTTGGTGATGCATTTCCTACCTTAAAACCTGCCGAAGTGGAAGATCTCCTGTCTTCAATTGCCCCGGATTCTATTAGCAACTTCCAAAATGACTCTGAATCCTGAACTTCGGCCTTTTTTACACCACAAGTTAACATTTTTAAATTGTCCTTTTATATATGCTCAAGTGTCCTTTTTAACTTGTCATATTGACATTCATATCTTAGGTTGAGTTTTAGTAGCTTTTATACATAATTAGGCTTTGAACCACCTTCAACCGGCAAGGGGAGGGTGTTGTGTAGCCATTTTAGCTATAGCTCCATGCATGTTATTTTAGAACACTAGGCCTGCCGCTGCGCACTTTAACCTAGATATATTTTATCCAGCTTCATTTATTATTTTAGCAATAGCCACATTTGCGGTCTTGTTTTATTTCTCTCTGTCTTGCTGTTCTTTGCCTAGGCCAGCACTATGGGGGTTATTCTAACTTTGGAGGAGGTGTTAATCCGTCCCAAAAGTGACGGAAAAGTGACGGATTTACCACCAGCCGTATTACGAGTCCATTATATCCTATGGAACTCGTAATACGGCTGGTGGTATATCCGTCACTTTACCGTCACTTTTGGGACGGATTAACACTCCTCCAAAGTTAGAATAACCCCCTATGTTCTTAAACAAAACATTTCTTTCACTCTGTGCTTCTCTCAAGGCTGCAGTAAGATAGGTTTCGGGTAAACGTGGTAACATTTTGTCTCTGGTATTCATAGAAACAAACACATCCTTACGTAGGGATATTTTCTCAGAACATCAGCTGTTTTATTATAAAAACACTTCCCTGTCCCATACGCGTTAGAGGGAGATTCTAGCCAGACGAATACGAATGTATGCTCATTGCTGAATGATTCACTACTGTGTCTTATGCAGACTTCAGGCCTTTGCTCAGGTATGGGGGATGATGTCTTCCCAAGGCAACCTGAAGGGTAGAACTAGAGCTTAACATGCTGTGCTCTAATATAGCCTATGTAGGAATATGTCTATTGACTCTAGTGACAACATGGTAGCGTTATTGCTATGCTTTACTCTCCTTGTCACAATTTTAATCCTGTCAAGCTTTATCGTCCTGGTTATTGCAGTACATGCTTTATTGTCTAAGATGCAGTTGCTTCATTAAAACCTTATTGAAAGATATACTGCCTCTGTTTGTCCTTGTATATGTGAGACTAATGTAACTGAGAGAAACGGATGAAATCTGAGTGACCACGATTTCCCTGAGGAGTCAATTGTGTCATGCGCTCGGATGCCCAATCATCCCTGCTCTTGGGTGGAGATGAAGCACAGCTAGTTAGCCGGAGCAAAACCTGGATTGGGGCAACAGGTGTCACCTGTAGTGGGTTAAGACTCAGTCTCCCACACAGCAGGAGATTCTGTAGCTCAAATCTAGTAGTCTCATTAGAATAATGAGAGCCTACGCGACTGTCCCACTGGTGCACAAATAATTGCAGTCATTGAACACTCGAGTGCAGATGTACATGCCAGAATAGAAGCAAAGTTTTCTTTTTTTTGGAGCAGTGATTGGGGAGGCATGACCTTTTGACATGTTTGCCCAGTATGTGCTGGGTTCGTCTATCACGTTACAGTTCAAAGCATCAGATCAGCGGCCACCTTGTGTGGGATGGGTTACAAGATGCACAGTCAGAGGTTCTACTGGTGGGGTAAGAGGATAGGAGGAGTGGCGACAGAAGGTGGGAAGAAGAGATTATCATGGCTGAGTCTACACAATTCGTGACATGGAACGTTGGTGGCGTCAACACATTTGTCAAATGGTACAGAGTTCAGATGTACCTCCGCACACAGGGCATACACATTGTGATGCTGCAAGAGACCCACCTAAACGACGGGGAGTTGGAAAAACTAGAAAGCAAATGGAGGGGTCAACTAAACTCTGCCACTTATTTCACATATCGATTACTTGATGGGCTGGAGAAATGCCTTTTGAATGTGAATGGCCGAACATTGACAAAGGGGGTTCTTCCAAATGTTGCTTCCATATGTGGGGTTCCGATCATCTGGGCAGGAGACTTTGGGGGTCATTATGACCCCGGTGCTGGATGGTAATGTGGCAGCATTACTGCCAACAGGCTGGCGGTACATACCGCCACATTATAAGAATGGCGGGTGGGCTGCAGCTAACTCGCCACTTGTCCACTCATACCGCCATGGTGGTATAAGCTGCCGGCCGGAGATGTCAGTCTCTTGCCCAGCGGCTGACATAGTACTGCCAGCGGCATTATGAGCCTGCCTACCACCATGGCGGTAGGCCCTACCGGTGACAGGGAATTCTTCCAGACATGCTCACACACATTCTTACACACAATCACACTGACATGCAGACACGCACGCTCTTAACCATTCTTACACCAATACAATCACAAGCATACATCCACGCAAACAACACAACACACAGACGCATACACACACTCAGACATTCATGCACACTCTCAGACACACACACACACAACACCCCCCACCCTCCTCCCCTGTCGGAAACCCAACTTTCCTTGGATGAGGAGGTCCTCCGGCATGGAACGGGAAGGGGCACTGCTACAGCTAGCAGCACCCCGCAGGCAGAACACCGCCAGGCCGGATCACAGGTCATGATACAGCTGGTGGCATTCAACTGACGTGGCGGTGCTGGTGGTAGCAGCGCCACCTTACCACTGTCCACCAGTATGATCACTGCTGGAATTTTGCCCTTCTTGTGGCAGAAGTCCAGCAGTGATCATAATATGGCAGACAGATGGACGCTGCGGTGACGGTATGTTGGCGGCCATCACCGCGGTGGCAGGCAGTTTTTACCGCCATTGTTACAATGAGGGCCTTTGTGTCCTGGATGGTACCCTGGGTAGACACCTCCCACCAGACTGCATACCAACCCCAATGTGACTGCCGGCTTGAAGGTGTTATTGGTCCGCATGGACTGTAAGGACCCATATGCCAGAGATGCAGCCAGGCGTTATGGAATTTCCCTGCTACACACCAGCATATGCTACTTACAGCAGTCTCGACTGGTTTTTAGTGGTCAAGGAAATAGTTACCAATGTGCTGGATACACGCTTTCTGGGAAGATTCCTCTCGGATCATGTTACACTGATGTTGGAGTATGGCACAAGAAGGGAATGGCATGGGATCCCCCCTTTGGCAACTCCAGCTGGAGGAGCTGACTGTTGCCCCCTTTCAGGGGGTGCTCCATGAAGTGTTGTCTAGGTATTTTGATACTAACTGGACTTCAACATCCTATAGAGGGACGTAATGGAATGTATTAAAAGTTTGCTGAGGGGTGAGTGTATCTCCAGAGTCAGTGGTACCAGCTGCCAGCTTGAGGCGGATCTGGTCAAGAAGGAGCAGACACTGGCCACCCTGCAGCGCACTGCTCATGTGGCGGGAGCGGGAAACCCAGAGCTGATGGCATTCCAAAGAAAGGTGGGGAGAGCTGTGGTATAGGTTAGACTGCTACACATGACGCAAGTACAGGCATCATCTGCACAGAGAGGGGGACAAGACTAATCGGTTGCTTGCATGGTTACTTAAAAGGGAGCAACTTCCTCCGACGATTCTCTCCTTCAAACAACTAGATGGGACGGTGGTGCAGACCGAAATGGGCATTAATACCCTGCTATAGAATCACTTGTCAGCAGTCTATAGAAAGCTGGCACAAGACTCCCCGGAGGGCATCCTGGAGTTTCTGGGCAAACTTGGGCTTCCCCAACTTACTGTGGAACAGGGGGAAGATCTGGAGGTGGAACTCGGGCCGGAAGAGTTGAACGTAGCCATAGGCCACATGGCAAGGTGCCGAGCACCAAGACCAGATGGACTCCCAGTGTAGTATTACAAGACGTACTTGGTCTTGCTGGTCCCCCGCCTGCTGGAGACACTACAGGAGGCATGGCACTTGGGGTTAATACCACAGTCCATGAGAGAGGCATTGATAGTTATGTTACCTAAACCTGATCGGGACCTGATGGACCCTGGTTCATATAGTCTGTTTTGTATGTTAGAAGTTGATTCCAAAATGTTATCTAAGGTCCTGGCAACTCGATTGTGTAGGTTGGTACCACACCTGGTACATAATGACCAGTGCTGGTTTATACCTGACTGTGGGATGCACATGAACCTTCGATGACTGGCCCATATGTTTCACTCGGTGGAGTGTGCAGACCTAGATGTTGCATTAGTGGGGTTAGATATGAAAAAAGTTTCAATACTCTGACCTGGCAGTATCTTTGGGAAGTGATGAGACACATGGGTTTGGGGCTGTATTTCCTGTCCTGGGTGCCACTCCTATATGCCTACCCAGTGGCCAGAATTCAGACTGGACGTATAGTGTTCAAGTACCAAGAGAGGCATGAGACAAGGCTGCCCCTTGTGCCTGCTTCTCTTTGCCTTGGCAGTAGAGCCCTTAGCTGTGAGAGTGCGATTCAACATGGCTGACTGGGGTATAATAGTTGGAGAGAACTCCCATGTCATTTCACTATACGCAGATGATGCCCTAGTATATGTTCAGGGCCCAGTATGGTCGGTTGGACTATTAATGGAAATCATGGATGGTTTTGGGAGCTCATCGGAGATACAGTCTAGCTAGTGGGAAGAGAAAAACAGTGCTCTCCCTGCTAGCTAGACTGTTGGATAGGCCCCTTGATGATCTCCTGGAGTGGGACTTGTGTGAAAGAGCATTCATTTTTTTTATCTCGGATCCAGATTGCATAAGATTCAGAAGACCAGTATTGTCTGAATATGGGAAGGGTGGTTGAAGCCCTGTGGGCCTCCATCCTGTTCTGAAACCAGCTACCAGTCTCTGTGATGGGTAGGTGGCCCTGAGAAAAATGCCACTGCTCCCCCAGTGCCTTTGTACTTTACAGAACTCACTGTGTAAAATCCCAAGGTCCACGTTTACTGTACTGAATAGCCATCTGGTGTACTTGGTATAGGCAGGTAAAAGTTAAAATGGAGATTCTGAAGTTAGACCCAGAGAATGGGGGATTAGGCCCTCCAGATCTATAGATATACGATATAGGAAGTTTGCTGCAGTACGAGCCCCAGTGATGTGAGGAGGGAACGAATGGGGAAAAGAAGCCACTGGCTGGGATGGTGGATGGTGGTGACCTCCTGAGCTGTTTAATGTGTGTAAGCAGGGTTCCAAGCGACTGCTCATTTATTGTTCTCCAGGTTGCAGAGGCCTGGGAACTGGCGGTCACTCAGGTACTATGCAGGGCCCCTTATGTCAGACTACTCCCCATTGGGTGACTACAACCTTTTCAACAGATATACTCTCTGATGGATCTGATACAATGGATGGAGGGTGGCTGTATTTTGGCTGATGATTTTTATCCTAACAATATGTTTAGAACTATGAGCAATGCTCACAATTTATTTCAGGTAGTGCCTGGAAGTATGGCCTGGGAAATCTGGATAGATTTCCCGGTGGAACCCGCTGAGCCACAGACACTGATGTTGTTACTAGGCTCAGGATCCGATAGGGGCTTGAGATCCCATATTTAGAAAGCAGTAAGAGCTGACCAGCATACAGACTTGACAGTGGACAGACTTGACAGTGGCAAGAGATAGGGGGACCACGGATCTGTCCATGCCATTCACGGACAGCAAATGGTTGAGGGACTATGCCCATGTCCAGGAGGTGGCTAGTAGTGCCCACTTCAAGCTCACTCAATTTTACTATTTGCATTGTACTTGCTTTATGCCGCAACAGCTACATAGAATTTATGCCTGTCGATGTGGGGCATGCAATAATGCAGTGCTACTCATGTGGCATTCTTTCACATGGCGTGGGAATGTCATACTTTAAAGAGGTTCTAGAAGTTGGAAGAGAGTATACTTCAGGAGGCTATACACATACAGATTGAACTTTCAATTAAACATTGACTTGTGGGAGTCCTCCTGCACCTCAAGCGAGAGAAAAAGATGGGTACTATATTTGCCCTGTTAGGGTTGGTACAGGCAAAGAGATGCCTGGCTATACACCTAGCGCAGCCTAGGCCTCCAGACTTATACAAGTGGCCAGGTGACTTCAGGGAGTGGGCTGTAATTTTATTTTTGAATTAATTATTATTATTTCTTTTTAAGTGCTTTCGTCTCACCTTCTGACTTACCTATGGATTGGCAAGGAGGACAGGTTTTATGAAAGATCTCAGTGACTCTGCATGACGCTGGCGAGAGAAACAGAGTCCAAGCTAGCCTGGGGTTTCACTATGCCCAGGTGTTTGGCTAATAGCACTTCATCAGCCAGAAACAACAGAAAATTCTTGTGCACCAAGGTAACTAATATCCTCTTGCTAGCTTCTGACTCAGGATTCATGGACTCACTGTAAAGCAGACAATCCTCTCCGCCATCATAGTGCCTTCTAACCACTCCCTTGATGACCTGTTCCTGAGCTTCTATCCAACGCCCCACAAGTACAGAGCATTATACCTTTGCCTTGTGAAATCCCTCCTTTGTAGGTCCTTCAACAGCTAACAACTATTTCAAACTGAACACCATCTGCTCCCTTGCTCCCATTGAATCTCCGAAGGTACTGTACTGCTTCAGCCCAAACCGTCTTATGAGAGCTTCCTTCATTCGCTCATAGTTCATTTGCTCTGCTACAAGCATTCTCACAATGTTTCCTCCATGTGCGCGCTGCCATGGTGGATTAGGACCGCCGCAACCGCCAGACAGCCGGGATCTCTGATCCTGGCGGTGCTGGCAGTCCGACTGCAGCACGACCGCCGTGGTCATAATGACCCCCTATGTGTCTGTGTACATATTAAATTAGCTTGACACCAGGGTGAAAAATAAGTCTAAATACCATAAACACATGCAGTCGGACATTCAGGGTAGGGGAACACACCCATATACCAAGCACAGGGCATTCTTCTCCCTGCATAGGGTGGCTGGGAGCTCACTAGATTTGCCAGAAAGAATTCAAACACAAGTATGTTTATTCAAAGAACACATGGACACTATAATCTACATATCAATATGAAAAAAAACTATATATAAATAAAAATCACATGTATCTAAACACAGGTAAAGCAAGGAAGACAAATATGCCAAGCGTTTATATATTCACTGGAATCTTTGTAAAGCGATGTGGTATTGTAAGCTGAAAAATGATAAAGTAAGCATACATTTTAAATATGTTGGTTGACATAGCTGTGCTGTATTTTAAAATGTGCAATGATGAACAATTGAATGTAGGTCTATTTGCTTGTAAAGTGTTTGACCAAAATAAAGTGTTTGAAACCAAAAAAATCGAAGTCTTTATATTGGCCATCAATGAAGCATATGTTCTTCTAAAATAAAGTCTGTAGGCATTCCGTGTGTGAGATAAAATAATTCTCAGAGATAAGAAACTATCTTCAGCATCTTGCCTGGAGCTGTGATGCCTCAGTGACACTAAGTTCATAGGAGCTGTCCATCATCTTCCCTAGGTAGAGCTACCTGACTGGTAAGGCCTTGGATGTCTCCCCAGATCCGGTTCTGTCTTGGGTTTTTATGATCTTGTGGTGGGGAGGTTTGATAGAGAGGCAGAGAAATTTCTTTGAAAAGAGCTGACTAACTACTGGGAAAACACTAAGTACTGGGTGATTGAAACTGTCCCTCACTGGTCCTCAGAAAGAAAACTAAGAGCCTGCTATGAGCGTGTACTAGTGCTTACTTTGTAAAATAACCCCTGATACGAGGAGAAATATGTCCCAAAAAATCTCAAAGCATCTAAATTTAGTGTCTCTCAAACTTTAATTGGCAGTCTTCTAGCAAGCATAAAGTCTATGATAGCTCCTTTTTTCAACATCCTTGCAAGACTAGTATCATAAGAAGCTGCCATCTTAATGACCCAAAATATATTTAGAGATACTCAGCAGTTTTTTTCACCCAAGGATTACCCACAATGTTCTTGTCTTTGAAGCATCATGTCCTCCGCACCAGCTACCTTGTTTTACCCCGCATCATGATGCTGACTCCTGCTTTGATAAGAGTTCCTCTCTTGAAGCATTTTCTGTTATTGCTCCCCTTCCCCCTTTGTTCCCTGACCCTTATGGGAAGCACCACAGTAAATTCTGTGCAAAACGTCAACTATTCGTCTGCTTTACAATTACCCCTGATGCAACCCCTCTTTTATGTTCCTAAAGGACTATCCCACTGCTAGCTCTGGGTAAAAGGAATCCTATGTGCAGGTTAAAAACAGTGCATTGAATTGACAACCAGATGAGGGACAGTCGGTCTCTTTGTGATGACATTATCATGCCAGGCACATTTTATGGGTCACTAATGTTGATAAATCATGTTCAGGTAATAGTATTGTATTGAATTTTAGAACATCTGCTGTTGTTGGAGACAGTTTAGGTATACTACATAACAATCAGATATCCTTCAATAGGCAAAAAGCAGGTCACTTGGGCTTCTTTTACCCCTACTCCTTTCTCAACTGTTTTCCTACTTCATTATAACACACTAGGAGGCCAACAGTGATGTGTGTTACTCGTCAGTGGCTTGGGTCCCTCCCCACCCCCTCCTTCGCCTAGATGCGCCAGGCACCCTCCTACCATATGTGGTGGGGGCACCTAGGGAGATGTTGATTTGAGTCTGCTCTGTCGCTGCTGTTGTTGGTTTCTACACTTGTTTTTATTTTTGTTGATCGGATGGAGGTTAGTTTGTCTTCATTATGTTGCTTCTCAGGAACGTCGACCTTGACTAGCTGATTTAGGTAAATGATGGTAATCACAATAGTTTTACTTCCTCTACAGAAGATAAGCAAGTGTTGACTCTTGCCAACAGTGATTACTTGGCAACCAATCTGGTGAAGATGCCTGTTTGCAAACAAAGCAGGAAAGATAAGGTAAATATTGAAGCAGAATGTACTCACTTAATGGTGAGTACAAAAACAGAATCTTCTGCCTGGATTTTAACTTTAGTTCTTGCTTGTACTACTCTTTTTTAGCCCTGCATATGTTAAGCAGTTGTATCATGGAGTTCATATCTTGGATGCTGATATTCGTGCTACCACTACTTGGAAGGGTGTAAATAAACAGCTAGCTATTTGTCTTCTCCAATTGGGCAATGAGATTTCATTGCAGTTTTAGTCAGGAGACTAAATGCACAAGATGTTAGTATTGCTCTTACATTCCCTATTTTCTCAAACGAAATCACACTACAAACTCTTGTTGTTTGAAAATGCTTTATAATGAGCCTTAGTTTCCTGCTGTACTTTCTGCCTATGAAGTAACGAAACTCATGTAAGTGAAATGTATGAATTTGTCTCACTCAGTAAGTAAACAAGATATTGCTAGATCAACAGCCTAGACTTCAGATTAACAGATCATCGTTGCTGTGGATTTTCATCATGGTGCACTTGATCGACTCTCAAAGGCATACTGTTTTAGTTTTTTAATGTAATGTTTTCTGAAAGAGCTAAAAGAGTACCTCAAAGACAACAACAACCTTCTTGATGATATCCATCTGGGCTTTAAGTCTGAATGAGATGATGATGTTGCAAATAGTGAATGAAGTGCTGCACATTCTAGACAAAGGTAAGTTGTGCCTTCTCATTCTTCTTGATCTTTTGCAGTATTTTAAAAGCACAACCATGCTTCCCTTCAAAAAATCATAAAAGAATGGGTGGGGATCAGTGGCACAGTTCTAGGATGGTGTGAATCATATTTTGTCAATTGCTTGCAAAAAGTAAAGCTGATGAACTCTCTCCGGTCCTTCGCTTTTTATATATAGTTTCTCAACGTTCCAGCACTTGTTCGGTGCTCTTCAATCTGTACGTGGAACCCATCAATTCTCTCCTGAGACATTACAATATCTCTTTTCATCTTCATGGTGATGACACTACTCTTTTTTTCAACATTTTCCCCGCTGGAAAATGTAGCTGAATTTGCAAACACTCTGACAGACCTTCAGTCGTGGATGTCACTTGATCTTCTCAAACTGAATCCCCACAAAATTGAAATTCTTCTACCCTCCTTTCCTCACTGCATTCATCTGGTGCAAGTCTGGCATGATGCAATAAATCTGACTGACTGCATGCCTTATATTAAGAGCTAAATAGTTGGCCTTTATTTTCAACAAGGTCCTGAATCTGCATTCCCACATCAAAGCCTTAGTAAAAGGAGAAACTACGTTTTTATCCCAGTGGAAAGCTTTAAAATAGTAGTTCAGTCATTACTCCTCTCAAGGCTCAATTACAACTCCCTACTGATAAGCATACCCATATTCCACTGGACCCTCAGTGCTGCGGTCCGACTTGTACCCAGCACCAAAAAGTTAGATCACATCACCCCAGTACTGATCACTCTAAGATGGTTTATAACAGAAGATAGAAACCTATTTAGTATAGCCAGTATAGTTCATAAGTCTTTGCATGGGGAAAGCAATCTACCTGGCACACAAATTGGTCTTCGCAGGATGTTTCTGCCGATTCTGAAGCATACTCTCCCCATCTGGAAACCACATTCTCCAAATAAGCATAAACTCTGAAGCACACTGTCTCAGGAAGTGCTCCAAAAAGCAAGATCTCTCCCTACTTCCTATAAGGATGCATCCATCTTATTACAATTTTAAGAGAGACATTAAGGTCCTACTTTTCTCAACACTTCACTTGTGATGGGACAGACTGCCACTCATCTGATGGGTGTAATTATGTAGGGTGATTATCATCATCATTCTTTTAAAGCACTATGGACCAAAATTGGAAACTAAGAGCTGTGGAGGACATAAAGAGGGTTCTTAAAAAGAAGTGGCTATAGCGCATTCCAGGAAGGAGGAAGCTCACGAGCAAGTAATAAATCCATGAAGACAGAATTCATTAATATGCTGGCGATGCCTGGGAAGGCTCTGCCCCCTGCCCTGCCGAGAGGAGGTGGGGTCAAAAGGCATTTCTTAGCTGACTTCCAAATCATACAAGGAAGGTATAACGTGAGGTAGTGCTTCAAATAATCTGGTGCTTTGCCATTGGGGTTGATATAAGGGTTTTTAACATAATTAGAGCCACTACTGGTGGTTAGTGCATTTCTCTCAGCTGCTGTGAAATATCATCCTTTTCGGCTTGCTGGGGGCTGCCTCTGCAGAAGAATTCTGTAGCACCTGTAGGTTATTTAAGTTGTATTTGGAGGTACCTATTAATACGGTGTTTCCTTAATCTAATGTACTTCCTATCATGGCTCTAGCTATACATGCTGTGCTTTCCTGTGATTAACAAATGGTGGATTTTACATAGAAGCATAAAGGGGTATATGGATGATTGAGTAATATGATTCAACTGACCAGCCATTGTTAACTTTTCATAAAAAACGACTCCCAACATCTTCACATCAAAATGTTACTTGGATTTCCACCTCGCCAACTCAACATGAGTGATGGTCTGAACTCTTATCGACTAGAAAATGATCTGTCCCCACAAACAAAACTTTTTTTTATTTGTGTTTAAAGCCAACCAGCTCTTATCCGTCCACGTTATTTTTATAAATTGGAAAACGTATATCTTTAGGCGATCCACCTCTGAGTCGCCTGAAAAGCAAAACACTATTTGTGTATCAACTTTGTAATTTTGGAAACCTAGGATGACTCAAAACTCTACTATACTCCTTGAGTAGTCCTTTATCGCATATGTTTGTTACTAGGCCGTTCCATAGGGAGTCATTTCACCCTCATGTTAACATTCATACCTTATATTTAATTTTTATGTTCTTTAATCTCGCTGTGTTACATACTGTATACTTTATATGTGTATTCTGTTTGGCCTACTGCCCCTGTGGAATGCACTGTGCCCTACAGGGTGTGGGCTGAGTTATATAAACCTGTAAATAAATAAATATTTTGCTTCTTCCAAGCACTATACCCAACAAGTGCTACAATATCTCGTATAAACATCTCCAAACCTAGCCGAATTGTCAAGTTAGCTTCATCTTTTCAGACAGCTGAAACTGTGGACTTGTGACTTTTCAAGAGAGACACCCTCTATGCTGAGTGTTAGACCTGGTATTCTTGGCGTGGTTTCCCCTGTCTTTTTGCGTCTGCTTCCTGGATTTTTTGACTGTGCAATGGACTTTGTTGTTTCTGGTTTTGGTACTCTTGGCACTTTACCACTGCTTACCAGTGCTAAAGTGCAAGTGTTCTCTTTGTAAACTGTATGTGTAATTGGCTTTTCCTTGGCTGGTATATTTAATTTACTAGTAAGTCCCTAGTAAAGTGCACTAGAGATGCCCAGGGCCTGTAAATCAAATGCTACTAGTGGGCCTGCGGCACTGATTGTGCGACCCACCAGTAGTCCTGTAAACATGGCTCAGACCTGCCAATGCAGTGTCTGTATGTGCAGTTTCAAACTGCAGATTCGACCTAGCAACTCAAACCTTCCCTTTTTTTTTTTACATCTAAGTCACCCTTATGGTAGGCCCTAGGTAGCCTGATGGGAAGGATGCAGTGTATGTTAAAGGTAAGACATGTACTGATGTGTTGTATATGTCCTGATAGTGAAATACTGTCTAATTCTGTTTTCACTATTGCAAGGCCTACCTCTCTCATAGGTTAACATGGGGATTGCCTTTAAATAGCTTTTAAGTGCAGTTTCCCATTGGGAGCAGATGGAGATGTGGAGTTTGGGGTCTCTGAACTCACAATTTAAAAATACATCTTTTGGTAAAGTTGGTTTTAAGATTGTCAGTTTGAAAATGCTTCTTTTAGAAAGTGTGCATTTTCTTGCTTAACCATTCTGTGCCTCTGCCTGCTTGTGTAATCCACACCTGGGTCAGACTGACAATTGAGCTGATTGTGAATTCCCTCTAGACAGTGACACAAAGGGAGCTGGGGTGTAGCCTGCATATCCTGAAGAGTCTCCTGGGCTAGAGTGGGGAGGGAGGAACTGACACTTGCACCTGAAAGGGCTGTGACTGTCATCACCCAATGCAGTTTCCAACTCCATGGTCTGTGTTTGGGGCCAGGCCTGGGCAAGGCAGGATCTTGTGAACAACAGAGACTTTTCTTTGAAGCTTGCCTACTTCAAAGGCAGAAAGGAATATAAGTAGGTGACCCAAAACCCCAGATGTTTAGATTACTTCTGGATCAAGAGGAACCTCTGCCAAGTAGAAGAGCTGGAGGAGGAGTACTGCCCCTTTGTCTGTGAGTGTGCTTTGCTAGGGTGGTCTGCAATTGCTGCTTCTGCCTTAGAAAAGATTGGACTTTTCATGCTTGTGAAGTGTCTCCAAGGGCTTGGACTGAGCTTGCCATCTATTCTGAAGTTTCAGGGCCATCAAAGACTTCCTCTGCCAGCACCTGGACTCTCTTGCTGAGACTTTGACCCTGTCAAGTGGTGCCTAATCCTGTCCCTGGGCTTTTGAAAGAAGAAGCTGGTGGAACAAAGACTGAAATTCACGCACAGGAGCAGAGCAGGAGAACAACTGATGCAGCACCTGCTTTGTGGCTGAAAAATCGATTCAACACCTGCATTGCGGCTGGGAAATCGACGCAACACGAGTGTGTGGCTGCCAAAATCGACACATTACCCACCCAAAGTGGCTGTTCACCACCGTGAACCGGGATTTCGCATGCATCGTTGCTGCGCATCAAAACCACAGTGAACCTGCACGGACCCGAGGTTGCCCGTCCAGAAATCGACACATTGCTCTTCCGCAGGAGAAAAAAATGATGCATCGCATACCCGACCGGAGAAAAAATGACACACAGCCTCACTTGTGAGTAAGGAATTGACGCATCGCTGACTTTTATGATGCACGCTCACCCCCAGGGCTTAATTGTTTTACGCAAAACGGGCACTTGGTGTAAAAACAAAGCATCAATTGATTTCTATGGATTAAGACTCTTTTTAATATAAAAATTCATATCTTTGCTTGTGTTTTTCTAAACTGGTGTTCTGTCCCTTTTTTGTGTTTTCACTGTATTACTGTGTGTGTTGGTACCAATACTTTACACATTACCTTTGAGATAGGCCTAACTGGTTGTGCCAGGCTAGCAAGGGGGTGAGCAGGGGTTGTCTTAGGAGTGTAACTCCCTTACCCATACTAGGGTGAGGGTCCCTGCTTGGGCAGGGTGCAAACTGACTGCCAACCAGAAACCCCATTTCTAACACTGAAATTCTCCAAAGTAAAAAATGGAAGCAGGACTTTGAAGATAGGTGTTTACCTTGACACTTGAAATGGCACCAGGCCATGCTGTGGCTGAAAGCTAAGAGGACAAACATGGCATGGAACTAAAAAAACTCATAGTGTGATATACAACTTTTAGTTTTTGGAGAAAGTCTTCCATTCTCTTTAACAAAAAATACTCCTTTTCAAAACTGTCTAGAGTGTTTATGTGCAACTCAGAGGTAATGTGGGTATTGAGACCTGATGGCTGCACATTAATAACCTTTTCACACTAAATTCTTTATTAAGAAGCCCTAATCTCTGGTCCATTTTTCCTAATCATCCTGAGATCTCTCGTTCATCCTCACTCACTCATGCCTTGTCTGTAGCATCTCCATTTGAGGGTGTCATTTATAAACTACAAAAGTTCATCATAGATTCTTAACAAGCAAATGTTATGACATCACATAACATATTCTCTCTTTCCCATTTAGTTTTATGGAGTTTATTTGATCTGAGCCATGTACCTCAAGATTTTGATGGCTGTTCTACTGAATTTCATAACATGACCCTGCCCAATGCCCCCCAAAATCTAGCATACCTCTTGAAATTTGCAAAGGCAAGGTTGAGTTCTCAAACAAGCAATAAACTCACTGAAATATCACTCTCATTGGGGCAGTAACACACCGGCCACTAGAGTGCAGAACACTGTCTTCTCACCCTTTGACAGGAAAAAAGGTCCCCTTTATAATGGTTAGAAACATATCCTGAGAAGCAGAGCTTTACAATGGTGGGTAACTGACCTGCTTCCTGTATTTTTGGGACAATTCCTTTGTAAAGCACTCCAGGTGGAAACTGAGGCATTCTAACCTGTTGGTCAGGTGGGGGGCAAGACAACTGTGGGGTTGAGGCTTGAGGATAGCCTCCTCTTACAGTTATTGATTTATTTCTTAGGGTTTATTACTAATGCGATGAAGGTCATAACAAAAGGACTATTAACATTTTGCTGCAACTTGCATCTTCTATACTGGTTTTGCTGTTCCTATCGCACCATCATTGAAAGCAACTGTTTAGGACCTTTCTGTTCGGGGGAGGTTGGATTTGTTTGCCTTCCGAAACCAGTTATTGTCTTAGGTTGTGTTGTAGACTTGAATCAAGAGCCTCTTTGTGGTGTCTTAATCTCTAACTGCTTATCTCAAACAGGCTGCAATCACTCTCAAGGGAAGGGCAGTCAATCATGTATACAGCTTAGAAAGCAGATTCGACTTTGCAAACATGTGTTCCAACACAGATATAAATATACATGTATTACATTTCCTTTTTTTGCTTTTCCAAGAAGTCATCCACACCCCTTTTGAATTACCCCCTGTATTCAATGTTGGTCTGTCCTTCCTGCTTTCGGCCTTGCTCTTTCTCAGTGCGAAGCAGTATACTTCCAGTCTGTAATTCCAGCTGATTCCCATGTCACTGTTGTTGCTGTGGTCTGTGCTGCCTCTTCGCCAGCGCCTTGGTCTGCCATTATGTCTCTGTTGTCCACGTTTACAAGCTGCTTGTTGCCTTTGTTGGTGTAGGAGATATTAGCCTTGTCACTGCAGTTACTTGTTCTGGCTAGTGAGGCTCTTCCGGTGTCCTCAATCCTCTGACTCGTCCCTCTTGTGGGCTCCCATGCGTGCTTTTTCCTGCAGGAATCCCATTGCCTCCGGACCCTTTCTTTCCTTGATCTCCTTCCAGGACTATTGTGGGCTCTTCCCTCCTTTTCTGTTGCAGAAGTGCCTGGGAGTATAACTGTCTGCCCAACTATGGATTACTTTTCACTAACACCTGCTCTTCATTGCCCAACCACCATTTCAAAAGTGCCTCTGTTCTGGATACAGTATAGAGAGACTTGACAGGGTTTTCTGTCACCTCTACTTCATTAATATGTAAATGCGTCGAACAGCAGTGGTAGCGTACAGGAAAAGGGGACCCACTTTCTGTTGGTTTCCTTGCTTCATTTACTTGATCAAAGTGTCCAACCCCCACTGGTTCTTGAACACTAAACATGCAAAACACATTCTGAGTCCCTTCCATTTTCCTTTCTACGTCCCGGAAACCCAAGGTACACCCAAATTCTTTAAAAAACAAAGGCTTCTTGAGAAATACTGAATTTTTCTATCCAGCCTCCCTCTCCCCTCACATTCACCATCAAACACCAGTGCCTGCTTCACATGGCGGATGGCTGCTGTTCGTGGCCATCTCCTCTACCACACTTTCCTGGCATGAAATGAGGTCCATCTCAACCCCGTGGTGGTCCCATGGTGGCACTCGGCTGCTTGGACTTCTTGGAAGTTCAGTCCTACTTTTCAGGCTGGCTTTATCTGGAGCATTACTGTGGCAGAGATCTTCCAAGCACAACCGCTCTGAAGGATCAGTGAGATGTTCGTGAGTTGCCATGTTGTCTGTACTGGGGATGGGCTGTGTTCCTGTACTGTTTCCAAATGGTTTGCAGTGTGTCCACGGTGAGCTTTGGGAGGCCTGTGGGCCCCACTGCCAGGGCGTCAGCCTTGTCTGCCCCCCAGGGTCCAGCCGCATGCAGGCAGCGTTGGAACAGTAAGAATGTGGGTTGTGCAGATGGAAGCTCTGGATTCCTGTGTCAACACGGAGGGGCTGCAGGAGGCTGGGCCTGTTCCCTCCCATGGCAGACTTGTTGGTAGCATTAGAGTAGGGGCACTCCACTCCATGGGCGCAGGAGGCGGCACTGCGGGAAACCAGGAAGAGCTGGACAGTATGGCGCAGAGACTGAAGGCCTTCTCGCATCTGAAGCACCTGTTCAGAAAGTTCAGTCACCTATAGGGAATGTGAGAAGTAGAAAAAGTCAGTGAGTTGGAGAAAACAGTGTGCAAAATTATGAGAGAAATTATATGTCACAAAAATATTCCTTTTTGTTTGAGCCTTCTACCATGGAAATTGTGCTTAAGTTCACAAATTATTGTTAATGTTGGTGCATTGTGGGGTGCACGTGCACAGTGCCAGAGGGGTCCACCAGATCTCGGAGGTCCCCCGTACCATGGGGGCTCCATGGGCTATTGTTATGCCACTGAAACATTTCTAGGGCATTATTATGAATGTAATTTGTGATATTGTCAGTATGTCACAAGTAAGGACGTGTTCACCACTAGTGGGTACAGCCAGTACTTGGGGACTTTGGCTGCGAAGCTTGAGGTGCACCTGTGCGCTCTAGAGTCATATTTATTTGATGAAATACAAGGGATGTTTCAAACACCTCCCTAAAGAGACCTGCTCCTTTGTGCTGAAGATAGGCAATTGGCCTCCACATAACTGAAGGGGAGGGGTGGGGGTGAGGCTCAGAGACGAGGTAAAAATAAAATAAAAACACTTACCTTGCCTCCATCCCTGCCGCCTCATGCTTCTCTTCGCCTGGTGTCCCAGCATTCACTGCTGGGAAATAAACACAGGCTCCCCAGCAATCCTGGTGCTTCTTTCATGCAAATTCAAGCATGAAAGCAGTGCCAGGATTGGCCGCTCAGACACAGCCCTGAGGTCTTTGCAGTTTCTCCAGGCTAGCTGTTAAACACAGCCAGCTGGAGAAACCTAAGTGCTATGTGTGTGTTTGGCTGACGTGCATTCTCTCCTCCTCCCTCCTCCTATGGGCCAGCACTGCCCCTGCCTGCACTGCTGGCTGTGCCAGAAGCAGAAAAATAAAACAATAGCAAACTATTGTTTTATTTTTCTGCTTCTGCACAGCCAGTGGGCGATGCTGTTAACGCTGAATTTTTACTAATAAATATTCATGTATTCCGAATTATGAATCTGCATAGAAAATGAATTACTATTGAATATAATGCACAGCTTGAAAATGTGCCTACTTGAGTGGTCGTCAGTAATCAAGAAGTGTCCTTATTAATTGCTTATTAATAAAAAATGATGTGCCCAAGTTTAGATTAATGTGGTGGTATGTTATATTAATGATCATGTACTTGCTTTATTAATTGTAGGCCTTAAGTTAGCAAGATCTTGGGCCCAGTTTGCAAAGCCTCATGTTAAACTGCATTGTTCAGATAAAGCTGTGAGAAATGTTTGCCTGAAGAAATTAATACGCAAATTATATTTTTCCACTGAGTTGACCAAATGCTAGTAAATGCTTTCTTTCCCATGAGAACTGCTTGCTAGAATACGATGTATTAGCTATTGTTAAAATGTAAAGTTTAATGTGTGTGACAGTGATGTTCCCAGGAGCTAACCATGGATGCACTGACTAAAGGACAGAGCTATACAATATTGTTACCTGACGAGTCCGGCAATGGGAACAGGAGAAGAGGAGCCAATCATCGACATGTGAAAGACAGTGAGAGGAGAGGCTTTTTTCCACTTTGATATCCTCTTGAGAGGAGCTTGTTTATTCTGTCTGAGGAGCTGAACAGTTCCTGAGGAACTTTAATTCTATCTTTAACTTTGTTGCTTAAACTTCCAGTGCTGAATGCTGATCCTTAGACTATGCTTGACAAATGGTTCGGATAGCTTAGAGTCCCACAGTCTGAACCATTCTCTTTCATAGTCCGATGCTGATGCAGACCGAATAGATGTCCAATTGACGAAGACAGTCACAGCCTGCTGATCCATACTGAGCAGAGGTACTAGCCCGGTATTATTATTGATTAAATTTGTCTTTTGTGTCTTGGTACCAACTGCTTATTTGATAGAGCCAGAGCTAGATGTTTTTCCAAATTTGTGTAGACTAAATTGTTTTGCATGAAGCCCAAACATTCTGTTGTAATCAGAATGTTAGTTAGGAGTCTCGCAGAAGATGTTTGCTAATTATTAACAACAGTTGATGCCAGTTCTTTGCCGAGTCTAAATGTATGCTATTTCTATTGCGCAGTTATTTTTGCTATTGAGTTGTACTGTAATCCTAGAAGGCATTACCGTACATGCTTTAATTTAATTGAGATTCTTAAGAAGGTTTGGTCAACCAGTGTTGTTTCTTTACTTATATCATCTGATTTTGAGATTGAGTTACGTGACATTAGCATTGTTAGTGTAGGGAAATAAACATTCTAAACACATAAAGGTGTGGTTATTCATGGGCAAAGGGGTCATGGTGCGTGGAATTTACTGACTCCCACGATTATTGATTCTATTGATTGATATTGTTATTTATTGGTATAGAAATTTGAGTCCTATGGTGGGAATTACTCTAAGCGAAGTCAGAAGGTCCATCAAACCTCTAATGCTTCCCCTTATAAATTAAAGATAAGAAACCAAATAGGGTCAGATGCGCTAACAGAGATGGTAGCAGAGTATGATAGTTAGGCTCCATAAGAGCCCATCACCAGAAGTAAGATTGGTTTTTGCCCTCTAGAGAAGGTAAAAGAGTATGACGGTTAGCTCCGACAAAGAGCAAAGTAATTCGCAGATTGGGTAAGAAAAAACTGGTGAAAGTTCAGATTTCCAGATCCAATGATACAAAGTGGTGAGAAATTGTGTCCCTAAGAACTTAGGATGACTTTCCCAGAAACTTGGAGCTTGCCAATGATTGTTCTAGGATGTTCTTGGCATTATAGTGACAGTGTGAATGGAATAGGTTTTGCACTTGCACAGCTTAAGCAAATAGCTGGTGAATCATAATGTTTGTAAGGGTTTAGGGAGTCTGCTTACTCCAAATGAAGTTGTTGAAGGAGTTTGCGTACTACGAAGTTTGAGAGTAGGGAAGTCGGCGAACTCCACATGTGTGTGGCGCTTTGTGCTAAAAAAGTGTCCATGTGGTTGTTGGTATACGGGCCCTGCATAGTCTAAGACTTCGGTGTATATTGAAAAGTGTATGAGACACTTGATTTTTGTTGTAATTTGTCTGGTTTAATAGGTCAGTCGGACGTGGTTGGCAAGCTCGAGAGTGCATGCTAAAGTGAGTGAAAGGTTTTTCGACTGATATCTGGCGAGTACTATGTGCACCAGGACAGACCCACTGATCAGCTGAGAGTAAAATTTGCAGGTCGAATTTTGTTTGCAAATCAGGGAAACTGAGAAAGAAAGAGTAGCTGTTAGAGCGAAAGGCCGAAGCGATTGTGTTACCTTACCTGTTGTAAATGGACAAATTGGGTTAAATTGGTTTAGTGCTCGCAATAATTTTGCATTAGTTTTGCATGACGATTGAGTTTAGGAGGACAAGTCAAAATACTTTGTCAGCCACTGTACGTGTGAGTGTAACGTCATTAGACCCACGCTTGGATAGGTCGGTTAGTGAGAAGGGTCGTGCATGGATTGGCGGACAACCATGAAGCGCCATTGGGGGAGGTCGCCGAAAAAGATTATTGGATTTAAAGTTGTTTCCTGATTTGATTGAAAGTAGCAAAAACAAATCGGAGAGATGAAATTTTCCAAAGCTTCAAAAAGTGCCCTAATGGGAGATAAGTATATTTCAATGAGTATAGGAGAAATTACACTGCCAGAAGGCACACCCGCTTACATTGTATTTGAAGAGAAGGGTGCTGCGCCATGTCTTTGGTTGAAACAATAGGGCAAAGTGACAGAGAAAGATCGGAGTTTAGCGTTTCCTGCCCATGGAAAATTTAATTTGAGGAGTTTAGAGAATTTGAGGAAGGCGCTGTATGATTTAAAACCTCCTCCAAGACCAGAACAGTTTGAAACTTTAGCTATTTGGGAACTAGTGGCTAGACAGCAACAGCAGCAAACATTTGAGAGGAGAATGAGAAAATCAGAAAAAACATTAGTAGATGTTAGATGGGACAGCGATCGGAAGTTTTGGCGAAAAAGACTTTACAGGGAATTAATTGTTTCCTGCAATTACACAAGAGACTGAGAACGAAGCTAGGAGGAGCACTAGAAAGAAGGAATTATATCCTTCTGATAAAAAAAAGCTGAAATCTACAAGATTTAGGATGTCTTTGACACACGAGAAAGAGTCAGATGATGATGAATTCATTTTACAGTTATTGAGAAATCGTCCCCCTTAATATGCAGCACATGCGAGAAGTTCAAACACCAGTGTAGATCCTACAGCCCTGATATCAGTTGAATCAACCCAGAGCCAGATATGGATTAGCCATAATTCTCCAGTTTCTTCGGCAGTTAAGAGACCTATGCCGCAAATAGATATTCCAAGAATTTACCCTGATGTACCTATTGTAGATACTGCAACAAACATGATAGTGCCAACAAGACAAGTTTACCAGAAGCCAACATTGGTCCAGGTAGAGTCCCCGATACAGACACAGACAATAGCGATATACACCCCCCTTAGCAGGATCACAGACAGAAATGTTCACCTTGAGAAATCAGAATATAGGATTAGTGCATCCTCAAGAGCCCAATGTTAGACCAAGCCCTGATGCAGTGTCAGTACCAGTTACCATAGGTCCGGTCATACCGTTGTTTGCCCAGGGAAATAACGAGAACAGTGAACAGAAGTCTCTGAATCCGAGCATAGAAAGGGAAAGATACAACACGAATGCAAGAATGACAACTCCCACAAGACCAACATTTGACAGAAGAGGTCTGTTAATTGATTTGAGTCCTTTCAGGACTCCTCTAAATAAGGAGAATTGAGATCACACATAGGTCCAAATCCAAGCATGGTGACCCCAGAAACCCTGAGTCTGATAGTACAGCAAGTGCCAGGTGTGAGTCACAACAATATCACGTTACAAGGTTTAACAGCTCAGCAATTAACTGAATGGTTAGGGAGCTTGAGTATTACTTAAGAACATTCTACCGGAGGAAGTGCCCTGAATTTGACCAAGCTTAGACTAGAAACAGAAGATCTGCTTGAGGGAACAATGGGGTGAGACAGGATTGACATGTTCAAAGAAGATGAGTTACTTTACTTGTGCCAGTTGGTCACTAACAAAGCAGGAATAATACACCCGAAACTAGCAGACCTAGCACACAAATATGACATAGAGATTGAGAAGACCAAACATTTAAAGAGGAGTTATAGATTAGATTTTGACTCAAAAGATTTTGAGAACATGAGAATGCCAGGAATTAAGATTTACATAAAGGAGCTAATACACAGCATCAAGATATGGAGGGAATTACCCAAGTGAGAAGGAAGATGGGTGAAGAACAGAGAAAAGAAGAAAAGGGATTCTGACACTCTTCCTGCAAATGTGCAGCAGGATGGACACCCAGTGTAAAGTCTACCAATGAGAGAGATTCCAGGAGGGAATTTTGTTCATGTCCCTTGCAGCAGAAGTGATATTCTGTTCTTTACAAATGATTATCCCAGGTTGAGAGAGAAACCAGTGGAATGGTACCAAGAGACAGACAGGTTTGTGAATCTTGCAAAATGCCTGTGGGAGGATTTGAACACCCTTTTGGAGATAGTAGTGCCAGCAGATTTATGAGTTGAATGCAAGAGGAGAGTAGATTGGCGGACTAGAGAACCACAGAGAGATCCAGCAACAGGCGCACCGTCCCCTGATGTAATGAAATATTACTATAAGGTGATTGAATTTTTGAAAACAAGAATCTAGCTCAAGGACACTGACTGGCAGAGAATAGACAGGGCAGCCCAGGAAGCAAAAGAGTCTATACATGCATAGTATGAGTGATTTTTGCAGACATTCAAACATTACAATAGTACAGAAACAATTGATCCAAAAGACATGATTCATTTTGTGTTCAGATTTGTTGAAGGATTGAGACCTGAAATTAGCCAGATGATTAGGAGTCATTTGCTGGCAAGCAAAACCAATTGATGAGGTATTGCAGTATGCAAAGTACTGTAGTGATGAGACTGAGTTGAAGCAGAGAAAGGTGAATGAAAAAGCAATGGTGATGCAGATTAAAGTGGCACAAACAGGAATGCAGGGAATTTTCCGCAGCAACAGGGAAATGTGGTGTTTCAGAATCAAGCAAGAGGTAGAGGTCGTGGAGGAATCGGAAATGGAAATTGTAGTCTTCATTTGAATACTGTAGTGGTTCAGAAAGATGTGCAGGGAATGAAGAGATTGTTGCCATGTCACTCTTGCCGAGGGCTCGGACATTGGACACAGGAGTGTCTGATGTTAGTACGGTAAGGTTTTGTTCAGCAAACAAGTGACATCAATTGTTTTCAAAACACGAGAGGACCAAGAATGAGAGGTCATAATCCAAATTTTAAAAACAATGCAAATCTGATGTAAGGTTCTCAGCCCATAAAACAGGTGCAAATGCCATGTTTGTAGATGCCTCCATCGCAGCCAATGAAATTGCAAGTTCAAATGGTACCTAGACAACAAATTCAAATACCTCAAGCCCCAATGGAGCAGTAGCAGGTGATGCTTCCTCAACAGGTCATCAGTCAAAGGTTTAACCAGAATAATAACCCAGTACACCAGTGCCTGTTACACAATGAGAATAGAATAAATGATGATTGGGTGAGTGAGAGTTCGGATGAAGTTGAATGCATGCTTGCAGCTTCCCTAGAAGGAGATCAGAAATGTCCATATGTAAAGGGAAAAGTAATGGGTCACAAAGTTTAATTTTTGGTTGACACAGGAGCTACACGCTCTGCAGTGAGAACTGCAGAAGTTTTACATTTGCCCCTTTCAGGGAAAACAGTCCAGATTGTAGGAGTAGAGAATCAGTATTTGACCAACCTAATTACAGCCAGTTCAGGTTAAAATCAGCAACTTTAAAGGAAGGATTACACAAATTTGTACTTTGTGACTCAAGTCCAGTATCCTTACTTGGAAGGGGCTTGCTATGTAAAACAAGATGTTCAATTACTTGCTCAAGTGATGGAATTGAAATTCAGACAAACCCTAATGATGAAGATGACCCAGCTCCAGAGACAGATTGTGACATAGTAAATGAAGAGTACCCTTTGATTAGCTTCTTTCCAGTTTTCACAGTAAGAGACCTTCCTCCTGACTTACGAGGAACAGTTAAAGTGAAAGTGGGGGATTTGACAGGAAAAGACATTGGTTTAATAAAAGGAGTTGAGCCAGTTAAGGTTCCAGTCAAGCCAAAAGCGATTTGTCCCCAGATTCCTCAGTATCACATAACACAAGACACTATTTGAAGGACTGCACCCATTGTTTCAGAATTTGTAAACTATGGAGTTTTGGAAGAAGTTTTGAGCAGTCTGTGTAATTCACCAGTAATGGGATTGAGAAAGCCCTGTAGGAAATTTCGAATTGTTCAGTATTTGAGAAGAATAAATTACATTGTAATTAAACGTTGCCCCGTAGTGCCAAATCCAGCAGTGATTTTGTTCCATATTCCGTGCGGTGATGAATGGTTCACCATAATAGACCTGTTACAAGCATTTTGTTTCTGTACCTCTTCATGAGGATAGTCAATTTCTCTTCTGTTTCAAATGTTTGGGTCAAGTTTACTGTTGGTGTAGAATTCCTCAAGGGTTATCAGAATCACCTTCCATTTTCAACCAGATATTAAAAAGGAACCTGGAGTCACTGGAAATACCTTTCCAGTCGACATTGGTGCACTACATTGATGATTTGTTGATGGCAACCAAACAAGAGAAGAATGCAAATATGATATGATTGCCTTACTGAACCGTTTAGGAAAGTGGTCATAAAGTGTCCCTAGCTAAATTACAATACTGTCTGACAGAAGTGAAATATTTGGGTCACCAAATTGAGAAAGGAATTAGGAAAATATCCAGAGAAAGGGTTACAGGCATATTGCAGACAAATCCCCCAGCCACACAGAGAGATGTCAGGATGTTTTTGGGAATGGTAAGCTTTTGTTGCCAGTGAATTCCCAACTTTTCAGCCATTTCAAAGCCATTGCAGAAGCTGACTCACAAATAAATTACTGATCCCTTAGTGTTAGATCCAGCCTGCATGAAAGCATTTTCTGAGTTGAGAGAAAGTTTGTGCCAAACCCCTGCTTTGGGAATGCTTGACTACACAAAACCATTCACGTTGTTTTGTCATGAGCGTGATGCATGTTCTTTGTCTGTCTTGACTCAAGTCAATGGTGGTGTAAACCGCCCAGTAGCATACTTTTCAGCTACTTTGGACCCAGATGCAGCAGCTTTACCTGTATTCAGTTGCCGAGGTTGGACTGAGCCTCACTCAGAGTGAAAGCATTGTGATGGGACACCCCCTAACAATCATGGTCTCTCACTCCATTGAAGTTTTGCTTACACAAACCAAAACACAGCACCTTACAGGTGCTAGGCTGACTCGCTATGAAACGAGCATCCTGGGGTCCCCAAATGTGTCATTGAAAAGATGTACAGTGCTTAACCCAGCAAACCTACTCCCTAAAGAAAATGTTGACATTGATAAATTAGAAGACGTTTGTAGGAAGTTGGCTCTGTATGTGCTATTTCAAAGTAAGGAATAGCATGCACAGAGTCCAAGGGTTCCCCTTAGAGGTAAGATAGTGGCAAAAAGAGATAATACTAATGCTCTATTTTGTGGTAGTGTAGTCGAGCAGTAGGCTTATCAAAGGAGTAGTGTTAAGCATTTGTTGTACATACACATAGGCAATAAATGAGGAACACACACTCAGAGACAAATCCAGCCAATAGGTTTTGTTATAGAAAAATATATTTTCTTAGTTTATTTTAAGAACCACAGGTTCACATTCTACATGTAATATCTCATTTGAAAGGTATTGCAGGTAAGTACTTTAGGAACTTTGAATCATTACATTAGCATGTATACTTTTTACATAAAACACAATAAGCTGTTTTAAAAGTGGACACAGTGCAATTTTCACAGTTCCTGGGGGAGGTAAAGTAATGTTAGTTTTAACAGGTAAGTAAGTCACTTACAGGTTTCAGTTTTTGGTCCAAGGTAGCCCACCGTTGGGGGTTCAGAGCAACCCCAAAGTTATCACACCAGCAGCTCAGGGCCGGTCAGGTGCAAAGGTCAAAGAGGTGCCCAAAACACATAGGCTTCAATGGAGAGAAGGGGGTGCCCCGGTTCCAGTCTGCCAGCAGGTAAGTACCCGCGTCTTCGGAGGGCAGACCAGGGGGGTTTTGTAGGGCACCGGGGGGGACACAAGTCAGCACAAAAAGTACACCCTCAGCAGCGCGGGGGCGGCCGGGTGCAGTGTGCAAACACGCGTCGGGTTTTCAATGGTTTCTTATGAGAGATCAAGGGATCTCTTCAGCGTTGCAGGCAGGCAAGGGGGGGGCTCCTCGGGGTAGCCACCACCTGGGCAAGGGAGAGGGCCTCCTGGGGGTCACTCCTGCACAGAAGTTCCGTTTCTTTAGGGGCTGGGGGCTGCGGGTGCAGGGTCTTTTCCAGCCGTCGGGAAATGGAGTTCAGGCAGTCGCGGTCAGGGGGAGCCTGGGGATTCCCTCTGCAGGCGTCGCTGTGGGGGCTCAGGGGGGACAACTTTGGTTACTCACAGTCGTAGAGTCGCCGGAGGGTCCTCCCTGAGTTGGTTGTTCTCCACCAGTCGAGTCGGGGTCGCCGGGTGCAGTGTTGCAAGTCTCACGCTTCTTGCGGGGAGTTGCAGGGGTCTTTAAATCTGCTCCTTGTAACAAAGTTGCAGTTCTTTTGGAGCAGTGCCGCTGTCCTCGGGAGTTTCTTGTCTTTTTCGAAGCAGGGCAGTCCTCAGAGGATTCAGAGGTCGCTGGTCCCTTGGAAAGCGTCGCTGGAGCAGGTTTCTTTGGAAGGCAGGAGACAGGCCGGTGAGTCTGGGGTCAAGGCAGTTGGTGTCTTCTGTTCTTCCTCTGCAGGGGGTTTTCAGCTCAGCAGTCCTTCTTCTGGTTAGTTGCAGGAATCTAAATTCTTAGGTTCAGGGGAGCCCTTAAATACTAAATTTAAGGGCGTGTTTAGGTCTGGGGGGTTAGTAGCCAATGGCTACTAGCCCTGAGGGTGGGTACACCCTCTTTGTGCCTCCTCCCAAGGGGAGGGGGTCACATCCCTAATCCTATTGGGGGAATCCTCCATCTGCAAGATGGAGGATTTCTAAAAGTTAGAGTCACTTCAGCTCAGGACACCTTAGGGGCTGTCCTGACTGGCCAGTGACTCCTCCTTGTTGTTTTCTTTGTTTCCTCCAGCCTTGCCGCCAAAAGTGGGGGCCGTGGCCGGAGGGGGCGGGCAACTCCACTAAGCTGGAGTGTCCTGCGGTGCTGTGACAAAGGGGTGAGCCTTTGAGGCTCACCGCCAGGTGTTACAGCTCCTGCCTGGGGGAGGTGTTAGCATCTCCACCCAGTGCAGGCTTTGTTACTGGCCTCAGAGTGACAAAGGCACTCTCCCCATGGGGCCAGCAACATGTCTCTAGTGTGGCAGGCTGCTGGAACCAGTCAGCCTACACAGATAGTCGGTTAAGTTTCAGGGGGCACCTCTAAGGTGCCCTCTGTGGTGTATTTTACAATAAAATGTACACTGGCATCAGTGTGCATTTATTGTGCTGAGAAGTTTGATACCAAACTTCCCAGTTTTCAGTGTAGCCATTATGGTGCTGTGGAGTTCGTGTAAAACAGACTCCCAGACCATATACTCTTATGGCTACCCTGCACTTACAATGTCTAAGGTATTGCTTAGACACTGTAGGGGCACAGTGCTCATGCACTGGTGCCCTCACCTATGGTATAGTGCACCCTGCCTTAGGGCTGTAAGGCCTACTAGAGGGGTGACTTATCTATACCTGCATAGGAAGTGAGAGGCTGGCATGGCACCCTGAGGGGAGTGCCATGTCGACTTACTCGTTTTGTTCTCACCAGCACACACAAGCTGGCAAGCAGTGTGTCTGTGCTGAGTGAGGGGTCTCCAGGGTGGCATAAGACATGCTGCAGCCCTTAGAGACCTTCCCTGGCATCAGGGCCCTTGGTACCAGAGGTACCAGTTACAAGGGACTTATCTGGATGCCAGGGTGTGCCAATTGTGGAATCAAAAGTACAGGTTAGGGAAAGAACACTGGTGCTGGGGCCTGGTTAGCAGGCCTCAGCACACTTTCAATTCAAAACATAGCATCAGTAAAGGCAAAAAGTCAGGGGGTAACCATGCCAAGGAGGCATTTCCTTACACAACCCCCCCCCAAATGAAAGAGGATGAGACTAACCTTTCCCAAGAGAGTCTTCATTTTCTAAGTGGAAGAACCTGGAAAGGCCATCTGCATTGGCATGGGCAGTCCC
The DNA here is from genome assembly GCF_031143425.1 of Pleurodeles waltl. Classification (NCBI taxonomy): domain Eukaryota; kingdom Metazoa; phylum Chordata; class Amphibia; order Caudata; family Salamandridae; genus Pleurodeles; species Pleurodeles waltl. The sequence goes on from NC_090443.1 coordinate 50,907,102, forward strand.
AGGTCTGTGTTCCACTATAAAGTCCATTCCCTGTAGGGAGATGGACCACCTCAACAGTTTTGGATTTTCACCTTTCATTTGCATCAGCCATCTGAGAGGTCTGTGGTCAGTCTGAACTAGGAAGTGAGTACCAAAGAGGTATGGTCTCAACTTCTTCAGGGACCAAACCACAGCAAAGGCCTCCCTCTCAATGGCACTCCAACGCTGCTCCCTGGGGAGTAACCTCCTGCTAATGAAAGCAACAGGCTTGTCAAGGCCATCATCATTTGTTTGGGACAAAACTGCCCCTATCCCATGTTCAGGGGCATCTGTTTGCACAATGAATTGCTTGGAGTAATCTGGAGCTTTTAGAACTGGTGCTGTGCACATAGCTTGCTTCAGGGTGTCAAAGGCCTGTTGGCATTCTACAGTCCAGTTTACTTTCTTGGGCATTTTCTTGGAGGTGAGTTCTGTGAAGGCTGTCACAATGGATCCATACCCCTTCACAAACCTCCTATAGTACCCAGTCAAGCCAAGGAATGCCCTGACTTGAGTCTGGGTTTTTGGAGCTGCCCAGTCCAGAATAGTCTGGATCTTAGGCTGGAGTGGCTGAACTTGGCCTCCACCTACAAGGTGTCCCAAGTAAACCACAGTTCCCTGCCCTATCTCGCATTTGAATGCCTTGATAGAGAGGCCTGCAGATTGCAGAGCCTTCAAAACCTTCTTCAGGTGGACCAGGTGATCCTGCCAGGTGGAGCTGAAGACAGCAATATCATCAAGATAAGCTGCACTAAAGGATTCCAACCCAGCAAGGACTTGATTCACTAACCTTTGGAAGGTGGCAGGGGCATTCTTTAAACCAAAGGGCATAACAGTAAACTGATAATGCCCATCAGGTGTGGAGAATGCTGTCTTTTCTTTTGCTCCAGGGGCCATTTTGATTTGCCAGTACCCTGCTGTTAAGTCAAAGGTACTTAAGAATTTGGCAGCCCCTAATTTGTCTATTAGCTCATCAGCTCTAGGAATGGGATGAGCATCTGTCTTGGTGACAGAGTTGAGACCTCTGTAGTCCACACAAAACCTCATCTCTCTCTTTCCTTCTTTGGTGTGAGGTTTGGGGACTAAGACCACTGGGCTAGCCCAGGGGCTGTCCGAGTACTCAATTACTCCCAATTTCAGCATCTTGTGGACTTCCACCTTGATGCTTTCCTTAACTTGGTCAGACTGTCTAAATATTTTGTTTTTGACAGGCATGCTGTCTCCTGTGTCCACATCATGGGTACACAGGTGTGTCTGACCAGGGGTTAGGGAAAAGAGTTCAGCAAACTGCTGCAGGACCTTCCTACAGTCAGACTGCTGTTGGCTAGAGAGGGTGTCTGAGTAGATCACTCCATCCACTGAGCCATCTTTAGGGTCTGATAAGAGGAGATCAGGGAGAGGTTCACTCTCAGCTTCCTGGTCCTCATCTGTTACCATCAACAGATTTACATCAGCCCTGTCATGGAAGAGCTTAAGGCGGTTCACATGGATCACCCTCTTGGGGCTCCTGCTTGTGCCCAGGTCCACCAGGTAGGTGACCTGACTCTTCCTTTCTAGTACTGGGTAAGGGCCACTCCATTTGTCCTGAAGTGCCCTGGGAGCCACAGGCTCCAGAACCCAGACTTTCTGCCCTGGTTGAAATTCAACCAGTCCAGCCTTTTGGTCATACCACAACTTCTGGAGTTGTTGGCTGGCCTCAAGGTTTTTACTTGCCTTTTCCATGTACTCTGCCATCCTTGAGCGAAGGCCAAGTACATAGTCCACTATGTCTTGTTTAGGCTCATGAAGAGGTCTCTCCCAGCCTTCTTTAACAAGAGCAAGTGGTCCCCTTACAGGGTGGCCAAACAGAAGTTCAAAGGGTGAGAATCCTACTCCCTTCTGAGGCACCTCTCTGTAAGCGAAAAGCAGACATGGCAGGAGGACATCCCATCTCCTTTTGAGTTTTTCTGGGAGCCCCATGATCATGCCCTTTAATGTCTTGTTGAATCTCTCAACAAGGCCATTAGTTTGTGGATGATATGGTGTAGTGAATTTATAAGTCACCCCACACTCATTCCACATGTGTTTTAGGTATGCTGACATGAAGTTGGTACCTCTGTCAGACACCACCTCCTTAGGGAAACCCACTCTGGTAAAGATACCAATGAGGGCCTTGGCTACTGCAGGGGCAGTAGTCGACCTAAGGGGAATAGCTTCAGGATACCTAGTAGCATGATCCACTACTACTAGGATGTACATATTTCCTGAGGCTGTTAGAGGTTCTAGTGGACCAACTATGTCCACACCCACTCTTTCAAAGGGGACCCCCACCACTGGAAGTGGAATAAGGGGGGCCTTTGGATGCCCACCTGTCTTACCACTGGCTTGACAGGTGGGGCAGGAGAGGCAAAACTCCTTAACCTTCTGGGACATATTGGGCCAGTAGAAGTGGTTGACTAACCTCTCCCACGTCTTGGTTTGTCCCAAATGCCCAGCAAGGGGAATATCATGGGCTAAGGTCAGAATAAACTCCCTGAAGCTCTGAGGCACTACCACTCTCCTAGTGGCACCAGGTTTGGGATCTCTTGCCTCAGTGTACAGGAGTCCATCTTCCCAATAGACCCTATGTGTTCCATTTTTCTTGGCATTGGACTCTTTAGCAGCTTGCTGCCTAAGGCCTTCAAGAGAGGGACAGGTTTCTTGTCCCTTACACAACTCTTCCCTTGAGGGCCCCCCTGGGCCTAGGAGCTCAACCTGATAAGGTTCCAGCTCCATAGGCTCAGTTCCCTCAGAGGGCAGAACTTATTCCTGAGAAGAGAGGTTCTCTTTTTCTTGCTGTGTTGCAGTTGGTTTCCCAGCTGACTTTCCTTTTCTCTTGGTAGGCTGGGCCTTTCTTCCAGACTCCAGCTCTACTTTTTCACCCTGTGCCTTGCACTGTGCCCTTGTCTTGACACACACCAGTTCAGGGATACCCAGCATGGCTGCATGGGTTTTCAGTTCTACCTCAGCCCATGCTGAGGACTCCAGGTCATTTCCAAGCAAACAGTCTGCTGGGATATTTGAGGAGACCACCACCTGTTTCAGGCCATTGACCCCTCCCCACTCTAAAGTTACCATAGCCATGGGATGTACTTTAGTCTGATTGTCAGCGTTGGTGACTGGATAAGTTTGTCCAGCCAGGTATTGGCCAGGGGAAACCAGTTTCTCTGTCACCATAGTGACACTGGCACTTGTATCCCTCAGGCCTTCTACACTTGTCCCATTAATTAAGAGCTGCTGCCTGTATTTTTGCATGTTAGGGGGCCAGGCAGCCAGTGTGGCTAAATCCACCCCACCCTCAGAGACTAATGTAGCTTCAGTGTGACACCTGATTTGCTCTGGGCACACTGTTGATCCCACTTGGAGACTGGCCATTCCAGTTTTAGCTGGATGGGAGTTAGAAGTGGTATCTTTCTTGGGACAGGCCTTGTCTCCAGTTTGGTGTCCAGACTGACTACAGCTACGACACCAGGCCTTTTTGGGATCAACGTTTTTACCCTTGTACCCAGAATTGTTTTGTGAAGAGGCTCTGGGCCCACCCTCCTGTGCAGGTTTTTGGGGGCCTGTAGAAGACTCTTTACTATTTTTGTTTTTGGCTGTCTCACCACCTTTCCCCTGGGGAGGTTTTGTGACCCCTTTCTTTTGGTCACCCCCTGTGGAAGTTTTGGACACCCTAGTCTTGACCCAATGGTCCGCCTTCTTTCCCAATTCTTGGGGAGAAATTGGTCCTAGGTCTACCAGATGCTGATGCAGTTTATCATTGAAACAATTACTTAACAGGTGTTCTTTCACAAATAAATTGTACAGCCCATCATAATTACTTACACCACTGCCTTGAATCCAACCATCTAGTGTTTTTACTGAGTGGTCTACAAAGTCAACCCAGGTCTGGCTCGAGGATTTTTGAGCCCCCCTGAATCTAATCCTATACTCCTCAGTGGAGAATCCAAAGCCCTCAATAAGGGTACCCTTCATGAGGTCATAAGATTCTGCATCTTTCTCAGAGAGTGTGAGGAGTCTATCCCTACACTTTCCTGTGAACATTTCCCAAAGGAGAGCACCCCAGTGAGATTTGTTCACTTTTCTGGTTACACAAGCCCTCTCAAAAGCTGTGAACCATTTGGTGATGTCATCACCATCTTCATATTTAGTTACAATCCCTTTAGGGATTTTCAACATGTCAGGAGAATCTCTGACCCTATTTATGTTGCTGTCACCATTGATGGGTCCTAGGCCCATCTCTTGTCTTTCCCTTTCTATGGCTAGGATCTGTCTTTCCAAAGCCAATCTTTTGGCCATCCTGGCTAACTGGATGTCCTCTTCACTGGAGTTATCCTCAGTGATTTCAGAGAGGTTGGTCCCTCCTGTGAGGGAACCAGCATCTCTGACTAGTATTTGTGGAGTCAGGGCTTGAGAGGCCCTGTCTTCCCTAGATAGGACTGGTAGGGGGGAATCACCCTCCAAGTCACTATCATCTTCCTCTGAGTTGCCATCCTCAGAGGGGTTGGCTCTTTCAAACTCTGCCAACAGCTCCTGGAGCTGTAGTTTGGAAGGTCTGGAGCCCATTGCTATTTTCTTTATTTTACAGAGTGACCTTAGCTCCCTCATCTTAAGATGGAGGTAAGGTGTGGTGTCGAGTTCCACCACATTCATCTCTGCACTAGACATTATGCTTCTAAAAGTTGGAATACGTTTTAGGAATCTAAAACTAGTTCTAGAATCTAAGTCAAACTTTTACCAAACTTTTAAACTCTAAAAGCAATGCTAACAGGGACTAACACAAGGCCCTAGCAGGACTTTAAAGAATTTAGAAAAATTTCAAATTGCAAAAAATCCATTTCTAATGACAATTTTTGGAATTTGTCGTGTGATCAGGTATTGGCTGAGTAGTCCAGCAAATGCAAAGTCTTGTACCCCACCGCTGATCCACCAATGTAGGAAGTTGGCTCTGTATGTGCTATTTCAAAGTAAGGAATAGCATGCACAGAGTCCAAGGGTTCCCCTTAGAGGTAAGATAGTGGCAAAAAGAGATAATACTAATGCTCTATTTTGTGGTAGTGTGGTCGAGCAGTAGGCTTATCAAAGGAGTAGTGTTAAGCATTTGTTGTACATACACATAGGCAATAAATGAGGAACACACACTCAGAGACAAATCCAGCCAATAGGTTTTGTTATAGAAAAATATATTTTCTTAGTTTATTTTAAGAACCACAGGTTCAAATTCTACATGTAATATCTCATTTGAAAGGTATTGCAGGTAAGTACTTTAGGAACTTTGAATCATTACATTAGCATGTATACTTTTTACATAAAACACAATAAGCTGTTTTAAAAGTGGACGCAGTGCAATTTTCACAGTTCCTGGGGGAGGTAAAGTAATGTTAGTTTTAACAGGTAAGTAAGTCACTTACAGGTTTCAGTTTTTGGTCCAAGGTAGCCCACCGTTGGGGGTTCAGAGCAACCCCAAAGTTATCACACCAGCAGCTCAGGGCCGGTCAGGTGCAAAGGTCAAAGAGGTGCCCAAAACACATAGGCTTCAATGGAGAGAAGGGGGTGCCCCGGTTCCAGTCTGCCAGCAGGTAAGTACCTGCGTCTTCGGAGGGCAGACCAGGGGGGTTTTGTAGGGCACCAGGGGGGACACAAGTCAGCACAAAAAGTACACCCTCAGAAGCGCGGGGGCGGCCGGGTGCAGTGTGCAAACATGCGTCGGGTTTTCAATGGTTTCTTATGAGAGATCAAGGGATCTCTTCAGCGTTGCAGGCAGGCAAGGGGGGGGCTCCTCGGGGTAGCCACCACCTGGGTAAGGGAGAGGGCCTCCTGGGGGTCACTCCTGCACAGAAGTTCCGTTTCTTTAGGGGCTGGGGGTTGCGGGTGCAGGGTCTTTTCCAGCCGTCGGGAAATGGAGTTCAGGCAGTCGCGGTCAGGGGGAGCCTGGGGATTCCCTCTGCAGGCGTCGCTGTGGGGGCTCAGGGGGGACAACTTTGGTTACTCAGAGTCGTACAGTCGCCGGAGGGTCCTCCCTGAGTTGGTTGTTCTCCACCAGTCGAGTCGGGGTCGCCGGGTGCAGTGTTGCAAGTCTCACGCTTCTTGCGGGGAGTTGCAGGGGTCTTTAAATCTGCTCCTTGTAACAAAGTTGCAGTTCTTTTGGAGCAGTGCCGCTGTCCTCGGGAGTTTCTTGTCTTTTTCGAAGCAGGGCAGTCCTCAGAGGATTCAGAGGTCGCTGGTCCCTTGGGAAGCGTCGCTGGAGCAGGTTTCTTTGGAAGGCAGGAGACAGGCCGGTGAGTCTGGGGCCAAGGCAGTTGGTGTCTTCTGATCTTCCTCTGCAGGGGTTTTTCAGCTCAGCAGTCCTTCTTCTGGTTATTTGCAGGAATCTAAATTCTTAGGTTCAGGGGAGCCCTTAAATACTAAATTTAAGGGCGTGTTTAGGTCTGGGGGGTTAGTAACCAATGGCTACTAGCCCTGAGGGTGGGTACACCCTCTTTGTGCCTCCTCCCAAGGGGAGGGGATCACATCCCTAATCCTATTGGGGGAATCCTCCATCTGCAAGATGGAGGATTTCTAAAAGTTAGAGTCACTTCAGCTCAGGACACCTTAGGGGCTGTCCTGACTGGCCAGTGACTCCTCCTTGTTGTTTTCTTTGTTTCCTCCAGCCTTGCCGCCAAAAGTGGGGGCCGTGGCCGGAGGGGGCGGGCAACTCCACTAAGCCGGAGTGTCCTGCGGTGCTGTGACAAAGGGGTGAGCCTTTGAGGCTCACCGCCAGGTGTTACAGCTCCTGCCTGGGGGAGGTGTTAGCATCTCCACCCAGTGCAGGCTTTGTTACTGGCCTCAGAGTGACAAAGGCACTCTCCCCATGGGGCCAGCAACATGTCTCTAGTGTGGCAGGCTGCTGGAACCAGTCAGCCTACACAGATAGTCGGTTAAGTTTCAGGAGGCACCTCTAAGGTGCCCTCTGTGGTGTATTTTACAATAAAATGTACACTGGCATCAGTGTGCATTTATTGTGCTGAGAAGTTTGATACCAAACTTCCCAGTTTTCAGTGTAGCCATTATGGTGCTGTGGAGTTCGTGTAAAACAGACTCCCAGACCATATACTCTTATGGCTACCCTGCACTTACAATGTCTAAGGTATTGCTTAGACACTGTAGGGGCACAGTGCTCATGCACTGGTGCCCTCACCTATGGTATAGTGCACCCTGCCTTAGGGCTGTAAGGCCTACTAGAGGGGTGACTTATCTATACGTGCATAGGCAGTGAGAGGCTGGCATGGCACCCTGAGGGGAGTGCCATGTCGACTTACTCGTTTTGTTCTCACCAGCACACACAAGCTGGCAAGCAGTGTGTCTGTGCTGAGTGAGGGGTCTCCAGGGTGGCATAAGACATGCTGCAGCCCTTAGAGACCTTTCCTGGCATCAGGGCCCTTGGTACCAGAGGTACCAGTTACAAGGGAGTTATCTGGATGCCAGGGTGTGCCAATTGTGGAATCAAAAGTACAGGTTAGGGAAAGAACACAGGTGCTGGGGCCTGGTTAGCAGGCCTCAGCACACTTTCAATTCAAAACATAGCATCAGTAAAGGCAAAAAGTCAGGGGGTAACCATGCCAAGGAGGCATTTCCTTACAATGTTGAACAGGATTGTCTCGAAGTAACTGATCTGTGCACAAAACCGAGACGTGATATTAGAGATACTAGATTGGAGGAAAATTACCAAATAATTTTTTATTGATGGTTCCTGTTTAAGAGACAACATGGGAACACTGAGAGCAGGATATACCGTCTGCACAATTTCTGATGCACTTGAAGGGTCCTGGCTTTGAGGAGTATATTCTGAACAAGTGGCAGAACTAGTAGCCCTTACTAGCGCATGCCATGTTTCTGCTCAACGTTAAAGTTACCATCTATATTGACAGCCAGTATGGATTTGGAATAGTACATGATTTTGGCCAGCTGTGGTCACAGAGAGGTTTCTTGACCTCTTCTAGTTCACCAGTCAGAAATGGTGAGAGAATTAATGAATTGCTACAAGCTATTCAAATGCCTGAAAAAATTGCTGTGGTGAAATGCAGTGCACACCTGAAATCACAAGATTTTTTATCAATGGGAAATGTATATGCGGATCAAGCCGCAAGGTTTTGCACATTGAACTGTATATCGTTCAAAGATAAATGGGAATTGCTAACTGATGACAACAAAATGTGTCCAAGTTATGCGTTACATGTTATAGATACCTTAGAGGAATTGAAAACATTGCAGGATGATGTTGAAAGGGAGGAGAAAAAGTCATGGGCCAGATTGAAATGCGTCTAGCGTGAAGATGAACTGTGGGTTTCAATAGAAGGTCAGCTAGTGTTGCTAAATAGTTTGCTGACTCAAATGGCTAGATATTATCATGGCCAAGCACATGTTGGGAGGGATGCTATGATTCAAGTGTCTAAACAAAATTCGTTCAATCCAAAGTTGAGACAGGTTGCGTAAGCAGTTTGCCATTGTTGCGTCATTTGTGAGCTGATACGCCAGTTTGGGTTTCTGATCTCTTTAGAATCAGATAGAGGAAGTCGCTCCAACAATGAAGTAATTAACTTACTATGTTCAACCTTAAAGATTGAGCAGAAGTTGCATTGTAGCTACCACCCTGAAGTATTAGGACTTGTGGAATATATGAATAGTACTTTGAAGTCAAGAATGGAGAAAACGTGTGCATCCACAAATCTGGAATGGCCCAAAGCACTACCACTAGTTCTGATGACAATGAGAAACACACCAGACAGGAAGACAGGGCTGTCACCGCATGAGATCCTCACGGTCAGAGCAATAAGGTTGCCAGCGGTTCCTGCCAATGCTCTTGTGAACATAATGGATGATATGGTGTTGGACTACTGCAAAGGTCTGGCTGATGTGGTTCAAACTTTCTCTCATCAGGTGGAAGCTACCACACTGCAACTGTCTCAAGACCAAGGTACAACCTGAGAGCAGGTGACTGGGTTGTGATCAGGAAGCACGTGAGGAAGACGTGCTTGCAGCCTGGGTGGAAAGGCCCTTACCAGGTAGTGCTGAACACTACCACAGCTGTGAAGTGCGCTGGAGTTCCGAACTGGATCCACACACGCCATACGAGGAAAGTGGCATGTCGGTTGGACAATGAAGAGGAGTTGTTGAGAGTGCCAACAACATCCAGAGAAACTCCAGAATTGGAGACAGGAGAAGGAGAAACTGAAACTGAATCTGAGCAAACGGAAAACAGTTCAGCAACTTCTGTGAGAGACAAAGGAGGAGACCCACAGGAAAGTGAAAGCGAATCAACCTCAACTAAGGCAGCAGGAGAGTCTAGTCTGAGGAGGGCTCTCCCAGAAACAAACGGTCTTGAGAGACAACCAGAGCAAATGACAGACCCCGAGAGGGAAGGGGTTGAGGCGGATCCAATCCGATGTGGTCTGACTCCTCCTAAACCAGTTGCAGGTCCGTCAAGAGAAAGTCCTGCAGAGCAAGGAGAAATTACAAGTCTGACACTGAAAAGAGCATTGATGAAAGGTCCACTGAAAGGATATAAGTGACGGAAGTCATAAGCTAAGAGAAAAGAAGCAATTATCGTGACAATATTTGAGGAAGAAGTATACCAGACAAGGAGAGAAGATTTGAGTGATGGAGAGATAAATGGGGATCGCAAATTGAAAAGTAATAGGATTGTGAATCAAAGGTACGCTAGTCCCGAATGGGCGTATGCAACAACAGAGTGAATTTATGTCTTTGTTTTGATCGAGACATTCCAGGTCAATATTTTGGCACTTGAAGGAAACCAACAAACTGAACTATTGAGAACTGTAAACTGAGAGAGTGCAAGAAGCGACTATTGAAAGCAGCCGGAAAAGACTTTTAATAACCTGATTTTGACAAGCTGCTAAATCTGATTTTTACAACTTTCCGGCTTTATTTTTTAAAAAGGATCCTGCCAGAAAGACTGAAAGCTCTAAAAAATTGCTAAAGGACATTGAAGATTATGTTTTCATTTTGCTGCATAGTTATAAATGTTTGTCTTCTACTTTCTGATTATTTACAGATCATGAGTAACATTAGCCAGCAGGGTAGGAAATACAGGTGCTGTAAATACATGAGTATTGGTTTGGTGATCGTATGCATGATATTGTGCCTGGCATTGACTGTGGGTTTGACTGTTCTTGATAAGAATAAAGGCAACCATATCTTAGCTTTAGAGACAACTACTACACACACGAAGTAGAGAAGTTTAGGTTAGATGAGAAATATTTGCAGATAGATAGTGCCCAAGGAGAACTTTCTTCTAACAATTTCTATCGCTTATTGAGTATGTTGAGACAATGGATTCGAGAGATTATTATGTTTGCACACAGATTCCTTCATCAGTCAAGGAAGGAGTTACTTATAGTTTGCCCTCACTTATGGGAGATGTTGTAGTCTGTTACTATCAAGATTCTATAACCAGGAGTACATCCTGTACGTCTTTTCAAATTATGATGTAGTATTTTCCTTTCTCCCTATTATTAAGTACTTGAGTAGAGTAGCTAAGGGTAAAACTATACAACTGGTGAGAGGATTCTTTCAGCCTACTTTGACATTTGGCACAGCTTATGCGCATAGAAACTATCTGAAATGTTTGTTACACCCATAGAAAAGAGCTTCTTTGATCAGACAGATGACGGAAGAAAAGCATTAAAGGAAAAGTTAAAGAAGGGTTTAGAGAAAAGAACATTTTGAAATGATTATGCATTTAGTGAAATAAAGACACAAGGAAGGTTAGCTTTAGATGTGCAACACGTAGGAAAGCTTTGTGTATATAGGCCTAAATCTAGAACTGATACATTGTTTGTGGGAACGAGTGAATGCAGACATGTGTTTTTGTTTCAGAGTAAATGAACGTTCATGTTGAATAGACAGGATCCGGCAATTCCTGGAGTTTGTTACATCTGTGGACCGAATGCATATTACCTTCTTCCAAGAGGATGGTATGGCACATGTTACATGAGGATAGTTTTCCCAAAGATATTTCAACTTGAGGACTTGGAAAAGTTACCGAAAATAACAGAATTATATCACGTTAGACAAAAGAGAGAGTCTCTTTCTAATATAGTGGGAGATATATATGGAACAATAATTCTTTCAGTAGGAGTTATCCTAAATTCTATAAAGATTCAAAAGTTGTCTACTATTGTGGATAAGATGTTAACAGATTTTGAAGGAGCCATGATACTAATGGATACAGAAATGGCTGCAGTAAGATCTGTGACTCTTCAGAATCGCCTTGTAATCGACATTCTTTTAGAAAAGGATGGCGGAGTTTGCAAGATGTTGAATTCAAAGCATTGTTGTTCATATATTCCTGACAAAAGCAATTAAATTAGAAGCTTTATCAGTAATCTGACTAATGATAGTGCTAATTTCAATGAGCTGGAAGAACCAGGAGTTTGGGAAAAAGTTGGCAAAGGATTTGCTACCGGGGAAATTGGTTTGGCAACCTAAGGAAAGGGAAATTATTGAAAATAATACAAGTAAAATTGATTATTGTGATTTGCATAATTGGAGCATGGGGAATATGTAAATTGCAGTATGTGATCAAATTAAAGAGAATAAAGAATGATCACAGGAGGGTAGAAATTAATATGGAAAAATTGTTTAGGGAAAATTCAAAGAGGGAACAAAAAATTAAGAGATATGGTTGACTAATTGTAGCAGGGCGAACATTTGTGTGGGAAGATGTAAGTGTGATGACATGCTGAATGTTTACTAATAAATATGCATGTATTCCAAACTACGAATCTGCATAGAAAATGAATTAATATAGAAAATAATGCACAACTTGAAAATGTGCCTACTTGAGTGGTCGTCAGTAATCATGAAGGTTCCTTATTAACTGCTTAATAATATAAAAAGATGTGCCCATGTTTATATTAATGTAGTAGTATATTATATTAATGATCATGTATCATTTACTTGCTTTAATAATTGTAGGCTTTAAGTTAACGAGGTCTTGGTCCTAGTTTGCACAGCCTCATGTTAAACTGCATTGTTAGGATAAAGCTGTGAGAAATATTTGTCTGAAGAAATTAATACACAAATTGTATGTTTCCACTGAGTTGACCAAATGCTAGTAAATGTTTTCTTTCCCATGAGAACTGCTTGCTAGACTACACTGTATTAGCTAATGTTACAATGTAAAGTTTAATGTGTGTGAAAGTGATGTTCCCAGGAGCTAATAATGTCTGCACTGACTGAAGGACAGAGCGATACAACATTCTTACCTGACGAGTCTGACAATGGGAACAGGAGAAGAGGAGCCAATCATCGACATGTGAAAGACACTTTTAGTTATGTCTTAGATTTGAAGTTCTACTTTCATTGGACTAAATGTAAATGTCCGATTCTTTGACCAGTAGCAATGCGGAAAGTGCCCAGGATGATTTTGACTTAGCCCGATGACAATGAGAGAGGAGAGGCTTTTTCCCACTTTGATATCCCCCTGAGAGGAGCTGAACAGTTCCTGAGAACTTTAATTCTATCTTTAACTTTGTTGCTTAAATTTCCAATACTGAATGCTGATCCTTAGCTATGCTTGACAAATGGTTTGGATAGCTTAGAGTCCCATGGTCTGAACCATTCCCTTTCATGGTCCGATGCTGATGCTGCCTAAACAGATGTCCAATTGACGAACACAGTTGCAGCTTGCTGGTCCATACTGAGGAGAGGTACTAGCCTGGTGTTATTATTGATGAAATTTGGCTTTTGTTTCTAGGTACCAACCATTGGTTTGATAGAGCCATAGCTAGATGTTTTTCCAAATTTGTGTTGACTAAATTGTTTTGCATGAAGCCCAAACATGCTATTGTAATCAGAAAGTTAGGAGATTCAAAGAAGATGTTTGCTAATTATTAACAACAGTTGATTTCAGCTCTTTGCCGATTCTAAATGTATGCTACTTCTATTGCACAGTTATTCTTGCTATTAAGTTGTACTGTAATCCTAGAAGGCATTACCATACATGCTTTAATTCAATTGAGATTCTTTAGATGGTTGGTCAACCAGTGTTGTTTCTGTATGTATATCATCTGATTTTGAGATTGAGTAATGTGACATTAGCATTGTTAATATAGGGAAATAAATATTCGAATTTTTACATAAAAGTGTGGTTATTCATGGCCATAGGGGTCAAGGTACGTGGACCGACTCCCAAGATTATTGATTCTATTGATTGATATTGTTATTGATTGGTATTGAAATTTGAGTCCTATGGTGGGAATAATTCTAAGCGCAGTCAAAAGGTCCATCGAACCTCTTAATGCTTCCCCTATAAATTAAAGATACCAAATAGCGTCAGATGCACTAACAATGCTCCTTCGCCATAGCGAAGGAGCTGCCTTGAAACACACAACCAGAAATGTACAGAAATATCGGCACTGGTTATACACACTGACTGTGAACACTTCCTTATGGGTGTGTAACTGAAAACGTCATGAACTTCATCTACCAGAATGGGATGCAGAACTTTTGTTGTGATGCCAGCAGTGTGTTCCCTCCCCCTGCACTGTTGGAGCTCTTTGTGGAGTGAGCAAGCAGGCGGGCAGTGGGATGCACTTGTGCGCTTTGAAGTGGTACTAACCTGGTGAAATACAAGAGGCATTTCAAGGCCCCCCCCCAAGAGACCTGCTACTTCGTGCCGAAGAAGGGCAATCACACAGAAGCATGTTTACTTGGGTGCACAGAAATACCACCACTGCTTGTGTCCACTGAAGGTGAACATTGCTTTGCATCTGAGTTACTCTCTCTCTATATATATATATATATATTTAGAACTGCATTTACCAGAATGCAAAGGGGAACTTTTGCTGAGATTATCGAATTGTGCTCCATACCCTCTGCTTGTTCAGGAAACCTTGTGTGTTAAAAAGGGAATCACCCAAATATGCATTAGCCGACTAAATTTACATGAGGGGTTGTTATTTTCATAGGCGAAACAGTATCTGTGGCTTGTAAATGTAAAGAAAACAGCCACATTGCTGAACCATAGCTTACAGGAAAGTAACCTTTGCATCCCTCTGAGATACTCCCCTCCTCCCTGTTGTAAATTGGAGACATAGGCAGGGCCACTGGAATTATGCGATTCTGCAGCTTCAGCCTTTTCTGCATAATCATGGGTTTGCTGCATTTGCCACACTATCTATATTCTACAGATTTGACCAAAAATAACATTTTGTTTATGGCTCAAACGGATCAAAAGTTAGATGGAGACAAGTATTGCTAAGCAGTGGAAGGCCCTTTGCCAAGCTTAATTGATCGCCTTTCTATTGCTTATTACTGTATTTGGGTGCTAAACTTGTACTAATGAGGTCACACCTTTGCCCAGACAGTCTCATGAGGTGTTTAAAAAGGACAAAATAATGAAGCGATACGGTCACAAAATGTGCTGCATAATGCTGCATAATTTGCCTATTTTTGCTGCATAATTTAGTCAACCCAACCTCATAATTTGGTCTTCCTCTGCCGCATATTTCCAGTTGCCCTGGCCCACTCTGATATAACAGTCTTATCTCCATCACATGCATCGTTCTTACCGCGTGGCTCAGCTTCTCGATGTGCTCTGTTGCTCTCTGGTCTGTGGCAGCAGACGGGATGGTCAGCAGACCACTCTCTGGAAGAAACACGAGAGTGTGAAGATGGGGGGCAGGCAGCAGGGTTTGACTAAAAAGAGCAGAGCATGGGTATGGTTCTCTGAAACTGCTAATTGAAAGAAGGAAGTGGGCACAGGGCAGGCACATAGTGTCAGAAAATGGAAGCAACCCCAACAGGAAGATAGGCTTTCATCAGTAGCACCCAAGCAACTCTGCCTGGAACTGGAGGTGCTGGACCAGTACATCTTTGTTATCTGGCTGTTCTTTTGGGATTATGGGGTCTCGGTTGAAGTGCCCACTTAATAGGAAGAGTGGTAGGTTTTGCCTTATCTAAGTTAGAAGGAGCTAAATTAACTTTTTCTTTTGTCGGACACTATAAATAAACTGGGCCAGTGTCAATAACTCCCTGGCTTACCTCATGAGAATTCCCGCACAGCCAGATTCTGGTTGAGATGGCCATAGCTTTACCTGAAACAGGTAAGCTGCTGTATGAACAGTGACTAAGAATGGAGACTTTGACATTAGCCAATACAGGCAAGAGGGCTTCCTGACACAGGGTGATGGGTACTGACATTACCTGGCACAGGGGAAGGACTGCTACAGCTGACTCCCAAATGCCCATCTTGGAAGCTGAATTTCTGCCGGTCGGTCCTGCAGCCTTCTTCTTCGATCCCATCAACCACTCTGGAAAGAAGGAATAAGAAACATTTGATTCTGCTGAAAAATGAACAATGACTCTCTTCTCTTGCCCCAAGTAGGCCTATACCATTGAAAAATCAAGAGTGTGATGTGTGACAGGCTCTTAACCAGTCCAGTCTGAGAGGGAACCCTGTTGTATGGGTAACTTCCCCAGCCCTACTGATCATACAGAATCATCAGCAAGTCATCAGCTCTTCTGGTCTACCTCTGCGCAGAGGAACCAACTCTGGGTTCTCAATCCATCTACTGGATTGGTTGCATGGGTGAGTAGATGGACTGAATTGACATACCACACAATTGATAAACAGTAATTGCCAGGGCAACAACAATTATAACTAGACGATCCAAAAATCAAGGGCTCTGCCATTTGTTCATTGATTAGAACGTTACACAAGAGGGGTGTGTGTTATGTGTTATGTGATATGGTATAGAAAAACATAACACTAACACTGGTTTTGCATTTTGTCATTTAACGCAGTTTCATGTGCGTTGCCCAGGCACTTTTACTTCCTCCTCCTGGTAACACTGACAAACTCCAGCATCCTTTGTCATTTGATTTTCATTTGGGGACATGGTTGAGGAGATTTAAGGGGACGTGCTTAAGGAGATTTCCTTGACCTGGGCTACACACACAGGGCAGGGAACGGGGAGGATCAGGCACCTTCCCCACCTGGAAGAGTGAATAGCACCCCGGGCTCCCACTGCGCGGACGCACCACCCAAAGACGGGGCCCATCTGTGCCCAACAGAGCCTAGAAGAGGGTGGGCTTGCCCGCCCGCAGCTTTTTTTTTTATTTGAGACACAAGTTTGGACTTGACTTACAGTTGGTAGGTGGACCTTCTGTGCTCATTGATGGCTGTTATTTTACATCATGGGCAAAACAAAGGCCACTTCTGTTCCTAGGGATAGCTCACGTGTAAAGAATCACCCCCCCACATGCCTATTAACAACTTTTTAGTATGAGCAATGGGTACCATTAATAACAAAGTAGTCAAAACTGATAAATATATTTGTTCATCTCAGGATCTTCTTAAAGACGCTGCTTGTGAAAAAAAATCTGTTACTGCTGCTTAAAATATGACCCAAGTATGATAAATACTTCTTTTGTCATAGAACAGAACTGCATCATGTGAATACAGTGCCAGCTCGCTCTGTGTATGATAAAACTCTATATTCACCCACCTCTAGGAGGAGAGACATTTCAGGTGCAACAAACTACAACTTATCTCAGTCTGTGATGGAGGGTCGTTTGATTAGTCTGTTGGATGTCCTGGAACTTTTTTTTATCAGTTTAGTACAAGGCTTCAAGCAATCAAAGCCAGAGTGACTGATTGTGTCATATCTTTGCGTTTGATAAAGGTGACATTAGGTAAGTCTTGCCCTATTACTCCTCTAACCATGCCTAACTCACGGATTCTGGTGTCTCTTCACACTATCTGAAGTTCGGTTCTCTCATTCATCTCCCATGCGTTGTATACCCCCTATCTTCTGCTCTTTTAATTTCTGACTGTTATTCCTTCTGTTCTCTCTATATTTGTGACCGAAACCCCCTGACCTTGGCACATCTCATTTGTCAGCCATCCCTTCGGGCAACACAGTATATGTTCTCCCACAGTCTGGTGCTTAATCGATAACCCATCTATCATCTTTTGGGTGTGTTAACCCTGGTACTCCCACACTCCATCTTCCTCCAGAAACTAGTCCATATGTCATGGCCCTTATCAGTGTGGCGCCTGTTGATAAAGAGAGAAATAAATCTTTTGAGCAGCCAAAGAACAAGACTGTACACTAGTCACATAAACTGGTTGGGGGTATTCCATTTTTAGCTGAAAAGATTGTTATGGTCAGATAAGGGTTTTGGGGTAGGTCCTTCTAAGAAGGTCCATGTGAACTACATAGTGGTTAATAAAAAAAAAGATTTCTCTTTTACTTCATCTTTTTATGTTACTACAGGTTGAGCCTATTAGGTGGTAATATTAAGGCTGTTCCCTTGGGGCGTCTTTGTAACCTATACTCGCTTTACCTACAAACATCTTATTTAAAGCCTGACCTCCCCTTTTCCTCTAGCAGAGATTAGAAATATCTTGTGCTGAAGTGTAATTGTTTTACTTCTTTAAAGTCATTAGATAATAATGATTGACTTTAGAATTCTAGCAGTAATACTTTATTAGATCATGATTTCCTTCTGTAGGTCTCCTTATCAGGCTTCCATACAATTTGTTGAAGAGTTTTCTGTTATAAAGGAAGATTTACATATTTTATCCTGGAATATTGCCGGATCTTCGTCTAAGATACATCATAATTTCTGGCTTAATATTGTGTGATCTTTTGATATGTTATTTCACGAGGCTTAAATTTTGGAGGAGTCAAGCTTTGATGGATATGCCACTTGTATGGTACCTCCAATTCCATCCAAATATGAGAGACCTAAAGGAGGCCTGTTTTTTTGGGTTGCACTATAACTAGAGTGCCAGATTGTCCCATTACCTAATAATTCATCTACCATAGAGGCACAATTGATAAAAAGGGAGGGGAGTTTTAACATTTTGATATTACATTTTTAAAATGATAGCTTCTCTCAAAATAACTATAGTAACCTTATACCTTTGTTTAGTTTTGTGCATGCATCACTTGCTAATATCACTGGTAAATCTAGTTTGAGTTGTTCTGATGTTGCCAAATAAGGACAAACTATTTCATTGCTTGCTCTATGGGACAAATATTTAGTAAGGAATATGCTACTTCATTAGATAAACAAGATAGCCAGGGAGAGGTTCTTCCAAATTTGTTACTAGAGAAGAACTCAATCAATATCTATAGTAATATTGTTGATAATGAGAGAGTTTGTAGACCTACCTTTAAAGGCAGAGGAAGTGCAACTATTATAGATTATAATTTGTCTCTTGTGATCTTGCTAACAGTCTATTATTATTATCCTTAGTCAAGTTAATTTTTGCTATCATAATCCTTTATTACTTTTCTTATCCTTTTTTTTGGTTGCATAAGCCACACTCTCATGGGGTGCCATAGGATGAGGTAATTAAGGATGGAGGCCTCAGATTAAAATGAGAAAGTATTAATCCTTTGGCTGTTTTGAAGGATTTGATGTACACTAATTGTAGTGGTGTTATGAAATTCCAGGAGCCTATCTGTCTTCCTGATACTGTTATTTTTATTCTTCTTATTTGTGTGAATGTTAAAAGAGTTTTGTCAGGTAACTGCAGCTAATTCCTCTAAGCAGTTGAGATAGTTCGATGATTTTTGCTCTTAAGCGACGTAGGATTTAAGGAGGCCTTTAAATGCTAAACCCAGAGATAATGATGAGGTTGAACACTCTCACAATTAGAAAAAAACACTATTAGAGACAAGATTTGGGATGATCTATTAGAGGTTATCACTCAGAAGAAAAGCTGCCATTTTGGGAAAATTTAGAACTCACACTTTCTTGATAAGCTGGCAAGCTTTTCTTTACATGTTACAATTAATCCAGACATTTCGGTTAGCCACTTTTGTGATATTTATAGTAAAACTGACTAACTTAAACCAGATTTTTACCTATGAAGGCAGACTGGCAATACATTGTTTCCTATCTCTTAGGTTCAGTTGTCAATCATTAATAAAGTACCAGTACCTAATGGGGTGCCTGGTATTATCAGAGTTCTTAGTGTTAGCTGTTGCTCTACAATGCCAGTTTCTTGATCCCACATGAACACTGTCTTTGACTTTAAGAAG
The DNA here is from genome assembly GCF_031143425.1 of Pleurodeles waltl. Taxonomy (NCBI): domain Eukaryota; kingdom Metazoa; phylum Chordata; class Amphibia; order Caudata; family Salamandridae; genus Pleurodeles; species Pleurodeles waltl. Next base: position 50,926,199 of record NC_090443.1, read on the forward strand.
TGCAATAGAGGAAACCCGATGTGCTTGAACCCTAGCTCCTTAAATGATTCTGTAGTGAAGGTCATTAGGAGAGTTCTAAAGGGGAAGAGTTTGGCATGTGCTGATGAGTATGAGATTTTCTCCGATCTCAAATATGGTTTTAGAGTAGGACTTAGAACAATCAAATAATGCCTAAATCAAAATTTAGTTGTTGAGAAATATACCAACATTAAAAAGGCTCCATTCATTTGGCTTTTATGGACCTAAGCTCGGCCTTTGACTGTGTCAATAGACCAAAACAATTGTCGCTTCTTGACAGTATGACCGCGGATGCAGGTATTTTAAAATTCCTGCACCATGTACATTCTGATCTTTCGGGCAGAGTGTGTTAGGGACCCAAAATGAGTGCTCTGAATCTTTCCAACTTCCCAGAGGTGTTTGGCAGGGCTGTGTTCTGGCTTCAATCCTTTTTATATAGTAAAGGTAGCCCTGTTGGCGGATAGGGGTCAATATATGCCTTGTGTGGGTACTAGACCTGTCCTTGGACTTCTTTATGCCAACGATACCCTCTTAACTGGTAACTGCGTAACAAATTTTATAGATGGTTTTTGTCTTTCATGGATGATAGGGATTTGAGTACCAACTTTGCCAAAATCTTCATTTTGGCTTTCGGGTCTAATTCTACCAAATATAGAACTATTGCTCTTAACAATCAACTAATTATTAAAGTTCAGACTATTCATATTTGGGGGTTGTTTCTGACAACACAGGTCATTGTTCCCACGATCTTTCCTTAAGAAGGTGACTTTTTGTTCAGTCTCAGGCATGTATGTTCAACTTTGCATCTAGATTGGGTAAAACATCTCTTACCCATATGATTACACTCTATATTACCAAATGTGTCTCCCCTATTTGTTATGCAGCAGGGCTCTGTGGTTGTACTGATTCTTAATTCCTTCAGATTGAGGAGAATAGATTTTCTAGTTGCCTTTTAGCAGTATCTTCCAGGGGCCCTATTAAACAAGTGCAACGGGCATTTGCACCCGCATTGTGCGCCCCAGGGCACTTTGGTGTTCCAGAGGGGGCCGCAAATGCTTGTGCAGCCCCTTCTGTCATACAGATAGCGATGGCGCACATATAGTGCCAGTGCTATCATTAGTGGACGTTACCTCATTTGCATGAGAATCCAAATAAATACTTAAAATTTCTGATAAATTTCATATTCTGCTCAAAACCAAACGTGAACATGGTACATTATCTTTCTATAGTGGTTAATGTCTGAAAGGGGAATTTATTAACATGTTTCAGAATAGATATAGTGACCATTTACTGTCTTTGGGCTGCTACTCAAAATATGAATGTGTGCCCATGTGATACTATCTCAATTCATACTACAATGCACCTTAGGCTGTTTTGCACATCGTACAAGTTCCCTAGACAGAGATTTCCTGTTCCACTGTTTAGTCATTACAAAGTTTCCAAAAGTATCCCTCTCTTTCTTTTTTGCAATTCGTAAACAGTCCTTAAATATCCCTTTTTGTTAGTCGTTTTCTTTGTGCTGCTAATAGGTTAAAGGATATGTTGCTGTAATTAGTTCTTTTAGTTATATTTTGTTGCCATGGATTTTATTCATTTATTAAGAATGGACACTGCTCAATGGTGTTATGTATGTGTGTAATTTTTATGTTTTTTAAAACCCAATAAAGTAATTTGATGATCATTTCAGAGTCCTTGTTGAGCCATCTGGTAAAGCCAACCTATATTTTTCTCCCCAGCTCTGAGTCACAAAAGACTGACTGGAAGGCAGTGAGTTCTAAAATAGATATGCAGCTGTGAAACCAGTGTTACAGGTAAGTAATGTATACTTTGCAGCACGAATCCACTAAGGCAGGGTTCTGCAGAGTCGGTCCTGGAGAGCTGGGTCCATGCCATATTTTTAGCATATCCACATTTAGAAAAAGATGTTTCAGGAATCTACAGTTTTTTAAATGTGGATATGCTAAAAATCTGGCATGGACTTGGCTCTCCGTGACTGACTTTGCAGAACCCTGCACTAAGGCATTGACATGTTTTGCATTAGGGAACATATATCAGAATGTAGGAAAGCTAAAAAAAATAGGAAGGGTGTTCTACCTGATGAAGTTACTTAAGTCCAATCGTTGTGCCTGGGCATCTTGGCGAACAAACGATAGCTCATCACCAATTAATGTAGAATGCCTCTGCACTAGTTTGCATATTCCACCCAGTGAATAATTGTCCACGAGTATAAAGGCTACTGCTTTTTGACTTGCAGAATGTGCTTTCTGGGCAACTATATACAACATTGTATGCTTGCAGCTTGACTTAGAGGACATGTAAATGCAGTTTACAAACCTATGGCTGGAGACATCCACCTCACCTATCTTGTAGCAGAGATCTCTGGACATTGAGGTATACAAATTAGTAGTAAATATGGGAGGAACAGGGGGAATAATGGGGAATAATTACTATCATGACACTGAACAACACGGATCACATGCTTTAAATGGACACATCCCAGTCTTAGGGATGATTCAAAGGCCTGAACTTCAGGTCTTCAAGAACACACTTCCAAGTTTCAAAAGCCTAGGTTTATATAATGTTTTGATTTTCATCCTGGAGAACAAATGCCTTTATTCATTCAACATGGATCCGTGCCACAGTTCCGTTAGCTTCTCGCTGGCCAAGCCATTTTGTGGTATTTACCTGTGCCAATTTCTTCGCTATGAAGTTACTTGACCAGGGCACAGACCTTTCTGAATTGCCTATTATCACAGGCTGTCTGCTTCTGTGAGCGGTAATAACAGTCCTTTGCTCCCTGTTCAAGTATGCTGTCATTGTTGTCGTATTGTTTGTGTGAACCTTCACAATGTTCCCCTTCACCAGCTCAGTCCAAATGTTTTCTTTGATAAAAACCCACTCCCAGCTTATTGTTTGACTACATCCTTTAATTGGTCAGATAGGTGAATGATCCATAGCTGAGCCCGTGGTACCATATGTTATCGTGCAGCCATTTATTCTATAAGGACTCAAAGGTACTTGTCAGCAAGACTGATGCCTAGTGCTGTGGAATCATTTTGTGTGGACAAGGGTTTTTCTATATAAAGAAACAAACTTCTGTCTCCAGTTCCCCTATAACAATTCCTAATAACTTGCTGTTTTAAGTTGGCACCAAAGCAGCTCTGGGGCAAGAATTTTCAGAGTCCCAGGAAATATGACAAGAAGGTATTTGGGTTCTGTCCCCCCAATGCTCCCAAACAACTAGGCCAGGGGTCTCCAACCTTTTCTGTAATAAGAGCTACTTATGTTGAATGAAAATCATTCCAAGCTACCAATACTGTTTGTATTGTGATATTGACCAGAACAGGTAAGATTTAATTAATGGCCACCATATGCGAGATTACTAGCAGTGGTCACCTCAGTGCATCAAGCAGGGTTGCCAGCAGTAATGTTAAAAACACCTTGCCAATTTGGAGTGCCTCTACGTGGGTAATACATAACATTATCAACAATGCCCCTGGCACCAACATAATAGTGATAGTAATATGTTTCCCAAATGCCACGATTTATGACTCAAATATCAGCTTTAAGTATATTTTAGTAATGTTGCCTGTTTTTCTATAAACATGTTTATGATTGCTTAAAATACAAATACTTTAGTCTTGAATTCACTCTCAATTTTGGTACATATATTTTAATTCAACCAAACCAATTTGGAAACAAATTCAACCTGGGCTGCACACGGCAGAGTAGCTGGAGAGCTACAGTATCTCATGAGCTACTCATTGGAGAAGATGATCTAGGCTATTATAGAGGCAATTTGGGGCCCTGTAATAAAGCAGCCTAAAGTAGCATTAGTGTATACTGTCTTTGCACTAACCTGGACAGTTTTATATTTTCTTTAAATCCTCTATAATGCAGTGGCATGCCTTTTTTCTGAAGCCTGCCAAAAGGTCTCTACTAAGGTTCCTCTTAAGGAGCATCTACTCAATTAATGTCTTTATTACAAGTGCCCAACAATTTCTCTTGGGCATATTTCTCCAGAAAAAAAACCTGGTGTCATTTGCCTCAGGAAATCTTTTTAGCAAAGAAGCAAAATATGCTTTATCCAGGAGTGTGAACTTTGATACCACATTATGCCTCATTCCGACCGCACTGTCTCCAAGTGATAAGCAAAAAGTCACCCCATAAATACCTCTCTTCCCCTTTATTTGTCAAGTGTGATACATCATTGCAAAATAATGGAAAACTCTGACTTCTCAGGACTACTTCGGATGCTACTAACCCTTAGTCAACACTGAATGCATGGTTTGTCCTTGGAAAAGCACTGTGCCTATGTTTTTGCTGAGGTACTTATTGTGACAATACATGAATATGAAGCCAGGTATGTATGCTGTCATAAAATTTTCCTTCTTGCAAGAAAGGAAGGATCTCTTGTAACATTGTTATGTACAAAATGAATTTACACACAGACTTGTTTAGTTGGATGCAAAGAATGCACTTAAAGTCTGGCTCCAAGGTACACTGTCCTCAGAAACATCTTTTATCAAAGTGCACCCATGCACACGTGCAATATAAAACGTTGAACTAGAACACTGAATGAAAAAAGCTGATGTCTACAAAGCCAGCACTAGCTAAGGCTGACAGATGACCTAGCGCTGACAGGCAAACCTCTCTCTTTCAATGGAATGTATAAATACATGGAGTACATCCTGGAGAAGGAGTGGGTGATGATGTAGCAATGAAACTCTGGTTCAAAGACATTTACCAGCGGAAACACTATAAAAGCCAACAAGTCACAAGGTTCTTCAAGTGCCTCAATGAATAGGCTTTGTCGCAATGCTAAAGAGACTATGAATATGTACCTGGTCCTAGGTCTGTGAAATAACACTACGTATGACACCATATTATCTAGCAACCATGGAGTCATGAGATCACTTGCTTAATTGAAGCTTGTGTGGCTCAGTGGTCCTCAAGCACTCTGTGGATAAGTACATTCAAACATATTGAGGTGAAGTTGTCCTTGAGCTTGTTCCATCAGTTTGTTGTGTCATTGTTTGAACTTCATACTGTAGCCTAGACACCACTCTAGTGATACAGTGTGCTACATGTTTCCTCACTTACTCGAAAATGCAAAACGTAAGGTGCGGAATGCTATTAAATAGTGTAATCCACTGGCATTCTCTCTGGATAGCATTCAAGCCCATTGTTTTAAGCCCACTCTGCTATTTTAGACTGAGAAGTATACAAAAACGAGGTAAGTGGAACTCTTGAAGTAATCTCAGCCATTGGTAATTACTCAGGCAGCATCCAATTCCATTGTTATTTTGTGCACCATGGCACCTCAGATTGGACCCAGCCATAGGCAAATAAATCGTAACCCTGCTAAAGTAGGAACAGTCCAACCTGAACTGCCGGGCCAGGTTGTCCTTGAACCGGAACACATGCAACGTAAGGCCGGTTTTGGGGCCAAGCTACAACCGACTGAAGAGCTCCAATTAGGGTGAAATCGGTCTTGGGTTGCCTGTGTTCTAATTCAGGGATGACCTGGCCTGGCAGGTCGGGCTGGACTTGTGGCATGGTGTACAAATTAACAATGGGCTGGAATGCTGCCCTGAGTAATTACTAGTGGCTGAGATCAATTAAAGCATTCCACACATCTTTTTTTTATGCTTCTCCTTAGGAAGAGGGCTATCTAATGCAGATTAGTAGTCACTATATTCATCATGGGAAAACTCCAGCCCAAAATGCTGAGACACCTTCCAGAAGGGCAAACTAGCAAACCCAGACTGATTTTGGCCTGTGGCCCAGCTAGCAAGAGACCCACATCTATACATACCCTTTGTCACTTAAGACATTAAGGCCCTCATTACAAACCATTGGCTGTACACACCGCTGCGCTCAAAATACACACACACATACAAAACAACACTACATCGGACAATTCAAAATACACACAGCTGACACACATACACACACCACACCCACACACCCACACCAATATAAAACAAACACCCAAACATTTTGGCAAGTGAGAGAGAGACAAGCCAGGAGCACCCACTGAATCTGAGCCACAAAACACCATCACCCATACACCATCCACGCACCTCACAGCACACACCCCAACACATCACCCCACACACCCTCACACATACCACTCACACTACACCCAGGGCACCACAAAGACACCCCAGGTTCTCAGAGGAGGAGCTAAGGGTCAGGGTGGAGGAAATCATCCAGGTAGAGCCACAGCTATTCGGATCACAGGTGCAGCAGATGTAAATTGCTAGGAAGATGGAGCTATGGTGGAGAGTCGTGGACAGGGTCAACGCCGTGGGACAGCATCCCGGAACAAGGGATGAAATCAGGAAGAGCTGGAAAGACCTATGGGGGAAGGTGCATTCCGTGGTAGTAAGACACCAGGTAGCTGTACAGAGGACTGGCGGTGGACCCCCACCTCCTCCCCCACAACTAACAACATGGGAGGAGCAAGTCTTGGCGATCATGCATCCTGAGGGCCTGTCAGGAGTAGCAGGAGAACTAGACTCTGGTAAGTCAAATCTTTACTACTTTATACCCCACCCTACCTGCATGCCATCACATACCCCCACCCTTACCCTCACTCCCATCACTCCATCACCTCACATATACCCCACCATCACAACCCACCCATCCCAATACCAAGCCCTGCATGCAACACCAATGCATGGACCCCCATCACAGATCTGCATGGACACCCATCACCAAAGCATGCACACTAGTGACAATCACTTAGCCAAACCAAGCACAACTCACAAAAGCCAAAGCTTCCTTGCTAATAACAACCATAGAGGGAAACATATCCATGCACAAGATGGCACACGCAGATTCAATAACACTGCATTTACATCCCCACAGAACCCCCACTCAACGTCACTGGAGAGGAGGTGCCAGCCACATCCAGTGCCCCCCCTGAAGAGGCCCACAGTGATGACAGCAGCTCAGCACGCCTGGATCACGATGACCAACCTGGCCCATCAGGGACCTCTGGACAGTCGGTTACACAGCCACAGTCCCAAACCACCACAGAGCCTCCCCCCTCAGGAAACACAAGCACAGCATCCACCCAGCAGGCCCATCCCTCTGTCCCCAGGACCTGTCAATCAGCAGTGTGTCCACCTCTACAGGGACCCCAGGCAACCCCACAAACACAGGACGATCAGGGACCTGGGGTCAGTGGCAGTGGGCACATGGTTCAGGGGACAGAGGCACAGGACAACAGGGAAGGTGGGAGGACTGCTGTGCGACAGGGGGAGGACAGGCCCAGGGAACCGACTCTCCACGAGGCACTCACCAACATCCTGGGAGCATACGACCATTCCTAGGAGACCACGGCCAGCTACTGGCCAAGCTGCAGCAGACCCAGCGGATGCAGGAGGGACAGTACCCTGGGGATCAGGGAGGACCTGAGGGACATCCACACCACCCTGGTCACCATTGCAAGGGTGCTGGCAGACATGGCCAACACCATGAGGGAGGCAGTGGCACACCAAAGGGCCCCTGACACTAGCCAAACTGAAGAACAGCCCTCCACCTCCTCCGGCGCTAGTGGACAGGAGGCCCCGCCACAGGAACAACAGGCCACCAGCACCCCACCCCCTGCAGAAGGAGAACCACCTCACAAACGGTCACTGCGATCCAGGTAGAAGCCAGAGAACATTGCCAAGATCCCCACCAGGAAATAAGACTCTCCTGATTGTCACCCTCTCTCCCACATTGTCACCCTGTCCACCTTGAACTGCCATTGCTCCACTTCCTATGCCCCCTTGGACAATGCACCTGGGATACAAATAGAATGGACTCTACCATGGATTTTCCTCCATCAGCAACCCAGCCCATTTCAATACCCCCTACACTTTTTAGCACATAAATAAATACCCTTGGAACAAATTCAAGTATTGAGTCTGTGAATTCTATGACACATGTATTACTTTCACAAACTGTAAACATTGCAAATCAAATGTACTGTGATATTTACATAGGTATGACCTGCAGTAAGCAGAAGCAAACACACTAGGAGCCAGAGTGGGGCACAGAGATCTGAAAATAGAGATGCCAAAGGGTACAGTAAGTGCCCATAGAAATAGGGAAATCAGGCTGCCATGTTCAATGTCAAACACAAAACTGCAATGGAAGGTGAAGTTACAGTGTCTTACCTGTGTGTCACTGGAAGTACTGTTGAATCAGTGTACTTCTGTTGTCCACATCTTCCTCTGCCTCCTCTTCGTCACTGTCCACAGGCTCCACCGCTGCCACACGACCATCCCCAGGCTCATCCACCTGCAGAAAAGGCACTTGGCGTCTCAAGACCAGGTTGTGCAACATGCAACAAGCAACGATGATCTGGCACACCTTCTTGGGTGAGTAGTACAGGGATCCACCTGTCAGATGGAGGCACTGGAATCTGGCCTTCAGGAGGCCAAAGGTTCTCTCAATGACCCTCCTTGTTCACCCATGTGCTTCATTGTAACGTTCCTCTGCCCTTGTCCTGGCATTCCTCACTGGGGTCAGTAGCCATGAGAGGTTGGGGTAACCAGAGTCACCTGCAAATATTCTAGGGATACCTGTTAACCACACACTCACCCTTAGGGCCAAACCCACACCCATACACCTACATCAACTGGGTGGGGACCATAAGCTCACCTATTAGCCACTCCCTGTGCCTCTGGAGTTGAGACATCACATATGGAATGCTGCTATTCCTCATGATAAAGGCATCATGCACAGAGCCAGGATACTTGGCATTGACGTGGGAGATGTACTGGTCCGCCAAGCACACCATCTGCACATTCAGAGAGGGAAAGCTTTTCCTATTTCTAAACACTTGTTCATTTCTCCGGGGGAGGGGGAACAAATGCAATATGTGTACGATCAATGGCACCAATGATGTTGGGGATATGTCCCAGTGCATAAAAGTCAGCCTTCACTGTGGCCAAATCCTCTACCTGGGGGAATACGATGTAGCTGCGCATGTGTTTCAGCAGGGCAGGCAACACTCTGGTCAGCACGTTTGAGAACATTGTCTGAGACATCCCTGATGCCATGGCCACTGTTGCTTGGAAGGAACCACTTGCCAGGAAATGGAGCACTGACAGCACCTGCACTAGAGGGGGGATACCTGTGGGCTGGCGGAAAGCTGAAATCAGGTCTGGCTCCAATTGGGCACACAGTTCTTGGATTGTGGCCCTATCAAGTCTGTAGGTCAGGATAATGTGCCTGTCCTCCATTGTTGCCAGGTCCACCAGGGGTCTGTACACGGGGGGATGTCTCCATCTCCTATTCATCCTCAGCGGTTGAACTCTAGGGTGAAAAACGGTGAGCAGAGGGTCATATTCACACATATGTCAATATTAATATGCATTTCTTCATTTACAGAAAGATTCGAGAGTTAGTTGATGTGACAATGTCTGCTGTGACGCAGATAGGTGCCATGGCCTGTGCTCCCCTGAAATGGCGGCTGCCTGACCTGTGAGGAGGGACAAGTGGAAATGAGGTAATTCCGCTGGCGTTGTGCACCGTTGCGGTCAGCTGTCGACGACCGCCACGTAACATCACATTGGTTATCATTGGGCCCTATGGGTGCCAGGAGCCAATGGCGATGTACGCCGGCGGTGACGGTATGCACCGCCGCGGACGTGACCGCCATTTTCAATCTGTTCACTCACTTGCTACCTGACCTTCAACGGGGGAGAGGACCTACATTGCTAGTGCTGCTGTGACCTGTGTCTGGAAGCGACAATGGCTTGAGTGTCTGGGGAAAGGGCCTGCGCCTTCACTTCGGAGGAGTTGGAGAGACTAGTGGATGGGGTCCTACCCCAGTACACTTTACTCTATGTTTCTCCAGACAAACAGGTGAGTACACTGTGAGCATGATGAGTGGCCCATGAATGTATGGATCACTGTGTGTGTAAGGCCCGTGTAGGGTGGGTTCTGAGGGGTCCTGGGCAGAGTGCTGCATGTATGGTGGGGAATGTATGTGCGTAAGGGGATGGAAGGGATATGGTGGGCCATGAGTATGACAGTCCGGACGGTATGACTAATCCCTTTTCGGCTGTATTGTTTCCGCAGGTCAGCGCCCATCAGAAAAAGGTTATTTGGCGTGCCATCGCCAAGGAGGTGCAGACCCTGGGGGTCTTTGACAGACGGAGCACCCACTGCCGCCAACGGTGGGAGGATCTGCGCCGCTGGGCAAGGAAGACGGCGGACGCCCAGCTGGGGCTGGCCTCCCAACGAGGAAGGGGTGCCTGTCGTACCCTGACCCCCCCTGATGTTCTGCATCCTGGCGGTGGCCTATCCGGAGTTGGATGGGTGCTTGAAGGCATCACAGCAGCCACAAGGCGGTGAGTACAGAATCAGAATCATGAGTTTGCACGCATTAAGGTTTTACCTGGGTGGGGGGTGTGGGCTGTAGGTGCCCCTAGGCCAGGGCAGACATGGCAGGGTATGTTCAATGATGGGCAAGATCAGATGCACCTCAACCCCAATGGTATTAGTGAGCATCTACTACTGGGCAGGGTCCTGTGGGTTTCAGATGTGCAGCTAATGGCGTAAGGCATTGTACCCCATGGGCTGGTCACTAGCATTGTAACTGGTAGTGCATGGCCTAGTGCATAGGGCTGTTCCCTGTGTCTTGTGTACGCCAACTGTAGTGTTGTTGCTGGCATTGACCAAGTGTATCCTCTGTCTCTCCCCCCTTTTTGTTTTGTCACCCTGTCCTTCTGTGCATTAGCATCATCTGGCGGAGGAGCAGAGGCACCAGCGATGGAGGGAGCTGCATTCCACATGGGCCTGGAGGCCGAATCCACCAACGGTGAGGGCACCATTGGGACGGAGGGCGAGGGGAGCACCATGACAGAGACAGGAGAGGACACTACCGACAGCGACTCCTCCTCCGATGGAAGCTCCCTGGCGGTGGTGGACACCTCTGTGCCCACCCCAACAACAGGTACTGTCGCCACCCCCGTACCAGCACCGCCCTCCCAGCAGCCACTCAGCGTGTTTCCCATGCCCACTTACCCAGGAGGGTGGGCATCTTCTTCGCCCCAGGCACCTCAGGCTCTGCCCCAGTCAACCCTGCTGCCTTCAGTGAGGAGGCTATTGACCTCCTGAGATCCTTCTCTGTTGGGCAGTCAACCATACTGAATGCCGTCCAGGGTGTAGCAAGGCATTTGCAACAATCAAATGCATCCCTGGAGAGCATTCACTCTGGCGTGGTGGCCCAACAGAGAGCATTCCAGGCTCTGGCCTCCGCACTGATGGCAGCCATTGTCACTGTCTCCAGCCTCCCCCATCCAACTTCCTCTACCCAGTCCCAATCCCCTCAAACCCAGCCTATCCCAAGCACACCTTCAGATCATCAATCACCCAAATCAACACACAGAAGTGGCTCAGGCAAACACAAGCACCACACTTCATCTCACAGGCACTCACACAAGCACGATCCCCATGCAGACACACCAACATCCACTGTCCCCCTCCTCCTCCTCGCCCACCCCTCTCCCAGTAGCGTCTCCACTCACAGCTGCATGCACTAAATCCTCATCCAGTACCTCCATCACCAGCATGCCTATCACTACACGCCCCTCACTGGCAGTCACCACCCCCACATCCATGCACACGTCCCCTTTGTCCTCTTCCACTGTGTCTGTGACCCCTCCTCCCAAAGTACACAAACGCAAGCACACATACACACACACACACACAACAGGCATCCACCTCACAACAGCATCCAGCCCATGCACCCAAACACAGCAGACTGACACCTCCTGCAACCACTCCCTCTTCCTCCGCTCCCAAACTTTCACCCTCTTCCCTCCCCAGTGTCCCTAAGAAGCTTTTCCTCACCACCATTGACCTATTCCCTACCCCTCGCCCACCGTCCTTCACCTCGAGCCAGGGTGGCCAGAACCCAGCCCAGCACCTTAGCCACCCAGTCCACGGCCACTGTGGTTTCTGCAGCTGTGAGAGGCTCCAAGGAGGCACCCATCAGCTCAGCCAGTGTGCCAGCAACACCTGCCGAGGCCAAGAAGGGTCCACCACCCTGCAAGGGCAAGAAGGGGACAGCAGCCAGCAAGAGGAAGGAGGCACAACCAGCCAGCAAGGCCAAGTCAAAAACTCCAGCTGGCAGAAGCAAGGAGGCACCACCATCTGCTAAGGGCAGGAAGGGCCACCGAACACCAGCCATGGCACTTCAGCCGTCCGAGGCTACAGGTAAAGGCCTGGAGGCTACCACCACAACTGGCAGCACCGCCACCTGCACCGCAGCCAGCACCCCCACCTGCAGAGCGGCAAGCACCGCCACCTGCCCCGCCGCCAACAGCTCCACTGCCAGCAGCCCCAGTGGGCAGTCGTCCGAGGCTGCAGGTGAAGGCCTGGAGGCTACTACCACAACTGTCAGCACCGCCACCTGCACTGTGGCCAGCACCGCAGCCAGCACCGCCACATGCACCGCAGCCAGCACCACCACCTGTCCCGCTGCCAGCAGCACCACTGCCAGCAGCAGCAGCCCCAGTGGGCATCCGTCCGAGGCTGCAGGTGAAGGCCTGGAGGCTACCACCACCAATGCCTGCACCTCCACCTGCAGCGCAACTTGCATACACTGAGCAGCTGTCACCGCCGGAGAGCAGTGTGTAGTGGTGACTACATGGGCTGCAGTGTGTCCTGGCCCCTGCAAAAGCTGTCGTTGTGACACCCAGGTGAGAGACTGTGACCTTGCACTCCAAAACATCTGCACCACAGGACGCAATGCCCTCTCCAGAACCAGTGGAAGAAGGCATCCACTCAGCCCCTCCTTGCCAGGATGAATCACACTGGGCACAAGGCCCCCCTCCAGAACCTGTGGAAGAAGGCATCCACTCAGCCCCTCCTTGTCAGGATGAAGCACATTGGGCACAAGGCCCCCTCCAGAACCAGTGGAAGAAGGCATCCACTCAGCCCCTCCTTGCCAGGATGAAGCACACTGGGCACAAGGCCCCTCCAGAACCAGTGGAGAAGCCATCCACTCCAGAGACTGTGGCCTTGCACTCCCCAGGACCAAGCAGTGGGCAAACCACCCACTAGAGAGACATTGGCCTTGCAGTCCCCAGGACCAAGCAGTAGGCAAACCACCCACTTGAGAGACTGTGGCCTTGCACTCCCCAGGACCAAGCAATGGGCAAACCACCCACTAGAGAGACTGTGGCCTTGCACTCCCAGGACCAAACAGTGGGCAAACCACCCATTCGAGAGACTCTGGCCTTGCACTCCCCAGGACCAAGCAGTGGGCATGGAGCCCCCTCCAGGAGCAGTGGCGTTGTACCATCTTCCGGCTGAGGTGCCCCCCCCATTCCCTGTCCTCCTGAGGTGCCTGTGTGTTTTCAACCTGATGTCCCTGAAGTGTTCTCTTCGTCTTGAGGCAGGAGTCAAGTGTGGCCTTGGCCTATGTGTTTTGGCCCAGTGGGCCACGGACAATTTTTGAGTGGGCATTGTCCCTCCTTTTGTATATATTGTATATATTGTACACACTGTTTTTTCTTTCTGAATGTATTTCTTAAAATTACTAATATTACACTCATTTTACTCTGTTCTTTTTTTCATTGCCTTATTGCAGAGGGTTATGGGGTGTATATGTAATGTTGTTGCATGTGTTTGTGTGTATAGTGTTGGGGGTGAGGGTGGGGGTGTTGTGTGGTGTGTCACTCTCTTTTTCCTCCCCCCTACGCTGTGTGCTAGGTGCAGTACTCACCGTGGTTGTCCTCGCCGGTGTTCATGTTCCTGGTGTATGAAAAGATACACTAGCATGGGGAACACCTGCAGCTCGGGCTCCATGGCATTGTGGTTCTTCCTTGAGTGTCGAGAGGTGAGTCGTTTCCCTTCTGTGTTCTGTTTCCGCCGTGCTTTTGATGGCGCTGGTACTGCCCCGGAAAAGCTGGCGGCTGGGTGGGTTGTAATGCAGTGGGCAGGACATTGTCTTCTGCCTGGCTGGTGGCGGTTACCGCTGCGGTGTTTGTTTCTACAGCGGTGGCGGTCGGAGTGTTAAAGTGGCTGTATCTGTTGGTGGTTTCCGCCATAGTCATGATTCCATTTTTTTTACCGCCGACCTGTTGGCGGTATTACCGCCGCTTTATCACCGACCACCAGGGTTGCAATGAGGGCCTAAATCTAACACACAAAAGTGGGTGGGAGAGCGACTGCCAATCTTAACCACTGGCAATCGCTCTGGGTAGTTCAACCCATCATTTTTTGCACCTGTGCCGCTTTAGACAGAAGCCTAGCCTCCGCCGCAATGGAGGATGAGCGTCACCCCACTGGCCAAGAGCCAGCAGCAGAAAAATAAAACGATGCTTGAATATAGTTTTATTTTACTGCTGTTGGCTCAGCCGGCATATGAAGGGAGGGTCGGGCTGGGCCAACGGAGGTGGGAGAGGGATGAGGAATTGTGTGCACTAAGTGTGCATGTGTGTTTGGAAGGCCTAAGATGGCTGTCCAAACACACATGCGCACTTAAGTTTCTCCAGGCCAGCTGTATACACAGCCAGACTGGAGAAACTGCACAGGCCCCAGGGTTGTGTCTCAGTGGCTGTCCGGGCCGCTCAGACCAATCCTGACACTGCTTTCATGCTAGCTTGAGCATGAAAGCAGCACCAGGATTGTTAGGGAGCATGTTCTAGTGTCCCAGCAAATACTGGGATACCAAAACAGGCAGGAGGACAAGCGAGGTGGCAGGAGAGTGCAGTGGTGGCAATGAACAGTAAGTCATTTTTTTTTTATTTATCCCCCTGTCGTCATCCCCGCCCCTCCCTTGTTAATTGCGGCAGCCACTACTGAGCCTATTTCATGCTAATCAGACCTGACCATGCTCCTCAAGGGAAGAGTCTACTAGTACATCAAATGGAGAGAGGGGCCTTTACCCTACAAGGACTACAGATGCTAAAGATTGCCTTGAGACCAGAGCCGTATGATTAAACATTACCGCCACCGACTCTGGTGCCTGTGGTAGGAGGCATTGCAGAATCAATTCATCAACTGGACTTCTCCTTCCCCTGAAAGGAGGTGACATTAAAGCCAAAGTGGTGTAAGACAGTTTTGAAGTTGATGACATCAAATGATTAGAACTGTATTTGGTTGAGGGATTTAAACGTCACTGCCTGCAGCTTCTTCAGTTTTGTTTCTGAAACAACACCTTTACGGGATGAGGAGACACACAGGCCCGTATTTATACTTTTTTTAGCGCCGCATTTGCGCCGCTTTTTGACGCAAAACGGCGCAAACTTACAAAATACAATGGTATTTTGCAAGTTTGCGCCGTTTTTGCGTCAAAAAACGACGCAAATGCGGCGCAAAAAAAGTATAAATACGGGCCACAGAGTGGCCTCCTGCCATGGAGACAAGATGTAGACAGGCTAGACACAACGGAAGTGAAAGTTGAAAGCTTTGGAATCACATTCCATCTTTAATGAACCTGCTACCAAAGTCTTAGGTTAGGATTTCACAAAGAGTGCATTCATATCACTCCCTCACAATTTGCTGTCAACCTGTAAACACATATGTGTTCACATGAAATCACATACTTTCAAAAACTGCAGAAAGAATGCTGTAAAGGCGATTTGGTAATTTATTTTTCACCTCACACTCCTCCTAAAAAATGTAGACTAGCCCGTTGCACAAACTCTTGCCTGTTCACATTCAAAAGAGAACTCGAAATCCTCCTATTTGAGAGGCTCCTTGTTTAAGGTGAAAAGTAAAAAGGTGCCAACAAGCGACTTATTAAAAAAAAGATAATATTGCTAAACACTTTTATGTGAATTCAGAGATGTTAGAATATAACATCAGACCAATTAATGACATATCAAAACAACAAGCTCTCAAATAAATAGAAACCACAGGTGTATCAGCACATAAATTAGTGTATACAATGAATAAATCCAGATTAGCTGACAAAATGTTGAGGCCAGATGCAGGCCTGTGGTGTCTGGTGTTTGATCAGATTCCTGTCTAGAAAAAAGTACTTTAATCAAATAGATCTAAAGAAGCGGTGTAGTTCAATTCTAGTTTGAAAAAGATCATTCATGTGTGTGGGGACAAATGAAAGGAAAGATGACAATACAGAACTTTTGACTTCAGAGAGTGTATATTATGATAGACTGAAAATGGGTAGGGTTGCTTCATTTCCTACCATTCGTAGAATTGGTTTCTGGTTTGTCACTGTCCTGGAGTGTACTGATTGCGGTACCATCCTCATCTTCCACCTCTATGTCTTGTGCATAGACCCTGACCTCTGTTTGTATTCCCTAAAAAAAATCTGGTTTGATGTTGATGGTTGGTTGCTATAATCTTTGGTGGGAACAGATAAAAAAGCCTGATCGCTTTATGAATCTGTACTTGTCTCTGAAAATCTCAAACTTGTTTAAGGTGGACATTGTTTCTTCTCCTATGTTAACTTGGCCTGTTTTTCGTGTTACAAGATGTTGGGCCTCTCTACTCTCTTAATTACATGCCGCTGATTTACTACGCTGGTTAGCTAATCACTTCTTATCCTGTAAGGTCCTTGCTGATGTGAACAGTTTTTTTCCATGTGTTCCTGGTGCTGATTGGTTGTTTTATGATTTTTGTTAACCAGAACTTACATCCTGCTCTGTTGTAAAGCACTCCAATGAATGGGACCAGGACCATGCTATATAAAAACTGCAGAAAAAACATAATGAAATAAAAAAAAATAAAGTAGATGAAGTACCACGTCTCTAAAATTTGTGTTAACGTCAACCAAAGGCACAGCTTGTTTCAGATTCAGTGTACGGACACATAGAAAATGTACCTGCCTTGACGCCGGAACATGGAGGTGGCTAAGAAATCGCCAACTCCACTGAGAAGGCGCAGAGGTTCCTGTTGTTATCTCCAATCTGGCAGAGGCTCCTCATGGACCATCAATTATTGGCAATATTTTTTTCAAGTGGGATAGATTGGAGTGGAGGGGATTGGAATGGGGTGAATTGGATTGGTGTGGGGTAGATTGGATTGGAGTGTGTAGATTGGATTTGAGTGGGGTGGGATGGGTTGGACTGGATTTTAGTGGGGTGGAATAAGGTGGTTTGGAGTGGGGTGGATAGGAGTGGGGTGGATTAAGGTGAACTGAATTGGAGTGGGATGGATTAGAGTGCGGGGGGATTTGAGTGGGGTGGTTTGGGCTGCGGTGGATTGGATTGGAATCGGGTGTAATGGATTTGAGTGGATAGATTGGGTGGACTGGAATGGAATGGAGTGGTTTGGATTGGCTTGGGGTGGATTGGACTGTTGTGGGATGGATTGGGCTGGAGTGGGGTGGATTGGATGGGAGTGGAGTGTGGTGGATTGGATGGTACTGGATTGGAGTGGGGTGGACTGGGTGGAGTGGGGTGGAGAGCTGTGGGGTGGATTGGAGTGGGGCAGATAAAAATGGGGCTGATTAAAGTGGGGCAGGTTGTTTAAGACTGGAGTGGGTAGATTGGAGTAGGACAGATCTTTTGGATTGAGTTGGGCAGACTGGAGAAGAGCTGATTGTTTTGGACTGCAGTGGGGTACACTGGAGTGGGGTAGATTGTTTTAGATTGGAGTGGGGCAGATTGTTTTGAATTGGAGTGGGGCAGATTGTTATGGATTGGAGTGGGGCAGATTGTGTTAGATTAGAGTGGTGCAGTTAATATTGGTCTGAGTGGGGCAGATTGTTTTGCATTGGAGTGGGGCAGATTGAGTGGATAGGAGTGGGGCAGGTTGTTTTGGATTTGAATGGGGCAGATTGGAGTGGGGACAGATTGTTTCAGATTAGAATGGGGAAGATTGTTTTACATTTGTGCAGATTTTGATTATGTCACTTCCTGTGATGTCACTTCTTGTGATGTCACGCTTGGTGATGCCACGCCCATTCTGCCTAACTTGGTGAGTTCACCCCCACTTCTTTTTTCAGGACTTGAAACCTGAATATTGCTGTTATACATGTAAAGCTGTAACCCCATTCCAGATCTGGCCACTAGAGGGTAGGAGAATACAAACCATATAAATTCTAGTGCTAGATGTACGAAGCATTTTACTGGTCGCAAATGGCCTATCTGGCCTATCTGCATGGCATATACGAAAGGCAAAATGAAACTCAGTAACTTGTAACCGAATCACATTTTGCTTTTGGACCCTTTTCCATTTGTGAATGTGGGTGAAAATATTTTTTAAGAGCAGCTGCCTGCTCTTAAAAATGAAAAAAAACTTTTCAGTTTTCTTTTTGTAATGCATCCCATTTCTTTAAGGAAAACGGGTTGCATTACAAAAATAGATTGCTTTATTTAAAAAGCAATCACTGACATGTTGGTCTGCTGGCCCCAACAAGCCACCATCCCTGTGATGTTGACCATTCCCAATGGGTCACTAATTGCCACCTGCCTCATGAATAACGCAGGTCCCTTGCGACCCATTCGGGAATCACAAACAGTGTCTGAGACACTGTTGTACATAGGTGTTCGCGATTTCCTAATAGGGAATAGTACAAATTCGCTATTAGGAAAACGCAAATGACAAGCAAAGTACATCTGGCACCTAGCACGTTCGTTGTACAGAAGCAACGCTGTACTTTAGTTTTCCTCATTCAGGCAGTCTGCCGGCGCCAAGGATGCAGTGGCATGACACGAAATGATCGGGGACCCCGCAGATTGTGAAGAGAGCCACAGAGTCTCCCATTTTTCACAGATAGTCACTCTGTGGGCTGAATGGGTCCCCAGAAGCTTTGGGCGTTTCGAAGCATCTCCTTGCACAATAGGGGCCCGCGTTACGCTACTGCACGGAGGCGTCCTGCCATACAGTGATGGAGACCGCTAGTCAGTGGTTCACTTGCAAATAAACGCTATAGAGGGAAAAAACGAGCAATTCTTTTTAGAATAAGATGTACCGGGTCAACTAATTAAAAAAATAACTAAATAGGTATAACCTTCCCTTATGTAATCTGGTACTCATGGAAAGCATTCTCTGCTCTGGGACTGAGTTCGCGCTATATAAAACTGCAAAAGAAAATATTATTAATAAATAAATACGCCACACCTGACCCACTCGAAATAACTATTTGATTCGGACATTTTGTAAGTAAGCTTTTCAGTCAGAGGCCCAGTGGGTATAGTGCATACTTGCCAACATTGTGACAACAAGCATTGACATAGCCAAAAGGTCTCGCCTTTGGAACTTTAAAAGTGTTTAGTTTAGCTACTGGTTTTGTTAATGTTAGTGTAGTATTGATGAGGATGTTGTGCTGATGCCAAGGTAGTGCGTTGCTTATGGTTTGTGGTGGTGTGATAGTGAGGTGGAACTGTGTGGCACAGAGTGAAATTGTTAGACGAGGAATTGTGTGCCGTGGAGTGCAATTGTGTAGAGTGCAATAGTATGGCATGCAGTGCAACTGTGTGACATGGGGTGCAATTGTGTGAAATGAAATGATGTGGAGTGGCCTTATACTGCACAGAGTGGAATTATGTGGAGTGATGTGGAATTATTTTATGCGGAGTGGAATTATGCAGAGTGGGTGGATTTGTGTGAAGTGGAGTCTAATTATGCGGCATGAAGTGGAAGTAAGTTTTTTGGAACTACGGGCCAGATGTAGAAAGCATTTTGCATGGTGCAAACTGCGGAAATCGCAGTTTGCGCCATGCAAAATGCCTTTTGCGATGCACATTCACAATTTGCGAGTCGGTACCAACTCGCAAATTGTGAATGCGACTCGCAAATAGGAAGGGGTGTTCCTTTCCTATTTGCGACTCGCATCGCTATGCTAAATTGCTTTGTGACCGCGAATGCGGTCGCAAAGCAATTTGCAGTTACCACCAGTGTCACACTGGTGGTAACCCATTTGCAAAAGGGATGGGGTCCCCAAGGGACCCCTTCACCTTTGTGAATGTTGCCCAGAATGTTTTTTCAGAGAAGGCAGTGGTCCAATGGACCACTGCCTACACTGAAAAAACGAAACCGAATGGTTTCGGTATTTTTTTCTATATTTTGCAACTCGTTTTCCTTTAAGGAAAACGGGCTGCAAAATAAAAACAAAACCACTGCTTTATTGAAAAAGCAGTCACAGACATGGAGGTCTGCTGTCTTCAGCAGGCCACCATCCCTGTGAGTGCACGGAATCGCTATGGGGTCGCAAAATGCGATCCACCTCATTAATACTAATGAGGTGGGTCTTTGCGACCCCATAGCGATTCGCAGAAGGTGTCTGAGACACCATTCTGCATATGCTTTTGCGACTCGGAAATTGCGAGTCGCACCGACTCGCAATTTCAGAATCGCAAAAGCATATCTTGCTACATCTGGCCCTACGTGCCATGGAATTATGTGGCATGGAACTGTGTGGCACAGAAATGTGTGGCATGGAGTGATAGTGTGGAACTGTAATTATGTGACATGTAGTGGAATTATGTGGTGTGGAATTATGGAGCATGACGTAGAATGCTATTATGTAGATTCTAGTAGTATTATATGGCATGGAATTGTGTGGCATATAATTGTGTTTGGTTGAGTGGAATTATGTGGCATAGATTGGAGTGGAATTATGTAGAGTAAAGTCAAATTATGTGGCATAAAGTTGATTTTTTTTGCACAGAGTGGAATTTTGTGGCGTGGTGTTTAATTATATGGTATGGCGTGAAATGATGTAGTGTGGTGTGGACTTAAGTTATCCAGCGTGCATTGGAGTTATGTTGCCTGGAACTGTGTGGCATTGAGTGGATTGGAATTATGTGGCATGGTGTCTATCAACCCTGGCATGAAGTGCAATTGTGTGTAGTGGTATTATGAGGCATGTAGTGGAATTATGTAGATTATGGTGGAATTGTGTGGCATGGAGTAGAAGTATGTGGAGTGGAGTGGAGGTATGTGGCTTTGACTCGAATTGTGTGGCATGAAATTATGTGGCGTGGTCTGAAATAATGTGGCGTAGCATGGAATTGTGTAGGGTGCAATTGTGAGACATGGAATTGTGTGCTGTGGAGTGCAAATTGTTTGGAAAAGAGTGAAAGTGTGTGGAGTTGAATTTTGTGGTGTGTTACCATGTGCCGTGTTGTGGATTTAGGTAGCATCGGTTGCAATTATGTGTTGCGGAGTGGCGTCATGTTGCGTGGAATTAAGCAGTGTTATGTTGAAAAGAATGGTGTGAAATTCTGCTGCGCTGAGCAGATTAAAATTGTGGCGTGGAACTGTGGTGGAGTAGAACTGTAGGGCACGGAGTGGATTTATGCAAAGTTTAATTACATGCCGTGGAATGAAATTATGTGGCATGGTGGGCAATTATTTGGCATGGATTTGTGTGGTATGGAATTGTGGGGCGTTGCTCTTCAAAAACTGAAGCAAATCAATGGTGTGCTGTTTTTGCATTTGTATAAGGAATGGAGCAAAGAGAGAATTAGAGAATTGAAAGACAGGGCTGATTCAAAAAGACTTGCACATTTCTGCACAGGGCAGATTTCCTGCGTGCAGCTCATTCAGAACACAGAAGTCCCAAAGTTTATGGTGGGGGGAGGGGCTGATTTGGTAGTTCGAATACCGGCCCAGATTATAAAATTCAATAAATACCACAGATATTGCCAAACCGACAATACTGTTAATGACAGTCACTTGTGTCGTATTTATATGATTTGTGCCCCCATGAGGTTTTAACATTTTAATGCCCAGCAATGCTGAATCAATTTTGCTAATGAGGAGGTGTTGACAAATGCCCAATTACAGAATATTTCTTCACTTGGCCCTTTTTGTTTCTTGGGTTACACAAAGGGATAAAAGGGGAAGAAAAAATGTAAAGATTCTGAGATTTAAGAGATAATAGGCTGGTTGACTTTAATGGCAAAAGGGGAAGTACAAAATAACTTTAACCCCCTCACTGCCAGGCCTTTCCCCCTCCTGTGCCAAGCCTTTTTTTTTGGCTAATTGGGGTAGTTCGTGCTTAGGCCCTCATATCTTTTTGTCCACTTAAGCTATCCATGCCAAGTTTGCACCCTTTTTTTGCAGCATCCTAGGGATTCTAGAGGTACCCAGAGTTTGTGGGTTCCCCTGGAGGAGACCAAGAAATTAGCAAAAATACAGCTAAAATGTTGTTTTAAAAAAAAATAGATAAATGGGGAAAAAAGGGCTGCAGAAGAAAGCTTGTGGTTTTTTCCCTGAAAATGGCATCAACAAAAGTTTGCAGTGCTAAAATCACCATCTTCCCAGCTTTCACGAACAGGCAGACTTGAAACAGAAAACCACATTTTCAACACAATTTGGCATTTTACTGGGACATACCCCATTTTTACTATTTTTTGTGCTTTCAGTCTTCTTCCAGTTAGTGACAGAAATGGGTGTGACACCAATGCTGGATCCTGGACAGCTAAATATTTCTGAAAAGTAGACAAAATTCTGAATTCAGCAAGGGGCATTTGCGTAAATCCTTCAAGGTTTTACTACAGAAAGTAACAGCTAAAATAAAAATAAAATTGAAATTGAGGTAAAAAAAGGCAATTTCTGTCCACATTTTTGTCTATAACTTTTTCCAGCTAAGAGCAGAATTTTTAAAGCAATATACCGCTACATCTGCTGGACTTTTCTGGTTGCGGGATCTGTAGGGATTGTAGGTTAATCAAGTACCCTAGGTACCCAGAGCCAATAAAGGATCTGCACCATGCCATTGGTTTTCATTGTATACCGGGCATACAACAATCTTTTGGTGAAATATAAAGAGTTAAAAATGGGTATCAAGGACACCTTTGTGTTTCCAAAATGGGCACAAGATAAGGTGTTGAGAAGCAGTGGTTATTTGCACATCTCTGAATTCAGGGGTCCCCATAATAGCATTTGAATTACAGGGTATTCTCAAATAGACATCTTTTTTACACACTGCCTTACATTTGGAAGGACAACATGTAGAGAAAGGCAAGGGGCAAAAACACTTGTTCTTCTATTCTGTGTTCCCCTAAATCTCCTATTAAAAATGGTACCACACTTGTGTGGGTAGGCCTAATGCCGGCGACAGGAAACACAACATGGACACATCACATTTTTACATTGAAATCTGACGTGTTTTTTGGAAAGTGCCTAGCTGTGGATTTTGGCCTCTAGCTCAGCTGGCACCCAGGGAAACCTAGCAAACCTGTACATTTGTTAAAACTAGACACCTAGGGAAATTCAGAATGAGGTGACTTGTGGGGCTCTCACCAGGTTCTGTTACCCAGAATCCTTTGCAAACCTCAAAATTTGGAAAACAAAACACTTTTTCCTCACATTTCGGTGATAGAAAGTTCTGGAATCTGAGGGAAGCCACAAACTTCCTTCTACCCAGCACTCCCCCAGGTCTCCTGATAAAAATGGTACCTCACTTGTATGGGTAGGCCTAGTGCCTGCGACAGAAAATGCCCCAAAACGCTACGTGGACACATCAAAATGATCAAATACAAAACTACCTGTTTTTGCGGGGTGGCACCTGCATTTTTTATCCTGTACTCAGCAGCTATCTAGGGAAACCTTCGAAACCCAGACATTTCTGAAAATTAGACACCCTAGAGAGTCCTGGGTGGTGTGACTTGCGTGAATCCCCCAGTGTTTTCTTACCCAGAATCCTCAGCAAACCTCAAATTTAGCTAAAAAAAACACGTTACCCATATTTCTGTGTGGGACCACAGCACCAGCACAAATTTCCTACCACCCAACGTTCCCTTCAGTCTCCCAATAAACATGATACCCCACTTGTGTAGAGCCAAAAACATGTCGAAATTGAGGGGGAACCAAAGCGGGTCTAAAAGGGCTGATTAGAACAACTGGGGCAGAATTTTTATCGGTATAGATGCAACAATGCTGGGTGATAGGAATTTTGTTGATTCCTACAGATTCCAGCAGGTTCCATCACAAAAATGTGGGAAAAATGTGTGATTTCAAGCAAAGTTGGAGCTTTGCAGGGCATTGTGGGTAAGAAAATGATGTGGTGCATGTGAAGCACACACCCCTGTACTCACCCAGATGTTTAGTTTTCAGATGTGTCTAGGTCTTGTAGATTTTTCTACATGGTAGCGAAACCTAAGTCCAAAAAGTGCAGCCTTCACCATTCCAAGTGGGACAATTTTGAGAGTTAGACGAGCTCTCATGGCCCAAATATAAAACCAAAACCCAAAATAATTAAATAGCCTCTTGCTTGCCGTTGGGATAAGATCTTTTAGTGTTACCCCTTTCAGTTGGGGTGGGGGCATAACCATGCCCATATTGGTTGGTAGCCACCACCCCACTTTTTTTTTTTTATTCCCTGGCATCTCGTAGGCTTTCTGCCCCCTCTTCCCCCAGGGAGTGGATTGGGGGTAATTGCCTCATCTGTCCAGCGGTGGGCAGAACAACTTTGGCCCCATTTATTTGGGGTGGAGGGTATGGCCATATCCCACCCTCTTTTTTTGAAAAACTTCCCTTGTGTCTGGTGGGCTTTCTGCCCACTTTGGGGGCAGATGGGCCTTATAAAAATAGGCCGATCGGCCCCAAGGGGGGCAGAAATGGCCCACAGTAATGCACCCCCATGGGGAGCAATCCTTGCCCAAGGGGCCACCCCCCAAACAAAACACACGCACACCTATCCCTGGTACCTAAGTGGGGTCTGCCCCCCCCCGGGGCAGATCAGCCTAAGATAAATTTGCCCACCAGGTGAGCGACCCTTGTCTAAGGGGTTGCTTCCCATCTGTAAAAAAAAAAATCCCCAGTGCCTCGAGGTTTCTGCCCCCCTTGGGGGTAGATCGGCCTAATTAAAATAGACCGATCTGCCCCCAAGGGGGGCAGAAATGGCCTAAAATAAATATGCCTCCCAGGGTAGCGACCCTTGCCTAAGGGATTGCTCCCCTTGGGTGAAATTGGTGAAAAAAAAATCCCTGGTGTCTAGTGGGGGGCAGATTGGCCTAAGAAAAATAAGCAGATCTGCCCCCAAGGTGGGCAAAATGGCCTAAAATAATATTGCCCCCCAGGGGAGCGACCCTTGCCTAAGGGGTCGCTCCCCATCTTTTAAAAGATGTTTTTATATCCCTGATGTCTAGTGATTTCTGCCCCCCTTTGGGGCTGATTGGCCTAATAAAAATAGGCTGATCTGCCCCCAAAGGGGGCTGAAATGGCCTAAAAATAATTTGCCTCCGAGGGGAGCAACCCTTGCCCAAGGGGTTGCTCTCCACTTCCAAAAAAAAAAAAAAAAAGATCCCTGGTGTCTAGTGGCTTCTTCCCCCCCCCCGGGGGAAGATCGGCCAAATTAAAATAGGCTGATCTTCCCCAGGGGGGAGGGGGGGACAGAAAAGGCCTTAAAGAAATGCCCCCCCAGCGGAGCGACCTTTGCCCAAGGGGTCGCTTCCCTTCATTGTTTATATTTAAAAAAACAAACTCCCTGGTGTCTAGTGGGCATTCTGCAGCCCGATCGCTTTACGATCTGGCTGCAGAAATGCTCAGAAAGACATGAAAGGAAAAAAAAGGCCTTTCCATTCCTTTCATGTCTCTCTGCCTGCCTCCACCCCCGATCGGAAGAGAAATGGAACCATTTCTCTTCTGATCACCTTGGAAGCTGAGCTTCCAGTGCGATGCGGGCGACATCTGATGAGGTCAGCGCGCGATCGCACGTGACATCATCAGGCGTCACTGGGGGGTGAGCAGGAGTGGAAGGGGAAGCGATTCCCCTTCCATTCCTGCCCCTAGGCTTATTGGGAGAGTGCTAGCGCTTCCCCCATGGGCCGGGGTCAGGATGTCACTGGACGTAACCATTACGTCCCTGGCCCCAAAGGGGTTAATTAGATTATTTGGTAAATCAAATTTGGGTCTTGAGGCAGTTCATAAAACCCAGTTTGTGTTTTTAGGATAATCCCTGTTAGTATCTTTTTTTAGTCAAATGCAATTAATTCAAGGGGGATTTTTAGCTGCACTCTACAGGAAGAGAGTAGCATGAAGACAGTTACTGTTCAACCAGCAGGCAGCGTGAAGGTTAAGTAGGCCTCTGCTTCCGTGACTAAACTCGGCTTTTCACACAGGAAACAAAACAAGAGAGGTAACGTTAAATAGGAACACAAAAAGGAAAGCTAGATATCAAGTGCTGGAAAAAAATCACAAACACTATCTGATTGTCTAACATCTTGCTTTGTTCCAGTAGTTTTCTTTCAATCAGAAAACAGGAGGGACGAATCTGGAGGGGTTTACCTTATCCAAATGGATTTCTCAAAAGACACGCACACATGGTAGAAATGGAAAGAGATAGGGAAAAGCCAGGGAAGCCCTGTGCCTGAATAGACAAAAGATAACTATTGCAAGTTGTAAATTCACCTTCACTTGAACTGCGAGGAGCCTCAAAAGTCCTGGCTCCAATGCTGGGCTTCTAATGCGATGCAACTGTTCAACAAAACCTGGCCGAAGGTGTGTGCCAAAATTTACTAACTGTGTCATTTCTGGCCGAAACCACTGCCGTGTGAAGCTGTCTGCGGTGATGTGTAGAACCTATTCTGTCCCTGCAACATTCTTCAAAAACTTTGTACAAAGCACCCCACCTGCCTTTTTAAAGGAACTTTGACGTACTGCCACTTCAGAAGTATAAACAAGCCCAGAAAGTCACCTTGCCCTGCCTTCCCTTCCCCACACTCCTGAATACGCTCTCCCTGAAGGTACACACATGTGGGTTAAAAAAAATGAACAAATAAAGTGGCAGTGTGTGCGAGTTCTGGCCCTTTACTGAAAAACATAAAAAGCCAGATTTATAGCCCATTTCTGGGGGACACATCTCCCACCTTTGTTCTTATTACAGAGCCCACAGCTGCAGCAGAATAAATATTAATGCCACCTAATGTTATGGTAACACTGCTCTTTACGCTCAGTGCCAGCGCACCATTAAAGAAGCACAAACAAGTGAATGGTGAAAGCTGCAGTGTGCATTTCACCTGACCCCCAAGAGGACTTTTACCAGCCTGTCCTGTGTGCACCGCAGTTAGTCTTCCAGGCTCCAGTTCAGGTAAAATGGAGCGACTGTGAGCAGTGATATGTGGGGTCGGCAGCAGCAGAATTAATTAAGCTGCTTTTTATCAGAGGCCGTCTCCTCTGGTAGGCTCGCTCGTGTTACAGACACAAAACGATACCAAAACAAAACCAGGAACTGAACAATTAAAAACATGAGCTCTTGTGTTTACAACCAGAAACCAACAAAAAAAAAGTGTGCCAAAAGTAATATAAATGACATGACGAGTGAGAGCACATGTAACAGGGGCAATCCTCATGGGAGGTTACAAAAGTACAAAAGGAGGGAATACTAAGCATTTTCACCAATGAAAGACAGGCATTCAAGAAACAAAGTAAACCGAACCAATTAAAAAGATGGGTGGGGCTTGAAGCCCATACTGTAGATACAGCATGTCTCACAGATTCATCATGCATGCGCTGTGTCGGTGAGACCTAAAAAGAGGTATGATATTTTCAGATCACAAAACCCTAATTACTTACTGATGCCATCACCGAAATGACTTCCAATGACCCTGGGGGAATCAAATGACACTAAACGAGATCCAAATCAGAGGAAATGGCTATACGAGATCAGTCCTAAGTGACATCACAAGTTACAAATAAATTACTGAAATGTTATGACTATGTCTAGCCTAACCTCTCTGATAGCGTCCCAAAGGAAAAGTCGTGCCTTCAATAAAAGTGCTTGGGAGGTCATGGGACTGAAGCAATCTTACCACTGTCTAGGGATGCTGCTCTGACTTACCCGTGCCACAAACCTGGCAGGCAATGGGAAAGAGACCTATGGTTGAGGTGTGCAGGAGGAGTGATAATCTCAGGTCGCATGTACTGGTTGGGAGGAAGGATGTAAAGACCCAAAGATCAGTAGATGAACAGGGAAACAAGCATTGGAAAAGCCAATAGGTTTCTAGACTATGTGAGATCTACTGGCTTTGTCATTTTTTTCCTCGCCACTGGGTAGTTATAGGTAGCACCATGTTTCCACAGGAAATTGATTTTTTGGTTTGCTAATAATTTTGGTGCCGTTTGACAAACCATTCATGAAACTTTCCAAAAAAAGTCTCATCCACTTCAGCTCCTTCAAGGAAGGTCTCAGGGTGATCTGTCTAGCAGGGGCTAAGAAAAAGGGAGGTCCCAAAACTTGTTTTCTTCAACCAGTTTTCCACAGGATAATTGAATAGTGACTCAGACAAACCAGCTGGGCGGAGTTACCTAAAATTTCACAGAATGCTAGATCTTTACCCAGAAAAAGTGCTTTATTGTGACTTGGTGTAAATCTGTTCAGTAGTTTTTGAGAAATGTATTAAAATATTTTATTCGGTTTCCGACAAAGACAAACAAATGGAGTGATTTGTCCAGCCATTCTCCCTTTTATTACCCTTCCACCATGCCCTTTTTTACAACCCTCCCTGGCCAATGTACACTATATCCATCAGTTTGGTGCAGGCTCCTCATGTAGTTGGATGTCCACAGACTTGATCTTATGTCCTGTACCCTTCTAGATTTCCAATTTTGTCTATGCCCTTCGCAACCTCCTCTAATCCATTGTTGTTGTTTCACCTCTTGATCGCTGTGCCTCTTTCCATTTCTGTGCACCATCCTTCCCCATACTTTCTCATATTTGTGGAGCCTCCTCTCCCCTCATACACCATCTTCTGCCGTGTCCTACCTATTTTCATTCACAGTGTCCAGTCTTGCAGTTCTGGACTTGATTTGCTGGCCCATCTCTGGGCAATTTCTCTTTTTGCTACTCTATGTCCCAGGTTAATCAGTAATATCTTATAAGATGTTGTGTCTTACTCATTCCGTATTCCCAATAAAGTCAGGCATTTTGCCCCAATAGATATTCCAGTGGCCTCTAATTGAGATATTACTCCCTCCCAAACGTTCTGGAGTTTGGGAGAGTTCCATATGTTTATGAAAGAAGGAGCCCCGCTGGCCACATTGTCGGAAGCATAGTTCATCTTTAGCTCTATTTAGTTTGTGTAGTAGTGTTCAGGTGTAGGATTTTCAACTGTATTAGATGGAAGCTCACGTTTATGGCTATTTCTCTGGGGAATCCCAGTGCATTCCCCCAGTCATGATCCTCCAGTTCCCCCATGTCTCTTTGCCAGTGTGCCCTAAGCCACTTGAGGTCTCTGTGTGTGTTCCTCATCAGTGTAGCATATGTAAGGGAGATGCCTCCTTGTCATGTATCCATCCAGTAGTCTTCTCTTCAGGGGACATTCCTTCTGTTTTTCCTTCTCTTAAAGCATCCTCACTTGTAGTGAGTGGCGTAGATGCAAGTACTTGAATATTTGCATAGTGGCCATGTCATATTCTACTCAAAAGTGTGCAAGTGGTACCATGCCATTTGTGTCCCACACATCATCTAGTTCAGAGAGCCCAATGGCATCCCATTGTTTAAAGTCAGTAATTCTGTTGCCGGTCTGAGTCTCGTGCCTCGCCATAGGGGCGGTTTTGGTGTTAGCCTCTTCACTCATCACCTCTCTCTATTAAGTTAAGTAGCATATGGTTTTGATTGTTAAATTTGCCGGTAGAGTGTCCCTTGCCTTCCTCCCTCCATACAATATATGCAGGTATCCCTTCTTTGCTAGCTTCTCCTAGTACATCATAAATGCTGAATCGTCTAACTGTGCAAAAGCCCATTCGTTAACTATGCCAACCTGGGTCACCTCGTAATATTTATACATGTCCGGTAGTGCTATCCCCCACATACACTGATCACTGGAGGATGGATAGAGCCTCTGTGGCGGGTTGTCCCACCATAGCAGTGATCGTAATAACCTACTCACTGTTTGGAAAAACATGCCAAGGCTGGCGTACAGACTATTCTATAATATGTATTTGAAGAGGGGTAATGCAATCATTTTGAATATCACTGCGCAGCCCATGATGGAAAGTGGAAAAGCTCCTTGATGTTTTATATCCTTTTCCAGTCTGTTTAGTAGTGGGGCTAGGTTATCCTCATAGTGCGTGCTTTCATCCCTGGAGAACCATAATCCAGATATTTAAAATGCTGTTTGGCCACCTTCAGTAGTAGTGGCGTGTGTCCTTTAGGTTCATAGTTGCCCATTGGGAAGATCTGGGATTTTTCCCAGTTTATTCCCAGGCCTAAATATTCCCCATAGATAGCAAATATCTCTTTAAGTCGTTTAAGGGAGGCTTCCGGTTTGGGTAGGTGTAACGGGATATCATCATCGTACAATGATATACATTCTTCCCATGGATTTTCTCAGCGTCAGACCCACATTTAGGCATCTACCTAAATCTATTCAGCCGGGGCCTCTATTGCCAAAGCAAATAGCATCGATGACTGTGGTTTCCTTGTCTTGTGCCCCTCCAAATGGGAAATTCTCTAGAGAGGATCCCATTCACTTTAACTCTGGCTCTGGGATTTATGTAGAGGACCCTGATCCATTTCAAGAATTTAGGTCCAAGTCCCATTTTCTCCAAGATGGCAAACATGAAACCATTTATTGTTTAATTTAAACAAAGAAAACCACTGAAATTCACTAATTATATGTTATCTCAAGTAACCATATCTTGTGCCCGAAAGTAACTGTAACTTGTGCATCATACATGGTGTTGTTATGATCAAAGTTATTTCAGATATTGCAGTGATATTATCCATGGTGTTTAGAACATATCATAAGTGATGTACTATTGTAGGTAACTTGCAGTGCATGGGGAAGCCACAAATTATAGCTACTTTAGGGCACAAGTTATTTTTACTTGAGATAACTATAACTGGTGATTTGCAGTGATTTTCTAAGTTTAAAACTGTATGTTTTAACTAACATTTCAATCTAACTATAACATCCTTTAACCTTCGTTTTTTCACTGAATTTCTACTTTTTTTTAATGAGTAGAAAGATAATATTACACTTCCTAATTATAACAACACTTTAAGCTTTGTTTTTTCAGTGAATTTCTATGGGTTTTTAAACGTAAACTAAGATGTCCATTGCAGCCCAACCTCCCATGGGCACCCAACCAGCAGCTGCGCACAGCTGAAGCCCAACCCATCTTCGGCATGCCCAACCTCCAGCCATGCATGCCACTTGGTCAATGGGGCGCAGGGCCTGGTCGCTGCTGTCATTTTAAGTATTGTAAACCTACTGACTTTGTCAAAGGGTCAAAACACCAAACTATAAAACTCAAGGGGTCCTTTGGTATTATCAACGGATCAGCTCACCAATATATGTAAAGCAGACCTATAGACTTTGTCAAAAAATCACCAATAACTATAATCAGATTTTATACATGTACACATTGTAATGTTTAACAATAATGACTATCACAACATTTTCAATTAAGCATTTTTAAAAGAAAACATTAAACATCTCTTTGAGTCTTTTCTTTAAACATTTTTCAGGCCATAATGTACAGTCATAGAACCAACCATAAGTGGTCGCTGCACTCCAGCTGAACGAGAGCTCACACTGTGAGTGAAAAAAATATGGTAATCACTCCTTGTGTCACAAATTAAATAACTCAGAAGACATACTGTTTTTTACTGTTGATGGGGGTGTGCTGCATTCCCTACAGCTTCCCACAATAAAAAAAATGGTGGTTTCCTTGCCCCTTATAGGAAGAAAACATATTATTTAAAAAAAAGCCCTAGGGCATTACAAGGCACTCCTTGCCAGAGGAGTCAATAATAAATGAGCAGCTCCTGCCTCTCATTTAGCATTCTTTTTTCTTTGGTTTTAAATTTATTTTGTAGGTTTCCCAGTCCTACACAGGACACCCTCACTTCTTTTCGAAGTTGGGTGGAGCTGTCATTGAATAATATGATGTGGTATGAGCTGTCATGGTATTGTATATTTTGTCATTGTATAGTATGATGTGGTATTGTACGGATTGTCATTGTGTGATAAGGTATGTATGGTCTGTCATTATATGGTGTGTTATGGTATGTCATGTCATTGCATAGTATGGTATGATACGACCTGTTTATAGTTTGCTATGGTACTTTATAGCTTGTTATTGCACGGTATGGTATGGTGTGGTATGGTATGACATGTAATGCCCTGTCATTGTATAGTATTGTATGGTATGGTATGGTATGCTATGGCCTGCTATTGTATAGTATGGTATTGTATGGCATGATTTGCCATTGTATGGAGTGGAATGGGAGGGCCTGCCGTTATTAAGTATGGTATGGTTTTGTGTGGTATGACTGAACATTGTATAGTATTGTATGGCCTGTCATTGTATAGTATGGTATGGAATGGTATGGCCTGTCATTCTTTAGTATGGTATGGCTTGTCATTTTAAAGTATGGTATGGTTTGTCATGGCCTGTCATATATTATGGTATGGTAAAATAGGGTATGGAATGGCCTATCATTCTGTGTTATGGCATAGTATGGTATGGTATAGCATAGCATGGTCTTGCATGGTATGATATGGTATGACTATGGGATGGTCTGTCATGGTATGGTATGGCATTACCTGTCATTGTATAGAATGATATTAATTGTAAAGAAATGGTATGTCATGGTAAGCTATGGAATGGTAAGGCCTTTCTTCATAAAGTATGGCATTGTATGGCTTGTCACTACATAGTATGGAATGGTATTGTATGGTACGTTATGGTATGGCCTGCCATTGTATAGTATGGTATGGC
Organism: Pleurodeles waltl; assembly: GCF_031143425.1. NCBI lineage: Eukaryota > Metazoa > Chordata > Amphibia > Caudata > Salamandridae > Pleurodeles > Pleurodeles waltl. The sequence goes on from NC_090443.1 coordinate 50,958,827, forward strand.
GTGGCCTGGCCTGTCATTGTATAGTACAGTATGATATGGCCTGTCAATGTATAGTACAGTATGATATGGCCAGTCATTTTATAGTATGATATGGACTGCAATTGTATAGTATGGTATGATCTGTTAGTGTATGGTATGGTATTGCAGGGCATGGCCTGCCATTGTATAGTATGGTATGGTATAGCTAGCCATTGTATGGTATAGTATGTCCTGTCATATAGTGTGGTATGGGCTGTCTTATGGACTAGTATGGCATGGTATGGCCAGTCATTGTATGGTATAGTATGGCCTGTCATTATATAGCATGGAATGGCATATGGCCTATCAGTGTATAGTGTGGCATGGCCTGTCATTTTATGGTGTGGTATGTCTTGTCATATAGTATGGTATGGAATGATATAGAATGGTATTGCTTGCCATTGTACTGTATGACATGGCCTATTATTGTATATTATGGTATGGTGTGGTCTGTCATTGTATAGTATGATATGGTATGATCTGTAAATGTACAGTATGAAATAGTATGATATGATCTGTCATTGTATAGTATGTATGGTATGTCACTGTATACTATGGTATTGTAGGCCTGTCATTGTTTACTATGATACTGTATGATATGGCCTGTCATTTTATCATACCCTATGGTATGGCCTGCCATTCTGTACTATGGTACTGTATGGTATGGTATGGTATGGTTTGGCCTATCAGTATAATATAGTATGGTATGGCTTGTCAATGCATAATATGGTACGGTATGGTACGCCCTATCATTGTATACTATGGTTTAGTATAGCCTGTCATTGTATAGCATGGTATGTATGGCATGTAGTGGCCTGTCATTGTATAGTATAGTATGGCCTGTCATTCTATAGTATAGTACGGTATGGTATACATGGTATGGTATGTTATGGTATGGTCTATCATTGTATTGGATGGTAGGGTATGGCCTGTTGTTGTATAAGATGGTCCTTCCTGTCATTTTATAGTATGGTTTGGTACATCTTTTCATTCCATAGTATGTTATTGTATGGTATGGCCTGTAATTCTATAGTATGTTATGGTGTGTTATAGCATGTGGTTATGGTATGGTATGCTATGGCCTGTCAATGTATAATATGGTAATAATGTATAACATGGCTTATCACGGTATGGGATGGGATAGAGTGGCCTGTCATTAATTAGTATGTTATGGTATGGACTGTCATTCTTTATTATGGTACGGTATGGTAGGGCATGGCCTGTCTTTGTATAGTATGGTATGGTATGGTACCACCTGTCATTGTATGGCATTGGCATGATATGGTATGGTCTTTGATTGTATGGTATTGTATGACTACGCTATGGCCTGTCATATCATGCTATAATATTGTACGGCATGGTATCGTATGAACTTTAAGTGTACAGTATAGCATGGTATGAAATGGCCTATCATTGTATTGTATGGTATGCCCTTTCATTGTACAGTATATAGTATGGTATGATATGGTATGTCATGGTATGCAACGGTATGGTATGGCCTGTCATTATAAAGGATGGCATTGTAAGGCTTGTCATTATTTTATATTACAATATGGTTTTGTACGGTATGGTATGGGCTGTCATTTTACAGCATGATATGGTATGACTTGTCACTGTATAATATGGTACAGTATAGTATTGATAGCTTGTCATTGTGTAGTGTGGTATGGTATGGCCTGTCAATGTATGATATGGTGTGGCCTTTAAATGTATAGTATGCTACGGCCTACATTTCTTGTCGGTTTATGGTCAGGTATGGAATTCATTGTATAGTATGGTATGGTATGTCATTTTATGGTATAGTATGGCCTGGCAATACATAATATGGCAGGGTATGCCCTGTCATTGTATAGTATGGAACGTGCTGTCATTGTAAGACATGATATCACATGGTGTGGGCAGTCTTTGTATGGTACGGTATGGCATGTCAATATATAGTATGGTATAGTGTGGCGTATAAGTGTATAGTGTCATATTGTCCTAGACAATTAAAGGAAATCTCGAGGGAACGCAATTTATCAATCATCAAAACCCCACCGGCAGTGCCAGCTTTAAATGACTCCTACCTGGTTGGGGCTCCACCCCAATATCTTTTAGAGTCAATAAATGCAGAAACCCATGGGCAGATTCTCTACATGCGCATATTGGCTCCGTCCACTCACAAAGTTAAAAGAGCTTGTAGGCTGTGCTCCTACCGACATGAATCCTGGCTCCATCTTCTTTGTTGCTGTTACTCTTTGAAACCTCAGAGGAGAGAGATAATTAAACCAGTAGCCCTGGCCTTGGGGACGCGCTCATGCCTGGAAGCGTCAAACATCTGCATCTCACATTCGGCGGCTTGGGTCTTGGCCAGATGCGCTAAATATGTCACGGTATTGAGACGGCTGCTCTCCCTGACAGCAGGAGTGGCTAGAATGGAGCACTGAGGGCAATTAGCTGAAAATCCAGAATGTGAGGCAGTTCCGCTTAAATAGCTGCAGAGACAGTTTGGAGTTATGGGCATTAACACAAGCGACACAGTATGTGCTCTTACACAAAGCATTATAGCGCCTGGCCCGCCTGGCTATGCATTAGTTTACACCCAGAAGCAAAGTACTGCCTGATTACTAATGTTATCCATATTTTTTGGGGAAAAGTGTTGAGTTATTTACATAACTGTAATTGTACATTTTTGCACTAACACTTTAGTTTCTTGTACAGAGGGTCAATAGATGACACTCCAGAAGGCGGGGTAGCCCCGCTTAAATAGCGGCATAAAGGGTTTGGACAGTGTGGGCACTAATGTAAGTAACACAGTACGTGTCCTTGCATAAAAGCATCATAGTGCCATGCCCGGCCGGCTATACATTGGGTCACGCCTAGAAGCAAAGTATGGTTCGATTGTTAACAACATCTAGGTCTTTTTGGAAAGTGCCGAACCATTGACATAATCGTAATTGTACATGCTCGCACTAGTACTTTACGCTATTGTTGCAGAGCTTGTTGTTAGTTTGGCAGCCTAAATTTCCTGAGGTTACAGTAATAACTTACTCTCTTTATTCGGCACTATTTTATTGTTGACTCATTTTTTTTTTAGACAATAGGCACTCCCAAAGTTTAAATTAAGATAATCGTTTATTGGTGATCTTATATTGTAATGGTTTTAATTAACTAAACAATAAAAGTTTTCATTCATTCATGCATTCATTCTTTCACTCATATGGCCTGTCATTTGATGGTATGGTATGTCTTGTCATATAGTATGGTATTGTATGGTATGGTGTGGTATGGTATAGTATGGTATGATATGGCCTGTCACTGTACTGTGTAATACAGCATGGCCTTCCATTATACAGTACAGTATTGTGTGGTCTGTCATTGTATAGTATGGTATGGGATGATATTAAATAGTATGGCATAGTATGTTATGGTAGGGTATGCCACAGTATAGTATGGTATGGTATGGCATGTCATTGTATAGTATATTGCCATACAATATGGCCTATCATGGTATGGTATGATGTGGTATGCTAAGCTATGTTTTTTTAGCGTAGTATGGTCTGTCATTATATTGTATGGTGTGTTATGGCGTGTCATTGTATAGCATAGTATGGCATAGTATGGTATGGTCTGCTATTGTATATTTGGTATGGTGTGGCCTGTAATTGTACAGGATAGTATGGTATGACCTTTCGTTGTATAGCACGGTATGGTATGGTATGGCATGGTCTGTCACTGTGTGCTCTGGAATGCTATGTCACTGCCTGTCATTGAATGGTTTAGTATAGGATGTCGTTGTATGGTATAGTATGGTATGATATGGTACAGTATGTCACTGTATGTATAGTATGGTATGGTATTGCCTGTTATTATATAGTATGCTGTGGCCTACAATTCTATAGTATGTTATGACCTGTCAGTGTATGGCATGGCCTGTCGTTGTATAGTATGGTGTGGCTTGTCATTGTATAGTATGGTATGGCCTGTCAATTTATGGTAGTGTTAATATATAGTAAGCTATAGTTTGGTAATATATAGTATGGTGTGTATGGTATAGCATGACCTCTCTTTGTACAATATGGTATGGTGTGGTATGTCTTGTCATTGTAAAGCATGGTATGGAATGGCCTGCCTTTGTATATATGGTATGGCATGGCCTGTCATTATATACTATGGTATTGTATAGCTTCTCAATGAATAGTAGAGCATGGTGTGGTATGGCCTGTCATTACATAGGATGGTATAGTATGGCCTTTCATTCTATAGTATGGTATGCTATGGTATGGAATTGCATAGTATGGTATGGAGTGGCCTGTCACTGTTAGTTTGGCATGTATGCTATGGCGTGTCATTGTATGGGACGGGATGGTCTTTCATTGATTAGTATGGTATAGGATGGCATGTCATTCTTTAGTATGATATAGTGTGGTGTCGTATGGCTTAACATTGTTTGGTATGGTGTATTTACTATACATACTACATTCCATGGGATGCTGACAACTTGCCTTTCACAGCTGCATGGAACTGGAGGTTGTTAAACATCATTCATCATACTTAAAATGTACTATTTACAATCATTAATTATGAACTGTAAAGTCCAAATAGGATATTTTTTTAATTCCAGTGGAGGAAGTGGTCCCTTAATCTTCTTTCACACTGTTTTTCTAAAAAGGTTTTTATTTTTAACATTATGAAAGCAGATGCTTCTATTTTAGCAAAACCTGACTCCTGCTTATATGAGTTTGCTGCTGTTGTTGCCTTCAGCTTTTAGGTATTTCACCACCAGGTAGCTACATATAAAATAATGGGCAGGTTCAATGAAAAATAAATTAAAAGTTGTTACTCAGTGGGAAATGCACTATAGTACATTATGAAACCTCTATTAGTTAATGCACTGCAGAGGTCTGTGTGTAACCAGACAGCCATAGAATGAAATCTTGGTTGGTGCAGTGGAGAACAGTGACTTGTGTATTTTTAGTGCTACAAGGTCACAGCCTGTGACAGAAAGCACTGTGAATATGTAAGTCATTATTTTATGTTTGCATCACACACAGTATATAAGATAGACAGCTACAAAACATGAAAAAGTTTCACAGTAAAATGGTTCAAAGTATTGTATGCTATGGCCTACCTGTGTATAGAGTGGTATGACCTGTCATTTTATGGTATGGCATGGTCTGTCATTCTATGTTTTGGTATGGTATGGGCTGTCATTATATAGTATAGTATTGTATGGTACAGTATGCTTTGTTATTGTATAGAATGGTATGGTATTGGGTGTTAATATATAGTAGGTATGGGATGGTATGAATTGTCTTTGCATAGTATGGTATGCATGGTATAACATGGCTTATCATTGTACAGTATGGCATTGTATGGTATGCCCCATCATTGTAGAGTGTGGCAGGGTAGAGTATGGCCTATCATTGTATAGTATGGTGTGGTATGGTATGGCCTGTCATTATATAGTACCGTAGGCTCGTCATTGCATAGTACAGTATGGCCTGTCGATGTATGGTATGGTGTGGCTTGTTATTGTATGGTATGGTGTAGTATGCTATGGTGTGGCCTGTCATTGTATAGTAAGATATGGTATGGCCTATCATTGTATACTATGGTATGGTATGATATGATATAACCTAACATTGTACAGCTTGGTATGGTATGAGTTGTAATTTTCCAGTATTATATGTTATTTTATGGTATGACATGGTATGGCCTGTCATTTTATAGTTTTGTACTGTATGGATGGTATGGTATGCTATGGTATAGCCTTTAATTGTATACTATGATATGGTATGGCTTGTCATTGTATAGAATGGTATGCTGAGGTCAAGCCTGTCATTCAATAGCATGGGCTAGAATGGGCTAGTATGGCCTGTCATTATATAGTATGGTATGGCATGGCATGTCATTGTATATTATGGTATGATATGGTGTAGCTTGCCATTGGTAGTATGGAGTGGTATGGTATGGCCTGTCATGGTATGGTATTTTATTTTTTAAACTTTTATATAGCACGAACAAGATCCTTAGGGAGGACAGAGCGCATGGTATGATATGGCCTGTCATTGTTGAGTATGGTATGTTATGTATGGTCTGTCATATATAGTATGATTACAGAATGACCTGTTGTTTCCTGCCTGCATTTTGCCCGTATTTCTTCGCTGGGGTGGGACTTCATCCCCAGGAGGAGGGGCAGTGACCTACTGACGACACGCTTATAAGCACCTCAGGACTCCCGCCTCGCTGGATGCGTGCAGACGTATGCCCGGGCCAAGGACGGAACTGTCTGCACCCGTTGAAGCTGTCCTTTTTGAAGCAAAGCCCTTGTTTGTGGGACCAATTAACCAACATTTTTGGCTTCAAGTTCCATTTTGATTTTATATAAGACCATGGGCAAAATAAAAAAACAGGGCCCTAGTGGAGTGTAGGCCTCCTCATCAGCACATACCCCTCCATTACAAAATATCTGTCTTCTGTCATGAGAGTTATCAACTTAAAAATTGGGCAGGTGGAAGAACAAATTGATGTGGTCCAGCGGCTCTCCACTTCACCGTCTATTGCCCCCTAGGCTCAAGAAAAACAGCGTGACTAGCAATATGGCAAGCCTGGGCAAGGTCATGTCTAAGCCTGTCTCAGAGACTGAAGGAGTGGCAGATAAAGTCAGTAGTTTCAGTAACAGTTCCTTAACTACCCACAATTAGAGAAGTCATGCAGCGCAGGACTGTGGCTACCCAGATGCACCTCAGGCGGGAGCTATTTCTGTTTTAGAGTTGGTGATTGACATTACAGAGCCCCCCATACTCGAATTCACCTCCTCCTAAAAAACTGAGAAGTAAACAGGTAGCCCCCAAAAAGAAATCCCAGTTTAATCCAGCACTGATAGGTGAAAGCAGCGGCCCATCTCTCAGTCCAAAGCATCATGAAGACAGAGTTAATTCCCCTCTGCCTACGCTTTTGGCAGCGATGATCAAAGCTCATTGTGATGCTTCATTCACTAGGCTGGAAACAATGATAAAGTCCCTGAAAGAGGATTTAACGGTCAAAATCGAGCAGGGGTTTGGTAATATTTTGGCTTTCCCCGGTCTATTTGTGCCTACACCACAGGGTGAGGACCTTTAAAGGGATTATCATGCGGAATTAAATTTACCTTCAGATTTTAGGCCTAATGCTATGATAGGGCCTGCCATTGTATTGTATAGTAGGGTGTGGCCTGTCATTGTATAGTACTATGTGATATGGTATGGTATAGCTTATCTTTGTTCAGTGTGGTATGCTATGGTATGACCTACATTGTATAGTATGGTATGGTATAGAGTTGGCTGTCATTGTATAGTATGGCCTATCATTGAACACTATGGTATTGCACAGCATGGCTTGTCATTGTATAGTATTTTATGGTATGGTGTTGTCTGTCGTTGTATAGTATGATATGGTAGGGCTTGGCTTGGCTTGTCATTGCATAGTATAGTAAGGCGTGGTATGGTATTGTATAGCTTGTCATTGTATAGTATTGCATGGTATGGCTTGTCATTGTGTAGTATGTTAAAGAATGGTATCGTATTGTATGTCCTGTCATTGTATAGTATGGTATGGTATGGCTTGCTTGTCATTGTGCATTATGGCATGGTCTGGTATGGTATCTTATGGTATGGTGTTGTACGGCCTTTCACTGTATGGTATGGTATGGTATGGTATGGTATGGTATGGAATGGAATGGTATGGCATAGCCTTGCACTTAATAGTATGATATGATATTGCTCGTGATTGTATAGTATGGTAATCCTTCTAACAATGTACATGTTAAACTATGGAAAGAAGCAATATAGGAGTGGTCAAAGAAGCAAAAACAAAAGTGCATTACATTATAATGTTATTTTCACGTTACAATGTTCCATACTACCCATAATTTTGCAAATAGAAACCAATTTAAAACACACCCTGTTTTTTGACTAAAGCATTTTAATCACACCCAAGACATTCTATAAATCATGAAACACGTACCACCAAAACACTTTGTTACAAACTAAACAAGTGATAACTGAATAGTGATAGCACTATGCCAAAGATATATTTTTAAATCATTGTTAAAAGAGACACTAACAACATGTGGCCTGCTGGTGTTGTTACACTGTACCAAAGGATAGAAAGGGAGAGGATAACAATTACAATGGAACAAACATGAAGAACACGTTATTTACCTTTGGTAATGCTATGGTAGAGATATATTCTAGTTGCAGATTCCTTACCTTAGAATTTCCCTCAGGCGTCAGTCTGGATCTGGAGATTTTTCTTGAGCAGTACTCCTGCATGCAGCCAGGTGGCGCCAGTTGGCACCACGTCCGTCGTTGGCATCATGAGTGCCGAATATGATATCGCATGACCTATATCGTCACCACACTGGTGAGCTGACGTCAGTTTCTTTTCATGACTTTCCACACCAGAAGCATGGAGCCATGAAGAACACTGACCACTGGTGCATCAAAACTAGGGCTCTAAAAGGGAAGTCCCTGTCCCTAGAAATAATTTCACAGACTGGGGAGGATGTGTGGGTCGGTAACAAATCTGCAACTAGAATATGTCTCTACCAGATAAGGCATTACCGAAGGTAAGTAACTTGTTTATCTGACAGAGTCTTCTAGTTGAAGATTCTTTACCTTAGAATAGATACACAAGCAATACCATCCCTAGAGGCGGGTCTGTCAACCAAGGTCATACTAAGAATTCTTGGAGGACAGAACAGGCAAAGAACCTACCCTTCGGACCCGAGCCCACATTGTTACCTGATGAATGTCCAGAATGGAACTCTGCGTGCTAACGCAGTGGCTGCAGAGGTTGCTCTTGTACAGTGAGCTCGCAAACCCTTCAGAGGTTGCTTTTCAGCCAATGCATAGCACATTTTAATGCAGAGAATGATCCATCCAGAGATGGTTCTCTTTTGCACCGCCCGACCTTTCTTCTCACCTACATACCCTACAAAGAGTTGATCATCCATCTGGAATTCTTTGGTACGATCAAGGTAGAACACCAACGCTCTTTTTGGGTCCAGGCGGTGGAGTCTCTCCTCTTCCTTAGAAGGATGTGGGGGTGCGTAAAAAGTAGGCAAGGTGATGGTTTGGCCTACATGAAAAGGCATGACCACTTTTGGCAAAAAGGAAGCCCTGATGCGAAGTACCACTTTGTCAGGATAGAAGGAAAGGCAGGGTGGCTTAGATGACAATGCCTGCGGCTCACTCACCCTGCTGGCAGATGTAATGGTCACAAGTAAGGCACATTTGTGACAGATTATCCCATCTGCCAAGGTCGTAATCCGGCCCTTAGTGGGTTCTGACATAAATGTAAATCCTGAAGTAAAATCTTTAATGCTGAGAAAAAAGTAGTAAACTGAACAGATCTCAGATAGACTCCCATCACAAGACATGCAGTAGAAAACCTGAGAGACTACAGCCTCTGTGGTGAGGGTTCTAAAGGGTGCTGCTGCCTGGTTGTATGGACTTTGGGTCTTTTTAAATGAGGCTAATAAGCTGTTGAAGTAAATGTCATTTAACATTGACTTCTATGTAGGTTTTTCTCTGTTGCTTTCTATGGTCCTGTGAGACTCCCACTGCAATGAAGGGGAATGATTCATGTATGTGAATCTATGAAAGATACAATTGTGGAGAAACATGGATATATGCATAAAATATGTATTTATGTATTTTTACATATTTATGTATCTCACTCTCGCTCTCTCCCCTCTCTCTCTTACTCTCTCTCTCTCTCTCTCTCTCTCTATATATATATATATATATATACACACACACATATAATAATATATATAATATATATATAATATATATGTATTATATATATATTATTATGTGTGTGTATATATATATATATATATATATATATACATATATATATAGATAGATAGATAGATAGATAGATAGATAGATAAATAGATGTATATATATATATATATATATGCAGGCCTCTAGGCCTCGAAAACTCTACGTGCCCACACTCTATTGTGAGTGAGCTTCTATTAGGTTGAGCTATTTTTAGGACCTACTGGTACACTCTGGCTAGTGAACTTAAGCTAGAAAGGAACAGATGTTCTGTTCATTCAGAAAATGTATGAGTAATTAATTGGCCTTTAAATCTCATTTTATCTTGACACATTTGCTGCCTGCTGCTTATCTTATCCTGACAATGGTGATTACTTTTTTGTCTTACTACAGTTAGAGGGTTTTGTAAAGTGAGCTGTCTGACAATCGTGAAACAAAAGGCTGTAGAATGTCAGTTTTCTTTCTAACACAACATTTAAATAGCTTGTCAATAAAGCGTACAAATATTTCAAAATATATCAGGAATTACAAATGCACTTTTTTTGTTAATTTAGAATTGTGATGCAAAGATTTAATTAGGAGCAAAACAAATCAGAACACTTTACTTGGTGATGTCCAAATGAGAAAACATTACTGTTTGTACATTATATAGTTTTATCAGTAAAACCTCATGTCACTTGGAAACTTTGTGGCTATTTTAATTTAAAATGTGCTGACAGTACTATATCACTTTCATGCTTTAGTTACATATTTATTAAAAGTGATAGTTTTGAACCATGATTAGAAAAACATTCTAGCCCGCCACAATGGGCATAATGTGGCACATTTTGCAAAAATATTACTTCCCTACTTTGTAATTTTTAAATTTGGTAACGCTCCTTGGGCATTGGGGGCACATCATTAGTATGAAGTAAACACCCAAATATAGCAATAAGCAACAGGAAGGTGATCTGTCCAGTTTCGCAAACAACAAGTGTTGTTGCATATTTATTAACTTTTGAACCATTTGAACTCGAATTTTTTTTTTTAAATCTGTAGATTATGCATCAGATGTTGGGATATATGTCAGAGACCGCAGGCCTATAATTATGTGAAAATCGCTGCAGCCGCATAATTGTATATTTCTACTGGCCCTGACTAAGAGACAAGTTGGGGTCATGTGTATCCTATATGCGGCTAAATTTGTATTATAAATGGGGCAAGCATTTAGGGGGTCATTACAACCTCGGCGGTCTTTTAACAAGACCGCCGAGGGACCGCCGTGCGGAAGACCGCCAGTAGTGGCGGTTTGCCGCTCGGCGCATTATGACTGTTGGCTGCTCTCCGTCCTTTTTACGACGGAGAGCCGCCAACAGCCATACTGGTGGGTGGCGGGGAAGTGGAGGTTGCTCCACCTCCACCGCCACGCCAACAGAACACCGCCCAGCGAATCACGTCCTGTGATTCGGCACGGCGGTGTTCTGTTGGCGGTGTGGTGTCGGCGGAGCAGCCCCCATGGCTCCCGTCCCCTCCCGGAGGATCGACGGACAAGGTAAGTCAATCGTCCGTTAGGGGAGGGGGGTGGGGGGTGTTGTGTGTTGTGTCGGTGCATGGGGGTGTGCGTCTGTGTATATAGACGGGGGGTGTGAGTGCGTGTATGATTGCGGGTGTGTTGCATGTTTTGGGAATGAGTGTGTGTATGTCTGTATGTATGTCTGTATGGATGTGTGCATGTATGTCTGTATATGGGTGTGTGTGTCTGACTGAGTGTGTGGATGTAGGCATGTATGTTGGTGTGTGTGCGTGTATGTGTTGGTGGTGCCTGCGTGCGTGTGTGTGTGAGTTATGTGATGTTGGGGGTCGGGTGGGGAAGGGGGCCCTACCACCTTTGGGGGGTGGCAGGGGTGGTGGGGGGTGTAGGGGAGGGAGTCGGAGTGGGGTGGGGGGTGGGAGAGACCCCTATCAGTGCCAGGGAAGGAATTCCCTGGCACTGATAGGGCTTACCGCCATGGATTTCATGGCGGTTCCTACCGCTGGAAATCCATGGCGGTAAGCCGGGTCGAAATACCGGCGGCGGTAACCGCCATGGTCATAATACTAAAAAAAAAGACCGCCAGCCTGTTGGCGGTCTTACAGCCGCTTTAACACCGTACGCCAGGGTTGTAATGACCCCCTTAGTCTATTAAACAAGAGTTTATTCGTACTGCAGACACGCTGTACTAACATATTTAAAGATGCTATCATATGTGATAATAAAGAAAATGCTGGCTCAGTAAATTAAAATATTTGCCTGGGATTAAATAATTTTAAACCAGTTAATGGGTCAAGAGCATTACAGTTGGGTCGAGTAGATTATTTAAGTCACTAGGCCTGCAAATCTGGTAAAATGTTTATGATTTTTCGAGGCCTGATATATATATATATATATATATCAAACCAAAGCCCTTTCAGGGTTAGAGTGACGCATAAATTATGCAAAAAACAAAGGGGAACACTGGGAAGTTCCCAATTTTAGGTGGAGAGCTGCTCTAGTAAGGAGCACCCTGCAACACCAGCGACACTCTAGATTTGCTCACCTCAAATGTCTGCTTATCTAGCAAAGTTTTTAAGCATAGTGCTATCCTCGCCGAGCTAGATAGTGACAAAGTCTTTTGCCATTTGTACAGCAAAATCTTTAAGCATATATATATACATATATATATATATATATATATATATATATATATATATATATATATATATATATATATATATATATAAAAAGCGAAGTTGTCCTCATGTGAAACCGCACTCCCAACAGGTTATATAAACGGGAAGAAAAAGCAAAGCCAGCAACTCACAGTGAATTCTTTAAGCAGTTTCATTATTCCAGGCCTTCGGTTATAAAATCTTCTCATCATAAAGGAGCAGTTCTATGTGTGACTGTATGGATGGTCACTTTCAGAGCAGCAGGGTGGAACACTGGCAGCAAAAACGATTTTCTTACTTTGAATTTGCCCACTGGGGTAGTGAACTGTGTTTTATTATTTTGTTTGGCTTCAGCAACCCACTTGGGATAGAATTTTAAATTGTGCAGTACTATCTTTACCAGGTTGAACTTTACAGCTCACTTGAGGTCCACTGGGACAAAACTGGTATTCAACTGATATCAGGTGCCTATAATTAAATCTGCTGAGCAGCCAGGCAGTTGGCTTTTGAAAAAGGAAGGAAATGTTTGTTCTCTGCTGATGAAGGGATTAACCCAGAAACACGTGTCCAGAGATGTTTGTAAATTCAAGGCCTGAAATAATGAAAATGCCAAAGAATTCTCTGTAGGTTGCTGACTTTGTTGCATTCTATAATGACCAGTTGCGAGTGCGCTTTTGTTCAGGACAACTCTCTCATTTCTATATATATATATATATATATATATATATATATATATATATATATATATATATATTATCTTGTGGCGTTCGCTAGTAGGAAGTTATAGTTAGGTTCTGCTTTTCCATAGAAAGAGTGTTTTTTGGTATGCTAATAAATTTGGCACTGTTTGACAAATCTTCACAAAACCATCCAAAAAGATTCATCCACCTCAGCTCCTTCAGGGTGATCTGTCGAGAGGCGGCAAAGAAAAAAGGGGGTTCCAAAACGCAAAATTTCCATGCATTTTCCATAGACTTCTTTAGGAAAGGCTACAGCAGAAACTGCTGAACGGAATCACACTAAATTTGGCAGGAAACTAGATCTTGGTGTGCTTTTTTGTGATTTTGTGTAAATCCATTCAGTAATTTTCGAGAAATTAAGGGTTAAAAATAATTGTATATTTTTGGCAAAGACTTTTGCAGCAGAGCCAATTAAAAAATAGAGCATTCTTATTGGTCCAGGGACCTTTATTTCCCTTGGGTCATCCTGCTCCCTCCGGACTCAGACTTCTGCGAAAGCGAGTGCTCTGATTAACTGGCTGCAACATGAGAAAAAAGGTGTTGGCAGCTTTTACAAGACTCCGGAACTTGGGGCCAGATGTATCAAGCTCACGGTTTGCATTTCTTAAATAGCGAATTTTAAGAAATCGCTATTTGAGAAATGCAAAATGGGATGTATGAAAATTGCGATTCGGTAATAGCGATTTTTTCATAATTGCAATCGCTATTAGCGAATCGCAATTAGGGAATGGGACTCCATTCATCCCTATGGGCCTGTAGGCCCATATGTGCGAATGGTTTTGCAAATTCCTGTTAAGAATTCACAAATTAGGTAATGCAACTCCCAGGGTGCTGGGGGCCTAAGGCCCCCTTTGATGCACCCCCAAAAATATTTGTGGACATGTAAAGAGCACACATACCCTAGGGCAGGGGTCTTCAAACTGGGGGGCGGGCCCCCCTAAAGGGGCCTCAAGTGATCCCAGGGGGAATGCCAGACACTGGCTGAAAGAAGCACTATACAGATAACATGCCTTTGTTTTAAGCAGAAGCATGTTATAGCATTTTTAACTTAGGTAACAGTGCTTAACTGCAATGTTTAAATAGGTCTAGACATAGTTAAGCATTGCCATCTTTATAAAACAATTGTGAAAAGTTCTGAGGGGGGGCAATGATTTTTATTTTTCAGCTGGGGGGCGCAGCATTAAAAAGTTTGTAGACCACTGCCCTAGGGGCATGTGTGCGCTACATGTCATTTTTTAAAATGCATTTTTTAATGCATTTTTTAAAATTGCACATGCTTCACACCAAACTTCAATTTGTGGTAATTGCATTTCCTAAATACCAAATTCATATTTAGGAAATGCATGAGACATGTGCACTGGTACTATTTAGGTATTCCCTATTTGCGATTCCCTAAATGGAGTCGCAATTTCAGGTAAATTGCAATGTTAGTGATTCCTTGTAATTGCACTGTGAATGCCTTACATACATTCTGCAAGGCTTTTTTGCATTTGCAAACGGTGGAATTTTGTGATTCGCACCATTTGCAAATGCAAAAGCTTTGATACATCTGGCCCTTAGTCTCCTGTCCTGAAGCTGTAACAAAGAAAAAAAAGATATATGGGGCCAGGGTAGGGATATCCTGACCCCCTCTCAGTCCCCAAGTGGAGGACCCAGCGGGGGGATCAAAAAAGAAAAGACAATGGCAAAAATGCTGCAATCCCATGAGACTCGCACCGGATCAAAAAAAATTGTTGTCCGGGCTGCACTTAATTGGCTAATGCCCCAAGGATCATACGCCCTGGGTCTTTTTTCATATAGGGGAGGGTGGGCTGGTTTGTCCCCATCTATTTGAGCCTTCAAAGCCCCAGGGAGCCACCCCTGGGCCTGAAATCTGTTTTATGTGGAGGGGAACATGTGGCCCCTCTCTCTGAGCCACCAGGGGCCCCAGGGACCCCACCCTGGGGCCAAAATGAACAAAAATGGGGAGGAGCCACATGGCCCAACACCCTGTGCCTCAAAAGGACTGGGGGATCCCACCTCCGAGGCTGGAAATTTGTAAAATTGGGAGGGAGGCACCCTCCACAAGCCTCTAAAGGCCCTGAGGAGCCTACCCCTGGCTGAAAATTCACAAAAAGGGAAGGGGAACCGCACATCCCCCCCCCTACGTGAGCCTGGAGCTGACCCCTTGGGCCGATTCCCTTAAGAAAGTGGGTTGTGCAACCCCCTCCCTGAGTTATTAATGGCCCCAGGGGGCCAACCCTGGGCCGGCACAGCAGCTATGTCCCGGGGTGCCCACCCTTGGGACATAGTAGTTACCCTGCCAGCAGCAGTGCTAGCCGGGAATCCAGTGTTTGCTCTTGCTTGGCGCGAGCAATTTCAAATCTGCTGCCAAATTCACTCCCAGTTGGCAGGAGCTTCAAAAATGCTCCCACCTGCTGGTAGCAGACTCTGGATTTGTTTCCCTGCCTGCAGTGATATCTGAATACTTATCTAAATATTGCATTATTAGCTGCTCCCTGCTTAGTTTTCCTGTGTATTGCTGTATAACGTGCCATGGCTTTATACATAGCATAGTTCACATTAACAATCAACCACAGATATATGGGAAACCCTCCTTAAGTACGATGTTCAATCTGTACACACTTGTTCAGAGAAAGCCAAACAGTGAATGCCAATTACAAAACAAATGCCCTACTACAGACAGCTTTTATCTGTATCAACCCGCTGACACACACAAACCTACATTTAGAAATGAAGCTGATATCAGTAGAGAACTGATTACGGTAAACAGTGTTTACTCTATGGAGAGAGTTCATTCTATACCACACTGTTTACAACCAGTGAAACTCTCATCAGAAATACACCACAGTGTATTCAAAAGAATATACTAAGAACAGTGTACATTCCATTCAACAGCTGTCCAAAAAGACTCTATTTTCTAAAAAAAAAAAAAAAAAAAAAGATCTGAAGATGCTAAAGATCATTTACTACCTGCGCCCTTTATACTGTGGTCAAAACTGAACTGATATTGCATCTTCTTAGGCAAAACAAACACACGTATACATAGGTTAGTACCTCATGCATACAGTCTTCAATGTTAAACAGAAATTGTCATGCTGACACAATTCTCTAACACAAGGCTACTTACAAAAGTTAGTAGCTACTACGTAGAATTTTATTCCTGTTGAAAAAGTTTTCTCTGAACCAAAAAACTTGTTTGGAACATAATGAACACACATCAACTGTTACCTAAATCCGGAGTTACTCTTGAATACAAAGATTTATAGTGTGTTCAATACCTCTACACACCTGTGGTGCATTAGGAGCACATGTGTTCTGGAAACACCCATTAGATGGACCAAGGTTGTACAAAATTAGGTAGACAAGTAATGTGGTACTTACCCGCCACTATGTAAACTATAAACTATAAAACAAACTAGCACACTCATTGAGTGATGCCATTAGTGATGTCATCAGTGATGTCATTTGAGATGCCATCAGTGATGTCATTAATTATGTCATAGTACATGTTGTGAGTGATGTCATATGTGAGGTCATCAGCAGTGCATGGCAGGACCAAGTTATAGTTAGGGCTGCTAAATAACTGGAAATTTCGTTTTTTTTTTTAGTTCAAAATATTAATGTTGTCGCTGACATGTTCACCTAACTATAACGCTACTTTAACCGTTGTTTTTTTTCAGTGAATATATATATATATATATATATATATATATATATAATCAGTTGTTACAACATCAAATGAGTTATAAAATACCATGATGTACGATGACGTGTTGTAGAAGTCAACGTATTGTATTACATGTGTGGTAAAGGCATGCATTGTAAAAGCATGCATTGTAACAACTGATATTCGTTGCTTCTGGCTGACACAATGGAAGTTATGACATGATTGGTGGCTCGTTTTACTGTCACCCTCACCCAGCTCCTTGCTGCCTGTGGATTGCATTGCTTATCCTTTTAATTGTGCACGTGAGAAGTCCTGCGGCTTTCCCCTGGCTGTAGAATGTCTCTGAGTAGTCAGTAGGAGGTAGTGCCAGGGCTTTAAACAACCTGGGTCCCCACGGGAGTCAGACCCAGTATTTATTAAACAGACATTCAAAGGGGTCCCTATCAGGCCCTAAACATATGTGCTTAACGTTACAGGCAGAACACACTAGTCGGATGACCAATGACTGTAAAAACTAATCTATGTCAGCGTTGTAGTTCCTGTTTACATGTCACGTTTTCCTTAATCTTGCATTCTCTGAGGGTGTTTGCTGTTTCAATAATGTCGTGTTTTTGTAGTTTTTTTTCGTGCAGCATGTTAAGTTCACATCTTGGTGTCCCTTGAATTCGGGTCGTGGGTGGGTGTTTGCAATGGTATACAATAGCGAGCTCTGCAGTTGAAGCTGAAGGCAGTGAGAGTCTCTCACAGTGTCTTTCAGTGGGTAATAAAGGAGTTTAGAATACATGTTCATCCAATCCTTGGCCTCTCTGCAGATCACAAAGGGGAATGGCCATGTGTGCTAATTGGAATTGTGATTTTATGCAAAATGGTGTGTGAAGGATGTACACAGTTGTTGAAATACAGTGTGACAGTAAACAAAAATACAGTGCTTACAGAGTGTGTGTGTGTGTGTGTGTGGGCAGGGAAGTGAAGGAGATGCAAGGACATACATGCAGGAGAGAGTGAAAAGAGGGTGCTGAAGAGGAAAGAGATGAGGTGTGAGATATGCAAACGAAAGATTTCACATAAACTTAGGGAGAAACAGGGCACAGGTGTGTAACAGAGAGACTGCAGAGAAAAGCAGTGTGACTGGAAGGAAGGGCACTGCTTGAAGCACTCCGAAGACTACCTCAGTTTCCGCAGGTCTTCTACTGTTTAATTCACTCATGTTCTCAAAATTTTAACAATTTCAGTTCTAATTATTCACAACAAAATCATTGTTGTTACTCATTTATCTGATGCTGATAACAAACACTGGCAAAGCCAATAGGTTTGGCTTGGTTGAGGTGCATATCCGTTATTGTGTGATAAGTCTTTCATAAAAGCTTGAAGAGAGGCACCTAAATAATGGTTGGTGGTACTATGGAATGCACAAGATTTTATTTGACACATTTTAGGCTATACCCTTAATTATGTAGGCCACATCCCTTGGAAAAGATTCCTAGTTACGCATCTTAGGTCACACCCCTTTTAGTGATCCTCCATTTTTTTCATCTCACTTAAAGCTTTGGGTAGAGCTATCATAAAAGTAGTAGCCTACCTCATAGATCACTAGTGTTTGCAAGCCTGACACTGGCAGACATCTTAGTACATCAGCTGAAGTTAAGGCAAATCCAGAGTCCCTCAGAGGGGCAGTACAAGAGACTGAAAAAAAGAAAACTGATGGCCATAAGAAACCACTGCCCACTTCAAGCGGATGGATGGATGTTTAGGACTGTCTTCTGTCCTGAATATGTGACACATGAACGAAATACGCAAAGCATGATCACAGACTGTGCATGGCTTTACGGGGTGCTTAGACATCCACTACTTGGAGAAACTGGAGAAAGGAAGCATTGCGTATTTGGAAGATTCGTGGGACAAAACAATCTTGGTGGTGCCTATGTCTCCACCTTCACTTCTAGGCCACATTATGGGGCCTTACAATTAAGCAAAGAACCTTGGAGTGGACACCAGGATTAACAGTACTAAGATTCAGGGCATTATCAAGACCTACTTGAAAGTCGTCTTTGGCATGTCCTAGTTGAGATCTTATTTTTAAAGTGATGACAAATTTTTCTCAAATGGGCAAGATGAAATAAATAGGCTTTCACTACTCCATCTACCTGCCTTTGCACTAACAGGCCTTCTTCCAGAATTAATCCGAGCTTCCTTACACCTGACCAATGGATGATGCCTTGGCCAAATATTTTTAATCTAGAAAAAACAGGGGCTACCCAACTTAACCCTCTAGAGCCTGGGGCAAATCGACATACAAAAACGTAAGAGATGACTCGAGGGATAGATCCACATATGTTTTATCAACAATGTCTCAATTATTTTGGGATAAATGGTATTCTTATTATATCATGTTTCCTTAATATTATTTCCAAGGTTGTTTTCAGACGCTGTTTGGAAATAGGATCAATACATCAACATACTAAGCATGTACCATAACCAAAAACACCACTTTGTTATTTGTAGACGTGTTAAAATCAATGCACTTTTACACACTTGTCCTCTTATTAAAACCTTCCAAGAATGACAGCCAAATATATGTATAGTCCATCCTATTTGGTCCGGATGAAAGGTAGTTCATCCTATAAAGACCTTATTAGCTGATGGCCCAATTAACTCACACACAGGGCTGATAGTCTTCTTCCCTTTCAATATTTTCACTTGTATTGTGAACTCCTTGTTTGAAAAGTATTGACATGTTTCAGCCTGTTTGTTAATGGCCTCTTTAGGCTGATATAAGAAGCGTGTGTTCCTCTGAACCCGTGGCATAGCGTTGTACTTAAAAATGGGGAATTGAACTCTCCCCGCATTGAGACCATCCGGTTCTCAAATATATGTGCCACGCTTTGGAGCTGAAATTAACATAAAAGTTAAGTAAGGGTGGGGAGCCTTCTGGAATGCAGCATGCATCCTGCAAGGTCATTGAGACAATAGAACCTAATTTCAATCACTGTGTTCTATTTTGCAAAAAAGGATGAAAAACCACTCCTGGAAGCCACTTTCAATTTCTGCATACAGGGGACCAGTAACCCCTGGCCAAATATGTGTTAACAAGAAGCCGAAGAGGATGGAGAGGAGAAGAAATGAGGAGCAGTAGTGCAGCAGGTGAGGATTTCAAAGAATAGATGCTCCTGTGGGAAAAACAAACTTGCAGAATAAAATGTAGGCCCTCAGTATGAGTCGGAGGGAGCGGTGTCCTGGGGTGGGGCACTGCTCCACCTGATCACGACCATCCTAATGTTCTCACACCAGTTATCCCACACTGAACTAGATATTATTGACAGGTAATGCTGGTTGGTAAAAAGGAATGTGACTTTGGCTGCACCAGATGGCAAGTCTCTGACCCCATCCCTTCCTGAGCATTTCTTTTTGGCAAGATGAGAGCATGTAATGCTCCCACTGCCAAAGTAAATATTTTCCTTTCCCTTCCCTCCCCTGCTTCCTGCCCAGAGTTGGTTGTAAATGTGAGCATTAATCCCTCAGAACAGGCAAAACCATGAGGAATTCTGCTCTACAAAACTAGATCCACACAGTTATTGTCCATTCAGAAGGACTAACTCATAATTACATGGTAATGGTGTTGGGTTACTGCACAGTAATGTTAATTTTGTGTACAGAATTTGTACCCCGCAAGTACTGTATAAGTCAGATGAGGACCACAGAAGTGAAAGGCATTCAATGAATAGGATTCTAACTGTGAGTGAAAACCATTGATCTTGGACGTTTTGAGGTAACAGGCTAGGTGAAATAGTTCTTAAAGCTGGCATTCTCCAAGCTTGTTTTTCTCGTAGATCATAGAGAGCTCTACGTTATCCAAGTACAGATTGGTACTTTGGAGTCATGTCACAAAATACACCTGTCTTGCGGCAGAGAAAAAGCTGTCTGTACAGTTCTTCTGGTACTGGGCGTTTCTCTACATACTGCCCCCATCCACCCCTAAAAGAAACACAGCATCCTTCTGTGCGTGGTTGAAGGAAATACAAAACATCACAAAAAATCTGAAAGTATCATACAAAGTCACCATGTGAAAATCGAGGTTAAGTAAATTCTGTCTACTGGAGATCCCCCAAAAAGACTCCCTATTATCTTCTTCGTTGTAAAGGGCACAGACACAAGCCTTTTAAATGAATAGGACCATATTTAGATGTATTCTATTTATGCCCTGATAATAATAACTTTATTCGGTATGAAAAAAAATTCATCCATGACAATAAATAATCTCCAATACATTTGTTAAAATTAGCAATAAAACCATAAATAATAAAAACACCCATCAGAAATAAAGACATATATAACCACATGCATAGAAACAATAACATAGAAAAATTCATTCTAAAAACTCTACATTATTACGCCAAGTAATAGCTCCCTTCAGGAATGATCCCAGCCCCTTCCACACCAATACATCTGAGGCCATCTGCAGCCACATAAAAGCAGGACGATATTGCACAAAACCCTTGGGCCTTAGGAGAGGTAATAAAAAACGAGTTCTGAATGGTGCATAAAAAACACAAAACAAAGTAAAATGGGGCAAGGTCTGTTGGGACACCCCATCACAGGGGCAGGGTCTAATACATTTGTCCCCATACTGACCTAACGGGAAACACAAATTACTTCTAATGATCCCCAAACGGAAACGGGTTATGAGACACCTTTCCCTCACATCCTTTATCTCTAAGAGATAGCATTCAGGACCTACCCACATCTTTAACATAATGAAATCCCTGATCGATTTTTTCCCTAAGGCCTCTCCCTCCCTCCTGTTCTTCTGGATTCTTAAAAAATTCTTCTTAGCCCATTTCTTATCACACCTGGTCAGGCCTTCAGGATAATCAACCAAGTCAGGCCGCCCCAATTCATGAGCCAACTTCCTTACGTGCATCACTCAGGGAATATTCTTTACATTGTCACAAGCCAGACAATCCTTTAAGATATCCCTATTCAGAGTGGCTTGTTCATTAGTCCAGATTGAGATCCATAGCAGAAGGGGAGCCAACTGAATAGTGTCTTGGACAAACTCAAGCTCCAGCTCCAAATGAAGGCTAAAACCAGGTATATTTTGTCCAACTCCCAATAGCCTTCTACAAAACCGATTTTCTTCTACCGTAAGGGCTCGGGAGTCCCCATACCCCCAGAGTGCAGCACCATACAGTAAGACAGGGAGGCATTTCCACCTATAAATTTCCAGCAAAGGCTTGATGGGTTTACTACCTACCCTTATAGCAAAATCAAAAGTTGCGCCAACTGCTGCATGAAAAAGCGCACCCCTTCTGGCAATACTGGGTTTCCAAGATCCTTTCTCATCAAAAAGAATCCCTAGGTACGGAAACTCATCGACCCTACTAATAATTTGATCCTCCACCCTTAGCTCCCCCACCCTACTCAGGGGTCTTCCACACACCATAAAATGAGATTTCTTAAAATTGACCTCTAAACCCAAAGCTGACATGAAGGAGGCATAAGCTTTAACTATTACCCGGAGACCATTCATAGTACGGGCCATGAGGACTGCGTCATCCGCGTACGTTAGCACAGGGATATCAGTACCATTCACCTTTGGAACATCCCTACAGTGTTTCATCAGAAAATCAGACAATCCATTTGTATATAGAAGGAACAAAGTAGGAGCCAGAACACACCCCTGGCGCACACCCCTTGAAAGCTTAAAGGCCTCTGAGCATTCCCCATTCAACCCCACCCTCACATTAGCAACTGTCCCAGAATGTAGATATCGGAGCAACTCTACAATATTAGAATCCAGCCCTAGCTGATTTTGGGGGTGATTCTAACATTGGCGGGCGGCGGAGGCCGCCCGCCAATGTTCCCCCGTCAAAATACCGCTCCGCGGTCACAAGACCGCTGAGGGTATTTTGAGATTTGCCCTGGGCTGGCGGGCGGCCGCCAAAAGGCCGCCTGCCAGCCCAGGGCAAATCTACCTTCCCACGAGGACGCCGGCTCCGAATGGAGCCGGCGTAGTGGGAAGGTGCGACGGGTGCAGTTGCACCCGTCGCGTATTTCAGTGTCTGCTTTGCAGACACTGAAATACTTTGTGGGGCCCTCTTACGGGGGCCCCTGCAGTGCCCATGCCATTGGCATGGGCACTGCAGGGGCCCCCAGGGGCCCCGCGGCACCCCCTACCGCCATCCTGTTCCTGGCGGGAGACCCGCCAGGAACAGGATGGCGGTAGGGGGTGTCAGAATCCCCATGGCGGCGGAGCGTGCTCCGCCGCCATGGAGGATTCTGTAGGGCAGTGGTAAACCGGCGGGAGACCGCCGGTTTACCCTTTCTGGCCGCGGCTGAACCGCCGCGGTCAGAATGCCCTTGGGAGCACCGCCAGCCTGTTGGCGGTGCTCCCGTGGTCGGTGACCCTGGCGGTCACCGGCCGCCAGGGTCAGAATGACCCCCTTAATCTTTCCCATAATATAGACCGGTTCACTTTATCAAAGGCACAGCTGAGATCCATAAAAGCAAGATAGAGCGTACCTTTCCTAGCCTGCGTGTATTTGCCAATCAGCATCAATAGGTTGAGACATTGGTCTCGCGTGCCAAGGCCTTCCCTAAAACCATACTGGTCCCGGCTTAAGATATCATTCCCTATCATCCGGGACTCCAGACGCCTTAAAATAATACGTCCCAGGATCTTAACCGAAGAATCCAGTAGAGAAATAGGGCGGTAGGACTTAGGATCATTTTGGTCGCCCTTTTTAAACACTGGGACAATACATGCCAGTCTCCAAGATGCAGGGATACCCACAGTAACTGCTGCATTAAGGACATTTAAGAGAACAGGTGCCCATAACTGGGGGTTCGCTTTATACAAGTCCATAGGGATCGAATCCGGGCCCGGAGCTTTATTGCTCGCACTACTCTGTATCGCATCCATAACCTCCTGGAGCGAAAACCTAATTGCTAGGTTGGGAGCCATCTCATACTCGTTCTCCCGGTTATTTCTCAGGGGAGAACCCTCAAAAATGCTACAAAAATGAATTACCCATGCATCCGGGGCGATGTTACAGCCAAGGCCTTCAGATGTATCTGTTCCAAAGGAACCTCTATTTACCACTCTCCAAAACAGGCCAGGGTCCTTCAGAGCTATGGCACGTTCTAACTCTTCCCAGGCTTTATCTTTATGTTTTATCTTACTATCCCTGATATTACAACCTCCGTTTACTTTGTATACTAACTATTGGGCATTTATCATGAATATGGAGTATCTGGTGTAGGATTTCAAACAGTTTCAGTCATTGTTCCTACTTGAAATAAGGGTGTTTATCCACTTCTCATTGATGTCAGCATTACAGTGGTTAAGGCCGAATTTTGATTTGGGTTAATGAAAATACTTTGCTTTTATTATTTTTATATCTGACAGCATTTCATAATAGATTAGGAAATATTAATCACCCTATGTGAACATACCACAACATTAAAATATATCAGTAAATAACGCAAATGTATAAATGTATGTACAAATTAATGTAAATTACTCATGTTTCTGAGATGAAATAAGCTAATTTATGTTGGTTTTATAGTCAGACAAATATTTGCTATTTTGCAGTGCTACAGGGCCTCCTTGGGTAGGGAATGTGCTCAGTAGAAATCAAAAATAAACAATTTGCTATAGAAGTCTGAAAATAGTACGAAGTGACCTAAGAAAAATTGAGAGAACTTGGAGCAAATCCCCCTCTCCATCTAATCTGACTAGATTGAGGACTACCCGAAGAAACTACAAATCTCATGTTTTCAGAATTAAATCCTCGCATATTAAATGGTTTATTGATGCTTCAAATAATCAACCAAAACTTCTACTCGAAGTGATTAAATTGTGAAATAACCTAACTTGCAATATCATGGCCAATTCTCCAGAAGCCAAGCCAAGCATGAAGGCTTTGTAAAGTTATTTGCAGAGAAAGTAAAGTCTATTGAACTTTCAATTCCTACATCATCCAACAATCTCGATAACTGGAAGTTGAATAGTAAACCTCAGATGATCTGGTCTCATTTTGACGATGCATTAGAGACAGAGGCCTGATTTAAAAGTCGGCAGAGGAGGATACTCTTTCATAAATGTGCCAGATATCCCATAAGCCGTATTAGGATCCCATTCTATCCCATGGGGATTGTAACACAATGGACAGGATATCCGTCACGTTTATGACTGGGCATTCCCTCCGTCGACATCTAAATCAGGCCCAGAGTTCCTTTAAACTACAAAAAGAAGGAAAAACCATTGAATCACTTCACTGAGCAGTGTCAGGAACCAATATCAAGAAGCTTGCATACTTATGCTACTCTACATGACCACTCTGGTGAATTCCTCACTGACGCAAGACTCTCCCCTCTTCAGAAAACCCTCTGCTGATCCCAGTTACTTTAAAAACATTAGTCCTGTCTTGATTCTAGCTTTCTGAGGGAAGATGATAAAGAGTTGTTTAACATTATTTTCACATTCACTCAAACAACCCCCCTGAAATTTTCCAATCTGGATTCACGCCAGGTTGCAGCGGAGGGACTGCTCTTCTTCTAGCTGTTGTTGACAGCCCCTGCATCATCACCTCTGGTAAATGCTGCCTACTGTTGCTTCTAGATATTTCAGCTGCCTTTGGTACAGCCACCCACCTTTCTCCGATTAACATATTGAAAGAACAGATAGGCATTAAGGAGGTTGTTGTAAACTGGCTCACCTCTTCTTTGCCATACCACTCCCAAGCAGTCAAAATAAGGAGCTCTGTATCTAACAAAGTCAGACTACAACAAAGGGATACTCAAGACTCAATTTTGACTCTAGCTGGAGCCACTTGGAGGGATCATCGAAACTCTGGGATCCTCTATCATCAATATGTGGATGATACTCAGATCTATTCTAAAATGTCATCCCGAACAGCATATCCTGCTCTCTTTCACCCTGGATAGGAATCAGCAATGGATGTGAAACCATCACTTAAAATTCAACTCAACCGGAACAGAATTTCTAGTAATCTCACTGTAAAAAAAAATCATCATTCTTATCCAAGTATGGTTGGAATAACAGACCTGCCAACTTGAAGAAAAAGCTCACAGTGTGAGGAGTGGGCGAGGCCTCGTGCTGAGAAGTACCTAAGAGGCACTTTTGCCTCCATCCCGCCCCCTAAACCCCCTCCTCCTCCCAAAAAAAGAAAGCTTTCTGAGGCTGGTGCTGATGTCCTGGAGCGTTTTCACACCCCTTAATGGACGTTGGCAATCCAAAGCGTTGGAAAACGATTTGGAAGTCCACTATTTACAGTGGTTTCAGCTCCTTTTCCCTGCCAGGGTATGATGTTGGTTCCTCATCAGGTGACCGTGTGATAGGAGCTGATATTGTGTGTCACACTGTGGCACCATGTGAGTTGGCACGTCTGGAAAAATGTTCTCACTGGATTGTAAACCAACTGATGTGCACAGTGCCAAATACCCTGGAGGTATCCTACTCGCTTAACCTACAGCGGCAAACCTCTGTAACGGCTGAGCCCATGCAACCAACTGAAGCTGCTTCGGGGCACAAGGTGGTTCATAATCAGGACTTACACTTGGTAGGCCAGGGGCCGTATTACAGAAGTGCCCCAGGAGCGCAACAGATATGGGCACTGTGGTATTACAGAAGGTGTTGCAGACACTTCTGCGGCCCCTTCTGTAATAGCGATTGCGCTGGCGCACATATAGCGCCAGAGCTATCACCAGAAGGTGTTCCCTCATTTGCATGGGGCTTGCACTGACAGTGGACTATTTAAAGGGTGGTGCACGGTCAGTGAGCCCCTGATGGCAGCTCTCTGGAGGGGGGAAAAGGGGACCCATGGACCACTCACATGACCCACTGCAGGCGGTTGCAGTCACTCACTGCACTCCCCTGCAAGGGGATCTCTAATCCCCCTTAAAAGTGCAGGTGGTTTGCCGCATAGTGAACCACGGAGCAGCTTTAAAGCAGCAGCTCTGTTTTTTTGCATGAATGCGCAGCCCCAAGGGCAGCGCGCATTTGTGGCTGCCCAGGTTACAGCACGTTCATGCTAATACAGTGCATTTTCCTTGTTCGGACCAGATGCGTCTTTTAAAAGGTGACCAACGTTTTCTTTATAACTCCTCAGTGGTTCCCCACTGAAGCAAGAGCTTAATTCAAGACTGCTTGCATCAGTCACAAAACCTTTCACTGCTGCACACTTTCTTGTCTGGCTGAGAAACTGAAAATCCCTGCTGCTAAACGGGGATCGAAAAATGCAGAATCCCTACTCATTATGCCTCCTACATTTAAGCAACAGCTGTGCATGAAACCATCCTTCTCAGGCAGTGCAACACGAAATTGAGTTATTTTCTACCAATTCTATGCACTACCCCCTCTCTTGCGACCTTTAAAAGGGAACAATAAATCCTCCTATTGCAGACACTTTGCTTACTTCCACTGCTTTGACTTGACTCTGTTTATTTGGTACTACATTGTATATGTTAATTGTAATTCGAAATTGAATTCCTGATAGCTTCTAAAGTTCTCCAATGCGCTTGGGCCACATTCACGCTATACAAAATTGCAACTAAATGGTCCTTTATGTGCTTGAATTTTAATTTAAATTATGCCCATGTTTTTGATTTTTGAACACTCGCTTTCGAGCCTTCATTCTAAATTTTTCTGAAAGTATGTGGTTTATCTTTAGGTGTATTTTCTGATATCATGTTGTCCCATTCTTTATATTCAAGAAATGTTTATCATGAATTACGCTTATTTCAGAGATTAAAGTATGTAATAAAAACACAGATTGATTGACCATCCAGCTTCTAAAATGCACATTTACCCACATAGGTGTGCTTAAGTATGGAAAAGAGAAAAAGACTAATAACTGGAGAGTAAAAAATAGATTTTAAGATCTCCTAAACACTGCCTACTTCCGAGTCAGATGGGGCTTGAAGGGGCGCTTATGATTGCCTGCAAGAAAGGAAAAGGAACGCCCACCTAGTAGCCTGTATGGGACTTTCACCCATGTCACTGAGGCACTGGTCCTTACCTGGGGCACATTTTCATCCCTGTAGCCTACTGCAAGTATGCCAAGGTACAGCTGGACGTTGCCAAAAACATCTTGAACATTTCAGCACTGAGTATTTTGAGGTCCCTTGGTTGGTCATCGTCTGCGTTAGACGAAGGATAGTGCTCATTCTTGAAAGGGGTCAGATTCTCACAAAAGAAAACATTAATATTCTACTACTGGCAGAATTGGTTGAAAACTATTATTAGTTCCACTTTAAAAAAAATCAAGGTTTTTATAATTGGATCAGGGTTAAAATTGTTCCATACATATCAACATGAGGTGGCTGGCTTAGCAGCTCGGTGAGCTTTGAAGTGGTTTCCAGTACGGTTCATGTATTTCCGTTTAAGCTGTAGGGATGGTCAATAGCACAGAGAGATTGGTGTTCCCATATCTTGTGGCAGTTCGGGACAGACTTTTCTCATGAGAAGCAGGGTTGGTTCTGATTTGCAGGCCTTTGCCTAGAGTGGCATGGTGGGAGTAACATGATGGACTAGAATGCAGGCCCTAGTGATTGCCAGAGACTGAGACCATTTCTATGGTTTTAGTTGGCATATGAGTGACACTGTACAGTCAAATGTATGACACGTCGAGGGGCACTTTTTTACAAGTAAATCTAAGTGATGACCAGTATTTGGGTGCCTCTGTGAGTTTTCTACTACTGCATTCAGACATATGTCACCAATGCTTGTTAACAGTATCAGATAAATGACTAATGACAATAACTCCCCATTGTGAATATAGAGAACTGAAAATGTTTAAATTCTGAGAATTGTTTATTATCGTATTATTTTTAAAGGGGCGGGGCCATGGGGGGATGATAGCCATGGAGGGGAGTGCACAAAGCTCTCCCCTCAGTGCGCATGTATGTTTGGCCGGCTGTCTCGGGCTGGCCAAACACATTTGCGCACTGTGCTCTCTCCAGCCTGGCACTGTGTTGCCGGGTTTGAGAGAAGAGGCCCAGGCTCCCAGTCTGCCTTGGAGTGCCCTGCCAAGGCACTCCAGCCAATCATAACACTGCTCATAGCAGCGTCATGATTGGCCGCTGGGCAGGTTGGGAGCAAGTGCCTGCAGTGCGGCGGAGAGCGGCGGCACGGAGGTGTGCTTAAGGTAAGTATTTATTTTTGTAATATATTTTTTTATCTTTGCTTTGTTCCCCCCGCCACTTTGCCCAGTCACCAGCCACGAATGCGGACAAAAAAAAACATCACACATGCAGAGCTCACTTCCAGATAGGCATCTCTCCCTCTGAGCTCCAGCATCGGGCTTGTGGACTGTTAGATTTTGATGATGTAGGGGCTCCTATAAGCCATTAAAAACTTCCAGGGGCACAGTACAAGCTCTCATGAGCAGCTCCCATGACATCGAACATTTCTGCAATAGACATCAGCCTGAGCGGCTAGAGTAAAGAATGCATGAAGCTACAATACCTGCGCATTGAAGCAGCCTGGTTGGCGGGCCAAGTAACTAACTTGCAGGACAGCAGCGATTCAACGGAAATAATGGCACACAGTGGCATATGTACGGGTAGAAGACCCCGTGCAGTCTTTCCCCCATTTATTAATAGCCTCTGGTCATGTCTGGCCAGCGGATGTAGTGCATGCGCATCTAGGGGCAAACTACTGACCACTATCTAAGCCGCCAAGAAATGCGTGGCGTCATCACATCCCTCACTAACCCGGTTTGAATGTTCAAAAGTTCAGCCAACACACAAAATCCCTTAGTCTCTGACTGGGTGATGGATTAGGCCAGCGACTGTACTTCTGGTGATGAGATCTGCTTGCCTCCTCCTGGGTCACAGCAGGAGTGTCCAACTGGGGTCTGGTGTCACTGGCTGCCTCATCTTTGGGTTCTTGTTCATCTCGTGTGGATTCCGACTCGTTGTCATCAAGGCCTGACATCTCAGCTGGGGGTTCACTAATGTGGCCCTCCAGAGCCATGAGATGTTCTCGGTCACCTTCTCAAGGCCTTTTTCTGCCGTGCCCATGGTTCTGGCCATCCCCGTGACTGTCCATATCCCAGGTTCATATGGCGTTCGGAACTTCCAGCCAGGCTATTAGTCCCCGATGATCACTTGGTCACCAGGATGCAGGGACCGCGTCACCGCCCATCTCCTCTGGCTTGCTTGAGTGTTCGTCTATCGCCTACTTGCTTGTGCCTCCTCAGGGCACTAAGGAGGTGGCTGCCACCCCGGAAGGGTTAGGATGGTCACGCCTTTCCCGTTTTAACATCAGTAACCAAGAGCTTTGTCGCATGGTGCAGTGAGGTGTTTCTCTGTACTCCTGTAGAAAACGTTGAAGGCTGAGCTCAGGGTTATCGGTTTCCAGCGAGGCAATCTGAAGGGCTTTGTTGAGCGTGCGCATAAAGCGTCCCACCTTTTCATTGGCCTGTGGCCACTACGGGTTGATCCAGTGAAGTTAGATGCCCAAACTCCTCATCAAATCTTGGAATTCGGCTCCCTGAAATGGAGGCTCAACGTCTGTTTTGACCTCTTCCTGGAATCCAAACATTTCAAATATTTTCTCAATCACAGGTGCAACATTACTGAATGCAGCGGAGTCAATGATTTCCACTACTGGATACTTTGAGTACCTGTCTACTAGAACCAACGTGATCCGGCCATCAGGGAAGCTTTCAAATCAAGGCTAACTTTAGACCAGGGCTTGGTGCATTGTTCCTCCATAATGACTGGTGCCGACGCATCTGGGGTGCTTGTCAGTTGGCAGTCTGGGCATGGCCGCACCAGTTCATCTACTTCGGCTTCAAGGTCAGGAAACCACATCTTTTCTCGCATGTGCACCTTCATCTTTGCTGTGCCTTGATGACCTCTGTGCGCCAACATGGTCACTCATCGTTGGAGGCTGAGGGGGATCACTAGCCAGTGGCCCGCACTATGAGACCATCCTGAGTGGCACTGAATTAATTCCAAACTCTCCAGAACTTTGTCAGCCTGTCCTTGTTCGTCCAGTTGTTTGCAATTTGGAGGAAATCTTCCCAGGAGCCACCATCTAAAGCATTCCTCACTTTCGTCAAGACGGCATCATCCGCTGTTGCATCAGAGATTTCCTTCTGGTCTAGGGCTCTGGGACAGCTACTGCGAGCTATGGCTTGCACATGTTCCTCATCTACCCCATCCTCAGTCATGTTTTCTTCACCTGGTTGTGATGGGTGTCTGGAAAGGAAATCAGTCAGGTTCCTTGTACCTGGCCGGTATGCTACCTCCATGCAATAATGTTGGAGCTGGAAGGCCCATCATTCTATCTGTGGAGGAGGATGCGGTGCAGTGCCCTTGAACAATGGCACCAGTGGTTGATGGTCAGTGACCACTCCAAACAGCCTTCCAAAGAGATATAACTGAAAATGTCCACAAGCCCACTTTATTGCAAGGGCTTCTTTTTCAATCTGCACATAGCACTGCTCAGTTTGTGTTAGTGCTTTGCTGGCATAAGCAAATGGTTCCCACTAGTCAGGTTCTACCTCTTGGGTTAACACAGCTCCCAGGCCTACTGGACTGGCATCCACAACCAGTTCTGTCTTCTTCATCAGGTAAAAATACACTATGGTATTCTTATATAGGAGAGCTTCTTTTAGTGTTTGAAATGCCTCTTCTCAATATCCCCACACCCAGGGAGCGTCAGTTTTGTTGAGGGCTCGGAATGGTTCAGACAGGGTGGGTAGGTTTGGTATGAACCTCCCGCAGTAGGTGGTCATCCCCAAAAGCTCCTCACCTTGGTCACAGTTTTCGGTACCGGGGCTTGCTTGATGGCATATGACTTCCACAGGTCACTTGGACGCCCTTTTGAGT
Organism: Pleurodeles waltl; assembly: GCF_031143425.1. Lineage (NCBI taxonomy): Eukaryota > Metazoa > Chordata > Amphibia > Caudata > Salamandridae > Pleurodeles > Pleurodeles waltl. Next base: position 50,990,596 of record NC_090443.1, read on the forward strand.
AAAGACATATCTGAAAAATTCAATAGATGTTTGGAAAAAATAACACTTTTCCTTATGAAGGTCAGATGTTGGTGATGTTCATAGGCTGTGGTAGAATGAATGAGGATGTCGTTGCTGACGTTCATAACATCCTGTAGTCCTGAGAGGATTTCTCAGTTGTACTCTTGGAATACTTCCGCCGCTGATGAAATACTGAAACTTAAGCGTTTGTATCTCCTCAGACCCAGGTGTGTTGAGAAGGTGGTTATGTACCTGCTCCCTTCACTACGAATAGTTGATGGTACCTTGCATTCAAGTCCAACTTGGAAAAACACCGGGGGCCATTGAGATCAGCGATTATATCTTCAATGGCGTTATGTGTCTCTCCCTTTTAATTGTTTGTTTGGAGAGTCGCATGTCTATGTATAGCCAAATAGTTCCTGGTTGTTTCGACTTTTCAGCAATAACCAATGTAGATTCCCACAGTGTTGTCTCGGACACCTTCTCAATCACCCCTTGGTCCTCCAGCTTGTTTAGTTCTTCAATCAATCAATCAATAATAACATTTGTAAAGTGCAAGACTATCACCCATAAGGGTAGCTGGGTGCTGAGTGTTCTGTGTCTCAGTTGAAAAGTCATGTCTTGAGGGGCCTTCTGAAGTCTGTCAGGGAAGGAGCTGTTCAGAGATGGAGGGGCAGGCTGCTCCAGGACTTGGCTGCTGTGTAGAAGAAGGAGGGGCCTCTTCTGCAGCTGCAATCGATGCGGGTGTGTGTGCGACGTTTAGCGAGATGGAGTGTAGTTGTCTTTCTGGGATGTAGAAGCTCAGTCTGTGGCTGATGTAGGAGAGCTCTAGGTTGTGGAAAGCCTTGTATGCGAGTGTAAAGATTCTGAATTGGAATCTCTCCTGGACGGGGAGCCAGTGGAGGTTCCTGAGGTCTGGGGTGATGCTTGAGCTCTTGGGGAGGTTTAGGATGAGTCTGTCTGTGGTGTTCTGTAGTGTATGGAGTCTTTGAAGTACCTGGGAGGGCACTCCGGCGAAGAGAGCGTTGCTATAGCCGAGGCAGCTGGTGACCAGGACATGCGTGACTGTCTTTCTGGTGTCAGTAGGGATAAATGTGAAGATTCGGCAGAGCATACAGAGGAAGTAGAAGCAGGAGGAGGCAACTGAGTTTACTTGTCTATTCATGGATGGTTGGCAGTTGAGAATGATGGTAAGGTTTTGTGCGTTGTCTGATGGAGAGAGCGCTGGTTCAAGTTCTGCTGACCAGCTGTGGTCCCTTACATAGGTTTTCTCCTCGAAGATCAGGACTTCTGTTTTGTCGGTGTTTAGTTTGAGGCAGCTGTTTTTCATCCATGTTCTACGTTGGTAACGGTGTTGTGGAAGTTGGCTTTGGCATTGTGGGGGTCTTTGGTGAGTAAGAGTATTGGTTGACTGTCGTCGGCGTAAGAGACTATTTTGGATCCGTTGGATCGGACGATGTCTGGGAGGGGGTCAGGTAGATGTTGAAGAGGGTTGGGCTGAGGGAGGATCCCTGGGTTACACTGCAGGTGATGTTCTTGGGTGTGGAAATGAAGGGAGGAAGGTCTGTTTGCATCCGGAACCCTGATTGTGAGGTGATGAGAATGTGGTTTTGTTTGAGGTAGTTGGTGAGCTGTTGGTTAGTGGCTTTCTCAAGCACTTTGGCGGGGTAGGGGAGCAGGGAGATCGGTCTGTAGTTTTGAGGTCTCTGGGGTCGGCAGAGGGTTTCTTCAGAAGGGATCTGACCGCTGTGTGCTTCCATTTGTCCGGGAAGGTTGCCATGGAGATGGAGGTGTTGAGGTTGCTGGTTAGTTCCATACTAATGTTAGATCCAAGGTTGAAAAGCCCCTGGGCGCAGGGGTGGGTGGGTGCCCCGGATTGGATGGCTGACATGATGGCTGCGGTGGTCTGTGTGTCAATCGGGGACCAGGAGGTTATTGTGTGGCTGGTGTTTGCTGCTTGAGAGATGTTATCTAGGCTGGAGATGGAGGGTTGAGGGTCGAAATTGTTGTATATGGTGGTGATCTTGCTGTGGGAGCAGTCTGAGAGGGTGTCATAGAGTTCCTGGGATGTGAGGATGGTGGTCTCTGTGGCTCTCAGGTTAGAAAATTCCTTGATGATGCTGAAGAGTTCTTTTGTGTGGTTGGCTGCGGTGTCGATGTGGGCAGTGATTGCTGCTCTTTTTGCTGCCTTGATGTAGTAGTGGTAGTTGTTGAGGGCTGCCTTGTTGACGGGTCTGTCGGACCAGTCCTTGGTCACTCGCCATTGTTTCTTGAGTCAGTGGCAGTCGTGTTTGGAGTTTCTGAGCTCCGGAGTGTACCATCCCACTGACTTGGAGATGTTGTTGGTTTTGGCTGGTTTGACTCTCTCTGCGGATTTAGTGATTCAGTTTGTGACGTTTTGGGCGGCCTGGTTGAGGTCTGCTGTAGGCTCGGGTTGTGCGGTGCTTAGGGCCTGTGACCACAGTGTCTCGGTTACTTTGCCCCAGAATTGGTTGGGGTGCTGAGGTGCTTGGAGGTGGTGTGCTGGGAACTGGGGATGGTAAAGTAGACAATGACACGGTCGGTCCAGGTGAGTTCAGTCACATGGGTGAAACTGATTCTATTCCAGGAAGTGAAGATGGCGTCCAGTGTGTGTCTGGCTTTGTACGTGGGTTTGGTGACCAGTTGAGTGAGGCCAATGTTGCTGAGGTTCTTCACAAGGAAAGTGGAGTTGGAGTTGGTGTCATTGGGGTCATTAAGTTTGGTTTCCTTGAAGATGATGGCAATGCCCCCACCATGTTTATTGGTGTAGTCTTGGTGTATTATCTTGTAGTCACGGTGATGTCAGTGTTTGAGGAGGGTGTTAGCCATGTTTCAGTGATGAATGCGACGTCCAGTCGTGGGTGGTGATGGTGTCCTAGATTTCCATGACCTGTTTGCATGAGGAGCGGGTGTTTAGCAGGATGCACTGGAGTGGAGCTTGGTTGTTCTTAGTCTTCTTGTGAATGCAGTGTGGGCATTAGTGTGTGCAGGTAGGCACGGGTTGCAGGAGAAACAGCAGTGCAGACAGGTGAAAGGTCCTTTGGCTGAGCTTGGGGAGGCTGTGAAGGAGCTGTTGATGGGGTGTCCGACATTTAGGGCCTGGAGCTCCTTGTTGGTGTAGCGGTGGGAGGACCAAGGGAAGTGGCGCTGGGAGTAACCTTTGGTGTGCCCGCTGCACGTGTCTGTTGTGTGGCCCCACTGAGGCCTCCATTATACGTCCTGGGAGGTGGGAGGCAGGAAGGGTCAGGAATGCGGGCAGAGCTTTCGCAATAAGGCTCACGAAGGCGGGTGGAGCTGTCAGCGGCAGGCAGGAGGGCCCTGAAGCGGCTGGGGATCTGCGACTAGCCCAATGGGTGAGGCACTCCTCATCAAGACTGTGCTGCAACCGCCATTATATGTTGTGGGAGATGGGAGGGGCAAGGGTGGTAGGCGGGAAGGGCAGTGGCGCATAGGAGGTGTCGACAGGGGTGTCAACAGATGCAATCAGACTCAGGAATACAGGCTGAGCTGTCACAATCAGGCTCAGGAATGTGGTGTAGGAAGCTGGCCTGATGTGTGGTGGGTACCTATGGTACTTACACCTTATACCAGGTCCAAGTATCCCCTCTCAGTGAAGTGTAGGCAGTGTCTAGAAGCCATGCTCTCTAGAGGTAGCTGTGGATGAGCAGCCAAGGCTTATCTAGGAGACATGCAGAGCTCATGTAATACAACTACAGTCACACAATTCTTACATACAAGAAAGAAAACACTTGGTTGTACAAAAATAAAGGTACTTTGTTTTTAGAACACAGTATCAGAAAATACTAGGGAGGCAACCCTCCAATAGGAGGTAAATAAATACTATATATATATATATATACATATATACACACACACTAAGGTTTGAAAACAGTGTAAAATAGCAATAAGTAGAATGCGAACACAGGGCCCCCACCTAGGTAAGTAAATAGTGTGGAGAGGAGCTGGGAGTACTAGGAAACTACACAGGTAAGTAATGCAGTACTCCCCAGGGACTAGGAATGCAGGAGTAAAACACTGGATTTCCCCAAAACCACCACAAAGGATAAAAAGAAGAAAAAGAAGACACCCAGAACAGCCTGCAAGGAACTAGCAATGGATTACCAAAGATGGAGCCCTGTGGAGAGAGGGGACCAAGTCCAGAAGTGTCTGTGGAGTCCTGCAGGAGTAGTAGATACTACCCACCCAGAGGTACCTCTTGGAGTTGTTGACGAAGAAGGAAGACAGGTCAGCACTGCAGCACAGAAGCTGGAGAAGGGTTCCTGATGCATGCAAAAGGTTTGTCACGCTGGAAGCTGGATTGCAGATGGGTGTCGGTGAAGGATTTCCACCAACAAGCCTTGGCAAAGGCAAATTTGCTGATGGAGGAAAAGAGGTGCTGCCGGGAACCAGCAAGGCCCAGGAGGACTCTACCCAGGAGGGGGAGTCACAGGGGATCATCTGCATCGCAGAAGGCCAACATGAGCTCAGACAGCACCCACATGAGAGGGATACAGAAGACGCTGACGCAGCCCATGCAGCACCACAGAAGTTGCTCCCAAGTCGCCGGAGGACCACGCAGAAGCCTAGGAGTTGCAGGAGGAAGTGCTGGGGGCTGGAGCTACACATTGCTTGAAGTTCCCCAAGGAGGTGAAGCAAACAAGCCTTGGCAACTACAAAGGACACAGTGCACAGGGGCTGTCTTGAGTGGAGCGGAATCGGACCCACCAAAGAGCGACAGCTGGTAGAGAGGACCAAGGGGAACTCTCCAGACCACCACCTGTGATGCAGGACCCATGCCACTCAGGATGAGGGGAGATCCACGCAGCCGGTCGTCGTTGCAGCCAGGTACCTGCGGATGCAGGGGAGTGATGCCTTCATCCCAAGGGAGATACCCTCTTCTTCTTGTGCAGGCTGAAGAGCTGCAGTCTTCTGAGAATGCATGGCCGGGGAAATGTTGCAAAGCTGGCAGGAATTCTGGATACAATGTTGCAGAAGAGTCTTCCTCGTGGATCTTCAGCTTGTAGGTTGCTAGAGGGTCCAGTCACAGTTCCGAAGGCCAGATGTTGAAGCAGAGTTTGCAGAAGAATGCTGGAATCTTGCAAGCCGAATCTGAGGTCCCACCCCAGAGAAAGACCCCATATAGCCCAAAGAGGGGCTTGGTCACCTAACCAGGTAACTACCTATCCGAGGGTGCCTCTGACGTCACCTGCCTGGCCACTCAGATGCTCCCAGAGTTCCCTGCCAACCTTGGAATCAAGATGGCATAACCCAGGGACCCTCTGGCGGAGCTCTGGGCACCACCCCTGGGGTGGTGATGGACAGGGGAGTGGTCACTCCCTTTTTCATTTTCCAGTTTCGCACCAGAGCAGGGACGGGGGGTCCCTGAACTGGTGTGGACTGGTATATCCACGGAGGGCATCAAATGTGCCCTTCAAAGCAAACCAGTGGCTTGGGGATGCTACCCCGCCCAAGCCAGTCACACCTATTTCCAAAGGGGGGGGGGGGGTTACCTCCCTCTCTCAACGGAAATCCTTTGTTCTGCCTTCCTGGGCTTGAGCAAATCAAGCAGCAGGAGGGAAGAACCCTGTCTGAGGGGAGGCAGCAGCTGGGCTGCTCGGAAAACCCTGTAAGACTAGTTGTAGGAATGCTGGGGAGCCCCCCAGAGTGCATGGAATTGTAATTCCAATACTTACAACAGTATTGGGGTATGATTCCCACATGTTTGATACCAAACATACCCAGGTTCAGAGTTACCATTATGTAGCTGGATATAGGTAGTGACCTATGTACAGTACACATATAAAATGGCATCCCAGCACTCATGAAGTCCAGAAAAATGGGGCAGGAGTTTGTGGGGACACCTCTGCTATTGCAAGGGTGCCCTCACACACACACACAGGTACCTGCATCCCGAGTGCACCTGGTTCACGCAGACTACAATGCAGGCCTCCAGAACCCTTTGCATGGGCTCCCTATGAGTGGCAGAATAATTGCTGCAGCCCTTAGGGATCCCCTGGAACCCCAATGCCCTGAGTACCTAGGTACCATATATCAGGGACTTACATGGGGGCACCAGTATGCCAATTGTGGCAATAAAAAGTTACCAGCAACCAAATTTAGAGGAGAGAGCACAGTCACTGGGGTCCCGGTTAGCAAGGTCCCAGTGAACACAGTCAAACACACTGACAAACAGGTCTAAAGTGGGGGTAAGCAAGCTAGAAAGAGGCTACTTTCCTACATGTGGGCAGAGCTGTCATGATCAGGCTCAGGAATGCAGGCGGAGATGTCACAATCAGGATCAGGAATGCGGGCGCAGCTGTCAGTGGCAGGCAGGAGGGCCGTCGAGTGGCTGGGAGCTGCGACTGGCCCAATGAGTTGGGCACTTCTCACTGAGGCTGCGCTGCAGCCTCCATTATATGCCCTGGGAGGTGGGAGGTGGGAAGGTTCAGTAATGTGGGCAGAGCTGTCAACAGCAGGCAGGAGGGCGATGAAGTGGCTGGCGAGCTGAGACTGGCTCCACCAGTGGACATCGTTGAAACGGAATGTGCTGGTGTCGCAGGGCGGTAGGCTTTACGGATTTGTCAATGTGTAGTTTGAAGGAGGGTGCCTTCAAATACCCAAGGCTTAAAAATTGGCCAAATACTCCTCCAGCTGGAACGCTTTCATGCTTTTTGCAAAAGACACAAAACCTAGATCCTCTGCTGAGTGGCTGCCCATGTGGGTATTGGCTTCTCTGTCAATAACATGAACCATAGCTTGGATCTCCTTGTCATTTGACCTGATGCTTGCTGTCGTCCGTCCTTTCAGTGGCAAGGGTGTGAGGCTTGTAGGAACACGTCTTCCTCTTGCTCCGCTCCCTTTTGGACCTCCTCTGCAAACAGTTGCAAAGTGATTTAGCTTCCCAGACTTGGAGCGTGTCCTTCCTTTCGCTGGGCAGTCTTTAGGGGCATGCTCTTCTTTTCCACAATATGCACAGCATGCACCTTGTTTGACCCGGGTATAGACCTTGGACTTTGCTCTTGACGGTTGTGTTTGCCTGGCATCAGTATATTTCAGCTTTATCACAGGGGGGTTTTCAGGTGCTGTGTAATTACCAGGTCCATCTCAGTAGCTCTGGCAGCCGATAGGTCATGTGACCTTGCCATTATCAGAAGGTCCTCAAGGCTGATGTTTGGCTTCCTCAAAATGAGGCCTCTGAGCATTTTGATTCTGCACCCTTGGATGCTCTATACACGTATCTCCTTGGGATGGTAGTCCTCCTTGCATGAGCTTGCAGGCATCTTGAGGCAAGCGTAGTTTTGATCAATGGACTCTCCCTCTCTCTGCCGTGCCCGGTGGAGCTTGAACCGCTCCAAGTCTGGGTTTAGTTGGGGATGAAAATGTATGTTCAACTCTCTCACAGCAGCATCACAGTCGTCAAACGTCCCGGTGTTAGGGAGGTGTCTGAAGAGTTTATTTACTTTGACCCCCCCTGAAGTGCAGGAGAAGTGACCTCTTTACTGCTCTGTCGTGCTCACGAGTGGCGACAAAATAATTTTCCAGTCTGCCAACCCATATCTTTCAGTGAGGAGATGCTGTCACCAGGACTGCCAGTTTGCTAAATGGAGGGCATGCCTCCACCATGATGTGTTATTGTGGCAGGTACAGAGAGTTGGCTGCAGGTGCTGGGTTATCCTCCATTGTCAATAAATAAGCAACCTAATAGCATTGCTCACTCTTAGTGCACCCCAAAATCTCTGGCAGTCACAAAGTTGTGGCACAGGGCATGTGTAGCAAACTGCTCACTCTGTTTTCAGAAGCCGTGTGGTGCTGAAATGGGCATCCTGAAAAAATGGCACTGACAAGGAGGCCATGTGGTACTCTGAGTATGCGTGACGGCGGTAGGGCGTGATGGTATGCAAAGATCTGCAACAGGTAGACCATGTGGGTTCCTGTACTCATGGACTAAAACAGACGGTGCACCTAGAGCAAAGCCTCGGAAAATGGCCAAAGTCTCCCTCTTTATCTTTGGGGAGCCACATATTGTGGATGGGCAATTATCACAGTTCACAATAATGATGTCCTCCAGGCAACACCCACCCTGTACTGACACCTCACCAGAGCTCATGCTGGCTCAGGACGGCCTTGTGGGTGGGGCTTCCAGATCAATTCTGGTTGTCAGGTGGAAAAGTAGGCTTCGGAGACAGTCGCGGTCAGATCCTGGTGTGTGGGCAGCGCTCCGGCTGTGCAAAGGAGACACCAGAGATGTTCTGTGCAGGCTGCTGGAGTCAGGTAAGCCTTGCAGAGGTCCTGCAGTAATGGCAAGGCATGCAGGGAGCAACTGGGACTGGCACCACACTCCTTAGGCAGTGGGTCTGGGCAGGCAGTTCACTTTGAGGCAAGCAGCTTGATTTTAGGGCGCATGGAAGGAGACCCAAATCTCCAATGTAGTAGCCTGGTTGGCAGGCCTAGTAAATAATGTGCAGGACAGCATTGCTTCACCGTAAATAATGGCACACACACACACAGTGGCATATGTTCGAGTGGAAGACCCCGTGCTGTCTGTCCCCCATTTATTTATAGCACCTGGCCACGCCTGGCCAGGGAATGTAGTGCATGCACATCCCGGGGTAAATCACTGACCAGGAATGCCGCCAAGAATTGCGTGGCATCATCACAAGCAGTATGTCAGACGGCACCAATGAAAGTACTTCTCAAGTGAATCGATGCAACTTAACATCCAACTAAGAACTTAGGCACACTCGGGGGCAGGGCCAAACACGTACCTCGCTCTGAACAGCCACTCCAATGGCTGCCTCTGACATGGGGAAACAGAAACAAAGAAAAACAGCAAGAGGGTGCAGTCAGACAGACCGAAAAAAATGGTCAACTGAAACAGCTGATTTGTGTGAGCATTCTGGGGACTTGCAAGAATGCATGGAAATTCTCAGAATGTGTTAGTCTAGCCCCTGATGAGTGACATTTAATAGGACTGGAATCTTGTTTAAAATGTGATAATCTGGAAGGGAAGGAAGATTTTGGCAAAAAAATGTACACAAGATAAAGAGAAGTACATGCTCAGCTGTTCCTTGGGCTTCCCATTTTTTTTACAAATAGCAGTCCCATGCCCTCACCTGATGGAAGCACCTTACCTGGGGCTGAGGTCAGGGGGTCCCATCCAGGGTGTGCTGTGAATCTGCAGCTCCTTTGGGCCAGGATCCTGTTGTACATTGCCTGTTCTGGAGAGCCGTGCTCGGCAGAGTGAGGTCCTTGGAGAGGTTCTCCGTGGAGAAAGCAGGTGCTTGGTGCTTCTTGGTGACAACAGGAAACTGGAAGATGACTTTTCAGCTCTCTCTGAAATGAGGGAGGCAGCCCATAAGTCTGGACAGGGAGACACAGCTCTGGTGTCTGGACTGGGGGGCGCAGCCCTAGTGTCTGGGCTAGGAGACCCTGCCCTGTTGTCCAGTTTAGTGGATATGACCCTGTTGTCAGAGTTAGGGGATGCAGACCTGGTCTCCAAGGTATGAAATGTACTCCTGGTGTCTGGGTAGGGAGAGCCAGCTCTGGTGACTGGTGTGACTCTATCCCTTTCCATCTCATTGTCCTCTCTGCTTGAGGGCAAAGTTTTCTCCTGACTGGTCCAGCTGGTGCCGTCAGCCTGCAAAGAAAAGTCAGAGGTCAGAAAAATAATGTTCCTGTTCAGCCTCTGTCTCAAACGGCCCCCATAGGGACACAATGGGTTTTGCTACTGGTCTCTACTTCATTACACAAGAGCACAATTCTGAGTATCCTTCCTGCCTCTTTGCTGCACCATTTAGATGATGACCTTTCAACTTTTAATTAATTTGAGTGGTATTTAACATTTTGCACTAAGCTGTGGTGTGATCACAGCAATCACCCCCTTAGGTATTCACTTCCTCTTTACAATTAAAATATTTTGTTCCACAGCTCTAAACTGCCTTTTTACTTGATGGGTCCTCTTCTTTGGACTTTCTCTCTTCTTTCCATCTCACCTCTGCACAGAGATAAGGTTTAGCTTGACACCCCAGTGCAACTTTCACATTTTCCCTTCAAACCAGCGCAAGATGGTGTTATAAACAGATTCAGTCCTTTACCAGGCAAAGGCATATACACACAGATCGTACCAGTGGCCACCTAATTTGAAGGCTAATAGTTTTTGTCAACCACAGAAAAAGGCAAGACAACTGCCTGAGCAACTGAAAGCAATTAGTCCTACAATTGACATACTGTGAATAGCTGGAGAATTTGCCCTTTCTGCATTGTCAACCTGGATTTTACACCCTTTGCAAGACCCGATACTTTTGCTGGCTGTAGTATCATCTGCACTTTACCCCTGTTAATAAGTGTTAAAAAGCCTATGCTCCCCTTTCAACGCAGTGAAATTGGCATATTTAACTTATGCTAGTATATAGTACAAATTGTACCCAGGGCCTGTAAGTTAAATGTCACTAATGGACTACAACACCATTGTATAATCAACTAACTTGACAGTTTAAAATATAGCTTATGTCCTAGCAGTGTATCCTGAATGTAGCAGTGTAAAACTGCAAGTTGACCTGTCAAAATCAACTATTTTGACAGGTGAAAACCGCCCTTTTAAATGTTATTAACTGGCCCTCATGTAGGCATTATCACCCACAAGTTAGGGTGCATGGTATTTAAAAGTAGGACATGTAGAAATGTAATGTTAACATGTTCTGACAGCAACTAGAACCCAAAAGCTATTAGTCACTGTGGCAGGCCTGGTTGTCCTATATAGAAATCCCGAATACAGATTAAAAATCCTAATACTGTATTTCAGGCATCGGACTAGCTAGAAAAATAATCAAACAACTATTTTCAATAGTTATTAAAATCGAATTCGTTTGTGAAGTTGAATTTGTGATAAACATTAAGGGAATGTACTTTTAGAAAGTTACATTTTCCCTGCCTAAACCATCTGGAGGCCCTTTGCATTTGGTCTTCTGCCAGCAACTAATAACCATTTGAAGAGGTGTGAAAACTGCTCTCAGAGCAGATAACAAAGGGGGGTTGTTCCCTTGACAGTAAGACCAATAGGTTTGGGCCCAGGAACTAGATTAACTTCAAAAAGGCCTGCCTATCACAGGCAAATGTTATCTCATACCTGAGGAGGGTCCTTTCTTTGTCCTCCCAGGTAGGCAGGCTCCAATTACAATATGTCTCTTTTTTGGCATTACAGTGTCACCATCTGCTTAAAAGCCCAATTCTGCTTGGCAGGTCTGCTGGGTTTCTACCTCTAACACTTAGGTTACACTTCAAAGGGTGAGAAACAGGATGCCAAAAAGCTTATGTATTCACTGTCTGGGTGCTGAAAATGCTGCTTTGTTCTAATAGACTTCTGGGTGTATTGGGGGTACAGTGACTGCCCCAAACTGGATTTAAGTGTTTGATGTGGTAAGACACTAGTATTACTATAGTACACACCGGCCACAAACATCCCACCCTAGGCGGCAAAGTTTAGTCCGGCCAAAGGCTTTTGCTATCTTGAAAAGTTCCAAAGTGGGCAGGGTTGACCCCCAGAACATTGAAGCCATTTATTAGGGTGTGCCCAGGAGTCATTCCCACTCACCAGTCCATGCCAGGCAGAAATGTGGCGTATCAAGGCACCCACTTCAGAACACTCCTGGACCTGTGGAAGATCAGAAGGAAACAGAACCTGCTGTTTGAGACCTGTGAAGAGCCCTAAAGAACTGGACATGCTCTCCCTTTTGTACCAAGGACGAAGAAGTGGTAAGCTGACCTCCTGCTAAAGCTACAGGAACACTAGCCACAAGAGACCTTTTCCTGCAACAGCCCTGCTGACCAGTGGCAACTTGAGCTGGACTGGCTCCTGCTGTTTAGTCTCTGCCTGACACCCTGAGAGTTCTAAATGCCTCCACTGAGAGAGTTAAAGTGGATTCTGGATTCGGGACTTAAAGGACTAAAGTCAGTAGATAAAATCTTTGGCCAGATTGAACCTGGTTTTTCTTGTGTTACATTTCAAATATCTTACTGTTTTGGTACAGCATAAATTATTTACACCTTGCCTTAAGCTAAGCCTTTCTGCTCTCTGCCATAGCTACCAGAGGGTTTAGCTCCAGTTAATTTACTGGTTTTAAGAGTTTACCTGACACCTCAGCTCTTCCCACCCAGTTATATTCCACTCTCCTTCCTTCCCTCCCCCCCTCCTGCACCCGGTCTGCACCAGAATGCTGTCACAAGTTATATCCGGGTCACCAGTACCTTGTGAGCTTATTGCCTTTTTACTCCATTGTTTGTGCAAAGTTGGCTTTTAATGGTCTACAACCTTTACCTAATTTACCAACAACTTTGAAAAGGTTCACATACTCTGAATATCACAAACATTCATGTGGTTTGATTTGAGCCAAACTTCAGATAGGCCTACAAGCTATCACCAGTTCCAGTGATTGTAAATACTGTCATTTGATACATTTTTACACTTTGCCAGTAGATTGGACTGTTCCAGTGTCTCTGAAATAAAGTCTCACAGTATTGCAGATATTTGCCAAGCAATCACACTCCTTTTAGGAGCTATACTTCTCTCTCATATGAAACTGATTGCATTATTGATGTGAGCGTGCTAATCCATAATCACGTATTTTTATTTATGTGCCTCTTTTTTCTTGCTTGCCCAAAATACCAACTTTTTCATCTCTCTTGACACTTGATCATCACCTCTCAAGGGCCTTTCCTCTTTACCTCATGTGTATTATCCCTTCATTTCCAGTATCCTACCTTCATGCTCTTCACCTCACCTCAGCCATGCTGCTCCCCAGGTTGTAGCTCAGTTCACTGCGAAGCTCCCTCTTAAATTTCAGACCAAACTCGGGATACAACTCAAGGCTCTCATACAGGCCCTTCAGGTGGATGCTCTGCAGGTCACAGTAGGTCAGCCCCTTCACATCCGCTTGGCTCTTGATCACCTGATCCTTGGAGGAGAGGTCACACCCAATCAGATCTCCCTTCCCTGGTGGACAGAAACCAATGGCATGAACTCCTGAAATATTTGACTTTAGAGAAATTGAAAGAAAACACAGAACCCATTGACGCCGTGGATGCACCATGGTTCTCATGGTGCCACAATAACATCTATTGTGACGTCACATACAGCTTCTTGTGACACCACACTCTGCTTTCTATGATGATATTGCCCTGCTCACCATGGCATCATACATCACTTCTCCTGATATCATATGCCACTCTCTGTTACATCTCACATCTCTTCTTGTGAAATTATTATAGCACTCCCACATCACAAATGTCTTCCTGCAGCATCTCATTTGTCATATCATATACAACATATGGCCTGATTTAGAATTTGGTGGAAAAATGAGAGAGTATCTTGTCTGCCCAACCCTCAGTGTACCTGCTCTACTTTGTGTTGGCCAGACCGTTAGGCTTCTGAGACAGTGGTGTAGTAAATCCTAGTTTGTTTGTAATGGGATAACAGGAGTTAGCTTAGCCTCTGGCTTGCAGACTCGTGCCCCTGTCACCTAGTGACTTTTAACCTACTTAGCTTGCTCTGTCTTAGCCTATTTAATTATTTAATTCTTCTAAGATGGCTGCCTTGTTTATAGTTAGGTCACTTGTTATGAGTTACATTATCAGTGTCACCGACGCTAAGGCGTCAAGATCAAGCAACAAAGACAAACAAACAGTAGGTCTTCACACTTAGGGATTTTCCCTCTCTATACTTTCGAGGGATTGTTTATATTAATTGTTGTCCCAAGCATGTCTGTTATCTATTGTTTGGGAACACACCTACGTCAGGGGTCCCTGTAGATCTGTATAAATACATCGCACTTTAGACAGATAATCAGAGGGATTCCGACCGGAGGGCATCGCCACCATCGCTGATACCGATGCTGCAGTCATCTTGACGCTGACCCAGTCTTCGTGTCCCTGCGGAGTCTGAGACAGAGACCTCATTCCAAGGTAACGAGGGTTGGGGGCTCCTCTCATGGGCATGGCATTGGCAGATTAAGTTTAACCCAGCTCTCCTTTAGGTAGGAGGTTAGGCCTCTCACATTAGGGTACTAGGGCATATTACATCTCGTATGTCTTTCCTACGCATTGCAAGATGGTGGGGGACTTTGTAATAATGACTCTGGTCTTCACAATTCTGTTTCTTGCATTATTCATTATCTTAATAATTGCAGCCCATGCAACTTATCGTAAATTGCAGTTATGTTAAATAAAAACTATTGAAACTTTACTGTATCTTTGTCATTGCCTGTGTTTATATGAGACATGATATATCTGTGAGAAAGGGGTAATCTCCGTTTAACCACGACACTCCCTGAGATGTCTTATTCTCGAGTCCATGCCTAAAGGCTGCCACAAATCACCTTTTACTATTGTGTTTCTGGTGAGGTGCTGCTAGTGAGCTGGTAAGGTTGGGACAACAGTTGCGACTTGTTTTAGGAAAGGCGTAGTCGCCTACAAGCAAAACTACTATCATCCTTTAACCAGCAGTCTTGCCCAGAGCAAGAGTCCAAACTACAACAGTGGTGGCCTCACTGGCTCCTCTGTCTGGAAACCTACTCTGATGGCCCAATGGAGTAGAGACCATCAGTGTAAGGGCATCTGACCATCCACTCTATTTAGAGGGGGTAGTCTAATGTCTTTTTATGCCTGTCACTGCCAGGAAAATACTGGTGGCAACGGACAGAATAAAAATAATTACCCTACACCCTGGGAAAAAAAAATCCCAGAAAGCGAGGATCAGTAGTTTTTTCAACCCTCCCTCCCCCAAAAGTGGTGTTTTTTTTTTTAACTGCTGATACAAAATGCTTTATGTATCGTAGGTTTTCTCCATCTACATCAGGACAGTTTGTTCATTTCATGCCTAGGGATTGCCCTGCCTTATATGATGGTGCCAGACAGGAGAAAACAGTGGTGGATGCCCCACCCTAAAAAGAACAAGTCATCCTACACTGTGACCTGGTGGTCCGCTGGAGAGCTGGCAGTTGGGTCAATCATCTTTAATGGCATGTCCTTGCTCCTACCCTATTTAATATTTACACAAGTTATTTCTTCACAGGCTTAAATTACACTCTGACCTCTGTGATGCATGCCCTGTATGTATACCGATCATACAGTCAGTCAGTCAAATAATCTTTATTCGGTTTACACCAAGCCATAAAAGCACACATTAAAACAAATGAAAAAAATAACAGCTTAAAAGATCAAAAATACAGAGTTTAAAAAGACACAACCCCGTACAAAAGCAACCCTATGCATTTAACATAGAACGTTACAAAGGCCCATATCTATTTCTAATTCTCATCGCATAACAAACAAATTTGGCCACTACAGCGCAAAACTCTGGGATCCACAGTTTTTGCAATAAGATAAACACCTCTCTATGGGATCTAATCTAAGACTGATGTAAAATCGGGATCAAAAAGTGCATCTGTGGAATGGAGTATAATTGGCAAAACAGTGTAACGTACAGAGTGCTTCATGTAGTTTTCCAATCTGCATCCCTGGGAACAGGGCCAGTTTTGGCGCTGGTGGCACCCAGTGCAGCAATCTTTTTTGTACCCCCTATGTGCCCCCTCACCCCCATGACGAACTCCTCGGATTCTCTCACTACCACCCGCCAACAGTGGCCCTTATCTCTCCATAGCCCCTCTCACATGCATTTCATTTGTTTTAAAGCGCTGGTGAAGGCGGGCTTTACTAATCCAATCAGCTATTCACATAGAATATAGTTCTGTTCTTTGCAGCAGGTATAGTAACCCCCAATGCCACTTTATAGCGAGTCAGAACTGCCATTGGACAAAACGCCGATCTCTCGCTCTCTAGCAGGAACATTAATCACAAGAGGTATCTTTACATTTTAATTGCCTCCTGAAGGCTGGACGCACAAGGAACTTTTCAGCAGGTGCTTTTAAATCGCAAGTTTCGTTAAGTTATTGCTAAACACAGCGCCCACCTGAGGTCAGCGCCCTCCTCCCCTCCCCAACTCAATCAGGTCAGCACCCGGTGCGGCCGCCCTAAAGCACTGGAAGAAGACACTAATACATGTAATGAATTAAAGCAGAACCTAGTCAAATAAAACCTACAGTTCGAAGTAAAAAAAAAGATGTTAAATAAGATTCAGGTACCAGCAATGTTTTAATCCGTTTGTAGCTGGGGCTACTACTGAGTTTATCAAAATTTTGCCTGATGAAGGATGCCCGCCTTTCTGTGAATGCCTCTGAGCCATTGCATCACACTTGTTATTTACTGTATTGCAAAATAGCTCAGGGAATCCCAAATCACTAAAATCCACTTTGATATAATTAATCCACGGGATCACCAAGGTGTAATCCTGGGTAAAACAATCTTCCAATATACCTTTTGAAAGTGAGGCTCCTGCTTTTACCCCAGATTCTAATCCAGGTTATCAGTGTGTCCAATTTAATCTTGTCCTCAATGGGGGGTGGACCCACCTTGGAATGGCACAAAGTTGGAGCAGATTGGGGGACTTCCAGAAGCCTACGTAAAAATGTATTCTCGACCCTTGGCAGAGGACCCACACCCATGGCTGCACCGAAGGTTGCTACAGCAATACACTTGCTTTTATAAATACTAATCATTTAACACACCGGCTTGTGCCCTAGCCGGCGAGCAAAAATAAAAACAGACTGTACAACTCTTTGGCATTGGGTTGCCCTGCTGTTAAAAACTGTATGCCAATTTAAGTTGTGGTCTGGGGAATGCCTATGTAATAAACTTTTTTAACCCTACACATTTCTGAACCTCCTAAATAAATTGATCCTGGTTTTAATGTTTTTTGGCCCGATGCACATTGCAAAAGATTTGCTGAAATTGGTTCTGAGATCAAGCCCACGCTTCCGTCCTTAACTCTGATATCCTAGCCTCCACAATAGATTGGTCATTTCTCATAGCATTTAGTACATTGCCTTTGGCACGCGGCTTGGAGGAGAGGACTCATTTCAGATTCTTATGGGCCATAGTACAGGCATGATTGAACCAGCCTATAAGGAAGCTTCTTGGAGCTGTGCTCTGCCTCAGCCCTGGTATACAGCTGGACACAAGATCTTGAAAGCATTTGCAGATATTCATGGGTGGCTCATCCTCAAAGGTAAATACTGAAATAGCCTCCCTGTTCTCACTCACAAGCTTGCACAAGAAAACCTCCCTATCCACCCTCTCTCAATTTACCATTACACCCTTACTACGTGAGTGAAAGGGAGACAGGCTCTGCTGCTGCCTTACAGCCCCCTCATTTTACATCATACAGTTTCAATACACCTCATTCCAAAGGGCTCAAGGCACAACTAGGATGCCCACACTCACGGGGATCACACAATCAGCTCATGGACAATTGAAACAATACAAAGGTAATGATATTTGGTAAAAGGCGACAGCGAATTACCTTGAACCCGAACCTGACATGCTGGCGGAAATGGTCACATCCTTTAAATATACACGGTATCGTCGTGAGTCTGGGAGACGCGATGTCCAGAATGACGTTTTAAGCAAGTTTGATATAATGTATCGGTGACACTTGGCTTCTGTTACAAACGTTTATCCAGGGAAGGTAATCTTAGATCGACCTTGGCACTGAGTTGTACGGCTGGAACACTAATATGGTCATAGATCGAGCAGAGAGGAAAATGTGGCAATCTTTACTGTCTTGTGGCTTGAAGGAAGGCTTGCCCCAATCCGCGACCAGCACCGTAGGCCCTGCAGGGGCCTATGTTTCACCTCTGATAGCACAGTTTTCATGAAATGTAGTGCTTTGCACTAATGAAACACAAACTATGGCTTACACTGAAATTTTAAGTATTTTACTCCATCTTGTTTGTGAGGTTTACTGCCAACGGCCCTGTGTCACGCGGAAAAACTTGTATTTTGATTTCTCAGTAGAATAATGTTTGAATGTACTCTCCACAAGCAAGACAATGACCTCCATGCGCATATTAAAATATTGCTTGAGTACAACTGCTCCTGTTCCAGGCTGTCACCTAGCTGTTTTCGTAGAATCACACATAATGTGACAATACTTGTTCTAGTACAGACAGTGTTCAAGAGAAGCTTGATGTAGAATTATGAGAGAGACCCTAAATGTATTTTCTTGCAACTGTTTCACACTGCTTAATTGTAATGGATCTATTTTGTGGGAACCATGTAAAACTGCAGTTAATGTATCAAATCCATTGTTCAGAACCCTATGAAAGAGAACTCTTCTTAGATGTATTAGAGGCCAATTCTGCATGAAAAAGCTTTGAAGCTTGAAATTAAACCTTTAAAGTTTAGGAAGTCTCTGTCTGTCATTTTGTAGGACCAAATGGGTTTTATGTGCTAAATTTAAATTGTCATTTAGAATGCTTTAGTGAGATACAGGTTCAGCAAGGAGCACAAAAATCCATAAAGGTTTTACACATCTCCCAGCCCACTAGTCGTGGGAAAGAGGAAGGTGAACCACAATGTCAAATTCTGGTAGCAAAGGATGCTTTGGACTATACCATT
Organism: Pleurodeles waltl; assembly: GCF_031143425.1. NCBI lineage: Eukaryota > Metazoa > Chordata > Amphibia > Caudata > Salamandridae > Pleurodeles > Pleurodeles waltl. Next base: position 51,009,124 of record NC_090443.1, read on the forward strand.
TCCTCTCCAATTGGACCTGTAAAGGTAGATTTGACTTAGAGACTGAGAACTGTACCTTTATGGTTCAGCTTCCTGTAGGCTGTGCAGTGATAGCAGTTGTCTTGGGTTTCTGAAGCAGGTTTGTGAGTATGAATAGAGAAAGGTGTGGCAAGTGCATTTGAGATTGAGGATACACAACCCGAATGGTGCACATTGGGACTTGTAGTCTGAGAGAGTGTGATGTAATGAATTGGTCTGAATTTGAGTCTACGTACTATGTGGCTTTGATTTGTGTGGATGGTTTTTTTTTCATTTTGATGCTTTTCCTAGACTTTTGAAGGCACAGTCTGAGAGTTGCCAAAGAAAGATTGCGCTGTGTTATTTCGCTTATGCTTGCTGCACTAAATTGCAAAATAAAGTTGTAGTTTAAGTCGGACTCGTCGAAGCTGTGATCTCGAGATCTAGTTGTTCTATTAAACTGTCTGTTAGAAGTTGCAGTGTGTGCTATGAAGCACTATGGGGCACATTCTAGACAGGGATATAATATCAAACTATTGTGTGTGTGTACTAACTTGGATCAGTATTCACTTATTCTCTGCTGCACAGGAATAGATATACGCATTCAAAGCAAACTCCCGTAGGTTGAGAGTTTGCTGCTATATAACTGTGAGTGCCATAAAAAGCATAATCTGCATCTTTGAAATGTTGTTTCCTTCCTATGTAGGTGAAGCAACAATAAATGTTCATATACATTCTTAAGGTTTTGAATATTGAAAATTATGCTGCACACTACGCTCGTTGTGTCATCAGGTGCTGCTTTGGGATAGGCCCATTGGAGTTGAGTGCTATGCTGCAATTGGTTGACCTTTGCACTGGTTATGCTGCGATTGGCTGAAAGGTTGTAGTGTTTATGTGAGAATTGGTTGACTCTAGTGTTTATACAAAAGCAAGAAAACCTACGAAATCTTTCTTTGAAAGCCCAGATGTCTCTGCAAGAAAGAGAAGTTGCCGCCCAAGGGTAAAAACTTCATACTTGTATAGCGCACTACTCACCCGTTAGGGTCTCAAGGCACTGTACACATACCGCTGTGGAACCCCTCCTGGCTTTTTCCCTGTGAGGTGCCTACTCCTGGGCAACCTCCAAGCGCTGTTGGGGCCGTTGTGGAGATTAAGCAAGCTATTGCCCAGAGTGGGACCCATGAATTAGATTAGGCACTGATGCGAGAATTATCAGGTCTGAGGAAATTGAGCCCAAGACCCACCGAGGCGGGAATTGAACGCTGGTCCTGGGCCAGATTTCTGCATCAGGGTCTGCCGCTCTAACCATTGAGCCACACTTCTCCACAGGGTACCCCTGCCAGGGAGAAAGCAGCACAGAAAGGTTATACACCTGCATGCGGCTTAAACAATGGCATCAGTACACTGAAAGATATGGAGACCTGCACTTCCAGTTACATGGCACTTACCCTCTAGGGAAGATTGGGAGTCTGAAGAAAAGAACGTATGAGAAGAAACCCCGACCTACACAATTTGAGGCTTAAACATTTCAGAACAGGTAGTGAATACAAAAGCATGTAAGAGACATATGATTCAGGCACAAAACAAAATAATCAATTGGTTAAGAGCACAGAGTAATGAGTGACAGCGGATCTGGTGTGAAGATATGCATGATGCAGAAGGTGCTTACCCTGTGATAGCAAATTAAACTTCAGTACAGGAGAAATCCCCTATCAAAAAAACAGGAGAATGATACAGAGACTTGGAGTGATGAAGATGATGAGTTTTTGGATGATTTGTTGAGGTCAAGACCAGCCTTTACAATTTAGTTCCACCCACACAGCAGCACCAACAGCGCTCTCTGGAGAGAGCAGCAGCAACAAGTCTCCCTGCAGAAGCAAGTGCACCCCTGATATATGTAGATGCCAGCGCTCCTTCGACACCAGTAGTTCAAAGTGCTCCCCCAACATCAGCAGCTCCAAGCACTCAGCAGATTATAGCAAGCACAATGATTTCCCCGATGCAAATAATTATGAGCACTCCACAGGTACAAGCAATCACAAGCACCCTACAGATCCCAGTAAACACAAGTGTTCACCCAACACCAAAGACCCCAGATAGAGAGTCCATTGGTGCACTTGCCACAGAAGCGCCCACTGCGACTGCAGCCTCGGATTCATCACCCCTCATTAATGTTATGCAGTTGAAGACAGAGTTTGAGGAGATTGTGAAGGGAAATCTGGGCATAGAGTTTCTGAAACACGATAACAAGAGTGAATTGGTGGATATGAGCATGGAAGCTGCCAGAATTTGCATGAGGTATGTTAGAAATGGGGTTTCTGGTTGGCTAGGGTATGCACCTAAGGCAGGCAAGTAAGTTACATGCCAAAGATAACCTGTGCTCATCCGCTGGCAGCTTGGCGCAGAGAAGTCAGGCTTATCCCCAGAGGCAATGTGTAAAGTGTTGTGGTGCGCAACGCACACCAGTGACCCTATACAGACAGTAGGGAAACACCTAAATCCTTAAATACCATCATAAGTGCCCAAATGACCTTAGAACACCCTAATTGTTGAGAAAACAATGCAATACATTTGAGTCCCTTGTGTATGATGCAACCACTTTGCCAGCAATACTACAATTTAGTCAGATTAGGGTTAATCTCACTCATTGTGCCACCATCGCACTGATGACCTCAGGGTCAAAGCTACATGACACAGTCAACCACTATAGGGCCTGGCACGCTGGGGCTCCTGTTAGACTTTTTACGGGAATTTTCAATTCCCCCTGCATTTAGTATCTGGCAGCAATCCTGCGCTGCATTCAGGGGTCTTGGTTGAGGCTTACTCGTAGTGGAGCGATCCCGGACAAAAGAAACGTCCCTGGTGCGAGTGTTGAGGCCCTCAAGTGGACTCCCTGGACTGGGCTGTAAAAGTGGCCTGCTCCACGGTGAGCACTTGGCTTGGGTGCACCGTACCGGTCTCTGGATAGGGTTGCACTGGTTGTCCCCCAGCAATCAGGGCTGGCTCAGCGGTGATCAGAGGCTCAGGTGCTCTCCTCCTTCCCAGGGTTTCCCTACCTGTCGGACAGCCAGCAGGTTCAAGGTGGGGGAGCTGTGCTGAGGGCCTCCTTTACGCGCGATGCAGCGTCCAGTATGCCTTTCCGGCTGGTGAGGCTCTGTGGAGGGGGGTTCTCGTAGTGCGGCTAGTGATGGCAGTTCGATTGGCATGCGCTGAAGAGAAAAGGTGCAGCGTTCATCATGCGCTCTATTGTTAAGGCACTCCTTGGTCAGCCTGGAGCAACGTGCTCACCACGTGCCACTCTGCTTCAAGGGAAAAGTGCTACGCACGCTCTACTTGTTGCAGGCAGCAGAGCACTCACCACGCTGTCCTTGGCTAATGTCTCATGGCCAGTACATCCAAAGAAGAAGCTCTCAGCACGCACTACTTTTTGGTGATAGAGTAAATGAAAATGCAGTGCTCACCACGAGCTGGATAGGAGAAGCCAGGGGTATTACACAGTAATCCCAATGCTCTGGGCCCCTGGGAGAACACTTGGGGGAGCAAGAAAACAGCAGCCGGCATGCAGAGCAGCACAGCAAAACCAGCAATTCCAATGGCAATCCCTCCTGGCAGTCCCACAGTGCCTTGGCAGAACAGTGTCAGGGAGCAGCTAGCAGCATGGCAACAAGCAGAAAAGCAATCCAGTGAGTCCTTTATACCACCCAACAAGTAGTAGGCAGCAGGGCAACAGCAGAAGAGAAGTCCAGGTGAGTCTTTTGTACAGTCCAGCCGTCCTTCTGACAGAGGCTCAGTCCCAGTTCCAAAAGTGCTCTCAAAACATAGGGTCAGAGCCCATGTAGTAATACTAAAAAAAATATTTGTTCCAGGGGTGACTTCAAAGGACCCATTTCAAGTGTAACACGTCCCTTTTCAACCAAGTCCTGGCTCCATACATCAGTAGGGGGTACATTAGCCTTTTGTGTGAGGGCAGGACACAGCCTATTGACGTGTAAGGTGTGAACAACCCTCCGTCTCCCAGCCTAGAATGACTATCAGTATGCAGATGGATGTAGATGTCCCTTCTGTCACACCCATCGCCTCCTGTGTTGTGGCTGTCTGGAAAGTATGCACAAAGTGTAGCTGTCACTCAGCCCTACATGTGGATTGGAGTCAGGCTGCAAAGCACTAGAGTTATAAGCACAGAGAAATGCCCACTTTCTAAAAGAGGCATTTCTAAAATAGCAATGTAAAATCCAACTACACCAGTAAGAATGATTTCTCACTACCATTTAAAACATGCCCACGCTACTCCTTTCAGATCAAAACTTACCACTTAAAAATATGTAAGGGAATTTCCAATGCTAACCTATGAGAGGAGCCGCACTCACAGTAGTGAAAACAAAATAGGCTGTTTGTCACTTCTAGGACATGTAAAACATAAAAGTACAAGTCCTATGTTTTACCTACACAGCACCCTGCCAATAGGGCTATCTAAGGCCTACCTTAGGGATGATGTAGGTGTAGTGAAAAAGGAGTTTAGGCTTTGGCAAGTAGTTTGAAATGCCAAGTTAATGTGACAGTAAACTGCACATGCAGGCCCTGCAGTGGCAGGACTGAGACAGGTTTGAAAGACAACTTCTGTGGGTTGCACAATCAGTGCTGCGGGCTCACTAGTAGCATTTAATTTACAGGCCCTGGGTATATGGCATACCACTTTACAAGGGACCTACACGTAAGTTAAATAGGCCAAACAGGTGTAAGCCAATCATACCAAGTTTTAGGGGAGAGAGCACATGCACTTTAGCACTGATTGGCAGTATTTAGGTGTCCAGAGTCCTAAAGCCAAAAAAAGAGGGTTGGAAAAATAGGAAGAGAAAGGCAAACGTTTGGGGATATCCCTGCAGAAAGGGTCATTTCCAACAAGGTATATAAATGTTGGAAGCGTTGGGTGAAGAGTGAGCATTTGATTTATCCCAAAGAAAGAAGTTACAAAAGAATTTCAAAATGACTGTGAATGACACAGATTTAAAGAGAATAAAAGTGTGAGACTTGGAAAATGCATGTCAAGGAATTGGTGGATTGTATCAGAGAGTGGGGAGGTTTGGAAACATTTAGGGAGAAATGGTCAAAGAAGGAAAGGTCAAAAGTGAGATAGAAAATGGCAGCATCAGAGGGTGAGAAAAGAGAGAGTAGTGATGGGGCTAAAGCAATTGAGTACTCTGTGAGAGGAGTAGAGGAAGCAGGTCTCATGGACTCAAGCAGACCTTTTCCATTTCATAAACAGCCTTCCAAAGTTAAGAGACAACACAAACAAATTGTACACCCAGGTGGATAGAAGTGTGACTATTTGAAAGTGTTGTTGGAAGACATAGGCATGTTCTTTGAGGTGATGGTTCTAAGGAACTTGTAGATGGAGTGTAAGAGATGTAAAATAGCATACACAAGAGCCCATAAAAGCAGTGAATATCCATGCCACTTCTCCTTTGGGTAAGACTAAGGGGCATATTTATACTCGGTTTGCGTCGATTGTGCGTCAAAAAATTTGATGCACAATCAGCGCAAACGTTGCCCCATATTTAAACTCTGACGCCCGAGCCCGCGGACGACAAAATTCCGCTGTGTGCGTCATTTCTTGGATGCGGCAACCCGCCCTGCGTTAATGATATGCAGGGTAGGCGTTCCCGTCCAAAAAACGACGCAAATGGCCGTGCGTCGTATTTATGCTTCTGGGCAAAAATGACTCTCGGCCGGGAGGCGGAGCAAACAAATGACGCACAGCCCGATGTGCGTCAAAATTTAACACCTGGGTCAGGGCAGGCGTTAAAATGGGGCAAACACACCTGTATTTAATCAGAACACACAGAACAAACAGCAGAGCAGCAGAGCAGCAACAGGGAGACATGGAGGTGATTCTTATCCAGCGTACACGTAGACGCAGAGCCCAGCAGCAACAACAGCAGCTACAACAACACCAGCAGGGACCCCAAAGGCAGCGCAGAAGGCAGGAGAGGATATTCCACCCAAGAACAACCCTTCAGGGCCTCAGGGAACATGACATCATCCAGAGGTACCGGTTGAACTGGCAGGCCATCCAGCAGCTGCTGCGCAACATTGAACAGCAGTTGGCCCCTACTTTGGTGACACCCCGCATCATCCCAACAGAAACCAAGTTGCTTGCCGTACTTGGCTGGCAAGTGGCTCATTTCAAACAACTGGTGCCCTGGTTGGCGGAATATCACAACCATCATTCTCCGCATTTCTGCCAAAAGTACTGGATGCCATCATTCAACTGACACCCCGCCACATCTGCTTCCCTAACACACTGCAGAAGCAGCAGGAAACTAAACAGGGGTTCTACGCAATCAGTGGCTTCCCACACGTCCTTGGTGCAATCGACTGCACACATGTACGCCTTGCGCCACCTGCTGCGACTGAACACCTCTACCGCAACAGGAAGCACACACATTCAATCAACGTGCAGGCCATAGTCGATCACCAGGGATTGATCACCAACATCGTGGCTAAATATCCTGGGAGTGTACATGACTCATTCATCTTCCGTCACTCTACCATCAACCAACACTTCCAGGATGGACGATATGGCAATGGACTACTTGTTGGTAAGTACAAAAACCTACTTATATACACACTGCACAGCAACCCTGTAGGACTCACAACACATGCACCACAACAGCAACATCTAGACAGGAACACACTGAGGTCCTGACATCACTAGCCATGTTTCTTAACTCACCATTGAACCTGTCACACATCGGAATTAACTGTACAGCCTAATGTGAAGACATTAATGAGTGTGGTAGCTGAAATGTCACCTTGCAAATTGTAAGTGTCCCAATGACCTTTACATTAATACATTGCATAAGTTTCAAGGTATGGGATGTCCAGGGTACTTTGATATGAATGTGTTAACAACACTTTCAATTTTAACTGTGCATGGAACTATCATCTCACCCTCAGTGAAGACACACGGACGCCTGTATCACAAGTCACAATGCTATGGAGGGCACACTGTACTAAAAATCCCAAAACATACTGCTGACAAACGGTTAGCAGACAAACACTTGCTCAGCCAAGGAAACAACACAATGCAGATGGTATAGCCTACAAGTATAGAATGTCACATTAGTACACAAAAAAGTCACAGACAACACAAGACAACTACTGCCATGAACGGTCTTTTCAATAATGCAAGCTACATCAACATGATCCCATTCTGTGTTTTTCTTTCAGCTGATCAGGGGTATGGCATCCAGCCATGGCTAAAAACACCATTTGGGAACCCGAGTACTGCTGCAGAGCGGGCATACAACAACGCCCATAAGAGGACACGCAGCATTGTCGAGCGGACCTTTGGGATCCTCAAGTCAAGGTTCCGCTGCCTCGACATCACTGGCGGTAGCCTACTATATTCCCCAGAGATGGTCTGTAGGATCATACTCACATGTGCAATATTGCACAACATTTGTGTCAAAAGGAACATTCCCCTCCTCGAGCCAGACCCATACATGCCTGAAGACGAAGAAGAGGAGGATGCTGGCCTGCAACAGGAGGGGGAACAACCAAACACGGCTGCTGGAGTGCGTAGGCGCCAACACATTGTAAATAATTTCTTTGCATAATTATCACCATCACCACTTAATGCACTATTGTAAATAAACACTGATAACAAACACCACATTATGGTTTGGACTATCCATTTCTGCCCACCTTTAGCTTGAAATATCTGAAGAAGAATGTCGTCTCATTGAGCAATAATGATATAACAATCATGACACAAAGAATGACACCACAAATGTAATGGCCACCATACAATGGTCACATACACACACAATGTAAATGACAGACATCCTGTACAGTTCACCTTTGAAGGGCAATAGCTGAGGACCACACATATGACACACATACATGTAGTAAACATGGATCATCGCAGCAGATGGCACACAACTAAAACACCATCACTCAACTAGGGGAAAACAGGCCTCATACATCAGGCAGTTCACATGCTAATGCTTCAGGAACAGGAATGTAGTACTAGACAACAGTAATTCCAACTACTTACTATCTTTGCAATGACTATCTGTCACTAGAGTTACACATAAGCAGAACAAACACAGCACAAGTGCTACACCTATGACAAGCATCCAGCACATCACATCCCATCTACATGTCAGCTCTTTTCTAAAAACATTACACACACTTGCAGCTGGTCACACCCCACCTGTCTGAAGAGGTCCCTGGAATGCTGATTTGTGTACACTGAGATTCCCTCATCTACACACACACTCACAAGAGTCATCCAGTGTGCCACACCCTTTCCTATGCATACCATTGTCATAGTACCATCTCACTGCATGGAACTCAGCTCTTATAATACACTGGTTTGGAGTTTTTAAGGCCTGGAATCACCTGTAGATTGATTCTTCTGTGAAAGGTACTGTAGGCTAATTTTCAGCAAATCCCATCTGACAGGACTAGTGAGACACTGATGGAGGCCACACCAGTGATCCCCTCCATGCACACCACCCAAATGTACATGCCCCGTCCCTGCTGATGCCTCCTACTGCATACATGTTGGAATTTGAGCTATTACATCAGTAAGCATTGCTACTAATGTTGCCGTAGAACACTTTATCAGGGTTCATGTGTCACCTTCAAAACAACACAGGACATACACAGTGTGACATGTCAACTGTCTACTGCTCCCTCTGACCAGTCCGAGTCAGAACACTGATTATGTAATTACTGAAAGAACTTGCTCCTGATTGACCCAGCATCCTGTCAGCCTGACTGGCACCTGTCCGTGGGTCACTCTAAAGATACCTGGGGTCCACCTATGGACCACACGTGCTGTCCAAAACCTCTTGTACCTCAGACACTAATTTGTCATTAGCCTCATCAATGTATACTCAAATACATAGTATTGCATCATCTGACTGTTATTTGTATCAGATTTGTGACAGTGCACTTGAATAGCTAAATCTTGGCCCTTCCGTTGTCTAGCCCTCATTAATGCCTAAACTACAAAGTGTGACAGTGGACCTGGACCATAGTGTATGATGGTGTAAGTGGCCTCCATCCAAACCAGCAACCTCAGATAATGTCCATGAAATGTCAACACATATGAGGACCCTGACTGTTCAAACGCTGAGTAACATTGTTCAAATAATAAAGATGAGTCGTGTGTGTTGAATACCAGCCATTTACTTCTGCACAGAGGCTATGATGTTTCCTGATACATTACCATCCACAGAGGCCAACTGGAGTACAAATGTTGCAATGACACATGCCGGATCCAGACACCTGAGACATTCTCTCACTCAGCACACCAAGGTTGCCCAGTTGAAAGTCTCATTACACGTTTTCAGTGACAGGGTGGGACCATCCATGTGTAGGTGACCATGTCCTCAATGGCTTTTCTAAAATTTTGCTACAAACGATACCCAATAGAAACAAGATTAGCTGCCACTAACTCATGAGGAGACCTGGACGTTACAGAGACAACATACACCCTGACAGTTGATACTGGATCAATATTGGACCACACACATGTACATGTACCATCCAATCAACAAAATGTTTGCAAGCAGCCGATCACAGTAGTGTCCCAGTTGTAACCTAGCAGGAAGAATGAAACATGCCACTAAACCAGGTAATGCATAAAGGGCCACATACATCAACAACCTATTTGCTATCATGACATGAGGAACGTTGAGATTTTGCAAAAAAATCAATGCAAAATGGTATGTCAGAATTCTCCAAAGAATCAATAGGGCAAACGTAAAATGGGCAAATGGGATTACAGAATAGCAAACAGTGAATCATACCCTATTTGCTTCCATGGGCCTGCTGCTGAAGGTTTAGCATTACTGAATTTGGGAAACCCTTGGTTAAATTTGCAAGTCTGGAAGAGCAAACCCTAGGGTGCTGGGGGCCTAAGTACACCTCTGCTGCCCCCCAAATATACATTATTTATGCACATGTAAATCACACACATGCATAAGGCGCATGTGTGCCCTACATGTCAAAAGTAAAACACATTTTAGATACATTAACTCGTAACTAGGACATGGTTACCCCCAAAAAAAGTTTCGGCGACAATTGCACTACCTATTTGGCCTTGATATAATTTTGATTAGCTTGATAAATGTGGACACATTTTTGCTAAGGAATACATCCTGGTATCCCATTCATAATTTGAAAATAGCAATCAGCAATTACCTACATATGTGTACAATTATGAGTAATATCCATTCTGGACAATCATTACCATTGCACTGTGAATACCTTCTATACATCCTATAAGGGACATTTGCCATAGCTAACCCCAAATGTGTATCACTTAGCACCGTTTGGTCATGACAAAATTCATTTCTCAATTTGACAAATGAAAGACATATTTGTCATAATGCGTCATATTTCCACGCATACAGCTTGTGCGTCATAATTTTTGACGCACAGGAGTGCAGATAATGCAGAGTCAAAAATTCATTTAAAAAATAGATATCATAACATCCTGCATAACATGGCCTCCATTTTTTTCCATTATGCGTCATATTTCCACGCATACAGCTTGTGCGTCTGCGTCATAATTTTTGACGCACAAGAGTGCAGATAATGCAGAGTCAAAAATATTTTTCATATTTAGATATAATATTTTCCAGCGGCTTAATTTTCAACTCTAGAACTGTAAAATATGCCTCAAACAAATATATTCGACAAATTATGATTTTTTTTTTGACTCTGCATTATTTGCACTCCTGTGCCTCAAAAAATATGATGCACAAGCTGTATGCATGAAAAAATGACGCATAGCGGGAAAAAAACGGCGACCATTTTATGCAGGATGTGATGTAATAGGATATCCTGTTTACAGAATCTGTACAGTGGGTGTACTTTCACTTTCACTTTGCAGTCTCAGATTATTCTAGACTGTGTGGCTGTGTGCAAAGTGTTGTCCTGTGTATTAGTGCTTTTGTGTCCAGTGTACCATCTCAATTGTGCTTTTGTCATCATTGTCTTGTTGTTGAATACTGTCTGAGTCTGTGTTGTATTATTTTGTCAGGTCCAGTGTTTTATTTATTGTCTGTGGGAGTCTGTTGTGGGTACTGTAATATAGGGGATAGTTGGGCTCTTCTTCTTAAGTTTTCTTTGTATTTCACCACTCTACCTTTCCCCATTTCCCACTTTTCCTTTTTCTACAACTTTTTCCCCTTTGTCAGTGCTGACATGTCTGGTAGGCCACGGCTTTCCAGGATGGGTGAGGAGGAATTGGGGGGGGTTTATATGGCTTGTTTGCCATTTCCTCCCACTCATGCTGGAGGCTGGGGTAGGGTGATACAGGGGTATCACACTGAGGCCCGTAAAGTCCGGTGGGGGAAGGTGCGCCATCACTTGGTCCGTCTATATGGTAGCCAAAGGAATGACCATCAATTGAAGCACCGCTGGGCTGATCTGATCTCCAGGGAGCAAGATCTGCTGGACCACCTGGGAATCAGGGTTGGTGGCCATGTTGGTGAGTACAGATCAATTACATGTGCACAATTTAAAGCTGTGTGGTGACATGTGATGATTGTTACCCAATCTGCCAGATAAGTAGCTGACTGTGTGTAATGCTAGGGAAACCTACTGGGTAATTGATGCACAATGTGAAGGAAGACAAATGCTAGCAGTCAGGTAGCTCATGTTTTCTACACATACCGGTTGCCTGTAGCAGAATGTAATGTTGTGCTGCCTTTGTGTCAGACAAGCGACACATTAATGACGCAATTAGGACTCTACAGGTCACAATAGCCAGTGAAAAATGGATGTGAAACATCATACCTACATATGTAGACGCCATAGCTAGAATGACATTTGTAAACCATACATGATGGTGAAAATGAGTGCTGCCTTCACGTCAATTGAAGTTAGCAATGTTGTCCACACATATGTCACATGTGTGTCTGGTTGGTGTGTATGGAAAATGTTCTTGGAAGTGCCATGCCTTGTCGTGATAAATGTGCTCCTTCACATCTAATTGTTACATGCCTGATCTGAGCATGAACCATATTTGTTAAGGACTCAGGTGCCCTCAGCTAACATTTTACACTGGTATTTATTGACACTTGTGCCCAAATCAGAATAGGGATTGCAGTCCAAAGGTATGGACTAGGGTACAAACATCTATGTTTGGTGCCAATCACTATTGTTAGGACACATCAATGTATGAAACTGTAACAACATGAGGTATTGCCAAAGTACCTGGCCCTCTGTACCATGTACCTATCAGTCACATATGTGTCATGACCACATAGGCTGTTTGAGTTTGAGAGGTCAGGCAGTCCTCAAGTAACCAGTTTTTGGATGTCTCTCTTGGATGCACATGATGAGATGAATGCACCCCTATATTGTTGCAGCATACTAATGGAGGTGCATCTTTGCCACCACATGACTGTCCAGGCCACTGCATGTGTGTAGTAGGGTGTGTAACTGTAGCAGGAGACTCATCCGATGTAAATGTTGCGCATGAATAATTCCATGCAGTATGAGCATGTGTGAAAGGGTTTCATTACTCATGTCATATTCTCACATTGTCTTTGTAATTGCAATTGTTTGTCAGTGCACGGATTCTGAGTATATTCTTCCTTCCATGCTTTACAGGTGGACCTGCACCGTACACAGTGGGAGAGGTGGCTCATTTTGAGGACCCCGACACCTACAGTGAGTGTTGCATGTGTGGTATTTTTAATTTTTGCTGGTGATGCATGATGGACTACTGTGTGTTCAACAGATTTCAAGGTTTGATGCGCTGCCCATTCATTAGTATTGTTCCATTATTGGGATTTCAGTTATCACTTCATTTTGAGTTGACCTATGCTTATCCATTTCTCTGATTTTGGGTTTGTAGGCCATTCCTGTATGGCCCGCTATGGGGAATGGGGTGAGTCATGTGGAATACACTAGTTAATGTAAGAGTTGCACTGGGACTTGTCTCGGACTGAGTCTGCATTTCAGACTGACATTCTCCCAGATAGCTTCTGCAAATGGCTTGTCTGAAATCTGCTGCTTCCCTAGTTAACGATGGACTGAGTACACTGTAGGTTGGATCTTCCGGGGGCATGTGCTTCCACAAGTTGTACTAGAAGTGTGTGGGACTAGAGTGCAACAGCCTAGGTGTACATGCTACTCATGATAATGGGTGTTCTTGCTCCTCTGTGTCTGTAGAAAAATCTGCCTCACTGTTAGTATGTGATGTTGGCCTAAGTCAGTACATTTTGACATGTGTGGACCTTGGATAGGACAAGGTTTAGCTGACTCCGATTTGTTGCTAGCCCTTCACTGGTGGGGTGTGTGTGGAGGCAAAAACATGTTGAGCTTTCTATACACTCCTGGGTGTGCATTGATTATGGGATTGTTGGATGTTCTTCCCAACCCCCCCTCAAAGTCATCCATGTGTTTGGGAATAGGGTACTTAGGACTGCAGCAACCAGTATGTTGCGCATACTTGTGACCATTTGAAACTTTGTTTTGAACCTAGTGTAAACACTCAGTTATGGCACATGAGTTCTATACTAGCAAATCCAATTACAAATCACAGATATTGAGGGTTGTGATTGTTATCACATACACTGACATATGTAGTCCAGGCAATAGGCGGAGGAGGTGCAGCCATAATGTCAGCTGCATTAGTAATTTTTATGATGAGAAGTTTAGGCTGATGTCACCCATCATGTAGATAATTGTATATGCTATGTGTGAGATGCCCTTCGTATGCAGGCTTCCCATGTACTTCCTCTGAGACTTTCAATGATCTATATGGTGATATGAGCTGTTACAACTACAGTAAAAGTAATTTCCAATTGACCCATTGTGCTATTCCACCCAATGCATTTCCTATGGTAAATAGTTGCCCTTTCTCTTCACAGCTGCAAACATGAGTGCCGCACAGAGGCATGAATTTGAGAGGCGGGCCATGAGGTACCGACACATCCTGCAGGTGCAGTCGGGGTTCCGACGGATGGCCCGAAAATACCAGGCGGATCGGGCCTCCGGAGCATGGTGGGCCTCACCACAGGGTGGCCCAACGTTGCCGACTACAGCCACCACCACCACAACCACCAGTTCTCCCCAAGGGGCCCCAGCAATGGCGGGGACAGTTGTCCCTGCCTCTGCAGCACGACCAGGACCCAGCAATATAAGAGCTGCAGGACAGTTCAGTGGGCTACAATCAACTCCCACACAGAGCACCTCTGCCAGCACACAGACAGCAGCAGCACCTCCAATTGACCCTGCGGCATTCCAGGCTTTAGACCGCAAAATGGACAAGTTCATTAGGAAGGTGGACAAGCTGAGCCAGGATGTGGCGTACATAAAGAAGCGGGTCAGGTCCATCAGGCGGACCCTACGGAGGGCCAACCTCTAGGACTTATATGGTCTATTTTAGTTTATCCCTCCCCTCCCTCCTCTTTCCTTTTTATCATGATAGGTGGGTTTTGGGGATTAGTGTTAGGTTAGTATAGGTTGTTAGCTTAGTTAGTGTTAGGGAGGAGGGTGGGGGGTCCTTATTCTTTCTATTTTTCATTATTGAGTGTGTGGGTGGGTGGGTTGGGGTCAATGTTGGGGTTCCTGTCTGTTTAGAAAAAATGGAGAAAAAAAAAATACAAAAATTATATATGATTGTTTAGGATAGTATAGTATGTGTGTAGGTTAGTATGTGTTGTCCTGCATGTGTCCTGTCTCATAATGGTGGGTGGGGGGGTTGATGTTCAGATCGATTCGTTATATGTGTAGAGTAAGTTTAGCTTAGGTTAGTTAGGGACAGTTGTGGATTAGGAGTAGTCAGGTTAGATTAGTGTAGGTATGACTTTTCCCTTAGTTGCCTCTGGTGTGAATACTTATGAATAAATATATAGTTAACCCTTTGCATTATGTGTTAACTGCTACTTGATCATGGCCTTGCCATCAGTGTAGTGATTGTTGTTCTATTACATTTGTGTCCTATGCTACAAACCAAAGAAATAAGAGGTTTGTATCCACCATTTGATAGAACCACCATTTGGAGTTTACATGGATCACAAAGGATTTGTGTTGATGAGTATGTTTTCAACATCACATAGTGTGATTCCAGACTTGGTATTGTGGTGAATGTTTTAGGTCGGACTGCAGTGTGATGTTCAGGGACATCTTTGTAGATGAGGTGTTGTTAACACTCTTGTCTTCTTGTCTTCATTACTGACATAGATCATGTGTGCAACAATTCAGAATTACTTCCCTTCTTGGAAGTTTACTCAGAAAGGGTGATTGATGCTGTGTTTAGTTGTGTTTGCTTGGATTAAACTGCATAATTTAATGTTTTAGTATTGCATGGTGCCCACATTTATCAGCCACCATTAGTTGACTTTGATTGCTAGTGATGGAGCATTATTCTGTCCAACACAGCATGATTGTGTGTGGTTTCTCCCTTCATCAGTTATTCTCCTCAGGATGGTCAGGCTATGATGCAATCCTGGCCACTGCACAGATGTATCTGACTACATGATGTCAGGACAGTTGTATTGACAAGCTACATGGTTGTCACACAGGCACTTTTGAGTTATCTACTGCACAGTTGATGTGTCAAATTACACAGAGACATATTAGGTGTGCAAGTGCTATTTATTGATAGGTGCTGTAGTGCAAAATGTACATTGTCCATGTTTGCTGAGTCCGTTCTAGTGCAATCTTACATGGTGATCCTACAGAAGGGGTGTGGATGATGCTCCTGACATGCTGGGGTGATGTTACCAACAGTGCAGAGGGACAGGATTTGCCAATTAGTAGGAGAGAGACATTCACTGGCAATGCTGACAAGTCAAACAGTGGTTAGCAGAACAGTCATTGAGTATAGTTGTAGTGAGACTGGCATTTGACAAAACGTAGGACCTTGGTCAAAGTAGGCCATGGTGCAGGGACTAGTGCTTCCGGGTACTCTTCCATGTGAATGTGATCTGTTCCATGTCGTCTTCTTCTGATGTGTGTGTTGCCTGCTTTGTCCTTGTTGTTGTTGGTTGTGAAGGGGCAACACACACCTCAGTGTTAAAAGACGTGGAGTCAGACATCCCGGTGACTGCTCCCTGTGAAGTTCTTAAGGGCAGTACTGCAGCAAGGAGGGCCTGCTGATTTTTGAGAATAGCAGCTACATCACGATGGTAGGCAGCCAGGTCGGCCCTGAGGGAGTCATGATTGCATTTGTGCATGCAGTGGAAAGTTTGGGGTGCGAGGTGTTGTGGCAACTCCCTTACTGCAGTGGTGAATTCCTTTATAGTTTCTTGTAGTCCTTGCAGTATGGATGTTAGGGCTTGCATAGCTGCTGTCTGATCTGCAGATGACATCATGCACGAGCGCACCCCCTCAAGGGTGGCTGCCATATTTTGCATCCCCACCCGCACCTCCTTAGCCAGCTCCCGCTGTACTCCAACTACGGTTCTTTCAAAGCTGGAGCCAGTGTCGTCAGAGTCCTCAGCTGGGTAGGAGCTGGCAGGTCTTGCAATTGGGGTGGTGGATGGTTCTTCTGTGATGGCTGCTTGTTCTGTGCTCCTCCTTGTGACTGAAGGTGGGGTCTGGAGAGTTTCAAGGACCTTTTGAATGGTCTCCTGGGGAATGTTTATGGGCTCGTCATCCATGTCATCAGAAAATCAGGGAGAGGCATATCGGCAGGAGATCCATGTTCCTCTGCAATGAAACAGGGTACAATTAGTGTGTCTGTGTTGTGACAATTTTTACGTAACATGCCAGCCTTTTGATGAATTTACTTTGTGATCTTGTTTGGTATTGGTATCTGCTGTCCTTCATATGGGCATTGTTATAGGCCTATGGCCCACCTGTGTGTCACATGTATGATATTGAGTTATCAGACTTGTCTGCCTACTTGCCTCTAGGTGTTGCTTTGTACCAAATAGGGAATAGCAATCTTTTTGTCCTACTCAATCCTCCGTGTATATCCATTCTTATGGTGAGACCTTTCACTGGCTGTGGGTGTTCTGATGGCCCTGGCAGCACACTTGCCTCTGAGGACCTGCCCCAATCCCTGATTGTTCACATTGACTTTAATGTAATTGACATGTGGCATATCCTATGCATGGCAATGTTATGATGTGATATGGATGTAGACATTGTTAATGTGTCCTGCTGATGTTGGGTAATGTGTGTTACATTGGATTGCCCTGATTATCGTATCAATGTCCTATTTGGTCCTCTGACTGTGCAGGTGTATTTAAGTGACCAGTTCCATGTGTCCCCTCCTCAATGCTGTTGTCTGAGCAGTATGACATTTGTGATGTTGCCTTGTTAGCCAGGCACGGGAAGGACCCTGACATATGCAGCATGTGTGTGTCCTTAGTGCTGTGTCGCTCCTATTGCTGTTTACTTTGGCTGATGTATGTGACAACTATGGGCATTGACATATGAGTGTACTGGGGCCTTTTCTTGTTTCAGGAGATTGTTGCAGATGTCATCCTCACCCCCTAATTTAGGTATGTATGTTCCATGGGCAGGTTACTGCCATTGGCTACTATAGCTGCACAGAGATCAGAGGTGGTAGTGTCAACTGTTGTTGCAGTTACATTTCAGTTGTTGTTTTGGCTAGAGGATTGCTGATAGGGCCCTAGTTAATGTACGAGATATTTTGGCTGACGAGTGACAGGATGTAAGTTTGACGTAGTGGCCTTCCCTCCTGTCGAGGCTTTCCCTTTGCTCCATTGTTGTCATGACAGGATGCCCCCCATGGGACTGTTGTTGGTGTTGTGTTATGTTGTGCCCCAGCTTCTGTATGTGCAGGGCATGCCCCCCTGCCATACCCCTTTACCCATGCCACTCCATGTACATGATGACTTACATGCAATGTGTAGTAGGTATTTCCCCCACTGCTTACAGTCAACATTATTGTATTTTAAATCCCCATGCAACTTACCCTGCATGTGCGTTGTCTCGTGGTAGTCTACACTGTCCTGTCCTTGAATCCCTGTGACGATCTCCTTGGGGATGACGGCTGCGACCATATCCTCCATTTGGTCCAGGGCCTCCTGGTGTGCTGGACTCCCACCTCCAGTCTGCAGTGCTGCCTTCCTGTTCCTGGCCATTTTTTCCTTTGTCCTACGTTTGCAGTCATGCCAGCGTTTCTTACACTCGGTGACTGTTCTGCGTACTTCAGCCACACTGTTGATCTTGTCAACAATTTGTTGCCATATGGCCTCTCTCCTACTGATTGGCAACTTAGAGGTGATGAACAGTTGGTGCTGGTGTTCCGTCACCTCTTTAACCAGAATTTCCTGCTCCTCTGCACTGAAGCGACACTTTCTTTTTTTTCTATATATGTCCTGGTTCTTGTATGGATCATCCTGGCTGGTTCCTGGTCTGCTGTCATCTTCCTGGGGTCTGTAGTCGCATCTGGGATCCATTTTGGCTCTCCTCTGCTGAAAGGGCAGTGTTTGCGGGTATTTTTGACGCTATCGCGTAAAAAAAAACGGCGCATATCCGGGTTGCGGTGTCGTAAATCGACCCACAGTCATTTACATCGCGTTAACGTCGTTTTCCTTTACGACTTGACGCCGCGATGTGCGTCAAAAAAAATGACTCCCACCTGTTGATTGCGCCGCCGTGCGTCAAAGTATAAATTTGACGCCCGCAGGGCACATCGAAATGGCGTTAGCCGGCGGTAAAATTTTGGACGCAAAACTGCGGCGGCGCAGTTTTGCGTCAAAAAGTATAAATATGGCCCTAAATATGATGTGGTGATTGCACATTTGAAAACAAAGGTACCACATGAGGAGTTAAATAGGGCCATAATTTTGATGATGTTGCTGGAATGGAAAAAGTTGGTACGTGCCTTTTTTAAGAAATTAATTCAGGTTTACTGTGAACATAATGGGCTTTGTTCTTGGTTTGTGCCCACAAATTTGCACTCAGATTCAGCAGAATGTGATTTGTTTTCCAATGTCTCTCAATGAGATCCTTCTGTATGCAAAATACTGTAGTGATACTCAAGAAACAGAGCAGAGAAAGTTGAAGGAGCGATACATGATTGTGTACACAAAGTTGACCCTCAATGGTGGTCTGAGAGGTTTGGTGGTAATGGAGTCAGGTCTTGATCTTGCAAGGAGTCTCTATTCAGTACATGCAAGGAGGGAAAACAGTCCCACACGAGAGGGGTGGAGGGAATGTAGGTGGCATGAATAATAGTGGTTTGAAAAAGGTTACCCTTTGCCACATAGGCAATAAAGTAAGTCACTGGAAGATAGAGTGTGGATTCAATCCATAAAAAGTGCAATTCAATACTCAAATACAGAATGTCATGCCACAAGATGGGGCAATGCAGATAGAATCCCCAATATGAAAGGTCCCTATGTAAATCATGCAAAACCCAAGATACATGAGGCCGAATGTGCCCCAAACCACCAGGTACAACCCCCTTTTTCAGAATGGAGAGTCACATTTTCACACTCGTACCAGAGTTCAGAATAATCTGTTCATTATTAATTTTCATACTTCCCAATTGCTTTGGTGTTTGAGAGTCCCATTGGATATGATCAGCCTCAGTGCTTGGTGCAATTCTACAGGTAAGACCAGAGTGGCCCTTAGATACAAGGTGAGGTGAATGGCCACCCTATATAGTTTTTGATCGATACTGGAGCTACCCTCTTGACTGTTAAGAACGGTTGAATTTCCAAAGTTGCCCTTTTCAGGAATAGATATCAAAGTTGTAGGTATTACAAATAATCAGTGCACAAATAAAAGCTGAGCCCCAATCCCAGTAAGAATTGGTTCCATCAGAGACAAACACCAATTTGTGATTTGCAATTCGAGTCCTGTTCATTTTTTTGGGAAGGGACTTGCTTTACAAACTCAATTACGTGATTTACTGCACACCGGAAGGAATGGAAATGGTAAGTCAGGCAGCTGATGCAGAATTTAAAAAGAAGTCCCAAAGTGAACAAGTAAAGTGTTCCACAGTTTTTCCACCACAACGAGAAGGAGCCACCCCATCTGGATTTTTGGAATCTGGAGATAATCACTTTCCTGAAAGTGGATGATCTCAGCAGTCTTTTAGGTGAGAGGTGAAAAACCTCGATGGTGAAGATCCAAGAAGACTATGCAAAGGGCTTTATATATCACCTGCTTTCTTACTGACAGCCAATGTAGGACACAAATGCAATCCCTCACTGAGAGATGTTCAAGCACATTTAAAACAAGGCGGGCTGTCGCATTCTTAATGACCTGTTTAGAGAGGACCTGTTCATGTTCAGATATAAAACATTGCGGTAGTCTAAGCATGATGTTATCAAGGCGATGACCATGACCACTGCAACAGGAAGATAAGGGGGAATAAGAGTAAACATTTTCTTCAAGAATCTGATGATGCAGAAGCAGGAGCTGGCAGTTCTACTAACCTAAGAGTAAAAATTAAGAGAGTTATCGAAAATAACCCCCAAGTTTTTTGCAAATACACATGGCGATGGTAAAAGTCCACATGCCTCTGGTCACCACAGCTCGGACCATACTGAGTGCTATGCCCTGAAAACTAGAATCTCATTTTTTTCGGTGTTTAATTTTAACCAATTGCCCTTCATACAGAATCTGATGCTATTCACGGACTGTTTAAACATATCTGCTACCAAAGGCAGGTTGTAGAGACAATAATTTGAGTGTCGTCCACATAAGATAACACCTGGAAACCAAACAAGTGCACTAACTAAGCAAGGGCGGAGACGTACTGATTGTTAAAAGTGGGGCTCAAGAAGGAACCCAGGGGGGACTCCACAGGAGAGCTTAAATGCCTCTGCTCCAAAAGCTCTACAGCTGACTGTCTGGACCCTATCCGTCATTAAGGTGCGGAGGAGGTCCAAAACAGTGTCCCTCAATCCCACCTGATGGAGTCTTTGGACCAGATGAGAGGGTGATATGGCATCAAAGGACGCTGACAGATCCAGCATTATCATGATGGTGGCACCCCCCTGGTCGACCTGGCATCATATAGAGTCTGCAGCGGCAAGCAGCGCAGACTGTGCTTTGACCACTTTTAGATGGATCCAAGAGATCCTGAGTTTTAATGAATATAAGCAACTCTTGGTTAGTATACGTTTATAACATTTTAGCCAGCGGAGGCAGTAGATAGATGAGGTGTAGGTTTTTAAGGTCCCCTGAACCCCTTTCGGTTTCTTATGAAGAGGAATGACACTAGCTTCCTTCCAAAGACTGGGATACACTCCCGTATTTAGTATCTGGTTAAAGACTTTAAGCAAAAGAGTTGCAAACTGATCAGGAGCGATTTGCAAGATTCTGGGTGGGCAAGGATCATCACAACCACCAGATTTCATATTCATAAGATAGTTTTTAACTTGCAGGAACGACATAGGTGGAACGCGGACAGAACTGCAGAACGATTCAGGTCAGCAGAAAGGACTAGCCTACCTTCATTACTATTGAAATCTGAATAAATCTTAAGGATCTTATCACTGAAATAGACAGCAACCTAACTGCAAAAACTTTCTGAGTTCTCCATAGACTGTTGACCAGAGGGGTAGGTAGCTCCTTTACCACCTTAAATAGTTCATTTGGGGAATTACTTGGAGATCTAATTTTATTAACATAGAATGAAGATTTGGCAACACCAATGGAACGTTAGATAAAAATCTAAATACCCTATAGTTGCCTTGGTGTTTGACAGTGGTGGAGTACATTGATGATACGCTTGTGGCATCTGTGACAAAAGAGGCATGCAGACAGGACACCATTGAGGTGCTCAACCATCTCATTGAGAATCGGCACAAGGTACATTAATACTGATACACTGCAGTAATGTCAGATGAAAGTCTGTTACTTATGACACTGTACTGAAAAAGGAGCGAGGAGAGTGCTGCTACAGCGTATCTCCATAGACCTGAAAATTAAGCGCCTTTCTACAGTGAGAGAGGTGAAAATGTTTATGGGAGTGGTGGAATAGTGCCACAAGGGGATAACCCAGCCTTTTCCTATTTAAGAAGGCCCTTCAGAGGCTAACACAAATGACATTAGTAACCCGGTACAATATTTTGAAGAATGCATGGAAGCCTTCCTGCAGCTCAGAAATTTGCTTTGTAATGCACCCCCACTAGGAATGTCAGACAGTAACAAGGAGTTCACATTGTACTGTCACAAGCATGATGGATACACTGAGTTGGCACAGACTCACGGAGGCATAGTTCTAATCTACGCTTGATCCAGTGGCTGCCACGCTTCCTGGTTGTTTGAAAGTGGCTCCAGCTGTTAGCCTGAGGATACAGCAGACTGAGGGTATTGTGATGGTTCACCCACTCATTGTAATGGTCTGGCACTCATTTGAAATCCTCTTGAAGCACACTCAAACTCAACACATGACAAGTAGCCACCTCACTAGGTACAATCAGGTGATTTTGGCCATTAAGAATGTTTCATTAAGGGATTGCAACACATTAAACCTGCAATGCTTTTGCCCATTCCTGAAAATGGTATTGAAAAGTGTGAGTCTGATCACAGTTGTGTTGATGTATCAGAGTTATGCACTAAAACAAGACCAAACATTCTGAAGACTGTGACCACATGTTGTTTTGTAGATAGTTCTTGTTTGAGAGATAAATGCGGAATCTTGAGAACAACATATGCCGTTTGCACCACTAATAGTGCTGTTGAAGCATCTTATTTGTGCAGTGAATCAGCAACACAAGTAGTCAATCTGATTGCTCTGACAAGGGCATGCTGTACATCTGATGGACAAAGGGTTAACATTTATATGAAAGTCAGTTCTATACTCGGCGTGGTGCATGACTTTGGGCAGCTGTGGTTACCGAGAGGTTTCCTGACCTCCTCTGGTTTCTCTATATGTAGCTGTATGTAATGAACCTTTTGAATGCACTCCAGTTGTCCAGCGAAATAGCAGTTGTGAATTGTGGTGCCTACAAGAGTGGTAATGATTTTATAACTACCGGAAATAGATGAGGTTGCCAGGTATTGCACTGTTTAGTCCAGCACATTTCACTTGAATGAACCATGAAATGATGAAAACAAGTGTTCCAAACATGTTCCTAAACACTGTGCATATGTTTAATGAGCTTCAAGGGCTGCAGCATGAGGTGCCTGAGATAGAGAAAGAAAAATGAGAAAGGGTAGGTTGTGTAAAAGACGCCAGCGAGATGTGGATGTCTAGTTGCGGGAAACCAGTTCTGCCCAGTTCCATATTGAAGGCTATCGTTCTACATGTACATAGCCTGACCCACCTTGCTCGAGATGGAATAGTGAAGATCTTTGAGCGCTATTGGCACAACCCACATGTTTGTGTCATGGTTGAATATGTAAGTCAAATGTGTATTGTGTGTCAGAAAATAAATGCAGGAAGAAAGAACATCATGACCATGAGTCACATAGGAAAATCAGACGACTTATTTATTCGTCTTCAAATCGACTTTGTGGAGATACCCTGCTGTAACCAGATGTGGCATAGCCTGGTTGTCATATGTTTGTTCTCCAGGCATACCCAACTAGGCAGTATGATTGTCTGACTGTGGCTAAGTAAATATGGAGGGAGTTGATCCTGTGACTTGGCTTGCCTGTTTATCTTGAATTAGATCAAAACAGTCACTTCAAAAGAAAGAGAGGTAATGGAACTGTTGTGCACAGCTTTAGACATAGACCAGATGTCCAGAAGCATCAGGAGTGGTAGAGAGTGTCAACAGGATGATCAGAGCTAAGTTAGCAAAAGCATTTGTTTGCATATCTCATAAATAGCCAGATGCACTCTTGCTGGTACTTATGAGCATCCGAAGCACCCTCTGTAATAACTGTAAACAAAATAGGACTCTCCCCGCACACAAATTCGATAGGGAGAGCCATAAGAATTTCTTCAATTTCTGCAGCTGCGCGTGCGAATATTACAGATGACATTGTTCTCAACTATTACAAATAAGTGGCTGACGTGCTGTGTTCTATTATCTCTCATCAGGTTTACTTGGCAACTCCATCTGTGAGTGCTGACTCTTGTCACGATCTAAACCCAGGTGATTGGTTTCTCATGAAAAAGCATGTGTACAAGTCTTGTCTGGAAGAGTAATGGAGAGGACCTCATCAACACTGCTTTTAAATGTCCATGCTTACCAAACTGGATCCATGCCTCGCTCACGAAGAGACTAAGAAGTGCAGGGAAAGAGGAAGGGACAAAATCCGACTAGTTCTCGGAATCTAGCTCAATTTAAAGTCTCTAAAGTGGCAGAAGAATTGGAAGAGGTCCCTACTTGAGCTTCTGCAGCACCCTTGCCTGAACAGCAGCCAGAGGGGAACCCAACGGAAGCACCATAGTCACCAGCTGAGAGGTAAACTAAGAGACCAGGACTGAGGCTCCGCGTCCACGGAGTTCTTGTGACTCCTGAAGAGAAAACAAGAGTCAAGCAGGGACATGTGCACAGTTAGTTGAAGATAAGGCAGGAGAAGCACCAAGGGTAAGTCAATCTCTGAAGGTGAAAACATGAACCAGAAGTGACAAGTACCTCAATAGGAAGAGTGCATCACAAAGACAAATGGCCAAAGAAGGAAAGCAGGAAAAGGAGAGAGCTGACAAAATCAAGAAGGCCAGAGACCATCAGAGAGGAGAGAGACCTTGAAGTACAAAAAGGCACATAACAGGCAGAGCTTACTGACAGCTACTTTGTGTGGTGTGGCAGAAATCATGAGACCAAGAAGATTGAGCAAACTGAATAAAAAGTACTAAGGCCTTGACTGTACCTACTTTGTGAAGAGTGACGCTGACTTAGATGATTTTCAAACTGATGTTGATGAAACTTCATGAAATACAGAGATCGTAGTTAAGGAGAAAGAATGTTGCGAAATCGTTTTTGAGCTTACAGAATCTCACTGAAAGGAGGAAAACCTTTTGAGACTATTGTAGGTCAGGCCCACGGTTAGACGACTACAGAACCCGGAGGTATCAAACTGAAGATGAGATACCCTTTAGATTTCATCTTAGGGTAGAGAATGTAGGGGTAGTTTTACAAACATTTTTCACTGGGTTTGCCCACTAACCAGCACAACATGTTTTTGCCTAAACCACCTAGGCCTTTTGAAGCAAAACCCTATCTACAAACAATAGTACACAGAGGTTAGTTCCAAAAGTTAACGCCATTTGAAAGGAGGTGTGGAAAGGAGAAATGTTTTGTTTTTCCTTTCTTTTCTGACTTTGCATGCGTGCTGCGCTGCACAGCACACATACAAAGTAGGTAAAGTTTTAAAGTGTGTATAAGCATAGTATTTTGTCCTGGAAGGTTACCCTTTTAGTCAGTGCTTAATTTGTAAATCAAAAAGTGGTGGTGCCCAAAGCCCTCATGTTAAACACGTGGCTGCTGCAATCAAATGTGCGAACCCGGAATACTGAGGTAGCGTAATCCTGAAGCCATCTCGGGCCTCCTCAATTCATATAAAGCCACTCCCTGCCCCTTCAGCTCACTCTTGCAGCATTCTACTTTCTTCCTTTGTGAGGTTTTTTCGTGTTTCCCTTCCTCCGTCTTAACCATGTGTGTCTTTTGGTTGCAGCAAATGCTTGAGGCAGAAGAATAAGCCCCGGCCATGAAAAATAAGTGCCGGTGCTCAGCACCGGAAACAACAAGCACAAATTAAGCACTGCTTTCAGTACAAAACGCATGCTAGACTCACACACACCCTTGCACTATGGTGCCAAGGTGAGTGCGAGGCGCACAGCAGCTAAAATCAGCCTCCCCCGCAGGTGGGGAGAGGGGAGGAGACAGCCATATCTCTGTAACTATGGCACTCTCCTGCTCTCTCACGCAGCAGAGTACAGCATTGTTTGCTGCTGCACTGTTTTCCATGTTTGTTTCTGTAAATCTGGGCTGTTGTGTTTAGTGTGGACTGAGCTAACAAAATAAAAGAACTAAACTGATAGTGAATGTTGACAAGGCAGATTTTTCATTTTCTGCCTTGACCTATAAAGAAATGAACATGGCGTTTAAGAAACAAATGTGCTGTAAAATTGTCCTAGTAGTTTTAGCAATTGCTATAGTAACCTCTGTAGCTGGCTTGTTTTCAGACCTTTATTTTCTACATGGATATGCCTCACCTAATGATAAAGCGAATCAAACGCTCGCAAATAATAAGGGAAAGCTAGAAGGAACATTTTCACATAAGCATGTTCTGAAAGTATTTTTTATTATGTTTATTATCAAATGTTAGCTGAACACTTAAGGAAGACGCATGTAGAAAATCACTCTGTTTGCTCTTATTTGTGTGCGTCTGCAGCTGAGGGATCTATTTGCTTTTGTCTTCCTTTGTCTTATGCTTTTTTATATAATTTGTTTTTTTAATCTGTTTTATCACCAAGATACAATTAAGCTGTTCTATTCTGACTATGAATCGCCATTTAGAAAAATAACCTATTACAAATTCTTCAAACTTGTACATATGGATGACTAAACCTATTTCTCGAATCTCGAAAGTATATAGAAGGGTAAGTAAAAAGGAATACATGGTGAAATATTTTCAGACTTTTGTACAATCTAATGCAAGTGGGCTTTCATGCAAAATTAATCATGCTGAAAGGGTCTTTATAGAAGAACTTAATGAAAGAATGGGGAAGAAAGTTTCAAAAGAAGGAATGAGGGGTGAATCAAAGCAAGGGGAAGAGAACATTTGAAAGAAAGAAATACATCCAAAGTTACATTTGCATTTGGCAAAGAAATGGAAATTATGCACCATTCACGAAAAGTAAGGGAATGATACCACAGAAATGGTGGGTTGGAGTGACTGATAAGAATTATTTGATGAAAGATCAAGTGCTAACAGGACACGATGCTAGTATAAGGGGAAAATATTATGTTTATGGCAAATCTGCTTATTTTCAGTTGCTGCACAATCGGGTGGGACGTTGCTATGCAGTCTTACTCATTCTAGAGAGATATTATATAGATAACCTGCATAGATGGAACTATACCTATCTACTGAGAAGTAGGCATAGCTTTGAACAGATACTGGGAGTTATCTTTGTCATTTTAATGCCTTCTGTTGGAACACATTTATATAGTGTTAAAATTACAACACTGTCTACCTTAGTGGATAATTCAGTGAATCATCTGGGGGGACAGTGTTGCTTCTTTGAAATGTAATGCATTGCACGAATGAAAGGAACACATTTATATAGTGTTAAAATTACAACACTGTCTACCTTAGTGGATAATTCAGTGAATCATCTGGGGGGACAGTGTTGCTTCTTTGAAATGTAATGCATTGCACGAATGAAACTCGAACTCTGGATAACATAGATAATGTAGGGCTCATACTCCATCTTGTTTGTGGCACTTACTGTCAAGTATCCTGTGTCATGTGGACAAAATCATATTTTCATAATGTTTGAATGTACTCTTCACAGACAAGACAACAAACTTCATGCAAATATTGAAATGTTGCTTCAGCACAAGTGCTCCTGCTCAAGGTTTTCACCTAGCTGTTTTAGCAGAAACACTCCTAATGTAACTATATTTGTTCTAATACAGGTAGTGTCCATGAGAAACTCGATTGTGTAACAAATAAACAAGATTTTCTAAAAGTATTTTCTTACACAACGGCAATGAATGTATGAAATATATTGCTTGCACCCTATAAAATGGAACTGTTTTCGGAGGTACTAAAGCCTTGTATTACCGACCTTTGGAGGCAAATCAATGCAGAATTGCTCTCCCATTTTATACTTTGTAACTTGCTGGGCTGAACCTTATTGCGTTCATTGATGGATTCTTTACTTTGACAGAAATGTGCACTTTGATTTATTGTTAAATTGATTTTGACTATATACATTTATTTCTGTACGATAAAACTTGAAATTAAGGCCCATATTTATACTTTTTTTGCGCCGCATTTGCGTCGTTTTTTGACGCAAAAACGGCGCAAACTTGCAAAATGCCATTGTATTTTGTAGGTTTGCGCCATTTTGCGTCAAAAAGCGGCGCAAATGCGGCGCTAAAAAAAGTATAAATACTGGCCTAAACCTTTAAGGTTTACGACTTGTCTGTTTGTGATTTTTGTAGAACCAAATGAGTGCTACGTGCTAAACTGAAATTGTCATTTAGAATGATTTAATGAGACCCAGGTTCCCCCAGAAGCACCAAAATCCGTAAAGGGACGATTAAGAGGACATGTTGCTGTGACATGTTGCTGAATGATGCAGTCTCCCTGTATAACCTGATGACAGGTTCCTCAAATGCCACCTAATAGATATCCAAAATCTGTTGAATGGGATACAAACCTCTGGGGGAGGACTCCTTCATTCCTTTCCAGATCTGTAATGGCTGCAGGAGCTTACCTTATGTCAAAGAGCGAACACCTAAGCAAATACCTGTGAACAACACCTGCACTCTGCAAGACACGCAGTAACTCCGGGACAGGGGAGGCACTGGCACTTGTGAGGCAGAAGAGTAACAACTATGGAATGTGGAGATTTGAAAGTGAGACATGGAGGGACAAGTAGTATCAGACATTGAGGCAGAGAGTGCAGATCCCATACATCAGGACAGACAAAGATGAAATCGAATATCCATTGGTTGCACTCACACAGGTTTTGTGAAAGCTGTATGACTCAGTCACTCCCATGGAACCTTCAGCATTGGGCTAATCCATGACTAGCCGGTGAAATAAAAGCCATTACACTATGATGCCTAACAGCGCCAGCGCTGCGCTATAAAAAAACTACACAACGTACCATGTTCCTGTGACATAGATGTTTTTGTGCAACATTTTCAAAATGTTTGTTTTTTCAGTCTTACAAGAAAATACTGATATGGCTAATATGACAGCCCTACACTTGCCAAAGATGCCTACTCCTGCATTAGTATTCATGGCCTTACCTATGATGGCCTGTAAAACATCATCAAACCTTCCCTTAACTACTTGCTGGCACACAGTCGGCAGCCCTGCCCTTACCTAAGATGGCCAGCACTACATCGTCTCGAAGTACCTCCATGGAGCCAGAGCAGATGAAGTAGAGGGCCTGTAGGGCGTCTCCTTGCCGGATCAGGTACTCGCCCGGGGTGCAGAATGAGGGCTTGATGCTAAGCGAGAGCGAGCGCAGGCAGCCACGACTGGCTGAGTCAAAGATGGGCAGCTGAAGGATCTCCTTGTTCAGGTGCATGGCAATGTCTGCCCTCAGCTCATCCGGGAGGCTGCGCAGGAGCTGGAGGGAGGGAACAAAACAGCCGTCAGGGATCTTCACTACTGAACACAAGCACTCATCAGATCCTTCCCTAGTAGGAGCTGGGCTGGATCTAAACCTCTTCTTTGGCCTACCTTTTGACTCAACATTTCTTCCTAGCAACAACTCGTATGGATTTTTATAGACCCCTGTGGGGTAGAGTGCAGTATACAAGTGCAGTGAAGTAACAGTACTTAGAAGAGTAGTTGAAGTAGTGGTATCAGAGGTAGGGATGGTAGCAGCAGTAGTAGTATTCTTGACACATGGAATAGCAGGAGGAAGAGGAGGAGAGGAGGATTAGGAGTAACAGCAGTAAGAGGAAAACAGTAGTAGCATGGGCAGAGGAGGAGGAGAAGGGAAAGAGTAACAGTAATAGCAGTGGTAGAAGTAATATGAGTAGCATTAGAGGTGGGAAGTTAGGTTTAGTAGTATTGGTAGTAGTTGTAGTAGTAGGAGTTGTAGCAGGGAGAAAGTATGACTAGCAGGGTAAGCTACTGCAATACTAAAGGGATGTGTAGATGGGAAAGAGAAGGAGTAGTACTAGGAGGAGAGGTTACAATAATGGAAGTAGCAGTACTGGTATAAAAAAGAAGTGAGGAGTAGGGGATCCATTAGCAGTAAAAAGAGTGGAATAGCACTGGTAGATGTGGTTAGTGTATGGAGCAGAAACAAGTGCAGTACATATGTTTTTCAATGCAGATTTCTGTACAGTTGTAAAGATTCAAAGACTTAATGGACCTACGTCCAGTTCTTTAAATGGGTCGGTACTGTCCGTTACTGAGTACCAGCACTTTTTTATTTTGAGAGGGAAAGTACCAGCACATTTCAAGAAAAATTTTATACTTTTAATTGGAGAGTACCGTCACTTCTCAGAAACAAGCAGGTACTCTGGCACTTTAATTTTTCCATTTCAAGCACTGACAACGTCAACACAGACCGCTGTTTAACCCCCTACATGAAATACGCCATACAGAGAGACATGGGGTGCAAAACGAATCAAGCTTTTTTACAAGGTATAAGGTATCAACTTCTTGGAGTACCTTCTACCTCACAGTGTATAACTGAGCCCAAAGTTCATGCTGAGTGCACTTAAGGTATCTTAGAGAGGGACCTTAGTGAAAACAATTCCTTCAATAGGAACCCCACTCCTTACCCTGAGTTTTCAACCATGTAGGGAAAGACAGTACTCTTCAAAGTATCCAAGGCGTGTGTTAGATATGTGCCCGGGGCAGCGTAAGGGTGCAGTGTGGACAGACCATAAGCACGTTGCACTGTGAGGCTCAACTTCACGTACACTTGGCACCCTGATTTTGAACTGGTCTTTCTTTCACCCATTAAACATGCCTATGTGATGTAAAACACACACCAAAAGTATTTTCAACAGGAATCAAGCACTGGTGAGTACAAATAAATGGTTAAATGCTTCAGGTGCTAAAGTCTTCTTCTGGTAAGCAACCAAACGTCTAAAAGGTGGTGGGAGGACTGTCGTAGTTTGACTTTTGCTCTAGGCAAGACTGCTGGTTTGAGGAGCACAGTACTTATGTTTGTAGGTGACTAAGTCAATCCTACAACAAGTCGCAACTGTCATCCAAAACCCTTCCGGCTCATAAGCAGCACCTCACCAAAAACCCAAACAGTAGAAGGTGATTTGTGGCAGCCTTTACGCATGGACTCAAGAGTGCAACATCTCAGGGAGGTCGTGGTTAAATGGAGATTCCCCCTTTCTCACATGAACAAAGTCTCAGTCAAATACACCGGCAATGAAGGAGATACAGTAAAGTTTTTCAATAGGTTTTATTAACAAGAGTGCAATCTACGATAAGTTTCATGAACTGCAATGATTAGGATAATGAGCAGTGCAAGAAACTGAACTGTAAAGATGACAGTCGTGAATACAAAGACCCCCACCATCCTGCAACAGCATGAAATGACATGAGATGTGAAATATGCCCTAATACCCTAACATGATGAGCCTGCCCTCTAACCTGAAGAGAGCTAGGTGTGATAAACCCAATATGCCAATGCCATGTACATAAAAAGAGCCCTCCAACCCTCGGATTGAGGTCTCTAGATCAGACTCTGGGGGGACATGAAGACTGGGTCAGCATCAATGCGACATGTAGCATCAATAGTGTTGATGGCTTATGGTAGGAACCCCTCTAACTATCTGTCCGTGTAATGTGATTTATACAGATCTGATCAGACTCCTGACGTAGGGGCCGCAGTCATATAAACAATTCCCTCGAAAGCGCAAAGAGGGAAAGTACCTAATATTAATACCTACAGTTTGTTTATCTTTGGCACTGATAGTGACACCTTAGCACAGTGGCACTGATAACATGAAACTAAAACATTGGCCTAAGTAAGAACAATGCAGCCATCTTGGAAAGATGTAATTAAATAATTGCGCTAAAACCGAACAAACTAAGTAGGGTAAAAGTCACTGGGTGACGAGGGCACAAGTCTGCAAGCCAGAAGGCTAAGCTAACTCCTGCTTCCCATTAAAACAAGATAGGATTCACTACAGGACTGCTTGCAATAAGTCTAACCACCAGCAATCACTCAGGGTAGAACTCCAACCCACTGTCATTTTGCCCACCATGCCACCTCAGTTTGGACCCAGTCATATGCAAATCAGTCTCAACCCTGCTCCAATAGGAATAGTCCCCCCAAACTGCCTGAGCAGATCTTACCTTAACTGGAACACAAGCAACCCAAAACCGGTTTTGACCTGATTGGGGCTCGTCAGTCAGGTGAAGCTGTTCTCCTGTATTATTGCTCCCACGTTGTGGGCTCCATTTTATAATTACTCCAGTGCGTTAGAGGATAGAATTGGAACCTCCTCCTCATTGTATTTAATGTACAGCATTCCCCAGGGATCCTACTCTGTAGCTCTTTATCCTGAGGGGCTGCGACAGCAGGTGTTTTTTGCTGATAGTTATCACCTTCTAAGAAGTCATACATCTTGTGGGGGAGGTCAGGAGAAGCCAGCACAGGAGGGGCATATGGAATCAGCATGAGAAAGTGAGGACTCGAAGAAAGGAGGAGAGAGGGGCAACACACAGATAGATACTGGTGTTAGGCTTTGTTTTAGGTTGTATTACCTGCTGCTTAAATATTTCAATGGATTTTTATGATTTTTATGATGATGTTATCAGTTTAAACATAAATAAAGCAATAGAAAAAAGGAAACTGGAGTGCATTGGTGAAATGTGTTACAGTTGTGCAGAGAACGGTGGTGTTGAGATGAGACAGGTGTTTGAAAAAGGGTACTGATGGATAATAAAATGCTATGGGGGATAAAAGAGTTGGCAAGGCAACAGGAATGCGAGAAAAAGACAGGCAGTGGAAAGTAAAAGGCACAGAGAAGGGTACAGAATGATGAAACGACATGGGTACAAAAGCAAACATGAAGCCCAGCTCATGGAAGGAACTAAGTGAACATGGCCAGTGCATAGAAAGAGTGCATGAAGAGCAAAATGATGGGGTGACATTGTGAAAGGAGTGCTGGTAGGGGGGAATCGAGTTAGGGAACAATGCTATTTCTCCAAGAAGGGTAGCTTCATGGAATTACTCAACACTGAATATCTCTGCCTCTTTTTCACAAGAAATGCTGCTTCCCCAAAGATATCTTAAACTAGTGCCTATTTAAGAAGAGCAATACATTGAAAATGATGTTGGGCGGTAGATTCACTGAAGATGGATTCTAGCACTGAAGATGGATTCTAGCACTGAAGATGGATTCTAGCCTTTTCAAGCCAGTCGGCTGCCAGAGTCCATTTTACAGTGCAGTGTTAGCTAGCTCACAGTTAATTTTGCCATCTGAAAAGATCAAATAATTTTTTATTTTAAAAAGTTCCCATGTACTTTCCTATGTTATTGGTGTTGTCAGGTGATATGAAGGGTTCCTTTCAAACCTAGAATTGAAGAGATTTCTTCATACATTACAGAAAAACAAAGAAAGGGAATTAATTTCATTTATAATAAAGTCATAAATTGCCTATAGAAGGAAGAAAAGACAGTTCTTAGAGAATCATCATTAGTATGGCGCCCTTAGAGGTTAGTAAGAGCACAAGGCTGTATGTTTCTCATCCATCTGGCCAATGGAGCTTGGAAGGATACCTTTACAAGTGCCAGAGGTTGCTGCATGAAAGGGAGAAGGCTGGAGTGTGTCATATTTACTACCACATGGCGTATTCCTGCTCTCTGCCCGCGCTGGTGCACAATATGCTGCCTAGCGCCAACGCAGGCACCCTCCCCCATGGTGCATGTGTGACTGCATTTCTAGCAGGATTTTTTTTTAGTGCCTGAAGGGACACCTTCCTGCACACAAAAATCATCTGAGGCTTTTTCTTCTTTCTAAGTGTGCTGCAGAATGTATCACACTTAGAAAAAGGAAACAAAGAGCAGAGGCATTTTAACGCATGGAAAGAGTGGGCAACTGCCCAGGGCCCCCACCTTTCAAGGTCCTCTTCAGTCTCAAATATAACTATTTCGGTATGCAAACCTTTTGCCTCTTTGTCTACCTCTACCTCTTTCTCCCTTTGAAAAGATAATCTTAAGGATTTTTGGCTCTAAGCAAGGCATATTTCATTTTTTTAAATTAAATACTTTTTATTTGTTGCAACTTACTGGCCATACGAACAGAAAACATTTTCATCCTTATATGGACACGGCATATTTCAACTATTTTTGAGTATCCTTTCTGAAAGTTTGGCATTGTAAAGGCTGGAGTTATCAGAAATTGGATACTAAAATTTAAAGGGGCCCCCAAAAATGCTTTGCCTGGAGCCCCAAAAATCCACAAGGCCAACACTGACAATGAGGAGAAATAAAGATATTTTTGTTGCACCTGCTCTTGGGAGGTGTAACATTTTGACACATTCCCAGGCATACCAGTTTTGGTAAATCTTGGAATGCTCCAAAATCCATGGGCAGATGCATAGAATCTCCCACGCATCCACCCATGGAATGCCTTCCCAGGGCAGAGAAAGGCAAGGTAGCAATTTGCGGTGCCTTAAGTTACTTCAGATTCACCAAGCAACACAGGGCCATGCAAGGTGATCTATAGTTGGGTGGGAACAGAAAGTAGTCTAATTTGTAAAGGAAGTGGTAAAAAGTATTTGGCAGAATTACCTCTGCTGTTCCCATGTTAGCAGTATTTGAGCACCACATTGCCCACTGGAAGAGCACCTCCCAACAGCGGATTTTCCACTTCCACAGCAAATTAGAGGGTTTTCTTTTAGCACTCAATTCTAAATAAGGCCCTACTGTATGCCTGGCACAGGAGAAAGAAAGTCTCACCTCTCTGTCCAAAATCTCAGATCTGTGTTCTTATTTACCAGCGGATAGAGATTTTTAAGGCATAGGAAGAACCTGTGTTGACTTTTCTTGGTTTACCTAAAGGCCCTGATTTTGAGTGACCACTCATTTGAAGGTCATTTGAAAACATGGCATCACCTATTGCGAGTATGCTTTTAGCACCTCATCAACTAGGCAGAAACGGATGACAATCAAGCCACCACTATGACCATTAATTTTGAAAAGGCGCTTGGTACTGAGTTGAGGCCTAGATTTAAGATCACTGCCCACACAAAAGCTCAGCAACAAACAAAAAGATGTTGGAAGGAATTCTTGACGTAATCTCAGGATGGATCCCAAACCATTGTTTTCAGTGGTGTCTTGGTGACGGGGTGGGTCAGAGGGGAATTGGTGGGGCTGATAGGGCTGGTGGGGCCGGTTCCCCATCTGTAAAAAAAAACAATTCCTGGCTCTCCCTAATGCCCTACCACAGGTGACAATCGGCAAACACAGACACTGATCTCTCTGTCTGGGAACAACAATATTGTTTCTGTTTCCATTTCACATTTTACTTTCACTTGCATTCCCAAAGAGTATTTGATTTTTCCAGGATTGTGTGGGTCTGTATTTTTTTCATATAACATATTACTCATGTATAGGGTCTACTGTGAAAAGATTTGCTCCTGTGGAGCTGTGTGTGTTCAGGTTGAGGGTGGGCCATGACTAAGAGCTATGGAGTTCGGGTTAGTCAATGGATCATAAAGGGGTTTGGAATATACAGTCATACAGTCCTTGGCCTCTGTGCACAGCACACAGAGCAATGTACAGCTGTTTCAAATGTAATTGTTATTATATGCAAAAGTGGGTGATGGAGGTAAACAGCTGTCAAAATATTGAGGGCGAGAAAGTTACAGAAAATGCAAATGCAATGCATATAGGTGAATGGGTGTACTATGTGGAGGGATTGGTTAAGTGAAGAAGATGCAAGGAAGTATGTGCATGAGAGAGTGAAAAGAGGTCGCTGAAGAGTACAGAGATGAGATATAAGATATGCAGATTATGTTTCTCAGAAAGATATGAGAAAAGTGAGTAAATGACTAATGATAGATGGCAGAAGAGAGTGGTGGGAAAAGGAGAACTAGAGTGACTGAGACACTCCGTAGACCTTGCCCCTTCCACAGATCATAGTCATGTCTAATTCACAGTGTTCTTCATCGGTTTACACACATATATATATATATATATATCAACGGTTTACACATATATATATATATGTTCGATGGCATGTGTAGCTGCAGATACACATGCTGTGCACATCCCGCCATCTGGTGTTGGGCTCGGAGTGTTACAAGTTGTTTTTCTTCGAAGAAGTCTTTTCGAGTCACGAGACCGAGGGACTCCTCCTATTTCGACTCCATTGCGAATGGGCGTCGACTCCATCTTAGATTGTTTTTTTTCCGCCATCGGGTTCGGACGTGTTATTTTTCGCTCCGTGTTTCGGGTCGGAAAGTTAGTTAGAATCTCGGAAAAAACGTCGGTATTATTTGCGTTCGGTTTCGGGTTAGTTACAACAGATCGACACCGAATTTTGAAGAGCTCCGGTGGCCCTTCGGGGTTTTTTCGATCCCCCGTCGGGGCCTGGTCGGCCCGGCCACGTGTGACTTCAAGGCTGATGGAACGGACCCCATTCCGCTTCTGTCCAAAATGCCAT
Organism: Pleurodeles waltl; assembly: GCF_031143425.1. Taxonomy (NCBI): domain Eukaryota; kingdom Metazoa; phylum Chordata; class Amphibia; order Caudata; family Salamandridae; genus Pleurodeles; species Pleurodeles waltl. Next base: position 51,045,339 of record NC_090443.1, read on the forward strand.
AACAAGTATCCGTATACGGATCAGCATCTGGTCTGTAACTTGTGCTTGTCCCCAGAGCACAAGGAAGATACTTGTGAGGCCTGTCGAGCGTTTCGGTCCAGAAAGACGTTAAGAGACCGAAGAGCCAGAAGACTGCAGATGGCGTCGACGCCGACAGGACAAGAGCGGTTCGAGGAGGAAGCTTTCTCTATCCACGAGTCGGACTCGGAAGAGCTCGAGGCCAAAGAAATGCTGAAAACCGTGAGTAAGACGTCGAAACATAAGACTCACGAGAAGTCAACAAAAGCCCAGGGGACGCCACCGCCAACAGGCCATGGCTTAACCCCAAAAATAGGTGACCGATCCAAGGCACCGAAAAAGGGCACGCTGGTGTCGAAGTCATCCGACTCCGGTCGAGATACCGCCACACAGCAATCTCGGACCCGAGACATCAGCTCAGAGAAATTTCGGCACTGTGACAGCGGCACCGAACAAATTCGGCACTGAGACACCACCACGCCGAAAATTACAAAGGTTTCTTCGGAGCCTAAAAAGACGTCCGAAAAAGTTTCGGTTCCGAAACATCCAGCCTCGGAGCCGAAAACAGGTTCCTATACAGAGGAACAAGGATTGTCCTCCCAAATGCAAAAACATAGATTCGGAGAGGAACTTCAAGCAGTAGAGCCAGACTATACTCAAAGGAGGCTCCACATTCAACAAGACACAGGGAAGATAACCACTCTTCCCCCAATTAAAATAAAAAGAAAACTTGCCTTTCAAGAAAAGGACAAGGAGCCACAGGCAAAGGTGGCAAGGAAAACAACTCCACCACCGTCTCCACCACCATCAGTGCACACATCACCAGTAGCAACTCCTCCACTGATGCACTCCCCGACTCATACTACCATGAGTCAAGATGATCCCGATGCATGGGACCTTTATGATGCTCCAGTATCGGACAACAGCCCAGACTCGTACCCTGCCAGGCCGTCCCCACCTGAGGACAGTACATCTTACACACAGGTGATCACAAGGGCAGCAGCTTTCCATAACGTCACCTTGCATTCCGAACCAATTGAGGATGACTTTTTGTTTAACACGCTATCCTCCACTCATAGCCAATACCAAAGACTACCTATGCTCCCAGGAATGCTAAAACATTCAAAACAAATCTTTCAGGATCCTGTTAAAGGCCGAGCCATAACTCCGAGGGTGGAGAAAAAGTACAAGCCACCGCCAACAGATCCAGTTTATATTACAACGCAGTTAACACCAGACTCAATAGTTGTCGGGGCAGCTCGTAAGAGAGCAAACTCTCATACCTCGGGGGACGCACCACCTCCAGACAAAGAGAGTCGCAAATTTGATGCTGCGGGCAAAAGGGTTGCAGCACATGCAGCAAACCAATGGCGCATTGCCAATTCACAAGCACTTTTGGCAAGATATGATAGAGCTCACTGGGATGAGATGCAACATTTGATAGAACACTTACCCAAGGAGTTCCAAAAAAGAGCACAACAAGTGGTGGAAGAAGAACAAAGTATCTCTAATAATCAGATACGGTCTTCAATGGATGCAGCAGATACGGCTGCAAGGACAGTAAATACTGCAATAACAATAAGAAGGCACGCATGGCTGCGCACGTCAGGGTTCAAGCTGGAAATTCAACAAGCCATGCTAAATATGCCATTTAATGAACAGCAGTTGTTTGGGCCGGAAGTCGACACTGCTATTGATAAACTCAAGAAAGACACTGATACAGCAAAAGCCATGGGCGCACTCTACTCCCCGCAGAGCAGAGGCACATTTCGCAAAACACCTTTTAGGGGAGGGTTTCGAGGACAACCTACAGAAACCACAACATCACAAACAAGGCCCACTTACCAAAGCCAATATCAGCGGGGAAGTTTTCGGGGGCAATATAGAGGGGGACAATTCCAAAAAAATAGAGGAAAATTCCAAAGCCCCAAAACTCCTCAAAATAAGCAGTGACTTACAAGTCACACATCCCCATCACATAACACCTGTGGGGGGAAGACTAAGCCAATTTTACAAACATTGGGAGGAGATAACAAGATACTTGGGTACAAGCAATTATCCAGCATGGTTATTGCATAGAATTTCTCGAATTCCCTCCAACAGTCCCACCGAAAACACACAGTATGTCAAAACAACATATAAATCTTCTAGGATTAGAAGTTCAAGCATTGCTCCAAAAAGAGGCACTAGAATTAGTACCAAAACAAGAACTAAACACAGGAGTTTACTCACTGTACTTTCTGATACCCAAAAAAGACCAAAGTCTAAGACCTATACTAGATCTCAGAATATTAAATACATACATCAAACCAGACCACTTTCACATGGTTACGTTACAAGAAGTAATCCCACTGCTCAAACAACAAGACTACATGACAACACTGGATCTAAAGGATGCATATTTCCATATACCAATACATCCTTCACACAGAAAGTACCTAAGGTTTGTATTCCAAGGGATACATTACCAATTCAAAGTGTTGCCATTCGGAATAACAACTGCGCCAAGAGTTTTTACAAAATGTCTAGCAGTAGTAGTTCACATATCAGAAGGCAGCAAATACATGTGTTCCCGTACCTAGACGATTGGTTAATCAAAACCAACACGCAAATACAGTGTTCACAACACACAAATTATGTCATAGAAACCCTACACAAACTAGGTTTCTCAATCAATTACTCAAAGTCACACCTTCTGCCGTGTCAAACACAGCAATACCTAGGGGCAACAATCAACACAGTAAAAGGCATTGCCACTCCAAGTCCACAAAGAGTCCAAACATTTCACAATGTAATACAAGCCATGTATCCAAACCAAAAGATACAGGTCAAATTGGTAATGAAACTGCTAGGCATGATGTCTTCATGCATAGCCATTGTCCCAAACGCAAGGCTGCACATGCGGCCCTTACAACAGTGCCTAGCATCACAATGGTCACAAGCACAGGGTCAACTTCTATATCTGGTGTTGATAGACCGCCAAACATACATCTTGCTTCAATGGTGGAACAGTATAAATTTAAACCAAGGGCGGCCTTTTCAAGACCCAGTGCCACAATACGTAATAACGACAGATGCATCCATGACAGGGTGGGGAGCACACCTCAATCAGCACAGCATCCAAGGACAATGGGACATTCAGCAAAGACAGTTTCATATAAATCACTTAGAACTGTTAGCGGTGTTTCTAGCGCTGAAAGCATTTCAACCCATAATAACCCACAAATACACTCTTGTCAAGACAGACAACATGACAACAATGTATTACCTAAACAAACAGGGAGGAACACACTCGACACAGTTGTGTCTCCTGACACAAAAAATATGGCATTGGGCGATTCACAACCACATTCGCCTAATAGCACAATTTATTCCAGGGATTCAGAATCAGTTAGCAGACAATCTCTCTCGGGATCACCAACAGATCCACGAATGGGAAATTCACCCCCAAATACTGAACACTTACTTCCGAATTTGGGGAACGCCACAAATAGATCTATTTGCAACAAAAGAAAACTCAAAATGCCAAAACTTCGCATCCAGGTACCCACAACATCAGTCTCAGGGCAATGCACTATGGATGAACTGGTCAGGGATATTTGCGTACGCTTTTCCCCCTCTCCCACTTCTTCCATATCTAGTAAACAAGTTGAGTCAAAACAAACTCAAACTCATACTAATAGCACCAACATGGGCAAGGCAACCTTGGTACACAACACTACTAGACCTTTCCGTAGTACCTCATATCAAACTACCAAACAGACCAGATCTGTTAACACAACACAAACAACAGATCAGACATCCAAATCCAGCATCGCTGAATCTAGCAATTTGGCTCCTGAAATCCTAGAATTCGGGCACTTAGGGCCAGATGTAGCAAAATAACATTTTGCGACTTGCAAATTGCGAGTACTAGCGACTCGCAGTTTGCAACTCGCAAAATGTTATGCAGAAAGGTGTCTCAGACACCTTCTGCGAGTCGGTATGGGGTCGCAAAGACCCACCTCATTAATATTAATGAGGTGGGTCACAAATTGCGGCCCCATACCGAGTCTAGGCACTCGCAAACATGGAGGCCTGCTGTCGTCAGCAGACCTCCATGTTCGTGACTGCTTTCAACAAAGCAGTTTTTTTTTTTTTAAGTGTAGCCCGTTTTCCTTCAAGGAAAACGAGCTGCACTTAAAAAAAAAACCGAAACCTTTAGTTTCGGTTTTTTTCAGAGTAGGCAGTGGTCCATAGGACCACTGCCTGCTCTGAAAAAATAAGTTTGTGAGCATTCACAAAGGCGAAGGGGTCCCTTGGGGACCCCTTCCCCTTTGCGAATGAGTTACCATCCACTTCAAGTGGATGGTAACTGCGAGTTGATTTGCGACCGCTTTCGCGGTCACAAATCAACTTAAATCGCGGTGCGAGTCGCAAATAGGAAGGGAACACCCCTTCCTATTTGCGAGTCGGAAACACATTTTGCGAGTCGGTTCCGACTCGCAAAATGTGTTTCTGCATCGCTTGAGGGCTTTTGCACTTCGCAAACGGCGTTTTTCGCCGTTTGCGAGGTGCAAAAGCCTACCTACATCTGGCCCTTAGACCTCACACAGGAATGTATGGAGGTCATAAAACAAGCTAGAAAACCTACCACTAGACACTGCTATGCAAATAAGTGGAAAAGATTTGTTTATTACTGCCATAATAATCAAATTCAACCTTTACACGCATCTGCAAAAGATATAGTAGGATACTTACTACATTTGCAAAAATCAAAACTAGCTTTCTCTTCCATTAAAATACATCTTACTGCAATTTCAGCTTACCTGCAAATTACGCACTCAACTTCATTATTTAGGATACCAGTCATAAAAGCGTTTATGGAAGGCCTAAAGAGAATTATACCACCAAGAACACCACCAGTTCCTTCATGGAACCTCAACATTGTCTTAACACGACTCATGGGTCCACCTTTTGAGCCCATGCACTCTTGTGAAATGCAATACTTAACGTGGAAAGTTGCATTTTTAATTGCCATCACATCTCTAAGAAGAGTGAGTGAAATTCAAGCATTTACCATTCAAGAACCATTTATTCAAATACACAAAAATAAAGTTGTTCTACGGACAAATCCTAAATTTTTACCAAAAGTAATCTCACCGTTCCACTTGAATCAAACAGTAGAATTACCAGTGTTCTTCCCACAGCCAGATTCTGTAGCTGAAAGAGCACTACATACATTAGACATCAAAAGAGCACTAATGTACTACATTGACAAAACTAATTCGAAAGACAAAACAACTATTTATTGCCTTTCAAAAACCTCATACAGGAAATCCAATTTCAAAACAAGGCATTGCTAGATGGATAGTTAAGTGCATTCAAACCTGCTATCTTAAAGCTAAAAGAGAACTGCCTATTACACCAAAGGCACACTCAACCAGAAAGAAAGGTGCTACCATGGCCTTTCTGGGAAATATTCCAATGAACGAAATATGTAAGGCAGCAACATGGTCTACGTCTCATACATTTACCAAGCACTACTGTGTAGATGTGTTAACTGCACAACAGGCAACAGTAGGTCAAGCTGTACTAAGAACATTATTTCAAACTACTTCAACTCCTACAGGCTGAACCACCGCTTTTGGGGAGATAACTGCTTACTAGTCTATGCACAGCATGTGTATCTGCAGCTACACATGCCATCGAACGGAAAATGTCACTTACCCAGTGTACATCTGTTCGTGGCATTAGTCGCTGCAGATTCACATGCGCCCACCCGCCTCCCCGGGAGCCTGTAGCCGTTTAGAAGTAGATCTTAAACATTTGTACATTTGTAAATATATTACTTTAAACTTCATTATGTACATACGCATTCACTCCATTGCATGGGCACTATTACTAGCATACACAACTCCTACCTCACCCTCTGCGGGGAAAACAATCTAAGATGGAGTCGACGCCCATGCGCAATGGAGTCGAAATAGGAGGAGTCCCTCGGTCTCGTGACTCGAAAAGACTTCTTCGAAGAAAAACAACTTGTAACACTCCGAGCCCAACACCAGATGGCGGGATGTGCACAGCATGTGAATCTGCAGCGACTAATGCCACGAACAGATGTACACTGGGTAAGTGACATTTTCCATATACTGTATATATATTTATATATGCACTGAACAAAACAAAGGTTACAGGGACGTTATAGTTAGGCTCACATTTTAAATGTACCAAACCATAGAAATTCACCTGCTATAGTAAGAGTTATCTCAAGTAACTATAAATCGTGCCCTAAGGTAACTATAACTTGCGCACCCACCAAGCAAGCTTTTTCGTCAAAAATGTTACTGCAAATATTACATTGATATTATCAAAGATGTTATCAAAGATGTCCTGAGTGCAGCAATTTGTGGGGTAATTAGCAGTGCATGGCGAGGACGTAAGTTAAAGTTACTTGAGATAACTCTAACTTTAAAATGTGAGCCTAACTATAACGTCCCTGTAACCTTTGGTTTTTTAAGTGAATTTCTATGTTTTTTTAAGGTAAGCAATTTTGATTACTAACCATTAATCCAACCACCGGCAGACATTGTGGCCAACCCTTTTAACCACCCAACCTCATGCTGCTCAGAGCCTTTTGCCATGCACAGCAGTAATTGGCAGCAGGTCTGCATGCCCCACTCTCTGGACCGATTTTGGCCCAGGGGAGCACATCACACAGGGCCTGGCCTAATTATTTAACTTTTTTTTGGTGGGAGGGGGGCAGTGTGGCCCCCTCCCCAGGGCCGATCTTAACCCCAGGGACCCCATCTCCCAGGGCCCAGCCTAATTATTAATTATTTTTTTTGGTCAGCGGAGTTGCATGCCCCCCCCCCCCTCCCCAGGATGATCTCGGCCCGGGGACTCCATCCCCCGAGGTCTGGCCTAATTTTTTGTTTTTTTGGGGGGGGGAGGGGGCCACGTGGCCCCACCCCAAGGCTGATCTCAGCCCCAGAGATCCCATCCCCTGGGGCCCGGCCATGTGACTTGGGTGCTCCCTCTCATCAGAGCAGTTTCCTCTGTTTTCCTGCCTGCATCCCACGGGCAGGGAAACAGAGAAAACCTCTGCTCTCAGTGAGGGAGAGCTGTTTGACTCCCACCAAGCTTCCACCAAGTCACAGCTAATAGCTATGTCCCGGGGGTGGGCACCCTGGCCCATAGCGGGAGCTGGCCCTGAGGGTTGGTGGTCCCCAGGGCCATCATAGGCTCCACGAGAGGGGCTGTGCGCCCCCCCTCCTATGTAATAACCCCAGGAGGGTGGTAGTCCCTGGGGTCCGGGGGTCCGCAGCGAACCCCTTATGGGTTTTAAAATTAGCCCTGGCGAGATGGTGGCCCTCAGGGCTGTGGGGGGGCCGGACATCCCCCGAATTGTTTACAGTAAGTGTACCAGGGAGGTGGCGGCTCTGGGACTGCGGGGGGCAGGCATTCCCCCCCCCCATTGTTTAGAATAAGTGCCCTGTGGAGGTGGGGGTCCCCGGGGCTGCAGTGGATTTTAACGCCCCCCTGCATTGAAAATATGAATGCTCCCGAGACCTGGCCCACCCAGGGGCTCCAGTGAAACAAGCGTGGGAGCCCACTATTGTTTTTTTTTAACTTTTCTGCGGATCTGTCTCCTGCTGAAAATTCAAAAATAAAAATGCTTTTTTGCTCTGGGGGGGTAGTCTGGAACCCCAGCACCAGAGCTAAGGGGTCAGGGAGTCCCTACCGTGGCCCCTTTTCTTTTTCTATTTTTTTACATTTTTGTCTGGGACTTGGCTGAATCCGAGTCCCAACATGGTTGCCAACAGTTCATTGTTGAAGTGCTGGCAGCCAATCAGATCTCAGCACGAGATCTGGAGGGTTCGCGAAGCCATCGAGTCCCGATAGATACTAATGTGGTTTTTCTTAAGCTACTAAAAAACTACTGATCAGATTTACACCAAATAACAAAAAAGTTTGCTTTCTGGACCAACAGCTACCTTTCTGCCAAATTTGGTCTAATTTCATCCAGGTGATATCCCTGATCAAAATCCCTATCGAAAAATGAATGGTGAAAAAGAGTTTTGGACCCCCCCCCTTTTTGTCTCTGCACTGCTTGACAGATCACCCTGAAACTTTCCAGACTGCAGGTCATGTGAGCGTCAATTTTTTTGGGGAAAATTTTGTAAAGCTTTGTCAGCCTGCGCCAGAGATGTAGGCAAGTTTAAAATTGCTTTTTTTACAGAAACTATGTCCTAAGGTTTTAACGATAACTACCCAGTGGCAACCGCCACTAGCATATATATATATATATATATATATATATATATATATATATATATATATATATATATATATATATTTATTGGGAAAAAAGGTTAAAGGAATATTATAATTAGGTTAAAATGTCAGTTAAAACACACCATTTTAAACTAACAAAATCCTTGAAATTCACAAGTTATAATTATCTCAAGTAACTATAACGTGTGCCCTAAAATACAAACAAATAGCATATGCACGGCGTTATGGGGCACTCCTTGTCCCCCCCCTAAGGCCCTGGCCCACCCTTGGATGTTTATATCCTCCCAAACCTTTTGCCTTCACCTCTCCTGTTTTGCTGTTTTCATTATGTTTAGTTCTCTGTGCACTTTACCACTGCTAACCAGTGCTAAAGTGCTTGTGCCTCTCCCTAAAACATGGTACAATTGGCTTACACCTCACTTCTACATTTAATTTACATGTACATCACTAGTATAAGGTACTAAATGTACCCAGGGCCAGTAACTTAAATGCTACTAATGGGCCTGCAGCACTCAATGTGCCACCCACTAAGGTAGCACTTTAAAATGTGTCCCAGGTCTGCCATTGCAGCTTGTAGTGCAGTTTTAAATTGCCATTTCAACCTGGAAAAATAAACCTTTTCCCAGGCCTACACCTTCCTTTTTAATTCGTATAAGTCACCCCCTAAGATAGGCCTTAAAGGCCCCTACAGCAGGGGGCATTGTATTTAAAACGTAGGACAAGTGGGCTAAAATTTTACGTGTCCTGGTAGCGGAGAACTCCTAAAGTTGTTTTTCACTGCTGTAGGCATATTTCTTCTATTGACTAATAGTGGATTAAATAAGTGCTAATGTTGGAATGGGAGCAGGTAGAAATGTCATATTTAGACTCAAATGAATTATCATTTAAAATTTTCTTTAATGCTAAAGTCGGATTTTAAGTCACAATTCTGAAAATGCCACTTTTAGAAAGTTAAATTTTCTTGTCCTAACATATTGTGCCTTCTGTCAGTATCCTGATTCACATGACTGTGAATGCTCCGCTGTTGGGCTTTGTGTAAGTCCCCAGTCAGGGATTAGGTGCAAGAATGGGCCATTCTGCCAGGATGGTTGGGGTAGAGTTGTTTCCTGACCTACATACACTTTAAAGGGCTTGCCTCCAGCACACACAAAGGATGTTGACGCCAGCCGTTTTTCACCCCAGACTTCTTGGAGCTTTGACAGGGGAAGGGAAGACATTTCCAAAATCAGATGTGGAATTAGTGTGGGAAATACGTAGTGTGGGTATAAGTATTGGTCCCCTGGAACACCTCATTAGTACACTCCTGGACCTGTGGAAGATATCAAAAGGACTGCTGTGCCACAAGAGGACTGCCCTGCTGCTACCAGAGGACTGCCATGCTGCTTGAAGGAGTGCCTTGCTGCTTGAAGGAGACCTGGACCTTCTCCTGCCCTTCTACTATGTACAGTGTTTTTTATAAATTATATTATTTGAGAGGTCGTGAGTGCTGTTATGAATACTATGATTGAACATGCTATAAGGGTTGTAATATGAAAGGGTAAAAGCAGTGCATATGGAAGGAGAGAGTTATTGTTCATTTAGTCTGCTTAGAGATTTCACAACACAATATATAGTGGTGCATTTGTTATAATAAGTTTTGAGTGGTGCACAAATTATAACTGTGAGTTATAACTATAACATTGGAATTTCCAATGTTTATGCAGTTTTGTTTTGTAAATTTGTTATCGAATTTGATTGAGTAAATAGTTATGTCATACGTTCATGATATGCAAAATATTTTTTTTGCCTCCTCCTCCCCAGATCACACATACTAACATGTACGTACCCAACCCACACATACAGCAACTACAGGTAGAACAAGAGAGGACCATCATAAGAGGCAAAGAAAATCCAGGTTGGAAGCCAGCATGGGACCAGCAGATTTAATGGCAAGGGGCGCATCACTACACATGCATCTATAGACAATGTCAGTATGTGAAGCATCATTAGATTATGCATACTGAGCAGAAGAAAATGCTTGTGTTAGAAGGTAAGTGCACAGAAGGAGTCATACATCTCTAGGCCATGAAGCAGGACATAAAGGTTCAGCATTCAAGGTTAGTTGTTCATTTCGGTATATTAGGTCTGCAATCTAATCCTTTATTTAGGCGCCCATCAACCCCCACCATTGGCAGATGACTCGTCTTTTAGCAAGCAATAGGGCCCGAGCCACATATCTCCTATATGCAGCATCCAAGTCTTTGACATGCCCAAGAAGAGCCATGAGGGGAGTCAGCAGGAGTTCCTCCTCCATCATAATGGAGAGAGCAGCTTACACCTCCTGCCAAAAGGAGTGTACCAGCCCACAAGACCAAGCCAACTGAAGGAAATCTACGCCAGCCACCCCACATCTGGTGCAGCAATCATCCTGCCTGAGTCCAAATTTATGCAGTTTGACAGCAGTGTAGTATGCCCTGTGAAGGAACTTGTAATGAATAATTCTGAGTCTACTACTGGATGCTATCTGCACTGTCTGTGCACAGCAGTAATACCACTGCTCATCAGTAAGTGCCATAGCAAGTTCCACATCCCAGTGGTACTGTGCCTGCCACTGATAGCCTGGAGATTCTGCTTGTGCTGTACGATACAACGAGGAAACCAGGTGCCTAGTATGAGTGGCTTAAAGAATGTTATGAAGTGTAGTGAATGTAGGGGGTTTGGCTGGAAAGTCAGTTACAGCTATCTTGGAATTGCATTTCAAGCATTGAACGTGAAGACATCCAGGGGACAAACCGCCAGGTCTCCTAGATAATGGGCGTGTGTAACAAAAGAGGCTGTCATGTTACAGAGCTCCCCAAATGAGTAAAACCTTGCCTCTTAAGCTGGAGCATGCACAGGGTTTCATGGGTGACAAACAGCAAGTTTTGATAATCCAGTGGAAGCAGAGGAGAATACAGAACCTTCTTGCCCACTTTGCAGTATAGTCTCTGCCATGCTCCAAAGTGCACACCACGGTAGACGAGTCAGCTGAGGGATAACCTAAAAGAGTGCCCATGAAAGGAAACAGGAGGAATCAGTGCCATATGTCCTCACTCTATGGCCAGATGGGGGAGAAACGGGGTGGGGCGGTACCAGTGAATAGCATGGTGGGCTTGAGTGCACAGATAATAAAGCCCCATGTCTGGGGCCTCAAAGCTACCCTCTTGAAAGAGTATTGTGAGGGTGTCCCATTGTATTCGAGCCGCTTCCCCACCCATGCTAAACAAATCAACTGAGTTGTTAATGTGCGGAAAAAGGCTTGATTTAATTAGACAGGTATGTTCAGAAAGAGGTACAATAGATAAGACAAAAACACCATCTTAATTTAGGCATTACGCCCCGCTAACCACAATGGGAGCGAAATCCAGTGGGTAATTTGACCAGTGATTGTTGAAAGGGCAGTGCCATAATTAGAGCATGTTACCTCCTCTCTATCATGGGAGATGGCTATACCCAGGTACTTAGGTTCTCCCTGGCACCACTGCAGTGGAAAGTCCGGAGTGGAAGGTGCAGTGGCCTGCCTGAGGGGAAAACGCTGCGATTTTCCCCAGTTAATTTGAATGCCTGGCAGCCCACCAAGCCGAACAAAGGGGCATATTTATACTCTGTTTGCGCCGGAATTGCGTCGTTTTTTTTTACGCAAATCCGACGCAAAGCTAACTCCATATTTATATTTTGGCGTTAGACCCGTCTAGCGCCAAAGATCTTGGCGTTAATGATATGCAAGGTAGGCGTTCCCTTCTAAAAAATTACTCCAAGGCATGTGCGCCTTATTTAAACTCCCGTGCAAAAATGACGCACAGGAGTGGGCGGGTCAGAAAAATGAGGTCCAGCCGCTTTTGCGTCATTTTTTAACGCCTGGTCAGGGCAGGCGTTAAGGGACTTGTGGGCTCGGAAGGAGCCCAGAGGTGCCCTCCCATGCCCCCAGGGACACCCCCTGCCACCCTTGCCCACCCCAGGAGGACGCCCAAGGATGGAGGGACCCATCCCAGGGAACTTAAGGTAAGTTCAGGTAAGTACTTTTTTTCTTTTTTTTTGTGGCATAGGGGGGCCTGATTTGTGCCCCCCTACATGCCACTATGCCCTATGACCATGCCCAGGGGACATAATTCCCCTGTGCATGGCCATTGGGCAAGGGGGCATGACTCCTGTCTTTGCTAAGACAGGAGTCATTTCAATAGGGGTTGGGAGTCCAAAAAAATGTCGCAAATCGGGTTGAGGCCAATATTTTGCCTCAGATCTGACTTGCCCCATTTTTTGACGCCCAAGCTCCATTTTCCCCTACGCCGGCGCTGCCTGGTGTGGGTCATTTTTTTTTACGCACACCAGTCCGCAGCGCTGGCTAACGTCATTCCATAAATAAGGCGCCCGCATGGTGCTTTGGAATGGCGTTAACTTTTTTGACGCACAACTGCGTGGGCGCAGTTGTGCGTCAAAAAGTATAAATATGGCCCAAAGTCCCTCAATATACCATTCAGGCTCAGGTGCGGATCTGAAAGATATAAGGTAATATCGTCCGCTCAAAGGGAAATTAAAAGGTGCTGACTGGGGTAGCACAATGCATAATCACAATACTGCTGCCTCAACTTGGCAGCCAAGAGCTCAACCCCCAAGGTAAGAAGTAAAGGTGGTAACGGGCAGCCCTGCCTTGCACCATGTGTGATCGCAAAGTGGGGGGAGTCGCACCGTTAATGCGCACCCTGGCTACTGGATTAGAATAGAGGAGCACAATCCATGACAAAAAAGTATTGGGAAATCTGATCTGACAAAGAATGGCTTGCAGGTATTCCCATTCAAGAGAATCGAAGGCCTTAGTAGCGACTAAAGAGACCGACACTGCTGCTAGGTCTGGATCGATATCCTGCATCACTGCAAACAATGTTCACACGTTGTAGGAGACTGAGTGCCTGGGATAAAGCTGGACTGATTAGGACAGACCAGAAATGTCATAAGGAGGGTCAGCCAGTTGGCAAGCAACTTAGCTAACATTTTACCATCATAGGTAATCAAAGGGAGTGGTTGATAAGACTCACAGCAATCTGGGGGCTTAAAAGGTTTGAGCAGTGTAATAATTAATACCTCACGCATGGAGGGAGGCAGCTGCCTCCCCCTTCAATTCTTCAAAGACAGTAAGCAGGACGAGAACCATAAGATCCACATAGGTCTTATAAAATTCAGCAGCTAGCCCATCAGGCCCTGGTGCCTTACCAGCCTGCAACTGCTGTATCGCCTCGTGGACCTCACTGGCGGTGAAGTCCTGTTTGAGGAAATTGAGATGTGCGTCCCTTAGCCATCCCAGTAATACGTCCTCCAAGCATGATCCCACCTCGACAGGTGCTCCCCGCCAAGAGGTGTAAATAGAGCCGTAAAATGCCAAAAACGTCTGTAGGATATGAGGAGTGTAAATATGCAGCTAGTCCTGATCCTCTCAAATACCCAGAGGCGCTTGATCATAGTGACCAGGGTTTTTCCCGGGCGTTTTCTCTCTCTCCATAGGCCCATGCAGTAGAATATTTACCAAGGAAATGGCTTTCCCTAATGGCCACATCATGACAGTCGGACAACACTGATTAAAATGGTTAAGCTAACGGAGGGTCTGCAGTGGTGGTTTGCTGAGCTTCTAAATTCTTGAGGTCTTTCTCCAATGTGGATAGATGATCCGTGAAGGATCGCAACACCCCCTCCCACCCTTAGCAAGGCATGTCACTCTTATAGTGACCTTGAAGGCCTCCCAAACTGTGCCAATCTGCGGCACTGCTCCTTCATTACGTTTAAAGAATTTGGAGATATCCTGCCTAAGCTCCTCCTTAAATTGGTGATCTAGCAGCGCGAATGGGGAAAGGCACCAGTAAGCACACAGAGGGACTTGTGAGGGGATGGACAGCGTAAGCAGTATGGGGGAGTGTTCAGAAAAAGTACGCACAAGATGTTTTATCTCTCTCACTCAGGACTCCACTTCCCTAGAAACTATTCAGTAGTCCAACTAGGACCAACTCCCATTCACCCCGGAGTAAAAGGTAGCTTCTCTAGTGAGGGGGTTGCAAACTCTCCATATCTATCAGCTCATGTTCTATCATAATGTCACAAGGTGTGTGAAGCTGAGTGGTACATGTGAGCGATCCAGACTCTCAACAAGGGCAGAATTAACGCCCGACCAGAGTAGTAAAGAGGGTCTGGTGGAAACGATTTGACCCTACAAACAGTCAAAAAAAGTGGGGTTGTCAGTATTTGGCCAATAGCAACTAACAATAGTGATTGTGTGTGACAGGATTTCTCCCATATAATCGCATACCTGCTCCAATCATCACTCAGTAGAATGTACGGTACTCCTTGTGAACCAATATTACAGTACCTCTTGCATAAGAAGAGTAAGAGGAGAACACCCCATACGATGCTCATTTTGTGGCAAATGATGGAGAGTTGGTAGTGGCCTGGTGTGTCTCCTGCAACAGAGCTATGTGAATACGGTGTCTATTAAGATAGGATAGTATATGTCTGCACTTGCGTGAGTCACTTAAATTGCCAATATTCCAGGTGATGCAGTTGTATAACGTGTGTGTGCATGCTCTAGCAGTCATGTCCGGTTGAGGAAGAGGGAGCACAGCGTGCTAGCAATATGAGTTGGTTTGTATGCCGTGGGGCTGGAGTACTGAAGCACTATGCAGGATACACATATTATGTCACAAAAATGAACGTTTAAAAGGAACATACGCCCCACCCCCGCTGACAGTCAATCCTGTTAGAAAGACAATCCCATCCATCCCACGCGGCCCAAAACATATAAATGTAGAATATCACATCCAGTAGTTCAGTTACGAAGACAGAAAGCAACAAACACCAAAACTGAGGGGTAGCCTGCAGGGTACAACCAGAGAGATAGTGGAGGTCATCCTCTTTGTGCCAAGGGTGTCAGGGGAAAAGGAGCTAGGCCTCACCAAATGTCAAGTGGCAGTCTCAACAAAAGGCTAAGGCCCATATTTATACTTTTTGATGCAAACCAGCGCCGGCGCTGGTTTGCGTCATGAATTTTACCGCCGGCTAACGCCATTCCTATGCACCATGTGGGCGCCTTATTTAAGAAATGACGTTAGCCGGCAGTAAACTGGTCAGAGTAAAAAAAAAAAAGACTCAAACCAGGCAGCGCCGGCGGAGGGGAAAATGGGGGTTGTGCGTCAAAATATGGTGCAAGTCAGGTTTGAGGCAAAAATCATGCCTTAAACCATAGCAAAGACAGTAGTCATGCCCCCTTGCCCAATGGCCATGCCCAGGGGACTTCTGTCCACTGGTCATGGTCATTGGGCACAGTGGCATGTAGGGGGGCCCAAATTAGGCCAAATAAAAAAAAATACCTCAACTTACATGTACTTACCTGGGATGGGTCCCCCCATCCATGGGTGTCCTCCAGGGGTGGGCGAGGGTGGCAGGGGGTGTCCCTGGGGCAGGGAAGGGCACCTCTGGACTCCTTCCATGGTCAGAGACCATGGAAGTGAGCCCACAGGTCCCTTAACGCCTGCCCTAACCCAGGCGTTAAAAAGCAGCGCATATCAGGCCGTGCGCCGTTTTTTGAGGCCAAGTTAGGCCCTCCTTTGGCACTTTAAAATAAAAATTGTAATACTTACCTCTACTTACCTTTACTTACCTAGGATGGGGTCCCCCATCCTCCGCTGTCCCTCTGGTGTGGGTGGGGGTGTCCCTGGGGCCTGGGGAGGGCACCTGTGGACTCTTTCCATGGAGTTTCACCATGGAAATGAGCCCACAAGTCCCCTAACGCCTTCCCTGACCCAGGCATTAAATAATGGCGCTAAACAGGCTTAGCGCCATTATTTAGGCCCACCTACCTCCCGTGCGCCATTTTTGCACGGGAGGATAAATATGACGTTAGGGCCATAGAGTAATTTTTTGCCTACCTTGCATCTCATTGACGCAAGGTAGGGTTCCACAGTAAAAAAAATGACAATAACCTCAATATTTTGGCGCTAGACATGTCCAGCGCCAAAATATAAATATGGAGTTAACTTTGCGCTGGATTTGCGTAAAAAAACAATTACGCAAATCCAGTGCAAACAGAGTATAGAAATGCCCCACAGTGTCCTCAACCATAGAAATGTGCTGCTCTGCCTCCTGGAGCCGACCATCATGCTCCTCTAGTTTGTGAATAATAGTGTCCATTCTAGTACTCATGGAATCCATTTTGGTTTCGAATGAAGTCAAGCTTTGTTGCATCACAAGCAGCGGGCCTTCATACAGAGTGCGCCAGCCATCAGACATCTCTGACCCTGCTTCAACCACCCTCTGAGTCTGGAGGTAGTCGAAGGGAAATTTTGACAGGCGACCATCAGACTTGCCCATCGTGACCTGATCCACACAGCACGGGAAGGCTCATCAGGGAAAGCCGTCATGCAAGAAACTACAAGAAAGATGGCATGCCACTGGCAGCCACCCAAAAATCACAGGTCAGTGTGAGTAATGACCAGGCATGGATAGGGCCGGGTCCCACCACGCCCATGTGTAAGTCGGATGTAGGGGAGCATGAGCAGACTCTTGTCCCCAGGAGAACAGCACACCGGGCCTCATGATGTCTTGAGCACTAGGACAAGTCCAATAGAGTGCCAAACGCGGCCCGCACTCTTCAGGAAGCAGTCCTACTCCCACGCGGGCTTATGCCAGCACCACCCTTCCGCAATTTGGGCCCTTCCATTTCCCGAAGCACTTTGCTGATAGTGAGGAAGGGATGCGGAGGCAAGCGTGAGGCTGCTGCAGCCCAGGCATACTCACTATGTGAGTGAGGCCTCTGCCAGCAGACCTGGGCAGCACATTGCATCCACCGTAGAAGTAGGTCACACCGCAGCCCGCCCGTTGCAAATCCGCTGCAGCCGCCAGTCATGAGATTGGGGGGGGAGTGGCTGCCACCACTGCCTCTCCTGTGCAGCTGGGCACGAGTGCTGATGAAGGCTACAGGCAGCTCTGCCTCCAGGATGCTGCCGGGTCTTCATGCCAGATATTCAGGCCTCATAGGCCTCAAGGGCCCAGCCCCGGGACTTTCCAACGGCGGCGTTATCGCCCGCCGAATGGCCCTGCGACACCACCGAGAGGCTGCACCCCAGTGCAATCGAAGGGAATGTAGCCTCCAACAGGAGTCACAGGCACCACTGATGAGGCAGGATGATGGAGGATATTATCCCCAGACAGCAAGAACCTTACAAGAGCGTGTCCATCTTGCGCGTCGGCTCTCTGGCGCCTCCACATTTTTGTGGTTTGAGTTGGTTTTGAATACAAACACATAATTTGATTTTCTTAACTATGACATTTTTTCAATCTGTTTTTTTCATTGAGTTTTTTTTTAAGTATTTGTTTCTAATCACATCATGTTGTTTATTTTGGTATTAATTCTTTTACATATACTGTTTTTGTACATTTCAATAATATTGTGATATTTCACAATTGATTTTTGTGAAGTGGTGTAGTTGGGAGTGGCATGGCGAAGATTGGTGTGGTGTGGCATAGAGTGGAGTACAGTAGATTGAACTAGAGTGGCATACAGTGCAGCGTAGTAGAGTGGTGCACAGGCGAATAGAGTGGGGTACAGTGTAGTGGCATTGAGTAGAGTGGTGTATAGTGCAGTGGCATACAGTAGAGTGTTGTGGAGTACAGTACAGTAGTGTGGCATTGTGCAGAGTGGAGTAGGGTAGAGTGGCACTGTTTAGAGTGGAGTGGCGTGGCTTACAATAGAGGTCGTAGATTGAAGTGTCATAGAGTGTAGAGCAGTGGTCTCCAAACTATTTAATGCCGCGCCCCCCCAGTTGAGAAATAAAAATCATTGGGGACCCCCTCAGAATTTTTCACAATTGGTTTATAAACATTGCAATGTTTAAATATGTCTAGACCTTCCTAAACATTGCAGTTTAGTACTGTTACCTTTTTAAAAATGCAATAACATGCTTCTGCTTAAAACAAAGGCATGTTATCTGTATAATACTTCTTTTGGCCAGGGGAGGAGCCAAGATGGCCGCCGAGTCGGACGCTTGAGATCGGAGCTCCGACTCGGGCCTGGCCTACATATCCTGGTGGGCGCCCCCGGGCAGGGCACATCAAAAATAGAGACGCGCACCGGCCCCCGGGACGACCCTGGATCAAGGGAGCAGCCGAATCACGGCTGATCGTGGCTGAAGCCGCGCCGTCCCGATCGCGGGATTCCGGCGGCGCAGAAGAGGTGCCCGACAAAGCGGCTCCCTGCAAATAAAATCGGAGGCAGGTGAGAGTGGGGACCACGGCGGCCGGAGATCTCGCACCCCCGGGACGCTGGTGTGAGGGGAGGGTCCGGGCGCTGGATCGGCCCTTTCGGGCCCCCGGCAACCAGGGGCGGCGCCCTGCTCCCCCTCCTCCCCCGCCCTCCTGGCCGGGCCACGAACGGAGCGGGAGCTCCGCACCTTAATCCGTGCCGACCCTGCCGAGAACAGGATCGGCGAAAATTTGCAGAAAGGAGGGGATCCTCTCCCCCCCCCTTTTTATTGGGAGGTACCTGAGGCAATAATAACGCGCCCGCTCCTGAAGTGGGGCTTTAATCTGGCGTGGATGTCTCGGGCCTCCGCCTGCTGGCCGCCGCACGCCATCTCCCACCCTCCACCTGCAGAATTCTTCGCTGAGCTGAATCTGGACTCGGGGCTGCGACCCGGCCCACAGCGCTCGGTCTGGAGACCTTGAGCAGACGAAGGGAAGCCGCCCCAGCACCAGGAACGCACGACACAGGGAACGCTCACCTGGGGCCGGGGCGAAGTGAGATACGCCTGCCGCAGGCATGCGGCCACATTCCCCCCTCCCGTCCTCCCTCCTGCGCGTGGGGATTGCGGTGGGCGGCATCCTACCCCAGTAGGGACCGACCGAAGGCACTTAATTCGGAGACTGGCCCTTTTCCGCCCCCCTCTTCCGCAGGAGTACACCCAGAAATTCTTACCGTAAGCGAACTGAGGCCCTCCCACGCAGACTGCGTGGACCCCCTGGGTCTCCCCCACCCCCAAAAAAAGGGGACTTCGCGAGGAGCTCCCAACAGGGGGCTGGGGGCACACGCAGTCAATACCCTGTGCCCCGCCGGGCCTGCAGGAACCACAGCGACATCCCACATTACTTTTTGGGCCTGCCCCGCATAATAAATGAAGAGGCCCCTCAGGAAAGGTCCTGCAACCTGAAAGAAGCATAGTCGCACTCAAAATCATACAACTACCGAAAGATATATCCAATTACTCCCCCTATCCCTGGTAGATAGTGCCATTCGTAAGGAGAAGAAATGGCTGGGAAATCTAGGATGACAAAGAATCAGGAGCGAAATACGCCGGGCCTGGCGCACACTGAACAATCGCAAAATACAACGCTGCAATCGCTTGAAAATACACTTCAAACGCACTCAGTGCAATTCGAAAAAGTACTACAGGCTATAATGGACACTAAATCTTCCTTAGAACATAAAATAGACGCAGTAACGCAAGACTTAAATCTACTTAGAGTGGACCACCGGAAACTGGCAGAAAGGGTGAAAATAACGGAGGATACCCTAGCAACGACAGGCCCAACTGTATCAGACAATCAGAAACAAATACAACGGCTAGACTCGGAAGTAAAGACCCTTTGGAGACGGGCCGAAGAAGCAGAAAGCAGATCCAGACGTAACAACATTCGTCTAGTGGGGATACCGGAATTCCCCCCGGAACAAAACCCGGAGCTAACAACAGAGCAATGGCTAATTAAAGAGGTTCTGAATGGCTCCCCCTCCAAGTTCTTCTCGGTAGAACGAGCAAATAGAATCCCGGGCAGACCTCCACTCCCGGGTCAGCCTCCTAGATCCCTCATAGTTAGACTCCTGAACTACCGGGACCGAGATCTGATTCTACAGCGTTTCCGCATCAAAGGTCCATTTCAATATGAGAATGCAGTGATCCAGGCATATCCGGACTTCACTCAAGAGGTACAGAACAGGAGGAACTCTTTCGTGAAAATCAAACAACGACTCCGGGAGCACAACATTAACTACGCTCTCCTTTTTCCAGCTAAACTGAGGGTGAGCCTGGACGACCGCACACATATGTTTGCTTCCCCAGAAGATGCCTGGACATGGATGCATGCCAAAGGCCTCGCGCAGTCAAAAGTGGGCGCGCCTGAGGAGGAAGAATGGACTGCCGCCGCAACTAAGAAACATAGCAAGAGGCGCCCAAGGGGCCACCCCACCGAGAAACAGGCGGCAGAAGAAAGAGCGAAAATACTAAAAGAAACTCCAACACTCATGCAAAACCCCTTTGAGATACTCCGGACGACTCCTACGTCCGCATCAGACTCGGACTCGACCAACTCAACTTCAACAATCACGGAAGCTCTCAGAGGCCCGGACATCACTCCAAGAACAGCAGACGAACTGTGAAATAGATAAAGCAATAAAAGCGAGACTGTCAGGAACCGGCCAGGACATTGGGAGTCCAGATTCCTGAAGCGGCTAAAGCTGAAATCGTAACATAAACCGCATTGACTCCGAAATGTATCTTTTCATGTTTTAAATTGCGCACCAGTGATTACGGCAGCATAAACGCGATGGGCGGTGGAGGGAGGGGGGGCAGATAAAGGAGAGGGCCCTCTCGGGGGTGCTCACGTAAACGCATGTGCACATTCACAGACCAGGTCTGAGGAAGGGTGTGTGTTCCGCATAGGTGACACGCCCGACCAGAATGAGTACCCCCCCACGAGTGTCCGAACAGATACCGGCCCCACCTAGTAACAAAGTTGGGGTTCTTCTATTATCTTTTTTCCTTTTTTCTTTAAGTTTGCGTGGTAGTATTCAATTAGAGGGATTAGTAAACACGGTGGGTGGGATAGTGGGAGTTAGAGGGGTTAGACGAGGTCAACACCGCCAGCAGGGTACACTAACACGTTCGCCAGCTCTAGACATAGACCTAATAAAATGCGCAGATAGCTGGGAGGAAATGGGACTAAAAAGGGAACAAAAGATTGCGGCACCACACAGGGCAACATGGCTCAACAAACTGTAGCAGGCGCACAACAATATGAGATAATTACATGGAATGTAAGGGGAATGTCCACACCGAGCAAGAGAGTGCAAATACACGCACGCCTCAAGCGCTTAAAGGCCCACATAGTTATCCTACAAGAAACACACTTAATGGATGATGAACTACAAGAGATTCAGAAGAAATGGGGTGGGCAGGTCACAGGCACAACACACTCAGCGTACGCCAGGGGGGTATTGATCTGGATAGCTAGAGGTGTCCCATTTGCCAGAACCTCGCACAAGATTGACACAGGGGGCAGATATGTGATAGTGGAAGGCCACCTAGATGGGAGACAATTAGCCCTCATAGGGATATACGCACCCAACAACGTGCAGGCGAGATTCTTGGAGTCGTTAACCCCGGCGTTGCTGGACAACCCAGCGGCGCCCACAATATGGGGGGGTGACTTTAATTGCCTCCCGGACGTAGAGTTAGACAGATCGGTTCCTCCTAAAACAGCAGTAATATTCAGAAGCATCAAAAGCCCACTACAGAAATGGGCGGATGACATGAGACTACATGACCTTTGGCGAATTCAGCACCCCAGACAGAGAGAATACTCATTTTATTCTGTGCCACACAAGGTGCACACAAGAATAGATATAATCTGGGGCACCACTGATATATGCGCGCTAACAAAGGAATCAGAATATTTAGCTACGACACTGTCTGACCACTCCCCGCTCAAAATAACCCTGGGCTGGGGCGGGACCCGACAGGCAATCCCCACATGGCGGCTGCAGCCAGAAGCGCTCCAGGACCAGGCCTATGCAGAGGAACTAGGTACAGCACTAAAGCAATATTGGGAAGTCAACTCTGACTCCGCAAACACAAGAGCAACGGAATGGGAGGCACATAAGGCGGTAGTGAGAGGGCTCTGCATGGCAACTTCGTGGGGGGTCAGGCGCGCTCTACACTCGGAGATAAACAAATTGGAAAAGGAGCTGAGAACACTTGAAGTAGCGATAGCCGTTAATACAGCACCATACGCCACACTAAAGGAAGCACGCATAAAATACAATGAAACTGACTCCCGCCTCCGCAAACACGATCATAAGTATCATTTAATGCGTCAACAATCTGAGGGGGACAGGTCGGGCAGACTGTTGGCTTGGCTCCTTAAGGGAACCCAGCAGCAGACCCCAATAGGGACTATAAAACTAGACAATAATGAGTGGGTCTCCACGCAAGCGGATATAAACAGGGTGTTCAGGGATTATTACACAAACCTATACACAAAACGCTCGGATTACACACCCGGTCAGTTCGAAACTTTCCTATCTGGCGCTAATTTAAAACAATTATCTCATGAACATGCAGAAGAACTAGAAGCCCCATTGAGAGTAGAGGAACTAGAGGCCGCATTAACACAATTGCCAAGAAACAAGGCACCAGGAATGGATGGCCTCCCAATGGAATACTATGCGAAGTATTCGGCTCTCCTGAAGCCCCATCTATTAAAAGTATTCGAAGAGGCCTGGAGACACAAGGCACTACCCCCCACACAGAGGGAAGCAGTGATAGCGGTCCTGCCCAAGCAGGGACGGGATCCCACTGATGTCAAATCATATAGACCACTATCACTTTTGAACACCGACTGTAAAATACTGGGCAAGATGTTAGCCAATAGGCTGGCCCCAGTCATCCACACACTGATACACGAAGATCAAAACGGCTTCATTCCCAAACGAAATACATTTCTAAACACTCGCCGCCTTCTGGGAGTGATGGGAAGCACCCCCCCGGACGCATATGACGAAATGGTACTATCATTGGACATAGAAAAGGCTTTTGACACGCTGGGGTGGGATTTCCTATTTGATACCATGCGGGAAATGGGAATAGGCCCAAAATACATACGATGGGTGCAGACATTGTACTCCGGGCCACAAGCAAGAGTCAGAACAGGCGGAACGGTATCTGAAAGCTTCCCGATCGCAAGGGGCACTAGACAGGGATGCCCCTTATCCCCCCTGCTATTTGCTATCGCTATGGAGCCTCTGACTGCTCGCCTAAGATTGAGGGAGGAGGATTGGGGTATACTAAGGATCGGGACGAAACATATAATATCTTTGTACGCTGACGATGCTTTAATTTACCTCCGGAATGGAAACGAAACAATACCATCAGTAATGACACTCCTCGCTGAGTTCGGCACAGTGTCCGGACTGGTAGTAAACTGGGAGAAATCGTGCGTATTTCCCCTAGTCGCCCGGACACTGTCAATCCGAACAACAACTTTGTCCGGGCGCCTGAGATGGTGCTTTGACACATTTAAATACCTGGGGGTACAAATATACCACAAACAAGATGACCTCAGAGACGGTAACCTGGGGAGAGCACTTGCCTCCATTAAGGGATCACTCCGCTTCTGGGGCAGGCTGCCACTGTCACCAATGGGTAGAGTTGCAATAGCAAATATGCTGATACTTCCCCGCCTGCTGTATTATTTCTCTGCGCTGCCACTCTTAGTCCCCAAGAGCTTTTTCCGTGAACTTAACGGTGTACTGCTACAACTCATATGGGCAGGAGGCAGAACGCGCGTCGCCCTCACCACACTACAACGCCCAGTAGCCGAAGGTGGCATGGGCGCCCCAAACTTCGAGCGCTACTATGCGGCTGCCCAGCTCCAGTGGGTACTGGACTGGATACATAGACCTACAGTAGCAGAGTCAGCAGGAGCGTTAGCCAACCTAAAGGATACACCAGTGGTCGCATGGATGGCAGCCGGAGCCCCGAAGGGAATAGCCGGCAAACCGCAATTGCAGGTGGCGCATGCGTGCTGGAAGAGATATATTCAGGGTGGACGCCGCGCGCTTCCCTACTCCCCTCTAGTGCAACTGGGGGCCCTCCCGGGCTGGGCTGGTGGAGACAAAAGAAGGTCTTTGACGGTGTGGGCAGAGGCGGGCATCGAGAAGGTCGGGGATTGCTTTGAGGAAGGGAAATTAATGACCTTCGAAGAAATACGCGACCTCTCAGCAGTAAGCCCAGGGCAATTTATGACATATCATGCCCTATGCCACACCATAAAGAAGACATGGGGGTCGGGAGAACAGGAACCCGCGACCTCCACTGCCGTACACCATATGCTGCAATACGACGGCCAACTGCGAATAGTGTCGAACCTGTACAAAGTACTTAATAAGGAGACGGCACCTGCCCTGGGGAAAGCATTAACTAAGTGGAACAAGGTGCTCCCACTCCCGATCACGCTAGAGGAATGGCCTTGTGCCCTGTTACACACTAAGGGAGTATCGAGGAACCCAAGGTTCAGATATGCGCAACTAAATTATCTACACCAAACGTACCTCTCTCCAGCCAGGATTAAAAGTATCTTCCCCAGCTCGGAGCCCGCTTGCCCAAGATGTCGCACCCCGCTGGCACATTTCTATCACATGGTATGGGACTGTCCCCTAATACGAGAAAAGTGGAGCGTAATAGTGGTAAAGGTATCTGAATTGACGGGCCTGGCACTCACAGTAGAGCCTAAATCCTGCTTGCTAGGCCTGAGAAATAGAAACAAAAAGCACAAGCACTTACATAAGTTTATTGATTTAGCTTTTGTAATGTACAAGAGATTGATAGCAATGAACTGGAAGTCGGCCGCCGCCCCGGACCTGAACTCCTGGCACAACGCGACACTAAGATGGGCCAGCGCAGAACTGATGGTGCTAAGGACCACAAAAATGGGACCACGACAGACGGGCGGCGAGGTGTGGGAGATCCTGATAGATAGACTAGACGCTAAAAGCGATGAGAAACCGCCCTGAACTAAAACACACGAACAGCTGTAAATAGCGGTCAGCCTCGACAGCTCCCCACCCCATCCTGCCCTATTAGGGACTTTTCAGGCGAGAATCATCGGAACGGGTGGCACCTCCCTGCACCTGTGTGCGAGCCAGGGGTGTCCCATCACGATCGCCCATAGAAGAGATGCGTTTCCACAGCATAATGCGAGCTATACACCCCACATTCAACACGCATATCCCCTGCTGTATCAGTCCTTCCCTCACGCAACACATAGGCGCCAACACCACAAAAGAATATGCCCGATGTATCGGAAATGTATTCACATTTTTATTTAGGCGAGCGATTGTTCAGGAACCATTTCTGTACCCCTTATTTAATGTGCGATAATGACCTCAGTTAAGTTGTTAAGTTAGTGTGTTAAACTGTGTATCAGCAACGCCATTGATGCAATATATCTGTAAAATGAGACTAGTAAATGTTGGAAGCAGAATCAAAGCAAAAATGTAATAAAAATATTTTTTTAAAAAATAAAAAAAAAGAAATACTTCTTTTGGCCAGTGTCTGGCGCCCCCCCCTGGGATCACTTGAGGGCCCCCTATTGGGGCCCGCCCTCCACTATGAAGACCTCGGATGTAGAGGCATAGAGTGGCATGGAATGGCATACAGTAGAGTGGAGTGGTGTCAAGTAGAGAGTTTGATGTCTGGGAAATTCAAAGGTAAGTAATCTGCAGCTAGAAGTCTCTAACAGATATATGCTACATCCATGCCTGGGCTAATTATATTCTCAGATATTGTGTCGTCTTTTAACACTTTCATAACTTCCTGCGTCCTTGTAAGTGGATATAAGCTCTGTGAATTGATGCAACTAGTTCTATAACAACCTGTCATAATGATTCAGGAGAGCCATGGAGTTCACCTGCTTTATGGGGGTATCAGATGTTCCACATCTGGAGAATGTTAAGCCTTAGAAGTAAAGGGTCTTGAGAGCTAGAGTACTATGTACTCCTTCTCTGGCCTCTGTTTGTATGACTCAGTAGAAAGCACCAGTAGCTCAGTGGCAGAAATGCTGCCTTTTCTGAAGGTCCTGTTCACAGTCTTACTGAGAGCTGGGTGTTTTCCCTAGTGATATACTATTAACCCTATTGTTTTCAATCTAAAAGCTGAAAACTGCAAATCTCAGTGGTTAGGGTCACTGTAGGAAAGTGCCATCTTTCTCGCATAATCACTCCCACTTTTTGCCTGATGTCAGTGTGTTTAGACTGTGGTTCACTGAGATCCTGCTAATCAGGACCCCAGTTACTGTGCTTTCTCCTCTAAATTTGGTTGCTGGTAAACTTTTTACACCCACAATTGGCATACTGGTGCATCCATGTAAGTCCCTAGTGTATGGTACGTAGGTACCCAGGGCATTGGTACCCCAGGGTCGCCCATGGGCTGCAGCATATATTATGCAACCCATGGGAGCCCATGCAAACTGTGTACGCAGGTCTGCCATTGCAGCCTGCGTGAAAGGGTGCATGCATTCTTTCACCACTGAACCTGGTCACTGCACTTAGACATTATAAGTCACCCCTTTAATAGGCCCTTCAGCCCAAGGGCAGGATGCATGTCTCTAAGTGTGAGGGTACCACTGCATGAGCAGGGTGCCCCTACAGAGCCCAGGCCCATTCCTGGACTCTGTAAGTGCGGGAAAGCCATTTTAAGGTATGTAGTGGGCACTGTTTAACACAAGTGGTCCAACAATATAATGGCTTCTCCGAACCTAGGCATGTTTGGTGTTAAACATGTTGTAATCATGCAACTACATCGATTCCAGTGTTAGTGGCATGACACCATGTACTTTGGGGGTTCTTTAGAGGATCCCAGTTCTGCCTGTACAGCCTTACGGGGTCTAGCTACCAGTCCACGGTGCTGCAAACCCGAGACACTGTTCTGTCCTCCTGCTGGTGAGCCAAGCTTAGGCCGGAGAGGCAAACCAAAGGATTTCCTGCAAGAGAGAGGTGTGACCACCTTCCCCTGTGTATTAGGTGTCTAAGGGCTGAGGTAAGGTGGCCTCTGCGCAACACCAGACTGCTTTGAAGGGCACATTTGGTGCCCTCCTTGCATAATCTGGTTTGTACCAGTCCAGAAACCCACTGTTCCCACTCTGGTGCATAACTAAACAAAGGACAGGAGTGTGACCACCCCCCCTGTCTAGCTCCTTCCCTAGGGAGGTGCACAGAGCTCTGCCAAGAGGCCACTTGAGTCTGCCATCTTGAAAATAAGATGGGCAGAGGACCCTGGGAGCATCTGACTGGTGGGGTCTGCTGTTCCACAAACATTGAAAGGCTCTGCTTTACAGGTGGTGAGTTTTTGGCTTCCTCTGGGGTCTGCTGTTCCACAAACATTGAAATGCTCTGCTTCACAGGTGGTGAGTTTGTGGCTTCCTCTGGGCCCTGCTTGTCTTCTGACCAACTTGGGAAACTGCCACTGGACTGGAACTGTTGTGCACTGTGACTGTTGCACTTGCCAAGGCTTGTTGACCCTTCCTCCAGGAGATTTTTAGGTGCCAAGAAGCCCCGGCCTACAGCACTCTGCAACTCGAAGATCAGCCCCTGTCCTGCAACTCCTCCGACGTGGGACTTCTGTTTTGTTTTGTTGTGCTGGTGAGGCCTCCTTGTGACTCCCTGTGTCCATCGCCTGTGGGCCACTCGTGGGGGCTCCATCGACTGCTGCAGCCTTCCCGCATGCTAAGGGCTAGCCCTGACTCACCCTGCAGGGTAGAGTCTCCTAGACCTAACTGGTTCCAAAAACTCTGCAAATACGTCTGCAGCTCCTGCATGCATTTGCCAGTGCTTGTTGGTAACCTGGCTGGTCACTAACCCTCCTGCAATCCGGCAACCATCGAGGGACAGCTTGTAGGTGACTGTTGGGATCTTCTGCAGCTCCTACATCCTGCAGCTGGACTTCTTCCACTGACTTGCAGGAATTTCACCTCTAGGAGGGTGGTTACTGCCACCTGCACCACCTAGGCACCTCCAAGGGTGCTGTCCTCTTCCTTTGCAGGTCCTTCACATCCGGAATCCATCCCTGGGTTCCACCGGCCTATTCCACAGGTTGTTACAGCACCTGGAAAATCTGAGGCATCCACTGACTTCAGAGAAAGTCCCTTCTTCCCTCTGCATCTGAGCCCCTAGTGTAAGTAGTCCTGTTTTCTGGGTGTCCTGGTGTGGAGGCCCTCTCCAACCTTACTCTTCTCTGCTGGCTTCCTCGGGGTCCACTGGGATGGGTCCTGAATCCCACGAACTCCAACCACAACTCTCGGGGAAGCTGTGCGGGTCAGACGCAATTGCCAGGAAGACCTAGGGCCATATTTATACTCTGTTTGCGCCGGATTTGCGTAGTTTTTTTTAACGCAAATTCGACGCAAAACGAACTCCATATTTATACTTTGGCGTTAGACGCATCTAGCGCCAAAGTTCATGGAGTTTGCGTCATTTTTTAGCGTGGACACCTTCCTTGCGTTAATGATATGCAAGGTAGGCGTTCCCGTCTAAAAAATGACTCCGAGGCATGTGCGCCGTATTTATACTCCCGGGCAAAAATGACGCCCGGGAGTGGGCGGGTGAAAAAAATGACGTCCAGCCGCTTTTGCGTCGTTTTTTAGCGCCTGGTCAGGGCAGGCGTTAAGGGACCTGTGGGCTCGGAAGGAGCCCAGAGGTGCCCTCCCATGCCCCCAGGGACACCCCCTGCCACCCTTGCCCACCCCAGGAGGACGCCCAAGGATGGAGGGACCCACCCCTGGGACATTAAGGTAAGTGCTGGTAAGTATTTGTTTTTATTTTTTTTTGTGGCATAGGGGGGCCTGATTTGTGCCCCCCTACATGCCACTATGCCCAATGACCATGCCCAGGGGACATAATTCCCCTGTGCATGGCCATTGGGCAAGGGGGCATGACTCCTGTCTTTGCTAAGACAGGAGTCATTTCAATGGGGGTTGGGAGTAAAAAAAAATGGCGCAAATCGGGTTGAGGCCAATATTTTGCCTCAGACCTGACTTGCCCCATTTTTTGACGCCCAAGCTCCATTTTCCCCTACACCGGCGCTGCCTGGTGTGGGTCATTTTTTTTTACGCACACCAGTCCGCAGCGCTGGCTAACGTCATTCCATAAATAAGGCGCCCGCATGGTCCTTTGGAATGGCGTTAGCCGGCGTTAACTTTTTTGACGCCTGATTTGTGCCGTTTTTTACCACCTGGGTGAGGGCGTGCGTTGAGGGACCTGTGGGCTCCTTTCCATGGTCTCTGACCATGGAAGCAGTCCATAGGTGCACTTCCCTGCCCCCAGGGACACCCCCTGCCACCCTCGCCCACCCCTGGAGGACACCCATGGATGGGGGGACCCACCCCAGGTAAGTACAGATAAGTTGAGGTGAGTACATTTTTAATTTTGTTTTAAGTGGCTTAGGGGGGCCTAACTTGGGCCCCCCTGCATGCCACTGTGCCCAATGACCATGCCCAGGGGACAGAAGTCCCCTGGGCATGGCCATTGGGCTAGGGGGCATGACTCCTGTCTTTGCTAAGACAGGAGTCATTTCAATGGGGGTTGGGAGTCTAAAAAAATGGCGCAAATCGGGTTGAGGCGAAAATTTTGCCTCAGCCTGACTTGCCCCATTTTTTGACGCCCAAGCTCCATATTCCCCTACGCCGGCGCTACCTGGTGTAAGTCATTTTTTTTTATGCACACCAGGCAGCTCCGCCAGCTGACGCCGGCTAACGTCATTGAATAAATACGGCGCCCGCATGGCTCTTCAGAATGGCGTTAGCCGGCGTTAAATTTTTTGACGCACAACTGCGTTGGCGCAATTGTGCGTCGAAAAGTATAAATATGTGCCCTAGAATTTTCCAAACAGTTGGTATCACTAGAGCATCGTTTTCTCAACAGAGGTTACTCTAAGAAACTGCTAAGTAATACACGTGATAGGATTTTAAAGATCGACAGAGCATCTCTCTTTCACAAAACACCACACAAACAGGCTGCCAAAAAAAAGGCCCCAGCATTCATAACCACATACACATGTGCTAGTGCAGAAGTATTTAAGATTCTTAAGAACAACTGGCACATTCTACTATCTGATGAGACTCTTAAGAAAGGTTTAAAGAACAGACCAGACTTGATCCACTGCAGAGGCCGCACTTTGAGGGATAAACTGTACCACAGTTATTTACCGATGGTCACTAATGATAGCTGGTTACCCTCCCCGCCTTTGGGCTTTTACAAATGTGGTCACTGCAATGTGTGTGAATATGCCTTAGACAAAACTAAGAATTTTTGCCACAACACGAAAATAACACATACTATCAAGCAATTCATGAATTGTAACACCAAGTTCATTGTTTACTGCATCATTTGTTTATGTAAAAAAGTCTATGTCCGGGCAATTAAAAACAACAACAGGGACTACCCTTTTGCTGTACATTATAACTCAGCACACCCTCTGCAAGAATAACTTAACATACGAACACATGGTATTGCCACCTTGGGCAAATGTCCAAGGGGTGGCAATAAGACTCTCTTCTTGAGACAACTGGAGAGCAGATGGATAGTTAAACTGCGCACTGTAGAGGAGGGGCTTAATTCAGACAAAGACCTCCATGTCTTCTTATAGGACTACTAACCTGTTACAATACACTGATTGTTGAAATGTTACTCGTATCATGTAATGGCCCACATGTACTATCTGTGATTTGTCTCAGCACAATGTGCCTACGCGTAATTGTTGATTGGCAGGACTCCATTGTTATGCATGTTTCATCGTCACCGGCTCTGGAGGGCAGGGATTGTACCTGCAGGTCATTTTACCATTCATGAGATGATTTATGTTAACATGTATGCCCTCTGTAATCTTTTCCAATTTTCAAACGTGATTATCTCTGTTTTGTATAAATATCTTCTGACATACTAGGTTACTATTTAAACATGCCCTTTACCGTTGTGTGGGCACACGCCCTTGTTAAAAAAAAATTGCAAATGTGATCATCTCTGTTTTGTACAAAATATCTCAGATAACAATTTTGTCATTCACACATGCCTATGACTTTTCGGTGGGCATATGTTCTCTTGTTCTCTTCACTAACTGACTCCAAGAAACACTTGCAAGGTGCTGTTTCTACACTTGTGCTTCTCTACATGCACTTCTCTTTCCGTACGTGCACCTAGTCCTGGGTTCCTTTCCCCTTTCCAAGATGGCGGACCCTATTTTCTCACTTTTACTAGTCCGGTTTCTATTTTCATTCTCCTTTCCACAACAAATACCAGCTGTGTGTCGGCGCACATTCCAGTTGCGACGCCACACACAGACGGCATAGTAGTACAGACCGATTGAAGGTAAGAGTGCTTGGATCCATACCCTGTATTTAACCCGTTTACTGTGACACGCGTTTGGTTTTCCAGCGTTTACCTGTTATTTTTGACCACTCTGTACTCGGTTTCGATAGCAGCTGAGCACCTTTGAAATTTCCCCGCGTTTTTGCACTTTAAGATTTTACATAGGCTCAAATCCATATCGCTCCTCTCTGCACCTCCTATGACACAAAGATACTGATAGCGCGCTTTTGTCCTGAGGGCACTCGGCTTTTGTGATAAGGTCTTAGACTCTACAGAGGCGGTTGTGTTTCATTTTTTGCCTCTACTTATTATTCAGTTTTCCCCTTTTTTTACCCCGACACACATACGTTTTTAGCTGACTCACCCTAATATACCTGAGATGGACGGTGCTCAAATATACGAAAACTAAATATATTTTTTCTCATTTGTCTACACCAATATTTGTAGAGCGAATTTCAGAAATATTTTTTTTCTTCTTTTTATTCTTTTAATTAATCGCCACCATTATTACACCTAGGCCCTCCTTCCCCCCTTTATTCGTGCTGGCTTATTGTTCCTTTTTTCTTTTCAGACTTACCATGGTCTCTGGACTCTGATTACATTCATGCCACATTCTGTACTTGTTCTCATATTCTTTGAAAATTGGAGTCCGTTTAAACACAATCAATCTCTATATTCAAAAAGGTATGTCCGTCTTTTTCCTCCGCTTCATTCTCCTTAGGCGTGAATGATTTGTTCTCCATACATAACGCAGGTGATGGTTACTATTCTTGGAACACTAAACCCAACACTTTTCTCTTTGGGTTTATGGTACTTTCTGGTTTCTTTCGTGTAAATTTATTGATTCACATCTGCACTGTTACTCTCCCTTTCCTTCTTGCCATACACTTTGTTTACCAGATGGTAAATGGCTTTGCTATGGACGGGGGTAGAAGGAGGCATTCCCCTTCTCCTCTTATGATGGATCCATAGCACACTACCCTATGGTACTGGGCTTCTCTCTCCAACTCACAAACTTTGGTCTTTTGCACAGCCCAACACTAAAACTTTCTCTGATTTCGATGCCTTTATAATTCTTGAAATTGATACATTCTATTTGTATATGTTTACAGCCTTGAAAAAGTCAATGATGACGAAACACGTGTCGGCTGTTTTTTTTACAAACATGAAAGTTGTAGCGTGCTTTCAAACCGCTCACCCAATGTGTTTCATAAAATCAGAGGACTTTTGTCCTGATACATCACCAAAGAATAAATGGATTTCACCTTGAGCTTGCGATGTGCCGTGGTTTTCTTCTTCTCACAACTCTTAATTAGCCTATGAGATGATGCACCTTGCACCTGGTCGCGGGAGAGACTTACCATACTTACCGCTGGTGTTTCTATCTACCCCCAGCCCCTAGCTAACTACCACACTTACCTTGGTTGGGTTTACTATTTCACATTCCACTTTTTTAGTATATGGTTTGGCCCTCCCATAGGGCCCTGTATATTTTAATGCTATTTCTGTTGGTTATTTTGTGTACATATTGTGTGTAGATATCTCCAAAGGGAGATATACCAATGATAATCTAATAGTGGTGCTGTAATAAAGTATCCCTTATTTTGCAACACTTGTACCGTTCTCTCTAGTGAGTGAGTTACAGTCTTACTACTGAGGTGGCGCAAGTGCTTTACATTCCTTCTGGATAAGCTTCAGCTGTTTGTCTCAGCTACCCCTAGAGAGCTTTTGCTATCTGGACACCTATTCACTATCTCTGAGGGTTGCATAGACTCAGTATAGGGTGCCACATCATCGGTGTGCACCATAAACTGAGCCAGCCTCCTACCATCACATGCTTTAAAAAGCTTAAAAATAACTGAATGCTAACACTGCACCAAATAAGGGACTACTGCCTTAAAGTGGCAGTGTTAAAATTTCTCTTCAGTGCCTTATCTTTTTTTTAAAGGACAGTTAGAAATGCCTATGCAGGAGGCCTGCTTTTCTAAGTTAGGGTTTAATGAAGCATTTAAAATACATATAAAACTAGAAAATGTTATCTATAGATGAGCTTTTGCTATCAATTTTTCTTGAACTAGACTTTCGTCTGCGTTCTGAGATGCCAGTCTTTCTAAATACGAATGAGGATCGCATCCTTTGACTAAGAAGAGCTGTTTTTGAGGGGCTGGGACAGAGAGAAGCGGAAGAGGTCACCAGAGAGATGCAAAGAGAAAGAATTGTATCTAACAGATGGATAGAGGGGTGCACTGTGTGAGATTTGAGAGTCTGGTGCAGTTGGGATGGAGGGCTAAAGGGTGCATAGGGGAGAAATGATGCAACGGGTGACTTGCATTTGGAGAGGGGGCCACTAAAGGTTTGGATATTCAGAGGAGTGAATGAGTTAAGCATTGAGATGGGTGTGAAGTAGGAGAGAGGGTGTGATGAGGAAGGGAGAGCGGGCTGAGTAGGTTTTCTGCTCTTTCCCAAAGTATCAGTCTTTAATCATCTAGGTTTTTGTGTTATCTCCACATATCACAGTGTCAGCACCATTATTCAAGTTCGAGGACATTTGGAAGACTAGTCTCTCTTTTCAGGTTTCACCTGCGACAGCGCTTGTGATGCATGTGCGTTCGCTAATGAGATATTGTATACAACATGGGCCTTGCAGCCCACCCATTGCTTAGCATTTGTTGGCTTCCTAATTATTTTGGCTGGAGCATGGACCAAGTACTGATTGCTTCAGCTTGACTACTGTCCTTCCGCTGATTGTGCTGTGATTGAGGTACTACTTTTATTTTTTCTTCTACCCTGTCGTTCTTGTTGAACCTCACGCCACTTGTAAACATGTTTTACTATGCCAAACACACTTCAAAGAAGCTCTTTTCTCCTTTGAAATCTTTGAAATAGATGTTTATTGTGACAACAGATGCTATCTGTGCCTAAATGTATTTTCACTAAGACATGGGCATGGGCGCAATTGCTTTCTTTATGTGATAGAATTGTTTGCCAGTTGTCATATTTTTATTCTTTTACACGCATGGTGAGATTAACTGATTTGCTCAGAATAACACGGGTGTTGTGCTGAGACCTAACAAGGACTGGCAAAGCCAATAGGTCTTGTCTTTTAAACTATTAGCTCTGCCATTGCCTTTTGTTCGTGCTGTAGAGCATGGGCATTGCCAATCTTGTCAGTAACTAGTAGCCATGCTGCATGCACATTTTTTGCCACATAAGTTGGTCAACCCTTATAATGTTGTCCTTTCCTGCCACAACATTCCACTGAGCAAACAGCTCTGCAAGACCATGCGTGACAAAAGGGAACTTTTAATGTGAAACAGTGAAAAAATAATTGTCGAGGATATGGTATCACTGCACTATACAATGATGAAGACATTGAAAGTGCTTAACTATAATTAAACAAGCTTTGCTTTGTTATTTTGTAAGCTGTGCACGAACGGGATGCACTTTCCTCTATGTAACTGAGACGTGAGGTAACTAAGAAACAATGTGGAGTAACTGGTAGTTATGCAAAGTGCTCCAATACTGCCCATTGTGCTTTGTACATGTGTTGTTACAGGATCATGTTACAGCTAGTCTCAGTTTCTTCCAGTTACTTTGCTCGCCATAACGTTCAGTTTTTAACCGGTTGAGGATGAAAGGCTTGCTGAAGAGATGGGGCTTTGAGAAGTGATTTAAAGTTGATGAATGAGGGGTTCTGGCAGGGTCCAACATTCTGGAAGAGAAGGGTTAGGGTGGTGAGGAGGTGGAAACCAAGGTGAAGAAAGAGGGTGGGGGGGGGTCATAGGAGGGGCCCTGTTACAAAAGTGAGGGTACAGCCTCGGCAGGAATGTAAAGGGAAATGGAGACACTGTACGAAATGAAGCTGCCATGATGCTAGTGAATGAGGTAGCTGAATGGGCCGTGCTTGTGCTCTCAATAGCTGTATGCACTCTGCACATTACAGGTTTCAATCCAGAGCATGAGAGCTGCAGCACATGCCCATTGCCAGGCTACACAATGGCACCACTGTGGTAGGAGGTGGTGACCTTGGAAGGATAAAAGGCTGAGACTCCCACTCTCGCTCATCGTTCAAACCCTGCTATTAGCAAGGTATACATGGGCCTTTGAGGCTGAACACTGCGAGCTAGATGGGCCACCTAACACACTCCCGGGTTTGTTTGTTCTCAGGAGCTACTCTCTGGGCAAACAAGCAAGAAAAAGATCTATTCACACCAGTGTGTGGTTCATCTTTCACGTCTCACACTATAGTGCGCATGTCTGCAAGGCAGGCACAATCTGGGCACTGCCACATTACACTGAGGCATAATCCGGGCATTGCCACACTTCAGGGAGGCACAATCTGGGCAATATAGTCAATATAATCATGCAAAGCGCTTCAATATAGTCATGCAAAGTCTCCAATACTGCCCATTGTGTTGCGTAAAACTTGAAAGCACCATGGCTGCCATGAATGCAAATGAAAAACAAAACAAACAATAAGAAGTACCTGGTAGTCATGTAAATTGGTCCAATACTGCTGATCGAGTATCTGCTGTATAAAACTTTAAAGTGCTATGGAGCACTTTGGAGAAACAAAATAAACAGTATAGAATGTGAAGTAACTGATAGTCACACAAAGCGCTCCAATACTGCCGATCGAGTTTGCGCTGTGTAAGACTTCAAAGAGCCATGGAGTGCCAAAAGGAGAGACATAAGAGAAAATTAAAAAAAATAGTCCAGAAACCGTGAGTAAAACATGGACGATACATATGTTAACAGTAGTTGGCTGGTGCTCTCAAGGAGGGCTAAACAACAGAAAAAGCATGATGTATGCATGCCTTTGACAAATGAAATCAGGACTTTTGAAAGGCAAGCCCACAAATGAATTAAAGTGATGGCCATGACCTGGGTGTGGTTAAAGCTCAGCAGAATAGATGAAAGGTCAGAAGCACTTGTGCACTCGAGCTAAAAAGGACTATGATGCATTCAGCTCTAATGCACTTTTAGAAAACACACACATTAGCTCTGGCACTGAGTTATAGCAATTTTTTAATTCGTTTTGGCCACACTGCAAAACATCTGTGCTGCTGTACAGCCTAGCTCCAAAACATTGCCGAAGCAAATTGATTTTATAGACGAGACCTATTGGCTTTGCCAATGCTTTTTTTTTTTTTTTTTTTTTGCACCCTCTTTAAGAGCTGACCTAATGACAGATGTGTGTGGATTTTCACCCAGGCCTTGTGTGTTCTGTTGTAAAAATAGTCTTAGGCCCTAATTTATTCTTTTTTTGCGCCGGAATACCGTCATTTTTTTACGCAAAAGCAGTGCAAACTTACAAAATACAATTGTATTTTGTAAGTATACGCCGCTTTTGTGTCAAAAAATGACGCTAATGCGGTGCAAAAAGAGTATAAATCAGGGCCGTAGTCTGCAGTGGAGCCACAGTGGGAGTGAGGCCATCTAAATAAACAGGTCTACAAAGTGATGCACACTGTGCCTAAAAACCTACATGAGAAAGTGTTGTTGATGTCTAAAAAGGGATACACAATGACATTTTTTATTTTTTTTTATTTTTTAAAACGAGCTTTGAAAGGAATAAGAAAAGTATCCTTTTGTAACTTCTGCAGTAACAGCCTATGAGGATCATGTCGTATAAAAATCATTCTAAATATTGCAGTGGCCTTTTCCAAGCTTCTTCAGTTATTAGAAACTCGTTATTACAGACAGATGATTGCTACTTTTTAATTAGGCAGGATCTCTGTAGTCCTTAGACCCCAAGGCATGCAGGATTTCTACTGGGCCACAGTCAGTAGAAGCATAGAAGCATCTTCCTCCATTGCTGGCACTCCTGTGATAGAACGCAACCCGAGGACAAACAGACTTCAGTCAAGAGAGCGGACGGCGGCCATCTTAAAAATCCCAGGCAGTGGGATGATGTGTTTGGGAAGCTAGAAGGTGCAACATTATTTCAGCACGTCACGTCACACTGCTACAAAACGTGTGTGGTGTATAATGCAGAAAATCCCTTGTATAGTTTAGGGACTGGAATTTTTTTTGATTTTCCTGTAAAATGCAAAGCGGTGCAATACAAACTCCAACATCTTTGAGGTAATGCTGCCGTAGGTCCTTTAGAAGCCTGCAAATAGAAGGAGGGCTACACAGTAAGTCTAGCTGCTGCCTATGCCAAGCAAGAATGGGGCACTTCGAACCACTAGCCAGCATTGGCACAAAGGGATTTAAGGTGTAAGATGAAACCTGAAGAGTGATCGATTTTATGTTAAGACAGGAGGCTAGCATTATGCATTAACCTTTTATTTACTCTTCTGAGCAGCAAACCATTGAATGAACCAAAAGAACCTTAACAAAATCACAAAGAAAAAACAGAATGTTCATGTCCATATAAACTGTGTGTCCTACATTTTCTTCCTCTCTTTTGTTTGCTGCTTCTGAGCAGACAAGTATATGCACTTTGATTACTTTTATGCTTATTAGTTAGCAGTTTTTGATATATTCGTTTTTCCTTGTTACCCAATTTATGGGTAGTATGGGCTTTGGTATTTATTTAGCACATGCTTGGCTTGTTTCGTGTTTCAGCAAGTTTTATTTATGTTTGGATGACTGATTTGAGATGCTGTCAGTTGCGTGTCTTAGATTAGACACGCTATTTTTAGCTTCAGTATGTTTAGCGGAGTTTTTCTAGGCACGCTGTTTCAGGAAATTGACGAACGCGTTTAGTGTATTTCTTTTTGGAGTAGAGGCGCTATTGTTCAGCGCGGCTATTTATTTAGGGATTCTCGTTGCGCTTCAGCGTGTCAGTTTATTTTTAATGAACATGCACTGTTGTTCAGCGTGGCTGTTATTTAAGGTTTCTCGTCGCGCTTCAGAGCATCTGTTTATTTTTAATGAACGCGCACTTCGTTCTTTGTAACGCTCATGCGCGCCATTTCACTTTAAGGAATTTGCTTTGTTACAAGCATTTCGGCTTGTTTCTGAAGCGGATTGCTCTTTGTTAGGCATTTCCATGGTAACCTTTTCACCGTTGGTATATTGGCTAAAATTGATTTTTAAGAGTTACTGATTGTTGTTATAGTATATATATATATATATATATATATATATATATATACTATTATTTAGAGCTATGTCTGACCTTAATGTGGAAAGGGAAGGTTCTCAGGAGGACTAGGGGGCATAGTTATACTCAGTTTGAGCCAAATTTGCATCAAAGTTTTATACGCAAATTTGGCGCAAACCTAACACCAGATTTATACTTTGACGCCGACCCCACGAATATCAAAATTCAGCAGTGTGCGTCATTTTCTGGATGTGGGAAACCGCCTTGCGTTAATGACATGCAAGGTAGGCGTTCCCGTCCAAAAAATGACTTTAAGGGAATGTGCGCCTTTTTGACGCACAGGAGGGGGTGGGCCTTAAAAAATGGCGCACAGCCTGATTTGTGCCGTTTTTTACCACCTGGGTGGGGGCGTGCGTTGAGGGAACTGTGGGCTCCTTTCCATGGTCTCTGACCATGGAAGCAGTCCATAGGTGCCCTTCCCTGCCCCCAGGGACACCCCCTGCCACCCTCGCCCACCCCTGGAGGACACCCATGGATGGGGGGACCCACCCCAGGTAAGTACAGGTAAGTTGAGGTGAGTACATTTTTAATTTTGTTTTAAGTGGCTTAGGGGGGCCTAACTTGGGCCCCCCTGCATGCCACTGTGCCCAATGACCATGCCCAGGGGACAGAAGTCCCCTGGGCATGGCCATTGGGCAGGGGGGCATGACTCCTGTCTTTCCTAAGACAGGAGTCATTTCAATGGGGGTTGGTGTCAAAAAATGGCACAAGTCTGGTTAGAGCCATGATTTTTTACTCTAACCTGACTTGCACTGTTTTTTGACGCACAACCCCCATTCTTCCCTACGCCTGCGCTGCCCAGTTCTAGTCTTTTATTTTTTTTACTCTAACCAGCCCGCAGCGCCGGCTAACGTCAGTTCCTAAATAAGGCGCCTGCCTGGCGCGTTGGAATGGTGTTAGCCAGCGGTAAATTGTTTGACGCAAACCGGCGCTGGTTTGCGTCAAAAAGTATAAATATGGGCCTTGATCCGTAAGATTGTCTGTGAAGAGGTTAAGGCAGTGGTCCAGGAGTCTATGAGGCAAGCCTTGGGCAAGAGGAAAGGTGTGGACGAGGAAGAGTTTTTTTCTTTTTCGGAGGACGAGGACCATTTGAGAGGTCCAGGGGGTAAATGTTTGGATAAAAGGAGGCATTTGACAAAAGATATGGGACAGATTGGAGTCCTTAGCGGCTCAAAAACGAAAGGTACCCTAAGCGGTGCAATAGAAAGTCAGCTTGACACTGAAAAGGAAGGTTGTAGTGGAGATTTTATAAATGACAATGATGACGAATATGTGTTAGATCTGGAGTACAAGGATGATCTGGAGGATGATTTGGGGACTATTTTTAGGGCGAATTCTGGTGAAGAATTACTGGATCCTTTAGGAGAAAAACTGTTTGAGCCAAAGGATATTAGGCACCCTCGAGGAAAGGAGTGGTGGCCTTTTGAACATGTAGCAGGTTATATTAAAGATAGGCTTCGTAAGCCTCTTGAGAAAGATGAGAGAAATGTTATGAGGGTGGAATGTTCTAGGCCCGTGATTGATGATAAAGTGTGTTTGACTCCTAATTTGGACCCGGATATGATAACTTACTTGTTTAAGTTGGGAAGAGATCCTAGGAAGGGTTTGGAAAAATCCCTAAAACAAGTGCAGGACAAATTGCTTGATGTTTTGGGTCCTTTGGCAAGAATTTTTGATACAGTGGAGGTCGCTTTCTTGAAAGGAAAGAATTTGGTTGGTGTCAAAGAGCTATTTGTTTTCTAGGTAATGCCAATGCAGGGCTTTTGGCGGAAAGGAGGAAAACGGTCTTGATGCGTATAAATCCGAAGCTGTTTGATTTAGCTGGCAAAGAGTCTTCAGAAGAGGCTCGAGGACTATTATTCGCTGACGGCATGGTGAAAGCTTTGACAAAATATGTTCGTACTTTTACTAGTCTTGACAAGGCGCATTAAAAGAGTTTTCTCAAATAATAATTTATATGGAAGAGCTGGTAGGAGAGGGCAGCTTACCGGCCGGGCAAATTTTAGAGCCCAATATCATAGAGCAGGAAGTTTCAGAGGAAACTTTGGAGGTACACAATTTTACCCTCAAAGAGGAAGGGGCCCTGCTCGGTCTACGAGATGGAGAGGTGGAAATCTGGGACAGGTGGAAAGTCAAGGTGAGTATGAAGACTATTTCTACTTCTTTCCCGTTAAGGGTAGGAGGAAGGTTGAAGTACTTCAAAGAAAATTGGGAATTTATCACTCAGGATTCGTGGATTCTGCAACCGGTTCAAGGTTATGTTATAGAGTTCGATCAATAGCCGGTGCAGGTGGTAGAGCCAATAGAATTATAGTTTCAGAAAGATTTGGAAGAGAAAGTTTGTATAGAAATATGTCAGTTGTAGGAAAAGAATGTGATTGTGAAGTTGGAGGACCAGGATAAGGGTTTTGTAAGCACTTTGTTTTTGGTGGAAAAGAAAGACAAGGGTTGGAGACCGGTGATCAACCTGAGGAACCTGAGTCAGTTTGTGACTTACAATCATTTCAAGATGGAGGGAATCCATTTTTTACGGGATCTTTTGCAGGAACAGGATTGGATGGTGAAATTGGATCTCAAGGACATGTATTTTACAATTCCGATAGTCCAGTGTAGTCAGAGGTTTTTGCAGTTCAGATGGAAATACCAGTTATATCAGTTTCAGAGCTTACCTTTCGGTCTGGCTTCGGTGCCATGGTGTTTTACAAAAGTTTGGAGATGGTTTTCTCAGAGAAAGAGGTGTGAGAATGATTATTTATTTGGACGATATTTTGATTTTGAACCAGGAAAAAAGATTCTTAAAGGAACAGTTGTGTCTGGTGAAGGATTTATTGGAAAGTCTGGGTTTTATTATAAATCTTGAGAAATCTGTGCGGATTCCTGTGAGGAGGAAAGAGTTTTTAGGGTTTGTAGTGGACACAAATGTATGTTAATTGGTGTTACCAATAAGGAAGGTGAAGAAAATAAAACAAGAAGTACAGTCATTGTTAAGAAAGCAGGAGGTGACTTTGAGAGATCTAGCACATGTGATTGGACTTTTGTCTTCGTCCATTCAGGCGATTTGTCCAGGTCTGTTGCATTACAGAGCTTTACAGCGCTTAAAATATGTTAGGGATAAGAAGAGGTCTATGGTATGGAGCTCAAGTTTCAATTTCACAGGAGGCAAGAGAGGAGTTGATTTGGTGGAAGGAAAATTTGGAAGCTTGGAATGGTCAAGTGATTTTTGTCATAAAACTAGATTTTGTATTAGAAGCAGATGTGAGCAAGTTTGGTTGGGGTGCTCATTGTCTGGGTTTGGAGACAGGTGGAATGTGGACTTATTTGGAGAAATTGCTTGGAGTTGCAAGCAGGAATGTTTGCC
The DNA here is from genome assembly GCF_031143425.1 of Pleurodeles waltl. NCBI lineage: Eukaryota > Metazoa > Chordata > Amphibia > Caudata > Salamandridae > Pleurodeles > Pleurodeles waltl. The sequence continues at coordinate 51,087,288 of NC_090443.1, forward strand.
TTACAGAGTTTCAGGGATGTTTTGAAAGGCAATTCTGTACTTTTGAAGATAGGCAATGTTACTGCGGTGATGTATATAAACAAATTGGGAGGTGCTCGTTCGAGGAATTTGGCAGAATTGGCGACGGAGTTGTGGGATTTTTGCTTAGAGCACAAAATCAGTTTAAAAGCGGAATATTGGCCAGGTGTGCAGAATGTGATAGCAGATTGGAATTCACGTCAGATGAGGGATTTCAGCGATTGAAAATTAACGAGAATGTATTCAAGGAGATAAATCTTGCTATGGTTCCTTTGGAAGTAGATCTTTTCGCTTCCAGATTAACCTGTCAGTTGCAAAAGTATGTCAGTTTGAGGCACGACCCAGGTGCTATGTCAGTGGATGCATTTGTGCAGGATTGGTCGAAGATGAAAGGTTTTGCATTTCCTCCTTTTTCGATGATTCAGAGAGTTGTGTTACAGGTGAGGCGTCAGCAATGTCAGTTAATTCTAGTAACTCCATTTTGGAAAACACAGCCTTGGTTTCCATCTGTTATGGAGATGACTGTAGAATTTCCGATTCTAATAAGGTGTTGCAAAGGACATTTGTCAGGGCCAGAAGGGGAGGAGCATCCTTTGGTGGAGTCAGGTTCATTGAACCTTCTAGTTTGGAGGATATCAGGGATTTGGGAGGATTCACAAGCCTTTCAGATTCAGCTGCAGGATGATTGGATGAGTCATGGGCACCAGGAACAAAAAAGAGATATAGAAGTATTTGGAAAGTTTGGTCTAGTAGGTGCTTACAAAGGGACTTGGATCCCGTGGAGGCAGATGAAGTTCATGTGGTGAATTTCTTAGCAGAATTGTTTGATAGAGCTTTGTCTTACAGAACTATTAATTGTTACAGATCTGCTATTGCAGCAGGTCACGTCGTTTGTCAGGGAGTTTCAATTGGTAAGAGTCAATTGATTTGTAGAGTCATGAAGGGAATTCGATTGAAACGTCCACCGTTTACGAAGTATGAAGTATTTTGGGATGTTGATTTGGTCCTTGCTTTATTTCAAAGGTGGCCAGTGAATAAATATTTGGGAGACAGAGGGATTTCTTGGACGTTAGCTACTCTACTTTGTTTAATTTCATTCAGAAGGGTTTCAGATGTAAGGGCTTTTGAAGTTAGTCATAGATTTTAGCAATCAACTGGAGTTTTGTTTGAGGTGTGTAAATGTACTAAGGCATTGTCTAGGACGATCTTTTATCCATATTTTGACGAATGTCCAAAAATGTGTGTAGCACATTGTATGAAGGAATATGAATCTAGGATGTTGGAAAGAAGTGGAGCAGGTATTGAGCAACCTTTGATTTCTTATGTAAGACCATTTAAAGGAGTTTCAAGTGCTACTATTGCTAGATGGATGAAAGGTGCAATAAAGGAGGCTGGTGTAGATATTACAAAATTCACAGCAGATTCGGCGAGAGGAGCTATGGCAAGTAAAGTTTCTATGTTGGGAGAAAATCTGGATCTTATTCTGAAAGCAGCAGATTGGTCTTCAGCAGAAACGTTTAGGACATTTTATTTCAAAAATATTGAGCATGTTTCGAAAAGTGTGTTGTATGACTTTAAACATGCATAATGCTAGCTTCCTGTCTTGACATAAGATGGCGATTCTTAGAGGTTTACTGTATAAAGAATCGTGATTTTATTAAAGACAAGGAGGCTAGCATTATCTCACCCACCCCACCAAGGAGTAGGAGGTGTGTTTTTTATGTCTTTTTTAGAGATGTATTACAGCATAAATAAAGGAAGGATTTGGTTATGAGTATTTTATATGTTTTAAAAAAAAAGAGAAAAAAAGAAGAGTGTTATTTGTTTGTGTTTTGGTTTCGTTTTTTTGCAGATTCGTGAGAGAGGATCATTTTCGATTTGGGAGATTCTGAGATTAAGAAGATTTTTCAAACAAAAGAGGAAGAAAATGGAGGACACACAGGCCCATATTTATACTTTTTTTAGCGCCGCATGTGCGCCGTTTTTTGACGCAAAATCGGCGCAAATGCGGCGCTAAAAAAGTATAAATATGGGCCACAGTTTATATGGACATGGACATTCTGTTTTTTCTTTGTGATGTTGTTAAGGTTCTTTTGGTTCTTTGAATGGTTTGCTGCTCAGAAGTGTAAATAAAAGGTTAATGCATAATGCTAGCCTCCTTGTCTTTAATAAAATCACGATTCTTTATACAGTAAACCTCTAAGAATCGCCATTTTCATAACTGCGTGTCCCGAAAGAGAACGGCAGTGCCATACACTTCGAAAACTTTCTTTAATAGTCCTAACCTACTTATGGGTGACTTCTCTGCAGCCCTAGCTGTCTGCAGGAAGATCCTGATTTGCAGAGGGGGTCATTTGTTGTTCACAGACTTTTAGCACTCTTTTCTTGTGACCAGTGTTCCTAATGTAAATATTTGTATTGTTCAGTTACACGGCCTAGGAACCTGTATCCCAGGTTGATTAGTTTTGATGTTTTACACTTTTTCCATTTATTAAAAAATATGAACATTTATTTGAGCACCTGACTTTTAATGGTAATGAGTTAATCCATGTTTACTTTTATATATTAACCTCGGTGTGGAATGTAACTTTTTAGTTCTTAAGTGTAATGCTTTATGATTTTTGAGTTAGCCGTCAGCCAGGTGCATCATCCGTAGGTGAGTATCAGACATATTTCAAGGAAGGATAAGTTTCTTACCTGTAATCCTAGTTCTCTTCCAGGGGAAACCTCATCAAAGCCATAAGCACTGAATATTCCCGCCCATGTGCAGGGACTCCGGAGCACATATTAAAGATATATAACATAGATTTGTAGCATAAAATATATACATAGTATTTTATAGACATATATATGTGTGTCTATTTAAATATCTCAACGCAGCCTATATAAAAGGTTAAAAATGGCCAATTTACATTGAGATTTCCTTTAATAAACCTCTCACCAGACTCAAGCATTTCTGTTAAAGCAGAAAAGAGGGAGCATAATGTGCAAACACAGCCTTTATTGAAGAGAAAACTGCAAGAGAATACAAAGGCATTGTTAGCCAATAGGCTGCGTTAAAAGCATAACAAGAGACTACTAACACTGTGCCTTTAAGACCTCCAGGACCGCCTGTATTCCATCATGGCCCAAAGGTGTCAGTTAGGTCAGTACTTTTTTTATGATGATATAAAGAACAGAACACAGCCATGCATAAACTGCTGCATGCAAGATTATTATCTGGGGAGGTGGGCGGGTTGCTTCTGACTTTGATGAGGATTCCCCTGGAACAGAATTAGCATTACAAGTAAGTAACTTATCCTTCTTTTCCTGGGGATCCCCATCAATAGTCATAAACACTGAATAGAGTAGCAACCCCATCCCACACCCCTGCTGATGAAGCAAGAGCAAGCAGAAGAAACTGTCATCGTCATCCAAATAGGTCTCTAAAGGAGGCCTGTCCTACTTGGGTGTCTGTCTTAATGTCTGAAGCTAGGCAGTAATGCCTTGTGAAAGTGTGCACCAATCTCCAAGTAGAAAGTTTGCACATTTCGAAGATGGGAACATTCTTTAGTAGGGCTGCTGTTGCTGCCTTGCTTCCTGTAGAGTGGACTTTGGGCCTAGCAGGTAACTATTTGTTGGCTAACTGGTAGGTGAACAGAATACAAGAAACTATCCATCTAGAAATGGTTTATTTATAGAAGGCAATTCCCGTCCTCATACAGTCATAATTCACAAACAGAGGGTCAGACAGTCTCATGGCTTTGGTCTTGTCCAAATAAAATTTCAGCACTCTTTTAAGATCTAAAGAATGTAATGTTCTTTCCGCTGGTGTGGATGGATTAGGAAAGAATGTAGGGAGTGACATTGTCTGGTTAATGTGGGAATCAGACACCACCTTGTGAACAAAACTCGGGTGAGTTCTCATCACTACCCTGTTAGTATGGAACACCGTGTAAGGCTCTTTGGCACAGAGAGACTGAATTTTGCTGACTCCGAGTGCTGAAGTAATAGCAAAAAGAAAAGCAGTTTTCCAGGTAAGGGGCTGTAGGGATGCCTTATGTATGGGTCTCAAAGGTGGACCCGTGAGTATCGAAAGCACCACATTTAACTACCAAGTAGGAGAGGAGGATCGCACTGGTGGGAACACCTTTTTCAGTCCCTCTAAGAAATCTTTAACTACAGGCATTTGGAAGAATGCCATTTGAGTAGGTGATTTCCTGTTATTAGTAATCGCTGCAAGATATGCCCTAATGGAAGAAAATTGCAAACCAGATTTTGCTAAATGGAGAAGGGTAATATTACTTCCTCCTGCCCCAGAATTGGCTGGAATTGATTCTGAACACACCACTTGTAAAACCTTTTCCACTTGAAAGCATAAGAACGTCTGGTTGATTGTCTTTTAGACTCCCTAAGAATGTGCATGCATTCCTGAGAAAGGCCTAAGTGTCCATGCTGCAGGAATTCAGAAAGAATGCTGTCAAGCTCAGCAAGGAAAGGTTGGGGTGGAAAATCTTCTCTCAAAACTTGTATAGGAGATCTGTTCTGCACGGCAGTCTCCTGTGTGGTCTTTTCAACAGGTGATGGAGATCTGGGTACTACCACTGCAGGGCCATTATGGGGCTATCAGGATCATTCTGGTCCTGCTTTGCACAATTTGTTGATGAGTGTTGAGATCAACGGAATGGGAGGAAACGCATAAAGAAATGTCCTGGACCAGTCTATCACAAGGGCATTCCCCTTTGTTCCTGGTCGGTAGAACCTGGATGCAGAGTCTGGGCATTTTTTTTGTTGCTGCTGTCTGCCAACAGGTCTATTTGCGGATACCTCAATTTTTGGTAGATATCTTGCATGGCATTGTTGTGAAAATCCAGTCGTGCGATTCAGCAAAGTTTCGGCTGAAAGAGTCCGCTTGTGTGTTCTTGACTCCTGGGAGGTGAATCGATGTGATTGTCAACTTCCTGGTTATTAGCTAGTTCCAGATGACCTGTGCTTCCTGAGACAGGGGGCGAGATTGAGTGCCCCCTTGCTGGTTTAGATAGTGCATTGTGATTGTGTTATCAATTTGGACCTGGAGTGAGCTGGTTTAAATGGATGGATAGAAGGATTTGACGGCTACATGAACTGCCAGCAGTTCCATCATACCTATGCAGGCCTAGAAACTTCTACTCACCCACTTGCTATGGCGAGTCATATTTTATCAAGTTGAGCTATTTTTAAGACCTACTCGCCCCTTCTGGCGAGTTGACAAAGAGCAGGTGTTCTGTTCAGTAAGAAAGTGCAGGAGCAATAAAGATGCCTTTAAATCTTGTGATCTTGACACATCAGCTCTGTGTTTAGAGACAGAGGTCAAAAGTAAGTTTGTCTTACAATAAATTTTCCTTCTGTCTGCAGAGTTCCAGGATTTCGAAAAAAGGGTTATTTAAATGTTGTGTGCGCAAACATTTCAAAATATATTTCAGTAGTTGTGAAAGCCCATTTTTTGTACGTCTGTGTGATGAAAAAAATATTTTTAAAGGATGAAAACAAATCCCAACACTTTGCTTGGTGATTTGCAATGATAAATTTGTTTTCTGAAACCCAATTTTTACAGATTATTGTTAACACACTGTATAGTTTTTCAGAAAAACTGCAAGTGAGTGGAATGGTTTTTAGACATTTCTTGGAAATGTACTGTCTGTGAATGACAGTGTGCTGCCACATCATGCTTTAGTAATATATTTATTAAAAGTGAGTGTTTAAACATAAACTGAGAAACACTCCTGCCCTGATGGCAATGCTATTAGTAAACTAAGAGGCGAGTCATAGATCATATGTCCCCTATATGTGGTCTAGATTCTAAATATACGTGGAGAAAACATTTAGGGCCTGATTACGACCTTGATGGAGGGCATTATTCTGTCCCAAATGTGACGAATATCCTGCCCGCTATAATACAAGTTCCATTATATCCTATGGAACTTGTAATACGGCAGATGGGATATCTGTCACATTTGGGTCAGAATAATGCCCTCCGCCAAGGTCGTAATCAGGCCATTAGTCTATTTAACCAAACAAGAGAGGATTTTTGAACAGCAGAAATGCTAAGCTCACATATTTGAAGGTGCACTTGTATGTGAGAATGAAGAAAAAGGCGACTCTGTAAACTAAAATATTTGCCTTTGATCACACAATTTGAAACCTATTTATGGGTCAAGTACATTACAGTTAGGTTGAGTAGATTAATCAAGTTACTCGACCTGCAGGTCTAGTAAACTTTTTATAATTTTTAGCAAGGCCTGCGATGTGGTATTGTTGTTACTTGTCTGACCACAGTCCCTGTGTCCGAAGATGACCCATGTGAGCCCCCCTCATCCCTGGAGAGATGCATCTGGTACACGTGCTTGTGCAGGAATGTCCTGGGGGAAAGGGACACCTACCAGGAGATTCTGGCGGTGAGACCACCATTGCAATAAATGTTTTGCAGCCAGTGACAGGATCAGCTTGCCGTCCTAATGGTCTGTGAATTGATTCCACTGATCGTCCAGATTCTCTTGCAGTGGCCTCATGTAAAATCTGGCATTGGAGACAGTGAGAATACACAAGGCCATCATCCCCAGAAGGGACGCTACTTGTCTGGCAGATGGATGTGGAGTGTGGAGAAAGTTGGAACACTTCAGGGCTAATGAAGATAGTCTCTCCTCCGAAGGATACACTTTTGAAACGTTTGTGTCTAGGGTAGTGCCTAGATAGTGCAACCTCTGGGTTGGAGTCTGGATTGATTTGTTCACATTGTTCTGGAGACCTAGGTACTGAACGGTCTTGAGACGGACACAGTAATGTTGTATTGTTTGAGTTGGGGAGGAGCTTTTTACCAACCAGTCATCCAGGTATGGGTAGGCAAAAATGTTTCTTCTTCGTAAGACTGCTGCCACTACTGCCATGCACTGGTAAAATGTGCGAGGAGCTGACTACAGGCTGAACGGCAGCACCTTGTACTGGTAGTGTTTGGATGCCACTGTGAAATGCAGGAACTTTCGGTGTTTTTTGGCTATTAGGCTGTGGAAGCAGGCATCCTGTAGATTGATGGAAAACATCTGGTAGAGAGCAAGCATCCTGAATGTTTTCCTTGCGGATCTCTTTGTTTAGCAGTCAAGAGTCCAGAATGGGTCTGAATTCTCCATTTGGCCCTTTTATCCTTACAAGGAAATAACAGGAGTACACACCTAATCCCCTTTGAGAGGATGGGACCTCCGTAATAGCTCTTTTTCAAAGTAGTATGGAGACTTTGTTCTGCAGGAGCCTCCACTGATGGCAAGAGGCTTTTGATGTTGAAACAGATGGAGGAGGAGACTTCAAGCGTAGTGAGTACCCATTCTGTACAATATTTAAGGCCTAGTTGTCGCTGGTGACGGAACGCCTCTCGTTTAGATGCTTGGTGATACTTCCCCCTTACTGGAGTGGGTAACGGAGACGGGGGAAGGGACATCTCATTACATGCCTGTTTTTTGGGGACGAAGCTGAAGGTTGCCGATTAGCTCCTTGTTCACGCGTTGATTTGGACCCAAATAAGGAGTTGCCAGTGAATGGGAGGTTCAGGATACGCTGTTGTGCCTCTGGCTTAAGACCTATGAGACGAAGCCATGATCAGCACCTGGCACATATCCCATGTGAGTATACATGTGCAGGAAAGTCAGAACCATCCGCTGCCATGCTAATTACTTGGTTAGCTACCAGGCCTCCTTCTTGCAGGATCTCCTTCACTGGGTAGTTTATCTGTAAATCTGGAGAGTGAATGCCAGAGAAACCTTTCATATCTCCCCAGAAATGCTGATGCGCTGGAGACCTTCATAAATGAGGCTGATGTGCCACACATTCTCCTCCCCAAGGAATCCATTTGCTTACTTTCCTTTTCCAGAGGTATGGAGGATGACTCAGCAATGGAGTATGTCTTTTTGGCAGCGGCTATAATGACCAGGGCTGGTGGAGGGTTGGTTCTCAGAAATAAGGGATCTTGATCTGGGGCCTTGTATTTCTTTACGATTCTCACAAGAGCCGTTCGTGGTGAGGCTGGGGTAAGAAAAATCTCAATTACTGGTTGGAGCAGGCCTGGACACAAAGGAAGCAACGGTCTTGCGGAAGGCCTATGATGCAAAGTCTCGAAAAATGACCGATGATGGAATAGTGGGTGCTGGAATATCAGTGTTCAGTTTAGCAGCACCTCTCACCAATGCCTCATTAAATGTGTTGATGTCACCTATTTGGGATACTCTCGTTGGTGGAGTGTCCTTAAATGTAGGGGAGTAATCTCTTACTGCCGACTTTGTTGATGAAGACTAGGTAGGGGATCTGTGTGCATGCTGGCATGACCTGAAACGTCAAGACCTTGGTGTGGGGGATCTTGGTCTAGTCCTGCGTCAAGATCTACTCCTTGTCCTTGTTCTGGTCCTGCACCAAGTACTGGCCTCCCTAGATATCCTGGATCTTGTTGGGAACCTAGGTGGACTAGTATGTGACGAAAAAAGTAGAGTGACCTCAGTTTGCGGAAGTGGTGACGGTATCCACAGGGGAGACCGTGTGGAGGAGTACATTTGTGAATATTGCGAGTCCGGGGCTTTGTGGAAGCAGATCCCGGCAAACACTTTACAGCCGACTGGGAGAAAGCTGAATAGGAGATAACTGTCTCCCTGTAGATGAGTGGGAGGAAGTTTTGATGTTGCAGTTGAAGGTCGTTCCTGTGTCCCTGGTCTAGGAGATGAGTGAAGCTTTGACGTGGATCTGGCAGTGGATGAATGTTGCCTTGACATCAAGCGAGGAGGTACTGACGTCGACTGGGGTCTTGTGGAGGAATCACACCTGGAAGAAGTCTTAGGTGGTGAATGATGCCTCGACATCGGTGTCGAGTTGCTGTCAACGGAGATTTCCTAGATGTGTTTCTCAATGTCAGTTGGTGTCTGGATGCCACCGACAGAGACTGCCTAGGGGATGTCTGTCTCGATTTTGAATGGCACCTGGTTGTCATTGGCGGAGAGTGTGAAGTATGTCTCGACGTCAAAGAACGATGATGTGTCACCACCGTCGAGGTAGTCTTCGTCATCAGAGCTTGCCTCGACGTTGACTGGCTGTAGACAGCCATCGATTAATTCTCTGCACAAGGGTCCTGCCTTGACTGGTGGTGATCTGTTGATGGAGACTTCTCTCCAGACATGTGTCAACATCGAGCAATGATGGTCTGATGAAGGAACTTCCTTCGACAATGTGTTCTTCGATGTCTTATGGTAATGCGTGGCTGTCGAAGGAGTTCAGGTGTGGAGTCTCTCGATGTCGGTCACTGTTGTTTCATCGACGACATCGGTCTTGCAGGTGAGAAGTGCCTCATGGTTGAGGGCACTTTTGAAGTCGATCCCTCTGGAAGTATATCTTGTTTGCTGTTTTTCTCACCTGTCAGTAGACCTGCCTCTGGAGACTTCCTTGTGAAGAGAGAAATAGTCTTCTTGGAAGAGGATGGCAGTCCTCCTTATAATGTATTTTTCTCTCTCTTGAAGGCTATGAAGTTGTATCTTCTCTCTATCTTTTCAAATTATTTTAGAAAGTGTGATGGCAAGTCTAAGCCAGATGCGTTTTAGGAAGACACATGATGCAGACTGAATGGGGGTCAGTCTGTGCTTTCTTTTTACCACAGGGAGGGCACTTGACAAAAAGAGAGGGCATTGTTTACAGAAAAAACTAAAGTCTTCCCTCAGAAAATTATTTCTAAATTATTTCTCTTCACTCCAGATGGCAAAAGACGTTGAGTGAAGTAGAGAAAATAATTTGTATATAGCAATTTCTTGACAAAAAGTCAGAAATTGGTAGAGCTCAGTGCTCCGTGCTCCAAGATCCTCACTGAAGAAGCTGGAAAAAAGAACTGACCTAACTGTCACATTTGGGGCATGAATGGATACATGAGGTCCTGGAGGGTCTCAAAGGGAGTGACAGTATTCTCCTGTTATGCTTTTAATGCAGCCCATTGGCTAGCAATGCCTTTGTATTCTCTTGCAGTTTTCTCTTCAATAAAGGCTGTGTTTCCCCTTTATGCTCTCTCTTTTCTGCTGATTTACAGAAATGGTTGAGTCTGGGAAGAATTTTATTAAAGGAAAACTCAATGTATATTGAGCATTGTTATCCTTTAATAAAATACACGTATATATATATATATATATATATATATATATATATATATATATATATATATACATAAATATATATATATATGTCTAAAATACTCATACATTTTTATGCTCTACATAGATATATTATATACATTTAACATGCTTCGTGGTCCCCGCACGTGGGCAGGAATATTCAGTGCTTATGACTTTGATGAGGATTCCCAGGGAAGAGAAGTGTTCAACCCACCACTATCTGGAAATATGATTGGTAAGTATTACTGCAACACTTTTAATTTTATACTTACCAATTTTTTTATCTCCAAAGTTTTAGTTTTCAAAAACAAATTCTAAATATTCAAAAAAGTAATCAAATTACACTTTTAAAATTGGGCAGGAAAACATAAAAAGCAAGGGAAAAGAAGAAGGGGGAAGAAAGAGGAATATGCATTGTGTTTTCATAACACATGATCAGCCACATTTCCCCTGGGAGATTGTGTCTGGTTTAGGGTTGGACTGGGACAAAAAATAGACCCGAGCACCAAAATAAAAGTGGCCCCAAAAAGTGAATTAGAAAGCTAACCAAGCATTTGTAGGGGGTGTATGTGGTGTGGAGTGAAAATTGTTTGTATGGTTTGTATTTTAATTGTTACTTGTGGAATTGTGCAGTGTGGAAATGTGTAAAGTGTGGAGTGTATTTGTGTAGTGAAAGTTTGTGGCATGGTGAATATACATGGATGAGAGCTGCATAGAATAGATAGAAATGAAGATAGAAAGGGGTAGGTAGTTTATTTAGGAACTGGGGCAAGGTTCTCTCACACAGAAGGTACAATGCAAGCTTCCTTCACACAGAAGGTACAATGCAAGCTTCCCTCACAGGGAAGATGCAATGCAAGCTTCCCTCACACAGAAGGCACAATTCAAGCTCCCCTCACACAAATGGTACAATATAAGCTTTCCTCACAGAGAAGATACAATGCAGGCTTCTCTCACAGAGAAGGTACAATGCAAGCTTCTGTTATAGAGAAGGTACGATGCAAGCTTCCCTCACAGGGAATGTACCATGCAAGCTTCCCTCACACACAGCATACAGTACATGGAACAGCAGTGCATGCTTCCCTCACACACAGCATATACAGCACAGGCAGCGGTGCATGCTCCCTCACAGAAAAGGTACAATGCAAGCTTCCCTCACACACAGTAGATTCAGCACAGCAGCAGTGCAAGCTTCCCTCACACACAGCAGATACAGCACAGCAGCAGTGCAAGTTTCCCTCACACACAGCGCAGATACAGCGCAGCAGCAGTGCAAGCTTCTTTCACACAACAGAAACAGCACAGGCAGCAGCAGTGCAAGCTTCCCTCACAGACAGTAGATACAGCACAGCAGCAATGCAAGCTTCCCTCACACACACAGCAAATACAGCACAGGCAGCAGTGCAAGCTTCCTTCTCAGAGAATGTACAATGCAAGCTTCCCTTACACAAGGAACAGATACAATGCAGGCAGTAGTGCAAGCTTCCCTCACACACAGCAGATACAGCATAGGCTGTAGCAGTGCAAGCTTCCCTCACACAGACGATACAGCACAGCAGCAGTGCAAGTTTCCCTCTCAGAGAATGTACAATGCAAGCTTCCCTCACATAAGGAACAAGTACAGCGCAGGCATCAGTGCAAGCTTCCCTCACACACAGCAGATACAAAACAGCAGCAGTGCAAGCTTCCCTCACAGAGAAGGTACAATTCAAGCTGCTCTCCCACAGAAGGTACAATGCAAGCGTCCCTCACACAGAAGGTACAATGCAAGCTTCCCTCACAGAGAAGGTACCATGCAAGCTTCCCTCACAGAGAGAGTATAATGCAAGCTTTCCTCACACAGAAGGCACAATGCAAGCTTCCCTTACAGGGAAGGTACAATAAAAGACTTCTGGGGACCCCCACTTAATCATTACTGGAAGCTGGGGACCCCGGCCTATACATTATTGATAATTTGAACCGCAAAACAATGCACAAAAAAAATCAGAAAAAAGGCATTCATCAAACAAATACACAAATGGTGACACATTTTATTTAATTTACAAACACATATAAATAAAAAAATGTAATTTTAATAGAAAGTTTGGAGCTCAGTAGGGTTTCTTAAGAGTGGATTTTGCCAATGTATAGAAGCATCCAAAATCGGCGGAGAGGCACCTGACAGAGAGTATATACCCTGTTACCCAGGACTATATGATTATGTGATAGAGAATATGGATGGTAGGGAAACGTATGTAAATTGCACCAAAATATGGGTTTATAATCTACTGAGGGCACATAATCTCGGATAGATCAATAAAGAATAAAGCCGCATTTTGCTAAAATCACAATGCAACAATACTCTGTGGTAAAAATGGCCTAAACCAGAAGAGGTTGCTTGTATTCACTCTAGAATGCGGCGCTTCGAACCTGACTGATCCTACTGGAGCAGGGCCAAGGCTGTGTCTGGCCTCTGTCTGGAGTGACATAGTAATTACCAGTGACTGAGGTTAAATCTAGAAATCCACCCGTCAGTGTTTTCCTAACCATAATAACTATCATCAAAGCAAAGAAGTGTGGGGTTCTCACATATTTAAGCAATAAAATGGGTCAATAGTGGCCACTTCCCTTCCGACTCAAGCGCTCCACAGATGCCCTCTCCTGGGCCGCTCTCAAGGATAAGGAGGATGTTGCCTGGTGGGTTAGGAGCCGGCGTGACGTCACTTGGCGAGGATGTGCGATGTCGAGCAGTCAGCGCCATATGTGCGGTGGAGGTAATCAGCGTCCCAGTGTTATTCCTGGCTCACAACATGTAGGCCGGGGTGATGAGGGGTTGTGGAGGGAGGAGGGGGAAGAGTGTCGAACGGTAGTAGGGGGGAGCTGAGAACTGGTGGCAGAGTGAGGGGGCAAAATATTCAAACCCGACGTAAAACGCAAAGAGAATGGCAGGGGGAGGGTAAAGAGCACACCGTGGCAGAAACCGAATTACATGGAATGTGAGGGGGCAGAAAAATGGACTGGCAGGATCATGCGCAAGGTAGGGGAGGGTCGAAGAAAGAGATGAGAGGGTCAGGAGAAGAAAGATGCAAATGGGACCAGTACCGGTTCCAGCACGGCCGATCAAGGGCTCCTGGCCCGATTCAGTGATGCATAGACTGTGCAGCTCTGGGCTACACCCAGCCACCCTACACGCATTTCCTCTGTGAGGTGATCACTTTTGGGTTTTTCTGCATTTTTATATAGCACGAACTCAACCTGACGGTATGGAAGCGCTTTACGTGAGCACCAGTTACATTACACAAGGAGGCATTCATTTTTGGTAGGCATGGTGCCAGACAAGAGTGTCCTGTCTATAGCGCCAAAACGTGCCCAGTTATGTACACTATTAATGGGAAGAGGGTCAGGTGGGACAATGATGCCTTGTTTAATCCAGATGAGATGGAACCAGCATGCTCAAATGTGATTCAGAACAACCGAGGTGCGCCTGTATGTGCAAAACAAGCTAAAGAAGGTTCTGAATAAACAAGTGCAGGACCATGGCAGCGGAATATCCAAGGGTTGCCATTAAAAGAAAGATAACAGCAAACCCCAAAGTGGATCGTGTGATGCTTTAACGGAGTGTAAACAAGAGATGTACCACAAAAAAGATTTGGACAGGTCTTGGAGGACATGTGAAATCAAGCGTTTAGACCTGTGAGGTCCATAGTCAAACATCGTGAAGACGGTGGGTTTGGCAGGCGTTCCGTTTGCTCATTCCAGAGCTCCCCTTTCACAGGGGAGAAACAAGTCTGGAAGTTTTGAATCCTGCTAGTTTACCTTGCTAAAACTATTCTTTCTCGTTTATCACGCCTACTTCCTTTGCACAGGTGCTGCACCTCACTAAAACTAGACTGTATTCTTTCTTTGATGTACATTGCATGGCCTATCTCGACAGCCCTTCCTGCCACTACCTGGAACTGTGCAGGCAGATCATGCCAGGCCGCAGCCCTGCACTGGCATCTGTTTTAACAGGCACTGCTGTGATAACTTGTATTTTATAAGCGTGAGCTTTAACAGCACAGACTGCTGAGCTGAGCCAACTCCTGTGCCACAGTGGAGATTGTTGCAGAATATTAAAAGATGAACATTGTTTGCAGGCTCGGTGCCACACTGGCAGACCTAACCTCACTCCTTAGCTCTGCTTTTGCCTCAGCTGGCCGATCTGACAGTCTTCATTTTCAGGGAGCTCAAGGCTGCTCTGGAGGGCAAAGTTTCCGCCTCCTGGTCACCATGTTGGCACAGATCTATAACAAAGAGTGACACGCCACCTTGCAGTGGTACCAGCCAAGTGATACCCCCAGAGGACCCATCCTTGCCAGCTTCATACCATCAGCCAGCGTGCCCTCGACATGGAATGGAGTTGGCACTGGAGGCAATGCCAACCTTGCCCACTGACTGCTTCAGAGCCACTTCCCAGTGACACAGAGGTTACTGCAGGCTCCATTTCACTGCACCACAGGGCATTCTTTCTACAAAGCAGTGCCTTCTGGGACTTGTAGTCTTTGATGTAGTGGCCCGGGTCCAACTTCTCGCTATTGGTTTACAAAAAGGAAGTTACGCAGCCATGACTGCATTACCTTGTGTAGTTTTGGCACGTCCGATCAAGCGTACAATATACCTGAGTATGGAGTCAATGGAATTTCCGGAGGGTCAGACCCCCACCCCGGCTTCTGTACTTTCATAGGCACTGCTACCATGCCTCTTAACAGCAAATATAGCAATTTACACCTTTCTGGACTAAACCCCTATGTCATTATTTACCCACCAAACCTCTCAAAAATCCAGCCCAAAACTGTAAGCATACTCATGGCTGTAATGTGAAACACCAATTGCGGATCAATACGGCAAACAGAACCAGACACAGGTTGGATGTTAAGAATTAAAAGTTAAAGGAGTCCCATCCAGTTGGGAAGCAGCGAATAATTTGCGAAAAATGCCCCAAGAGAAGTACTGTTTCAACCTCACTGTTACTGACAGCCCTCAAGTGACCCGCTCTGGGAGACGGCCGTGAGTGTTTCTCTGCACACAATGGATGTGATGAAACCCCTGCATTCTTGGATTTCTACAAGTCTGTCTACAGAGGAGGAGAAGGGAAAACCGTGGGCTTTGGCTCACAGAGGGAGCATAATAAACAAGAATCACGAGAGGCTAACAGCACTTAGTTCTGCTGCTCCTCAAGGTTGAGCTGCAAAACAAAAGAATAGTGCGCGAACATGAGACAAATGGCCCAGAATTGAAAGCCTACAAGTAACAGGGCCAGTCCCGGGGCGTAAGCAGCACACCAAAAGGAGGGACAAATGTAAGCAATTGCCCACAGAAAAGCAAGGATTTTCAAAGGGCATGCAAAGGAACGAATTACAAGATGTGGGAGTGTTCTAGGCCCACAGATGAGATACACCATGCCTCGTAGAGGCAGCGCATGCGCTGCTTAGGCGAGACCTAAAAAGTGGCCCATTTTTCCAAACTGAGGCAGTCTTGAACTTGTAAAGACATGCAGAGTTGTTTTGCAAGGCATGAAAGACTCCATGAATTTGAGCTTGCTGCAGGCACGTTTTGTGTTAGTACCGGGGAAATCAACAGTAAAAAAACTGCTGAGTAGATCCATACATGCCAACAGTTTAGAAGAGAAAAGTGGGAGTTTAAAAAAATATAATCAGGAAATGTATTTCTCCCATTTGCCTTCCATTGATGGAAAAGCAATTGTAGGCGGGAGACAGCCAAAATAAAACCATTTCTAGCTTAAAAAATCAGGATTCTGCCACCTGAATCGGACCTTTTGGCATGTATGCAGATCATATAACAGGCCAACATACAGCCAAACAACCGGCCTACTTACTGATCTGTGAGACAACGCCCTAAGCGCTGCCTGATGTGGTTCTGAAAGGTGACTTTGGCCCAAGTATTCTGTGTAGTTTCACAGCCCACATCTTCAGTTTCTCCAGCAAGGCATTACCTGGCGAACAGTGTTTTTTTAATACCCACATTGCAGTAACCTCTGTACTCCTAGTCATAAGACCCCTTCATTCGCACATCTGGAGTTTATTAGCTGCGCACTAGTGGTTTAGGATTGAGAAGACAGGGGCTCACATGCGCCTTTACCCTCAGTATTGCTTCCGCTCTGCACAGTTTACAGTGGGACACACTGGGCGGTGCTGTTCACATATTGGTGGTGTACAGCACATGGCCCAACAGTTGAGGGCCTCTCACCTGAACGCTGTCTTACCTCGTTGGTGTCAATGCCATTGTTGACAGACCACGTGGCCTGGAAGTACTCGAGCATCCGCTGCTTGAGCGGCTTGGGGATGCGGTGGATGCGGATGTAGTCCCTCAGGTCACGGGTGCGGCTGTGGTACAAGAAGCGCCTTGCATACATGCGCTGAATGATGGCCGTCACATTTCCAAACACTACAGCGTGCATCAGAGCTGGAAAGAGATGGGGACACGAAAAATCGAGTGAGATGCAGGGTGAAAGAGGGAGGAAAGGTAAGAGAGACAAAAAGGGAAGAGAAGAAAAATAGTTGAAAAGGAGGATGACGGGAGGGAGGAGATAGGAGACAAGAGAGCAGCTACTGAGATATGGGAGGATAAACGGAGGGAAAATCTGTGACTGGAGGGTGAGACAGGAAAGCGATGGAGAGGGAAGAAAAGGGAAGGGGCAGCAGAAAGCTTACAAGGAGATTGAACGAGGGGGTGGTGTAGGTCGGGCGCACTGACATGTAATTGGTGCTAATGACTGGTTGGTACCGGAGCTCTCCATGTGGGTGTGCGACAGCTTCTTCCCGCTATTAATGTTTTCCATTGCTGGGGAGGCCGCCTGCCCCCCACTCACCGCCCACAAGAGCACACACGCCGTTTCCACGGCAACATCCCACAATTTACTAATACACAAATTAGTACATTTCAGATCGCTGCGAGAAGGCACATATGTCGGCAGTGTTGAACCGGAGAACCCAGCAACAGCGCCTGAGCTTGGAGACGCCCCCTCCTCTCTGTGAAACCCAGGCTTCTGTGGAGAATTCCATTTCAGATGTTTCCATTTTATTTTATGGGTTATTAATAAGACAGTTGGTTGTAATTCTGCACTTTTTAAAATATGTTCCCATCGTGCTCAAGCATTCGCTTCCAGTGGCCGAAGATTATTGGACTGATAAACAAGTGCACATTCATTGTATGTCGTTTACATCAGTGTTGGGGTGCAATTAAGCAAATCTTCCTGGATCCCCTGTAAAGTTTTACATGACAGAAAACTCATTCGGCCTCCAATGACCTTACGTCAAATACATAAAGGCCCGTATTTATACTTTTTTTAGCGCCGCATTTGCGCCGCTTTTTAACGCAAAACGGCGCAAATCTACAAAATACAATGGTATTTTGGAAGTTTGCGCCGTTTTTGCGTCAAAAAACGACGCAAATGCGGCGCTAAAAAAGTATAAATACGGGCCAAAATGCTTAGGCCCATATTTATACTTTTTAGCGCCGCATTTGCGCCGCTTTTTGACGCAAAAACGGCACTTGTATTTTGGAAGTTTGCGCCTCTTTTGCGTCAAAAAATGACGCAACTGCGGCGGTAAAAAAAGTCTTCCCAGGTGCTCTTTTTTCTAATCTCATTGCCACTATGATAGTGTCATGGCTGTGGCCCCAATTTAGATCATAGCAGGGCACTGCACATAGCTCCATTGCATGGGCATTTCTAGAGAAAGTATCATGTTCCCTTTTTTTCCACACAACGGCTTAGAAAGAAAATGTATAACAGATGGAACTATCCAAATGCCTGTCTGCAGGAAGTGAGTCATCAAGCCTCATTATTTATTGCGGACAGGTGGATGCTGACATGCTCTGCATGTTCTGGACATGCCCTGGAATGGGTGTGGATTTTAATAAAATATGTACTTGCCCATGGGACAAGTTGCTTCCTAAATCGACTTGTCCAGTAACAAAATCCACTTGTTCCTTTGACGATGCCACGTAGTGCGGCGACAGATTATGGCACAATCTCATTATATAAGAGCTCTGATAATAGCCTCTCTTATTATGTCAGGGCTCATACTGTAGTAAGGTTTTAATTCCACCAATTCCCTCATTTTCCCACCTTTCTGCAGATCTGCATACTGGGACTGGAGGTAGTGGTAAGTAATAGTTCCAGAGTCGGAATGCCCATTCGAGTCTGTGCAAACCTACTATCTTGCATGTTTTAGGGGTTTTCACCAGCTCTTCTCTAATCTTTTCCTGTGCTGATAAATATTGGGAATGTACTCCTTGCCAAGAGCAGACGTAATACTTCTTCCAGGGTTGGAAAAAAAAGTAGTTGAAGGTAAAGTAAACCTGTAAAAGCTCAAGAAGATTTTCGCATTGGCAAATCTACACATGCACATTTGCGTGTGCTAAAATGGAGTTAACAAGTATTTTCTAGGAGTATGCCTTCCTGGCCGTCTTCTGCTAATTCTTGGAAATTCAGGAAAGCCATAAATCTGCACTAATGCAAGAGCATATACTTTGGATACATTTGAATTTCTTTAAGAATTGGGCATCTAACTAGGTCAGGTGCTAACCAAGTTTTTTTGTTTTTATTAAAACTGTAGCTCTTTATCTGGCAGCTGGCTTCACTGTGATATCATTCTGCTCTTTCACAAGGAGAATATCAGCACACAAAGTTTTGTTCAGTGCCTGGAACTACTGTCGCAGTGTATGCTTTTTGAGACCAATAAAACATTTTTGCTTTTTGTTATAATGGTGAGGGCCCGGCGGCTTCCACAACAGTAAAATTTTAGAAAAACCAAGTCAAAACAAGACACACATTGACAAAAAACAAAAGGCTGACCACCAATGTCAGACCTCTTGGCTTTGCCAATGGTTGTTCATTTTCATTTTTCCCATAATCTTGTTGAAACTGGTTACACTGATCTTTCATTATGAATATGTTTTTGAAATACTAGCCAGTATCAACACATTTTAATAAATGAAGCTTCAAAGAAATAGTGCCTAAAATTTCACAGTAATTTGGTAAAACATTTCTTCCAAGTCACATTTGTTTGTGAACATTTCATTTTAAAAACAAGGAATCATCAATTTTGCTTTCCAGCTTCTGCAAATATTTGCATTGAACCAGAGAGCATCCTAGAACTATTATACATAACCTCATATACAAAGAAGTACCCTGCACCTCAGCAATGAAAGCCACCATGCCCCTAGTATATCTCCCCTGGATCCTCAGAGGAGAGGACAGATCAAACTGCTTAAATGCCATAAAAATGACAGACTTGATCCACCTGCTCAAAGTCCGAGTGGAAGGTTTACCCTCCTTAAGAGTAGGACCAATGTTAACAAAAAATGTAGACGAGACCCGAAAGTCCCTCATCTGTTCCAGGTAAATCTGAACCGCCCGGCGCACATCCAGAGAATGAAACACCACAGTTTCCAGGGACTGAGGATCCAGACAAAAGACTGGAAGGATCGCCTCCTGAAGCCAGTGAAATAAAGAGTTCACCTTTGGCACAACGCCAGGACCCAACAGAAGAACAAGTTAATACTCAAACACTTGCAAGAATGGAGACAGACAGGACAACAAGCCCATTTCCCCCAGTCGGCGAGCCGACAGTGAACACCACCAGAAAGAACACCTTCAAGGTCAAGAGGTTCAAACTCACAGAGAATAGAAGCTCAATAGGAGGATACTGGAGAGCCCGCACCAACAGCTCCAAATCCCAAGACGGACAAACCACCTGGGGGGACAGGTTGCAGATTCAAAGAGCCCTTAAAGAGCTGAGAAACCAGACTCTGATTGTCCACCTGGCCCCGCCAACGAAACCAAAAAGCTTTAGTCACTGCTCATTGCATCTTCAGAGTGGACGAACTCAGACCCACTTGAAACCCATCTTGAAGAAATTCCACCATCTGAGCCAGAGGAACCGAACAATGAAGCCCCTGCGATGAGCACACCAGGCCTGAAACATCTTTCAGTGCCTAGCATAAGAATATCTTGTACACAAGCGCCTGGACACTTGCAAAGAAAAGACACAGAGGCAGAAAGACCCAGGAGCATCAGGCCCTTTCCCCGCTCCCCAATACAACCACCAAGCTGTTGACTTGAGCCTGGCCAGGGACTGCACTTGAAGACACAGATATCTCAGGGGAGATGGAACCACCGGAAACCCCAACTCCTGTCCCATGCTCCTCTCCATCAACAGAGGATACCAAACAGATGTGGGCCATGCCTGAGCCACCAGAACCCCCTGAGCCTGATCACTATGAACCTGAACCTGAAACCTCAGGATCAAAGGGAGTGGAGGAAAAGCAAACAACTGACCCCTCTGCCACGGACATGGGAAAAAAACTGGGGACGAAGTGCATTGTACAAGTCTGAAAACAGATCCACCCTGGGGTGACCCCACAACTGACACACTCTGTCAGAGATCTTGGGAGAAAGACAAAAGTCCTGAGAGGACAGAATCTCCCTGCTCAAGTGATCAGCCTGACAATTCAGTACAACCTGAAGAAACACGGCCCTGAAAGACCCCACAATCGAATGAGCCCAAAGAAACAATCTGCCCACAATCGCAGACAGTGATCAAGCCCTCATCTCCCCTTGTCGATTGACAAAATCGACACAATGATCATCCTGTCCTTCAGGAGCGGAGAAAAATCAAGGAGAGGCAGCCAAATTGCCTCCAAATCCCTCCAGTTGAACGACGGGAAACTCGGGTTCACCTGCCACAGACACTGAACCCTGAGATCCCCAACCAAGCCCCTCAGTCACTCTCGCTGGCATCTGTTGTGACAATGACCGGCTCTGGGGACAACAAGGACACCCCCTTCAAGACAATGGATGGTAGAAGCCACCACCCCAGCTACTCCCAGATCACAGGACGTTGGGCACCCACTTACTCAGAAGGAACCTCATGAGGATATTGAGATGCCACCGAGCCCAGGAACCAAAACACTGTCACCCAGGTCACCTTGAACACTCATCCAAAGGGAGGCAGCTTGAACAGGTGCTGCCAGAAGATCTGGGAGATGAGATTGAATCCTCAGGAACCTAGCATTCAGCAATGACTCAATAGCTAGATCCTTTCAGAACCTGGCTCAAATGAGGATGCCATCTTGAGACCGACTCAGTTGGGATTTCCTTTCATTCACCAAAAACCCATGCGCTGACAGAAGATCCAAAGTCTGCTGATCATGTGAAGATGCCAGGGGGAAGAAGCACATTTGACCAGACAGTCATTGAGATACGGAAACACAGTAATCCCCCGTAGATGAAGGATCACCATCAGAGTGGCCAACACCTTGATGAATATACGAAGGGCGGACGTCAGACCGAATGGCAAAATCCTGCACTGATACTGCTACTTCTCATAGCGAACCTCAGAAACTGCTGATGACTGACATCCACAGGCACATGTAGATATACATCCTGCAGCTAGATGGTAGCTAAGTAAATCCACGCACACACCAATGGAATGAGTTGTTGGAGAGACAACATCTTGAATGAAATTGATGCCACTCATCCATTGACATGCTTTAAATCCAAGAGTGGCTGTGTCCGCCAGAAACGTGGCCTGTTGCTCCCTGTGCACCAGGACCTGAGAGACACTGGTACCCTCTAGCATGGCGACGGCCAAGGCTTCAAAATCAACCAAGGACTGGGCCATCAAGGCACCATAGGAAGCGTCTCAAAGCCCCAGGATAGACACTGAAAAAGCCTTTTTAAGTCCACCATCCTCTTTGCGATCCACCACATCTGAAAGCAAACAGTCACCTGGATGCAAAGAAGAATGACCAATAAGAGAGGCCAGGATGGAATCAACGTTGGTGGCCTGTGGCAGCAGACGAGCCCCATCCTTCAAGGCACACTACTTTTGGAGGAAACACCAATCTTGGCAACGCTCAGGCTCTGCCCAAGACCAGAATATTGCCTCCTTGATCTGCATATGCAAAGCCAGCGCTGCATGCTTGGAGAATTATAGAAACAGCTCCTTAGCCGCCCCCTCTTCCGGGTGCAGCGCCATGCTGAGACTGATCCTTACGTGGGCCAGGATATCTGCCAGTTTGTCCCTGGATATGAATTCCCCGCCAAGCACCACAGGTCGCTAAGGTTCTGAAAGATCTGGATCAGTAGTGTACACATCACCTTGCAGCAAGGCCGCAGACCACCTACCCTTGGTTTTGGAGGCCAAGGCTTTAGAAACTGCAGCATCAACCATGGCCTGAACGTCCACTGCTGTGAGGGACACCAAAGCCCCAACCACACCAGCAGGACCACCCACGCCAGGACCACCTGTAGGTCCATCCAACTGCAAATCACTCCCCTCCTCAGAATCCGGCAAATAGCACCTCCTTCACTTTGTACCATGCTTCTCCTTAGTGTACACACAGGAATGCCCAGACATACACAGAAAGCAGCTTCAGATAGGGAGAGAAAAACCCATTTGGATGAAAACCCATCTGAAAATGAGCAACTGTACACAAGAGCCCAGCCAGAACTGACCAATTGATATAAATCCAGGAATATGAAAGCCAGAAAAAAACAGACCCGCTACAAAAACTGCCCAAAAAATAACGTAGCCTGCGGCTATAGGAGACACACGCTGCTGGAGAAGCAGCCCAAGCTTGCCGGTGAGGCAGTGTACTTCTGATAACCAGGACATGACCCCTAAAGCCAGCTGGAGATGTGGACCGCTGATCTCCGCCCTGGCACACAGAAGGACCGCACACACAGAGCCGAATATCACCATAAAAACATACCTGCCGGCACCTGCTGTAATGTCCGCTAAGTCCTGCTGCAGAAGGCAGAAGGAAGCGCAAAAGAAGGCCACCAACAAAAAGGCCTGCGCGGACTCCATACCCCCGCCTGTAACACATGGCAGTGACGGGAGTCACGGGCGAATGCTGGACCATGCACACCATGCCTGCCTGTGTGGAAGCACAAACAAGCATTGGCAAAACCAATAGGTCTCACCTATACAAAAGCTATTCGCTTTGGCAGTGTGTTTTGCCATGCTGTACCCCAGTATGGCTGCTGTTCAGCATGGCTAAAAGTTAGTCAGGTGGAGGATCAAAGTGGAGTGGGGAGAAGAGTGTTGAAGAGTGGATTTGTTGGAATGTCGTAGAGTGGTGTAGAAGGAGAGTGTAATAGCGTTGAGTAGAGGGGAGTAAAGTTCAGTGGCTCAGTGGAAGAGAGTGTCATAGAGTGGGGTGGAATAGGGCGGAGAGGGTTGGAGTGGATTAAGGTAGTGAGCTGGAGTGGATTGAGATAGTGGGGTGGATTGGATTGGACTAGAACTGGGTGGATTGAAATGGGGTGGGGTGGATTGAAATGGGGTGGGATGGATTATATTGGCTTGGGGAACGTGGTTTGGATTGGAGTGATAGGGGTGGGGTGGATTGGAGTGAGGTGGATTAGATAGGACTGGAGTGGGTGGGGTGGGGTGGATTGGATTACAGTGGAGTGGGGTTGAGTGGATTGGATTGGGGCAGGGTGGATGGGGTGGGGTGGACTGAACTGGAATGAGGTGGGGTGGATTGGAGTAGAGTGGGTGAATTGTAGTACAGTGTGGTGGATTGGAGAAAATGTGGATTGGAGTGGGATGGGGTGGATTAAAATGTGGTGGGGTGGATTGGAATCGGGTGTGGTGGGATAGGGATGGATTGGATTGGGGTGGGGTGGATTAGATTGGGGTGGGGTGTGTTGGATTGGATTGGAGCGGGGTGGATTGCATTGAGGTGGGTTGGATTGGAGTGGGGTGAATGTGTTGGATTGAGGTGGACTGAACTGGGATGGGGTGAATTGCATTGAGTTGGGTTGGACTGGAGTCAGGTGGACTGAACTGGGATGGGGTCGAATGTGATGTATTGGCATGGAGTGGGTTGGATAGAAGTGGACTGGATTTGGTGAGGTGGAGTGGATTGAAATGGGGTGAGGTGGTTTGGATTAGAGTGGGGTGGATTGGGGTGGTGTGGGTGGATCAGGTTGGGTGGGTTGGATCGGGGCAAGCTGGATGGATTGGAGTGGGCTGGGGTGGACTGAACTGGGATGGGGTGGGTGGATTGGAGTAGAGTATGATGAATTGTAGTGAGTGTGGATTGGAGTTGGATGGGGTGGATTGAAATACAGTGGGGTGGATTGGATTGGGTTTGGTGGAGTACAGTGGGAAGGATTGGGGTGGATAAGACTGGGGTGGGGTGTGTTGTATTGGATTGGGGTTGATTGGAGTGGGATGGATTGCATTAAGGTGGATTAGGGTGAAGTGTGGTGGGGTGGATGGACTGGATTGGACTGGGGGTGGACTGAACTGGGGTGGGGTGGATTGTAGTGTGTTGGATTGGAGTGGATTGTATTAGGGTGGATTAGGTGGAGTGGAGTGGAGTGGATTTAAATGGGGTGAGGGAATTGGGGTGGAGTGAACTGGAGGGGGTGGATTCAATTGGGGTGGGTTGGATTGGGGTGAGTTGGGTTTGATTAGGGTGGATTGCACTGAGGTGAGGTGGATTTGATTGGATTGGTGGAGATGAATTGGACTGGAGTGGGGTGGATTGGATTGCTTTGAGGTTTGGTGGAGTTGAGTGGATTAAAGTGAGGTGGATTGGATTGAGTCAGTTGAACTGGATTGAGTGGGGTGGATTATGATTTGGTGGGGTGAATTGTATTGAGTGTGGATTGGATTGGGGGTGGAGTTGAGTGGATTGGATTGGTGTGGGGTGAATTTATTGGAGATGGCTGTACTTGATTGAGGTGGGGTAGACTGAGGTGATTTGGAGTGGAATGGATTGGACTGGAGCAGGGTGGATTATTGTGGACTGGTGTATTGGGGTGTAACGGATTGGGGTGAGGTGGATTGGGTAGCGGTGGACTTTATTGGAGTGGATTGGAGTGGGATGGGTTGGATTGGACTAGGGTGGGATGGACTGGACCGGGGTGGGATGGATTAGAGTGGAGGGGGTGGGATTGATAGGGGTGGGATGGATTGGAGTAAGGGGGGGTGGAATGGAGTGGGGTGGGATGGACTGGAGTGGGGTGAGGGTGGGATGGATTGGATTGGAGTGAGGTGAATTGGGTAGCAGTGGACTTGAGTGGATTGGATTGGTTTGGATTGGAGTGGTGTGGGTTGGATTGGAGTGGGATAGGATGTGTTGTATTAGAGTGGGATGAGTTGGATCAGAGTGGGGTGGGGTGGGTTGAATTGGAGTAGGTTGGGGTGGGTTAGACTGGAGTGGGTAGTTTGGACTGGAATGGGGTGGACTGGACAAGCGTGGATTGGACAGGAGTGGGGTGGATTGGACTGGACTGGACTGGACTGGATTGGGGTGGGTGGGTGTTTCGGACTGGGGTGAGGTGTATTGGATTTGTGTGGGGTGGACAGTATTATGGTGGATTGGTGCCGGGTGAATTGGGATGGAGTGGGGTGGATTGGATTGGGGTGAAGTGGATTGGACTGGAATGGGGCAGATTGTTTTGGATTGCAGTGGGCTGTTTGAAATTGGAGTGGGGCAAATTGTTTTGAATTAAAGTGGAGCAGACTAGAGTGGACAGACTGAAATGGATTGGAGTGGCGCAGGTTGTTTTGGATTGAAGTGGTGCAGATTGGATTGGGGCAGATTGTTCTCGATTGGAGTGGGGCAGATTGTTTTGGATTGGAGTGGGGCATATTGTTTTAGATTGGAGTTGGGCAGACTGGAGTGAGGCATACTGGATTGGAGCAGATTAGAGTGGAGCAGATTGTTTTGGATTGGAATGGGGCAGATTGGAGTGGAGCAGATTGGAGTATGGCAGATTGTTTGGGATTGGAGTTGGGGGATTGTTTTGGATTGGAGTGGGGCAGGTTGTATTAGAGTGAATTGGAGTGTGGTGAAGTGGGTTGGTGTGGTGGATTGGATGGGAGAGGGGTGGATTGGATGGGAGTGGGGTGGATTGAGGTGCAGTGGATTGTATTGGGTGAAGTGAAGTGGACTGAATTGGAGTGGGGCATATTGTTTTGGATTGGAGTATTCAGAATGCGGCAGACTGAAGTAGGCCAGATTGGAGTGGGGTAGATTGTTTTGGATTGGAATGGGGCAGATTGGAGTGGGACGGATATGAGTAGGACAGATTGTTTTAGATTGAAGTGGGTCAGATGGGAGTGAGGAGGACTGGAGTGGGGCAGATTGTTTTGGATTAAAGTGGGACAGACTGGAGTGAGGTGGACTGGAGTGGGGCAGATTGTTTTGTATTGTAGTGGGGCAGATTGATTTGGATTGCAGTGAGGTGGATTGTTTTGGATTGGAGTGCAACAGATTCCAGTGGGGCAGATTGCTTTGGATTCGGGTAGATTTGAGTGGGGCAGATTGTTTTGGATTGGGGCAGATTGGAGTGGGCATATTGTTTTGGATTGGTGTGGGGAGTTTGTTTTGCATTGGAGAGGTGCATATTGTTTTGTATTGGGATGGGGCAGATTGTTTTTGAGTGGTGCAGATTGTTTTTGATTAGAGTGGGTGAATTGGAGTGGGGCACATTAGATTGGGTTTGTTTGGGAGGATTGGAGTGGGGTGGGTTGGAGTGGTTTGGGGTGAGTGGTTTGGGTTGCGGTGAGTGCTTTGGATTTGGGTGAGTGTTTTGGATTGGAGTGGGGTGGCTTGGTGTGGGGTAAAGTGGTGTGGATTGGGGTTGATTCTAATGGGGCGTGTTGGAGGGAGTGCTTTGGGATGTGCTGCAAAAATATGTGTTAAAGCATCATTTAATAAATTATACATAATAAGGAAACAATGTCGCTTGAACAAGTTGTCATCTTTTGAAAAAAGCGCCCAGGATAAAAAAACTGAAGAAAACATGAGTGGAAAGTAAGAAAAGACGACATGGCAAAATAAAAGAAAGTTACCTTTTAAAAATAAAACTTCTCAAGTTTGTTTGTATAGCAGGTTTTTGCCAGTAACAAGACTAGTGTTTTCAGGGCACTAAAAGTTAAAAAGAACAAAATAGTCCTTGATCACGTCAGGAGCAGCAGACAGGCACTAAATAAGTTGAATCAATCAGTGCTTGATCCCTGCTCCACACCGAGGAACGGAAATGATGCCAGAAGTGTCTTGATGAATTACAAAGCTGTCAAGAAGAGTGCAATGCAAACCATTGGATCGGAGTAGAGTGGGATGGATGGGAGCGGGATGGGATGGACTGGAGTTGGGTGGGTTGGACTGGAGTGGGGTGGATTGGATTGGAGTGAGGTGGATTGGGTAGCAGTGGACTTGATTGGAATGGATTGGTTTGGATTGGAGTGGGGTAGGTTGGATTGGAGTTGGGTGGGGTGGAGTGGGGTGAAGTGGATTGGACTGGAGTGGAGCAGATTGTTTTGGATTGCAGTGGGCTGTTTGGAATTGGAGTGGGCAAGTTGTTTTGGATTCACGTGGAGCAGACTAGAGTGGGCAGACTGAAATGAATTGGAGTGGTGCAGGTTGTTTTGGATTGAAGTAGTGCAGATTGGATTGGGGCAGATTATTCTTGATTGGAGTGGGGTAGATTGAGTTGGGCAGATTGTTTTGGATTGGAGTGGGGCATATTGTTTTAGACTGGAGTGGGGCATATTGGATTGGAGCAGATTGGAGTAGAACAGATTGTTTTGGATTGGAATGGGGCAGATTGGAGTGGAGCAGATTGGAGTATGGCAGATTGTTTGGGATTGGGGTGGGGTGGATTGTTTTGGATTGGAGTGGGGCAGGTTATATTAGAGTGAATTAGAGTGGGGTGAAGTGGGTTGGTGTGTGGTGGTTTGGATGGGAGATGGATGGATTAGATGGGAGTGGGGTGGATTGAGGTGGGGTGGATTGTATTGGGTGAAGTGAGGTGAAATGAATTGGAGTGGGGTGTATTGTTTTGGATTGGAGTGGGGAAGATTGGAGTGGGACAGATTGTTTTGCATTTGGAATGGGGCAGACTCGAGTGGGCCATATTGGAGTGGGGCAGATTGTTTTGGATTGGAGTAGGGCAGATTGGAGTGGGGCGGATATGAGTAGGACAGATTGTTATAGATTGAAGTGGGTCAGATGGGAGTGGGGAGGAGTGGAGTGGGGCAGATTGTTTTGAATTAAAGTGGGACAGACTGGAGTGAGATGGACTGGAGTGGGCAGATTGTTTTGTATTGGAGTGGGGCAGATTGTTTTGGACTGCAGTGGGGTGGATTGTTTTGAAGTGGAGTGCAACAGATTCCAGTGTGGCAGATTGCTTTGGATAGGGGTAGATTGGAGTGGAGCAGATTGTTTTGGATTGGATTGGGCATACTGTTTTGGATTGGAGTGGGGCGTTTCTTTTGCATTGGAGTGGTGTATTTTGTTTTGTATTGGCATGGGGCAGAGTGTTTTGGAGTGGTGCAGATTGTGCTTTGGTTTTGGGTGAGTACTTTGGATTGGAGTGGGGTGGCTTCATGTGGGGTAAGGTGGTGTGGATTGGGATTGATTGTAATGGGGTGTTTTGGAAGGGGTGGTTTGGGGTGTACTGCAGAAATATATGTTAAAGCATCATTTCATAAATTATACATAATAAGGAAACAATGTTGCTTGAACAAGTTGTCATCTTTTGAAAAAAGCGCCCAGGAGCAAAAACTGAAGAAAACATGAGTGGAAAGTAAGAAAAGACAACATGGCAAATTAAAAGAAAGTTAGCTTTAAAAAATAAAACTTCTCAAGTTTGTTTGTATAGTCTTTTCTGCTAAGCTGCTGTGGTGGTTGGAACAGACGTTGACGCAGGCGCCGGGTGGCTCACGTCACGCGGAGTGCAGCGCGGAGTGTAACACTGCCGCTACTGCCGCTACTGCTGCTGCTGCGGCAGCGGCTTTGGGGGTCCGAGGAGAACGCTCGCCGGGTGGCTCACGCTCGGAGCTCAACGCGGAGTGCAACGTTGCCGCTACTGCTGCTGCGACGGCTGCTTTGGAGTCGGAGGAGGATTTTGTGTACCCCGGCTGTAGCTTGGCATTCCGGCATTCCGGCAGGGGGTGTGGGCGACCCCCCTGCTGCTTTCTACCGCTGTGTTGCTGTTGTTGTTTCTGCGCGGCACAGCGCAGCGTGACCAGGCGTGACCTGAGGCGCTAGGCGCTAGAGGAGCCAGAAAGCCGGAAGTCAGAAGGAGTCTTGCCACCCCCCTGTGGACCTCCTGTGGGCTCCCCCTGAAAGACGCTGAGTGGGTGAGCAGACCGGGAGAGACCGGGACAGACCAGGAGTAATTGGGAGTAATCGGGAGAGACCGGGTAAGCAGCCTTCCTGGAGGCGGGGGGGTCCCTGTTCATACACTGTTATACGGGACCCTTCTTGGCCATTGAACCCCTCTCCTGTTTCTACCCTCGGCTCCGGTTCCAGCTCCGGTGTTGGTGCTCAACCGTGTCACGTCGCCTCACCCAGCCTCACCCAGCCCCAGCCACAGCTCTAGCCGCAGCTAGCCTTAGCTTTGGCCTTGGCCTTGGACTTGGACCTGCCGGCGTCGTCGGTGGTCTCTCCCAAAGACTGAGTAAGGAAGGAAGGAAACCAGTAAGGAACCAAGGAGCCAAGGGGAGGGGAGCGAACGGTGAACGGAGGATGGTTGGGACAAGAGGAAAAACAAAGAAGGCTAGGGAGGCCAATGAGGCGCTCATTCACCTAGAGGATTTTCAAAGATCAGAGCAGGAGCTCAAAAGTTTACAGGGTCTAGGGTTAGACCAGGACCAGGACCAGGACCAGGACCCCAGAACCATCCAGCTATCCCAGGGGGGATTTGCAAACCTAGGTGAGGACACAGCAGAGGTTGTCCAACTCGGGTCTCCTGCCAACAAAAGCGATTGCGAGCCAGGAGAAGTGTCAGGTGGGATACTAGAAGTGGTGACAGTGTCTCGTTTGCCAGCCCATACTGACTCCGATGACATAGGGGGTGCTTTACTGAACGCAGGAGAAACTGCAGGAGAAACTGTGGGGGGCCTTGTAAGTCCTCTGTGCAGGAGACAAAAGTATACACCGACGCACCCGGGCCCGGGTGGAACCACGGGAGTAAGGAAAACTAGATCAAAAATAAACACCATTACTAACTATTACAACCAAGTGAACTTAAACTTCGAACAGCCGCAAACGCAATGTCCTAAAGCCAGTGGCCTCCCATTATAGCCACCGGGGGAAGTGGGTGGCTACAACGTGGGGGGGTGTGAACTGGAGCTACCAGAGACCAGGCTCCAGGACACTCGCCTACTCCAGCAGCAACCGGCTGGTTTACCGCAATTATCCTGCCCAATGAGTAATCCCCTTGGGGATGGTGAAGTGGAGTTAAATAACTTCCCAAAGTGGAGCAACTTTTCCGGAGAGCAAAGAAAAAGCAACAAATTACTTTATCTTGACCCCCAAAGGGGACCATTAAACTCCGGGAATTTCTCATTAACATTCTCTCCACGATGTGCCCAGGCAGAATTTATAGCACTCCAAAATATAATGGGTCCGGAAACAGATCACTCACCATCTAAACAGACCCATAAACCCTCAGCGCCACAGCTTCACCGTGGAAGTCAAATTGCTAAAACTAATTTAACGCTGGGCAGACTTAACAGTAGTTCCTTCAGTCTGGAGCTGTCCTCGCTCGATAACTCCGTTATTGGCAATATAGACCCTCAACTAAACAGCATAACATCAGAAGATCTAAACTTTCTGGAAGGTAGTATAATAAAAGGCCATAGAGGAGAGGAAGGTAAGAATCCAGAAGCCCAGATAACCAACGAGCAAAGTGGAAATAGAGATGACCTCTCATTAGACCAACCAATTCTTAGCATCATGAAAGTTATATGTACAACACTGGGCTCAATTGCAACAACGATCATGGCCCAGTCTCAAAAATTTGATGATCAACTTGAGCTGACCAAACAACTTACAACCTCAATACAGTCTATAGATTACAGGATGGCCCTAGTAGAGGGCGTAATTAGGGAAAACCTGTTGCATCAGGCAGTGGCTGACAAAATGGACAAGTTGGACGGACAAGTCTGTGGACCACTGCTGGAAAAATTATTGGAAGTCCCGAAAGTAATCAAAGACATAATCGAAGACTGCAAACATAGCCTTAAAAGCACACAGGGGTGCAATCACGAGCTAGGAAAAACAGAATCTAGATTAATTGAAAGGTCAACAGACAGAGAAAATAGAGAAAGGCACTCTGGCCCAGGACGAGAGAACTATCCAGTTGCAAAAAATCAGACACCTAAGACGGAGAGAACCAACGGAAGTCCTGAACTTGGAATCAAAGTCCCAAACACAGTAGAAAAAAGGACCCCGGGTAAAAGGCCTCAACTAATAGGCAGATGGAAAAACACATGGAAGAAAGCTAGAGGAAAAAAAAAAGCACCAGCAGGAAAGGCTTTAAACATGTTACAACAGACAGGCCTAATAGGAGAAATCAGGAACACAGGTGATGAGATCGCCCAACAACAGCATAGAGACGAAAGCATTAAGTTGGAGAGTTTTGAGAAACCTACTGATAAAGTTTTTAACTTTATAAATAAAAATCCTGGATTATTGTGCGATAAAAGTTGCACTCACCATTCCCATATAAACCGTATACCCATTGGCCCTAGGGGATACCAAGCATCTGGGCACGACTTAGATAAAGGAAGGCGGTCTGGAAAAGATCCTGGAACAAATCATGGGATAAATGAGGCAAACGAGGTAAATGATCCTCTAGTCAATGAACAACCCAAATGGAGCCCAGGAACATCCAAATCAAGTATCGGTATCGATAAGCACTTCCCAGCTATAAAAACTGAACATTTAGTTCAGGTACATCATTCAAATACAGTAGAAGACCACTACGGAAAATGCCAGCAGCCTCCGAATTCCATTAGTGAGGGGGCAGAACAAGATAACAGCAAAGGTGAAAGTAGAAGGGCAGAGACCCCAGAGTATATACGAAGCAAACAAAGTATAAGAACAACCATGTGCGTGGACAACATAACAGCCCCAGTTCCCGCACCCCGGACAAAGGTAAAATATTGCTCTCAGGTCAGCCTTGGAAATCATAATCTCAGCAACCAGCCTGGGTGGATCACTGATTCGCCTGCACCATCGCGCCCAGCTCTGGACCTGGAAACCAATGAAACCAAAGGAAAAAGGGACAATTGGCCTCCAAAAAGGCAACCCTACGAAGAACAAAGGAACAAAGAGTTGCAATTGGGGAGGGAACAAGGCCAGGTAAATCGAACATTGACTAGTCGGGCAGCTACCACTCAAGACAGACAATATGAGAACACCCAACTTCAAGGAAGACAGTCGCAGGAAGGTGGCGGGCACACTGAGATCCGTTCTGAAACAACTAAAGAGCCTGAAGCCACGATCATGTTCACGCCTGAGTACTCCTCAAGAGGAAGTCACGACATCCTGAACAGGTCCAACATCTTACTTCTGGTCAACTCCCTGCCAGCCTTACAGAATGTAACAACTAAAGATCTCCTCTCAGTAAGATTCACACCAAAAAAAGAATTAGAGAACGGGGAATTAACAGAAACAGTCTGGGCCTCACCTTGGATAGTAGAACAGATCCTAAAATGTTCCAACACGATGAAGACCTGGGGAATATCCATTGCTACTCCGCAAAAAGAACCATATCCAACAATACTTCTTGAAAAAGCTTCAAACCGAAACATGATGGGTAGGCAAGAGGTAAAAGGCAATTTTGGTTCGATACTTCAGGGAGCAATCAGCTCCAAACAACAACTCCCTGAACGAATAAATTTGAGTAATATGAGGTTCTGCCTGTTGGCCAATTCCCCTAGAAACAGTAGGGGCAATCCCCCACAGTTACAGAATTGCAAAGAGCAATCATCTAGAAGCTCGTAGCAAAAAATGGACAGTTTGAACATAAAAAATAAAATCAGTCCCATATTAAAAATTCTAAGCTGGAACATAGCAGGTTTAAAAAACAAAATGGAAGATAAAGACTGGGTTGAATTCATTAAAAAACAAGACATCAGCTGCTTCCAAGAAACTTGGTCTATTCATGCTATTGACCTAGATGGGTTCTCCACTTTCCACTCACCTGCTATTAAGCAAAAAAAAGGAAGACCTTCGGGAGGTCTAATTATTTGGATCAAAACTTCATTACTGAGAAACTCCGTAGTAACTCATACTGTACTAAGCAAGGGAATCCAGACGCTCGCAGTCAAATACGAGGAGTGGTCACTCGAAATAGTAAATGTGTATTTCCCTCCTATCAGCCGGGCTCAAGTTATGCCAGGGGTGCGGCTCCTTAAAGAACATATCCTAAATAATAGAACTAAGGATCGGAGGAACCCAGCACCAGGTCACACGAACAATTGCTCTCCCCAGCCTTGTAAAACCCTTTTACTGATATGTGGTGACTTTAACACTAAACCTCATTCTATCCTCTGGGATAAACAAGTAGCAGAGGAAGACTATGCTTGGAATATTCCAACGCCTCTTATCCAACGTTGTAATGACTCCAAGAAAGGAGAATTAATCTTTGAAGCATTAATAGAAGGAGGAATCCGCACATTAAATGGGAGAACAAATTCAGATAAAACTTTTAAATCTACCTTTCGAACTGGAAAAAGGCAAAGCATAATTGACTACTTGGCAAT
The DNA here is from genome assembly GCF_031143425.1 of Pleurodeles waltl. Taxonomy (NCBI): domain Eukaryota; kingdom Metazoa; phylum Chordata; class Amphibia; order Caudata; family Salamandridae; genus Pleurodeles; species Pleurodeles waltl. Next base: position 51,121,021 of record NC_090443.1, read on the forward strand.
AAACATCGAAGCCTGGCATTATGTCATCGATATGGAAATAAGGGACAGAATCGAGAGTGATCACGACCCACTGCTAATGGAGATAGTCCATCCGGACACGAGCCCAGGGAAGGCGGAGTCTCCATTCAACGGAAATAGCCTAACAATAACTATGAGACCAAATAGGAAAAACATATTAAGGTCAAATGAGGATGAACCTTATATGAGCGTACCCAGTCAAACCTGGTTGTCATCACTTAGCACGTTCTTAAACCCATCAGTTAATGACGCTTTACCCCTCCTGCATAACTTTAATAATTTGCTATTGCAAACAAAAAAGGAAAAGATCAAGCATCCTCAAATCAATCCTAAAATGATGGAGGGCTGGTTCGATGAAGAGTGTTTAAAGCTAAAAAAAGACTTTATCACAAGCATTGAAGAACCGGCACTTGAATGACTCCAACGAGCAACATTTTTATGGATGTAGGCAACAGTACAAAAAATTATTAAGATACAAAAGGAAGATATTTCCACATAAACTTTGGAAAACATTACTGCAAGCAATATCGGCAGGGAACTCCAAAAAGTTCTGGGAGATAGTCAGGTGGGGATGTGAAGGTCCCCCGAAAAATCTAGAACTGAATATCAACCCTCAACATTGGGTAAAGCATTTTACCGCCTTGTACCAGGAAGTGGCCAAGACGGCACCAGGGATGACCAATAACCCAAACATCCTCACTCAAGGGCTGGCGGGCAGAAATCAAAGATTAAGTAAAGTATTTCCTCTTCAAAAGACTTACGCAGCATCTTCAAATCGGCTTGCTAGATTGGTAAACGAAACCCAGAATGTACTAGTCTCCAACGAATTCTCCAGCACAAATTACACGCAAGTAGTCCATGTCATTCCACGTGCAATGGAGTTAATATCGGAATTTAGTGAAAAAGAGATTAAACAAGTTATCCTCCTCCAAAAGCCGCATAAGGCTGCAGGCCCAGATGGTATCCCTTCAGACGCTTACCGTAACCAGCTAACGTTATGGTTACCTGCTCTAGCCCGTCTATTCAACAGCGTTTGGCATCACGAGGTAATCCCTTCCTCTTGGAAGTAATCAATAATCGTTCCAATTCACAAAAAAGGGCCTCGGGACATGGTGAGCAATTATAGACCTATTTCACTGCTTGATAGTGTTGGAAAGATTTTTGCCAAATTGATTCAGTCGCGTCTAGACCAATGGCTAGAGGACGGAGATTTAATATCAACACACCAAGCTGGTTTTAGGAGAGGCCAAAGTACAACAGATCAACTTTTTAAGCTAAACATGATCTGCGCTAAATACGCCACCCTTAAAAACTGTCCATTATATCTGGTCTTTGTGGATCTCCAAACAGCCTTCAACAGCGTAAATCGCCAAACACTATGGCAGTTATTGTCGGACATGGGCATACAGGGAAAAATCTTAAGACTGCTAATTCTATTGCATACAGGAAACACTGCCAGGGTCAGATATACTACGAGAAATGATTATACGGCTGAAATTCCAATCGAGCGAGGTGTAAAACAAGGCTGCGTTTTGGCTCCAACCTTATTTAATTGTTAGATAAATAAAGTAAGTCAAGTTTTGAAGGAATTAAATCTGGATGTGCCAGAACTAGCCAATGAAAGTATACCTATCTTGCTCTTCGCTGATGATGCCGTATTACTGGCAAGAACAGAGATAGCAATGCATGGAGTACTTAGGGGTTTCGAATCATTTTGTACCTCAAGGAGCATGGTAATCAATGAGGGGAAAACAAAGTTTATGATTCTCAACCAAAAACAGACGTTGCAATCGACCTTTAGGGCAAATAATAAGCCTTTGGCCCGAGTGGCCACTTATGATTACCTGGGCTGCAGACTAGACGAAAAACAGACATGGAAACCACAAATCTATAAAAGTAGAATCTCCTTGGCCCAACAAGCTGGAGCAGTACTCAGATTTGCAAAAGTTACAGGCAATCATTCCGTGAGTTCTGCACTGCTCGCATACAAAACAAAAGCAAGAGCTGCAGCACTTTACAGCGCAGAGATCTGGGGATTCAGAAAGATTCCATCAATACAAGTAACCGAGAACAAATTTTTACGCCGATTACTTTGTCTAGGCAATGCCACACCAATGAATGCAATAAGAACCAATCTACAGATGAGAAAGGTTGAGGGCTACATTGCTCTGGCTCCAGTAAGATACTGGATCCGTATTTGGACAAAAGAGGCTCTCAAACCATATAGAGACGTACTTAAGGACATCATGAAGCTGCAAAACCACCGGAAACTGCCCTGGTTCAAACATATCTCAACTATCCTGGCTGCGATCGGCCAGGACGACTTTTGGCTCCATCCAGAAAAAATCGGAAGGCCTAGTCTAGCTGTCATAAAAAAGGCATATTGGGAGCGAAAGACTGAGATTATGTGCGAGTCATTTAGCCCTTTATTCAAGCGGTATTTTCTGTTTAACCAAGAGCTTAAACCAGCAATATTCATAGACAGTATTTATCCGGAGGAAAAAAGGGCTCTCTACTTCAAATTCCGTATGGGCACCCTACCTGTGACGGCGGTGGTCAACAGATGGCAATCCGCTCCTCTGGGTAGATTAGAATGCTGTCCATGCCTTCATGGTGGCCCGGAAACACCTTCCCACTTCCTTCTATTATGCCACTTTACGCTCAAACTCCGTAAACTGTATCTACGTCCACTTTTCAGATCTTACGGAGTTAGGAAGTGCAAGGAGGCAGAAGCGCTATGTATGCGATCAGATGAGAAATACATTGTGACAAAGGTCTCAACTTATATCTTGGAAGCATGGAAATTACGTCTATCAATGCACCCATAGTTGGCATAAGCACAACAGCCTATGTTATCCCGTAGCTATCTAGCTTGGGAAATTGGTGCAGGGTAGCGTAAAACTGGGTTAGGCTCGGGCTTCTATTAAATGGTTGGAAGGCACTGCAAGGTCCCAAATGATTCGTCCCAGAATAAGACATTTTAAATATTAGATTTATAATGTTTTTCTAGAATAAGTTAAGTTTTTATGTAAATTATGGCTATATATTAGGTTTTACGATAATGCATGGTAAATCGGACACATTTCGGTACATGTTAAATCAAAAATTCAAGCATAGTTTCCCTTTTTACTGAGATGTTTTATTTAATGTGATTTTTATCGAGTGTGATGGATTGATATTTATTGTGTGATTATTGTTAAGGCCGGATAGGCTCATAACAATTAAATAAATGGTAAATGGTAAATGGTTTGTATAGCACATTTTTGCCAGTAACAAGACTAGTGTTTGCAGGGCACTAGAAGTTAAAAAGAACAAAATAGTACCTTGATCACGTCAGGAGCAGCAGACAGGCACTAAATAAATTGAATCACTCAGTGTTTGATCCCTGCTCCACACCGAGGAACGGAAATGATGCCAGACGTGCCTTGACAAATTACGAAGCTGTCAAGAAGAGTGTAATGCAAACCATTGGATCGGAGTAGGGTGGGATGGATTGGAGTGGGGTGGGATGGGATGGGCTTGAGTGGGGTGGGTTGGGCTGGAGTGGGGTGGATTGGATTGGAGTGAGGTGGATTGGGTAGCAGTGGACTTGATTCTAATGGATTGGTTTGGATTGGAGTGGGGTAGGTTGGATTGGAGTCGGATGGGTTGGATTGGAGTGGGGTGGGTGGGAGTGCGGTGGTTTGGATTGGAGTGGAGTGGGATGGATTGGAGTGGGTTAGGGTGGGTTAGACTGGAGTGGGCTGGATTGGACTGTAGTGGAGTGGATTGGACCAGAGTGGGGTCAATTGGACTGGACTAGAGTGGATTGGGGTGGGGTGGATAGGACTGGGGTTAGGTGTGTTGGATTGGTGTGGGGTGGACAGGATTGTAGTGGCATGGATTGTGATGGATTGGAGCGGGGTGCATTTGGATGGAGTGGGGTGAATTGCATTGGGGTGAAGTGGATTGGACTGAAGTAGGGCAGATTGTTTTGGATTGATTGCAAAGGGCTGTTTGAGATTGGAGTGATGCAGGTTGTTTTGGATTAAAGTGGGGCAGATTAAAGTGGAGCAGATTGTTCTGGATTGGAGTGGGGCAGATTGGAGTGGATTGGAGTGGGCAGTCTGGAGTGGGGCAGATTGTTTTAGATTGAAGTGGGGCAGCCTGGAGTGGGGCAGATTGTATTGGATTGGAGCAGATTGGAGTGGGGCAAATTGTTTTGGATTGGAATGGGGCAGATTGGAGTGGAGCGGATTGGAGTGGGCCAGATTGTTTTGGATTGGAGTGAGAAGATTGTATTAGGGTGGATTGGAGTGGGGTGAATTTGGTTGGTGTGTCGTGGATTTGATGGGTGAGGGGTGATTGGATGGTAGTGGGGTGGATTGGGATGAGGTGAATTGAGATGGAGTGGGGTGAATTGTATTGGGTGAGATGGATTGGATTGGAGTGGGCTGTATTGTTTGGATTGGAGTGGGGCAAATTGGAGTGGGGCAGTGGAGTGGAACAGATTGTTTTGGTATGGATTAGGGCAGACTGGAGTGGGTTGGGTTGGAGTAAGGCAGATTGTTTTGGATTGGATAAGGGGAGATTGGAGTGGGTCGGATTGAAGTGGGACAGCTTGTTTTGGATTGAAGTGTGGCAGATTTCAGTGAAGTGGACTGGAGTGGGGCAGATTGTTTGTATTGGAGTGGGGCAGATTGTTTGTATTGGAGTGGGGCAGATTGTTTTGGATTGCAGTGTGGCAGATTGTTTTGGATTGGAGTGCAGCAGATTGCAGTGGGGCAGATTGCTTTGGATTGGGTTAGATTGGAGTGGGGCAGATTGTATCGGATTGGAGTGGGGCATATTATTTTAGTTTGGAGTGGTGCATATTGTTTTGTATTGAAGTGGGGCAGATTGTTTTGGACTGGAGTGGGGAAGATTGTTTTGAAGTGGTGTGGATTGTTTTTGATTAGATTAGGGTGAATCGGAGTGGGGCAGATTAGATTGGGGTAATTTGGGAGGTTTGGAGTGGGGTGGCTTGGAGTGGATTGGGGTGAATGGTTTGGATTGGGGTGAGTGGTTTGGATTGGAGTGGGGTGGACTGGTGTGGGGGTAAAGTGGGGTATATTGGGGTTGATTGTAGTGGGGCATATTGGAGTGGGTGGTTTGGGGTGTACTGAACAAATCTGTGTTAACGCATCATTTCATAAATTACACATAATAAGGAAACAATGTTGCTTGAACAAGATGTCATCTTTTGAAAAGAGTGCCCAGAAGCAGAAACTGAAGAAAACATGCATGGAAAGTAAGGCAAGACGACTTGGCAAAATAAAAGAAAGTTAGCTTTTGTAGAGTGTGTTTTTGCCAGTCACAAGACTACTGTTTGCAGAGCAGTAGAAGTTAAAAAGAGCAAAATAGTACCACGATCACGTCGGGAGCAGCGGACTGGCACTAAATAATTTGAATCAATCAGTGCTTGATCACTGTTTCACACCGAGGAAGGGAAATGATGCCAGGCCTACCTTGACAAATTACGAGGCTGCAAAGAAGAGTGCCACTCAAACCATCAAATGGTGATCATCAGGCAGGCTCCAAGCCCTTAACTGTAAACAACAGAGTCTCACAAAAGGAACAGGAGGTAAGGAGGAGCTTAGGAAATTTTGAGTTGGAAAGAGTTTTGATTGGAGGCACAGAGGACTCACTATGCGAGTCATCACGGCGAGAGGGATGAAGTGGTAATGGGACACCTAACCAGATTGTCCAGCATTGTGGACCTACGTAGGTCAGAAGCATGTGTCCTAGGGCTGTTCAATGTAATAAAAACATAAAGCTCTGAATCATTAGGGACGAGCCTGCGAGTGCATGCGCTTGCACGTGCGTCTCGTATGCAAGGTGCTGTTGTGTTCAGTAAAGGGCTTGGAACCCGCCTGTCGCTCTCCATTTGTTAGTTTGTGTGGTGCTCTTCTTTACAACCTCATAATTCACCAAGGCATGCCTGGCATCACTTCCGTTTCCCTGTGTGAAGCAGGACTCAAGCACTAATTGATGCAACTTAATTAGTGCACGTTCGCTGCTCCTGACTAGTGCGGCTCCCACCGGGTGCACTGCCGATCATGCCTCTGCGCTGGGAGACTGACCATTTCCGATATCTCGGGATTATGGTGGCCCACACAGTCCAGTGCCATAATTAACTTAACATTGAGAGGGTACTCTCTGGCTTGGAAAGCTCAGTGCGATTTTGGAACACCCTCCCATTATCAATAATAGGACGAGTAGCGGTTGCAAAGATGGTATTTTTGCCTCGATGCTTGTATACGTTGCAGAATTTGATTAACACACTCTCTCTCTCTCGGTATTCAGGGATCTGCATTGCCAGCTGGTGTCCCTGGTATGGGTGGGGGACCGCTGCAGGGTGACACAGGAGTCTTTAACTCCCACTTGCTTAGGGGGGAATGGCATTACCCAATTTGGAGTACTACTATTTAGCCTCCCAGTTACCGTACGCTGCGCTCTGGCTAGCGGAGGGTAACAACTGGGAAAAAAACCTTCATAGGGATGACACCCGGCGCAATACCCTTGCACATCTGCTACATACGAGGGGTAGAGTGGAACAATCACTCCCATACATAATAAAACATACAGCAACACTGTGAAAGCAGGCGGTGAAAGTGGTCTTGCGCCGCACACCATTTGCGTGGGACTTTGAGTTTTGGGATCTTCCAGCGTTTCGACACTTGACCTCCACGGTGGATGCTCGACCCTGGCAAGAGGGTGTGTGCTTAACCCTTGCAGACCTCTACCCCAGTGAGACCTTTACAGCCTTTGAGGTGGCACGGGATACGTTCAGGTTGAACCGGGACAGTTTTTAACATATGCCAGTACACTTAATATAGCCCGAGAGATATAGCCCACTTACCCGGAGGCGCATTCCTCCTCTGTACTGTTTAGGGCACTCCTGGAATATGGGGGGTACAAACAGCTTATATCACACATATATAAGGCCATGGTGGCAGATACAACTAGTCCTGTTTTGCGGGCTCAGAGGCATGGAACATCAAACTGAACGCCCCGTTGGAAGAGGCACAGTGGAAGGCAATATGTGCCTTGCTCCGCCAGTGGACCTGTAATGCTAGATTCAAACTAATACATGTTAATTACATACATTGCACATATGTCACCCTGCCTTCTTCCATAGAATTGATCCTAGCAGGGGTGACGGTTGCCAACGCTGTAGTGCGAAACCCGCAACCTTCAGACACTTAGCATGGGATTGTCCCACATTACAAAGCTTTTGGGAGGTTGTGGTCCATACTTTAAGGGGAGTGGGGGGTGAGACTTGAACGGACCCCCATTCAATGCCTTCTGGGGGATGTCTTGAGGAAAAAAAGGTTAAAAAAATTGAATGGAAATTTATGCAGCTGGCCCTGGTGTTAGCCAGGAGGAGGGTGGCGATTGCCTGGATGAATACGCGGGGACCCAGCCTACAGGGATGGCATAAATACATCAAGGAATGGGCAGTGGCAGAAGAAATATGGTTACGGCAGATTAGAAGGGATGAACACCTTGAGGAGGATATACAGACATGGCAGGAGATACTTACACGAATTGATGAGGTTGAAGAAACTGGGCAGGATGTCTCTCTGGATACTCAGGGATAGCGGTTGTGCAAGCTATGTTACTAGGAACAGTACTTACACCGTTACTGGGAACGCAATGACTCTATGATGCACACCTCTTGTACCTTCTGCATTTGGACAAGGGACTACTTCTGAGATGGAATGTCATGAAGGAGTATCGGGCGGACTGGCCTATATTTGCAAAGGTGTTGATGGTGCAATGTTTAGAAAGTACGAGAGTTGAAAAAAAAAAAAAATATATATATTTAGACCTTTAGTTATTCCATCAGTGGCATTCTTTTACTTGTTACACTCTCTAGGCTTTGCAAAAATATCTACCACCTATAGGTTTAAAGGACCATAGCCTTTGGTGTATTACTGAGTAATATTAAAAAATGTGCCCTTCTAGTGATTGTGTATTAACAAAGGAGATTGTATGCACACAGAATCTTTGCAAACCTTAACTGTGTTGCATCTCAGGACCTTACCTCCAGATTCAAACACCTTGTTTCATCTTCTGACCCAACCCATGAATTGGAATTTCCTTTCTCACTCTAAGACCCTAGTTTCCTAAAGGATGTGGGGGGCTCGTGTGACACAACACAAGTTAGGTGTACATTTGTGGGCTTTTAAATTTGTTAGTAAACCAATTCAGTATTTTACATCTTATTGCATTATGAGAGACTGTGAGATCTCACTGCTGTCTTACCTTCAGTATGCATAGTTGTCCCCAGACAGGTCACTCTTTTGAGGGTTGTGTATCACCACAGTCTAGCCTCTACAAAGTGCGCTGTCTCAGCCATTCTGTCATCCTATTTCCAGACCCATCTTATACCACTCTCAACAAAGATGCGCAGTCAAGCCCCCTGATTTCACCCATAAGATCCAACCCATGCTGTCACTCCACAGGTCCCAACCCTGCTCACAACTCCAAGGTCCATGTCCCACTCACTCCCAACTCTAAGAATCGGACCTACTTTAGTCTCGCTCTCTTACTCTGCCTCATTTTCAAGCTCCTTCTTAGTTCTTGATCTCCTTCCCAAGTCCACTAATCTCCACTGGTCTCTGCACCAAGGACCTGACACTTTTTGGGCTCACAGCCCGCCCTAGGGACCCTTCTCACCTCCGATCAGCATGGTGCAGATGGAAAAGATCTTCTCAGTGTCGGTGTTGGCTGACACGTTGCCAAAGCCCACGCTGGTCAGAGAACTTAGGGCGAAGTAAAGAGATGTGATATAGGAGCTGCGCAGCGAAGGCCCACCCAGCAGCTCAGGTCGGGTCCCGTTTGTGCAGTTGCCCTGGTCGTCCACCTCACCAGAGCTGTTCTTCGTCACCAAGTAATAGGGTGTCTCCAGACGACGGGCGAGCTCCTGCAACCAACCTGTAGCAGATATGGAAAAAAAGAGTCAGCGTTCATCCAGCATACACCTTACTCCAACCGCACTGACACCCCGACCATAATGGACACTCTAAAGTTTTAAAATAGCAAAGCCCTGTTATCCTGACACTTTATGGTGATTCTTTCATTTACAACATAAATGTAAAATTGTGCCTTCAAAATGAACACTGAAATGTGATTGTCAAGGGTGCAGACCCTCAGCTTACCAAGCTCAGGCAGTTCTGATTGGTTACTCTCGATCTCCCGCTGCCCAATGAAGTACCAGATGCAGGCAACCCAGTGGGCCAACAGCGCAAAGACGATCATCAACAAGGTGAGTACAACAGCACTATATTGGGAGTACCGGTCCAGCTTGGGCAGAAGGCGTAGGAGTCGCAGCAACCGTACCGTCTTCAGCAGGTGCGCCCCGAAATACTGTAAGAGCCCAATGAGGAAGGAGACATTTCAGATACATCGAGAGAGGCAGATTGAGTAAGACTGGCTGAGAGCAAGCTAGAGTACAAGTAAGGAACAACGGGTGAGTGAGTGAAGTAAGGAAATGAATGGAGAGAGTTATGCCAAGAGTGAGATTAAAAAATGATGCTAATGCTTTGGAAAATGGAAAAGGCAAATGCAGGAGGTGGGCGTCAAGACAGAGAGAGAAAGTGCTTAATTTGGGAAAGTGATTCAGGCGATGCTGACTGGCACTCATTTTGGGGAGGTGGATGTATTTTTTATCAGCAGACTGAGCAAGTTAGTAAGGAGAGGGGGAATGAAAGGAAAGCCAAACAGAGGCAAAGGTACAAATAAGGGATAACAAAGAACCTACCGAAGTCAGATAAAGAGACAGGAAGTGTAGAGTGGTGGAAGAATTATTAAGGGTGTGGTCTTGGAGTTTTGGTATTGAAACTGCACTATGGGTGCCAATGCATATTTTAATTTTGACTAACAGTATCAAAGATCTGTTGTCCACCACAGAGTCTCTTGATCAACCGGTCTGATTTGTGACTACTCTTTGGACTCCTGAAATTTCAGGGACATGCTAAACCAATCAGGAATACTGATTTGAGGGATACTTATGCAGAAGTTAAGCCACTCTTGGAGACTGACAGATGACTAACTAGAGACCATGCTAGCTCAAGTAGACGTCTATGAGTTTAGGGAGGCCCTTGTATAATTACAAGTCTCCTCTGCATCCTGGCCAACCTTTGACCATTTAGGAAGATGTCTGTTGGTCCAGACAGAGTTGTGCAGCTGAGAGAGTCTTGTGATTCTTAACCTTTTGACCTTTCAAGCACCTGTGTGATGTTCGAAGCTCAGGGGCTGTTCTACCCTCCTGTTCCCTGCTCCTAGCTGACTTCCTGCAACGCCTGAAATGCTTGTCAAACGATTTTTCTGTGAATCTCGTCTAAGGCTCCGACTTTGTTTTGAACATAGGACCAGAGCGCTCAATGTCAACCTGTGGTTATATTAACAGTTTATGTTAGTAGGTGCTCAGCACAGCAAACCACCTCTGTTCTGCAGTTTTACTCACTCATGCCTGACAAGCAGTATATTGTCATTTTTAGGTTTTGCCTACTAGTCAGTGCAGGTGTCTGGTTGTCCAATAAATATTGTGGGATTACCAAGAACATACAGGGGCTTGGACCGACCATTGCTTACCATTGATTGGTTTTCCTGTCGTCCTCATTTGCCTGCATCTTATTTGTGCCCCAGCTTGTCAATCTTTTATTGGGCCCTCCTATGGAGCATAGAACCTTCACAATCTCTTTTGATTGTCTGGCTTCTATGCTGCCACTGCTTGCTTTTCAAGCACTTTTTAATTTTTTTGTTAAGCACGCTACGAGAGTGCATATGTTTTTCAGATGTCTCCCTCCTGTACTTCTCCCCCCGCACTCTGTGTTGCTGTCAGTCACCCGTGTGCTTCTATTCACCTCCTCCGTGTTGCGCTTTCTCTGGTGCCCCTTGTTTATTTCTCACCCGTGTGCTTCTGCCCAGCCTGCTGCACGTCACGCTCCCGCCTGTTTCTTCTCCTCCCCAGGCCTGTTCTCCCTGTTGCTTTCCCCACTCACAACCTCTTTTCGTGCACATTGCTTCTCTTCACGCGTCCTCTCCTTTTCCCCCACCTACTCCCTCCTCTCTCTCATGTTGCTTCTCCTCCCCACCCCTGCCCTCTGTATTGTTTTCCACCACCTGCTCCTTCCTTTTCTCTTGATAGTTACATCTCCTCACAACTCAGGCCCTGCTTGTTGCATCTGTCCCCCTGTGTTGCTTTTGATCCCACCTGTTGCCTCTGTCTCCAATGTTTTTCTTCCCCCCTGCCGCATCCTCTCTGTTGCTTCGCCCACCCCTGTGTATTTGACATTTAAAAAAACGCTTGCGTCATTTTGTAGATGCATGCATGCCAGTTGCGCATGCATACAAAATGACATGCTGCTGCGTCATAGCACCTTTTTTTTGTCATGTGGCACAGCATCGGAGACTAGCAGGGCTAAAAACCATTGATAAAGCCAATAGGTCCAAATGCGAGACCTACTGGCTATGCCAATGCTTGTTTTTTAATATGCCATTGTCTCAGTACAACCCTGTTACCAGCTTTACATGCATTGCCAAGCCGTTGTCTGAATGGTTCCTTCATGGTGCCCTGTTAGTCAAGGTTAGCAGGCAGGAGTGTTTGAGGTCCTCCACGTCCAGCTAGGTTGCCAGGTAAACTTCATGGTCCACATTTATTTTACGTCCGTTATTCAAGTTTCTCATCCTATGACAGACGCTTGCTGCTGGCTCGTTTTTCCTCCTCTGTGATGCTACCATTGCTCACTTGACATCATATCATGTATAGGGTATTTTTTCATGCCTCAAATGTAGCCCAATTATTAGTGATGCGGTACATTTGTGCTTGTGTGGTGGGAGGTTGTTCAGAGTTAGTGCTGGGGAAACTGTCGCAGCTGTGGAGCATTGCCAGCTTGTTTTGATATGTATGGAGATTGCTGCACAGTGAATAATGGTATATTGCTGCACTGGGTGGTTGCAAAGTGTTCCACGATGTGTGATGGCAGACGGCTACAGTTTGAGTTTGCAAATTGTTGCATTGTTTGTTTGCAGATTCTTGCACAGCTTGTGATGATGGGTTGCCCCAATGTGTGTTTGCAGATTGTTGCACAGCATGTGATGGCAGATTGCTGCAGTGCATACTTCTGGTTATTCAGACTGGTGCATGGTGGGTTAGTAGATTGTTGCACGGAGTGTTACAGCAGGCTGTTGCACAGTGTTGCCGCTCAGTGTATGATAGGCAATATGTGTCTGCATACTGCGGAACTGCCTATCGACGAACAGTATGTGTTGACACTTGCACTTGGGACATGGTTGTCCGATGTTGCACAACATACAATGACAAAAGGTTGCGCAATGTGTGGCAGCACATTACTAAAAAATTTAAGTTAGCAAATTGTTGTTGTGTTGCTGTTTGCTTATTTACAGAATGCTGGGCTGTTTGTTGGAGTCCAGATTTTTACTCCCTCTTGCGCAGTGCTAGATAAAAGGCTTAAAAATATTTTCTGCAAAACACATTTTTTCGCAATTTTACCTTTTCATAGCATAACATATGCATTTGTAAAGTGCACATTCACCTAAGTCTTGGATCTCGTGGCACTGAAATACGGATGTTTATTGTTACCCAACTCAATGGTACTCCTTTTATCAACCTCAGGAGAATGAAAAAAATGAGGGGACCATCCCGGGATTCTAACCTGTGACCATGAGGTCAAACGCAGATCTCTGGAGTGAATGCATCAGGCCACCGACCCAGCTACCATTGTTAAGTTAGGACACATGAAAAAGTTTGGAATAAAACGTTACTGCTTCACAAACCCCTCGTGTCAAGCAGCTATTCTCAAGGGATATGTCCTGGTTTTCACATCATCTTTCGCCTAATGTCCCCATCAGCAGTTTGAAAATGTTGTCTGCCTTGGAGCTAGCTTGTTTGTCACACAACTGTTTAGCACTACATCGGTTGGTTGTTATAACCAACCTTCAGTAGCATTGCAACTCATATACCAGCATACCCCTAAATTGTATGGTAAGTATATGTTTACTATTCTTAGCTCCAGATCTAATTACTATGGACAGGAAGTATAAGTGGAATTAAGAATAGTAGTTATATCACAATGTAGTAGTTATGCTGATGTAGTGGATACAATATTATTATCATGCCGTATGTTACTTGCAATATAATGACCCACCACTTTGTTGAACCTAGTTCATTTGTATATACTTCAACATGACCAACTAAGAAGTTTGAAGTTACAGGCTTGCTGCATAATTCTTTTATAAGCTTTTCCATTGGGAGGAGAGGGAGCATGAAATAATAAGGTAGAACTACTATCCTGGTAGTGATGTGGAATATTCTGTAGTGTGTACTACCTAGCCAGACACCAAATCCTAAACAACACACTGCATACTCAGCCAAGAGGCTCAGACTGAAGAGATGCTTGCAATACTCACCACGTTCACTTTGAAGGCGTAGAGGAGGTCCACGGGAAGAGCAGCCACCAGGTCCAGGAGGAACCACGTGCTGATGTAATGCACAAAGATGGCACGCGGGTCGAAGATCACCTGGCCGGACTTGCTGACAAAGGTGGTGCGGAAATTCAGGATGATGTCTGTGTGAGGAGTGAGAAACAATATGAAAATCTAGACCAATGGCACTCAATGTGAAAATCTAGACCACTGGCACTCTACCGACTGGTAGGCCCGGCATCAGAAATGTTCCCCAAGTTTTCCATCTTTTGATGCGGTTTTAACACAGTAGTGTCATGATCATAGCACATCAAATACGCTGGCTCACTGCTAAATGATAAATCCACACAAATAACCAAATATGCAGCAGTCATTTTTGCAGAAAGTTGCAGTGACTGAATAAAGTTTGCCCTTTCGGTTCAACTGGATGGAATCCAAAGGTCACGAATTTGTTTAAAGAAAATGAAAACAAATTGTGATCAATATTTGGTAGGGGTGATTGGAGTCAAAAATATGTAATCATTCAATTAAATTATGGTTTGGTGAATTAATTGCTGTGCAATGCTGGGATAAAACAAAACGGTGAGATGGGAAAGCTCTAAGTGTGGGTTACTTAACTTATGTGGCTAATGCTCTTGTGGTGTCATCAGTTTTGATCTCGGATGTAGCACTTTGTAAAGCTAAACCCCTCATGGAGCAGTCCAGCCTGGCATCGCTAGGCGATTTACTTGGGTAAGGGACAAGTGATTTCACACCTACTTCAGCTTTGTTGCACCGTGACATTGAGATGCACCAGAAGCAGAGCTTGTAAAGAGTGCACATTTGTATCTACACACTCCATCCAGGAAGACCGATGGTATCATGACCATGCTAAGTTTCATGAAGATTTTTAGACATTCTGTAAGGATTTTGGGAACATATCGCGAGAATTTGATGGCAACACGTTGTGAACATTTCTCTAAGCTTTTGAGTGAATTTTATGCAGAAATGTAGTAAATATTTAACCGGGAAATGAGTCAGCCCAAACTTGGCAAGTAAAGCGGTCTTCATGGGTGCATATGTTTTGATCTCTAGGATCCAGTGTAAGAAGTGTAAGAAGTGTGTCCCTCCCCACAGCTGGTACATACCACCACAAGGCTGCCCCCCATTACTCTACAGGAACCCCATGAGCCCTTAGTGCAACTTCGTACACAGCCAGCCACTTACCAATGTCATCTCCCATCACATAACTGGACACAACATTTTTAGGTATACAAACCTTTCTTTCTCCGGCAGCTTCTGCATGTATGCTGCCACCCTTATTGCTGGACTCAGACTGCTTCGCCTTAAGATCCAGCTCCTTGAGACTCAGTTCATGAGCCAACAAAAGTTTTTTCTCAGCCAAGGCTCTCTCAGCTGCTTTTTGCTTCTCTTTCTGCCCTCCTTTCCTCCTGTTGAGCCTCAATTTTCAACCTTGCCAGGGTAGCTGAAATTCCCTCTCTTCTCTCCTTTCCTCTGTGGTCAGGCCCTTATCAGAGACACTGCTCCCTGGTTTGGCAGGGGGCACAACTGCAGCGGTAATCTCATCCACTGATGGCAAAAAAATCCTCTGTGGGGCCATCCTCTAGACCCTCTTCCTCAACATCATCCTCTGTTTGGGCTTCTGCCCAGGTCCTCAGCGCCATTTGGAATTTCCCCTTCCTGGAGGCTTTCTGGGTAGGTACACCCATATCTCTGCAGAACGCCCTCAGCTGTTTAACAGTGTAGGTCTCTAGCATAGCCATATGTAAGGAAATGCCTCCTTGGCATGGTTACCCCCTAACTTTTTGCCTTTGCTGATGCTAAGTTATGATTTGAAAGTGTGCTGGGACCCTGCTAACCAGGCCCCAGCACCAGTGTTCTTTCCCTAAACTGTACCTTTGTCTCCACAATTGGCACAACTCTGCCACTCAGGTAAGTCTCTGGTAACTGGTACCCCTGGTACCAAGGCCTCGATGCCAGGGAAGGTCTCTAAGGGCTGCAGCATGTCTTATGCCACCCTGGGGATCCCTCACTCAGCAAATGCACACTGCCTCACAGCTTGTGTGTGCTGATGGGGAGAAAATGACTAACTCAACATGGCACTCCCCTAAGGGTACCATGCCAACCTCACACTGCCTGTGGCATAGGTAAGTCACCACTCTAGCAGGCCTTACAGCCCTAAGGCAGGGTGCACTATACCACAGATAAGGGCATATGTGCATGAGCACTATGCCCCTACAGTGCCTAAGCAAAACCTTAGACATTGTTAGTGCAGGGTAGCCATAAGAGTATATGGTCTCGGAGTTTGTCAAGCATGAACTCCACAGTTCCATAATGGCTACACTGAAAACTGGGAAGTTTGGTATCAAACTTCCCAGCACAATAAATGCACACTGATGCCAGTGTGCAATTGATTGTAACATACACCCAGAGGGCATCTTAGAGATGCCCCCTGAATACCTACCCGGCTTCTAGTGTAGGCTGACCAGTTTCTGCCAGCCTGCCACACACCAGACATGTTGCTGGCCACATGGGGAGAGTGCCTTTGTCACTCTGTGGCCAGTAACAAAGCCTGTATTGGGTGGACGTGCTTCTCACCTCCCCCTGCAGGTAGTGTAACACCTGGCGGTGAGCCTCAAAGGCTCACCCCTTTTGTTACAGCGCCCCAGGGCATCCCAGCTAGTGGAGATGCTCTCCCCTCCGGCCGCTGCCCCCACTTTTGGCGGCAAAGCTGGAGGAGATAATGAGAAAAACAAGGAGGAGTCACCCACCAGTCCGGACAGCCCCTAAGGTGTCCTGAGCTGAGGTGACCCCTGCTTTGAGAAATCTTCCATCTTGAGCTTGGAGGATTCCCCCAATACGATTAGGGATGTGCCCCCCTCCCCACAGGGAGGAGGCACAAAGAGGGTGTAGCCACTCTCAAGGACAGTAGCCATTGGCTACTGCCCTCCCAGACCTAAACACACCCCTAAAGTCACTATTTAGGGGCCCCAGATCCCAGGAAATCCGATTCCTGCAACCTGAAGAAAGAAGAAGGACTGCTGACCTACAAGCCTGCAGAGAAGGAGGAAGACAACAACTGATTTGGCCCCAGCCCTACCGGCCTGTCTCCAATTTCGAAAACCTGCTCCAGCGATGAATCCAACAGGGACCAGCGACCTCTGACGCCTCAGAGGACTGCCCTGGACTACAGGACCAAGAAACTCCCGTGAACAGCGGCCCTGTTCAAAACCAGCTACTTCTTTGCAACAAAGAAGCAACTTCCAAGGACTTCACGTTTCCCGCCCGTTACTCTACACTCTGTACCCGACGACCCTGGCTCGACCTGCAGAAAACCAACACCTCAGGGAGGACTCCCTGGCGACTGCGAGCCCGTGAGTAACCAGGGACGACCCCCCTGAGCCCCCACAGCGACACCTGCAGAGAGAATCCAGAGTCTCCCCCTGACCGCGACTGCCTGTAACAAGGGACCCGATGCCTGGAACCAACACTGCACCCGCAGCCCCCAGGACCTGAAGGAACCGAACTTCAAAGCAGGAGTGACCCCCAGACGACCCTCTACCTTGCCCAGGTCGTAGCTGTCCCAAGAAAACCTCCATTGAAACCTATACAAAACCCGACGCCTGCTTTGCACACTGCACCCGGCCGCCCTTGTGCCACTGAGGATGTGTTTTGTGTGCCTACTCGTGTCCCCCCCAGTGCTCTACAAAACCCACCTGCTCTGTCCCCCGAGGATGCAGGTACTTACCTGCTGGCAGACTGGAACCGGAGCACCCCTGTTCTCCTTAGGCGCCTATGTGTTTTGGGCACCTCTTTGACCTCTGCACCAGACCGGCCCTGAGCTGCTGGTGTGGTAACTTTGGGGTTGCCTTGAACCCCCAACGGTGGGCTGCCTATGCCCCAGGACTGAGACTTGTAAGTGTTTTACTTACCTCCTAATCTAACCTTTACTTACCTCCCCAGGAACTGTTGATTTTTGCAGTGTCCACTTTGAAAATAGCTTATTGCCATTTTTACAAAGACGGTACATGATATTATTTTCATTCAAAGTTCCTAAAGTATCTAAATCAAATCAAATCATTAACATTTATAAAGCGCGCTACTCACCCGTGCGGGTCTCAAGGCGCTAGGGGAAAAAAGGGGGGGTTATCGCTGCTCGAACAGCCAGGTCTTTAGGAGTCTCCGGAAAGCGGAGTGGTCCTGGGTGGTCCTGAGGCTGGTGGGGAGGGAGTTCCAGGTCTTGGCCGCCAGGAAGGAGAAAGATCTCCCACCCGCCGTGGAGCGGCGGATGCGAGGGACAGCAGCGAGTGCGAGGCCAGAGGAGCGGAGGAGGCGGGTGGGGACGTAGAAGCTGAGGCGTCTGTTGAGGTATTCCGGTCCCTTGTCGTGGAGGGCTTTGTGTGCGTGGGTGAGAAGTCGGAAGGTGATCCTTTTGCTGACTGGGAGCCAGTGCAGGTGTCTCAGGTGTGCGGAGATGTGGCTGCTGCGGGGTATGTCGAGGATGAGGCGGGCTGAGGCGTTTTGAATGCGTTGCAGGCGATTTTGGAGTTTGGCTGTGGTCCCGGCGTAGAGGGTGTTGCCGTAGTCCAGGCGGCTCGTGACGAGGGCGTGGGTCACGGTTTTTCTGGTGTCGCCGGGGATCCAGCGGAAGATCTTGCGGAGCATGCGGAGGGTGAGGAAGCAGGCGGAGGACACGGTGTTGACTTGCTTGGTCATGGTGAGAAGAGGGTCCAAGATGAAGCCGAGGTTGCGGGCGTGGTCTGTGGGGGTCGGTGCGGTGCCGAGGGCTGTGGGCCACCAGGAGTCGTCCCAGGCGGACGGGGTGTTGCCGAGGATGAGGACTTCCGTTTTTTCAGAGTTCAGCTTTAGGCGGCTGAGCCTCATCCAATCTGCGACGTCCTTCATACCCTCTTGTAGGTTGGTCATGGCGCTGGCGGGGTCCTTGGTGAGGGAGAGTATAAGTTGCGTGTCGTCGGCGTAGGAGGTGATGATGATGTCGTGCTTGCGTACGATGTTGGCGAGGGGGCTCATGTAGACATTGAAGAGTGTCGGGCTGAGTGATGAGCCTTGGGGTACGCCGCAGATGATCTCGGTGGGTTCTGAGCGAAACGGAGGGAGGTAAACTCTTTGGGAACGGTTTGAGAGGAAGGAGGCGATCCAGTCCAGGGCCTGGCCTTGGATTCCGGTGGAGCGGAGGCGGGTGATTAGGGTGCGGTGACAGACGGTGTCAAAGGCAGCCGAGAGGTCGAGCAGAATGAGGGTGACTGTTTCACCGTTGTCCATCAGGGTTCTGATGTCGTCAGTGACTGAGATGAGGGTGGTTTCCGTGCTGTGGTTGGTTCGGAATCCGGTTTGTGAGGGGTCGAGCAGGTTGTTGTCTAAGTGAAGTACCTTACATTTAAAGTATTAACTGTAAATCTTGAACCTGTGGTTCTTGAAATAAACTAAGAAAATACATTTTTCAATATAAAAACCTATTGGCCTGGAGTAAGTCTTTGAGTGTGTGTTCCTCATTTATTGCCTGTGTGTGTACAACAAATGCTTAACACTACACTCTGATAAACCTACTGCTTGACCACACTACCACAAAATAGAGCATTAGAATTATCTACTTTTGCCACTATCTTACCTCTAAGGGGAACCCTTGGACTCTGTGCACACTATTTCTTACTTTGAAATAGTATATACAGAGCCAACATCCTATACCATATCAAAATCTTCCTCTCTTGCTTGCGACCCAGCCAGAGACATGTTGAATGAGGATTTTAGTAAAAAATTGACAGGAAAAACGAAATTGCAGGAAAAATAAAAATCAAGTTGACCTTCAACTGTGGGTAGGTAGTGAAATACTTAGCTACTGCATGTCACTGCACAAATACAAGTCCTATCTTCACCGCTGATCACCAATGTTAGAAATTAGGTCTTTGGTTGGCAGTCAGGTTACCCCTTGTCCAAGCAAGGACCCTCACTCTAGTCACGGTAAGTCACACACAATCCAAATTATCTTGTGCCCACCCTCTAGTAGCTTGGCACTGAGCAGTCAGGCTTAACTTAGAAGGCAATATGTAAAGTATTTGTGCAATAAATCATACAATAACACAATATAGCACCACAAAAATACACCACACAGTGTTTAGAAAAATATATAATATTTATCTGATAAGATGCAAGTCAAAACAATTAAAATGCAATAAGTATATGTTGAGATGTCACTGAAAAGTGATATAAAGGGGGTCATTCCGACCCCGGCGGTCAAGGACCGCCGGGGCCGGGGATGCGGGAGCACCGCCAACAGGCTGGCGGTGCTCCTCAGGACATTCTGACCGCGGCGGTTCAGCCGCGGTCACAACCGGAAAACCGGCGGTCTCCCGCCGGTTTTCCGCTGTCCTGCAGAATCCTCCATGGCGGCGCAGCTTGCTGCGCCGCCATGGGGATTCTGACACCCCATACCGCCATCCTGTTCCTGGCGGGTCGCCCGCCAGGAACAGGATGGCGGTATGGGGTGTTGTGGGGCCCCTGGGGGCCCCTGCAGTGCCCATGCCAATGGCATGGGCACTGCAGGGGCCCCCGTAAGAGGGCCCCACTTTGTATTTCAGTGTCTGCTTTGCAGACACTGAAATACGCAACGGGTGCCACTGCACCCGTCGCACATACCCACTCCGCCGGCTCCATTCGGAGCCGGCTTCCTCGTGGGGAGGGGTTTCCCGCTGGGCTGGCGGGCGGCCTTCTGGCGGTCGCCCGCCAGCCCAGCGGGAAAGCCAGAATGGCCTCCGCGGTCTTTCGACCGCAGAGCGGCCATATGGCGGCTCCCTCCAGGCGGGCGCCTCCCGCCGCCCGCGGGGGTCAGAATGACCCCCAAAGTGTCTTAAGTCTTTTAAAAGCAAACAATGTCTCTTTCAAGCACAAAGTACCTGGTTCGTGTGAAAAATCTCCGCAAAGAACCGCAGAGGCGGAGATGCGTGGAAACAAAGGGGGTGTGGGTCGATTTCTCGGGCCGCATACGGCGATGTGTCATTTAGTTTTCACGCAGGGACGGCTGTGCATCGATTTCCGTCGCTCGGTCGTGAATCCTCTTCGGGTTGCGGGGTTTTCAGATGCCCCGGGGACAGTGCGTGGATTTCCTGCGCTGGCAGGACAAAGTCACAGAAGCTGTGTTGATCCAGTGGCCGTTGAGTTGAATTTTCTACTGCATGGCAGGCACTGCGTCGATTCCTCTCTGGAAGTTGGGCTGCGTCGATCCAGTGGGCCATGCGTCGAATTTCTGGTTGCTACGCTGGTGCTGCGTCGATCTTCTCGTTGTGAAGTCGGGCTGCGTCGTCCCGGTTCAGTGTGCGATTACATTTTCAGCGCGTGGCAGGCTGTGCGTTGTTTCTGGCAGATTGTGTGGTGAATTTTGCTGCACAAGGAGTCCTTCTTGAAAAGATGAAGTCTTTTTGGTTCTGAGACTTCAGGGAACAGGAGGCAAGCTCTACCCAAGCCCTTGGAGAGCACTTCTTCACCTCAGCCAGAGAGCAGCAAGGCAGCAGGGCAACAGCAAGGCAGCAGTCCTTCACAGAAAGCAGTCAGGTAAGTCCTTTGGGCAGCCAGGCAGTTCTTCTTGGCAGGATGCAGGTTCTGGTTACAGGTTTCTTCTCCAGGAAGTGTCTATGAGGTAGAGTGTCTGAGTTGGTAGGGGCAGAGCCCCTGTTTATATACCCAAATGTGCCTTTTAAGTGGGGAAGACTTCAAAGAATGGCTTAGAAGTGCACCAGGTCCCCTTTCAGTTCAATCCTGTCTGCCAGGGTCCCAGTAGGGGCTGTGGCAATCCTTTGTGTGAGAGCAGGCCCTCCACCCTCCCAGCCCAGGAAGACCCACTCAAAATGCAGATGTATGCAAGTGAGGCTGATAATCCTGTGTTTGGGGTGTGTCTGAGTGAATGCACAAGGAGCTGTCAACTAAACCCAGCCAGACGTGGATTGTAAGGCACAGAAATATTTAAGTGCAGAGAAATGCTCACTCTCTAAAAGTGGCATTTCTAAAATTGTAATATTAAATCCAACTTCACCAGTCAGCAGGATTTTATATCACTATTCTGGCCATACTAAATATGACCTTCCTACTCCTTTCCGATCAGCAGCTACCACTCAAACAATGTATGAGGGCAGCCCCAATGTTAGCCTATGAAGGGAGCAGACCTCACCGCAGCGTAAAATCGAATTTAGGAGTTTTACACTATCAGGACATGTAAACTACATAGGTACAAGTCCTGCCCTATGGGTTACCTAGGGCATACCTTAGGGGTGTCTTATATGTACAAAAAGGGGAGTTTTAGGCTTGGCAAGTACTTCTAAATGCCAAGTCGAATTGGCAGTGAAACTGCACACACAGGCCTTGCAATGGCAGGCCTGAGACAAGGTTAAGGGGCTACTTAAGTGGGTTGCACAATCAGTGCTGCAGGCCCACTAGTAGCATTTAATCTACAGGCCCTGGGGACGTATAGTGCACTGTACTAGGGACTTCTAAGTAAATTAAATAGTCCAATTGGGTATGAGCCAATGTCACCATGTTTTAAGGTGAGAGCATATGCACTTTAGCACTGATTAGCAGTGGTAAAGAGCGCAGAGTCCTAAAGCCAGCAAAAATGAGGTTAGAAAAAGAGAAGGAGGAAGGATAAAAAAGGCTGAGGATGACCCTGCAGAAAGGCCATTTCCAACAGGAAAGATT
The DNA here is from genome assembly GCF_031143425.1 of Pleurodeles waltl. Lineage (NCBI taxonomy): Eukaryota > Metazoa > Chordata > Amphibia > Caudata > Salamandridae > Pleurodeles > Pleurodeles waltl. The sequence goes on from NC_090443.1 coordinate 51,143,215, forward strand.
CTGATTTCTTGTGAAATGTCATGATGTCTACATTTAACGACAGTAATCAACTATTTTAGGGCCCAATTTATGGGAAATCTGGCAAAATTAGATGCTGATATTTTTCGGTCATTTCTTGCAGTAGTGTCTTTATACCAAATTCATAAGGGGGAGTGAACGTGACATTGCAAACTCTTTGGCTCTCACCTTTGACCCAGAGGACATGAAATTGCACGTTACTTGTCCACACGGGCTACAAAGCTGTCTAGTGGCTGTCAAGCAGCAGCATGGAGGTACTTACTCCTAAGTAACACCCGATTCCAAAGGGGTTTTGCAACATTTTATGCTGACAGACTGAGGAGGGTTCATGGAGATTTTAGAGAGATTTGCTTATCTCTGCTGATAATTTTGGGACATTTCTTGAAGACTTTGGACACATTGGTTGTTGATACTTGGGGTCAATTCATAACGTCTTAAGTCAGTGAAAGTTTATTGGGGACACTTCATGAAGATTTCAGGGACCTTTGGTGGCGGTGTTGTGGATGATTATCAGGAAGGTGTGAGGTCACTTTTGGGCTAGCCTGGATTGCTATGCTCCACACTCATTTCTAGAACATGGTTGTATGACAGTGTCTGTGTGATCACCTAAACAATATATTAGAGTCGGTTTACAGAGGGAATGTACACTTCTGACTCACAGTATTAAACCCGTTAGCCTATAATTTGAATACTGTGCAATATGGCTACATTGTACTAAAATCTGATCTACTTGACACGAAGGAAGGAACCTTAATTGAACCACGCTGGGACCAAAGACCGAACTCTGCCCCTTGTTATCTGTGATTTATCTAAGAAATCATGCTAAAGTGAACACATTAGCAACAATTGTGCCATCAATCACACAGTAAAAGGCAGAACTTGTAATTATTTTCTAATATTTGTAATACAATATTGATGCTCTTTGAATTTTGTTTTTAGAGCTTAAATTCTTTTTTGTACAAACCCAAAAAACCCTCATGATTTTCGCAACTGTGCTGCTTCTGCCAGATTTTCCCCTCTTCATTATGGGACTGGATATTTTTTGCCTTAAAAGTCTGACATGATCCTATTGAACAGTTCAATATTTTTAAAGGCTTGGTGTTGGCGTGAAAAGAAAAGATGTACTGAATGACTCTCTCTTGGGATTCCTAAAAACAGCCATGTCAGGGCTTCCAAGAATATAGACTCTAACAATCAAAATATAAAACTAATACATCCAGGGTAAAGAAGTACAACCAACTGCCAAGTCCTCCCCAGAGTGAGGTCCACCACTTTTGGGCGAGTGCTCGATTGGTGGTGAAACTGCCTACTTTAAATGGATTCTTCCAATAACCCCATTTCCATAGATGTAATTGTGTGCATATCCCTACCCAGGATGAAGAGGACTTCCACCGAGAGGTCGCAGACGCTGGGAGGTCCTCGTGGAGAGTTTGCGCCACTGCCGTCCTTGGCAGTGTTAAAGCAGACGCTGTAGGGCACAGTGACGGCCACGTAGAGGGTCGCCAGCAGGATGAGGCAATCCCAGCCAGCCTTGAAGGTGCCAAAGTGCAGCAAGATTAAGGGTGATTTGCGAACGGAGGCCACCTTGTACTCGGGTAGCGATGGTTTCTCCCCGAAGTCACCCTGAAAGAGGCAGAAGGAGCAACAGGCTGTTAATAGCTTCTTTGGTCTTCCATCCATCTCCCATCCCTATAGTGCCGGGATACCCTCACAGGTGAGAAGCAGCGCTCTACAAATCCACCTTACATTACATTACATTGATGTGTAACTCTCTGTTGGTATTTTTGACAAATCTATCACTTTCAGCTCAACTCTTTATCTCTCTCACCTACTAGCGAGGACTTGTGTCACCTTCACAGGCATCAAATCTCTTTCAACATGCTCTTCACTCTTGTTATCGCTCTCTTCTCAAACTTTTCTGTATCTGTCTTTTTCTCTTCGCTAATCTCTGCAGTCCTAATTCTCTTTCTCTTTGTCTCTCGATTCTCTTCCTCTCGACCACTCCTCAGTCTCTTCCTTGCACTAGCACCCTATTCTTAAACTCTTCCTCTCTCCATCTCTTTTTCTCTCCTTGTCTCAACCCTCTCTTTTCTCTAGCCGTTTGTCCTTATACTCTCCTCGCCCTTCTCATCTCTGCACCACCTGCAGGCAAAAATGGTCATAACCTGTTCATGGAGGGGGCACCTCATTATAAGGCCTATATACCCGGTTCTAGTAGAGAATATATCGATGGGTCACAATATCATGACCATTATATTGAGGGACAAAATAGTATTTATTTTTATTGAATTATTTGCATTTATGAAGCACAAACAACCCAATGGGTATCTAAGCAGTTGGTGTGTGAAAAAGCCTTCAGTGCAATGACACAGTTCTATCCCAGAACCTCCTAATCTGTCCTAAGTAGCCGGGTTTTGACTGCCCTGTGAAATTCCATATGAGAATCAATCCTGACGTCCGGCGGTAGCATGTTCCAAAGCTTGGCTGCTGCCACTGAGAAGGCTCCCCTCCCCACCCATCTGGCCTTCAAAAATCTGGGGGTATTTACCTTCTTGTTCCATACTGAGCTCAAGGCTCTGCTGGGTGCATACCAAAAAAAGACAGTCCTTAGATATACTGAGCCGGACTTCTGCAATGCCTTATGCACCAGGCATGCTGCTTTAAAGCTAATCCATTTCCTAATCAGGAGCCAGTGTAGGGACCTCAAACCCTCCTTCAGCGAGTGGCTCTTCAGGAGCCCGAGAATCAAGTGCGCTGCCCCGCATTATATCAATTGCAGCTTGTTGAGGGAGCATTGAGCAACATTTAGAAAGGGGATTGCAATAAACCAGGCGTGAGATGATAAGCGACAAAACTACTGGAACATTAAGCTCCGCTGGAATAAACTGCAGGATCTTTCTGAGCTTAAGTATCCTGTGACATGTCTTCACTGTTTTATTAACCTGACCCTCAAAGGTAAGTTCCTGTCAAAAACCATTCCTAGGTTCTTTGCTTCCTTCACAGGAGTGGGTAAAGGGCCACAAGCCTCCGGCCGCCAGCTCCTGTTCCAAATGGAGCTACTGGATTCAAAGAACAGAATCTTAATTTTATCACCATTCATCTTAAGCCAGTTTTTCTTTATCCAGTTGCTAATCTCCACTATACAGGACATAAAGCTTGCAGCCACCTCAGTCCAAACAAAATTGTAACCAGGTAAGTGCACATACGGAGGTAAGGGTTTACTATCCTTAACTCCACATCTCCACATCATGGTACCTTGAAGATGTCTATCTATCTATGCACACCAAGGTACATATATATTTTTTATATATTTATTTATTGCCATTTCAAATTATATGACAGGGTACACAAAGTCACACATATGTGGAATTAGGTATAGAAAAAAAGATATAAACTTGCCTTTCTATTTTGTCCCCGCTATTCTGGTCACAATATTGTGACCCTGTCAATATTTTCGAATCTATATTCCCAGCTCACAACTTCACACTGTGTTCCAAGCCCCTAAACCCTGCCCATGGCGGTCGTACTACGTCTAGGTGGTCACATAGTGACCAGGTTTGTCATACCTTGTTCAAAGTGTGCTTGTTCTTGGCCTGCTTCTGTAAGTGACCTGACAGGTGGTAGAGAACTGCTCTGCTTCTGCGACGGTTGCCGTTGAATGCTTTAGCCCCAGCTCTGCCATAGGGCCTGCGGCCACCTGTTGAAGAAACATAGGGCAGAAGAGCATTAAATCACTGTAGGCTGGAGAACACATACCTCCAAATCACTGCAGACTAGCGGATGCATACCCTAGATCACAATAGACTATAGGACACCTACCTCCATATCGCCGAGGGCTGGAGGACACATGCCCCAGGTCGCTACAGACTGGAGGGCATGTACCTCAGATCACCAAATCTTAGAGCACATATCCTCAAATAACTGGAGGCTGGATGACACATACCCTGAAATCAATGTAGGATGGAAAATACAAAGAGCCATTTTCCTGTACCAAGAGAATAACCTTTTACCATCTAATTTTAGGAAAGGTGGGACCTTTATTCAGCAGCATAGTTCAATAGGAAGTGAACTTATTCTGGGGTAGTAACTGTTTTGCTTTATGAGCATTTCCCTATTTTGGGGTGAGCCTTAATAGGTCTGTACCCCACTCCTCACTGTATTCCTCCTGAATGTACAGCAAAAGATCTTCAACCCTTCCTTTGCTTGCCATGGCAGTATTCCGGTCTAACCAATGGGGTTGACTCTTATGGTTGATCTCCACAGCTTCAGGTGCTGAGACGGCATCGAGGCTCACCCCCACGATGTTCGTGACCATAGTTCCTCCAGACTGATCGCTACTTGAGTGTTATGGAAGTCTCTCAGTCTGAAGTATACACCTCTGCCCTCATCTGCTTTGGGCAGTATAGCAGTGCCCCACCCTTATCCATGTCTTTGGTCTGTTATACGGTTTCCACGAATTAAGAAGGACTGTGTATTGGGTCAAAATAAACTTCAGGTGACAGGATCCAGTCTGTCTAAACTACCAGGAAATGTTGACACAATTCCTAGCTACCTCACAGTGCCCCATCTGAAGCCCTATCTGTTACTATGTACACTATCATTCTTTTATAAATGTTTTTATTTTGTTTTGATATCCTAAATGATGCAGTATATCACATAAGAATACCAAGTTGCATATGGAAATAACATTGCCAGCATCAAAGGAGTTTGAACACTGACATGAACATTAAACATCAATTCACTCCCCCCCCCCCAAACCCAGACCACTGTCAGCCGGTATTCTGCCTCAGTATAAGGAAAACACACAATCTATTACAGCACCCATGTTCAATCCCTGGCACACCCACTCACTATGGTATTGCTTGGGGTTGTCCCCATCATCTTTCAGTAGATCCGGGAAGTAGTAGGACAGCCAACCGCCCCAAACCTTTCAAAACCTATGGGGGGCAACCCCTGCTACCTACACTGTCAGGAGCATAGTGGGAGTACCCTGTGCCAGATCAGTTGGGATAGCCCAACCTCCCCATACCTGGGTAAGATGCACCAGGAACCTAGGCAGCTGGTCTGGTGTAGTGCAGGCTATTGATTGTCCATTTAAGTATGGAGGTCAGAGTCAGGAGGGCTGCAACTCAGTCACACTGCACAGCATTCCAGGATAGTCCCAGAAGAAGTGCTCCTCTCCCAAATGTAGCACAGAGTCAGTTTTTACCATGAAAGCACTGCCCATATCGCACTGTCAGTGCTGCAGAGCTGATGCGATAAGTCTGCAAGTGAGGATTTGTCTTCACCAGACAATCATGATACAAGGACATTGCGTTTTGTGTGCCTAGCCTTGGATGGAGTGTACAGACTGCATGACAGCAAGGCTTACAAGGAGTAGGCTGCATGTACAGTGTTTTCTCAGTACATTATCGTATAAGTGAAACACCAGGTAAAAGGTCCCCATCAGAAAAAGATGCCAAGCTAAAATGTGTGATCTAAAATGGAGGCTCTATGCGAGCCCTGTCGTGCTTCACCACAGGTCACTATGGCAGTATTTGTTTGCTCCCCATGGTGTGCTCTGTGACAGTACTACAGTTTATTACTGGCCATTGCTGGTGCAGAAGTACTTTGTTCCCACCATCTTTTTTTGACACTCTGGCAATATATGGTTTAAATTGTGACATTCAACACTATGGCAGTTCTCCAGTCTCACCCTGCCTTGGGGCACAATAGCAGTACTAAGGTCCCTCTACTACCTTAGGCCACAGTACTCCAGATTCACTCCCATCTTTAGTCACCCTGGAAGCACTTTGGCCCGCGTTATGACTTTGCCGGTCATTTTGCAAGACCGCCAAAGCCACGGGTGCCGGAAGACCGCCAGTGCTGGGGGTCCTCTGCCCACCATATTACGAGGACTGCTGAATTTCTGCCACATTTTGGGCAGAAATCCAGCAGTAGTCGTGCTGGCGGGTGGAGGCGCTGGGTCGGTACCACCAAAGGCCCTGCCCCGCCAAAAGGACTCCGCCAGCCATATTATGAGCTGTAATACGGCCTGGCGGTGTCCTGATGGTGGGGTGCTGTGGGAGGTGGAAAGGCCCTTTCTCCTTCCCTGCCGGACGACTTCCTCCTCGGATCAGGTAAGTCGATCGTCCGACAGGGAGGGGGGTAAGAGGGTGGGGGATGTTGTGTGTGCATGTGTGAATGGGTGTTGTCTGTGTGTGTGCATGTATGTGTGTATGTATGGTTGGATGCGGGTAGGAATGTAGAAGTGAGTGCGTGTATGAATGTAGGTGTGTGTGTATAAGAGTATGAGTGTTGGAGTGAGTGCAAGTATGAATGTTGGAGTGAGTGCGAGTATGAGTGTTGTGGTGAATGTGAGTATGAGTGTTGAAGTGAATGAGTGTATGGATGCATGTGAGTGAATGCATGTATGTCACTATTGGTGAATGAGTGTATGCGGGGTAGGTGTTGGTGTCTGTGTGCGTGTGCATGTATGCGGTGAGGGGGCTCTGTACATGGAGGGGGGGTTCTGTACATGGAAAGGGGTGGGGGGAGGCGGGTGCTGTACATGGGGGTGCGGGGGTTGGGGGGTATTGTGCTTGCTGGGGGGGGAGGAGGGGGAGTCGTCTGCCAGTGACAGGGAAGAAATTCCCTGTCCCTGGTAGCCTTTCTGCCAGGGTTTTTGTGGTGATGCTACAGCCGCAGAAACCCTGGTGGAAAGGTGGCTCCTCATACCGCCGGCGGTCTTCTGTGGACCGCCAGGTCAGAGATGCTCTTCTCCGGCCCAGTAGGTCCGACCGCCCTGGTGGTATGAGTGGAGATGTAATGTGGCGGTCTTCACTGCCAGCCTGTTCACGGTGATACTGCCGCCAGGGTCATAATGAGGGCTTTGTCACTATCGTTTTTGGGCACTGTGGGAGTACAGTGGCCTCACTCCGGCTCAGAATACAATGGCAGTGCTCTTGGATTACCCCGGTTTCACTGTGGCAGTACTCTGATGTGACCCTTGGCTTTCATGACAATGGCAGGCTCCAGACTTACTTCCGCAGGCCAGTACTCCTGCCCCAACTATAGCTTTGGGGGATCACTCGCTTCACCCAGGGCTTCAGGCACCGTGGCAGTACTCCAGACTCGCCAAAACGTTTGCCAAATTGGCTGCTCTCTGGACTCGAACCAGACATTGGGACTCATGACAGTACTGTGTTTGACACCCCCTTTTAGAACTATGATAGTACTCTGGTCTCAACCATCATCCTTGGAGCGCTATGATAGTACTCATCTCTCACCTGCTTCCTTCCAGCTCTCAGACCCAACCCGGGCCTTGGCTTCTGTGATGTCTTTATGAGAGACGAGGTACAGCACCACATCACCCTTCTCATTTTTTATTGGAACCACGTCCAGAAGACACCAGAAAGGCACACCTGTGGGGAAAGAGGGCAGAATAAAACCCCAGGTCTGGGAGGAGGCATGCATAGATGAATGAATGAAAGTGACATTCATAAAGTACAACATTCACCCCGAAATGCAACTCAGCGCTGAAAATCAGTGAAACAAAAGCAGTGCTGACCCTGCGAAAAAAGGCACTCAAGGCGGAGTGAAAAGCCAGGTTTTAAGAAGCTTTCTAAAAAAGTCAAAGTTGGAAACTTCTTTTAGTGGAAGCGGAAGATTGTTCCATGCCTTTGCTCTGAGAACCGATCTGCCCCCCTCCCTCCCCCCACCCACCCCGTTTTGCAACTTGATAGATAAGGATGTTGTCCTGGCCTTCATGTGGTTTTCAAAAAACACACAAAGGTCCCCAAGATTTTCACGAGTAGGACGAAGTGTGACGTTTGCAGCGCTTTAATCACCTGTTCTCTCAACCCTTGGTCTGCAAGAGTAAGTTGAGGTACATTTTTCTTGTGAATGTTGAATCTCTTCCGATTAAAAGCTATGCAGAGTATTCACTGGCTTAGAAAACGCTTGCAAAACAAATATTTGCCAGAAAAAACTCCACTCAGGTGTAGGCAAAGGGAAAGCAGGAGAGTCTGAAAAATGTGTGAAGGCCAGTAATCCAGAACTATTGAAACTGTCCTGCACAGATAAGTTATAATAAGTAAGTGGAGCCAGAAGTCAGGGGCAGCTCTAACCCAGCTTCTCCACTTAGCCATATTCTATGATTCAGGAAAATCCCTTGATCTCCCTGCAGCTCAAATCCTTAGTGCCAACATTTGGAGTGCTCTAAAAGAGTGACGCCAGCACTAAGCAGAGATTTGCATTAAAAGTAAGGGGGCAGGTTTATTATTTCAAACAGCAAGTCATCTCGGTGTGCTGCATGAGATGGAAAGGGTAGGAATATGGCATATTTACCACGATACAACTCATTCCTTTCATTGCGCTGGCGCACAATGGTGCTAGGTTGCCTACATTGCAGGAAGGAATGTTTTTGCGCAAGAAGGGGCATCTTCCTGCACAAAAGCAATCTTCAGAGGCATTTTCCTCTTTGTAAGTGAGCTACAGAATGCAGGACACTAGAAAGAGGAAACAACAAAGAGAAATATAGATGTTTGGCCTCCCCTGGGAAGGTGTAGCATTTTTTTTGTTCTAAATATTTTTGGGGCATTTTAGTAACAGGAAATATACAGAGAGGAAAAAGAAAAAAGTAGGAAAACATAAATGAATACAGTTGAATACAAATGCCAAGACGTATGGAAATAAGGTAGAGTATAGACATCAAATAACAAATCAGTTGTGCATTAGTTGAAAAAATATAGAGTACCATTAAATCTGATTAAGAAAATGCTTTGTGGAAAAACATACAACAGTAAAGAAGGGGATAGGAGCTTAGAGGAATTAGGAATAACTGAAGTTTATATGGTGTTAAGAAAAGCAAGTAAATTAGGTGGAATGTCTCCAACTAATGTACCTGTAGCATAAGTGTCATAATAGATGTAAACGCTGTAAAGGGTCAGGAAAGAGAAAAGGAGAGCCCGAGGGGTTGAAGGAGTCATGTGACAAGGAGGGAAAACATTACGTTTGGGAAAATAGTTAGAGGTTGTAGTTGAAATGTTTAGGATCAAAAAGTTTCTCATTATGAGGATTTATCATGGATGAAAAGACCTAGCGCAGCGCCACTTTTCTAGCGCTCCCCTAACTCCACCATGGTAGCGCCATATTTAAAATACGGCGCACCACAGCGGTATTAAGGGTGACTTAATGACGATAATCCTGCAAAGCACCCAGAGGCCAATTGTAATCAAGGGTTGCCTCTTTTTAATTCCTGCATTTAGCAGGTGTTAAAAAATGGCAATAAAAACGGTGCAAAGGAATCTCATAGATTTCTTTGCGCCATTTTTACGCCCCCCTTAGTGCCGGAACGCTCCTTGCATACATTATGCCTGGTGCAAACATAATGTGGTGCAAGGGGTTACAAAGTGGCGCACTGCAAGCATTGCACCACTTTGTAAATATGGTGCAGCGTTTTTTCCCTTCCAACGCCACATTAGTGTAAAAAAAAAAATGACACCAATGTGGCACTGGAACGGCACAAGGCCAGCATAAATCTGGCCCCTAGCGTTTCCCATATCTGCTGTGAAGTTATGGGATGACTTTTAGTAAGGGATTGAGATACATGTGTGCGCCTCAAATAGGTAATCCAAGCCCACCAAGAATAAAATGATACATTATTAATGGATTTCCAATCGCTCAGGATTACTTTAATGGTGATAGTGAGTAGAAGATCAAGTAAGGCAAGATCCAAATCAGGAAGGTCAGTAGGAGCATCTGCAGAATGTCGGCCCATGATGATAAGTGGATAAGACAGTTGCATGTGGGTCTTGAATATTTTATGTAATTGGGAGGCAATATCTCTCCAGTAGGACAGATGTGTGCAAGAAAAGAACATATGTTCTTCGTCACCAGGTGATGTATCACAGATCCAACATGGATTGCAATTTTTAAATTTCAGTTTGTACAGTTTAGATGGGATTCAGTAGAGGGAGTTTCGAACCATCGAGCTTCTTGGGCTGCTAAGAATGCAGTTTGATAAGTGTGCCAATTTGGAAAATTGCAGCCACCCAATTTCGTGAGTGTTTTCAGTTTTTTAAGGCTAATCCTGGGTGTTTTACTCTCTCAAAGGAAGTTTGAAAAACGTTTATCAACTTTTAAGAAGAAGTCATGGGAAAGGCGCACTGGGAGTATACTCAATAAAAATTTGATCAGAAGCGATACCATCATTTTGATGGTTTTAAGTCTGCTCCACCATGAGATATGTTTAGATGACCATGCAGTCAGTAGGTCCTTTAATTTAGTGAGTGTTTTGTTTTCATTGATGGTGATTAGATTCAGCCAAGTCATTGCAAAATCATATTCCAAGAGTGACAGTGAACATTCAGGGGAAGAAACTTAGTTTTTTCTCTGTTCAGGGAGTAGCCAGAAAAGTAAGAAAATCGATCAGTTATATTTAAGATCTACAGGATGGCATGGGAGGGGGGTTTTGTGAATATCAAAATGTTTTGTAAGAGAAGAATTTGAATGAGATGCCAGGGATATTGTTTGACCCATTCAGCATTACTAGTAAAGAGTCAATGGCAAGTAGGAATAATAAAAGTGATAAGGGCCAGCGCTGGTGAGTCACTTGTTGCAATGTAAAGGATTGGGACAGGGGGCCATTAACCCTTATCCTAGCCAATGGGTTCAAGCATAGGACCATGATCATCTTGATAAACCTTTTCTCTAGATTGTGTCTAAGTAGAACAGCCTCGAGATATGACCATGACACTTTGCCAAAAGCCTTCTCTGCATCTAAGGCAGTAGTGGCTTTTGGGGAGGAAAGTGAACCGGAGGCTTTTTCAATGATACGAGAGAAAAGACGAACGTTGCAAGCCAAAGGTCCTTTGATGAAATCAGATTGGGTAGGGTGGACTAATTTGGGAATCAGGGGGGCACAGCGATTGGCAAGCATTTTGACATATATCTTCATTTCTATGTTTATGAGGGTTATTGGTCTAAAACTTTTAGGGTTGGGGTGATCCTTTCCATCTTTGGGAATGACCACGATAGTTGCTTCAAAGGCGGACCTTGAGACAGAACCAGAATCTGAAAAATGAGAAAGGGCAGAGGATAGTATGTCAATGATTGTATTGGTAAAGTGTGTCTTGCTCTCATCATCGTCCTTCTGCTGTGCTTGCCGGGAGCCTGCTGAGCCATCTTCTTGCTGGCTGATGTGGGAGAGCTGCCGCTCCAGGACTCTGTCTGCACCAGTGGGGAGGGCTGCTGCACATCGGAACTGCAGGGGACCACAAGTCCCAACTCCTTCCGGGCTTCTCACCTGGCCTACATCTAGCACTGTAAAAGATCCTCGCTGTGCGGGCTAAGTCTGGGCAAAGCCCCGGCCAAGGGCAGGTCCATCCTTGCCCGTCATTGTCAGAAACAGCGAGGGCAGAGCCACCCCCGCGACAATACGAAGTCGGAGATACTGGCCACTGGTGGGCAGGTTCGTCTAACATTTTCCCTGTGCACAAGAAGTTAAATTAGCGCATAAGAAGTCAAGCGTCTGTTTAAGCTGCTTTCTTGTGGACTGTGTTTTATTGTTTTTTAACCCTGCCAACGCCATAGCACCTAGGGCCACGCCATCTGTCGCTACCTACACCTTTTAGGTGAACCTCATTTAATATTATTTATTGATTTATAATTTTATGTAGTTGGAACGTTAGGGGCAGCTTTGTCATGGGAACGCGCAAAGCAGTGGAGTTGCTCAAGGAGAAGAAAATAAAAAGCAATCAGCCTGAACCACCACCTAAAGCGTGCAACAACGTTGCCCCTATTTTTGTAAAGCAGAGGAAGGAATGTTCAGCGGCTACTATGCAGTGTTTGGTCTCGGAAGGCCAATGCCGTCCTTCTCCTCCCCTAGTGGACTCCACTGACACACCCACCGAAGGTGTAAGGCCCGTGCTTTCACATAGCAAGGCACCCCCTGCTAGCCCCAAGTTAGGCCATATGTCTGCTGCTGCCACTGTGGGTCAGCATTCGACCCTACCCTGGCTACCTCTCCAGCACCAACCATGGTAAGGCCTTTCTTAAAGAGACCCAACATGGATGCTGCTGGAATTTATACATTACTTAAGCAGCTCCTGGAAGAGGTTATATTTTTAAAGGCCCACGCTTCCTCTCTAACAGGTGAACTTGGGCATCTGAAGTCCTTAACTCCTCTTCCTGTTCTTACTCCAGTGAGACATGCTGCTCCTCAATCCTACTTGTTCTTGATTGCTGAGTGCAATAGGCGCAAAGATAATAGTAGGGGAACACACAAAACAAGCGGACACCCTCACACTTTCAGCATATGCACCCCTATGGGTCCCCCATTAGGACTTCATCATAGCCTGTTCCTCATGTTTTCCCTCCCTGGGTACGTCCTAAACCCTCAACTGAGCAAAAGAGCAGGCCTGCCTTTAAAAATATTCCATCTAGGTCACACCTTACAGATGATCTGGGGATTGCACAAGAGCATAGCGCAGGGTTAGCCTATATGGTCGGAATCCCCAAGTTACGGGAAGGGTCTTATGAAGACGAACATTCTCTCACCAACAAGTATATCCACTATATTGGAGAAGTCCGACATTGTTATTTGATCATTCGATCTGATACTTTACATGCTAGGTGTGTTTGTCCTGCTCCTGCTCAATCAGGGTCTCTAGACCAGATACAGTTAACATTGAAAACCCAAGCACGAGCCAAGAGCTTGATTGGCCTTGAACTGCTCAGTGACCCTCCTTCTTGGTACTGCTGTCCATTTTAAGTTACATCATCCTCAGGCTAACATTCTCCAACAAACCTTTCATCCCCAGACTTCTGCTGACACCGCTATGGTGGATTGACTGGACCTCGGACCCCATTAGCTGTTGTTGAGGTCATGGAACACACAATCCCCTGGGATGTCACAACCTTTGCCCCTCCACTTAGAAGGGAAGGCCCTATTGCTTGTGCCATGAACAATACCATACCATATAATATACAATACATATATATATATATATACATATATATATATATATATTAATATAATTATATAATATAATTATAATATAATTATCTACTTATAATCATATAATATATATATAATATAATAATATAGCATACCAGCTCTTATCATTCAAAGTCTCACTTGGGCTTAGGGCATGCAATGGGCATACCCTGACAGATCGTGAAAGCATCCCATACTTTTAAACGCCCTAGTGCATCAAGCAGGATTGATTATATTATGCTAGCCCTCCCAATCTGGCATGATCTAGTGAATATGAGGATCCTCCCTAGATCTGATAGTGACCACAATGCCTTGCACTGCTCTCTGAATATCCCCCAAACCCAGTCCAAGATGGCCCCTCCCTCGCATTCTCTGGAGCTGATTCCCTCCAATGATGGGAGGAGAGTTAAATAGGCCAAAGTGTCCCTCCATTGAGACCTCAGGGACAAAATGAAGAGTGCGTTTCTTAAACGCTGAAATAGATCATCTGCATTCTCTAGTTAGCAGACTCTTCGCAATGCCTGAAATGCACCTATAGTTTATTTAGTACATTGGGGGAGTGTTTTACATCTACCGAGTGGGCAAAAACAGTGTTATCAAACCCTCTTGCACCTGGTTTAACAAAGACGGTAGTAGGGTGAAACCTGATTTGCAGAGGTCCCTTGTGAAGGGGGACATTCCTAATTAGAGCCTGTAGGAACATTACAAGCAGACTTTACTTAAAGCACAGAAGTACTGGGAATGCCAGTTTTGGGACAACCTCTATGATGCTTCAGTTGAAAGGGATAGTAAGAAATTATCACGTTTGGTGGCTAATAAAGGGCATAATCCAACTACCCACTTAGCAGCTTCCATATAACCAGAGATGTGGTACACTTCTCTAAGCTTTACGGTCTCACCTCAGGAAAAAGTTGTGATGTTGAAAGTAAAAGGTTTTCTGCATTAGCCTGGTCACCTTGCACAATCTCTACAGGATTAAGTGAAACTGTGAGGGCAATAAAGACCATGGCTGCTGGCCAAGCTGCAGGGCCTGGTGAGTCACCAGGAGACCTTTTTCTATCTGATATTGCGGGCTGTGCCAAATATTTAAACATCTTATCTACCCTTATTCTTTCAGGGATGGAAATTCCTCCAAGTTGGAAGGGAGCAGAAATCGTCCTGATATACAAGAAAGGACAAAGGGGCTCACCTGCCAACTTTAGGTCTATCAGCCTAATTGACTTATCACAAAATGTTTTTAGTAGACAGATATTGTTCTACCTGGAGTAATGGATTGAAGACCATGGGGCTTTATCTCATCTCCAAGCAGGCTTCAGAAGCCAATTGGGCACCATCGATCAGGTTTTCAGGTTCACGGCCGGTTAGTGGAAGACCGTTTTACTGGAAATTATATCTGGTCTTCGTGGACCTAAAAACCCGTTGTGATTTAGTCCCCTGCTCAAAATTTGGCAAGTCTTAAAAGTTAGTTGGATGCCACCCGAGCTCTTGGATATAATCAGATGTTTATATCAAGACACATAGGCAGAGGTCCAGTGGGGGCCTAGGGGTGAGTTTACAGATAAGACAGGAACTCACAAGGGAGTCCGGCAGGGGCGTGTTCTCGCACCCATACTGTTTTCATTACACTTAAGTGGTCTAGTTGCCTGTTTTGAAGATTGCGTGAATGAGGCGCCCAGGCTGGCGGGTAGCGAGCTCCCCTTACTTTTATTTGCCAATGATACCTTTTGAATTTGCAAGACTCTGAGTGGCCTCCAAACACTGGTGAATAGATTTGGGGATTTTTGCCACGAGGGAGGGCTGGGGATCAATCATGCCAAAACCAAGTTTATGTCCGTTAGCCCACATAGGTCTTCTACTAGTGCCATATCTCTTGATGGGGTTCCATTGGAAAAGGTCGACAACTTCAGTTATCTAGACCTCACGCTCTAAGTCCATGTCTTGGTCCACCCATGTCAGGAAAAGTGCCTTAAACTTAACACATCATGCCACAGCCATCCTTAGATCTTTTAAACATTCCAAAACAAAGCATGTTTCACCTGCTCTAAAGGTTTACACGGCCAAGGCAGAGGCCAGTGCGCTCTCTGGAGTAGAATTATGGGGTAGCGCAAACATAATGGAATTAAGCTCAGCGGAAAACAACTTTTTGCATTCTCTTGTCAACCTCCCAAAGAACACGCCTCTAGTACCTTTTCTACACAACCTGGGCCTCAAACTGTTGACCTCGAAAGTTAAGCTTCGGTCTCTTCTTTTGTGGCATACATTAAAGCACACCTGCACTGTTTGGAATACCATCATGCTCTTAAGGATACTGTCAAAACTCACAATGTTAAGTGGCTAGCTTTTGTGAAAGAGTCCTTGTTCGAAATTGGCCTGGGTAGGTTTTGGGAGGATGGTACCCCCTCTCTCTCAAGGGATGTCTTAAAGGGCGCTTTTTGGAAATGCAGGGGGGCAAAAGATATGCCTATTTCTTAAGCTGCGGTATGGCACCTTGCCCCCTTATCTTTCACTTCAAAATGGCACTCTACGAACAGCACTAATTTAATGTGCCCTGTATGCCTACAGACTGACGACCCTTTATTACACTTTCTGCCTTTCTGCACAGGCTACATCTGACCATGAATGATTTGGATCGTACCGATTTGTAGGCAGCTGGGGTGCAGACAGTGTCACCCCATGCTTAGCCTTCTTCGTACAGAAAGCAGGGAACCTGTTGTTTGCGCTATGTCTAAATATTTGAAATGGAGCTGGGCCATTAGGACCAAAGCCTTGGAGTAGAGTATGTTTGTACCATCCCCTATATTTTCAATTTTTCTTTTGTATTCCATTGATTTTTATTGTGTTAATTATTTAAGTATATGCACTGAGGTTACGTCCTACGTCAACTTTGCGGCACCATCTGAAAATCCACTAATCCTTTAGCATTTTATCTTGATTAGAATGGAATAATACCTGAGTTATGTTATCTCCATTTTAAGGCATATACATGTTATGTCAAGCTTGAAATGTGTTTTATGAATTATGCTATGTTTACTGTTTTACTGTTTTATTGTTTAACTGTGGTATTGTATGATGATCCTTTCTACACATCATTGATCTGTTTGTTTTCTTTTATGGTTTGAGTCAAACCGAATACATTTTTTGATGATGATGATGTATTGGTAAAGGATTTAGAGAATTCAGTTGGGATGCCGCCTGGGCCCGATGCTTTACCCGATGGAAAAGTTTTAAGGGCGGTGGAAATCTCTTTAGTAATCGGATTGGATAATGACAATTGTTCGTTATTTGATAGTTGTTTAATCAGTAGTTTGAAGAAACTCCAGGCAGGCATTTAGGGAAGTATTGACAGAGGGGGTGTATAACTTTGAGTAGAAGTGTTGGAATATCTTACATGTAGCATCTGTTGATGTCTGTATCCTACCCTGTTCATCTTTAATTGATTGGATGAGGTTAGAACTGCGTTTAAATTTTAACTACGTGGCCAGAGACTTTCCGGCTTAATTCAAATAGAACATTTTTTTCTTCTTTTTGAGCATGTACCCATAGGTGCGCACATTTACCGATTATGAAATTGAACTTGTATTTAAGGCGTCTAATGGTAGTCATTACAGAAGGGTCATTGGTTCTTCTATAAATTGTTTCTCTAGATTTAGTCTCACATGTTAATTTGTTTAGGGAGGACTTATTTACTCTATTTTTGCGAGACATACGGTTTATGATTTGGCCTTGAAAGTGGCATTTTAGAGAGAATTTTAGATATTGGGGAGGAAACAGTCTTTATTTGTTTAAATGAATTGAGATAGTTCTTCATGGAGTTCCTCCACTAAGTCTGAGTCTTCCAGAATTTCTAAGTTCATACACCAGGTTTACATTAATGGGGGAGTGGGTAGGAGTTAAAAAGTGATTGAGATGGCTGCATGATTGAAAATTGTAATAGGTTCAATGGTGGCTGAATAGGTGCGTTGGATAATGGAGGGGTCGACTAAGATGTAGTCTATTCTGAAGAAAGTATTGTGTGGGGAGGAGAAGAATGTGAAATAATTACCGGATTGATTATGAAGTCTCCAGACATAAAGTAGTTTATGAGATGTACAGAGGGCATGTAGAGTTTTGTGACAGTTAGGAGTTCTGTAGCTGAAGGCTGATTGTCAATCTAAAATAGGGTCCACAGGGAGGTTAAAATAGCTGCAAAGAATAATCGGGGCATCAGGGTGAAGAGTGTGAGTTTAGCAGGTAGATTGTTTCAAAATTTGGGGTATTCTATTGTGGGAGCATATATGTTCACTGCATATATTTCAGTTGTGATATGCTGAAGTTGAGTTGTTAGCCATCTGCCATCACAATCTGCTTCTGATGATATAATGAAGAGACTAGAATTCCTGGAGATTAATGTTATCACCCCATTTTTTTAAAATTGCGACAGAACAGGGGATGTCTGACACCCAGGGAAAGGGCTTCTTATATCCGACTTTGGTTTCTTGCAAAAGACCAAGTCGCTCTTAAGGGAGTGACAGTAGTCAAAAAATTCCTATGCTTCACAGGGTGGTTGAGACCTTTGGCGTTCAGGTTGACCACTTTAAGCAAAGCATTGTTTTGGTCAGGCATTAATATGTTGAAGGTTAATGGTGAGTGCAGTATCGCGGGAGGCCATCACTTTTGCAGCGGCCAGTGGAGGTATATGGGAATCACATGAAAGGGGTCATAAGGGGAACACTTTTCTCCAGTAGGGAGAGAAGTCTCTAAAAAACGAGGTATGAATTGTAGGGCAGTGCATATCTCTAACAAGAGGCAAGTAGCAAAGCAATAAAAAAGGCATGAGCCCAGCGCGTCAGTAACTATTAGTAAAGGATAAACAAGGCCCTATTGGGCAGCAAGTAAGTAAAACATTCAAAATGTTAATGTAGAGAACTTGCTTGCTACCTGCAAAGATATGTAATATACTCATCAGCATAATTATTATACTATAAAAGTATTACTACAGCAAAAAACAGCATCAGTGCTTTTGGACTTCTTAGTAGCATCACTATATCTTAGTATTACTACTGCAAACACATCAAAACAATACTATTGCATTACTGTTACAACAATATCAATGCTTCGTAGCATTCCAACACCCATACAGTCATGGGAGGTACATCAGGGTGTAATACTCAAAGCAGTTGAAGTCAAAGAACACTCTGTGAAAGGTTATGAGGTATAATAAATAAATTATGACTTATTATTAAGCGTTCTATGTAACGCTCTATAACACGTGGTATAATCATACAAGTGAAAATTGAGCTATTGAATGTAGAGTTAGATATCTGTTTGAATGAAGTAAGCAATCAGGGAATTAGGCAATGGCAAAGTCGAGCATACTGTATGATTACAAAAAAGATGGAACCTGTCTTGGTATATTACAATCTTCAGTCCTGACCATCTAGGGACTCTTCCATATAAGTCTCAATAGTATTGTCCAAGAAGGTTCCAGTTCCGTGGGGTCCATCAAAGCATGAATTTTGCCTTGGTATTTGATTTTGAATTTGGATGGCCCAATAAAAGAGTGTTGAATCACTCTTATTAACAAAGGTTTCTTAAGAGCTCTTTCTTTTAATGACAGTGTCTCAGGCGTAGTCCTGGGAGATGGTGGTCCTGGCTCCTTGCCACAGGATTGATTTGGCCTTTCTCATGTGTGACAGTATAGGTTTGGTATGTTGATAGAGTAATGGTCGAAAGATGAGTGTGTGTGATGTAGATGAATTCTTTGTGGGTTGAACTCTGTGCGCACGTTCAAGCCCAAAGTCTTTATTGGATGTGATCCCTGGGGTCACTGGAATCCATTTCTCAAGAAAAGCAGTCTGTGAGAGGGCTTTGTCTTTTGATCATTCTGGTAATCCAAGATTCTAAGATTCTCTCTCCTGTTGTGATTCTCCAGTTCAGTGATTTCATGCTTCAGAGTTGAAATTACATTGTCGTTTTTGAGTAGATGTTTGGATTGTGCTGTGAGGTGGTCCTCCATCAGGCTTATTTGGTATTCGGTGTTCGCTACTCTTAAATTTAGTTCATTGAGATCTCTTCTGATTGCAGCAACCTCCGCCTCTCATAAGTCATCATTGGTTTTAGTGCTTTGTGCAATGTCATGGACTTTGTTTAGTTTATTAAAAACCGCATCCAGGGTGGATTGACTTTCTTGTTTGTCTTTGATAGGTTTTTACAGTAGTAAGGCTTCATGTTTGGATCTTTTAGCTCAGGTTTGGTTTCCTTGTCTTTAAAGGTTTGTGTTATTTTTGATTTGCCATGTTCACAATGAGATGAGATGGGTGTTGTTTGATAGAACTGCGAATGAATTGTAATCCAAGTGTTAGTGTTGGCCCAAAAGTTGGGGACAGGGAGGTGATCCAAGGTGGTCTTCACCAAGAAGATAATCACTTATAGTTATTAAGTAATTCTGCAAGAAGATTTTTGTTGTGGGTCGCCCCTATAGAAGACTCTCAACACAAGTTGTTGTGGGAGTGTGTTGTTGTGGGAGCACATTCCATGTCTATTCTAATGCCCTTATAGTTTTGATTTTGAATATAGAGTCCAAGAGCTACCATAAAATACATCATTTTGAGTGTTGTCCGAGCCCAGTTTCATATGTCGGAGAATGCCTACTACTTATTTAATAGGTCATTTTCTAGTATCTAGTTATTGGTTATATAGTGTTCATATTATGCCCCTTAAGTATTACTTTATATTCACTTAAGTGTTGGTATAGTGAAGTGTTTGTTTAGTTCTTTTTAAACATAATGGGGAGCATAATTGTGCTCATTCCAATGCTTTGGAATGTATTCTAATGTAATCTAAAGCATTATCAGTGTATTGTCGATAATCTTGTGCAAATGGCACACTGTACTGATTACTTACATTGGACTAGCCTTTTGAAGCTAGTAGGAGCAAGCGGGAGCTCTCTGTGTCTCAAACCCCAGGACGCCATAAGAACCGAACTCTAGGTCGGCGGTATTCCTCATTCCTACTACTCATCCCTCATCCCTGCTTCTCATCTCTACTCCTCATCCATCATATCTACTTCTCATCCATCATCCCTGCGTCTCATCCCTACTTCTCATCTATCATCCTTACTTTTCATCCATCATCCCTACTTCTTATACCTACTTATCATCATCCCCACTTCTCATCCCTGCTTCTCATCCCTACTTCTCATCCATCATCCCTCCTTATCATACTTATCATACATCGTCCCTGCTTCTCATTCATCATCCCTACTTCTCACCCCTAATCACTATTCCTCACCCATTATCCTTACTTCACATCCATACTGCTCTTCCATCACCCTACTTCGCATCACTACGTCTCATCCATCATCCCTACTTCTCATCCATCACCCCTAACTCTCATCCGTACTTCTCAACCATCATCCTTACTTCTCATCCATCATCCCTATTTCTCATCCCTTCTCACCCATCATCCCTACTTCTCATTCCTCATCCCTACTACTCTTCCTCATCTCTCAGTCAAACCAACACACTTTAATGTTGTGAAACACCCCTTTACACTGATTGGTTGACAACAGCCAATCACTTATCAGAGAAGTCTGCATTATTTAGGTCTAGCCAATAGAACAAATAGCATTCTCACGGCACATGCTGGTTGAGGACAGAGGAGAGGAAATACAACTGGTGTACGCTTCTAGGGCATCCAAGGCTGTGCAGCATTTCATTTTATTTTTTATTGAAGTGTTTTTCTGTTTACAGGGGCCTCTATGGAAAGCTAAGGAATTTGAGGAAGAGGAATGCCCTCCAGCCTGCGTCATAAATCCACACTCGGAGAGGTGACTATAATGTTAATTGGAAACCTTTTCTGGCTTTTACATGTAACAAGTCTGTCCAGTACTTGCTCTTCCTGGTTTCCTACGCAAGTGAAGCACAGCCCATTAAATCTGCAAACTGCAAGGAAAGAAACAAATGCAGCTCTCCAAGCTAAAGACAGCCTCAGACTAATACATTTTATTTGGTACAAATAAAACTGAAACTAGAAAAGGGTTTTGATTAACTATATTAGGATGTCTCCAAGTGTTGATGGTAAACATTGTATTTGTTACACTATTAAACTGAAACCAGGCAAGGTTTCTGATGACCTGTATACCCCTCGATCCAATTGTTGATTTATGGCCCAAACCAGGACCCTTGTCTTTCCCAAACCATTACAACTTTCTGCAGAGGCCTGTGTAAAAAGAAAACCACTTAAATAAAATTAAATGCTGTACAGCCTTGGATTCACTGGAAGCAAATGGCACAATGTGCAATGAGAAGGCTGTTTTTAAATTTAAAGTGGCTAGCCCAATAGAATACACCCCTCTTTCTTAACTCTGATTGGCTGTTGTCAGCAGTCAGCGTGAAGGTGTGTTTCACACTGAACATGTGTTGGTATGACTGAGGGATGAGGAATGAGAAGTAGGGATAATGAATGAGGCATGAGAGATAGGGATGAGATGTATGGAAAATGGATGAGAAGTAGGGATGAGAAGTAGGGATGATGCATGGGAAGTAGGGATAATGAATGATGGGTGAGAAGTAGGGATCATGGATTAGAAGTAGGGATGATGGGTGGGAAATAGGGATGATGAATGATGGGTGAGGAGTAGGGATCATGGATTAGAAGTAGGGATGCTGGATGCGAAGTAGGGATGAGAAGCAAGGATGAGTGATGGGAACAATGGATGAGAAGTAGGGATGATGGATGATAAGTAGGGACGATGGATGACAAGCAGGGATGAAAAGCAGGGAAGAGGAGTGAGGGTTGAGGATGTCCTAAAATGGATGCTGTAAGGGAGACTTCTTTACGTTCATCTGCTATCAGCACAGATGGGCATCACGCAGTGCTCTCCCATTCACCCCGCTGTATGCGCTGGTGATTTATACGGCGGTTCAAACATGTAAACATATTGAAAGGGAATACTTCTGATTCCTGCAAAGGAATTATTGCTCTCAAATGAATTTCAGCTAATTTACTTATTTTCCAACCAATACGGCTTCTGCTGTGTGAAATATATATTTCACTTTTCTGAGGCAATATATATCTGGAGAAAAAGTTTGTAAGTGAGTGTGAGATTAAGAGCAAACATGCAGGTGAAAGAGTAAAAAAAGTGATACAGCAAGTGGGACTGTTTCACTGAGAAAGAAAGAGCAAAAATGATTGAGAGAGTTATCAGTAGAAAGAGGGTGAAGGACAGTGCTTCATTTGTAAATACAAGGTGCCGGTGCTCAAAGCCCTTCTCTTATACACGCTGCTGCTGCAATGAAATGTGTGAACACGGAATACTGAGATAGCTTAATCCCGAAGCCATCTCTGGCCTCTTTAATCCATTTAAAACCACTCCCTACCCTTCAGCTCTCATTTTCAGCTTTCTGCTTGCTCTCATTGTGACGCTTTTTCGATTTTCTCTTTCTCTGTCTATCCCAAACGTGTCTTTTGCTCGCTGCAAATGCTTGAGGCAGAAGACTAAGCACCGGCCCTCAAAAATAAGTGCCGGTGCTCAGCACCGGAAACAACAAGCACAAATTAAGCACTGGTGAAGGAGAAAGCAAGGGTTGGGCTGTGTTAGGGTGCAAAATGAATGAGACTGTCAAACAGAAAGTGTGTGAAAGAAGGAGCACTAACGTAAAGTATGAAAAATTGAGAGTAGGTATGACAGAGTGAATGATGAAGCTAAAGAACAGGGGGTACATTTATTATTATTTCACGCAGAGCAGCAAGGAAACTTGGTGCGCTGTGTTGAGTGAAAGAGAGAGAGCAGAAACACAAGCAGACTTGTGTTATTGACAGAATCGTTTTGTGCAGGAAGGGATTCCTTCCCACACAAGAACAATCCTTAGAGGCATATTCCTCTTTCTATGTGTGTTACAGAATGCATACCCTACACAAAATAATGTAGGGCAGTGCTATGCACTGGGTTGTGTTATTTTATATTTACTAAACCACACAAAGTGTGTTTGTGTGGCTTAGTAAATGCCAAAAAAGGACTTTGAGTCGTTGCTGTGCAACAAAGTGACTCAACCGCCCTGCAAAATCATAGTTATTCTGAGCCGAAGTGTGATGTGATAGAGTTATGTAAAGGATTTCAGAGCAGGAGGGAAAGAATGAGAGCAAAAGGGAGATAAATGCGGGGAGATATGGAAGTAGAAAGGTAAAGCAAGAGCGAGGACAGGCATTGTACAGCACAGTGAGTGACAGGCATGTTTTCTATAGAGCAGTAACTGATGGGTCACGCATCTCTGAGTGACACGTATTATGTACAGAACACCTTACAAGGTTGTTACATCAAGGAACGTTAAATGAACAATTTACATTAGGCACATTAACTTATTGAAATACAGGACACAACAAAATTCAGATTCACATGGTAATTCTGATAGAAGATTTTTCAACCACATGCATTGAGATGGATGTGTCTGGCATAGTTAGGGGCATATTTATACTCCGTTTGCGCCTAAATTGCGTCGTTTTTTTTGACGCAATTTCGACGCAAAACTAACGCCAACTAACGCCATATTTATACTATGGCGTTAGAGGCGAATAGCGCCAAAGTTCCCGGAATGTGCGTCATTTTTTAGCGTGAACCCCTTCCTTGCGTTAATGATATGCAAGGGAGGCGTTCCCGTCTAAAAAATGACTCCCAGGACTTTACGTGGTATTTATACTCCCGGGCAAAAGAGACGCCCGGGAGTGGGCGTTGCTAAAAACGGCGCATTTGCGCCGCTTTTTAACGCCTGGGTCAGGCATGGCGTTAAGGGACAAGTGGGCTCAAAATGAGCCCAGAGTGCCCTCCCCTGCCCCCAGGGACCCCCCCTGCCACCCTTGCCCACCCCAGGAGGACACCCAAGGCTGGAGGGACCCACCCCAGGGACATTCAGGTAAGTATTTTTTTATTTTTTTTTAATGTTTTTTTTTGGCATAGGGGGGCCTGATTTGTGCCCCCCTACATGCCACTATGCCCAATGACCATGCCCAGGGGACAGAAGTCCCCTGGGCATGGCCATTGGGCAAGGGGGCATGACTCCTATCTTTACAATGATAGGAGTCATGTTGATGGGGGATGGGCGTCGAAAATAAATGGCGCAAGTCGGGTTACGACGATTTTTTCGACGTAACCTGACTTGCCCCATTTTAAGACGCCCATGCGCCATTTTCCCCCTACGCCGGCGCTGTCTGGTGTACGTGGTTTTTCTCGCGCACACCAGGCAGCGCCGGTCTGCTTGCGCCGGCTAACGCCATTCAATAAATACGGCGCCCGCATGGCGCTTCAGAATGGCGTTAGCCGGCGCAAAACTTTTTGACGCTAAACTGCGTTAGCGCAGTTTAGCGTCAAAAAGTATAAATATGGGCCTTAATATCATGGCCATTGTATCTCCTATCTCAGACAGTATAATAGGTGATGTTTCTTCTGGCGCAGGAGCTCAGACAATATTTGTGCTGTTTCTTAAAATGGCCTTGATATCAAGGCCCTGATATGCTAAGGGCCTGTGTTGCCCTTGTATCGCGCAACGTGGCACAAGGGCAATGCAAGCCCTTAAGTGAGATTACTGTGCCATGCAGAGCTGCCTTGCGTGGAGCTGTGTGGCACAGTGAATCTGGAGTAATGCAAGGCAGCACAAGTTGCTGCCTTGCGTTACTCTTCCCCGGGGATTAATTCCACGCATCCACCCATGGTCTTTTGCCCATTCCCAGATTTGCTAACATTGGAAAACTGTGAATGCATCAAAATGTTTTGTATTCCCAAGGTTGGTGTAACAAGGAGAAATATGTTTATTTCTCCTAATTTTTCCTCTTTCTATGTGTGCTGCATTCTTCTGCATACATAGAGGAAAAAGCCTCAGAGGATTGTTTTTGTGCAGGAAGGTGTCCCTTTGTTTTTGTGCAGGAAGACATCTTCATCAGGAAAAACAATCCTGCCTATAATGCAGGTATCCTTGCACCAGGGTGCAAGGGTGCAAGGGTGCCTGCATTGGTGCTTGGCAGCACTAGTGCACCAGCGCAGAGAGGGAGCAGGAATGATCCTTATGAGGAAATCTGGAAGATTTTAGGATGAGTGCACAAGCTCTTGTTCAAAACAGTCTCTAATATATGTGGCATTTTAGGCAATATAGTTGGAAAACTATGCTTTAAAACTTACAACTTAGCACTTTTTTTTTATAGAACAAAAGTTCTAGTTCTTCGCACTTTTCAATTAAAAGGGATAGCTCGCTCTGTCACATAGTAGCCTACCTCAACATGCTGCTGCTCACAAAATAAGAAAAGGGTGCACACAAACATCCTATTGCTGCAAAGAAGAGGGAGACAATAAGGCGTATTGTGTTATACCCTGGCCTGCATAACAACTGTATTGTGTCTTGGGCTGGCATCCCCTGTTCTGTGGTCAGTTGCTTTGAACTATACAAATCCCACTAGATACATTGGTACATTAGGTCACAATGCACTCCTCCATTTCTAGTGACCCTGGTCTCTTTTCCGAGGTACTCACCGCTCTTTCGATATAAGACCAGCTCAGCTTTGAACTCCAGCCTCTCTTCCAGGGCCTTTTGGATCTGGGTTCGGATCAGCTCGTTCGTGTCAGTGCCGTAGAGGAAGGTGCATGCACAGGAGCGCTGCATGACCTCGGCCCGCGTGAAGCCAGTCAGGTCGCAGAAGCCGTCAGAGCAGTACACGACTGGGAACGTGCTGGGCACTTGCGCGTTCCCCAGGACAAAGTTGCTGTCTGCAAAGCAGAAGATGGTGTTAGTGCTGGAAAAGGATGAACAAGGACACCTGTAAAATAATTTTACTACCAATGAACATTTCAGTCAAGTATCCTGGCAGAACTGAATGACAGCGGTAAGGCATGATGCTCTTCGAATGATACATGAAAGGGTACGTGCAGAGAGAGAAGCATAGCAAGAAGTGCTTTGCAAAAGCTAGAATACAAAGGCCTTTGTGCAAGGTGCAATATGTGATTCAGCATGTGACAGATTGCATGCAATGGGAGGAAATGATAATCCTGTTTTGTTCTAGGACAAGCAAAGATTATTGATAGTTGAAAGAGATTGGATTATTATTATTATTGGATATATTATTAAACACCTCAAGGAATAATCACAACTATTGTCACAGTGAATCCTCTAAATCACAAAATCAACCTGAACTTAACCTCCTGATAGCATTGGCACAGAGCAAACAGACATTTCCAAGTGGAATGTGTAAAGTGTTTATTGAGTACCAAAACAGTAATAAGGTCAAAATGCAAAACAATAAAAAATCTCGGCAAATAGAAAAATAGAGTAAAATTTAACAAACAAAATGAAACCAAAAATGACAAAAATTCAATAAGGAGAAACGAAGATATGAAGTTAAAAATGTAAAAGTAGGAAAAGTGCCAAAAAACACAATGTGCCAATGACAGTCAATGGTCACAGTAGACTGGGACCTAAACAAAATCTGTCACTAACTGCGATGCAGCACAGGTTGGATACACCAACCAGGTTAGTCCTGGCCAAACATTTTACCTTCTGACTTTAATCCTTTAGGTCCCAATCCACAAGAGGAGTACTCTTCAAAAGCCCCTCCACAAAAACCTCAGGCGTGGCACTTAGAAACTCACAGGATGCCAGAAAGAGGCCAACACCAAGGTCCAGTACAGGTCTCATCTCAGACAGCAGGTTCAGTCCTTTCTGTTCTTCCTCAGGTCTAGGAGTGTTCTTAAGTGAATGGCAGGTGATGCCACATTTATGCTGGCACAACCTAATGAGTGGGAATGACGTCTGGGTATGCCCTAACCAAAGAGATAAGTAAAAGTTCAACCTTACCCACTTTGGGCATTTTCAAGATGGCAAAATTCTTCAGCATCACTCAACTTGGGCTTTGAAGGCTGGGTGGGTATGGAGGCATGTACTATTGCAATGCTAGTGCCCTCCCACATCTAATACTGAAATCAAGATTGAGGCAGCCACTGTACCCTCAATAAACCGAGAGACAGAAATCTGAAGGACAAAAGCAGGGTTTCCCAGCAACCAGACAGTAGATATACAGGAATTGTCTTAGATCCTGTTTTCTTTCTTTCAAGTGCACCCCAAGTGTTATTTGCAAACCCCAGCAGGCCTGTTAACATTGACATTCCAGCAGTATTTGACACTGTAACATCAAAAAGGGCACCCACAGTCCCCACCCCACATATTCTGTGAGTTTCAGAGGAGTCATATCTGACTATTTAGGTTGACTTATCATTCACAGTGACCGTTTGAGTAGCTCTTAGGAGCAATTCCACACTTCATTCACATCTATTCAAGTGCTTCTGGCTGTCTAAGAGAAGTTGGAGCGCAAATGCAAATTAGACTTTAGGAGCTTGAGGCAGGGAAAAGGTAACTTTCTAAAAGGTACTTTTCCTTAATATTTATTAAAAATGTACTTCACCATTGAATTGAATGTTTAATAACTGTAAAATGGTTATTTAATTGTTTTTCTACTTAGTCCCATTCCATGGATACAGTATTAGGTTTTTCTGGAAAGGACAGCTAGACCTGTTACAGTGAAAAATATTTTTTAGGTTTTAGTCACTTGAAGGGCATGTTATAATTACATTTCTACATGTCCTATTTTATATAAAACACACTCTCCCTTGTGGATTACAACGCCTTCCTAAGGGTGACTTCTTCATTTTTAAACGCTTTGTTTGTACCTGTCTGAAAGGGTTTATTTTGAAAGGTTGAATTGCAGTTGCAATTTTTACACTGCTACAATGGCAGGCCTGAAGCCATCTTTGCACTGCCACTGTAGTGGATGGCACAGTGTGTGCTGCACTACACTAGTGGCATTTAACTTCCAGACCCTGGGTACACTTTGTAAAAGGTACGAGGGACTTACGGCAAGTTACGTATGCCAATTAGGAATATGCCACTTCAACCATGTTTTAAATGGGGGCGCACAGGTACTTTACTACTGGTTAGCAGGGAGAAAGTGTGCATAGTTCTAAATCCAGCAAAATATAGGGTGTATCAAAAAGTAAAAAAATCCTGGGTGACCACACAGATTTCTTACAATGTATTATGGAAGGTCACCCAGAGGTGATTATGGTTTGACTGTGTTTTGGGTGTGCATTTGAGGTTCTTGTGAAAGAACTGTTGTGCGAAAGATCATCTGTAAAGGGTGCTTTGCCAATAAAGGCATGCAAAGATGTTGTGCAAAAGGTATTGTACAGTGAGAAGCTTACAAATGGTGTAATAACAAAAGAAAGCACAGGAATATTGTGCAAAAGACGTTTTGTAACTTGCACTGTAGAGCACAAAGATTTAGAAAGTGTTGTGCAAAGGGATATGTCAATAAGTTGACCAACAAAGGTTGCAAAAAATGTGCATGGGGTAATGAGAAAAGGCTATGAACACAAGTAGAGCAAGTAAGGTTTGGTAAACAGAGCAATGAGCACACAGGGACAACCATAAGGTGGCCTGTGAAGCCTGGAGTGTTGCAAGCAGTGTATAATGGGTGACACAGGAAGGCATATGGAGTACAATGACCAAAGGTCAGCAAGAAAAATGTAGAGGCCAAGAAGCAGAAAGCAACAGGCAGCTCTGGGGGTGAGGGGGTAGTGAGCTAAAGGCAGCAAGCAAATGATGCCAAGCAAAATTCACTTCATGTTGGGTGACATAAAAGAGTGGCAGGAAACAGTTGGAGAATGGATGACTGCAGCAAAGGGAAGTATGCAGAGATATAATCAGAGAAGCCAGTGGGCAAAGAATGGCTCTTCTACTGGACAGCAGTGCACAAAGGTCAATGCTGGTATGGTGCTGGGCAAAAAGGCAGCAAGAGAAAGATAGCAAGTGGAGAATGGTGAGTGTGAGAGAGTGTGTCTTGTGTGTGGGAAGACACATTTTGACCATTTCCAGAACCAATTAAGTCTCAAGGTGCCTTGTAAAATTCCTCATAGACACGGGGGCATGAATGGACCAAACTGACACAACTGTCAGTTGGACTGCTCCGTGGTGCCTTGAGAAAGGAGCAAATGTCCACATTGGGACACTGCCTCAGTCGACTTATGAAGGCTCTCACTGCTTCCCGGGAATAATGGTGAAAAGAGTGGCTGGCCTGGACATGGGACTGCAGCAGGGTTATGGACAGGATCTCATTGTGTGTGACTGGTGAGTACAAATGAGACTTGATTTCATATGGCCAGTAATTTCCAAGCCCATAGCTTGCAGAACTTCTCACACGGACAATGGGACATTGTGTACTGATACATCAAGTCAAGGCCTGAGCAATGCAGTGGAAGGTTTGCAATACTCTACTCTTAGGATATACTCTGCCCCAAGGGCTTCTTCGAATGTGTAGTTACCAAAGGCATTGTTAATGCTAGACATTTCATTATCTCATTGATTATCTATTGGCTGCCAGTGCACGTTTGTAGGAATTTCAGGTATTAGTACAGGAGGGTCAGAACCCACCTCATGTAATAACCACAGGCCTTGTCAAGGTGAACCCTTAAAAGTCACTAAATGATCTTGAGTTCAACCCCCTGGTAGCCACTGCACAAATTAGAGAGGGTTACTTATAGGCAATGTGTAAAGGATGTATGCAGTACCAACACAGTAATAAAGTCAAACCACAACACAAAAAAATCCCAAACCAGTTTAGAAAAATAAGTAAAGGCCAGCCTTAATACCCTGGGAGTCTACCTCTTTGTCCTGTGTACAAGAGGGAGAGCAGGTTCAGTTTTCTAGGCTCTTCTCAAGTCACTGACAGCAGATACAGTCCTGTTCTGTTCTTCCACCAGTCTAGAACGGGCCTGAGGAGGGTACTGTTAATGCCACATCTGTTCCTGGCACAGCCTGAGGGTGGGATTGACTCCTGGCCCCTCCCTAACCAATAGGGTAAGAGTTCCCAGGGGTAACCCTACCCACTTTTCAGCACATTTAGTGTGCCCTACTGAAACCAATCCCACAATGCCGCTCTCTGTTTAAATCTAAGATAGTGAAACCATTCTCTCCTTGTGTAGAGCCTGTGTGGCCACTCCAGAGGTGTGACCAGGGAAATGTGTGACCCCTTCTCTGTGGTCACTCTAAACCAGTTCTAGGGGAAACACCTCTCCCTCTGGGATTGGTGCTTGTCTGACTGAGGGAACAAAGAAGGTCCCTGGTCAGGTATCGACTAACATTTTCCTGTGACAGGGCTAGCCTCTTTGAAGTTAATCAAGTACCTGGGCCCAGCTCAGGTGGTCATCCTGCTACTGGAATGGAACACCTCATCACACCCAAAGCCTTTGTTCCAGGTCTGAGAGCATGTTCACCCTTCATCAAGGGGGCTATTCAGTCCTGGGTGACAGTTGGAGCTCGTGCAACGAGGCTTCCAGAGGCTTTAGAAAGGAAAAAGGTAACTTCGTAAAAGTACCTTTTCCAAATAATGTATTACAAATCTGACTTCACCTGTGAATTGGGCTTGTAATAAATATTTCAAAAAGCCCAATAATAAAATGTGTAGAAGCTTCTTTGTCAGAGATGACGTTACTAAATTTAGTATTGTATCCCAATGCTTTCATATGGAGCAGTTAACCCTGCTACTGTGAAAATTATTTTGGGGGCTTTTTCACTGTAAGGTCATGTTTAACATTACATTTTTACATGTCTTACTTTTAAATACCATGCACTGTGCCCTATGGGCACTAAGGCCTATTTAAGGGTGTCTTATTCATATTTAAAAAGAATGTTAAGGCCTGTCAGAACAGGTTATTGTAACAGGTCAAATTCGCAGTCATGATTAATCATGTAGTAGATGCCACAATGGGTTCAACAGTATGCTTGTGAAATTTAACTTACATGGTCTCTGTACACTTTCGGGTCATATAATAGGGACTGATAAGTAACTTAAATATGCCAATCAGGAGTATGTCAATTTCATCACTTTGAAAGGGGGGCACAGCCACTTTATCACTGGTTAGCATAAGTAAACTGCTCAGACCTCTACTGCCAGCAAAAAACTCAAGGCAAAGATATGGGAACATGCCATGCAAAAGATGGTAGTTTCCAAAAACATTCAACAAATTCATCAACAAATTTACTAATCTGATTAACATTCAGCAGATCCTTTCTAAGTAATCATAATGGAGATGTTAATGTCTGACAAAGTGTTATGCTCTTAAATAACCTCACCCTTCAGAAATCCAGTCACAACAGAGGTTGTAGCATAGACAATATTATACAGATTATTGTTTACATTTTCCCCACCATCCATGCCTGCTTAATGGCCAAATTAATTTCTCTGTTTGTTCTCCATCTTTACACAGTAATGGCTCTCATGCAAAAGAAAAGTTGAATACTAGATGGTCTTATACCAACTAGGGTTTAGGAACTTCAAGAAATGGGGCATGCTGCCTTCCAAGAGATTTATGCCACCCTGACGTCAGGGTCAGTGCTTGGACTGGGCAGTGTGAGCAGCTGCCCAGGGCCTTGTGCCTGCCCGTAACTAGGGAGCCCTGCACCACCTTTTAAAAACCTCCAGGGAGAAGCAGTGGTTCAGCGCTGCAAGGCTCAAGGAAGGGGGCATCCTCCCCTGGGCCTCACATCCAAGGTCTAAAACGGCATCAGAAATCTAATCACTGCATCTGCATAATAACACCGATTAGATGGGCTCTTAGATGTGAAGTGAAGAGCTGTGCCCTTGCATGAACGAAAAGCAAACTGTGTGGGAGGGCTCACAACAAAAATGTACCATTACCTACAATGGAGGAAAGGGAGTCAGGCATTATCAAAGATAAAACAAAAACTTCTTTAACACAGAAGTGTTTTATATTGGTACATGGTATTGTATCACCTGATTGAGATTTATTTAGTAAAAGTGAGAATTTGTAAACATGAACTGAGAAACATTGCTGCCCCTACCTTTATGATGATGATATTAGTGTACTAAGAGCAGGGCCACTGGAATTATGTGGCAAGAAAGTACCAACTTAGGTGGCTGGGCTTACTAATTTATGCAGCAAGACAAAACAAATTATTTGGCATAATGCAGCACATTTTGTGATATTGTTACCTCACTATTTTGTCATGCATCTAAATACATCATACAAGTAATATAAAGGAGACCAGTTAACCATTGCGAAGGTCTTTCCACTATGCAGCGACAAGTGTTGCTGTGTTTTTAGTAACATTTGATCCATTTGAGCTAGAAACAAAAGTATAGTTTTATTAAAAAGCTTGCAGATTATGGCGGAAATTGCTTATGCTGCAAATGTGACAAATCTATAATCTATAATTATGTGGAAAATGCAGCAATGGTAAAATCAAATAGTTCTAGTGGTAGTGACTAAGAGGCATGTCAGGGTTCATGTGTACCCTGTATGTGAGCTACATTCTTATTAAACATGCAGCAAAATTACAGTCTATTACCTCAAATAAATGAAGTGTTGTACTGGACACACCCTGACTGTACGTACTTGAATGTGCTCTGATGTGTGATAATGAACAAAATAGAGATTGGCGAAATAAAACATTTGCCTCGAGTCCCATAATTTGGTCATGGAGGGAAGCCAGGATTCATGCCAGATTTTCCAGTTTCTCACTGTGGAATTCAGCCACTACATGGGTATCTTTTTATGGCATAGAAGCTTAATGCTTCATCTTTATCTCTTGGAGGATGAGACTACTGTCTGGGTGACAGGCAGGGTCCACATTGTATTTTTGGCAGTTTTACATAGCACTGACATTGGCAGTGGACATAAGAGCACTTGCTTGCAGACACAGACTATAGAAATATTTTTTCCAGCACAGAAGTTTGCCTGGATTCACAGGATGCTGAACTGAGGCAGGGATTGAAGCCTTGCGCCCCTTGATGCGCGGTGAGCAGCTGTAGGCACTAGGCCACATTGCCTCCTGTGAAAGCTTGGCTGATTTAGGGATCAGGTTACAAGAACACCTTTAATGGACCAAAGCCAGGCCTCTGGCCCGCGTTTTCAGTGCTTGCCCCCATATAATAGCATGCAAATCAGAGTAATGTTAGTAGAGACTTAATCCATGCAAAAATGTAAAAACAAATTAGAACATTAGAAGAGTGTGAGAGTGGAAGGGGAGAGATGGATGCAATGGAAGAGAACAGCTGAAATAAGTAACAGGCTAGAGGGGAGAAGAGTGGTAAACAGCAGCAAATGGAGAGAAGATGTAGATGTAAGAGTGGAAGAACCAGCAAAACGAGGCTGGGGAAAAGGGAGCACTTGATGTAAAAGGGGCAGAGCCAGCAAAAAAGTCGAGGCAAGAGAAGATGAAGGGTTTGGGTGAAAGATGAGAGGAAAGGAGGAGAGCATTGAGAGGAAAGATGGATGCAAAAGTGGCAGAATCAAAGAGAGAATGTAAGATCCTTGTAGAGAGCTACGTCAACAGGAGATAATGCAGGAGTGAAGTGGATATAAAAGGGGAGGTAAGAGGGTCGACAAGAGATGAGGTGAAAAGTAGAGCATAGAGGGGTGAGGTGGATGTAGTAGGCAGAAGCAGTAAAAAAGTAAGAGGCTGGAGAAGCCTCTTAAAGCAATGTAAAAAAAAGCCTTCATTTTGAGATGCATGTATTATCCTACACAAAGGGTTGTGATCTTGAACCATCTTCAACGTGTCTGCTAAATTTGAGCCGGCTCTGTCTACTCTGTTACTCTTCCTGACCGTTCTCACTCCCAGTGTGACCCTTTCCTTTCCTGCACCCTTCCTTTCCTGCATATGGCCTGACCGGAGATCTAGAGATCCTAGCTCCTACCATCACCTCCCTTTGCAATATCTTGCTTGCCTTGTCATACTAAACAAGCAGTGGTTTTTTCTCTGATCAAAAAGCCTTCAGCTGGCTTAAAACGTCTTTTCGCAGTCTGACATTTCTCTGCTACATTTTTCTCAAATGTCCTACAATATTTTTCTGTAAAAGGAAAAAAGCGGAAGTATATTGTAAAACCTTTTCTTTGGGTCAGGGGCAATAGGTGAATAATTAGCAGCATCTGTGGAGGATACAGTTGTTCGCGATTGCTGTTTCAGAACTTGAGACTACTTCATTTCATATGTTTAAGTGTTATTCCTTTTGGAACCTTGTCTCTCCAACGGTGCACAATCAAAGTCAAAGCTTACTCCAAGAGGTGATAAAGGTACTGGAACTCAAATATGTATGTTATATTTTTCATACTAGAGTACCACCTTATTTAGCCAGCATAGCAATGTCTTTTTAAAAGGGACTGATTTAGAGCATGTGGTAATGGAATGAAACTACAAAAAAATGTTCTCTGACTAATAATCCCTCAGTACCAAACAAACATTTTACAATATCTCTCTGTGTGCAAAGTGTACTGCAAAGTGATAATGGACAGCAGTCACTCTCAAAGACTTAAGTGCTGCGAGGCCCAAAGTAGGGGCTAGATTTAAATAGGAAAGGCAGAGAATCCACAGTTGACTGACGGGCCTATGACCAGGCTACCTGGGGAGAAGATGTTTTTATTATTGTGGATAAACTCTTTGCATGGTCTGGCTTGGTTGCTGGTGCACAACCTAAAAGGATGCAACAGCCCTAAAGGTGGTGTGCACATAGTCAGTCTTACTGTGCTCACAAAGACACCTGACTCATTGTCATGTGCAGAATGACAGTGGGCTGGTTTGAGCAAGCACAGTATCATGTGTGCCTATTCTCACAATAAATAATCCCATACTGCAAGGAGTGACAGCGAGGCCTGGTAAAGTGACTGCTTTTCAGGAACACATTCAGAATTGGCCTCCTGTGGGAGGTGAGCGGAAGAAGGAGCAGTGTACAGGAGATGGGGGCTGTGGGGGAGGAGAGCAGCTGAGAAGCTAAGAGGCGTTCCATAGAGTACATCATTTCACACTGAGTGATCTACCAAACACTGAGCCTATGCAAGTAGGTAGCCAGTAGGTTCAGGAAGAGAGATCTTTCATTGGAGGCTGGAAGAACAAAAGTATTTGGTCAGGTACCTGGGAGTCACTGGATTGACTTGTGGATAATGAAAATGGTTTTGCATTCAATTATCTCTTTAACCAAGATCCCATGGATTTACCTGAGAGCAGGCAGACTTTTGTTATTAATTCTAAGACTAAATATGAGTTGAATTGCGTGGTTCTGTCTTTTTGGATTTGGCAAGTGTCTTCCCAGATATTAAGGAAATGTGACAATTCTTTTTAAACTGTAAGGTCTGGTATTACTTAAGCGTTAGTCTGCAAGCCACACATCACCTTCCCGACCCTACCTATCCCACATTGCTAAATTTCCCTTCCATTTAGCTATAAACTATATAAAGTCTACTTTAGGAGGCCCTTTTTGTTTTGTTGCTTTAATGTATCTCTTTATTGACTTGCTCCCTCAATAGCTTTGGCAGTCTTTTTGTCCCAGGTCGCAAACTGTTTTCCCTATAAGCCATCCATTCTATACATATATCTTTAAGTTATTTCAGTTTTTTTGCATCTTTTAAAAATGGAGATTGGAAGTCATTGTTATGTTTAAGTGCTCTGTGAGCAGGTGTGGGCCAGCTTTTGGGGCTTCTGCCTGCCAATATATTAACCAGCCCACCTGTGTATGACATTTGTTTTCTACTTATATTCTTTTTGTTGCAGTTCATGCAGGTCACTTACCCCATTCAGCATGGAGCTCTTTGTGTAGATCCCTCATGCCTTTTGAAACCCAAATGCTTTATCTTGAACTTCACTAGCATAAAAGGTGGCTCTGGAGTCACTTGAAGTCCTGCTGTACAGTTCTGGGACAATCTGACTTGATATTTTAATCATACCCTAATCTGTAAACAATTTTTTTTTTTTTTTTTTAATCTGTTTATTAAACATTATACATAAACATTCTTACAATATACTATTCAGGATTTTACAGTCTGTCTGCATATATTTATAATCTAGTACGGTGCAGTTGCGTTGTTATGCATAGGAATACAACTTAGAAACTGTGTAACTGGTAGCTAGGGACATATCTGGGTGCTAACATGCACGTTTTAATTACAAGAGTGGAGATGGGCCATGCCTATCGAGGGGCATGGGGTGAAGGGGGGGGGGGCACGTCGGTTGTGTATGTAAATAAGCTGTGGAGCTGTTGACGGATTTGGAGGGGGCGATGTGACGACCCGCGTCCAGAGCGCAATGAACGATACAAGATACCGATTCCGAAGGGACTTTGACTGGGGGTAGGTATCCTTAAGTGTCACCATTGTTGCACTGATATAAAATATAAGGGTGTCAGAACTAACAAATTGGAGGGCTGTGGTGGGGGTGTATGATATAGAACGGGAAGGCAGATTCGGAGTGTTGGATACTTCAGGGGGGGTACGTATCATCCCTGGCTTCTATGTTCACCACAAAAATGTCCCAGATTTCGGCCCCGCTCTGTATCAGGCCTTTGTGTTGTAGATGGCGTAATGTCTGCGCCTCAGCTAGCGAACGGCTATGCAGGTTGCGGAGCCAGACGGTGTGTGGGGGAGCCTGTGGAGCTTTCCAATGCATAGCAATCAGGCGCTTAAAGACAGCAAATGCTAAATCTATAAATCTGTGTAGGTGCTTGCTATCCTTAGTTCGGTGACGTATGCCGAGCAAACAGGATTCGGGTGTGGGCGTGAGAGTCTGGCCCGCTATGTCTGCTGTGGTATCAGTGATTTGTTACCAGGCCGTGTTGATTGGGTGGCAGCTCCAGACCATATGATAGAAGTCAGCCGCTGGGATAGCGCATCTAGGGCACGCTGGGTTTGTGTTCGAGTACATCCTTTGAATGCGGGCCGGTGATAAGTATGAGTGGTGAATGTAATTAAATTGGGTGTATCGGAGTCTAGTATTGCGGGACACAGTCTTGATCAGTGTGAG
This sequence comes from Pleurodeles waltl, assembly GCF_031143425.1. Lineage (NCBI taxonomy): Eukaryota > Metazoa > Chordata > Amphibia > Caudata > Salamandridae > Pleurodeles > Pleurodeles waltl. The sequence goes on from NC_090443.1 coordinate 51,180,034, forward strand.
GGCTGCAATCCAGGCTTTTTGTGTTAATGGTGTCTGGAGAACAGTGTCCCACTGTGTTTTTACGTGCGTCAGTTCCGGGCAGGCCTCAGTTAGGAGCCCTTCATATAGTTTAGTTATGATGCTTTTTGCATCACCTACAGTGAGGATTGCAGTGAGCATATAGGATTGACATGGTTCTGCATTACCGGGCCCCATAGATTAATAAGTAGGCTTTTGATAGCACTATGTGTCAGGAAAGCTCCTGAGTGCATTACCCCTGCGGACACAAGTTCTGCGAAGGTGCGCATTGTGGAGTGTGAGTAATAATCCCCCACGTTTAATGTACTTATGGCACGCATATCATGGTGTATTGAGAGTGCATGGATTCCCAGTAGTTGGGACAGTGGCAATAAGGGGGAATAAGGAGGTGTGGTGGTCTTGCCTTGGACGTATCTGCGCCAGCAAAATCTTGCTGTTTCAAGTAGAATGGACTTTAACGGCGGGCGATGGGAGCCAGTCAGCAGTGCAGTTAAGATCGTTTGTGGTGCAGTGTATGCACGCAGCCCTATACTTTCTGTGGGTGGAGGTACCCTAAGCCATGTGGTGAGCCAGAGCAGCTGAGCCGCTGCATAATATAATTAGAAGTTTGGCATGCCCAGTCCCCCTTCCTCCTGTGGGTATTGTGTTATTGATAGTGCTACTCTGCGCCTGTCCTTGCCCCAGAGCAGGTCCGTCAGTAGAGAGTGCAGCTTGTGGAAGAACGCACGTGGCAGGGGCAATGGGAGGGCAGTGAAGTAGTATAGAAACCAAGGTAGGATGAGCATTTTGGCTATGGCTACCCGGCTCATGGGGGACAACAGGAGTGAGCACCAAAACGACAGCGAGCTTCGGGTGGATCTCAGTGCTCTGTCGAGGTTGCCCTCTTTTAGGTCAGCAATGGAGTGGTAAATTTGTATGCCTAAGTATTTGAAAGTAGTAAGCGACCATGGTAGTTGATATTGGGGAAATGTCAAGTGAGAGTTGCTCGTTGCTGGAGTGAGTGGGAAGATGCTTGATTTTGCCCAGTTTATGCGCAAACCGGAGGCTAGTGCGAATGAGTCCAACAGTGACATTACTCCTGCCATGGAAGTGGAATGGTTACGCAGGTATATTAGGGCGTCGTCAGCATATAAGGAAATAATGTGAAATGTATTAAATTCTAAAATGCCCCATGTGCGGGCGTTACTTCGTAGTTTGATTGCTAATGGCTCCATGGCTATTGCAAATAGTAGGGGGATAATGGACAGCCTTGTCGAGTGCCTCTACCTATGGGGAATGCTTCAGATATAACCTGACCCGCCTTAACACGAGCTGTAGGCTTATAATACAGTGTTTTAATCCAGCTGATTAAGCCGTGCCCGAAACCAATTGCTTTTAGCGTGCGAATGAGGAAGTCCCAGCTTAGTGTGTCAAACGCTTTTTCTATGTCTAGGGAGAGGGCCGCTGCTTCTGTCTCCGTAACGTGATGCATTATATGAAATAGTCTTCTAATGTTTAAAAAGGTGCTCCTGCCCGGGATAAATCCCGACTGATCGGAATGTATTAAGTTTGGTAGGTAGGGAAGTATTCTATTTGCCAGGATTTTCCCTAATAGTTTACAATCTGAATTTAGCAGGGAGAGCGGTCTGTATGATTTCACGTCTAGGGGATCGCGCCCTGGTTTTGGAAGCACGACTATCAGGGCTTCGCGCATAGAGTCAGGGAGTTGTATCTTATTACGTGCTTCATTGAATACCTCAAGGAGTGGCTGTAAAAGACGAGCAGCATGGGAGCTAAAATACTCTATAGGAAGGCCATCTGAACCAGGGGTTTTGCTGCGAGCCATTTGTGACAGGGCTAGACGTATCTCTTCGATAGTGATGGGGCCGTCTATAGTATCTGTGTTGTCAATGATTTGTTGATTTTGGGGAACCACCAAGAGTATTTCAGCTAATTGGTGCTCGGTTGGGGGGGGAGGAGGAGTGTATAAAGCTCGATAATATGAGAAGAAGGCCTCATTGATTTCCACCTGAGTGTTGATAATGTTACCTGAGTTCAAGCGAATCGCGCATATGGTCGAGGATTGTGTTGGTTGGCGAATTAGCCATGCTAATAGTCTGCCCGATCTATCTCCCTCGGCATGCTGTTTCGTCATGTAGTGTCTGTAATCATGTTTGCTTATTCTAGAGTCTGCCTCCCTGTAGTCTTTTCTGAGCGAGTTTAGTGCTGCTAATGCAGATTCACTTCGGGAGGCTTCTATCTCGGCTTTGCGGAGTTTAATCTCTAGTGTCTGGAGCTCCTTAGTGAGTGTCTTTCTAACCCCCACTGTGGCTGCAAGGCAATGTCCGAGTATTACCGCTTTGTGGGCGTCCCATTCAGTAGCATAGGATGATGTTGTGTGTTTATTCAGGGAGAAATAGTCAGCCAGGCACTTGGGTAACTCCGTGTGAAAGGGAGGGTCTGTAAGGGCTTCTGTCTGTAGCCGCCATGTTGGTATGCGAGTATGGGTGCGGCCCCAATCCAGAGTTGTATAAAGCGGGTTATGGTCAGAGATAGAGCGGGCTAGGTACTCAGATGCACTTACTTTTGAGGTTATGGACGCAGATGTAAGGAGCATGTCTATTCTAGTATGTAGTTTGTGGACAGAGGAATAGAAGGAGTATTCCCGGTGTGTAGGATGTCTTAGTCTCCAAACGTCTCTTAGTCCATTATTGGAGACCCACTTTGTCAGGTCTAGAGATGTACGGTTGGCCGGAGCAGTGTCTAGTGGGGTAAATGAGCGGTCCATGTGAGTGTCGAGGACACAGTTAAAGTCCCCTCCCCATATGCTGTCCGCCGTAGGGTCGCTAAGGATGCCAGTTGTGAGTGTGCTCAGAAAGTCACGTTGATTTGTGTTTGGGGCGGATAGTGCTGTCAGTGCTAAGGGGGAACCATCTAGGACACCTTCCAATATCAAGTATCTACCGTTTGGGTCGCATTGTGTACGAGACATGGCGAATGGGACCCCTGGGGCAATCCAGACCGCCACCCCATGAGCAAATGTTGAGGAAGTGGTGCCGTAAAGTTGCCCTCTCCATTTTGAGCGTGTGCTTTCCAGTGTGGATTGGGATAGGTGTGTTTCTTCAAGTAGAGCTATATGTATCTGGTGTCTCCTAAGAAATGTGTAAATTTGATGCCTCTTACGCCATGCTGCCATGCCTCTTACATTCCATGTGAGTATCTTGTATTTTGGGGTGTATTGTTGAGTTTGAGAGGTCATGGGGGGTTTATGAGTTTAACTAGGCGAAGGTGATATGTGTCGCCTCTCCCTCTTGTAGTGTAGACGTGCCCGCTCCCCTCCGAAGTTAGCCAGTTTGCACCCCTGTTGTTGATGTACTTGGGTCTGTTGGTGTGACAGGCATAGCATGGTTTGATGTAAGCGTGGTCCCAGTTAAGTAGCATGGAAAAAAGCCCATGTGTGAAAAAACAAACAGTAACTGTGTATCACATCCACTGACGTTGTGGCGTAACAAGAGAAATTCTGGCGATTGCCAGCGTGAAGGAACAGTCCATATGGAGCGGGGGTGCTGGCGAGCATAGATTCTGAGTCATTAGGTTGCCCAGCCCGTGTTGCTCCTGGTATTAAGTCTGTCGCCCAGGACCATGATTGCTTAGAGTACAGAGTTCAGGGGTTCCTGGCCCTGCCACCCGGCCCCCGTCAGCCACCTGGATCAGGCCGTATCATATCATGATGAGCATGGCACTAGCTGTACGCTCAGATGGTACATGGCTTTTTATTAAATGTCATCTGCCGTGCGCGGAGTGAGAGTAGGGCCTCGATTAGAGGCCGCCGAGTCTGAGTTTACTTCCTGGTCTGGGTCACCCTCGATTTGAGTGGATAGGGTTGTAGGTGAGGTGTTTACAAAATGAGACGTTGCCTGTAGAAGAAGAGAGTGTTCCGCATGAGACTGTTTGAGTGTAGGTTTGCCACCGTGTTTTTTACGTTGCCTACGTTTTGTTTTGGGGGAGGACCATTTTTCCATAGAGTTATTAGCGTCCAAAGGGCCGGCCAGGCCCTTAGCGTGTTGCCAAGTCCAAACATCTTCCGGTGTGGTGAAGAAGAGTGTACGTGAATCATCTTGCACACGAAGTTTGGCCGGAAACAGCAGTGCGTATTTGATGTTGTGTTCACGGAGGCGTTCCTTGACCCTGTTAGAAGGAACTGCGTTTCTTTTACACTTCCGCTGTGAAGTCTGGATGAGCTGTGATCATAGCATTGTCAAATTGTACAGGTCCTGATTTGTGGAATAATTGTAGAATAAGGTCTCTGTCACGATAGTTCAGGAGTCTTGCTATCAGTGGTCGAGACTGGGCCCCCGGAGAGGGGGGTCTGCCCGGGACTCTGTGAGCACGCTCGATTGAAAAGTATTTTGGTATGTTGTCCTTGAGAATTGTATCAGCGAGCCATTGTTCTACAAAGAGTCAGTACAAGGGCCTTCAGCACGCTCGGGAAACCCCACTAGTCGGATGTTGTTACGTCGTGACCTGCCCTCTGCGTCCTCAGCTCTACGTTTTAAGTCTACGACTTTGGCTGTTAAATGAGACATCTGCTCTTGGAGGTTCTTCACATTTAGGGGGAGAGACACATTATCTTTCTCCAATTCCTTAATCCTCTCAGCTAGCACATGTTGGTCTGCATGCAGTACGTTTACATCTTCTGCAACTGAGCCTATTTTGGCTTCCAGGGTGGGCTTGGTGTCCAGGATAGCTTGCAAGATCTTTTCGAACTGTGTAGTATGTGTTTGCAGTGTAAGTTCCTGTTTCTGTAGAGCCAGTTGCGTGGCGTATTGGGCCTCGGAGGAGATGGGGGCAGTGGGATCCATATTACCCGAGGGTGCCCGTGGAGTTTTCTGTTTACCCATTTGGTGTCTGCAGCACTAAGTGGACACTAGTGGAGTAAGTACGATTATGGGATTGATGGCTTGCAGGGGGCGGTGTTACCTCACTGTCTTTCCGGTGTTAGGCGTGGATGTTAGTGGCAGTGATGTTTGCAACGTGGGTCTCGGTGTATGGCATTGTTTGTTAGTGCTGCGTCCGGGTCCCGCCTTATTTCCTGGTCGCCATTTGATGTCAGTTAGGTTTTGTGTCCGGTACTGAGTCACTCATCAGCGACGAACTCGATACCTGGAAGATCGCGTGGCCAAGGAGTGAGGAGTGCTCTGTGCAGTTAGAGCAACGGGTGTAATACGATAATGCTCCAGTGTGCCGTGAGTGCTGTGGGTCGTCTGAACGGTAGTGGGTCAGCAATGGACAAGTTAGAAAGGGCCCAGGGCAGCGTCAGATCTCCTCTCAGCCATTAATGCCAGGTATGGTGATTCTCCTGTCCTATCACTTTCACTGTCCACTGCGTCTGGGTAAGCTCTGTGGGGGGGGGGGAACCGACCCGCCCCTGTGCCGCGACCCGATCTGCGTCGCTGAAGGATATTCAGCTCCCCGCAGTCCCCACTGCGAGGGCGCCTCGGGACGAGGTGTCAAAAAAAAAAAAGAATTATCTACTTCAGTCGGCGTGGTCACTGTGGCCGTCGTGTAGGCTGCATGTTGATTTTTGGGGGCCTCAGTGCCCTTGAATCACACCCTGCTCGGTCGCTGTATTCCAGCGCCATGGGGGCCTCTATGGGTATCGTGGGAGCCGTCCAAGAAGGGGAGCCGGGGCCCCGCCGGCAACGAAGCGTCGCAATCCAGGAGGGCCACGCATGGCCGCAGTGCACACCAGCGCGCGGCGCCTAGGCCCGCTTCAGGCCCAGCGCCGCGTCTACTTTCCAGCCTCGGGGGGCCGCCTTCGAGCGCTCGACTGCAGTGCGGGCACCGGGGCGCAGGCCCCGCCAAAGTCGCGCCGGGCTCCCTAGAGGCTCCACCACCCGAGTGCCGAGAGCCAGAGGGCCAGGGGTGGAGCTGGTCCCCGGCCTCGGGCGGCTCACTCACCGGCTGCTGACGCGAGTGATGCCCGGGCAGGTCTCCGACTTCCTCCCGGCGCAGGAGGCAGTCCCGGAGCGGGTCGCTGCTCCGGATGATGGTCCCGGGCAGCTGGGCTAAGGGCGCCTGCAGTGAGGACGGTGTCAGGCGCCGTTCACAGGATCCTTTAACGGGCCAGGCGCAGAGCTGCAGTGTTAAGCTGCTGCTCCATCGCCATGTTGACCACGCCCCCATCTGTAAACAATTAGTTAACACTGTAACACTCATATCAGTTTTAGAGAGACCTATAACTAACATTTCCATCTAGCTTGATTCATGTTATGTGTTCCCCTGTGATACAGCTTACATTTTGTATTAGGATTATTATTTATATTTTTAGCCATTTTAGTGATATCCACTCTAGGTAGGTAGTTTCACGCCAAGCTGCTTTAACAATTCCAGAACATTAATATTCAATTGATGCCCCTTCCTATGATGTCACTTCCTGTGAAGTCACATCTTATAGGGGCCTTGCATGTTCCTCTTCTTCCTGGGGTCCCACAAACCCTAGGACTGGCCCTGCTGACACTAACTGTAAGTAACACCAGTCACCCACGGGTTCCCTCTTTCCACAAAAAGGTCAGAGTCACTTTACACATCGTCCTCCCTTTTCAAAACAATTGCAAACGACACACTACATTCCATATTGAAAACAAATGGTTCACTGCTGAGTTGTTAACACTAAAACAAAATTCAAAATATTAGAAAAACAGTGGATGAAATCTCACACAACACCAACTGAGTTGTTATTCCATTCCACTTTCATGACACAGCTACAACACAGCCATTTTACTTTTAAAAGAAACCAGAGCAGCCAACACCTATTCTGAAGAATTCCACAGCATTGTAAAATCAATTGAAACACAAATCCATTCTTGCTAGAGAACTTTCAGTTGAGCTCTGTGGCAAAATTCCACATTCTTCTCTCTAAAAAACATACGAATTAACAATATAATTATCCTCAATGCCCCATTAGATACATGGGATTTCCCTCTCTCTTCTTAAGAAACTCAAGTTGTCCTAAATGACTTTTGTTAGCATTTTTGAAGGAAACCCAAAGAGTTGCACATGTAGGGCAGGTATTGTAGCATGGACGGATTGCTGCATTAGAGAGTGTTATTAAATGCACATGTTACAATAAACAAGGTTACTTCTGTATCAGGCAGTTTGCCCGGAGGAGCTCAAGCAATAATGAATAAACAAAATTAGGACATCAAGCCATGAACAAAAACCATCAGCCAAACAGCTGGGGGTGGGCTATGTTAAAGGGCGAATGTACAGTACATGAATAGAATGGAATTCATTATTCGTGCAAGGAAGTATCTGAATACCTGTGTCAGCCAGTAAGGTGGGGAATCAGACTAGGAGGCAGAGTGAGGGAGAGAGCGGAGGAGCTAGGAGATGCTTATGGGGGGAGTCAGAACCAGAATTCTACGGAGCTCTCAGCAGCAAGCTAAGGCACGGGAGTTTTATGCTGGTTCGATTCTGTATTGGGGTCAGAGAGCTAAGGAAGACCAGGGGAATGGCAAGATTGCTCGGGGAGTCTAAGGTGGCAGGATATGATCCGGAGGTCCCTCTTTCAGAGAGAGTATCCGGTGAAAGCAGTCACCCGCAATTGGGTGCCAGTGCAAACCTCTGATGCCTTCCCTGTGTAGCACTGGACTCTTGGCCTAGCCCCACTCGAGGGAGGACTGGCACCATGCATTGGCATGGGAGATGCTACGGACCGCCATCTCGTGATTGCGCATTCGGCGAGGAGTAAGGCCCAATCAAGAAAGCCAGCAGTGGCTCTGTTGTTTTTGGGCCTTTTAAAGAATCTGAAGGCCATGCCCCCCAGAATTTAAGGGCAGTGAACCCAGTTATTTCAGTCAGCTGGTCCACCACTGCAGACCAGTAGGTCCCCAGAGACAGGTAACTCCACGTCTTACGGTGGAAATTCAGCAAAGGCGACACACAAAGTAGACAGGAGGTGTTCATCGATGTAAAGATTTTCTTGATTTTATCAGGAGATAAGTAGGCCCTAAATGTTAAACTGTAAGTATTTGAATGTGGTATTTCGTGAGGAGATGTGTAGATATGCTACCACGTTATTGTGATTCTTGTAAAGTTACCCAAACATCTTTGAATGCCTCGAACAACAGGAGTTGACTGTCCTGAAATAGGCCCCCCAGTGATGTGATAGCCACATTCTCCCAGTGCCGCAGATCACCACCTGGAAGGTGACAGGTGTTTTTAGGCAGACCAAGCAAAAGGATGATGAAGTCATAAGATATGATGTGTTTGCTGAGAAGCTGGCTTCATACAAAACAGTCCGGAGCTGTGTGTAACAACCGAGGCAGTCCACGCCTTGGTGTAGAGCCCGGGAGACGCAGCTCGTGTAACCTTCCAAGTTACAGTGGGTGTTCCGTTGGAGCATGTTTCTTCAAGTGAGTGCCCCGAAAACCAGTGGTTTATACATTTAAACTGCACTGCAAGGAAGTAATGTTCCACGTTCTGTGTATCAGATCCACCCTGTTCCACTGGAAGATTCAACTTGGCCAAAGCGACCCTGTACCGTATTAGTTCCCCAAGCCGGGTATCGAGGTCTTGGAAGAACTTCTTTGTGAGGAGGAAAGAGAGATGGTGAAGTAGTAGAGAAGGTGGGGGTAACAACCATTTTAGCCAGAGTGTTGCATCACATGAGCAATAGAGGGGGGCCTTTTTCAAAAGGCTATTGGCTCCCTAGTGTGGATACTGCCCTCGTAAAGTTTCAATCAAGGAGATCCCATTTAGTATAGTAAATCCTAATCTCAATACAGCAAAAGGAGACACCCTTCCATGCGCCCAAGCTGCCCCTGAAATCAAGCCATTTCGGGGCAGTGTCAGGGTGCAATGGGAAGAGCCAGGATTTAGGATAACAGACTCCCAGTCCAGAGGGAGAACCGAACTCTGCAAGGGTGCAAGCTATAATCTTATGGTTGCCGTCTTCATCTTATGTGTAGACCATAATATAGCCATAGCGAGAGAGAAGTGTAGAGGGGACTCCCCTGATGAGTTCCCCTTCACACCTCAAAGGGGTAAGGATCAGTTAGCCCTTCAGTCGGATTAATGTAGAGCAACTGTATAACCTGTGTATTATGGTCTCTGAATCCGAATCTGACCAGCACTGTGAACAACTACTTCTGATGGAGAGTGTTGAATGCCTTTCCCAAGTCGAGAACTAGGCAGGCCAAACAAGGACATGCTGGGGGAGATGCCTCCCTAACTTTGTACAGTCTCCTAATCCTCAAGGACATGATGCTCCCAGGCACAAAGCCATTTTGATCCGGGTGGATCAGATGGCTGGCCTGAACCTTTCTGAGAATTTTGTAATAAGAGTTCCAAATAGTTATCAGTCAGTATGAGGAAAGGTCTGAGGAGGCATGTTCCGGGTTAGGTATCAGTACCAACAGAGCCTCCCTCAGTGAGGGCGGCTAACAACCCCTCACCCCCAAAACAAACGCACACACTAGCTGCTTCCTCATACAGAAAGGCCAATCTGGGTGCTAATTCCCTTGCAAAGGTTTGATAAAATTCCAACAGCAGACCATTGGTTCCTGATATTTTATCGAACGCCCAGTTCCCAGTTGGCCTCTATAATGTTTTGGACTGAGATAGGAGCGTTCATTTCCTCCCTCAGCTCAGGGGGGGTCCAAATCAGGGCTAGTCCCTCAAAAGAGGTTCTCAGCTGTTGTCCCCCTGTCACCAGCTCTGCCACTGTACTGCGCTCAATGATGCTCGTAGACGGCCGTGTGGATGTCTTGCTGTGCTCACAGGACAGTTCCCTGTGCATTTGGGCTAATGGGCTGGGGAAGTGCCTGTGCTCTTGATACACAACCGAAGCCAGCAATCTACTTGCCCTGTCCCCCTCGGTATGGGCCCTAGCTGTGTAGTCTAGACAGTGCAGTCGCTTGGACGGGTGACCTGCTCCACTCATGCCTTGGGGGAATCCTAAAGGGCTGTTCCTTCTGCCATTTTCCGCTCAATTAGGGTCCTCCACCTTATGTAGTTTTCTTCGTAAGTGTTCTGTATGCAACCAACAACCACAGCATGAATGCAATGGGCCCTTGTGACTACTTTAAAGGTCTTCAGTTCTTCTTGTGGTCAGGAGGTGTATCCAAGGCCACTGGAATTATGCGACAGGAGAGGGTCAAATTGTGCGGCAGGGTTGAGTAAATTATGCAGAAAGAAAAGGCAAGTTATGCAGCTTAACGCAGCACATTTTGTAATAGTATTACTTCATTATTTCATCACATTTTAACTTGGTAATACTGTCAGGATATTGGCTGCACCTCATTAGTACCCGTCTACGCCCAAATATAGCAATAGGCATCAGAAAGTTGACCACTCCACCTTTGCTAAAGAACCTTCCATTCCGCCGCAACACTTTGAACCATTGCGGCTAGAAACAAAATTATATTTTGTTAAAATCTACAGATTATGTGGGAGATGATGAATTATGTGGGAATTGCGGCAAATCTATAAATATGCAAAAATCGCAGTGGCCGCACAATTGCTTAATTCCAGTGGCACTGGGTATATCCCACATTTTCTATGAAATAGTTGTGAATCCTCTCTTCAAACATGGTGAAGGTGCTACAAAGGTATGGGAGGGCAAACCCTGCCTCACTCCAGAGTTAAAAGCGAAGGATTTTAATCTGAAGTGATTCTACCCAGGTAATCGAGGGAGGAGACAAGCAGACAACGTGGCTCAGAGCAGACCACTCGGTCGAAGCATATGTAAAGGTCTTGGGGAGGGGAATAGAAGGAGTACAACCTAACTAACTTCATACATCTACCAAGGACTAGTGTGAGTCAGTCTACAGCATCTTCACGATGTGAACCTTTTGCGGACGAGGCAGCGGTGGATGCAACTTATCTAATGAGAGCCTAAAACATAGACGAACTCTCCACCCCATGATCCCAGGATATGTTCCCACTTGGCAATTGGTTGCAATAACTGATGCAGGAATGTGTGTTGGTCTGTTTTAGCAGAGTAAACCCTGCCAGGCAGCATAGGAGACCAATCCAGTCTGCCCATCTACTAGGATGAATAGGCCTTGCCCATCTAGCTCCACAGACCCAGGTTCAAAGGGAATTCCCACTTTCACCCAGATTAACATTTCCCTAGGATAAAATGAAAAATTAATAGAAACAGTACAACCTCGCCAGCACTCCTGAAGTTTGACAACTTCCCTTGATTTCATATGAGCTTCCTGGAGCAGCGTTATTTGCTCCCCTTCGCAGGAGAAATAAATAGCTTCAATAGTGCTTGTTTGTGGTTTGTACCCCCTAATATTCCAGGGGATTATGGAAAAGTTGGGTGATTTTGCAATGGTAAGATGAGGCAGGTAGGTGCTGGTAGCTAAAAGGCACTCGCATACCTACAGAAAAGAAGCAGCAGTACTTCTGAAGTGATCTCCAAAGGGAATAACACACCCATCGATACCTGCCAGTGGAATCAGAGCAGCAGAAACAACAATGCGAGAGGCAGAGAGCAAACGGCCAACTGTCCAGAAACATAAGCAACCTTAGGTGAGTACATCTAGGGTCTGGAGTGTTGCAAACAACAATGTAGAGCCCCACCTAAGTGCCCCTGCCTGCCCACACATCCAAGACTATTATTCCTGTTCAGAAAGGAAACAAACTTCACCTGTATGTGATTAATAATAACCTAACCTGCTGCACACTTTAATTTTGGTGAGTTGCTGGAGTGTTACTCAGACAGAGGAAATTGCGCTGTGTCGAGAGCCCTGGAGGAGGTTTAAGTATTTAAATATATAGTTAGGGACTACAGAGCTGAAGTTGTAGGTGTCTAAAGTGAGATAGGTCTGGTCCAGGCCCAGAAAGGGCGGCCAGGGAGGGCACATCTTTGTGACAGCCTGTCAGCCATTTCAGGGTCACCCCCAAAAGAGGCTCTGCATCCAGAAGTAGTGTGAGCTCAGGCGAGTTCTTGCCGTTGTTAGTGGAGTAAATAGAGGTATGGGCCAAGGCCTAGTCGGTTCGTGGAATGAGCTTGCTGCTGCAAATGCTGATCCCCTGCTGTCTCGCACTTGCTTACCTGGTGGAGCACCCACAGAGGCCACGTCGCTGGCAAGATTAGGTTTGGGTGATTTATGTCTGTGCCCTGTGCATGTGCAAGGGGACCCAGCACTCCCATCCTTGGGACTGCCGAACTGAAACGCAATGCTGTGCCACTCAGCCCAGTTCCATGATGCCTCTGGCTCAGTAAAGAAGAAACCTATTGTCCTGCTAACATCTTAAGCTTCATGAGACAAAGTTGTGCGCATTTCAGTCCAATTTCTCGAAGCTTCCTTTTTATGCCCAGAAACGATGTACATTGGTGCTGGATGACTAGAGTGTAATGCAGGAACATGAGGAGCTGATGAATGTCCACTTCAAGCTATTCCGCTTGCCTTGCCACACACAGTATTTTGTCTCTGTCTTTAAAATGCAGGAGCTTGCCAACTATTGGCTTAGGAGGGACTCCAGGGGGAAATCTGCGAGCTGGGACTCGTAGGGCTCTTTAGATGGAAAGGAAGGGGGAGAGCTTATGCGATCCCTCAAAGGTCTTGATTCTTTTCTCAGGGGACTTGACTATGTCCTGTTCTTCTGAGCCCTCTGGCATGCTAAATATCCTAATGTTGCTCTTCCCCAAGCACCCCTCTGCATCCCTTGTGTAACCCTCTAGAAAATGTACTTGATCAGTTCATTCCTGGAGCTGCTGTAAACACATACCTGGAGTTGTTGCTCCTTCAAGGTGTGCCCTGATTGAGTAACCCTTTTTGCTAATCATGTTTGATCCTTGCACAGCAAGCCAACATCGTTTGCAAGACTATCAATTTTTGGCTTTTGAGAGGTCCTACTCACCCCTGCTGGATTGCATCTAGCCTGTCTAACCACTCTGGGAGGGGGCTCTGTCGCTGGTTGGTCCTGATGCTCCATCAATGTTAGCACTCCTGACTTACTTGAGTTTAATTTCCTCATAGCACCAAGTTTCATGGTGACCCCTGGTTACAGGACACTGCGGAAGGCCAAAGGGTGCTGATATTGATGAGGGAGGATGTTTGATTTTGTTTAGAAAGGCTGCAGGGGATTTGGAGTGTCAGAAATAGATACAGATTGCTACTAGTAACAGTCAGGGCCACTAGCTGCCGGTGGCTACCCCTTTCTCCCCAGCATTAGAGGGAATGGCGGCCACAACCGAAGCTGCCTGAGCCAACCATGAGTTTAATCTATTTCAGAAGATGCAACTGGGATTTTCTAGTGGTGACCAAAAGGGCTGCGCTGTCTTGGAGGTCTCACATATCTGTGGCACTGTCAATGCTGCTATCTCAGGGGTATATCAATGGCGTGTGCTCTTCCGGCGAGTCCGAGTCACAAGTGGCAACCTTAGAGGGGCTTGGGTGATTCAACTTACGCACCTTCTCTCTGGTGCCCACAGAAGTCTCCAAAGATGCACCAGTCATCACCACAGCTCACTCCCAGTGCTGCAGAGGAGGGCAGGCAGCTAGGATGATATTGTTAATATTAGAAGTAAAGGGGAACTTCAACTAATGCAGAGGCCTCGAAGAAAACAAAAAAAGAAAACCACAAGGGGCACTCCCGGGCATGTAGAAGGCCATAGGACATCACCTGCACCACAGAGGGGGAGGCAGTCCAGGACTGGAAAAAACAGAGGACCATTGAAGAAAATAATACAGACATAAGGAGGGTAGCAAGGACATTCATATAGAGATACACCCAAAGTAAAACAGAGCACAGAAAAAAAAATGAGTGACCAACAGCAAAAGAAAGTGCACCAGCCTCCTACTCTGTATGCGCAAGCCTCCGTAACACCGCCACCCCTGTTTAGAGAGCTGTCTGACCCCGCCACAGCTGCACCAAGGTGGCCTCCTGGATCGGATGCTTACAACACTATTCCCATGACTCCTGGGAGGTCACTGTTGATGCACTTTGGTGGTACAGAGCTGTACACTCTATTTGAGACCCTACCAAACACAGGTGGGGACGGAGACTTTGATGCTGCTGTAAAGGCCCTAAACAGACACTTTGACCTGCATCTCAATCCCGATTATGAGTGTTTCAAACTACACCAAGCCAAGCAAACTTAGGCAGAATCAGACAACATGTTCTACACACAAATGAGAAAGTTGGCAAGCGCGTGCGTGATTATCAACCAACCGGAAGAGACATGTGCCCAGATCATACAAGGATGCAAATCATCAGTGCTCCTATGCCTAAACCTGTGGCAGCCAGGCATCTGTTTGAACCAAGTACTAGTCTTAGCCTGGTCCCACAAACTATCAAACAGCAGTGCTGAAGATATGGAAGCAACCTCAAGCAAAGTCGAAGCTGTAAGTGAGCCCCAAAAGAACATGAACATCAAGGACAAATGTGTTGTAGCAGACATAAACGACTAGCACCCTCTCGAACAGTGGGTGCCCCAAGACAGTCAGGTGGGGGATGCAGCAAGTGCGGACTGGAACACAAGACCCCAAACATCTGCCCAGCCAGGGGGTGAACCTGCTCAAAGTGCAGGAAAGGTAACCACTTTGCAAAAGTATGCCAGAGTGGGAGCAAGGATGCAACACTAGGTACCTGAAAAAGATGGCTGCAGCACTATGACAGCTGTCCCTCGAAGAGCAGGCAGATGAAGCAGCACCAAGAAACTGCAGGGCAGGCGCCCATCGGGAGGGTGAATAAGGTGACTTTTTTGTAATATCACTTGTTGGGAGGGAAGGCTACCGGAAGAGCCCCCCCTTCCTCCACGTGCACAGTTGAGATTGGCGGCACCACCATCACTGCAGTGATGGACACTGGTGCATCCGTCAACACGATGCAACTCAAACGAATCATGCCGCACCCTGCATTATCACCCAACAAAGCACAGACATATACGTATGCAGGCATGGAGCCACTCCCCCTCAAAGGAACAAAAGAAGTCATGAGTGAAGGCTGCTCAACCCAGATTAAATTCCACATCACCGAAGGATGCACAGGCATGCTGCTGTGGTGCCACACGGCAGAAGATCTACAACTAGTGTTTTTCACTAAACAAGTGCACGAGTCACATGACAAAGCCATGCTGGCCCAGTACCCCCCGTTATTCACTGGTCTCAGAAGATTGATAGGGAAACACATTCGACTACATGTCAACTCCGTAAGGCCAAAGAGCCCCTTTTCACTTGCGGCCACAACTGGAACAGGAATGACAGAACCTAGAACAGAAAGGAATCATAGAGAAGGTGACTGGCCCCACACCGTGGGTGTCCCTGCTAGTCATTCCACCGAAGTTGAAACAGCCAGGGGCAATCAGGCTGTGGGTTGACATGAGGCTCCCAAACCAGGCCATCAGGAGGGAGTGGCACATCATGCTAACCATTGATGACATTGTGGCGGACCTGAATGACGCCAAATGTTTTTCAAAACTAAACTTAAACGCTGGGTAACATTAGCTAGACCTTGAACCGGCCAGTTGCTACATCACCACATTCTCCACGCATGTGAGCCGCAGGCGATATCGGAGGTTAAGCTTTGGCATCTCGTCTTCCGCAGAGGTGTTCCAAAACACCATCAAGGAGGCCCTCTGCGGGCTCATCAGGGTGCTCATCATAAGCGACGATAGCCTGATCTTTTCAGATGACCTCGAAGGACACACTGTGAGTCTGAGAACTACCCTGCAACAACTGGTGGATTGCAGCCTGACTCTGCATCGACATTGACCAAGATGAACATTCCCTTGGCGTGGGGATCAGAGGCTGAGAAAGCATTCCGCAAGGTAAAAGGAGCCCTCCTTGACGACGCCACCATATTTCAACCCATAGCGAAGAATGGCATAATCGATGCAAGCCCGGTAGGGATAGGAGTGGTGCTCCTGCAAGTGAAGGTGGAAGGATTGTGGGTCCCCATCGTATACTCAAGCAGGGTACTCTCTGACACTGAGACCAGGTATGCTCAGATCGAGCGAGAGGCACTGGCAATCTGGTGAGCATACTGCAACTTCCACCTGTACCTTTATGGTAGGCAGTGTTGAGTGGTGACGGATCACAAGCCGCTGATCCTGCTTTTCACTGAGACAGCCTGACTAGCGCCTCTGAGGATTGAGAGGAGTGCTGTGCAGATGGAGCCATACTCCCTTGAAGTCGTCTACTGACCAGGGCCAACAACCCGGCAGTCTACATGTCAAGACACCCTCCACCTCCCGAAGGAAAGCAGCATGGGGAAGACGATGAAGGAGCAGAGAATTTTGTGCGCATGATCGTGCATAAAGCATGCCCGAAAGCCCTTACCATCCAAGAGATTCAAGAAGCAACCTAGGGAGATCAGAGCATCTCCTGAGCAAAGGAGGCCCTAGCCCAGAGACAATGAAACCATTTCCTTGACAGATCCTGTCACTGACGCACGCAGAGCAAACAACAAGGAACCAGATATGGCGAGTGCAGGGCGAGCTGAGAGCACGTGAAGAAGGACTGCTGCTGAGTGGTTGACACACAGTGATGCTGCAAAGTCTCTGAGCCAGAGTGATTGATCTGACACGCCAAGGCCACCAGGACCTAGTTAAGACAAATGTAAGGCTATGCAACAAGGTGTGGTTCCCAGGGATGGACACTCAAGTGGATGATAAGCTGCTAAGCTGCCATTACTGTGCATTCACCAGTGGGGACTCACCCCCAGCCCTGGTGATAACAGAAGAACCCAGCCTAAAACCCTGGTTTGAAAATAAGCATGGATTTTGGGAGTTTCCAGAATGGACGTCCCACAGTAGCTTTCATAAACTCCTACACCAAATTCCCTGTAGTTGAACTGATACAGTCAACCGCATTTTCAAAAGTGAAGCCCATTTTAGAGAAAATATTTGTCCTGATTGGCCTGCCCTAGGAAATATAGTCAGACAACAGTCCTCCTTTTCAGTGAAAGGAGTTACCAGGATTATATGCCATCTCTTGCCACTCGTCACCAAAAAGAGCCCCTGCCCCCATGGCCTCAAGCAAATGGGGATGTCGCAACATTTATGAGGACTCTTAACCATGTCATAAGGATAGCCGTTGACCAGGGTGAAGATGCCAAGGGCTGTCTGTATCGGTTCCTGAGAGCCTACCGACAGACCCTGCACAGCACCACCAACTGTGCCCCAGCAGATCTCATTTTTCAAAGACCCATGAGAAACAGCATCCCGGCAGGTCCAGAGTGACAGCCTACTATCCTAGACATACAGGCCACACAAGGGAAAAGGATGACCACCAGTGACAAAGCCAGTCTCGAAATAAGAGCAATGACCCTAAGCTTCTAGATAGGGGACAATGTCACTCTATGAGACTGTCACCCAGGGTGGAAATTCTGTACCCCCTTTGAAGCGGAGACTTGGTGAATCGTGAAAATCAACTGCATCATGGTCCCCGTGCAATGGGGACGCCACACCGCGGTGCGAAATGTGTCACGATTCAAGAAAACCTACGACCCCACAGGGGAGTCTGATAAGGGACTTGATGAAGAAGGTGTCACCGACCGAGAGGGACCTTTCGTACCAGTCTCACTAATAGCAAGTAGCCCAGTGGGTGGTCCAGGCACCCTGACCCATCCTGTTGACCACCAGTCAGTACACCCCAACAGTGAAGGATCAGCAGCTCCTCGCTGGGGAAGCCTGAGGTGCACCAAATATCTACGCCCAAACCCTGCTCCCAGCCAGAGGCTGAGAGATCATGTGTGCCTATTATGGACAGTCTGGTGACCAACTGCAGTTCAATTACATTTGGAAGGGGTGTGGTGTGCCACCCAGCCTCACCCGTACTTCACCACATTTCACTCTGAGGGCCGGGCGCGGCTCGAGGGTGTATATAAATGAGCGAGACAACTACAGTGTGTGCGTGTCCCCTATTGTGCGTGCCGCACACTAGCACCTGTGACATTCTGCGTTGACCAGGCCGTGGACTTGACACATCTTTTCCGCGCATGCCACGTCCCACCCAGTGCTTAATTTGTAAATTAGGAGGTGCCGGTGCTCATAGCGCTTCTCTTAAACACAAGGCTGCTGTAATTAAATCTGCCAGCACTGAATACTGAGGCAGCGTAATCCTGAAGCCATCTCGGGTCTCTTCAATCCATTTACGGCCACCCCCGCCCCTTCAGCTCATCCTGCAACTTTCTACTTTCTCCCTTTATGACGCTTTTTAGTTTTTTCCTTCTTCCGTCTTTCACATATGTGTCTTTTGCTCGCAGCAAATGCTTGAGGCATAAGAATAAGCCCCGGCCCTCACAAATAAGTGCTGGTGCTCAGCACCGGACACAACAAGCACAAATTAAGCACTGGTCCCACCTCAGGCTGTACTAAAAAGATCAAAATGTATTTTTTTTCCATTCAGGTCATTCCCTTTTGTTGTCCAGTGGTTAAAACACAGGTTGTATTTTAGAATATCAATAGTGAAATATTGTCTGACAGAAATAATCTTCCCTTCATTACTTAGGTACAACAGGTAGTAAAATATGCAAGCAAAAGGCACTGCAGCGTTGCTCACATTTTCCAGATTAAAAGACCTCATCAGAGCAGTTGCTTTACGAAAATTGCACAATGAAATCCAGAGTTAGCTTCTATAAGAACATTGTTGGCTACCCCTCTGTTACTTAATTGAATTCGAAGCTCTTTGATGCACCACGCTTTTGGAAGACAATTTGGGGCATATTTATACTCTGTTTGCGCCGGAATTGCGTCGTTTTTTTTTTACGCAATTCCGACGCAAAACTAACTCCATATTTATACTTTGGCGTTAGACGCGTCTAGCGCCAAAGTCCATGGAGTTTGCGTAATTTTTTAGCATGGACACCTACTTTGCGTTAATGATATGCAAGGTAGGCGTTCCCGTCTAAAAAATTGACTCCGAGGCATGTGCGCCGTATTTACACTCCCGGGCAAAAATCACGCCCGGGAGTGGGCGGGTCAAAAAAAATGACGTCCAGCCGCTTTTGCGTCGTTTTTTAGCGCCTGGTCAAGGCAGGCGTTAAGGGACCTGTGGGCTCGGAAGGAGCCCAGAGGTGCCCTCCCAATCCCCCAGGGACACCCCCTGTCACCCTTGCCCACCCCAGGAGGACGCCCATGGATGGAGGGACCCATCCCAGGGAACATAAGGTAAGTTCAGGTAAGTAATTTTTTTTTTTTTTGGGTGGCATAGGGGGGCCTGATTTGTGCCCCCCTACATGCCACTATGCCCAATGACCATGCCCAGGGGACAGAAGTCCCCTGGGCATGGCCATTGGGCAAGGGGGCATGACTTCTGTCTTTGCTAAGACAGGAGTCATTTCAATGGGGGTTGGGAGTCGAAAAAAATGGCGCAAATCGGGTTGAGGCGATATTTTTGCCTCAGCCTGACTTGCACCATTTTTTGGCGCCCAAGCTCCATATTCCCCTACGCCGGCGCTGCCTGGTGTACGTCATTTTTTTTTACGCACACCAGGCAGCGCCGCCGGCTACGGCGCCCGCATGGCGCTTCAGAATGGCGTTAGCCGGCGTTAGATTTTTTGACGCACAACTGCGTTGGCGCAGTTGTGCGTCGAAAAGTATAAATATGGCCCTTTATTTTTTGTCAAAGTCAAAAGCACCCACTACTGGCCAGTGTGAAAGCTGGGTTCTGTCTACTCAGTGCAAGTGTGTACACCTATCATCAAACCAATGCTTTGCTTCTGAAAATAAATAAGTGAACCAAACAGGGACGCTGTTTAAGGGGTCGCCAGGGGTCGCAGCTGCGATCCCTGGTTTGTCCCTTGCGAACCCTGGCACTGCCTTTGTGACCTCTGGCATCGGAATTGGCAAAGTCAGTGCCAGGAACACATTGGCAGATCGTGCTTATGAGGGGGCTTGGAGCTCCACTCTTTGTTAATCTCATTTTGTATTACTTCAATAGTTAATAATATTTCAGTATTATTGCCTATTAGTGTGATAAAAACTGGTGAACAATTAGTTGGAATTTGACCTTGCCTGGAAGCCGAGGTAAGCACAAAGTGCTTTTAAATATATGTTGTGTTCGTGCTTGTAGGTGGGTGGCTGTTTATTTGTGTATGTGTGAAGTGTGTGTATGTGTAAGCGTGTGTGTGTGTGAGTGAAACTGAAGGTCAAAGGGCTTGTGATGTCACTTCTGCTACCCATATTTTGGTGAATTGACATTGACCCAAAGTTTTCTTACTAGGCCGCTGCTGCATGCAGAGGTAGCTGAAATCCACAGCTCTCATTCCACCTCATGCCTCGTTTTCCACCACCATAATTCCCTCTTTTTATCTTACTTTTGCAGGTTATTTTTCGCCCCTGATTTCTCTGGCACTCTTTCCTGTCTTTCTCTTTCTTTCTTCCTGTTTTACCATTCTCTGTCTTACTCAGGGCCAAAGTTTTGTTATGAAAACCAAATCCTGTTCCCCCCAAAAAATTAGTGCCAGTGCTCACCACCTGCAACCATCAGCACACATGAAGTACTGCGTCAGACTCCTCAGACAGAGAGGCAATTTAAACTTGTTTTGCTCCGAATTTGCATCATTTTGTTTACACCAATTCGGTGTAAAACTAACTCCATATTTATACTTTGGCACTAGACCCCTCTAGCGCCAAATTTATGGAGTTAAAGTAATTTTTTGGATGTGGAAACCTACTTTGCGTCAATTAGATGCAAAGTAGGCGTTCCTGTGCAAAAAATTACTCTATGGCCTTAGCGCCATAATTATCCCCGTGATAAAATCACGCATGGGGGTTAGGGATCAAATAATGGTGCAAACCCTGCTTTGCACCATTATTTAACGCCTGGGTCAGGGCGGGCATTAGGGGACCTGTGGGCCTATTTCCATGGTGGAACACCATGGAATTAGCCCACAGGTGCCCTCCCCAGACCCCAGGGACACCCACATCCACTCCAGAGGGACAGCGGAGGTTGGGGGACCCCATCCCAGGTAAGTACAGGTAAATATATATTTTTTTAAGTGCCATTGGGGGCCCTGAAATGGGTCCCCTTTGCTGGCCATTGTGGTGGTGGGCATGATTCCTGTTTTTTTAAGACAAGAGTCATGTGGTATGGATGGTTTTGAGTCAGAAAATGATGGTAGGCTGGTTGGAGTCATTTTTTTCCACGTCATTTTTTGGTGCAAAACCCCCTTCTTCCATACTGCCAGCCCCACCCGGCTAATGTAATTTTTTTTTACGCTAGCCTACCCTTTGCACTGGCTTGCCCCATTCCATAAATAGGGTGCTCGGCTGGTGCTCAGAAATGGTGTAATCCGGTGCTAAATGTTTTGGTGCAAAACTGTGTTAGTGCATTTTTGCACCAAAAAGTATAAATCAGGGCCATAAAGTAAGGGCCTGATTTATGAAAAGTTAGCACCACCTTTACGTCATTTTTTGACGCAAAAGCTGAGCAAATTTACAAAATAATTATATTTTGTAAGTTTGTGCCACATTTTGCATCAAAAAATGACGTAAAGGTGGTGCTAACTTTTCATAAATCAGGCCCTAAGTCCTTTTAGTTGTCATGGTGCTAGGCCCGAGCATAGTAATACCTCCAGTCTATCGTAGTTTAAGAAATGCTTTTATTCTTGGTTTTCCTCGGACACTGCACTTAGATTCGTTTGCAGATCCCGCTGAACTCCAAAGCAGGTACTGAGCATGCAGCGCTATATAAGTCAGCACAGTAATTAAAAACAAATGCTGGTGCACTGCACATACACTGCACCTGCAGGCATGAATAAACGCTGTACTGTGCGTCTCCAGGACGAATTCCGCAGGGGCTAAGCAATTAACATCCCATGCGGAGTCCCAGAGGGTGTCACTTTGTCTCCACTTACATAAAGCTTATAGGCACCCGAACACTGCCATTGTTTCGTGGTACTGGGATACATTCAAACTGTATGCTGGTGACAAGCTTACCACCATATTAGCTGAGAACAGATCATTACCCAGGGCTACATCACTAACAGTCACTAACAGCAGGCACTACTGAATGTTCCTTTATTTGATGGTATCTGCTTGTGTTTGGGGACCTGGGCCCATATTTATACTTTTTTAGCGCCACATTTACGTCATTTTGTGACGCAAAATCAGCACAAACTTACAAAATACAGTTGTATTTTGTAACTTTGCGCCGCTTTTGCGTTAAAAAGCGGCACAAATGCGGCTCTAAAAAAGTATAAATATGGGCCTTGATGACGCAGAAAAAGAAGGACTAACAAATATTCATATATCATGTAATCAAAATCGTATGAGGTAGTGTGATTTTAGCAAAAAAAAATAATGTACGTGGGAAATTGTGCCCACGGGGTAGTTCGCCATTATTATAAATGAGCTCAATTAATCATGAAGAATTGAAAATGTAGTAATCCTTCATAATTGCAAATGTATTCTATGATTTTCTTGTTGAAACTGTTTTATGCTTAGCTTAAGTTTAGTAGAGGCTTTGGCCTAGTTGCCTGGTCTCAAATTTAACTGCGTGGTTTTCACTTGTATTAACAAAGACATATTATTTTACTTTAAGGTTGTATTTTTCCAGTAAGAGATGACTAATACACTTATCTCAAGGTTTCGTGCTAGGCTAGTTTCATCCCTTTTGAAGCAAGGTCAGTTTCTGCAGGTGCAGACAATAAAGCTCAGATACAGAAATAATTGGCAAACTTTGTTGCAACTTGTGTTCCAAGGCTCCAAGGACACCTTATGCATAAATGAGTACTAGGAGAAAGACACTATTCATTGGTCAAAAGGAAGTCACCCTATGAACCCTTCAATGGAAGACCCTGAAGAATTTGGAATGATTCTTACTTAAACCCACTGGACAAAGAGAAGTCAGCCATTTTCAACGGTGCCATTTTGAAGTCTGATCCAAGATGCCATTTTGGGACGAGCCCTTGATGCCTTTTCTCTGTTGCAGAGAAAGAGACTTTAAAGAATTCTCACCCTAGAGACTTTGACTTTAATTCTGCCCCGTCCTGTCCATGCAGTGACTTTTGCCCCATTCTCCTTGCTGCCGCAAGGAAACTTGCTTTAACTTTGCCCCTTTAAAATCTGCCCCATGCTGATTGAACCGGTACCTGAAGGACGAAGACTTTTCTTGAATGCTGATTGTATTTAGTAAATATGAAAGGATAATTGTATTATGCATTGTGTTTTCCTTCCTAGGTACCAACTGCTTATTTTGATAGGGCCCAAGCTAGAAGTTTTCTAAATTTGTGTTGACTAAATTCGTTTTGCATGAAGCCCCACATGCCAATGCTAATTAGAGGTTAGTTGAGGTATTCACTTGATGCACCATGCTAAATTGAAATCTTGTTATGCTGACAGATGTATGCAATTAGTAAAATTCAGTTGCTTATAATAGTGATTTGTATTTCTATAACTGAGTGCATTATAATCCAGATTTTGCGTAGATTGCGTTTCTTCCACCGCTATGGACAGATAGTAATGTTCACATATGTATACCACTTGATTTTGAGACTCACTTATATCTTGCTAGCTTTGTTAATATAGGGAAATAAATTCATTAACTTTTAATAAACTGGTGTGGTTATTCATGACTGAAGGTTCATGGTGCGTCAAAATACTGATTGTTATTGATTCTTAATGTGTTGTTTGATTATGAATTGAGTATTGGGTATTGATTAGAATGGTTATTGATTATTGATTCAAGTGATCCGACTATTCTTGGATGAGGAGAACCCAACTTGGTTAAAAGGTTCACCGACCTCCGGCGTGTCCAAGTACAAGTAATTTATAAACTGGACGCGCTATCAGCCTTAATGTCCACCATCCGAACTTGTCAGTTCCCTAGTAGCTGAGAATAGCACCTGAGGAATGCTTCAGCAGAATGAACCAGGTCAATGAATGTGGTGTGTTCAGATCTGTCAACAAAAAAAAAATGCATTGGCAAAACCCAATAGGTCTCGCTTATGCGTGTTGATATTGGCTTTGTCAGTGTTTTTAGCTACGCTGCACAGCAGCGCGCTTGCATGGCTGACGCGACAGCGGTGTCTGTGTCACAGCGCTTTTATTGTTATGGAGGGTGGGAGTCAGCTACGACAACGGAGGCAGTATGAGGGAAACCAGCAAAAACGGGAGGGAGAGAGTGACGCAGAAAAGGATTGGTGCATGGCATGAAAGCTTTCTTTTAAAAAGAGTCATGGCACAGCCAGTGCTATGCCTTTCTTTTTATTATGACGGATGGGGGCAACACAGACAATGAAAGCAGGGTAGGAAGGGGCATCAAATCAGGCAGCGGGTGGGGGCAGACAACAACACCGACAGAAGGAGGCGGCAAGAAACAACCCGAAGGAGACAAAAACACAGGGTTCAGAGAGAGTGACACAGAGCAGGGGGAGAGAAGAACATGAGGGATATGTCTTGCAAATACAATGACTCCTATTGAGTGCTTCAACAAGAAAAAAGCAGCTCCGAAACGGCAAGCAGTGGAAGGACACAGTACTTGCAATATGCTCCAAGGGAGGGCCAAACACAAGAAAAGGAGGTGAAGCTGGCACACCGTGACCAAAAAGAAGGAAGCAAATGAGAGTTATAATGAAGCCAACCAATGGTAAGCAATGGAAGTGCATGAAGCCCACTGTAAGCTAACAAAACATCTCTCAAGTGACAGCACAGGCGTTGTCTCAGGCGAGACCTAAAAATTCTTGTTTGATGAGGGGCAGGGTCTTGAAGGGGCCAGGGCTAAGGTTGAAAACTGCCTGAAAGGCACTTCTGTCAAGTCCCCCTGCTAACTTTCCCCTCCTCCCAAAAAAAAAAAACAAGCGCATACTGGCACTTCTGCAAATGTCTTTGGGGGTTTTCACAACCTTTAAAGGACACCAGCTGCTTCGAGCCTCCAAGGATGAGCTGGAAACCCACGCAGTGCAGAGGGTTCCAGCTTGTCTGTCCTGATACCATGCGACTTTGTGACGGGAGGCAGTAAACTGTGACACTCAGTGATACTGTGTGAGTTAGTAGGTCTGTGTCTGGGTACTAAGCACCTATACACAAACTCGTCCAAATCAGGCCTGGATCAGCTGACTATTGTTGTTCACAAAGTTCTAATCAGTAGATCACTTTGAGTACGATGGGGCATTTTATGATTTGCCTGCATTTCACTAAATGCTTCCTTGGAGGTAGGTCTAGTGGTCATGGCACAGAATTTGAAGATGTGTGTCTCAGAGTCTTCTTTAAACTTTTCTGGATCTTTACGCCAAAGAGTATCTGCTATAAGACTAGATTTGGTGACCTTAGTGGTATAAGCCTTTTGAGTACAGTATCTTTGTATGGGTATTTTTCAGTTTTTTTGAGACTCCAAGAGGTGCAACTACCTAGGGCTTCTCCCTAAATTAACATAAAACGTTACAAGTACACAAGAACTATGGGCCATATCAGTGCTTAATTTGTAAATAAAAACGTGCTGGGGCCCAAAGCCCTCCTCTTAAACACGCGGCTGCTGCAGTTAAATGTGCAAACACGGAATACTGAGGCAACGTAATCCTGAAGCCGTCTTGGGCCTCTTCAATCCATTTACTGCCACAACCTGCCCCTTCAGCTCACTCTTGCAGCTTTCTGCTTTCTCCCTTTGTGATGCTTTCTCATTTTTCTCTTCCTCCATCCGCAGTAAATGCTTGAGGCAGAAAAATAAGTGCTGGCCCTCAAAAATAGCACAAATTAAGCACTGGGCCATATTTATAGAAGGGTTACATTGCTTTTGCACCACGCAACGGGGTGCAAAAGCGAAGAAACCTTTAAAATGTGATTTATCAAGCCATACAAGGCCACCTTGAGTGGCCCTGAGTGGCTTGATAAATATGGAGTAATGCAACACAGCGCAAATCGCTGTGTTGCGTTACTCTGCCCTAGGGAGGTGTTTCATGGGTGGTGCCTGGGTGTTCCTATGCAACACTCCGGGATTTTGACGCATTCACAGATTTACCATAAGTGGTAGACCAAGGAATGCCCTAAAACTGTTAAGCTTCCCTGGTGAGGCGTAACGAGCAGAAATGTTTATATCTCCCTGTTTTTTCCTCTTTCCGTGTGTGCTGCATTCCTGCCCTTTCCCTATCATGCAGAACAGCAAGGCGAGTGGCCGCACTGCGTGATATTTTCATAAATATGCCTCTATGTGCTGTGTGCACTGCAATGTTGGTTTGTGTATTTGTGAAGTTCCCCCACTTTTTATGGTGAAGACCTGCGCATATATAGAATACCAAAGTCAGAGAGTTTGGATGCATACCATTCAGTACAGTGCCCCTTTCACCTACATCTATTTTATTTATTTAACATTTTTATAAAGCACAAGTCAGCTATGATATCAGCAATCTGTAAAGAGAACAACTGTAAGAGATGACGACCTTTCTAATTCTCATATTAGACCCTTGCCACGCAAATGAAAGGTCAGCTGAGAACTGCCTTGGGCCCTTTGAGTAGGCTCCAGATTGGCTTTCTGTAGGTTGGCAGAACTGGACGGAATCTCCTTCAAGGAAATGGTGGCCATGCCTCACGTAGGGCATTAGTTCCCAGTCAGCAGCAGACGTGCCTTGCTAGCCCATCCCCACCACCCCTTCAGCCACTTAGGCATACCCGAATACGCCATGACTGGAAATACAACAGCAAAAATAAAAGAATCAATGAAACAGGGTCAAAACGTATACAGTTTTCAGTCTCCATATTCCAAAGAACATAAAGACATGATAAACTCTTAATTAAGTTTAGGTAGAGTGAAAGAAAATAGGTACACATGATTAGAGCAAAATCACTGATAATGTGATTATAATTATTCATAATGTTTTTGCAAATAAAAGAATATTGATGACGTATTGAGAAATGAGTGCTGGATCTATATTGGACCATGAACTAAAGTGAAATCTTTCCCAAAAGTGGTGACAACCGCTCAGAAAGACAGCCCCCCCCCATTTATGTGTGTGAAGGATTGGCAAAGGCACGGTAGTGATGGGAGGTGGAAGACGATCTGCTCAATTTAAAAATAAAAATGTAGTTAGAAAAATAGGGCCTGCATGTGGCCCATGAGAGTATCTGATGTACCATGTAAGCAGACCGATGTCCCTTTGAAATGATTTCCTAGCAACATGTTCTATATTCGAGTGTATATTATTTGATTTTTGCGCATAGCATTAGACCCATTTGATAAATGAAGTCAGTGAATGCTAACAATATGTGAATCAAAATAAGTCAAAACACTGGTAAAGAAAAGCGCTGTGGTGGCTTTATCAGTTTTCTAGAAGTTGCAAGTGATATTTCAGTCCAAAAGAATATTCAATGAGTGGTGAACAGCAAATGACATAATAAGTGTAAGCAGCAAAGTATTCAGTGTCAAAGTGAAGGGTGCAAGCACTACAGAGTAATGCCAAGCAACAAGTCTGTCTATAGACCTAAAAGCAAAATGTGACATATGATGTGAATGCAAAAAAGATTTATTATAATTTAAAGTTGTATCATGCTGATGTCTCAACCCAATCTCTGTTTAGGAGCGTCTTCCTCAGGCGCTATGTGTTCAACAAGTTTGCTGCTATGATTACAGTATGAAGAAATCAGATCATCCCAAAGGTTGGCGCATTAGCTACAAGTCAGTGAAAGATAGGGCAATTACCTCTCGCACATGACCAAGAATAGGGTCAAAAACGATTCGGAGCCTGAGTGGCAGTCAGCAGTCTGACACTAACATATCGAGTCACAGGGAAATAATAACAAAAGTGGGCAAGATCTTATAACAACTTACCTAAAAAATATGCTCCTAAACATAATAGTACTGCAGAGACCTTCACCTCAAAAACACATTTATAGCATAGAGCTGAGCTGAGCATCCAAACAACATGAAATATAATTAGTCACTACTAGTGGTGTTAATGCTATATTGATTGAATATATTCTGACTCATATATAACTTCCAACTCTCCAAAGGGTTAACAGTCACCGAAGACAGGGAGGTGATGCAGGAGAATGCCAGCTGCTCAACCATCTGTACACAGAATGCATTTTCTCCTTCCAAGATTGGAGAAAGCTGTGCTGTCCTCTAACCAAATACATTTCCGTCAATTAAAAGCATAAGGTATTCCATTTAAAGATTTTGACTAGGGTGTATGACACCACAGCTGGTACACAGATTTGACTCCAACTTTAGCTCTAGCTGTCACAGACATTCACATGAGCTCGGTGATTTTGTTCAAGTAGCGTGGTTGTGCCCGGAGGCCCATTCCTTTTGAGAGGTGGTATTCCACTCCATTGCTGAGATTATACAAGAGGCCTGCCCACACCTTCCCTTTGTTGGGATATGTGGTTAAAGTGGCAGGACAAACCAGGCGCCTTCCAGTGATGTTGTTATCACCTTCTAGATTCCTGGTGGTGATGGCTTGCATCAGAGGTCCTATCTGCAGCCATATAAACTGTCTGGGAAATACAGGGTTTATTTAGAAGTTCCCCTGTGCCCCTGGAGTGTCACTTTTATTTACACTCTGGTGGCGCACAGTCCAGACCCAAATCTACAGGGCCACGCAAAGCCACCTTGCATGGCTTTACATGGCCATGTAAATATGGTGTAAGGCAACGCAGCACAAGTCACTGCGTTGCCTCCCACTGTGTCTGGGACGCGTGCCATGGGTGTTGCTGTGGGTGTTCCCACTCAACAACCATGGTTTTTGACACTGCCCCCAGATTTACAACATAGCATAAATCTGGGGTAGAGCCAAAAGCATGTGCAAGCTGGGGTAGTGCCATGAACATATGCTTCCCCAGAGCAGGCGTAACGAATAGAAATGTTTACATTTCTTCTCGTGTTTTCCCTTTCCACGTGTGCAGCACACATAGAACAAGAAACATGTGACTGTTATTGTTCAGGAAGTTGCCCCTTCCTGCTCAAAAACATTTGTGCCATCAACACAGACACCCTTGCACCGTGGTGCAAGGGTGCCTGTGTTGTCGCTCAGCTGCGATTTCTGTGCCGGTGCTGGCTGAAAGGACAGGAATGCACGTATCTTGTACCTGCCCATTCCATTTGGCATAGGGCAGTACTGCTAAAAGGATTGCGGTGCTGCCCTATGCCAAATGGTTGTAAATAAGGCCCACAGGGGCATATTTACAATGCCCCTGTGGTACAATAATGCCCCTGGAGCATCACTTTTGTGATGCTCCGGCAGCACAGTGTGAGCACATATTTACAAGACCATGTAAAGCCACCTTGTGTGGCTATTCATGGCTTAGTTAATATGGCCCCCTTTCACACATAATTCTGCATGAAAGGGGCGTTCCATGGGCATTTCTGTGGGTGTTCCCATGCAATTCCCATGGAATCTGACGCATTCCCAGATTTACAAGGTTTCATAAACCTGGCAATGCATCAGATTTCTACGCCACCCCAGGGTTTTTGTAAAAGTGGCAACAAGGAGAGAAATACCTTCATTTTATCTTGTGTTTCGCTTTTTCTATGTGTGCTGCACAATGCAGCACACATAGAAGGAGGAAAACACCATTAATGATTGTTTATGTGCAGGAAGGTGTCCCTTCCTACACATAAACAAGCATCCCTTCATTGGTGCTAGGCAGCCAACTGTGCGCCAACGCACAGGAAAGTACAGCGATGTGTTGTATTGCTGTATATGCAAAACTCTTCTGGGGTGGGTCTAAATCCTCTTCTCTTCCCACAAGAAACCTTGGTGCTACATCTGTAGAGAAAAAGGTCATAGGGCGGATGACAGCACCTGTCCTAAAGAGAGCACCAAACCTGTTACTACCACTCCCACTTCTACCCCTAGTGCCTCTAGCAGTAGCAATGGTAGTCCTAGTCAATCCAAGAGTGTAGCTGGGTTCACCCTGGGAACTGTAGTGGGCTCTGTGTTAATCAGAGAGACCACTGAAGCAGTTTTTGTCTCTGAGAGTGGCAGTGACCTTGCCACCCTATCTGCTTGTCTCCTTAACATGGGTAAGTGCAGGGAGCATCCCCTTAGCAATGGTGTTGAGGCTAAGGCCTACAGTGACACAGGTGCCAGTGTCACAAGGGTAACTGAAAAACTGGTGTCGCCTGAACAACACCTACTTGGTCACACTTACCAAGTTACAAACGCTCACAACAATACTCAGTGCCACCCCATGGCTATTGTTGACCTTAGCTGGGAGGGTGGGGGTGTTACTGGCCCAAGAAATATCTAATATCCGCTGACCTGCCTGTAGAATGTGTGTTAGGTAATGATTTGGAGACTTCAGCTTGGGCTGAAGTGTAGTTGGAAGCCCATGCAGCAATGTTGGGTATCCCAGAGCCCACACCAAGAAATAGGGAGAGCAAGGAGCATTGAAGCCTGGAAAATGGCACAGAAAGCTCCCAAAAAGAGAGCCAGGCAGGGTAAATAGTTACCTCCTGTTCAGGCTTCTGATGAGGATCCCACTCCTGAGGGAGGGGAACCTTCCCCTTGGGTGAAACCTACACCAGTGGGGTTAAAAGCTGATCCTCCATCCTCCCTTTACTCAACCCAAGCCTAAATCCTATTACCATAAACTCCCAAATAACACTTCTGGATTCTTTCCTCCTCCACCCCTCCAGTACTCCAGTCAATCTAACAAACCCTGATATCCACGGCTCAAATTAACTCATAATAATACTAAAACTGTACTCATATTTCCCTATACTAATCCACCACTAATTCTTGTTGAGTTCCGGAGTAGCGTGCTACTCGCCGAAAAGCGCTTCAACGCCTTGTCAGGGGTAGTAAGCGATATATAAATACTATTACAATACAATACAATATGCGGCGTATCCCTGCACTTTCCTAATGGCGGGGTGCAGCAAGATGGCTTGTGGCACCACGCTGCGTCATTTTCTTTTGAATATGGGCCTCAATGTTTTCGCATGACACTGCTGAGGTATACTCTGCTCTCCAGCAGTTATCGAGAAATTCATTTGGCTGGAATTCTGTGGCTTTGTACTAGGTTGTTAACTCTGTTCCCTTATTACTTCAGGCATAGCGTTGTATGTGGTGATGTTATGTGGAAATGTTATTTGATCTATTGGGACAAGGTGAACACATCTTGCTATTGCATTTATTTCGCCGTGTGAAATTCACATTATTATATATATTTTGTTATAATTAACACTAATAAACAATAAAAATACGAGAGAAAAACTAAATTGGAGACAGATGTTTGAATGTGAACATTTACTCTGTTGTTATAGGTGGCAGATCGACCATTATCACACCCGAAAGGTGCACTGTGTGGGGTCAGACACCTGTGTGTTTGAACTCCCACTTCCTTGGTATAAATTGTGCGGCCTCAAAGGAAGCATGGGAACCACATGAGGGAGTCGCAAAGGGCAGTGCCCTCAGCAGAGACCGCTGTTGATCATTCCAGCCTCGGGGTCTTGGTGCCAGCAAGAACATTCATCATGTTCCACCTGCCCGCTTGCCTGAATTTTCATGAAAAAAGCTCCAGAGAAGCGACCTGACGTGCTAGCTAGCTCCACCAGTGGATGTGAGAGCTGTGAGGTGCTGTGTACAAACTCGGAGCGTCAAGAACCTTCTAGATTCTAGAAGTACCGAGCACAGTACCCTAAATACATCAGTGGAGCTATGATACCAAAAGTAACAGATTCTGAAACAACATAGGATAGTGTTGCTCTCTATTTTTTCCTGTGCTCCAAATGTTCTCAAATTATGGGTGCAATCAAACCGTAGGGTGCACTTGGATCTGTTTTTCTTCCATGTGTAGTTCAGTGCTTAATTTGTAATAAAAAAAAAACCATAAGTGACAGGGCCCTCATCATGAGGCCACTGCAGCTTGCAGCACCTCTTGTCATGCTAGTGCTGCCAGTGACAATATCAACAGAAATGATAACCATCTTACTCGTACAAGTGTGACAATTCTGACTATCCCAGGTGCCCAACACTGTAAGAATGTCTTAAACAGCAAGTATTCCCTTGTAATGTATATTGAATTAATACATTAATGTTGCTGTGCTCATTTCTAAGTTAGACAGACAGCTCCACCATGTGGCAGCCTACCATAAGTGCGCATGTTGACAATTAAGTGCTGATGCCGAGCACCAGAAAACACTGACTCAAATTAAGCACTGGTGTAGTATTACAATGCACTATCCCTTGTCAAGTAACCCAAGAGCTATTTTCTTCTAAGTAAATATCCATTCACACATTTTAGATTTTCTTAACATTATATCAGTGTTGTTGTGTATCTCACCCACCCCAACTACCACCTGTAGAGCAAGACCTTTTCTTAACATTTGTTGTTTTTTGTAAACATTTAAACTACCTTTACCTCAAAAGGGTTACTTTTAATTTAGCTATATGCCTGAATCAATTTAAAATACTGAAGTTTGTTGAGCTGTAGTCTGACACCACCCAGGTGTCAGAAATGTTACTTTAGATTTATTTATACATAGCCATCATTGAGTTGACATTTTTGTTGGTGATGGTATAACCAATAATGCTTTTTAATTCCAGACTGTACATACTACAGTGTTTTTCTACTATGATTTTCAATTTGTTTTTCATTTTGTAATCCAGACCAAGGCTCTGTATCCTTATTACACTGGCCGACACTTAAAGCATGTGATTTCTCTAACTGGTACTGGTCAGATTTGCCCAGGCACATAATTCACTATAGATATCCAGCCCCTGCACTGACCAGCAAAATAATGTTGTTTGTAGCACAGGTGAACCAGTCGGATATTATCGACCGGGCAGCTTCCTTATGGCTCATCTTGCCTCTGAGATGTGGTTGAATTTCCTTGCAGCTCCCACAATCATCACAGACACAGTTTTACCTTGTCAGAGTGAGTCTAGAGATTTTGTGGTGGCCCACAGCAGAAATTACAATGAAATTAATTCAAATTGACCAAAACACTCACAACTTTACAGGAGTGGTCACCACAGGGCCTTCAAAAACACCTGTAAGCAGGGGGCGTAGCTTAGTGAGTGAGATTCGGAGGGTGTGACTGTCAAGTTCCCCAATTAAAAAAGCAGTCAGCCGCAGGGTGAATAGGTGAGATGATCAAGGTTCGGAATGGACTGTTCCCATAAGGAGCAGGATCAGGACTGATTTGCATTAAGTGGGCCTCTGGAGCTGATTTAGAGTTTGGCAGACAGGGTACTCATCCCAATGGCGGCAGAGTACCCTGTCCATCAAACTCAAGGCCCCCCTAGTAATGAGCTGGGTACACTGCAACTGCTCTACTGACAGAGTAAAATTTACTCCATTGTGGTAAAACTTCCTCCGACAGCCAGACAGAGTAGGGGCCATCAGAAGTGAGCCATTTGACAGCCTGGCCTATTTAGAATGGACATTAAGATTTTTTTTAAAAACAAATGTCTGTCACTGTTAGGTATATCCTGGCGGTGAGTGAAAGTAAAAAAAAAAGGCTCGTTAGTGGATGTCACACCATAAACATGCCCCAGAAGTGTAATCTCTACCTGTAAGCAGAAGATTTTATGAGTCTGGTTCAAAAGAAAATCGAATCTTCAAATTTGCCCACTGAGACTTTGAAAGCACCTTGAATGAAACATTTCTTACCAACTTTTGCACTACATGTCAGAACCTTGGTTTGCACACCACATGCCCACTATAAAAAAGCCAACATCACACCCACACTGAAAAACTGACAGTGCACCCAAACCTTTTAATGAACTATTCTCCAATTTCAAACCTACTGTACCCCATTAAAGTCTTAGAAAAGAAACAAAGGTGACAACATAATTGCAAGAACCAAATCTTTTTCTCCATTATCATCCTCAGTTTGCAGACTGAGGAGGGGTACACTAACCACTAGGCAAGATATTAGAGAGGAGCCCCTCAACGCTTTGTGTGAAGGCAAACAAGGCATTCTCGTATTTCTGAAACATTCAGGTGCTTATGGTACTAACCATTAAATCTGCATTGAAAGACTAAAATATTGAGCAGAGAAGATCAAAAGTGCCTTAATGTTCATTCATTCATTTCTCAGTGATCAAAGCTAACAGCTACAGGATGCATACCTAGTTTTATCCTGCAGTAAGGCTCCTTTCAAATAGATCCTGAAAACAAATAGGTCCTCTTCCATCCAGAGAATAATTTGCATCAAACATTACAAAATGCTCCAACCACATCTGCCATTGGATAAAAGAAAGTGTTATCTGATTATACGGAAGCACAACTGAGATAACACCCAAGTCATGCCCATGTGAATGGCCAAGGTGGGGTAGGGTCACCTCGAAACATTCTAAAAAATAAACCATTTGAGTGTTGTTTTTAATACAGAGCTCATTTTTGCTAGCCAGGTCAATGCAGTCTGTAAAGTGTCACTCTTCAGCTTGCTGTGCTTCGGAAAACCTTCTGATCCTTCAAACGCATTGTGGATTGCTACGCCTTGACAACTGAAACATCATCAACTAACTAGCCATTGTTACAGATGAAAATCCCTGCAACTTGTTGGCATTGAGCTGGTGCCCTTACCCCCTCTAATATGCCAGTAATGTATTTATTTACTTATTGTTGTGCCATAGTGTGTTGTCTGTCTTATATATTGTGTGTGTACCTTTATCTTGATCGTGCCTCCATGGAAATGTTTAGGACAAATTGAAGAGTTTCTAGAGCGATGTTTCCCAAACTGTGGATGGGATCCAATTGTTGGTGGATCATGAAAGGCCAAGCAATAATAAAAATGCCTTTGAATTCTGTATTTTTCTTGTTGCTTTTCCTGTCTTCCTAAGACAGAGGTCAAAAGGCAAGCTACGTCTCTTGCTTACATTTTTTTTACATAGGGATTTATGTTTTCAGACTCCTCTCATTTTGTAGTCAAAGGAAGAAAAGTAAAGTAAATTATGTTTCACTCTTCCTGGGGTAGAGGGACTGTGAAAGGAAAGATTGTAGGATGTCATTTTTTTGTAGCGCACAACAAAATGTAAATAGCTATAAATGATCTGTACACATTCAGCAGTTAGAAAAGCGAAAAGGAAGCATGTTGTTTTTAAGTTGAGCTTAGCAGCGCAAGCGGTGCAGTTTCGATATGTTGTTATCTATCTGTGGGCTTTAGCCACGCCCAACTCACGCCCATCACTTTCATTCGTTCCTGGGCTTGCCTTTCAAAAATCCCTTGGTGTCATTGGTAATTGCTTCACTTTTGTTCCACCTTGAGGCTGTTTTGTCACGCCTTGCGGACTTCCCCTGTTATATGGATAATTGCACCATTTGCCAATATACTTCAGTATGGGCAAACTTCTTTTTCTTTTGCCTCGCCGCATGGCGCTTTGAAGGTGAAAACAGCGCAAACTCGATAGGAAGTATGGAGGGTTTTGTATAAACAGCAGTTAAGTCACATTGTTTATTTTCTCTTTCCTTCGCACTCCATGGCAGAGCCAAAATGCTTCAGCTTGTTGATTTGAGGGAAGCTGGAGAGAGGTATCTTTGTGGCGAATGGACACTTAGTTGAGCTGGACTATTCACCAGAAAAAGGAAAGAAGGAAACACATAAGGTAAACTTTATTGTGCCAATCTTTGTTTCATAGGCAGAGATAAATAATCCTTTGACAGACCATGTACTGTGTTTTTCGGCCATGTATTGTAGGAGGCTGGCCTGGCTTGTAGTGGGTACCAGTGGTACTTACACCTTGTGCAAGGTCCAGTTATCCCTTATTAGTGTAGAAGAGGTGTTTCTAGCAGCTTAGGCTGATAGAAGGTAGCTATGGCAAAGCAGCTAAGGCTGAACTAGGAGACATGTAAAGCTCCTACTAT
This sequence comes from Pleurodeles waltl, assembly GCF_031143425.1. Taxonomy (NCBI): domain Eukaryota; kingdom Metazoa; phylum Chordata; class Amphibia; order Caudata; family Salamandridae; genus Pleurodeles; species Pleurodeles waltl. Next base: position 51,215,744 of record NC_090443.1, read on the forward strand.
ACCACTGGTGTCATATGCACAATATCATAAGAAAACACAATACACAGAAGTACTAAAAATAAAGGTACTTTATTTTTATGACAATATGCCAAAAGTATCTCAGTGAGTACCCTCAGTATGAGGATCAGCTATATACACAAGATATATGTACACAAACCAAAATTATGCAGGTAATAGCAAGAAAAGTAATGCAAGCAATGTAAAGTTACAGTAGATTGCAATAGGAGCACATAGGTTTAGGGGCAACACAAACCATATACTCCAAAAGTGGAATGAAAACCACAAATGGACCCCAAACCTATGTGAGCTTGTAGAGGGTCGCAGGGACTGTAAGAAAACGTGAGGGTTATAAAAATTGCCCACCCCAAGACCCTGAAAGGTAGGTGTAAAGTGCTCCTACTACCCCCAGAGAGCACAGAAGTCGTGATAGGAGGATTCTGCAGGAAGAACAAACGCCAGGAATGCAACAACAGTGGATTTCTGGACCTGAGTACCTGTAAGACAAGGGGACCAAGTCGAATAGTTGCGACAGTGTCAAGAGTAGGCAGGAGCCTAGGAAATGCCAGCTGAGGGTGCAAGGAAGCTGCCACCTGTTGGAAGAAGCTTAGAGTTCTGCAAGAAAGAAGAGGACTAGGAACTTCTCCTTTGGAGGATGGATGTCCTACGTCGCAATGAAGCTTGCAGAGGTGTTCCCACGCAGAAAGACTGCAAACAAGCCTTGCTAGCTGCAAGGGTCGCGGTGGAGGTTTTTGGGTGCTGTTGTGGCCCAGGAGGGACCAGGATGTCACCACTTGGAGGAGGAGACAGAGGGGGCACCCGTCAAGTCAGGGAGCCCTCACAGAAGCAGACAGCACCCACAGAAGTACCTGAACAGGCACTTGGAAAAAAAGTGACCCGGAGTCCACCCGAAGTCACAAAAGGGAGTCCCACGATGCCGGAGGACACCTCAGAAGGGTGTGCACTGCAGGAAGGAGTGTCGGGGACCCAGGCTTGGCTGTGCACGAAGGAAATCCTGGAAGAGTGCACAGGAGCCGGAGCAGCTGAAAATCATGCGGTGCCCAGCAATGCAGTCTAGCGTGGGGAGGCAAGGACTTACCTCCACCAAACTTGGACTGAAGAGTCACTGGACTGTGGGAGTCACTTGGACAGAGTTGCTGAGTTCCAGGGGCCACGCTCGTCGTGCTGAGAGGGGACCCAGAGGACCAGTGATGCAGTCTTTTGGTGCCTGCGGTTGCAGGGGGAAGATTCCGTCGACCCACGGGAGATTTCTTCAGAGCTCCTGGTGCAGAGAGGAGGCAGGCTAGCCCCAGAGCATGCACTACCTGGAAACAGTCGAGAAAGCCGGCAGGATGAAGCGATGCAAGGTTGCTAGTAGTCGTCTTGCTACTCTGTTGCGGTTTTGCAGGCGTCCTGAGCAGTCAGCGGTCGATCCTTTGGCAGAAGGTGAAGAGGGAGATGCAGAGGAACTCTGATGAGCTCTTGCATTCGTTATCTGAAGAATTCCACAAAACAGAGACCCTAAATAGCCAGAAAAGGAGGTTTGGCTACCTAGGAAGGAGTATTGTCAACCAAGAGAGGTAAGAGCCTATCAGAAGGAGCCTCTGACATCACCTGCTGGCACTGGCCACTCAGAGCAGTCCAGTGTGCCACAGACACCTCTGTTTCCAAGATGGCAGAGGTCTTGGACACACTGGAGGAGCTCTAGGCACTTCCCCTGGGAGGTGCAGGTCAGGGGAGTGGTCACTCCCCTTTCCTTTGTCCACTTTCGCGCCAGAGCAGGGCTGGGGGATCCCTGAACCTGTGTAGACTGGCTTATGCAGAGATGGGCACCATCTGTGCCCATCAAAGCATTTCCAGAGGCTGTGGGAGGCTACTCCTCCCCAGCCTTCACACCTATTTCCAAAGGGAGAGGTGCTACACCCTCTCTCAGAGGAAGTCCTTTGTTCTGCCTTCCTGGGCCAGGGCTGCCTGGACCCCAGGAGGGCAGAAACCTGTCTGAGGGGTTGGCAGCAGCAGCAGCTGCAGTGGAGACCCCGGAAAGGCAGTTTGGCAGTACCCGGGTTCTGTGCTAGAGACCCGGGGGATCATGGAATTGTCCACCCAATGCCAGAATGGCATTGGGGGGACAATTCCATGATCTTAGACATGTTACATGGCCATGTTCGGAGTTACCATTGTGACGCTGTACATAGGTAGTGACCTATGTACAGTGCACGTGTGTAATGGTGTCCCCGCACTCACAAAGTCCGGGGAATTTGCCCTGAACGATGTGGGGGCACCTTGGCTAGTGCCAGGGTACCCACACACTAAGTAACTTTGCACCTAACCTTCACCAGGTGAAGGTTAGACATATAGGTGACTTATAAGTTACTTAAGTGCAGTGGTAAATGGCTGTGAAATAACGTGGACGTTAGTTCACTCAGGCTGCCCTGGCAGGCCTGTTTAAGAATTGTCAGAGCTCCCTATGGGTGGCACAAGAAATGCTGCAGCCCATAGGGATCTCCTGGAACCTCAATACCCTGGGTACCTCAGTACCATATACTAGGGAATTATATGGGTGTACCAGTATGCCAATGTGAATTGGTAAATGTAGTCACTATCCTGTTAGTGACAAATTTAGAAAGCAGAGAGAGCATAATCACTGAGGTTCTGGTTAGCAGCGCCTCAGTGAGACAGTTAGGCATCACACAGGGAACACATACATATAGGCCACAACTTATGAGCACTGGGGTCCTGGCTAGCAGGGTCCCAGTGAAACATAACAAACATACTGACAACATAGGGTTTTCACTATGAGAACTGGGCACTGGCTAGCAGGATCCCAGTGAAACAGTGAAAACACCCTGACATATACTCACAAACAGGCCAAAAGTGGGGGTAACAAGGCTAGAAAGAGGCTACTTTCTCACATGTATTTGTTGAGCATTCAGAACAAACTGATGTACGGTGGCTCCATCGCAAGTGTTTAGGAGCCTAGGTAGTAGGTTGTCGTGAGTGGTACATTCAACATCATACAGGAATAAAGTCATTAGTTAATGATGCTCACTGTACATGTGACGTCGACGCTGAGGTTTATCATGGAGGGGGTAGAAAGGGACCCCCCACTATATGTTGTGACGTCGACTGCTGACACGGAGGAGATGGGGTTCAGTTGAGCAGTGGGATGCGCTGTTAGGCACGTTAAAATGGGCTTTGTTGCCCAAAGACCATGCGCCGTGGTGTTGCGATCTCTCACCCCGAATTCACAGCCTTTACTCATGCTAGTCTCTGATTATGCACAGGCACTCTCACCCAGTGATGCTGGGTTCCAAAACTTGCCGAAGTGTGGGTCTACTATTGTGGTATTCTAGTGCCATGATGTTATGTGGTGTACAAGCCCTCCTGCTACCCTCCACACAAAACTCAAGCCAATATGGTTTTGTATCCAATCAGCTTGCCTCATCCGAGACATAAACAGAGGCGGAAACATTCAACTTGTACAACTTGAGAGCATACGGTGCTTGTGGTTTGTTCTGTGAAAGTGTTTAGGTTTTTCTGTCACTTCTCTTCTGAGAGGTGGCAGCGCTCGCAGCGCTGTGGACTGTACGCTCTGTGTGTTTCCAGACAGCGGACTTGTAGTCCTTGGATCTGTCAGGGCTTCGTCTACTGACTACATCTGTGCCTGGGTATGTGGCCGTACTGCTGGGCAATGCCCCTTGCTCTGTATGTTCGTTCCACCCTGTTTGCCGTAGAATGCATTCATCTTTGCTGCTATCAGCCACATGTAGACTTCCAGGTTCTTTAGAAGAAGATGGGCATTGAAGCTGCAATTCAGTGACATGTAGTCGCTGCAAAAACACTGATACCCGTTGGTATTATGACAGAAATTAGCATGCCTGTGTTTAGGGCAGATCGTACTCGCTGCGCATCTGGACTGAATGTGCCCTCTTCCTCTCTGTATTAACCCTTACTAATCCAGTCAAAGAGTGTGGGGTGGAGGTTGGGTAGAAGTGCTGAAGAGCTGAAACTCGACCTTCTCTCAAGTCAGTAATAATGTCATTGCTTTTGTGTATCTCTGGTGAAATGCTATCATTTAGATTTTTTTTTACACAATAATATTAACCGTGTCTTAGCATCTACTTTTCAGTAGCCTTGAGCCTCAGTGTCACCATGAATCTCATTTTTCTTAAGGCTGATCAAGGTGAGATTTAGAGTACATCTTCCAGAATGCACTGTGTTAAGTGAAAGCCCAGGGCTAGAAATGTTGGTTAACATTGATATTTATTTGGTACCAAATCTACCAAATGGTGCTAATCGGGGAACTATCTTGGTTACGTCATTTAAATTATACTCACTGCTGAAATTTGTGTGAAGACTACATGTTACAGGGTTGATGACATGCCCGGTGTTTTGCTTTACCGCAGACTAATAAGAGATACACAAATTCTGAAAGGAATTTCTGGTATGCAGCACTCTTAGTCTGAGAAATACATTTATTAATGCACTTTGCAAGGTTCGAATAAACAATCATGTAGGTCAAATGCAGCAACATGAATACACTTCTAAAAATGATCACAGCAGTAGAATAATAATGATCATAGAAACAAACAATGAAAATACACTACTTTAATCATGGATTATACTGTATATTTGAATATACAGTGATTATATATTCATTCATAATGCAAAGCAAAAAAGAATTAGTAAAAAGAATTCATCACCATGGGGCTTGCTTTCTTCATATCTTTGCCAGCAACAGGCCGTGAACCTAGTCAACCGTGAAGAAAGAACTACCCACAATGGGAGTGATGGGGCAAAGAAGTCCCTTTCCCTCCTGAGTTCAATATCCCCAGCCATCTAGTTTCCTCCTCTTATATACTTTAAGCAAGCTGGAGAGGAGAATTCTAGAAATGCCCCTCACCTTCAATGAGTTGTTGTTCAAACGCTGGCCGTACCAGTCCTTGTTGGAAGATCATGTTATAGATTTGGCCATATCCCATGGTGCGCTCTCAAGACCGAGCTGTTCCCTACCGTACCATAAACATTATCCTGGTACATTGTTATCTTACTCTCATTCCTCAGTGTTATGTTCTAGCCTTTGGTGAGAAAGAGCACGAAGAGTGAAAACATGAGTGAAAAACACATTGCATAACTTGTGCGCAGAAAAATACCTAGACCTCTAACAAGATGGTGGCTGAAGCTAAGTTAAGCACAAAATGGAGTCAGTGGTCAAGATGGAGCAGTGGTTAAATACAGATATCATTACACCCGGCAGACTCAGGCTTTCAGAGACCGAAAAAGTGAATTTGATTGTGCTAGATAGAAGTAGCACATTGGATTTACAGAGCCAAGAAATATGGTAAAAGTACTATGTTAAACATTTTATCAGCAATACTATTTGAACTTGTGCTAATTGCTGCGTGGCGTGCTTCTTTTGATGCACAACTTTCTCAATGTGTCTGCTTTTTTAATTTAAATTATTGCATTTTGTTACACTTTCGAGTGTGGCTAAGTGGCAGTCAAGATCGCTACAATAAACAATGAGCTATTTTTGTATGTCAGCATTTTAAAGTTTGTAAGAGAAAAACGTTTTAAGTAGCAAACGTGTTTTCTTATGTTGCACTTTACACAACTTAATTTGCCCTCCTGAGCAATATGTTAGTCAGATAGCAACTCTGATGGTGTGGCGGTGAAAGTGGTGTCTATTCTAATTAGCATGGCAGATTTAAATTAGGGTTCTAAACGGCAATATTTTCATGTTTTCTGCAGATAGAGGAAGAAGGTAAATGGAAGTGCGTTAGTTATATGCAGGGCCACTAGAATTATGTGGCAGAGAGGACCAAATTATGCAGCATGGTTGACCAATGTATGTGGCAAGAAAAATCCAGTTATGCATTAACTATGCCAATAGCTGTAACTTGAGGAAATGCGAGACCTATTGCATTGCAAATGCTTGTTTTATAATTCTAATGTATACTGGAAACAACAGGATTTATTGGGACACAAACAAATAAAAAATCCACTTGGTGATGCACAAATAATATATATTCACTGAAATCCAATATACACACATTATCATTTGTGTCTAATATAGTTTTATCAGTAAAACTGCATCTCTGGGCAAATGTAGTGCCCATTTCAATGGAAAGTGTGCTGCCTGTAAGTGGCAGTGGGCAACCACATGCTACTTTAGTCACAATACAAAATCGCCACATAATGTCTGTTAAAAGTAGGTGGGCCACGAAAGTTTGTTGTACTAAGATGTGGGTGGTGGTTCGAAAACATTTGGGAAACACTGTTCTAGAGAGTTTTGGGTGGGAGAAGAGCAGTTATTGTGGGGACTGTTCTGAAGTAGGAAGTAACCCTTTGAGCTCCAATAAACTTATATTTCAAGACTACAATCCCACACTGTAATTACACATAGGACCTTTCACCTGCTGCATGATCCAGCTCTCAGAACCATCATTGCGTCTCATCAATAACAGCACTGGGGCCAGCAGAAACTCTCTAGTCTGCCCCATCTTCCTAATGTTATGTGTCCATTTTTAGCTCTTTGCCTGGGCACAGTATTTGGCATAGCTTAGGTGTGCGGCCTGTGCCCTTTTACCCAGATAATATGCTCTATCTTAATTCCTTCATTTTTATTGATTTTAGCACAGCTTGTTTTAGTGGTGATGTTTTTATTTTCATAATCAAATACTGTTCTGCAAGAGCGTCACTATCAGTGCTATGCATGACATATCTGCCTCGGGTTGACAAGAACAGAATGTGAAGAACACAGGATACTATTTTTGTATTGCCATCACAAGACTGAGCAAACAGTCTACCACTTAGGTACATACCAGGGTCAGGCTTATTTTGCAAGAACAAAGCATGCTCCATATATACTATATAAACACCTTGTAGGACAGAGTGCATTAGAGGGGATAACATCTACACTGCATATCAGTTTGCAGCCGACCTCAGCCTTTGTGTCTCTACGGAGCCTTATCTGGAGACTGGAGGCCCGACCTTGTACTAAGGTAACAAGGGTGAGGTGTCTTCTCATGGACACTGCACAGACAGATTTGGCTCACATCGCCATGCTCTCTCTGGGGACTAGAGAATAGGCTTTAGGTAGGAATTATATATTCATGTTTATTGCAATATGTTGGGGTTGTTCATCTTTACATTTCTGATTTTCACAATCCTCATTTTGTTATTCCTCATTGTCCTAATCATTGAGCTCATGCATTTTGTCATAGATTGCAGTCTTTTCAAGAAATGTATTGAAAACTGCCCTGCATCTCCTTTTTTGCCTGTGTGTGTGTAAGCGGCTTGTGTGTGGAGAGAAAATGGTAAGGCACCACAATTTCCCTGAGGGGTTTTCAGAGTTCCATGCGCTAGGCTGCCACAAATCACCTTTGCCATTTGGTTTTGGGTGAGTTGCTGCTAGAGAGCCGTGAGGGTTTGTCCGACAGCTGCCAACTGATGTGGAAGTGACTCAGTCACCAACATGCAGAGGTGCTGCCACCCAAAATCCAGCAGTCTCTTGGAGCTAGGAGAGTCCTTGCGACACTAACACTCCTGTATCTCTTAGTATCTGACATAATAACACAAATATTACCAAGTGATCTTTTATGTGCACTAAATAATAGCTCAAAGTGCTGTTAATAGGTGGGCAAGCTGCACAACTCAGTGGTCCTCATTTAATCAACTTTAAAGGACAAGTGGCTGAGTGTGTGTCTCAAAGCTTCAAACCTGTGATCAGTCGCTCTTAGAGGAGATTTCTCAGCCCAATAAGCTCTCTCCTCTGGCACCCTCACTGCAGACACCTGCTTGTGTGCACCACTTAGGACAATTACTCTGAAGCATCAAATATTTATGGGGATTTTTGAGAGGTTGTGGGATGGTGGCGGGTCACTGATTCTCTCTGCAGCTTTGTTGGTGATGTCCACAGAGTCCCACAAGCAGGTACTACAAACGTGACACTCTGAAGATAATGACTGCATCCCTAAAGCCCTCAGATATGTAAATAAGCGCTGGCGTACAGACTATAGTTGCTGTCCAGATTGCAAAATTTGCAATCCAGAAAGATGCCTTCAAGACATAGGAGGGAGCACTAGCGGGATACACAAGGAGAGGGTCTACTAGGAAGTAATTAGCACCGAGTGAGGGGAGTATTCTAGTTACCTCATGATTGTGAAGATCACCTGCGAACAAAGAGCTTAAGTAAGACATTGTTAGTAGAAGAGAATGACATAAACTGCTGGAGGGAGCAAGAAAGCAAGAGGATTAATAATCAGTCACTTGAAGATGGTTCTCAACATGTTTTTAAATCGGAGGACAAAGGGGTTCAGAGGAGGGAAGAGCGTTCCAGATTAAGAGGGTGTTGCACGACAAGGACCCAAGGCTGGACGGGCCGCACTGAGCATCAGGCGTTTCCCCGAAAGGCTGGGAGGGTGGGGGTCTGCTTTTGTTACGGGAAGCTGGTACTGTAGCTGTGCAGCAGCTCCAGTTTTCTGACAACAATTAAAGTGGCAAGATAACACTAGTGATCAATGTACCTGCTGAAGAAAGATCTGAGTACTGTCTGGTGGCATTTGATTCAGCTAAAGTAGCGCAGAGAGTTAACATGCCTGCTGCAAAGAAAGAGTACTGTGCAAATTACAGAACAGTATTTTGTGTGCATAGCTCAGTGGGATACTGCTATTGTCACAGAGATCTTTTTGTTACTGTGCAGTTCATAAGTTACAATCATAATGTAGCACAGTGAGCTATGAACTGCCATCAAAAAGCGGTATCCAAACTGCATGATACAGGTTAGAAAGGTATGTTTTTTTCTCAGTCTTTGATTTTCCCAATTTTGCTAAAAAAAAGGTTTGTTTGGGTAGAAATAAATCGTTATTAATAAAGTCAACCCTAACCATTGTTATGTTCTGAATCCTGAGTTTGTGCTACTAGTATGGATGATGTGAATCCTACACCTTGTAGTCCCCTTTGTCTTACTTTATATTTTCTATACACTGTTTTACACACGTATTATTCATTGTCTTTGTGTGTGTGTGTGTGTGTAGGATGTAAAGTGCTCCAACAACCTATGCTAGTAAGAGAGATGCTATAAAACAAAAGAAATACGCGTGAGAGAGGGGCTGTGGAAAGATGAGAGGCGCTGTTAGAGGGTGATGGTGAGGGAACCCCAATAGAGATTGCTGTCTCCTGGTGCTCTGTAAGGTCATCATTTACTATGGTTTAAAAACTAAGACAATTGAATATATAATAAAAAATGTGTTGTAGAATGCCTTTTTTCTCAAAATTTCTAGGGGGCTGAGCACAGCCTAGCCCATCTCCCCTCAGCCCCCTCCCCAGCCCCATTGTAGTCATGAGGCTCACTCGCTAGGCAACCTATGGGGGCTGGTCTGACAAAATTTGCCAGGGCTATTTCGGGTTCTTAGAGGCATATTTAGAAGAAAGTGGCGCATTGGTACCAGTGCGCCACTTTTCTTGCATTGTCCCTGCCCCACCTGATAACACCATGGTTGTGCTGTATTCACAATATGGCTCACCATGGCGGTTGTTAGGACAACAGCGTCAAAATTTATGATGCTATTGTGGCGCTTTGCTGCACTAGTGGCAACCATTTTGACACTAATGCAGCAAAACACAGGGAGCCCCATTGATTAAAATGGGTGCATCATTTTAACGCCTGGTCTGAGCAGGCATTAAAAATGATGGAAAAATTAGTTTTCCGAAATATGGAAAATTTCACTGTGCCATTTTCTCAGGCCTCACTTCATCGGAACACCCCCCTTGCATACATTAGGTGTGGCTCAGACATAATGTGGTGCAAGGGTATAGAAAGTGGCGCAATGCAAGCATTGCACCACTTTGTAAATACAGCACAGGAGAAAGGCCTCCTTAACTCCGCCTTAGCCTAAAACAATGACGCTAGGACGGCGCAAGGGGCTTGTAAATATGTCCCTTAGTCCAGCCCTGCAAGGACCTACACAGTGCGCACTTCTTGAAGTGAGGGGTGCGGAGAGAACTTTTGTTTGTGGATTGCAGGTGCTGTGACACTCCAGACATGGAATGCATGGCTTCATTGGTGGAATATGTTGGCCTCACAGTGCACCCAGCATTAGTCGACAGCCATTTCAGGGGATATGCTCATGTTTTTCTGCTGGGCAGAGATGTTCAGATACATGTGTGGCAGATCTTGGTGCAGGCAGCCTGTCTTCTACTGGAGTGTGAGGGTCTCTCTTTAAGGATGGTTTGAGAACCTGGGGCATGTTTAGTTGGGGCAGACAGTGACGTCATCATGGGAGGGGGCTGTGCTTCGACTGCACTGCCACCCTACCACAAGAGCTGAATGTTGGTTAATAGAGTCCATGTCCTGCTGGGCCATTTCAAATGCCATCCTGGATGCCTCACGTTATCTCTGAGGAAGCACCAGGGGTGGGCACATCTGGAGCTTACAGCTGGCACAGTGACCTGCCACCATCAATCCCTGCCTACTGAACAGAAACTACAATGAGGTGAGCAGGGCCGGTTTTAAGGGCGTGCCGCTTGTGTGGCCGCACTAGGCGTTAACCTAAAAGGGGGGTGCTGACCTCAGGGGGCGCTGTGTTTAGCAATAACTTACAATTTAAAAGCACATGAACCAGAGTTCCATGTGCGTCCAACTGTCAGGCAGCAATAAAAATGTTGAGATAACTCTTGTGGTTAATGTTCTTGACAGAGAGAGAGAGAGAGATCAGAGTTGTGTCCATTGGCAGTTTTGACTTGCCATAAAGTAGCGCAGAGGGTTAATATGCCTGCTGCAACTGTATTTTATGTGAATAGCTGAGGGGATTAATAACGCCAGCCTTTACCAGAGCTTTAAAACAAATGAAATGGATGTGAGAGTGGCTATGGAGAGATGTGCGGCATTTTTGCCAGGAGGTAGTGCGGGAATCTGAGAAAGAGGTCCTTTTGGGGTAGGGTCGGTGGATTGGGGCACCAAAAAAGATTCATCACTACACAATCAGCCCCCTTTGATTTCTTTGACGATAAGCTATTGGTTTTTCCCTTATGATAAAGCATTTTTCGATCATTGACCAGCTCCGCAACAGGCTTTTTTGTGCTCAATGTGACTTCCTCATAGACTTACTGAATAATCATTTCCTGAATCCAGCATTACGTGTATGGTCCTTTTTACTTCACTGAGACTGGTTTCTTTATTAACACTCATTGCCTGCCATGACCTTCTTCTAGTTATTTGACTCTTTAGCTTTTTTGCTCCGTCTTCTCAACAGAGTGTGACTATAAGGGGCACCCCCCCTCCGTTACCTTCCAGACCAGAGGCAATCCACCTTATCTCGCAGGGTGAGTCCATTTAGCTGGGCTCCCCTGCCTGTTGTTATACGGCATGTGTGAGTGTGTGACATTCACAGCATGTTCCTGTCACCCTTGTGTGCTGTGTGTTTTTGATTGAAGTGGCACCTCTGTTTCACCACTGTTTTTATCTTCCTCATAGGCCTCCCCCATAGAACAAAATGTTCAGGTAGGCCTGTCATTTATTCACTTTATCTTTCAAGCATGCTTTCATGCTCTTTTTCCTATAGGGATCCCTGACCCTGATGAATGCCCCAGACCTTCCAGCTCTTAGTGTGGGCAGAAACATGTTGGTCCCTCATTTTTAGACTCCGTGAATCATCATTCTCAACAGAGTCCTTACCACAGTTTTTACTTTTACCTTCAAACACCTATATTAAATCATCTCCAATCGAAACAGGTGATTTGTAAGGTCATTTTAGTTACCAATTCCTTATCTGGATCCCTGTGATATCCAGCTAGATTTAATTTCAGCACTCCCTCTGCAGTTCTTTTAACAACAAGGTTGAGTCCGCCCAGGTAGTATCATCTTACCTGGGTGGGGCTAGGTGGTCAAATGATGAAGCATGACACTATAATGTGTATGAGACCACTTAGTCCGTAAAAGGGAACTCCCTCAAAAGACACAGCCACTCCTTACACCTATTTCTACCTGGAAAATACGTGCCTAACTAGCGCCTCTAGAACAGGGCCTAATAGTCCAGTTCCTTCCAGTTACACCCCACACCTTTTGTGTAGTGATGATTTTCTACCCAAAAACTGGAGCATGTGTGGGGTTGAACCACTCCAGACACTCTCTTTTTGTGTTGCAAGCACCAAATAAGATTGTCACAGGGCTCCACCAATGCTAAAGCCGGCCCTGGAGGTAAGCATATATCTGCTGCATTCTGACCGCTCCTGGATGGCTCTTAGTTGCATTAATGGGATCCGGAGAGGTTTTAGCTCTGTATCTTGAGGAACTAAATATTAGCAGAAAAAAAACACATTTACAAAGGCCGTGATAAATGATTTGTCTATTTATATTGTGAACTGTTTCAGTATACCACAAGTAAAATGTTTATGCATGTTTACACACGGACACACACTCACGGACGCGCACGCTCGGTCATTATTGCCCGTCCCTTTATTGTATTTCATTGTAGTTCCATTTATGAAGTGCATCATTCCTGGAAGAGGCGCTTAAGTGTGTTGGGAGAAGCGTAGCGCCCTCCTCTGGGGGAGAAGTGTTTCAAAGTGAGTGCAGGATGGCTCGGGTGGGGGGTGTTGCACGTTTGTTTAGCTGAGGTTGTTCATACCGACTCACAGTGAATGTGTTGGTGTGCGCAAAATTAGCCATAGGAGAAACATGAGAATAGGTGCCATCGCCGAGGAGCTATCTACCATCTGTTGGAAAGGTCTGTATCAAACACTACGAGCCACTCTGAGTATGGAATAAAGCAGAATATCCCACTGTGAAGCATACTCTCCTGGGGAGCTGAAATCTTCCATCCCCCTATATTTGACCTGTCCACGCAGAGGAGGCAGGTGTAGTGAGCATCCCGGGCGCTACCCTGCTCACTGCCCCACTCTGTGACGTGGTACGGTGTCCGGAGTAAGGGGCTACATAATAAACTGAGGCGGGACCCGCGAGGTCGTTCTCCTCCAGCAAAAGTACATGCCGGTGTGCGCGTCTTGATTTCCAGTGCTGGGGCGACACATGGGCTGCAGGCCGAGACCCAAGCCCTGCCTGCGCCCTCTACATCTGGCGACGAGGCGGTGCCCACACGCTGCCCTCACCTGCGCCCGCTCCACCGGAGCATTTCTCCTCACAGCTCCCTCGCCCTCGGAGCCCAGAGTGCAAGAACCAGGCCGGCGGGCCTCAGGTGCTCCCGAGGTCCGATGCAACGCGTGTCTGGTGCGTCCTCCCTGGTGTTTTGGCTGCCTCTCCCTGGAGGAGACCGGAGGGCACTCCTCCCTACCACTGGCACAGCAAAGAGTGAGTCTGCCTCCCCCTCCTCTCAGTTTGTCTGTCACCGCGTGCTGGAGTGCGAGGACCCTGTGGCTGCCCCTCCCATTGCCAGTCTTACAGAGGTGTCAGTTTGGCCAGAGGCTGCCCTGCTGTTGGGGCAGACAGTGCTGGTGCAAGACATCAGAGTTGCCCCCCCTCAGTGGACTCGAGGTGGGGCGTCTATCCTGCCCACGAAGCTTGATTCCTTTGGAAGGGGGAAGGAGGTGCCCTTTTCTCGTCTCTCCCCTCCTCATCTACACCAGTTGCATGAAGGAAAAAGCGGCTAAATCCCAAGCGTGATCATGAGCTCCCACCAGATGCCAACGCCCACCGCCCAGTCTACCAGCACGTGTCCCACTCATCTGTCACCGCATTGCCACCATTCAGCCAGCTGACGGACCCCGCCACAGCCGCGCCCAAATGGCGCCATTGGCTTGGAAGGCTTTGACACTACTTCCGAGCCACGCATGAGACAGATGGTGCGGTGCAACGGTCTCTGATGTTGCATTTTGGGGGCGATGAGCTCTATGATCTGTTCGAAACGCTGCCGGACACCGGGGATGACAACAACTTCGACGCGGCAGTAGATGCCCTCAACAAGTACTTTGACCCGCAGCTCAACCCTGATTACGAAAAGTTCAAGTTGCAGCAAGCCCAGCAGGCTGACACCAAATCGGTGGACATGTTCTACGTGCGTCTGCGCAAGCTGGCAAGCACCTGCACAGGCATCAATCAACACGAAGAAATCTGGTTGCAGATAATCCAGGGATGTCGCTCCTCAGCGCTGAGAAAGCTGATCCTACGACAGCCAGGTATCTCGCTTGACGACATCCTCATCCTAGCGCAATCGCATGAGCTATCCAACAGCCGTGCCGAGGACATGACTGCCGCCCTGGCACGGTCGTCCATTGCTCCACGCCCAACCGAACCGGGCCCCATAAAGGAAGACCAAGTGGCTGCCATCTCCCGCCGTCAATGCTCCCCCCGTATGGCTCAGCAGGCCCGGATGGAGGACAAGGGGTGCGGCCATTGCGGCGGAGAACACCGCACGCCAGGTGCGTGCCCGGCGAAAGGCAAGAACTGCTCCAGATGCGGCAAACCCAACCACTTCGCCAAGGTCTGCTGAGGTGGGCGACCTCGAACTGGAACCACTTCCGCGCGAAGGGCAATGGTAAAACAGTTGCCGCTGGATGATGAAACGGTGCAACCGTGCCAGCGGTGGACCTGCGCCCAGACACCACTCAGTATATCGACGAGGACGAAGTGGAAATATTTGTGGTCTCCTTTGCTGACAGACGGGATCAGAGGCGGCCGCCTCCTCCCATGTGCACCATAACAGTCAACGACACGCCGATATCAGCACTCATTGACACCGGAGCATCGGTCAATGTTATGGACGTCGAGCAATTCAACAGACTGTCTCCTCCACCAGAGCTTAAACCGTGCCGCACCAAGATATACGTGTATGGTGGCGTAGAACCTCTTCCACTCAGAGGGGCAATAGAAGTCACGGTCAGCAGCGACGGACACGCCACGCGAGCAAAATTCCACGTTGCGGAAGGGAAAAAGGGTACACTCCTTGGGTGTCACATGGCCAAAGATCTGGAGCTGTTGTTCTTCGCCCGCCAGGTGCACGATTCACATGCTGAAGCCGTGCTAGAAGAATTCCCAGACCTCTTCCTTGGACTGGGGAAGCTGAAAGGCAAGCAGTTTCACTTACATGTTGACTCTACTGTTCACCCCACAGCCTTGAGACATCGGAGAGTGACGTTTCACCTGAGGCCTCAGGTGGAACAAGAATTGAGGACCCTTGAAGAGCTAGGGGTAATAGAGAAAGTGAGTGGGCCTACGCCATGGGTTTCACCTCTGGTCATCGCCCCAAAGCCCAAACAGCCTGGAGCCATTCGTCTCTGTGTGGATATGCACCTCCCCAACAGTGCCATTAAACGGGAGTGCCATATCACACCCACTATGGACGACATCATAGCGGACTTGAACGGAGCACAATGGTTCTCCAAGCTAGACTTGAACTCAGGATACCACCAACTAGAACTAACCCCGGAGAGCCGCAATATTACCACCTTTTCGACACACGTGGGGCTCCGTCGTTATAGACGTTTAAGCTTTGGGGTGTCATCAGCAGCAGAGATTTTCCAGAACGCCATCCGAGAGACTCTGTCCGGCCTGGCAGGCATTATCAATTTAAGCAATGACATTTTGATTTTCTCCAGCTCTCTGGAAGACCATCATAAGCACCTGCGAGACACTCTCCAACGACTGTCTAACTGGGGCTAACGCTGAACAGAAAAAAAATTGCATTCTACCGCAACTCTGTTGATTTTTTTGGCTACATTTTCTGGAGGGAGGGGTTGAGAGTCGACCCTAAGAAGGTGGAAGCCATAAAAGGAGCGTCAATACCTCGCAACGCCACAGAGATCAGGAGTTTCCTCGGGATGGCGACCTACTGCGGGAGATTCATCCCCAATCTTGCCACGCTCTCCGATCCCCTCCGACGACTCACGAAGACCAACATTCCGTGGGATTGGGGTCCGGAAGAGGATAAAGCTTTCCAGGCCGTGAAAACAGCCCTACTAGACACGGCAGTGATGGCTTATTTTCACCCACAGAGGAGAACTGGGGTGGTAGTAGATGTCAGCCCTGTTGGGCTAGGAGCAGTGCTGCTGCAGGAACAAAGTCACCAGCAGTGGACGCCTGTAGCTTACGCCAGCCGAGCCCTCTCAAACATGGAAGCTCATTACACACAAATTGAGAGAGGCGTTAGCCATTAGGTGGGCCTGTCAGCATTTCAACTTATATCTATGCGGAAATGAGTTCACAGTCGTCACCGATCACAAGCCGTTGGCGTCCCTCTTCGCAGGCTCCGCCAGGCTTGCTCCTCCACGCATTGAAAGGTGGGTTGTACTTATGCAAACGTATCAGTTCCAAGTGGTCTACCGCATGGGGATCAACAATCCAGCGGACTATCTGTCGTGACATCCTTTGCCACCGTGCTCTGAGGAACAATCAGATGAAGAGGACGAGCGGGTGGAGAATTTTGTAAGCATGATACAGCTCTCACGGTGGGCGAAATTGCTGATGCCTCAGCTGGAGATGCCCTCATAAGCCGGGCGAAGGAGGCCCTACACACTCGCTCCTGGAAACGTTTCCTTGACAAACCATCCGTGTCTGACACGGATATGAGAAGAGCGATGCAACAACTGTGGAAAGTGAGGCTGGAGCTCTCGGTGAGCCCAGAGGGTCTTCTCCTAAGAGGACAACATTTGGTGATACCCCGCACCCTGCAGAGTTGAGTGGTGGATCTGGCGCACCAAGGCCATCAAGGAACCGCAAAGACGAAGGCGCGCCTGCGAAGTAAGGTGTGGTTCCCGGGTATGGACACCATGGTGGACGACGTGATAGGCAGATGCCATCCATGTGCCATCACCGCTCAGGAAACCGTCCCTGCTCCTGTTGTGACTGAGCCACCCAGCACTCACCCCTGGTCCAGGATCAGTCTGGATTTTGGCAGTTTCCGGGATGGGCGTCTGATGGCTGTGATGGTCGACTATTGTACATGGTTCCCCGTGGTAGAATTGGTGGTGTCAACGGCGTTCGAACACGTCCGCCCTGTTCTGGAGAAGACGTTCGCCTTGTTGGGTTTGCCGGATGAGATACGAACTGACAATGGACCCCCTTTCCATGGTCACGAGTTCCATGATTACTTGCGCTCACTAGCCATAACGCATAGAAGGATCTTCCAGCAGTGGCCTCAGGCGAATGGAGACGTAGAGCGTTTCATGAGGACATTAGATAGCGCCCTGCGAATCGGAGTGAATCATCAAGAGAACCCCGAGCTCTGCCTCCACACCTTCCTGAGGGCTTACCGTCAAACCCCCCACAGCACCACGGGGTGTGCCCCGGCGGCTTTGCTCTTCAGTTCGCCACCCAGAGACTGTTTACCGGCAGGTAAAGGATGGCATCCTGCTGTCTTGGACATATCCAGGACGCAGGAGAAAAGAGAAATGACTAACGCTAAGGCTAGCGCTAACAGGAGGGCGAAGCGTCCCGACCTGCAAGTAGGAGATAAGGACCGCCACCCAGGATGGAAGTTTCGCACCCTGTTTGATCCTGATGTTTGGAAGGTGGAGAGCGTTGTAGGGACCATGGTGAAAGCCGCGAGAGGAAGACGGCAGGTGACAAGGAACGTGTCGTGGTTCTGGAATGTGGTGCCCTCGGAGGAGGGTGTTGGCGCAGAAGGCAGAGAGGAGGAAGAATGCAGAGAGTTTGAAACCGGAGACGGTTTGCAGTCAGGTCGGTCGACAGAAGTCACGAAGAACTGAGGCGCTGCGCCGCGATGTCCCGGTAAGGGTCTGTTCCCCAGACATGCAGCCAGCAGGGAGGTCTGAGCCCCGAGATGGACGGACCAGGTACCACCCGCGGCCGAACCCCAATCCCAGCCAGCGGCTGAAGGACTTCCTGTGCTGAAGAGGACTGTCGATGTCATATCTCTCTCTCTCTCCGTTTTTCTACTTGGTTTTGTGTGATTTGTATTTTGTTTGGGTGCTGGTAGTGACGTACTAAAACCAGGGCGGGATGTAGTGAGCCTCCCGGGCGCTACCCTGCTCACTGCCCCACTCCGTGACTTGGTACGGTGTCCGGAGTAAGGGGCTACATAATAAACGGAGGCGGGACCCGCGAGATCTTTCTCCTCCCAGCAAAAGTACCTGCCGGTGTGTGCGTCTTGATTTCCAGCGCTGGGGCGACACGTGGGCTGCAGGCCGAGACCCGAGCCCTGCCTGCGCCCTCTACAGCAGGGACTTACCCAGGATAATGACCATTCTGCAGCCAGCCACGGTATGTGCTCTGAGGACTCCATCCAGGAGTGGCATATGAGCAATGCATAGGAATAGCATTATACAACTGGGCACAGTGCGTGGTCTATACATCAACCAGGTGCAAAAGAGGCGCGCCCAATAGTCGGGCGTGGCTTCGAAGCCCACTAGGTATAACTGAGCAGTGGTCCCACAGTGGCAGGGATGCGCACCCTAACTTATATCTGGAACACCAGAGATTATGTGTGTGTTTTAAAGGGAAGTAGTACGGAGGGGTTTGGGTTGGATGAGCAGAAGGAGAGAAGAGCTGGGGAAGAATGACCAACATCGAACGGGTCCTGGTTCTAAGTGCTAAACAGCCCCAACAGGGAAAATGTCACAGAAATGCGCTGTAAATCTCTTCTCCGGGCTGTGAGTATTGGGGAAGAAGTTATAAGAAGGGCGGGCGAGGCCAGTAAGGTAGGTGGGAGAGGATGTGCATGACTCCGGAGCGGGAGAGAGAGGCGATGCCCTAACTTGGGCAGGGAGGCAGCTGGAAAGGGGCAGAACAATGGTAAAGACCAACAAAGGAGAAATTAAAAACGGTATACAAAAAGGAAACAACGAACCGTAAAACTGTGGTGTACACCGTCGTCCTAAAGCCCCAGAGAGCTTCAGGGTGCAGACAACTCAGAGGAAATGTCATAAATATTGCAAAATAATTCTAAATGCCTCTGCACAATTGGGTTACCAAAGGAGTAAGAATGCCAGCCTCCAGCACAGTCAAGCAGTCATGGGTGTCGGGTGGCACGCACTCACTCAGGGTTGGGTTGAAAGACATAGGCGAGGACCTGTGATTCGTTTCTCACCCACTTGGCACCCTTTCCCCCAGAAGGCCCTGTGCATTACCAATGCCCTGTCCTGCTTCCTTTCCCTCGCCCAGCCACGTCTCTTATCTCTTACCTTTTGTCACCACCTGACGCTTCTGCCCCTTTCATTCTCCACTCGCAGGACCCTCTGGGGGGGCTATGCCGAGAGACCGGGGCTGTAATGCAAATCATGGGGGGTTCTGGCAAAAGTAGTGGAGGAGGCGGTAAAATGTCAGGTTGGCGCCCGCTTCACATATGCAAGGCCTTGAAAAGTCTTGCTGCACAAGAGGAACCATCGAGATGTCGACGTGAGAGAAAGTGCAAAACGGTGCCAGTAAAGTTGGAGTCTCTATTCGTAAATGTACATACAGAGCCCCGCCGGCCGTCGCTGCCCTCTTAGCTCCTCTCGCTGGCACACACCACTCATGCGCTACCACTCACGTTCTACCACTCACGCTCTGCCACTCACGCGCTACTACTCACGATACCAATCAAGCGCTGCCACTCACGCGCTACTACTCACGATGCCGCTCACGCGCTGCCACTCACAATCTTCTCTCACGCGGCCATTCTACAGGGCAGCACGGAGCAGCGGAGGACCGACGGGCAACACAGCACACTTTCTTCCTTCCCTTTTTTTTTTTACAAAATATTAAATAACCATAAAATATGATCAAATAATACATTGAAGCATCAAAAATATAACAACAAATGATCAAGCAGTAATAATATGGATGAGAAAAATATTATGGCAATATACAATCATACTTTTTGGGAGTCATGCGAGTTCTCACACAACGTCCCTTGTTAGTTACTATGAGAAGTGGATATGGTGGGAGAAATAGATGAACCATCAGACTATTCAATTCTCCTTCCAACAGGGTTCTCACTTCTCACCTGCGACCCTGCAGCTAAATCAGAAAAACAATGACCCAACAGTCTTTGTCCAGCAGGAGAATCACACCTCACAGGTTCACCCACATACTTTGATACCCTGCTCAAATTCCAGACAATACCAGTCTGCACTCTCACAGCACCATTCAACACTTCTACAATACACAGGGGTCCCAACCATTTCCCCAGTTGTCCATCCTCCTTCCTAGTGGTTTGACCCTAACCATCTGACCAACACAATGCTTAATTTGTAAATAAAAAGGTGCAGGTGCTCAAAGCCCTCCTCTCAAACACCCGGCTGCTTCAATTAAATGTGTGAACATGGAATACTGAGGCGGCGTAATCCCGAAGCTATCTCGGCCTCGTCAATCCATATAAGCCACTCCCTGCCCCTCCAGCTCACTGTTGCAGCTTTCTACTTTCTCCCTTTGTGACGCTTTTTCGTTTTTCCCTTCATTCGTCTTTCCCATATGTGTCCTTTGCTCGCAGCAAATGCTTGAGACAGAAGAATAAGTCCCGGCCCTCAAAAATAAGTGCCGGTGCTCAGCACCGGAAACAACAAGCACAAATTAAGCACTGGGTCAACACTGAAATCACTGTGACCCACTCTGCCTCTAGATTGGGCAATCGCATCTCCAGTCCTATCCCCTCTCGCTCGCACACACCACTCACGCGCTCCCCTTCGCGTCCTCACACGCGGCCATTCTAAAGAGCAGCACGAGGCAGCGGAGGGCTGGTGTGCAACACAACAGGAACCAACCCTAGAGTCAAATAACACGTTCCTAAAACAACCTCCGGGAGGCCCCTCCAATCCCAACGAGCACATTCCCCTGCCTTCAATGTATTTCAAAACCAAATGAAAGATGGGCAGCCTCAAATATTTTTTATAAACAATATTGTTTTTTCTTATTACAGCGTATGGCAGCGTAAAACATACTGCAATGTGTACATTATTCATGTATTAAAGTGTGCAGTGAGATGACAGTGTGGACTAGCAAACATTATTATCCAATCTTTATCAAATATGTCAAAATAATATTCATCAATTGTGTTAAGTACTTCCATTAACCCATTTTGCATTTGAAATTAATACAGTTGATTAATATTAATCCAACATCCGCATAGCAAGAACATAGAAACTGCAACCTAGGAAACTGCAAGAGAAGCCACTACGATTGCCGACAAAAGCAAGGCATAATTGGTCATTCTCCTAGACCTCTGTACAGAGGTTACACCATCGACCATGTGACTCACAATACCTCATAGGCAGGCAAGCGAGTAAACACATCCCATGATTCTGTTTCGCACACAGCCAAGCTCACCATTTGTAAAATGACGAGGCCATATCCTCCCTATGCCGAGGACCATCATGCCTGCCAGTTCACACGATGCCACAGTGTGTCACACGATTTTGGCTCCCTTCACGCGGTCACCCTGTGAGGGGCTAAAATCAAACATTGGCAGGCACGGTAAGCTGGAAACCACCAGCTCGTCTTTTGCGGCTGTAAGCAGCCGATGTCCAGTACCACCGCAGGACATCAGCGACAACCTCAGCGACTCCCTTTTTTGTTCGTTTTTTGTTTTTTTCACACGGTGAAATATATTTACAGGCTGGCAGGTCTGTACAATGTGAGGTAGATGTTCATGGCCAGGATTAGGTTTTTACCAATTTCTAATCAGTTTTAGGCCTTTCTGAGACAAAAAGTGCTAAACTTTAAGTACTTTGGCTTTTTTGTGTATTGTTCAGGTTGTTCCTGTGGTCTAGTGCTTGTGGTCTCCTGGCTATATTGCTAACTTTAGAACCTCAGGACCTGGGTGTAAAAGCCGTTCTAGGCACTTGATGGAATATACTGTGATTCTCAGTATTTTCAGGTTTGTTTAGAGTATGGTGGGTGACCGGTAGGAATCTCAAAGCCTCCTGCGACAAAGTCAGTGCAGAGGCAGCATTGAAGTAGAGCATTTTATAGAGTAAAACCGCTTTACCTCCATGCCTCGAGCCACACTTAGGAATGTGAAAGTAACATCTGCAAACCCAGTACTAGTCTATATTCTGAATGCTAAGGCTCCCATCAAACATGCCTATGATACATGGCTCATGCCTGTCCTCCCACAAATGGGACGCTGTAGAGCGACGTTACTCAAAGTACGGCCCGCGGGCCGCCAGCGGCCCCACGGACCTACCTTGGCGGCCCGCGGACACGTACAGGAAACGCCATATAATAATGGCCGCAGTATATAAACATAGAAGAGGGCCGCGGGAGCATGCGCAATCGTGGCTTCTTTGCGCATGCTCCCGTGGCCCTCCTCTATGTTTACCTACGGCGGCCATTATTTATGGTGTTTCCATGACGATCCTGGAAGCCAAAGCCTCATAAAAGTCAGCGCTTGCAGCTAACTTTTACGGGGCTTTTTCGTCTGCTTCCTGTCACCGGCTCCACGTCTGCTGCCCGTCTGCCTGCCTGCCGTTCTACATTTGTGGCATCTTTACAGTGCTTTATTGAGGCAGGTAAGGCTCTTTGGTTATTTATTTATTTGTTTTTAATGTATTGTGTGTGTTACTGGGGTAGGGGTGAGAGCAGATTGCGCTGTGTGTGTGCGCTGTGTGTGTTTGTTACTGGGGTAGGGGTGAGAGCAGATGGCGCTGTGTGTGTGTTACTGGGGTAGGGGTGAGAGCAGATGGCGCTGTGTGTGTGCGCTGTGTGTGTGTTACTGGGGTAGGGGTGAGAGCAGATTGCGCTGTGTGTGTGTGTTACTGGGGTAGGGGTGAGAGCAGATGGCGCTATGTGTGTTACTGGGGTAGGGGTGAGAGCAGATGGCGCTGTGTGCAGATGGCGCTGTGTGCAGATGCCGCTGTGTGTGTTACTTGGGTAGCGGTGAGAGCAGATGGCGCTGTGTGCAGATGGCGCTGTGTGTGTATGTAATGTTTTGAAAAAGGGGGCGCGGTGGTTGTGCCCCCTATAAGCCCCACCCCCCTCCACCCCCGCTGTCACTTCAGTGCGGCCCTCGGCCGCAAACCATACTGCAATTTTGGCCCCTGAGAAAAAGTTTGTGAGTACCCATGCTGTAGAGGATAGCTTTGAAACACAAAGGCAGCCTTGCCACGCCCTGAACTCCCCTCTCATGCCAGCAACACCTACAAAATGATAAGACTCGTCATAAAGGTCCAAAGCGTTATTAACAGCAACTACAAAATACCAACATGCTACTCCACCAAGCCCAGGCAAAGCCTTTCTTGAGCATTTCATCACATTGCTCACAGAACTCTTCCTCATCTCCATCCATCAGCAAGTCTCTCGTATCTAGATAGAGGGCAACTAAAGCCTCTTATCCTGAGAATTCTCAGATACATGTTTGATCACACCTCAAACATCAAAGGCCACAGGAGACCCACAAACATCAAAGGCCACAGGAGATCATCAAAGGCCACAGGAGACCCACAAACATCAAAGGCCACAGGAGGCCATCAAGCATCACAGGCCACAGTGCTGACATCATCTTCTAGCTTATAACCCGTTATCTTTTCATCATCACATTATACAGTTATGATCATTGCTGGAATATACCCTCCTTCTTCAGGAAGGCATTAACAATGTTTTTGCATTTGAATTGATATCTCATCTTCACACTTTTCTACGACATCGCCCATAAGTCTTTAAACTCGCCCAGTAGTTCTGGATTCTTGCCCTCCTACCGACTCATCATTTCCTTTTCACTTATTTCGTTGTGATATATGTTTTCCTTTGTGTTGCTTTACAATGCTTCTAAATAGTCAGGCCCTCACCCACCTAAGTCACGTGGTCGGCATCCTAGGAAAACCGAGCTGCTTTGTTACAAGTGCTTAATTGCAAAACATAAAAACAGTTTAAAAACAAAAGAAACGAAATAATAAATGAATAAAATAAACATGTTTAGGGTTCTATATTTTTTTTCCTTATCTGTCAGTGCTCCCGCATGCTGCCTTTATTCCAACTCATGTTCTCTTTCTTCCACTAACCTTCCACACTCTTCAGCTGCCCCTTACTGGTTCTTTCTCATCCCTTCATTTTCCATTTCCACAGTTTTTCTACCTTTCCCTTCATCCTCCTTTTTCACTTTGTCATATTTCTCTCTCTCTTGCTGTGGGCCTGTTGACAAAAACAAGCCCTCGTCTCCAAAATTACTGCCAGTTCCCATGACTGCAACCACAATCACGAGTGAAGCATTGCCTGGTCCCCTCCCTGCCACAAAGCGACTTGAAGCGCTAAGTCAAAGCAAGCCCACAACCGTAAAAGCCTTCTTGTTTTGGGGAAGGCCGCCACAGGCCCCGAGTGCCAAATACCCGAGAGTCACATCCCAGGGGGTAAGCTGTTCTCCTAGCCACGGTGCTCCACCCTCACATAGGGACATAACAAAGCACTTCTTAAAAAAAATCAGTCCTTACCTTGTTCAGGTAACCAAGACTGCGTTGCTTCTCCAGCAGCAACTCCTACAAAGACAAGTTCAACATCATGGACAGAACATAAATGGTTCTGGTGCAGCCCTAGCAACCCGCATTGTGACACGGAATGACCTCACCAGATGTCATCTTAAAAGAGACTGATTGTTAGGTCTTTCCTACAGACAGCTTTTGTTGTCTGTTGTTGAAGACCTATTGTAGATATATATATATATATATTTATTATATACACACTAGTGGCGGTGGCCACTAGGAAGTTATAGTTAGGACCTTTTTTTTCCATAGATGGAGCATTTTTTTTTGCCAATAACTTTGGTGCCATTTGATGAATCTTCACAAAATGTTCAAAACTTATACTCTGGTCAGTTCAGCTTCTGTCTTGAACGCTTCGTGGTGATCCATAAAGTGGAGGCCTAGAAAAAGGGGGGGTCACAAAACACTTTTTCCCTATTCTACATCAAAAGGATGTTTCTAATTATGGAACATGACTACAGCCCAAACCCCTGAATGGAATTACACCAAATTTGGCAGAAAGCTAGCTCTTGGTCCATAAAGCACGCTTTTTTTGATTTGTGTAATTCCGTTCTGCAGATATTAGAGTTTAAAAAATATAGATATATAGGCACGTGGATCTTCCTCGGATTCGGACCCTTAGATCCTGGTCAGGATCCGCAGATCTAAGGAAAAAAGGAAGGCCCTGATTGGCTGGCCACAACCTGACTGAAAAGTTGCTGCCGCAGTTTTGTATGTCGCATCAGCCTCTGGTGGGAAAAGAAGAGTGCAAAAACACATAAGAGGTCAGGATACAGGTGTCCTGATCTCATAGGACACATAGAGGGGCCTATTAGGGAACCCTCATGGGCAAAAAATTGCACACTTATATTTTTTTCGTCGGGTTCACGGATCCATGGGTGGATCAACGGATTTGTGGACCAGAGAAAAACTGGAGAAAAAATAACACCCACTGCGGCTGTACGCAGCTTGGGTTTAGGTGCATGCAGGAAGGTTGACCGCTGGACAACCCCTGCTGCGCACAGGCAAAGGGCATGTGTGCTAAAAAAAATCTGTGCATGCTAAAAAAACCATATAAATTAACTGAACAAAAACAAAGTTTACAGGGACATTGTATATAAGTTCTGAATTTCCTTGCACAAAGCCATAGAAATTCAGCAGTTATAGTTATGGTTAACTCACGTAACTATAACTCGTGCATTAAGGTAACTTTAACCTGCGCCTTCACCATGAACAGCTAATTAATCCACATATTACATCATTGATTACACCTTCTATGGCATCATTGATATTATTACTGCAACATTTGCAATAAAATTATTGATGAGAAAACTGTGCATGACAGGGGCTCAAGTTGTAGTTACTTTAGGGCACGAGTTATAGTAATTCAGAACTTAACTATAACATCATGTAACTTTAGTTTTTTTGGTGAAATATATATATATATATATATATATATACACACATATATATATATATATATATATATATATAGCCACAAACTTGTTTCTCCTGCTGCCAGTTCCTTCTCAATGGTCCTCTTGCAAGAAGCAACCACAGCCACAGCATCTTCATCAGTGAAACTTTTCATTGGTGAAAAGGCAACCAAACACCAACACATTTCTTCAGGGATGGCGTCCCCTTGATCACATGTTGACCATCAATCAGTGAATCGTACACACATTAAATCACATCTCAGTGCTCCTAGTGCTAAACACAGAAAGCGGACTTCGGACTGTGGAGTCCTGAAAATGTTTCATTACTGTTATCGGCCATTTTGTTGATTTTAATCTTTAAGCTGGTTTCACATTTTTACACATTACATTTTTAGAATCTTGCTGATGGACTAAGGATTTTTGATGTGAGCAACAAGGGCCATGGGTTAAATATCTACAACCACTTTAGTGTTATGATGACTGAGCAAAAGAGCTATTGTATCCTTTTATGGAAGTATAACATGATGGTTGCCCATGTGGTAGAACTTAATGAGAATGGAAATTAAAATGGCTGATTTCCTCTACCATATGACTTGGTTACATCGGGATATAGAGGACGATAATGACAGAATATTGATTATTTGCCCACTTGGGCTAGTTTGTGTACCCATGTTTCCTAAAGGACAGGGGCTTCAGACATGAGTCAAGAGCAAACATAGGAAGAGGTCACCACTATGGTAACAAATATAGTACTGAAAAGATTTATGGTTTAGTTTGAAATGACGGCCATGTAACCAATGTATGCCGATGAAATGTTACTGGTTTATTTTTGAGTTATTTGTTTGAAGTTCCTTTGATGACAAAGAATCTTGATTTATTAGTTACTCGGGGACTTCGTCAGTACCTAGTGCACTATGGCCATGACAGTATTAAGGTTGGGCTAACTAGAGTTCGGCTTTGATGTCTTTCATGGGAAACACGTTTGGGGATTCCTGACATTTGTATAGCCTGCTAGAATTGGAACATGTAAGTGGTACACAACCATGATGGTTCATAGAAGTTCACATAGAAAGCTCCAGTTTTGTGATTTCACAATTTGCCCAGATTGTAATATTATATTTGAACGGAAAGGGTCACGACCTATTATGTGCAACATTGTTTGAAAATGGCCGATACTAGTAATGAAATGTGTTCAGGGCTCCACAGTCTGAAGCTGCTTTCTATGTTTAGCACTGTGAGCACTGAAATGTGATTTAAAGGGTCTATAATTCACTGATGGCTGACCCGTGATCAAGGGGACGGCGTTGCCGAAGCGCATCGGGTGTTTGGTTGGCATTTAACCAATAAAACGGTTTGTGATGAAAGCACTGTGGCCGCGATTGTTTCTTGCAAGAGGACCTTTGAGAAGGAACTGGCAGCAGGAGAAACGAATTTGTGGAGTGAAGGGGGTCGCTACCCCAACGTGGCCTACTGCGCTTTGGCTGGGACAACAAGTGAAGTTCTCCACAAGTTGACAAAGGTCAAACACGGCACTTCCAGGAATCCTTTAGTTTCTTCTTTATTCATTAAATAACAATCAATGTACCCAACGCCTGTTGTTGCCGCACCTTTCTAAAAATTCGCTTTAGCGCAGATTTTATTTATTTATCTCTCCACGTTTGTCCACCATCTCTGACCTGTAAATTAAAAAAAAAACTGTCTGACACATCATAACGTATGCATGTGCATGCAGGTTGACGAAAGCGCTGGTATACGTCATTATCAACAAAACAAAGTAAACTCTCATCATCCAAGCAAACAAAACATTACCGTACCCTTTTTTTCCCTTTTTTGAATGGGGTTTTGGGGGAGAGATTTTTGAAGGAATTTGAGATCCACGCAAACTTTTCCTTGAATAAAGCCTTCTTGACTTGGAACTATGCATGTTTAATGCTGATATATTCATCTGGAAGACTGAGCATCATTTGGAATAGGAGGATCCTAGAGGGCTATATAGAACCTGTGGCCAACCCTCCCTCACCCTAGCTGAATCTTCCGCAGCTCTCAACACCCCTGAAAGAAACAGATTCCTTTCTCACTGCACAAAACCAATGACAACCTTCACCCTCCTCTCCAGGCTATCCACAGGTCTCAATGAGGGCCAGCATGCTTATGACAAGACACTGTAAGTGTTGCTCAACTCCGAAATGTATGGCCTATCTCCTTGTGGGACAGAACTCGCCCCCTAATCCTTAGGTAAATGGCCCCGGCCAGCCACAACAGCACTACCTCTCCTCTCTGTAGCTTTCCATACCATTAACATCTACGTACTAATTGGTTGCCTAGCAACGGCTTTACTGAATTATGTTCATGTCTTATTCTGGGTAACCTCTTCACTGACCAGAATTGTGCCCTTTTCTCTCTAAAACTAGCACCATTAACTCCTTCGTGCCCTACGACTTGCCTAGCTTATTAATCCTTTTTAGTGGCCCTCGTTGCAACCTAGAGGAGGGTGCTGGATGAATTCTCCGAACACCCACCATCCTGAAGCATGACCAGCAATGGATGCACTCACACTGGGTCGGCCTTAATGATGTAAATGCCGTAATCCTTCTCTTGTAGCCTGTGCACCCGACATCGATGCCCTTCTATTGGCCAGACACCGGAATCCTCGCCACCAGTACAAAAGATGCACAACTGGGGTCACAGTTCTCCTTCAGATTAGTAGTAAATAAAGATATCAAGAATGGGCTATTCAATCATAATCTACTATGAGACAGGCTCCTACTATATGGGACTTCCACCCACAACAACCACGGAAACTGCAGATGGCCACAAAACATGCAGCTAATCTGCCATCACCACAACCACATTATGCCGACAATGAAAAACTAAATTAGTGCCAACCAATGAAAGATCAGAGTTTAGGACTCTGAATGCAGAGCATAGCTGGTTGAACAGCTGCTCTCTGGTCTACCTGTCCAAGGTCTTCCAATTTTTCTCTATTCAGCTTTCTGAACCTTCTATCCATCCGCAGAGGCGTATATGTTGGTAGATAATCAATCCATGTTTATTGATCAACCCTCTGAACTTTTTGCAGACCTGAGAAGTAAAGACTCTCCCTCTTCTATATCAACTATGGGTTTTTTTGCGGTCTAATCTGCCATCCTACAAAATAATCAATCGTTGGTCGAAGGCACCTAAGACTGGCCCCTTCCAAGAGGACACGTGCCAGGCATAGGTGCACAGGGCTAAACTTTCTCTCTCTGTTCAAGGTTTTAGCAACCCATTAGTAAGATCAATTACAATTACCAAGCACAACTATCAGACCCAATAGAAAAAAGAAAAAAATTCTCTGACATCCAAAAAGAACTCGTCATGGGTCGTGCACAGAATCTGCACTGATTCTTACATGGGATGTCTTTAAGAATATGGTGCAATCAAACAGAGTAGTGTAATTACTTCTACTATATTTTTCCGTCACTTTGATATGGTCCATCATCCTACTTTGCAGCAGAGACGGTATTCTATACAGGTACAAGTTTCCTTTGTTCTCTGGAATGCCTCCTTCCTCACTAACAAATTGCTTGTACTATCACTGCCACCATTCTTCTGCACTCCTTCCCCCAACGGTCCATGATCCACAACATGTACGATTGCCTTCCCCCGTCTTCTACCTTAAGCCACTACAGGAGCTCATCTCCTTCTTCAACCTTAACTGGTGCAGTCATGCTGATGGCATACAAATTATGCTAAAACCTGAAAACCCACCTGCTCTCAATTACTTTGCCATCTTTGGTCAATGCCACCTAGCTGTAGACCTTTGGATGCTAAAGAATCACTTCTATTGAAGACAGCAAAAATTACATACTACTCGGAGGTAAATAAACTACCTAATACCGGTCCAAAATCTGGCCTTAGGAGCTTGGCCCACCTCCTTACCCATCACGGGATCTTAGTGTGATCACAAGACAAATCTCTTCCTGATTCTCTCGTGAATCAAGTTACAAGGGGATCAATTTACATTATGAGGTCCTTAAGTCAAGTTTTCATTATCTCTGTTTCTATCAACGGTTACAGGCCATCATCAACCTAATAGTTTCCCATCTTGATTATGCCAACAGCCTATAACTCATAACATCCCTTCAAGTAATTCAGAATCTTCGGGGAATCCAGAACTCAGTTGTGAGACAACTTCTTAGCCCTAAAATTTGATCTTATATGTCACCTGTAGTTCAATCTCTGCATTGACTGCCAGTAGCTAGATGTATGATTTTTCATTCACTTTGTAGAGCTCATTTTGCCGTCTATGGCTCAGTACCTACCTTCCTACAGCACAATCTCCACATAAACGAAGACTCTTTGATCTAGGCTGACTCCACTCCTGGCCATAACTTCCTTCAAAAACTCCTGTACCCGTTGAAACTCGTTCTCGGTACAAATCGCTAAGATATGGGACTCACGCTGCTAGAATATGAAGCCCATATTTATACTTTATCAGCAACGCATTTGCGTCATTTTTTGATGCAAAAGCGCTGCAAACTTACAAAATACAATTGTATTTTGTAAGTTTGTGCCGCTTTTGCGTCAAAAAGCGGTGCAAATGCAGTGCTAAAAAAGTATAAATATGTGCCTGAATATTTTTAAAAGCATCTGAAATTCTGGGGAGCATTAAAACTCCAGGCCTTCCTACGTGAATAGACACTGTTGTTCCGTTCTTAAATAAATAAAATGACAGGTATCCAGATGCATGACAGAGTCTGTTTCTCACGCTATTCTTCAACATGTTATACTTATGCGCAGTGACACTGCTTACAATGTTTAGAGCATATCTCTAAATCTCAGGTACCTAATCAAAGGTCTTCTATGTAGAACTAGCTACAAAAATCACCCTGTTCAACCATGCACACCTAAATGGCGCACAGGAACCCAACGCAAATCCGAGCGCTAGATACCCACATCAGGGGTTTGAAGCGCTAAACAAGTGTGACAGCACAATACAACACACAAACAGGACTGCACATTCAGACCTCCCTGGGATCATGGTGAATCCATGATATGGTTTGCATGTGCTTTATTTGTAAAATAATGAGTGCCGGCTCCTCAGAAGCCAGCAGCTGGTGCAATTAAGGGACTCTTTTAGAAAGAAATGACGCAGCATGGCGCTACAAGCCAGATTGCTGTGCCACGCTGTGTCTTTTTGAAAGTACAGGAATGCGTCATAATCACAGAAATACAACGCATCCCTGCACTTTCCTCTGTGCTGGCACACAAAATCCTGTGTAGCGTCAACGCAGGCACCCTTGCGCCATAGTGCAAGTGTGTCTGTGTTGCAAGGATGATTATTTATGTGCAGGAAAGGACACCTTCCTGCACATAAACAATCGTTAATGCCATTTTCCTCTTTCTATGTGTGCTGCAGAGCACAGCACACCTAGAAAGAGGAAAAAACGGAGAGAAATAATGTTATTTCTCCCCTTGCACCACTTAAACCCACCCCTGAGGTGGCATAGGAATCTGACGCATCCCCAGCCTTGTAAATATGGGAATGTGTCAGATTCCATGAGTGTTGTGTCGAATGACCCACAGCAAAATCCATGGAACACCTCTTTCACGCACAGTTCTGCATGAAAGGGGACTATATACACAAGTCAGCGAAAAGCCTATGCAAGGTGGCTTTGCGTACCCTTGTAAATATGTGCAAGCACGCTGTGCCACCGGAATGGTGCTGTGTCGCAGTGTGTCTCTAGGGGCTTGTAAATGAGGCCCTAAATGTCAGCGCACCAAACACCAAGGGTTCACAGCCTTAAAGCCACCCAAGGCATGGAAAATCCTCTGCCAGACGCTGCCTACCCCTTTGTCTCATTCTTGTGGATTCCTGCTTTCTCCCTTTGTGACGGTTTGCCACCTTTCTCTTCCTTCTGCTTTCCGCTTTGTGTGTTTTCCGTCTCTTGCTCTATGGAATGTCTGAAGAGGAAAAATAAGTGCTGGGCCCCAAAAATTGGCTACAGCGGCTCAAGCTAATCACTGTTCCCTGTGTTTCACTCTCTAAAGTTTGAAGTGCTTCGTTGCTGCTGAACAGGCCTTAAAGTGCTCCTAGGAAACGGCTCACAAATAAAACCACCCGAACCTCAGAGACACCCACACACACATATGCTCGCGCTCGCTCGCTCCATCTCTGTCTCTTCATCTCTCTCTCACAGAGACCAGGACATTTCCTGAGTGGTAGTTCAGTGCCTTTGCACCTGAACAGACGAGTGAGTATCTGCACTGAAGGAAGCAGGGCCAATCACTCACACGGGGTGAGCAAGAGACGCCCTACCAACTATTTCCGTTATCTGAGTTTATAAGGCATATTATTTATTAATCCTACATAAACGTCTTTACTGATCCTGAGGTGAGGGCAGGCTGACCGTGTGACATACAAATTGTTTGAAAGCCCTCGCCTGCTTCCGGCCAATGAACCGAGGGCCTTCTTTTACACAGAGCTGTGATGGCAGAGAAAAACAACAGAAACTTCTGCATTGAGAGAATCTGGCCTGCGTTACCCCAGGCCGAGTCTTGAAAGAGAAAACAACAGTCCCACAGGTCCTTGGCAATTAGAGGCATACAAAGAACTCCTTGCGTGTCCGACAAATGCCACAGGAGCTCCAGCAATACAGAGGCATCCCCGCCGCAGACATGGGAGTGTCAGGGTACCAACCTGCAGGAAACAGGTATTAGTCAGAAAACAGAGACCACAAACAGGCCCTCAACCCAGTCCTCCAAAGAGAAGTGTTGATTTTTTATGAAAAGCTAAATAATAAACTTAAAAACAGCAAAACAGACCATCAAACAGATCAGTGGGAAGCCCTTGCATGATACAAGCAGCATTGACCACGCTGGTAGGTATGACACTGGCACATGAGCACTGAAATAGCAATAAAATAAATGGTAGCTGAAAGTTCTAGGCAATTACATAAAAAGGATGGTTTGCTTTGTGTATACAATCCTTGGACAAACTAACGAGTTAAGGGGCTGACTTACTGCTGGGCAGGGGGTACTCCAATACCCGGCAACAGAGTACCATCTCCTCCAGTCTCATGGTCTGCCCACCCAATGTAGAAGATGGGAAGACCAACACTATGTCGATGACAGAAGCTGCCCCAGCTCTGTCGCCAACAGAGTCCTCTAACCATCTCCTCCAATCTCATGGTCCGCCCACCCAATTCAGACGAGGGCAGATCAACACGATGTTGATGGCAGAAGATGTCCCTGCTTTGTCACCAACATACTCCTTCGACAGACCAATGAAATACGGACCGTTGGAGGTAAGCCATCATGTCTGTTCAATTTAGAGTAGGGTGTCGCATGTAACTTTTCCTGTCTGTCACCGCCAGATAAAACCGGAGTTGGGGAACAGCAAAAATATAAAAATTACACCCACACCATGGGAGACATCTCTGTTGTGTGGAAGTCATTAGTTTTACTTTTTTCAAAAGCAAACTCCAGCTTTTGGAGTTTGTTTTTGAAAAAAAGTAAAACGCAGTAAAAGCTTCACAGCCTGCTGCCATGTTTGATGGAGCTGCCAATCAAACTTTTACAACATTGACAGGAACTGCCATGACAATGGTTCCTTACAATGTTAAAAATGTCTGTGAGCTGGTGGACATCCCTAAATTTAGGGGATGAGAGACCTGTCAGGGCAAGAGAGTGATTTACTCCGTCGCCCTGAGGGCTATTACTCCACCCTCTAAACCCTAAACCAGGCTCTAAATATGTGATGACACCGTTCAGATGTAAGTAACAACTCAAGTAGTCCAATGAAGGCAGAAGGATACATCCAGAAAACCACCAGAAAGCAGGTGAGAGTAAATACTTCTGTAGCTTCATCCAGATGCAATCTGAAGACAATGCTGAAGGTTCCTCAGCTGAAGGGGCCGCAAACAAAAGCCCTTAGAGTGTATGTAGAATACCAGATGTTTGGTATGGATGGTGCAAGGGCGTTACACTTCAGGCCTAAAAACAGCTCAAACACCTTCTGGATGAAGATTAGCTTAGGCACCTGCCAGACCAAAGCAAACCCCTCCACTCAGTATCAACCTTGGCCTGTAAACCCACTTCGAAGAGCAATTCAAACGATTGGTCATTATGATCAGAGCTGCTTCCCTTCAGTGACTTTTGGAACCACCACCTCCGTCGTTGCAAAGCAATCATCAAATCATTGAAGACAGGGAAATGTAGGAGAAATGACAGAATACCAGTGGACCTGCTCAGAGACAGCCATGCAGTGCGGTGAGAAATACTACCTAAATGCAAGGACAGCCTAGTCAGTATTGTATTCAGAAAAGGGACTTCGGTCTCTATCATCCAATATCCAGTATCGAAAAACTAGTAAAATTGTTCAGCAATTACATGTGCTCCTGGTAGAAAACTAGGCACCAAAAGGAATTGTCCCAGAGCTCAATTCGAAGCAGGTTACCATGAACCTAAGCTTTGCAAGAGTCCACCTAATCTTAAACTAGACCACTCAGGCCAAACCTCTCATGGCTGCCTGATTGGTATCCTTCCAGCCTGTAGAAAGCCCACTTCCTTGGAGCAAACTGTTCCAGTCATTGCTAGGAGAAGCAGTAACACCTGATTCCTGTGAAAATATTACTGGGTTGGTAGTAAGAATGGAAGTGTTGCTATAGAAACCTCCTTATCCCTAGGACAAAAACATCAGGAGAGTGTTTTAGGAACCAGGTGGCAGCTTGCTCTTTCCCCTAGCAGAAGTAATTATAATATGAAACACAGTCAATGAGTACTAAGTGCTCAAAAGTCACGTGAACCATCAGATCACAACCTCTGAACACGTGAGTAGAAGCAAACGAGATCATCAAAGTGGTGCTCAACACCTGGATTAAATATTCCTAATCTGAATTCATGTAGGCCCAGTCAATTGAATTTTTAGTAACTTTGAATGCAGATGCATGGATTTTCCTTTTTAACACTGGGATATTATTCACGTGTGGTTTTCTTTTTACTGTTTCCAGTAGTTTGCAGGAGTGTAGCTTAGTCATTGACATTTGGGGGGTGTGAGGCTTAGATATTTTCGACCCATCTGTGCTTTTAAATCACAGATTATATGTTGGCAGGGTGAACCTCCTTCCTGCTTCCAATTAGCGGATTAAAAAATAAAGGATAAAAATAAAACAAGTGACAACTTCCCTGTCGCACAAAAAGGGAGGGAAGCACATCCGTGCAGTGTAGAGTAACTTCATTTGTTTTCCCCTTCTTAGTACTGTGAGAGATGGGCAGGGCAAAGGAGTGGGCAAAAGTTTAGGCTGCCAGCTCTGCTGCTTCCAACCGAAGAAGAACATAAACACAGCCAGGGAATCCCAGGACCCAAACATCAATGTTACTAGGGAGTGTGACACCTCACACAATACCATGAAGCTCCGCCCCTCCACATCTGTATTCAATGGTATCTGTTCTTTGTTTTCAAAAGCCTTAAATACAATTGTTGTTGGGTAAGAGAGCCCAATCATTGGCTGACAGGGTTAGCATCCCTTAGCCCATATTCCATATATGATGGGGTCTAAAAGGATGTCCAAAAATAACACAAGGTGCAAAATGACTGGGGTAATACCTGATCCGTAGACTGCGGAAGTCGCTGGATGCACTTTTGCCCTCCACACCTGGACCGCCATTTCACTCCTTTAACTCAGCGTCACTTTTCTAGCTCTGACCCCCTCTGACTCTCAATCGGGGAAGTGATGGGGGTCACTGGTGTACGCTTGGAACTGCTCGTGAGGGGGCTGTTAAGCTGCAAATGAATGAGTGCGGCACCCAAAGCTCCACTCAGAAGCCTGTGGCCGGGGTTATTAAATATCAACACACCGAATACCAAGGCTCGCTCCACAAAACAGCGACCAAAAATATACCCGGTTATCATAGACTAATCTTGACTAAAAAGCCAGGTTTTTAGCTCTTTTTTAAAAGTATCAAGTGACTGAGCCATGCGAAGTTAAAGCGGTCAGGTGTTCCAAAGCTTCACAGTCAGTACAGTGAATGAGCTACCTCCGAGCTCGAAGGTAGCTCATGCACTGTACTGTTCAGTGAATGAGCTAACTCCGAGCTGGAAGACAGCTCATGCACTGTACTGTTCAGTAAATGAGCTACCTCCGAGCTCGAAGAAGGCTCATGCACTGTACTGTTCAGTGAATGAGTTACCTCCGAGCTCGATGGCAGCTCATGCATTGTACTGTTCAGTGAATGAGCTACCTCTGAGCTCGATGGCAGCTCATGCACGATGGCAGCTGATGCATTGTACTGTTCAGTAAATGAGCTACCTCCGAGCTCGAAGGTAGCTCCTGCACTGTACTGTTCAGTGAATGAGCTACCTCCGAGCTCGATGGCAGCTCATGCTCTGCACTGACGACGAAGCTTTGGAACACCTTACTGCTTAGACTTTGCATGGCTCAGTCAGTTGACAGCTTTAAATCAGAGCAAGTCCATAGAGTCCTGATGGGTTGCTAAGTCGGAAAGCAAGATGTTGCTTTGTGCATCTGGGCTACATTTGTCATCCAATGCCAGATCCCCATCAGGACATAACTCAGAGCTCATCCTCCAAGTCAGGCACTTATACCCTAGTGCTGTGCAGTGGGTAGTAGAGGGCAAGTGGGGTGGAAGAACCTTTCCAGGCTCTGCTGCTCTCCTCTGGAGTGCAGCTCAGTAAAACAATGCCTGGGAGAGGCTGATTTGTAACTGAACGGCACCGGAAGACAGTGAGAAAAATAGCTACTGGAATTAGAAAGTGCAGTACCGCCATTTCCCATTCTGTGTGGCCACAAGGCAGAGATGTCCCTAAGCTACCCACGTTACACATATTTGTATCACTCCCTACCAATCACTGTCACTGCAACGTGATGTCATTCAGAAAGACCAAGTGAAGTAAACCCATCACCAGGGCTTCTGGAAGTATACGATTCTGTGGCATGATTATGGATTTGCCACATAAACCATTATCTGGTGCATAATCTGTACATTTTAACATAAAAAATTGGTTCTAGCTCAAACGGATCAAAAGTTACTAAAAATGTGGTGATGTGTTCACATGCTGTGGAAGGCCTGGCGGGTAGATTAACTTGTCATCTTTCAGTTGCTTATTTCTGTATATTTGGTTCTTCAACTGCTGCTTATGAGGTGGCATATTTTCCAAGACACTATTAAAAGTACGAAGTAATAAAGCAATTCTATAATAAAAAATGTGCTGCATTATGCCTTACAATTTGCCTTTCCTTGCCTCATAATTTAGTCAGCTCTGCTGCATAATAGGGCGCCCCCATGCTGCATAATTCCAGTGGCCCTGATCAACCACTCTCTGACACTGAAATGGACTCCTGGTCACATAGCAAACCAATAAAGAATACTGCATCCTAGAAGCAATCAATAGCTTGGGCTGAATTACTACTGCATTGGAACCCAGATCTTACAGAGGCGAGAGAATGATGCAGGCCACCCATGCTCGCTTATGCCAAAAATCCCTTGGCAAAGTTTGTGGTACATCCGTGCAGCAGTTTTTGCTGCTGCGATGAGCAAAATGTCCTGTGGAAGCTAAGTAGAAAAACACATCTTTTTTGCCTTTCTCCCTTAACATTTTTCCCTACATGGTACTGCACGTAAATTGGCATGCCAAACCTAGGGTGCATTCATTAAGCAAGTGTAACATATACAACCACATTACATGTTATTCATTGTACATTTGATTTATTTTTTACATTTTTTAAATGCAGTAAATATCAGAGAGCTGCGTTTTTTCGAAGCAAGGATGTTTTTTTTATTGAAAACAGTGAGTGAAATACCTCACTGCATTCATTGGTGGTCAGTAGAAAAAGAAGCCAAAATGTTTAATCAAGTAGCTGAGAAGGCTGGGTTTTATTAACAAGTTTTGCTACATTGTAAACACACTCTGGGCTCTTTACGAGGTCCTGAGGGCAACTCCAAGGGGATCACTAACGCTGGGAGGCAGAACAATAAGGGATTACAAGTGGGACCCAGAGAGTTCCCTTAGAAATGAGGACTCGCCAGGGTTAGCATTAATACCAGTCTCAATTCATCCGGCAATTCCTCATTTTTTCTCAACATCTTGACTGGCTGACCCTCCATGTGAAGCACCCCAGGCCCAGTGATTTATCACGGGTCTTGAATTCTGATCCCGCTGTAGCGCTTGCTACTGCCCAAATTTGGATTAGCTGTGTGTGTGGGAGGAGGGGGAGGGGGGGGGGGGGTTGATAATGAGGCCCTCTTTAGAAGTGGGAGATGTTTCAAGCTGCTGTCGGCGAGGCATTAAGAGTGTTCAGGTGGTGTTTACCTCTCGTGAAGTGCCACGAGGCTGTCATTATCTAAATGCGCTGTCATGCTTAGATGGAAACTGGGCTGAAACTAGACCTATTGAATGAAAATCGTGTCTCCAATGATGTTGTCATGTCTGTGAAATAGCACATTTCTGTTACTGACAGGTTTTGAAAGTTTGGTATCACACTGTGTGTTTGTGATCACCAAGCGACTCAGAAAAATATTCGAAAAAAGATGACATTCGCTAAACTGCAGTTTAGAAAATGAGTAAATGTTCAGGCATGGAATTTAAGGACAAATGAGGTGAGCCAGGATAGCACTTAGAGAAGATTAAAATGGCTGTTTGCACGTGCTCAGATAAGAGATGGTTTTTGCTCAGAGCTATTAAGGCCTGGCGGCAGCAGTCAGTCTCAGTAACTCTTTCAGAAGCTGACTGCAGGGCAATCCCTCATACACACAGCAATGAAATGGATTACTCATGCTCTGGGCCTGATTAGGAGTTAAGCAGTGTATTCCAACCCCTGAGTTAACCCCGATGTACTCTGAATTACGAGTTGGCGGGCTTTTAACCCTCTGATAATTATCCGATGCGTTAGTAGCTCAACCTTCAGAAAAGCATGCGGTGCTTACCATATCATGCCGAATATTAAAATCTGCATATTATTCTTTAATAACTCATAATAGGTGTCATTATGCACCCGATAAATATCGTACCCAGTGGTATTGTCAGGTGCGATAAGTAGCACCCAAACTGGTAATCAAGCCCCCTGTCTCCAGGTGTTTCTTACGGCACAAGACCTCAGTGGATCACAGGAAGAGCCCTTCTCATAGGACTTCCATGGGACAGGCAGTCCATGCCAGCCAGAGCGCAGCACAACACCCCCTAGTACATACATGTATGAGTTTCATAAGGCACTACATGTCTCCTAGGCACTTCAAAGTGATGAAAGAAAATAAAAATGTGTCAATGAGCATTCTGAAAACATGAGCGGTAGAGGCCAGATGGATGCTTAGGATGAACCTACAGAAGAAACACCTTGGTCCTCACCATATCTCCAATCACTAACTGCATTTCCAGCTGTCTGGAGAGGTAAATCTTGCGAACACAGGGAACCCTTCCTTGGGGCGGCTGTGTGGAAGAACTGATCTCCTTCACCTAAGGACCTCAGAGGATTGCCAAAAAGTAGTAGAAAATGCCACAACTGTCGGTCAACTCTGTATTCTGTATTTAGAGACACTAGTGCCTCAATTTATGACTACAAGTCATCTTATTTTAGGTTGCCTCCCTCTCACTGTCCCTGCATCATATGCTCTTTTGACCATGCCATCTTAATTTCTGAGTGATCTATAGAAATAAAACCAAACCATTTTCAAATATTATGATGATGCATTCAATGGCCGTCCAGAACTGCAGAAGTTTGTCCTGATCCTCTTTTGTGTGGAGGAGGTTTTGGCCATTGCTCTTGTGTGTGTTGTTGGTGGCCTGTGTGTGAAGCAAGTTGGCATTGCTGCTGCTTGTGCTGTACCTGCTGTGTTAATGTCAACGCTTGCACTGCTACTACCCATCATATCTGCAGTGTGTATGTGGGAGGCTTGCACTTCTACTACCCATCATGTAAACTGTATGTGTGTGAAGCTTGCACTGCTACTGTCCATCATCTCTGTTGTGTGTGTGTGTGTATGTGTGTGTATGGGAACCTTGCCCTGCTACTGCTCATCATGTCTGCTGTGTGTGGGAAGCTTGCACTGCTAATACCCATCATATCTGCTGTGTGTATGTGGGAAGCTTGCACTGCTATTACCCATCATATAAGCTGTACGTGTGTGAAGCTTGCACTGCTACTGTCCATCATCTCTGTTGTGTGTGTGTGTGTGTGTGTGTGTGTATGGGAACCTTGCCCTGCTACTGCGCATCATGTCTGCTGTGTGTGGGAAGCTTGCACTGCTAATACCCATCATATCTGCTGTGTGTATGTGGGAAGCTTGCACTGATACTACCCATCAGATAAGCTGTATGTGTATGAAGCTTGCACTGCTACTGTCCATCATCTCTGTTGTGTGTGTGTGTGTATGGGAACCTTGCTCTGCTACTGCTCATCATGTCTGCTGTGTGTGGGAAGCTTGCACTGCTAATACCCATCATATCTGCTGTTTGTATGTGGGAAGCTTGCACTGCTACTACCCATCATATAAGCTGTATGTGTATGAAGCTTGCACTTCTACTGTTCTTCATGTCTGCTGTGCGTAAGTGTTTGGT
This sequence comes from Pleurodeles waltl, assembly GCF_031143425.1. Lineage (NCBI taxonomy): Eukaryota > Metazoa > Chordata > Amphibia > Caudata > Salamandridae > Pleurodeles > Pleurodeles waltl. Next base: position 51,256,073 of record NC_090443.1, read on the forward strand.
GGGGGGGAGGTTACACTGCTACTGCCCATCATACTTGCTGTGGGTGTCAGGCTTGTACTGCTACTGCCCATCATGTCTGCTATGTGTGTGTGTATGGGAAGCTTGCACTGCTACTGCCCATCATATTGGCTGTGTGTGTGTATGGGAACCTTGCACTGCTACTGCTTATCGTGTCTGCTCTGTGTGGGGGGGGGTCGGGGGGACGGCTTGCACTACTGTTAGTGATTCTGGAACAATTTTCAGAGTGAGGGTGCGGCCATTAATGTTATAACACTGAAGTCATAGGGATTGTGAAAACTTCAAGCATCACACCAAAATAAACCAGTGTAGCAAATGTGCCACATCCATTCAGCAGGAGACTGGTTGGGGAGTGGTATATAGCTGGGGGTGCACTTTGGAGCACTGGTGTGGTAGTACACTGTCATTTACAGGGAAAACATTTTCCAGGGAAATAACCACTAAATGTGCATAGATATGCAGTTTTACTGGTAAAATTATATAGCCCAAAAACGATAATGTGTGGGAATTGGGTTTGAGCGAATATTTATCATTTGCACATCACCAAGTGAAGTGCCTTGATTTATTTTGGTCCTACTAAAATCTCTGTTTCTATCACATTTCAGTATTGCCAACAATGTGCTTTATGTTTGCTTTTCCATGTTGCTGATATAATTTGAAATATGTGTATAGTTCATTTAGCAGTATTTAAATGTTATGTGTTAAAACAACTGAAATCCTACAGCCTTTCCTTTGACCTACCTCCTGTACGGCAGCAGGATTGTCACCTAAATCACTTTTACAAAATCCTCTCACTTTGCAGTTAGAGAGATAAAAGTACACACCGTTTTCGAATAAACAGCAATTTGTCAGAGGGCATAGCCTGACATTTGACCTTTTGTCTTTGACCAGGCAGTAAATGTGACATAATAAACACAAAGTTGAAAGACATCTTTATTGCTCATTCATCCTGCATGACTTATTATGGGTGTGCTGCAGCACCCCGCCTCACCCACACTTCCAGTGCCTATGACGGCTGCTGCCTATCACATCTGATGTGTGTATGTGGGAAGCTTCCACTGCTGCTGCCTGTGATGTACATACTATGTATATCTCTATAATCTATATCTATCTATCTATATATATATATATATCAACACTTCGTTTGGCAATTCCCTCTCTGCACCTGAACGCCAATGGTGCTGGAATGGGACGCGCGCCACTGCGTCTTACATAAAACACGATACCTTAAAAATCATTAAGGCAACCAGCACTCCGCGATTGGCAACCCAAAGGTTTATTTGCACAAAACAGGAACGCGTTTCGGCGTGACCGCCTTTATCAACCTGCGGGCCGCCATTTTGGCCCCCTTTACATACCCTATATGTTTGGCTATACTTAGTTCACTTAAAGCAACACCATGCATTGAAATCTAATGTGGAACTCTAATTCCGAATACAACATAAATAAATAGATGCATGATTCCATAAATCTCCGAACCACATTGTATACATACCTTATAAGAAATTAACAATATCTGAATGGAATATTAATCATCAATTGAAACTGGGTGAAAAAATCATACAGAAATTTACAAAATTTCAAATCTTGACTCTTAAATTTTAAATTATTTGAAAAAATTATATGTGACCATGAGTATTATATAGTTCATACTGAAACATCTAAAGGATCTATCTCAACATCATTAAAGTATGGCAAACCAGACGGTGCTACCATAGTCAAGTATCCATGAAAGGGGAAACATAATGTTAAAGTGTGTTAAATAATTCTGAGTTTTTCCCATCACCAAATACAAACAACTATTAAATAATAAAAATGAAAATACAAATGAAAGTAAAAATTAAAATAAACATCTTAGCTCAAATGCATATATAACTCTTCACTTGAATTTAACCCCATTGGTTCTCTTGAATCTAAGGCCAATATGTATCTGGATTCTAATTTTCTCAAATGTTTCTCCCTGTCACCTCCACGTATGTCCTTTTTTATCCCATCAATTACACTGTATTTAACCTCTTCTACACGTCCACCATGGAACTCGTGCATGTGACGGGCAACCGGGTAAGTCTCATCTTTGTTGGCTATTGCCCTGATATGTTGTAAAATCCTTTTATGTACTTGAAGTTTGGTACTTCCTACGTATAACTTTGGACAACTGCATTTCAAAATGTAGATTACATATTCACTCTTGCAGTCATATCTGCCTTTGATGGTGTGTATTGTTCTATGCGCTTGCCTAATATACATATATAAGAGCTTTCACTGCTGTCGCTTGTTCTTTACTTGCTGTGTGAATGTGAATGCTTGCACTGCTACTGGCTGCACTCTAACTGCTCTGTAGAGTAAAGGCTTGCACTGCTGTTGCTTGTTCTCTACCTGCTCTGTAGATGTGAAGGTTTGCAGTGCTGCTGCCTGTGCTGTGACTGCTCGGTAGATGTGAAGGTTTGCAATGCTGCTGCCTGTGCTGTGACTGCTCGGTAGATGTGAAAGCTTGCACCATTGCAGCCTGCACTGTGACTGCTCTGTAGATGTGAAGGCTTGCAATGCTGCTGCCTGTGCTTTGACTGCTCTGTGGATGTAAAGGCTTGCGCCACTGCTGCCTGCTCTGTGACTGCTCTGTAGAGGTGAAGGCTTGCAATCCTGTGCCTGTGCCTTGACTGCTCTGTGGATGTGGAGGCTTGAACCATTGCTGCCTGTGCTGTGACTGCTCTGTAGATGTGAAGGCTTGCACCATTGCTGCCTGTACTGTGACTGCTCTGTAGATGTGAAGGCTTGCACCATTGTTGCCTGCACTGTGACTGCTCTGTAGATGTTGATTCTTGCACTGCTGCCTGCGCCGTGCCTGCTCTGTAGATGTGAAGGCTTGCACAATTGCTGCCTGCTCTGTGACTGCTCTGTAGATGTGAAGGCTCGCACTGCTGTTCTTGTGCTGCTCTTCCTATCAATATATGGAAGTTTACACTTCTGCTGCCTGTGCTGGACTTTCAAGTGATAACTTGCAGTGCTGCTACCGCACTGAGCATATTATCTATGTGGTAGAAGAAGCATGGTTGTGCTTGTATTATACCTCCTGGGAGGTAGTTTAGGGTGCATGTGCTGCCCAGAAATAGGGAGAGAGGTCAGAAATGTGCCTTGCTGCAGTCTGTGCTGCACCTGTTGTATCTGTGAAGGAGGCTTGACCTGATGCTGCCTGTCCCTAGCGTGTAATGTGAGGATCCTTACATTGCTGCTTCCCGTGCTGCATGTTGTATGCTGGGGGGATTGCCTGTGTCCCTCTGTGTGCTGTTTCTGTTCTCTGTATGAGTGAATCTTGCACTTCCGGTGCCTGTTGCACTATTGCTGAGAGTGCAGTGTGTGTGAGGGAAACATGTACTGCTGCTGCCTATGCTGCATTTATGCTGCAAATACATACACAGTTGCTGCTGCCTGTGCTGCATTTGTGCTGCTTATGCATAGACAGTTACTGCTGCCTAAGCTGCATCTGTGCTGCACATGAATACACGGTTGCTGCTGCTTTTGTGCTGTATTTGTGCTGCACATACATGGGTGGTTGCTGCTGCCTATGCTGTACTTGTGCTGCACAATCATACATGGTTGCTGCTGCCTATGCTGTATTTGTGCTGCACATACATATACGGTTGCTGCTGCCTGTGCTGCATTTATGCTGCTCATGCATACATGGTTGCCTCTGCCTATACTGTATTTGTGCTGCTTATGCATACACGGTTACTGCTGCCTATGCTGCATTTGTGTTGCACATACATGCGTGGTTCCTGCTGCCTGTGCTGTATTTGTGCTGCACATTGTTAACCTAGAGGGGAAGCCCTGTAACTCCACTGTATCTGGGCTGAAACACGGTTGAAAATTAAGTATACAGGCGAGATAGATATATCTCAAGATATAAATCTCAAATGAGAAAACAAATTACTCACTTGGAGACACTTATTGTCTATTTTATTTTCAAAACTATTACTCTGTTCTTTCGTAGCTTTTCCCCACCACCAATCAAAAAATGTGTTTATATCTTTGACATGAACAATAAGGAAACAAACAAATGATCCACATATACAACATGCAACACAAATTGTCACAAAATTCCAACAATCAAAAATCAAAAAAGAAGAAAACAGAAAAACAAAGTTATTATGCACTGGAGTCTTTTTTTCTATACAAGCTGCTGCTCGTTTCTGGCTAGAAGTCTGCTGTAATGGAGGTAATGTCGTTGGGTATCGTTTTTGTAGGTTAATGTTGGTCCTATATGCCTTTGATAAAGTCCATTTCTTTTCTAGTCATTGGTTTATAAATTCCAAAAACATTCCTCAGAAGTCTGTATTGTCAACGCGTTTTGGCCTGTAAGGATTATCTGGCCTCTTCAGGACGTAACACTCAGTGCTTTATTTTTTTGGAATATCCAAGGATATTTATTTGTGTATATATTTTCATTGCTTAAGGGCAATTCAATATGTCGTGGCAAAAGGTCATTTGGAGACGGGCTGCCTTATGTGTTCTCACTTATTTAAAGGGCAATTAATATGTAAAATTATGAAGGCTTGCCATCTCCTGTGATTCCGCTCGGGCGTGCCGTAGTGTTTTCCGCGTGTCTCCGTATGCCCGTCTCCAAAAAATAAGGCACTGAGTGTTACGTCCTAAAGAGGCCAGATAATCCTTACAGGCCGAAACGCGTCGACAATACAGACTTCGGAGGAATGTTTTTGGAATTTATAAACCAATGCCTAGAAAAGAAATGGACGGTATCAAAGGCATATAGGACGAACATTAACCTAAAAAAACTATACCGAACGACATTACCTCCATTACAGCAGACTGCTAGCCAGAAAAGCGCAGCAGCTTGTATAGAAAAAAAGACTCCAGTGCAAAAAAACTTTGTTTTTCTGTTTTCTTCTTTTTTGATTTTTGATTGTTGGAATTTTGTGAGAATTTGGGTTGCATGTTGTATATGTGGATAATTTGTTTGTTTCCTTATTGTTCATGTCAAAGATATAAACACATTTTTTGATCGGTGGAGGGGAAAAGCTACTAAAGAACAGAGTAATAGTTTTGAAAATAAAATAGACAATAAGTGTCTCCAAGTGAGTAATTTGTTTTCTCATTTGAGATTTATATCATGAGATATATCTATCTCGCCTGTATACTTAATTTTCAACTGTATTTGTGGTGCACATGCATACATGGTTGCTACTGCCTGTGCTGTGTTTGTGATGCACAGGCATACACTGATGCTGCTGCCTGTGTTGCATTTGTGATGCACATGCATACACTGTTTCTGCTGCCTGTGCTGCATTAGTGTTGCACATACATACATGGTTCCTGCCTGTGCTGTATTTGTGCTTCACATGCATACGTGGTTGCTGCTGCCTGTACTGCATTTGTGCTGCTTATGCATACATGGTTGCTGCTGCCTGTGCTGTATTTGTGCTGCACATGCATACACTTTTGCTGCTGCCTATGCTGCATTTGTGCTGCACATGCATACATGGTTGCTGCTTCCTGTACTGCATTTGTGCTGCTTATGCCTACATGGTTGCTGCTGCCTATGCTGCATTTGTGTTGCACATACATATGCGGTTGCTGCTTCCTATGTTGCATGCATGCCGTCCATACATACATGGTTGCTGCTGCCTATGCTGCATTTGGGCTGCTTAAGCATACATGGTTGCTGCACATGGTTGCTGCTGCCTCTGCTGCATTTGTGCTGTACATACATACATGGTTGCTGCTGCCTGTGCTGCATTTATGCTGCACATACATACACAGTTGCTGCTGCCTATGCTGCGTTTGTACTGTACACACATACACGGTTGCTGCTGCCTATGCTGTATATGTGGTGCACATTCATACACTGCTGCACATACATGCACAGCTGCTGCTGCCTATGCTGCATTTGTACTGTACATACATACACGGTTGCTGCTGCCTATGCTGTATATGTGGTGCACATTCATACACTGGTGCACATACATACACGGCTGCTGCTGCCCATGCTGCATTTCTGCTGTACATGCATACATGGTTGCTGCCCCCTGTACTGCATTTGTGCTGCTTATGCATACATGGTTGCTGCTGCCTATGCTGCATTTGTGTTGCACATACATATACGGTTACTGCTGCCTATGTTGCATGCATGCTGTCCATACATACATGGTTGCTGCTGCCTATGCTGCATTTGTACTGTACATACATACACGGTTGCTGCTGCCTATGCTGTATATGTGGTGCACATTCATACACTGCTGCACATACATACACAGCTCCTGCTGCCTACGCTGTCTTTGTGCTGCAAATACATACACTGTTGTTGCTCCCTGTGCTGCATTTATTCTGCACATACATACACAGTAGCTGCTGCCTATGCTGCATTTGTACTTTACATTCATACATGGTTGCTGATGCCGATGCTGTATATGTGGTGCACATTCATACACTGCTGCACATAAATACATGGTTGCTGCTGCCTATGCTGCATTTGTGCTGTACATACATACACAGTTGCTGCTGCCTGTGCTACATTAGTGCTGCACATACATACACAATTGTTGCTCCTTATGCTGCATTTGTGCTGCACATGCATACACGATTGCTGCTGCCTATGCTGCACTTGTGCTGCTCATGCAGCATAGGTAGCAGCAACTATGTATGCATGTGCAGCACAAATGCAGCATAGGCAGCAACAATCATGTATGTATGTGCAGCACAAATGCAGGTTAGGAAGCAACAATTGTGTCTGTGTGTGCAGCACAAATGCAGTATAGGCAACAGCAACTGTGTCTGCATTTATGCTGGACATGCATACACGTTTGCTGCTTCTTATGTTGTATTTGTGCTGCACATACATACACGGTTACTGCTGCCTATACTGCATTTGTGCTGCACATACATTCACGGCTGCTACTTTTGCTGTATTTATTCTGTATGCATGTGTGTTATTGAAGTTTGCACTGCCGCCATCACCAATATAATATTTGTGTGCTATGTTCTGGAACACTGCACAATTATTTTCTGTGTTGTGCATGCTGTTTGTATGTGAGGGAAGCCAACACTGCTCTTGTTTGGTGTGTGAGGGAAGGTAGGTGGATGTGCTGCGCCTATTTTCCATGTGAGACAAGCTTGTGGTAGTGCTGTTTAGGCTGTGACTATTCTGTGTGTGAAGCTTGCACTGCTGCTACCTGTAGTGTCCTTGTTCCCTGTGCAAGGGACACATACACTGTTGTTGCTTCTGCTATACCAGTTCTCAGTCCTTAATAGGAGCCAGCTCTTTCATGACCTCCAAAGGGCCCTTCTGTTCTATTCCATTCTATTCATCAGTTTTGTGAAGCGCATGACTACCCGACATCAGGCTTCTCAGCGCTATCAGTCTGGTTGGAGTGAGGGAATTAAAAGATTGAAATAACTAAAATGAATCTGGGGAAAAGAAAAGACTTCAACTTCTTTCTGAAACTCATAAAATTGTCAGTGGTTCTTGGGCTAATTGGCAAGGAGTTCCAAAACGTAGGTGCAAGCTATGTAAAAGACCGACTTCCACTCCTTGCTCCCTTGATTTTAGGAAAAACAAGAAGTTAAAGATTTTTTGACCTAAGGTCCCTAGTGGGACGATAAGAGGTGGCCAGTTGACAAAGAACATGCAAACCTGTGCTGTATTTTGCCTGATGTATGATGCATAATGCCTTAAAATAAACTCTGCAGCTAATGGGCTGCCAATGAAGAGTTTTGAGCGATGCACCTGCTGACTGTGTTTTTTGGATACCTAACAGTATTTAGGCAGCAGCGTTCTGAATGATTTGAAGTTTTTTTTATCACTGACATTGGCCTGCCCATGTAAAGTGACTTGCTGTAATCAAGGTGAGAAAGAATCAGTCCTTGAATCACGATTCTTCGTGACTCCACCGGGAGCCATTTCAGAATCTTTCTCAGGGCCTTCAGGAGGCCGAAGCAACTGCCAGCCACCTTCTTTACCTTAGAGGCCATGGTTACCTGTTTATCCAGTATAATTCCTAAGCTCTTTACTTCCAATTTGGGGGATGGACGTTCTCCTAGGGGAGGGGACCAGATAATCCGATCCCAAAGCATTGGATTGTTACCTAGAACCAAGACCTCAGTTATCTCACCATTTAGCTTCAGGCAACTAGCTGCCATCCATTCAGACACTTTCTGTAGGCAGCTACTAAATCTCAGACAAGTAGAGTCCATATCTGGTGAGAAGATGACAATCAGCTGGGTATCATTTGCATAAGATACCATCTTACAACCAAAAGAGAATATGATATCGGATAGAGGGCGGACATATTAATTTAAAAGTGTAGGGCTCAGGGGAGATCCTTGCAGTACTCCACAATCCAGATGATGGCTAGTCGAAAGGAAAGACTCTATCTTATTGGAGCAGGGTCAAGCGGTGTGCCTGATTTAACTGAGTTTGCCACAGCAGTAACACCCACCTTGGTCAATTGCGGAAATATGGAGAGTACAGTGTTAATATTATTGGTTAGAGGTCTGTGGTCTATGTTGTCCTTATAGTCTGTTGAACCCGATAGGGCAGCATAAACGTTCCTTGCTTTTCCAAGAATGTGGTTCACAAGTGATTCACACCGCTTGGTTGATAAAGTGAGTCTAGTTTCTGGTGTATCATACTTTAAAAAGGAATTTACTATATTGTAAATCTCTGTTGAAGAATTTACGGATTGCTTGATCCTCTCTGCAAGATCCTTCTCCTCTACATTCCTGGTACAGTGATCATTCCCTTCTTGTTAACCTTTCCATTACATGGCGGCTGCTCCCTTGCCCAGTGGGCCCCTCTTTTATACTGGTGTACTGACTTGTTCTATGGCCCATTACTTTCTGGTAACTCCCTCATTTACAGAGAGCCTTCTCTCCAGCCCCATGTGGCTCATTTCCTTCAGTTACCCTTAAAACGTCATCATGGCCCTTTGCTCAGCAGGTGGCCCCGCACTCACTAAATCAACCATTACTTCTCAAGTGGTGCCTCACTCATGACCTACTAATCACAATGGGCCCTTCAGACATCAGTTGCATCTTACTCTCCTCATGGTCCCCCGTGGCTTGCACTTGCCAGGTGTCTCCTGTGCTCATCCTGTTTTCTCCCTTTGGCTCATCCAATCTGCATGCGGACTCTTTCTCCTCATTTTACCATATCACTTTTTCCTTATCCTCTCACTCATGGAGTGGGTGTGGCTGACCTGCCCTTGCCTGGTTCCCTTCACTTAGTCCATGTCCCAGTGTTCTTGTAGGCTCATAGGTAACAGGCATTGGCAAAGCCAATAGGCCTCGCCTAAGCACAGGCTGTTGGCTTTGCCAATGTGTTTTAGCCATGTTGTTCACCAGCGTGGTTGCTTGTTCAGCATGACTAAAAGTTAGTGGTGTAGAGGAGAGCGGCATGGAGTGTTGTAGAGTGAAATGGAAAAGAGTGGAGCAGAGTGCTGTAGAGTGGAGTGGCAGAGAGTGTCGTGTTTTGGAGTGGCATAGTGTGGAGTCGCAAAGAGGGGTATACACTGGAGTGGCATAGAGTATAGTAGACTGGTATAGAGTGTTGAAGTGTTGCAGAGTATGGTGGCGTAGAGTGCAGTGGCATTGAATGCAGTAGCATTGAATTCAGCAGCGAACAATGCAGCTTTGCAGAATGCAGTGGTTTAGACAAGAATGGTACATAGTAGAGTGCAGGAGTGCAGAGCAGATTGGCACAGAGTAGAGTGTACAGAGTGGAGTGGCACAGAGTAAGTAGAGTGGCTCAGATTAGAGTGGTGCTGAGTACAGTGGTGCAGACTAGAGTGCAATAGAGCATAGTGGTATAAAGTGCAGTGGCATAGAGTAGAGTGGCATTGAGTGGTGGAGAGTGGAGTGGCATAGAGTTGAGTGATGCAGAGGGCAGTGGCACAGAGTAGACTGGAGTAGCAGAGAGTGCAGTGGGGTAGAGTGCAGAGTAAAAGTGAGTGGCATAAAGTACAGTGGCATAGAGTGGTGCAGAGTAGAGTAGCATAATTAATGGAGAATGGAGTATGGTGCAGTGGCATAGAGTGCAGTGGCATACAGGGGAGTAGGGCAGAGTGGAGTAGTGCAGAGTAGAGTGCATAGAGTTCCGTGGTGGAGAGTGCAGTGTTGTGGAGTAGAGTGTCAGAGTGCAGTGGAGTAGAGTGGCATAGAAAGCAGTGGCATAGAGTACAGTGATGCAGATAGAGTGCTGTGGCATAGAGTGCAGTGCCAGAGCATGCAGTTGTGTAGAGTGCGTTAGTGTAGAGTGCAGTTGTTAAGAGCAGAGTGGCATAGAGTGGAGTGGTGCAGAGTGTAGTATGGTGACGTAGAGTGTAGTGGCATTGAACAGATTGTTCCACAGTAGAGTGAAGTGATGTAGAGTGGAGTGGTACAGGGTAGAGTGTAGTTGCATTGAGTGTCGTAAAGTGTAATGGCATCAGTAAAGTGGTGTACAGAGCAGTGGCATAGAGTGCAGAGGGGCAGAGTAGATTAGAATGCCATACAGTGGATTTGCATTGAGTGCTGGGGCATAGAGTCTAGTGTTACAGAGTAAAATGCACTGGTGTAGAGTGTCTTGGCATAGAGTGCAGTGGCGTAGAGTGCAGTGTTGTAGAGTGGTGTAGAGTACAATGGCGGAGAGTGGAGTTGTGCAGAGTCGATTAGTGTGGCCTAGACTGGAGTGGTATAGAGTGCAGTGGTGAAGAGTACAATTGTGTAAAGTAGTATGGCGAAGAGTGCATTGGCAGAGAGTAGAGTGGTACTGGGTAGAGTAGAGAGGTGTAGCATGCAGTGGCGTAGAGTGGAGTGATGCAGAGTGCGTGGAGTGGCCTTGAGTGGTGTGGTAGCACACTACGATTATAGACAATACATTTTCAACTGAAATGGCCATTACAAATGCACAGACATTACAATTTTACTAATAAAACTATACGGTGGATAGATGAACATGTGTGGAAATTGCATCACCTAGTTTAACGATTTCTTTTGATCATATTAAAGCATTTGTTTACAACACACTTCAGAAATAACAAAAAATTTGCTTCATTTGTGTTCCTAAATCTGATATTCTGAAATACTTACACAGTTCATTTAAATGTCGTTGTGTGCTAGAAATAATTGCTTTCCTACACCCAGTATCCAACAAGATAAATCCTCTCACTTTGAAGTCAGAGAAAGAAAAGTAAACAAACACCCTAAAGACAGTGCCTGATATTTGACCTCAGTCTTTGAATGCACAGCAAATGTGACGAGATAAGAACAAGATTTACAGGCCTGTTTACAGAAAGGGAGCACTCTGAAAGATACGGTAAATAAGGTTTTTGGCAAGGGAAGGTAGGAACTCAAGATGGGCAGCCTAAAACAAATAAAGACAGCAAATGAAAAGCAAGAAAATATGAGTTGCAAACCACAAAGCCAATGGCAAGCAGCGGGCAGAATACATCCCCAGAGAAGCTTTCTGAATGTCTCCAAGATCTCTTTAGCAAACCAGACAGCAGCGGTGTCTGGTAGGGTGCGGCCTAAAAAGGAGAGACACTGAATCGAGCAGCTCTGTGTAAGTGAAGAAAGCTGTAGTTTACATTCTGAAATATTCTTGGGCGGTCTGGGATATTGCAATTACTTTCCTATAGTGCTTACCAATGCTTAATTTGTAAATAAAAAGGTGCTGGTGCCCAAAGCCCTTCTCTTAAACATGCGGCTGCTGCAATTAAATGTGCGAACACGGAATACTGAGGCAGAGTAATCCTGAAGCCATCTCGGGCTTCTTCAATCCATTTAGAGCCACTCCCTGCCCCTTCAGTTCACTCTTGCAGCTTTCTGCTTTTCTCTCATTGTGACGTTTTTTCGTTTTTCTCTTCCTCTGTCTTTCCCAAACGTGTCTTTTGCTCGCAGCAAATGCTTGAGGCAGAAGACTAAGCGCCGGCCCTCAAAAATAAGTGCCGGTGCTCAGCACTGGAAACAACAAGCACAAATTAAGCACTGGTGCTTACTATTCCTGATGAGACATTGAAGCACTTTACAGTGATATGATAGGAAAGCTGCTGTCCCTCTAGACCTATGAGGTTCTCTGGGACACCTGTACCAACAGAGAGATTTGGAGGGTGTAGTGAACAGATTATGAAAGGGCAATAGTCCCTTGAAACTCAGTGCTTCCCCAATTGCCTATAGTGTTTCGTAGACTAAGACGGGGCTCTTCAGGGGTACAGAGTTAGGATTAATATTCATTACTGGCTGGATGTGTTCTGATGGATGAGCTCTTAGTGAGCTTGTGTCCTTTCAACGCTTGTAAGACCTGTTGAGGGATTTGTGGGGAGTGAAGTTGGGGCCTTCATGCAGGGGTGGGATTGGTATGCAGGAGTGTGCAATGAAATATGTAGAAAGTATGAGAAACTGTTTACTCACGTGTCCCATCAAACCTGGTTGCGATGGTGTCCAGGAAGGTGTTCTGAGGAGCAAGCAGTCCCCTCATCACAGGCATTTTAAGGGCCCTCCAACTTGGTCTCCATCCTCCTGATAACGTAAGAGGTGAGGAGCATCTGACAGCCCCTTCCTACACTCAGGCTTGAACATGTATGGGTCCTCCCATGAGGTCTCCTGATCACTGCCTTCACTTTCTCCTCTTGGTTCCCTTCAGTTTGCTGTCACTTCTGTCTGTATCAATGGGCAATCTAATCTGGTTATTTGCAAATGAATGGGCAATCTTTTTATCGTATTTTTGTTTCCAGGTTGATGATTGATCTCTATGTCCCACTTTTATTCACTGGTTAATGGCCAATATCACTGTCCTGCTATCAAGTTATCTCATCCCATCCTTATTCACTGGTTGACGGCCAAGCTCTTTCTTCTGTTCTTAGTCCTATCGTTAACCATCAGTTTCCCATCTTCTTTTTCATCATTAGTTGAAAAACAAGCTCTTCATCCCCTACTTTTTTCACTGGTTGACGACAAAGCTCACCGTCCAATTATTTTTCACTGGTTGAGGGCCTGTGTCTTTGTCCAATCATATTCCGGGATTACCGAGCAAGGTCATTGTTAAATTCATTTACATTATTTACTGGTTCGTGATCAGTTTCTCCTCTCCGTTTCTATTTACTGTTTAGGGCAGTCTCTTTGTCCATTTATTATACATTGGTTGATAACCAGCCTCTTTGTCCTATTCTTTTCAACTCGTTGACGTCCAGGTGCTTTGCTCTGTCCTTGTTCACTGGTTGGTGATCGCCCTCCCAGGTCCCGTTGCTTTTTACTCCTTAACCATCAGTGCCTTTGTCTTGTCACTATCCACTGGTAATGCCAGGCCCTGGTTCCAGTTCTTATTTACTAGTTGAAGACTGGCGTCTTTGTCCATGTGACGGATAATCTCTTTGTCCTGTTCCACCCCGCTGAGGGCCCGTCTCTTTGTCCCGCGCTCACTCTCTCTCTGTCGCAGGCCTCTCCTGCATCACTGCGCTTAGTATGTCGCTGCCAGCTGGTGCCTTTGTTTCCTCACAGGGTCCTGGGTGTCATCTCTGGTGAAGTGCCTGGAGCCCGGCTTCGATGCCCGATGGAGTTCGAAAGATCCCACTTCTTTCTGCCCCTCTGAACAGAGGGTGGCCCAGAGTTGCCCCAAATATCCTAGAGTCGGCGCCCATCGACTATCGGAGGCGTGTGAGGAGAATTCATCTCGGAGGCACCCGACAGCCCCTCCGACAAAGTAGAACCTTATCAATCGCGTGTGCCGGACACTCCCGAGACACGCCTGCCTCCTTGCCTCGACCTACCACCCCTCCAGGGAGTGTTCGCTCAGCCACCACACGTGCCAGGAGTATTAAAGTTTTGCTGCCCTCTCCACAGATGCTGTTTTCACGAGGACTGTCTGAGCTGACAGGCTCCCACACCCGTGCCGACAGCTTCCTGCCCCTTCCTCCTCGTCCCGCTCGGAGTGCGTCGTCTCGGGCGCTGTGTAGGGCCCTCCACCAGCTCCGATGTACAACTTTCATTGGTTTGACTGGCACATGCTGGCGTTTGGAGACTTCAGGGACATGGTCATGCGAACACAGTCTTTATCTCTCAGCTTGGAAGTTGTTCTGCGTGAGCTTTCCACGATATTTGCTTTGGAGATTCACCTTTTGTTGGCCCGGGATGCTTGCTCGGCTTTCCAAAAGTGTAGGGGTGTGGTGGGATCAAGTCCGTGGCACGCTGCTCGCAGAGAGCTTTCAACGACTCTTCTGGAATAAAAGCGTCGGTTTGTTGGACGCTTCTCCTCCCCGGCTCGGCTGCAGTCTTCCTTGTCAGGCACAGCATCTCTCGCTTGGGGTTACCATGGCGACGGCACCACGCCCTGCATCCTCCTGAAAGGACCGGGCCCTGGGGGGATGGAACGAGGCAGCTAAGCAGGTGCTGGCCCACTCCGCTTCTGGGATGTTCTCAGTCCCGCTACCTCCCGCACCTGCTCTGGCTCGCAGCCCGTATTGCCACAACTCGGTTGCTAGCTACCCCCAGGACCACTTTAAATTTCAACGCAATGGGACTGCCCAGGCGAGAGCAAAGCTTGAACTATATGCATAGCAAGCATGACAATAAACAGCTGGACGGGGATGGGCAAGACACAGGGGAACAGTTGTACTGACATGCCAAAAATACATCTGGAGACCATATACGAGCCCTGTGTAAACAGAAGTTCCGAGAAGCGATAGGATGTTGTAGACCTTACCCTCCAGAACTTTGAAAACATCAGAAATGGTACCCAGGCCATCCCGAGCTTGGCATGTCTTACCCTTCTCGCCGAAATAAAAAAAACTCCACAGTGAAAGACAATTTCCATGCACCCTGCCCCGCCCTCATGTGCCAAGCTGTGCAATGCGCCCTTCCCTTCAGCGTCTCGCACTATAGACTGATGGGAGGGGCCCTGTGAAGTGATGAATGCAGTAAAGCTGCACTGTCTGGTGGCATCACTATGGCACACAGGCATTCTTGGCAGGGGCAGACGGCCAGGTCAACCAGCTGCCCTTGCAACACTGAGCGCTCTGCCGTCTCCAGCTCTCCACCACAACACCTTTCCTCATGACCCCTCCCCGGTGCTAGAATCCCTTCTAAAGGATGCTCAAATCCTCAGCTGTTTTTATACCCCTCTTCCCGTCAGATCCCCTGCTCTCATACTCCTTCCTCTCGTCTCTTTACACCCCTTACATATTTAAAAGTCACCATCATATTTTCTCCCCACCCCATAATCTTTTTGTGCCAAGACTGCTGTCAAGTGTCTCCCTCTTCGTTCCTCTGCCTGCTTTTCTCTGAGGTATTTACATTTCAATCACACCCCTCGTCTACTGTGTAAACAGAACTGATATATTTAAACGTCTCCCACACACCTCTCTATCCTCCGTTGTACTTATATCATCAACGTGTTTGAATGTCTCGCTTATACCCACTTCACTTCCATATACTCAGTGCTTAATTTGCCCTCCTCTTAAACACGGAGCTGCTGCAATTAAATGTGCGAACATAGAATACAGAGGTAGCTAAACCTGAAGCCACCTCGAGCCTCTTCAACCCATTTACAGACACTCCCTGCCCCTTCAGCTCACCCTTGCAGCTTCCCGCATTTCCCCTTTCTGACTCCTTTTCGTTTTTCTCTTCCTCCGTCATTCCCATATGTGTCTTTTGCTCGCAGCAAATGCTTGAGGCAGAAAGGTAAGTGCCGGTGCTCCGCACCGGAAACAACAAGCACAAATTAAGCACTGCCTAAACTGTGTATACATCTCTTAGATATTTAAAGGCCTCTTTCATATATGTCTTCTATTTCCTCTGCTCTCTTTACACGCGTTACTTTTTCAAATGTCACCATTTGATTTATAGCAATGGTGCAGCTAAGTGTTTCCCTCATGCCTTCCTCCTCATCCCTCTGCTCGTCATCCCCTTGAGGTGTTTATATTTCAATCACACCCCTCTCGTGTGCTGTGTAAATAGAAAATAAATACTTAAAGGTGTCCGACGTCTCACCTGTCCCATCTCCATGGTACTTACATCTAAAGGTGTTCAAGTGCCTTTCTCACAGCCACTCTCTTTTCTTTACAGAAATTACACCCCGAGATTTTTGTAAACACCTCACCTGCCTCCTCTATCCTATATTGTATTTGCATCCCGTAGATATTTAATTGTCCCCGTCACCCCCACCTCTACTGTTACTATACTCCAATGGTATCTTCCGTACCGCCACACTATTGTACTCATCTCCTCGAGGTATGAACGTGTCTGTCATCTCATCCTACTCCGCTGGAAATACAAGTGAGATACTAAAGCATCTTCATATTTCCACCAATGTCCCTCTCCCTCCTTTACTTACTTACATTCTCAACGTATCCCTCCTCTGCACTGCTTCCTTTTTAGGGCATATGCAGGTCTCTCCCATATCTCTCCTTTACAGTACTTTGCTTCTCACAATATTTAAATGTCCCTCACTCTCGCCTTGTTTTCCTCTTCTCTACTTATGTCCCGAAGGCCATCAAACGCCTCTCACATCTCTCCTCACATCCATCTCCTGTACTTGTGTTTGAATGTCTCTTACACTCCCTTCCATTCATCTCCTGTACGTATGTCTCCAAGGTATTCGGATGTCTCTCACGTCCTCCTTGTATTCCTCTACACTAATTATGTTCACAAGGCATTCAGATGTCTCTCACACCCCCTCTCATTCATCTACCGTACTTCTGTCCTTAAGGTATCCAAATGTCTCCCACATATGCTCCTCTCATTCCTCTACTGTACGTATGGCCCCAGGGTATTTAAATGTCTCTCATATGCCCCTCTAATTACTGTACATATGCCTACACGGTATTAAAATGTCTCCCACATCTCCCCTCTCATTTCTCACCTCCCCTCTAATTCCACTTCTGTATGTCTGTCCCCAAGGTATTTAAATGTCTCCCACATCTCCACTCTCATTGATCCACTGTACGTCTGTCGCCAAGGAATGTAAATGTCCCCAATAGCTCCATTCTCATTCCTCTACTGTATGTCTGTCCCCAAGGTATTTAAATGTCTTCCACATCTCCTCTCTCATTCCTCCACTGTAAGTCTGGTCCCAGGGTATTTAAATGTCTCCCATAGCTCTCTTCTTACTGTATCTCTGTCCTCAAGGTATTTAAATGTCTGTCACACCCCCCTCTAATTCCACTTTTGTACGACTGTCCCAAAGGTATTTCAATGTCTCCCACATCCGCCCTCTCGTTCCTCATTCGCATTCCTGTACTGTACCTATGACCCCAAATGTCTCTCGTACCCCTCTCTCATTGCACTACATATGCCTCCAAGGTATTCACATGTCTTTCAGATCCCCATTCTGTTCCTCTCCTGTACGAATAAACTCAAGGCATTTAAATGATTTTCACATCTCCAGTCTCATTTTATTATTGTACTTATATGCTCAAGATATTTAAATATGTCTTTGTTAACTTGAAATCTCTTAATGCCTGTAACTGCTCAAAACTTTTTACATATGTATTTTATGGATCAAATCTGTTTATTGTTTTAGACAAATCAACATATAGACCAAACATATCACAATATGATAAACACGCCACCGGACCCCATGTTAAAAAACTCTCCCTCGGCCCCCATGAGCTTGCCCCTCTTATTGCCATATCAGAAGGCCCTTTTAACAATCTCATCCAGGCTACTCAAGAAAATTACTGGGCCCCTCAGTAGGTCCTTAGCGTTGCGAGCCAAATCTCATGCTTGTAATACAGAACACATCATGAACAAATAGAACATTAAGCCAAATCTCATGCTTGTAATACAGAACACATCATGAACAAATAGAACATTAACCGTGCTTCCCTTAAGTGATCCCGGCCCTTCATCTTTCCAGTCCCCCGCCCTCTCCCCACCTCAGTACTCTCATTCTCTACCAGAATCCATCCCTTATGTACTCGCCCAATAGTTCAAGTCAGCCACAAGACTCGCAAATACACGGGGCATGTGAGCTCCGTAAATTCAGTGTGTAAGATCTGAAGAAACGGCCTCCACAGCGCGGGCAATTCGCCCATTCGCTGCTGGGAGGCTACATATGTATTTTAGGATTGATTTCTAAAAGACAATATCTTGGTAATTCATAAATTTATCAAGGATAACATGTCCCTCACATCTCCCTTCCCATTCCCTGCCGCAGCCATGGCCTTAAGGTATTTAAGTGTCTCCTATATCGCCCTTCTAAAACCTACACGCGCTCCCCTCTTTGCACTGCCTACTTCCCCACCACGGAAAGCTGTTCGCCCCACAGGCCAGCATTGAACAAGCCCGAGGGCCCACCCGGTTGCGGTGGAAGGCGCGAGGCGGGCTGGTTGGCTCACTCAAGCGCCAGCCTCTCGAGCCCCTGAGAAGAGGCCTGGTGCTCTAGCAGGAGTGCTTTAGGGATGTGTTTGGGGAGGGGGAGTGGGGCTGTCATGGCATCTACTTTTCACACCTCTGGTAGACGAAAGTCTTTGGAACGAGTCACCCTGACAAACGAGGCGCACTTATTCGTTCCTGCTGAGAAGCGCGCCTTGTCTGGAGATGTCCTCCTCCTGGAGATCTGGCGCTGTGCGTGGGAGAGGCACAAAGATGGGGAGGGAGATCTCCCCGCAGGGTGGGAGGAGGGGCTGAGGAGGCAAGAGGCACAGAGGCAGTCTTTTAAACAAACCCTACACCTGCCAATCAGCCTGCCACCGTGAGGGTGCCGCGGCCTGGCAGCCTACAGAGCCGCGCCATCCCTGGCAGCGCAGCGCTTGGTGCGCCGCCCTCCGCGTGTTATTTATAGGCCCCAGTGTCACTAGGTACCATGGCACACTAGTAATTAGATCAGCTGTTGGGCTAACAGTGCCAATTCGTCTCCACCACTCAGCACTGCCTGATAAAGAATCTTGTTCGGCGTGAAAAACAACAAAAACAACAAAAACAGCAAGGGTGGAAATGCGGCGGCAGAGATGAAACAAGCATTTGCAATGCAGTAGGTCTCACATTTGCTTGACTTAGAGCTATTGGGGTTGTAAATGCGTTATTGGACTTTTCTTGTCACATAAATTGGTCAACCCTGCCGCATAATTTGGTCCTCTCTACCACATAGATGCAATGGCCCTGCAGTGGCGCTGCAATGCTTGACCTAAAAAGGACAGGGGTTGATTACACAACGAATGCTGATTACTAAAGACACATTAAATGGGATAGTTTTCAAATAAGCCTCTTTCCAATAATTAAAAAAAAGTAGCGTAAAACTGCACCAGTCTTCTGGAACCGTCTATGAGTAATTCTGTTTTTAACAATGTGGAAACAGCAAAGAGCAAACAAGAAAAGAAAGAAGTGTGGTAGAATTAAGTGCCAGTTGAATTAAAAGTCAACAATGACGTTCAATTGATGCCCCTATTATTGTGTACGAAGTTGTTCATTTTTACATTCAAGTGACCACACAAGCAGGGCTGGGTTTTCATCCGTGTTTAGAAGACGCTCGACTGAGCTACTCAATGTCACAGGCAAGTTCTAAAAGTAACCACGGCAAATTGGAAAAACACAGATTATGTTGGGGGGGTGTTCTTCATACATGCTTGTATTTGGAATACTCTGAAGCTCCACGACAAGTGATATATAGCATGTTAACAATGAATACGGCGTGTGCCAGTCAGCATGTTAACATGTCAGTTGTGTTCTGTTTATTGCACTATTGCTGTACACACATAAAGTGCAAAAGTTTCACGCAAACATAGGAATATAAAAAAAAAAAGATGGAATGTACTATGAAAGAAGAGTCGTGCTCTTGCGTTAAAGAACAACCAAGCTGTTTGGTTTTGGGATACAGCTAGATCCTGTTTCTTTTGAGCCTTTCTGCATATTATCTCTCCGGCATTGCCTTACAAGAGGCAGGGATTGTTATGTGTACATTACCGCGACTCCGCCCTCCTGCTAGATAGCACGGAATTCTTTCTGCCCGGCAGTCTCTAGGCAGCCAGGGAGTTGTAGTTTTAACAGAATAAATGCTGCAAGGAGATAACACTGCGCTCATCGGGGGGACACTGCAACTGCTTCAGAGAGTGTGAACAACGAGATGAGCGCTCCAATACTGCTGATCGAGTTTGCGCTGTTTGCGCTGTAAGCGCTGTGGAAGCCATGGAGAGTGAAACGGTGAGGCAAAAGAAAAAAAGAGTTTGCCCACACTGAAGTATATCGCCAATCGTTCAATTACCAATGTAACAGGGTCGGTACCCAAGGCAGTAACAAAACTGCCACAAGGCGGCACAAACGAAATGCATTTACCAATGACATCAAGGGATTTTTGAAAGGCAATCCCACAAAAGAATTAAAGTGATGGGCGTGGTTAAAGCCCATAAAGAGATGACAACACATCAGAAAAGCAGCAATTTGGCACTGCTATGTTCAACCTGAAAACTGTGAGGCACTTATTTTTTACTAGAGCAGCAAAGGATAGAAAGTGCTCCCCCAGTCAGAAATTTATACTGAGGACTGTGAGATCATGTGGACATTTACAATGTAATACATTACGAAGGGCATGGGACGCAAACCTAGTTATCTGGTTTTGGCTTTTCAGTCCACAATGTTTTTTCCTCTTAACGTGTATGTTATTGTATTCTTAACTTTGCTGCTAGAAATTTACAGTAAAGAAAGTTCATCACAATTGAGCCTCCAGTCTTGTAATAGAATTCTAGAAGTGGGATTGGTACCACAACTTTTCAGATGCATGAAAACATGAAGTACAACAGGCCATGTGCTTCCATTTTTGGGATCAGACACTGTACATTACTCAATAACCTCGAGTCTCCCACGTCCCAGCACAATGATCAAATTCAATGGCGGCTTTCGTTGAGTCTCAAACCTGAGAATCATCAAATTAAACGTTACCTTATATTTCAAAACCTTCTCACCCAGACATGGGGATTTTTGTTATTTCCTTGAGATGCCCAAATTACTTTTATCAATCAGACCTACAGAACCCATGTTACTGAGGGACTGAGAGCCACTTAACCCCTGCCAATACATTCCACTGGTTTGCTGTATCCCACCACCTTTTTGATAGTGAGGTAAGGTTATCCAATGGTGTGCTGGATTGGCAGCAATGTTAAAATTAACTAACAACTTCATGTCGTCAAGAACGTAGCCCTGCAGTCCTATATATTAATATAACAACATAATGCATCTTGGGAGTACTTGTCCTCGTTCACTTGAACTAAACCAGCACACAATAACAATCATTTCTAAAAATAAAACTGCCAGGGCTGGCGTATTTCGCCATTGGTGAAATGCAGCCATCTGGCACTAGTGCCACTCGACCTCAAACACGGGGTGCTGAAATTTCTGGTTTACAAGTACAGGAACTAACACGAGTTCAGTGCCTCGACCCGACTATACGCCACGTCCTTGTATTCAAATGCCGTAACCAGTGTTATCCTCATGCAATTCTAGCAATGCACTTCAACCTGCAAGAACAGGACTCAACCATTTTCCATTCAGGTCTGAGACCCAAACACAGTTCAGCCATGATTCCTTAATCCTGGTCTATGGCACTCCTCTGCTTGTTCAATAACGGCAACAACACACAGTTCTCAAACTACACTTCAATCTTTCCTTCCAGCAGCCCAGAGATGGCACATCCACGACAAATGCTCCTCAATCCAGGTCTGTCCACCGACCCCCATGCTATCACAACTCTGAGACATTGCACACTGCTCTTCCAACGTAAGTTCTAGTGATGACTACTTTGTCATCACTCACATTGCAAAAAACAGCCCAAACAGGTCCTTCACAAGTTCTCTTGCCTTGGCATGAGGAAGTAGCTAAACGTGCAAAATCTGTGATTGACGTCAGCAAATTCTACACTCAGATCTAACCCATAAACGACAGATAAAGACTGTAACATAAAAATAATTTAGCAGAAAATTATTACAGCAGCAACCACCTCAAATTAATGTGGCAGTTACAGAAGTTGTGTACAGAAATTATGGAATAAATACTTTCTTGTTGAGATAAGCGGAGGAGGAAAGGTTCACTGTAGTAGAAGACTAGAATTTATGAAAGTACTATAAAGAAATTGTCAGATCATCAATGCATATGGAATCCGAGTTTTAAAATGTCGTTCCTGTCAATACTGCTGATCTAGTTTGCACTGTAAGCGCCGTGGCAACCATGGAGAGAGAAGCAGTGAGACAAAAGAAAAAAAGAGTTTGCCCATGCTGAAGTATATTGGCAATAGTGCAATTATCCATGTAACAGAGTTGGTCCCCAAGGCGATAACAAAACTGCCCCAAGGCGGACAAACGTAATGCATTTCCCAATGACATTGAGGGTTTTTTGAAAGGCAAGCCCACAAACGAACAAAAGTGATGGGCGTGTGGTCGGTATGATTAACATCCATAGATAGATAAGAACACATCGGAAAAGCAGCACTTTGGCGTTGCTATGCTCAACCTAAAAAGGAAACGCCTGGAGGGAGCTGTGGACGATATCAGGTGTTCATACTGAAGGATGCTCAGAGTAGACAGAACCATCAAGGACTGAGGAGGGGGTGGTTGAAAGTCCAGAGGATGTGATTGGCAGAAGTTCCCAAAACCCTCACTGTGAACTGAGCCAATTCCAGCCAAATATGAATTCCACACTTGGGGGCAGATTTACTAAGATTTTGTATTTGGGTTGTGTTATGTTTGTGGTGCAGACCTTACTCAAAATCATTTTTGTTATTTAATAAGTCATGCAAAGCCACTTTGCCTGAGTTTGCATGGTTTAGTAAATATAAAGAAACACAGAGCAGCGCAAAGTGCTGTCTTTCTTCACTTTGCCTTGAATATGCATTACATGGGTGAAGCATGGGCATTCCAGACATCCACCCATAGATTTAGGCAAATACCAGATTTACAAAGACTGTGAACCTGGGAATGAGTCAAAATGTTACGCCATCCCCAGTGAGGCACATTGAGGAGAAATATCTATATTTCTCCTCGTTATTGCCTCTTTCCACACGTGCTGCATTTTGCAGCACACATAGCAAGTGGAAAACACTGTTAAGGATTGTTTTTGTGCAGGAAGGTTTCCCTTTCTGCATAAAAACAATCCTGCCTGTAATGGCGGCACCCTTGCAGTATGGTGCCAGGATGCCTAAATTGGCACTAGGCAACATACAGTGTAAGCGCAGGGCGAGAGCATGAATGCGTCATATCTTAGTTGATATGGTGTTATGTTATGTTAACGAACTTAGGGCCAGATGTAGCAAAGGGTTTTGCCCATTCTGTGTCTATGGGAAAATGTGTTCGTACATATGGCCCTTATGTAGCAACATAGCTACCCTAGGGCCTCCCTGCGCTTACATACTGTAGATCCTCCATAACACTTCCATAGAAAGGGGTCAGTACAGCCAATTCTGCTGTTTCCTTTACACGCAACACAGCGCTGCATGTTGCCTTGCTGCATTGCATTGCATGAAATGTAAGTAAATCAGCCCCCAAGTTGCCTTGCTGCGTTGAATTTAATGAAATGTAAGTAATTCTGCCACCTGCTTTTTCCTATGGGTCTAAAGGTCGTACAGTAAGGCTCACTGAAGGCGGTGGTGTGAGGTTAGATGCTTAGAAAACACTTTACACAATAGTCAAAAAGTTCAAACTCAGCTAGTGCTTTAGTTTTGAAAATGGAACACATTTATATATAAAACACCACACATACTATTTAATGCTAACAAGTATCAAGGACTTTTCCTAGCCAGAGATCTTACCTCAAACCATCATGTAACTGCTAAAGCTATAAGGACAGTTACAATTGGGGCCTACGGGCAGCCTTAGTCTCTGAAAGAACTTGGCCAAGCTCCGGAGAGACTCCAGTGAAAGCAAAGTAAAACAAGCAATCTATTCCAACATTATGGGAATGAAACACAGTAGTAGTGTCAGAGGTACAATTCAAAGGCTTATGAAAGAGCATTTGGGCTTCGGTCGATGGGTTTATAACGAGTTTGGATTATATTTGGAATGCAGTGATTTGGTGCACTGCTACAATATCTTGCACAGACTCATCACACCTCCTGCTTTTGCCCTCCCAAAGCACAAAGGACACACCCCACCCTCAACGGTCACCAGTGGTGCCAAGAAAAAGTTGGGGTTGGGGCTGGCACTAAGGTCACCACCAGGATTCAAATGACAATATCTCAGGAAGTACTCGAGCTAGAATCCTTTAGATACCGTAGTAGAGCACAAGATTCTTGGGCGAAGTTGAGAAATCTGTAAAACCCCAGGGGCAATTGAAAAACCAAAGTGGAAAAGAGAGCCCACATCAAGGTTTAGGGATGGCCAGGGGCGAAAGAAATGCAATGTTGACATGAAGTCTGAGGTTTGCTTCCCCTAAGCCTAGGCACATTTGTCACTAGTTCTTAGTTCGGGGTCATCTGTCTGGAAGCAACCTTGCATCCCTGCTGCAGACTTAGGTGGGCATGACTTACTCTCTTGCGGTTCTGCAACACCAGCACTTCCAGAATCTTTGTGGGACTTGGCCCAAGACCAGGTCAGGGAGAATGGAAACTAGCAAAGGTTTCCTTACTGGATTGCCCGTTTGTTCCACCTGCAATGGTCGGTGCAGACCTTCTTGTGAGCATAAAATACGCACAACTTACTGGACACAGGGACCAATGTTTACAGTCAGGTCCGGCCAAAGAGTTCATCTCCAGTGTCCAAATCTTGGAAAGGTCCGAGTGAGAGGGTGTGCTCCTCCGATTCCAGATAGGCATGAATTCTGCATGATCAGCTTGTGAGGAGGTCATGTATCTCTACTGCTCCTCCTTAGTTGGTTGGAGCCAGTTTTCTCATTTTTGTTTGCACAAACAAAAAACATGGGATGATGTCCATACCAGCATCTCACCATGAGCCAGTTCTCCCCATCTGCCGATCCGTAGGTTCTTGGCATGAGTTTAGCTGGGTCACTCATGGCTTCAGTCGCCAACTTAAAGAGGTTTTAGGTATTGTTGGTTGGCCTGCGACATCCAGAGCTGGCTGCAGAAGCCAACCAACAATGCTAATACTCCTTTTTAGTTTGGAGACTCAAGCCACAGGTGCCCCAACTGACTCCATGGCAGGAGCCTACAGGATGTATCAGGAGGACTAGGGTTGTAAATGGATGGCCATGCAGCCCAATGGTGAGCAGCTACTCATTCCACCACACCAAGAAAGGCAGCACAGAAAGACCACATGATTTTAAAGTGTGGAAGGATGCTAATAGATTTAACACAATCAGAGGTCAAGCAGCGCCTTTGAACATCCCGAAGTCATTCAGAACTGTCTCCAGTACAGATTCCGTACCTCTGGAAAGACAGAAAGAAGCCTGCTGCAGATATCCAACAGCCTACTCTTCCCTATATAATTCTCCAGTCAAAATACTACCAAAGACTACATGAGTTTGACAACATTCAGAGTTCCCGAGATAGGGCTGCACAGTGGGTTCAAAGTGGGTGTAACACAATCCTGGCAGTCAGTGTCATACAGTGCACCTGCCATTTTACCTTTTTTCCTGGTGATGCCTACTGCTGCTTGTGAGGGGTAAGCTATTCCTGTTCACCACCACAAATTGCACCACTGCATCTTATCCTAATGTCACCAGGGAGCAGTGCCCTGCCTGATGGTCCTCCTTCCACACTGGGGACAGACCAGTAGCAGGAGTTACAAGGAGGTTAGCCTGAACAGTGCCTCCTATTGGTGAAGCATGTAACTGCACTAAAGAGACTTCCCAAAAAACTGTCATTCACAGTGGTTGGATGAGTCTCGCCACCAAGTGTCTGACATTTTGTGGAAGTCGCTTCAGTACAGAAGTACTTGAAGTAAAGAAATGAAATACAATTTTTAGTTAATTGATTCAAGTTTAAATAGAAGGAATATATACTCTTGCAGGGATTGGAAGACGGACAGGCCACTTTATAGAGGGTCTTGAGGTTCAACTATTCCCTTTTAACTCTAAAAAGCTCTCTTGAGCACCCAAACTGGGAGGGGCAAGAAATTGAGACTTTTCTTCGACAGCACCACAATGTTTGATTAGCCATCAATCAACTCAAGTAAACCAGAGTGTCAATCATGAAACTAACTCTACTACTCACCACTGCTTGACTAATGGGTTATTTAGAGTTTGGTGGAAGTGGGACATCCATTAAAAGTTGGCAGATGTTGTGTCTACCCAATTTAGAGTGTACAACTGGCTTTGCACTCTAAATATGAGGAGGGGACAGCAGCCAGCTTTTTACATATCCCACTAAGGTATTTGCTACTCATTGGTTTCGCCACTTCCAGGGCCAGACTGTGCCCTTTCGACTACTACAGCTGCATAGCGGGAGAGCTCAGCAGTACAGCATAAGAGTACTCTAGAATAGCTGTCCAAAGAATAAAGCACAGAGAGTGAATGACAAGTTTTCATCAGGAGGAAATAGTATGGCAGGAGGGTCTCTGTTCTGATGAGCTGGAAGAATATGTTGTTGTTGAAGGTTAGACCTTCCAAACTAGTGACCGCTTGATGGATGCTGCCCCATCTGGGTGATCTGCCCAGATCCTGAGATCCTGAACTACCACAAGAATTGTCTTGTAATCCAGTCAGCCAAACCAATCACACAATGAAGAAGGTCTATGATCTAAAGAAAGTTAATACTTTAGCTAATAGCAGATTTCCTCGGTGACAACTGTCAAGAAAGAAGAATGTAGGGACTTCATGAGATAAATTAAGAACAATTGCCAAATTACCTCCCGGAGCTATTGTTTTGAAATGCTATTCTCCCTGATAGGAAGCTTACTGAGGATGATGGTGGCTGAGCAGGTATCAGGATCACGTTAAGTCTTAAATCAGAGGTTGAAGAAATAGTCAAAGTGGAAAATGGGAGCAGCAGTCATTCTATAAGAACCAAATCCCCACTCTCATGGGCTCAGAATAATTTTACTCATGTTTATAGATTAGTTAGTACATCTCTCACCTTTTTCTCCTTTCTATAAATGTTTGCAAGTTCTCGTTTTTAAAAAAAACTTTTAATAGGATGTCAAAATAGGAATCAATCAATCAATCAAAGAAATTTGTAGAGCGCGCTACTCACCCGTGAGGGTCTTAAGGCGCTGGGGGGGGGTGGGGGGGAGGGGGGCGGAGGAGGAAATGGGGGCGAGTGGGAGGCGGGCCAGGGAGGGTCACTGGTCGAACAGCCAAGTCTTGAGGTTCTTTCTGAAGACCAGTAGGTCTTTGGTTTTGCGAAGGTCGGTGGGGAGGAAGTTCCAGGTTTTGGGGGCGAGGTAGGAGAAAGACCTGCCTCCTGTGGTGGTGTGCTGGATGCTGGGGACTGTGGCTAGGGCGAGGTCGGCTGATCAGAGGTTGTGTGTGGGAGTGTGGAAGTTTACTCTTTCATTGAGGTAGGTTGGCACGGTGTTGTGGAGGGATTTGTGTGCATGGATGAGGATCTTGAAAGTGATTCTCTTGTCTATGGGGAGCCAGTGTAGGGATTTGAGGTGTGGTGAGATTCGTTCATGTCGGGGGAGGCCATGGACGAGGCGCGCAGCTGTGTTCTGGATTCTTTGGAGTTTGCGTTTGAGTTTGAGTGTGGTGCCGGCGTAGAGGGCATTGCAGTAGTCCAGTCTGCTGCTGATAAGTGCGTGGGTGACTGTCTTTCTGGTTTCTGGGGGGATCCATTTGAAGGATTTTTTTAGGGTGCGGAGTGTGTGGGAGGAGGTTAGAGCATTGATTTGCTGTGTCATGGAGAGGGAGGGGTCGAGGATGATGCCGAGGTTGCATGCGTGGGTTGCGGGGGTGGGTGCGGGCCTAGGGCGGTGGGCAACCAGGAGTCGTCCCATGTGGTTTTGTTGGGGCCGAAGATGATGACTTCGGTTTTGTTTGAGTTGAGCTTGAGATGGTTAGTGCTCATCCAGTTGGCGGTGTCTAGGAGAGCGGCGTGTAGGTTGGTTTTGGCGGTGGTGGGGTTGCAGGTGAGGGAGAGGATGAGTTGGGTGTCATCTGCATATGAGAGGATGGTGATTAGGTGTGCTTGGAGAAAGTTGGCTAGGGGGATCATGTAGATGTTGAAGAGTGTGGGGCTGAGGGAGGACCCTTGGGGGACTCCGCAGGCGATCTTGGTAGTGTTGGAGTGGAAGGGCGGGAGGCGAACTCTCTGGGTTCGGTCGGTGAGGAAGGAGGAGAGCCAGTCTAAGGCTTTGTGGCGGATTCCTATGTTGTGGAGGCGTGTGCGGAGTGTGTGGTGGCAGACGGTGTCAAAAGCTGCGGAGAGGTCTAGGAGGATGAGTGCGACGGTCTCGCCTTTGTCGACTTTTGGTCCTGATGTCATCAGTGCATGCGATGAGGGCGGTTTCTGTGCTGTGGTTCTTGCAGAACCCAGATTGTGAGGGGTCAAGGGTGTTGGTTGCTTCGAGGAAGTGGGATAGGCGAGTGTTGACTAATTTCTCTGCAACGTTGGCGGGGAACGGGAGGAGGGAGAGGGGGCGATAGTTGGAGAGAGTCTCCGGGTCGGCTTTTTTTTTTTTTTAGGAGAGCGGTAATTTCCGCGTGCTTCCAGGGGTCTGGGTAGGTGGCGGAGTCGAAAGAGGAGTTGATTATGTTGTAGAGTATGGGGGCGATGGTAGGGCTAGCTTTGTTGTAGATGCGGTGTGGACAGGGGTGGAGGGGGAACCGGAGTGGATGGAGTTCATGGTTTTTTCGGTTTCTTTGTGTGTGGTAGGGGTCCATGTGGATAGTGTGGTGCGGTGGTCTTGAGTGGGGGTTGAGTTGGGTAGGAGAGGGGTATGTGTGGTGGGTGTATGTGATATGAAGCTGTTGTGGATGTCCAGGATTTTGTAGAGGAAGTGGTTGGAAAGGGCGTCACATAGGGGCTGAGTGTGTGTGGGGTCTATGTTGCTGGCTTTGGGTTTGGCAAGTTCGTTGATGATGGTGAAGAGTTCTTTGCTGTTTTGGGAGTTGTTGTCAAGGCGTGTCTTGTAGTGATCTCTTTTGGCGGTGCGTATGAGTTGGTGATGGGTGCAAATGTTGGTTTTGAGTGTGGAGAAGTTGGTTGAGGAGGGTTCTAGTCTCTATATTTTCTCAGCTTGGCGGCATTTGCGCTTGGAGTCTTGGAGTTCAGGGGTGAACCATGGGGCATTCTTGATGTTGCGGGTGGTGATGTGTTTTCTGAGGGGTGCTAGTGTGTCTGCGCAGGTAGTGATCCATTTGGAGAGGTTGTGTGCTCCTGCGTTGGGGTCGTTGGTGTGGGGGGGGGGTTATGGGCCAGTTGGGAGTTTAGTCGTTCTGTGGGGATCCTGTCCCACATGCGGTAGGGTGCGGTGTGTTGATGGTAGTGTGTGGGGGGTTTGGTGAAGGAGAAGTAGACGCAGCGGTGGTCTGTCCAGAGGAGTTCTGTGGTGTGGGTGTAGGCTATGTGTTGGCCTGAGGTGAAGATTGCGTCCAGCGTGTGTCCTTCTGAGTGGGTGGGTGCGGTGACTAGTTGTTTGAGTCCGAGGTTGTTGAGGTTGTCTATGAGGGAGGTAGTGTTGTGGTCTTGTCGGTTTTCTAAGTGAAAGTTGAAATCACAGAGGATGATGTAGTCTGTGGAGGTGAGGGCGTACGGGCTGATGCTGTCGGCGATGGTGTCGCAGAAGGCGGGACGTGGTCCGGGTGGTCTGTAGATTAGTGTACCTCTGAGGGTGGAGTTGTTGTTGATGTGGATGAGGAAGTGCATGTGTTCAGTGTTGCCGATAGTGTCTTAGGAGCTGGTGGTGACTTTGATGGTTTCTCTGTGTAGGATGGCGATGCCCCTGCCTGGCTTGTTTAGGCGGTCTTTGTGTTGGAGTTTGTATCCCTTGGGGGTGGCTATGGCTATGTCAGGTTCTGAGGAGAGGTTGGTCCAGGTTTCCGTGAGGAAGGCGATGTCAGGTGAGTGTGTAGTGATGAGGTCCCAGAGTTCTATGGCATGTTTGTGAAGGGAGCGGATGTTGAGTAGCAGGCAGTTCAGATGGATGAGGTGGGTGCCGTTGGTGTGGTGCGTGAGGATGTTGTTGCGGGGTGTGTTCTGGTTGTGGTCTGGTGTGTTGCGGGGTTGGTTGGTGGGGGCAGGGTGGGTGAGTTTTGTGTTGGGTGTGTTGTGTTTGTTGAGGGTGGGGTCGCTATGGTTGGTGTGTGGTGTGAGGGATGATGAGTAGGAGAAGGTGCAGGTGTAGCAGGTGAAGGGGCCATGAGTGTGTGTGGGGCTAGATGTGGTGCATGTGGGGTGGGGGCCTGGGTTGAGGGGGGAGTAGATGTGTCTGGGAGGGCCAGGGGTTCTGGCGCTGGGCGCGGTCGAGGTGCGGACGGGCGCAGACAGGCTTGCCTTTGGTGCGCCCGCTGCGCGGCTTCCATAAGAGGAGGGGAGGGTGGGAGTGGCAGCTGGGAGGCGGTAGGGCCTGTCCTATGAGAGGGCTGGGGGGTGGGGCCGCAGGGGACTCAGTGGCGGGAAAGAGAAAAACGGTGAGAGAAGGAGGGGGGAGGGGCCGCAGGGGCCGCAGGGGACGCAGCGGCGGGAAAGGGAAAGAGAAAAACAGTGAGAGAAGGAGGGGGGAGGGGCCGCAGGGGACGCAGCGGCGGGGAAAGAGGCAAAGTGAGGACGGGAGAAAGGAGGTCGCGCGGAGGGCAAAGCGGGGAGCGACCTACCTGCAAGCAGTAGAAGATGGGCAATTTACATGGTTACTCGATTTTGACAACCCTCGTTAAACTGTTGGTTAATATTTTGATTGTGCTTTAGCTACATTCAAGTAGTTAAACAGGTGTGAAATCTAATGAAAAGGAACAACCAAAAAGATAATTGTGGCCTGGCAACACGAGGAGCGTAGCTATACAGGCGCGAGAGCAGGCGGGGTGAAGATGCACATAACATGGCTGACAGGCACACCATGTGGGATGTGGACTAAATAGTTTGACTTTATGTTGTTATCTACTAAATAGTAGTGTCTGAAAGCACACCAGTCCTTGAAGGTGCCCTGTCTTACCGATGAACAGTGACGTTCATTATTCTCCGATTTCTTTTGAATATACAAAACAATGGAAATCTCTATATATTGTTAACAAGCATTGGTAAAGCCAATAGGTCTTGCCTATGCAAGGGCTATTGGCGTTGCCAATGTGTTTTAGTCATGTTGTAGACCAGCGTGGCTGCTGTTCAGCATGGCTAAAGGTTAGTGGTGTAGAGGAGAGCTGTGTGGAGTGTGCTAAAGTGGAATGGTGAAGAGTGGAGTAGAGTGTTGTAGAGAGGAGTGGCAGAGAGTTTGGTGTGTTGGGGTGGCATAGTGTGGTGTGACATAGAGTGGCATACACTGGAGTGGCATAGAGTATAGTGGACTGGTGTAGAGTGCATTGGTGTAAACTGATGCAGAGTATAGTGGCATAAAGTGAAGTGGCATTAAGTGCAGTAGCATTGAATAGAGTAGAATGACGTAGAATAGAGTATCACAGATTAGAGTAGAGTGGCGTGGCATAGAGTGCAGTGGCGTAGAGTGGTGTAGAGTGAAGTGGCATAGAGTTGAGTGATTCAGAGGGCAGTGGCACAGAGTAGAGATGAGTGGCATAGAGTGCAGTGATATAGAGTGTAATGTAGAGTCGAGTGGGATAGAGTGCAGTGGCATAAAGTGGTGCAAAGTAGACTAGCATAGAGTGGTGCAGAGTAGAGTTTAGTGCCCAACAGTGCAGTGGCAAAGAGTGCAGTGGTGTGGAGTGGAGAAGCGTAGAATGGAGTAGTGCAGAGTAGAGTGGGGTAAAGTTCAGTGAAGGAAAGTGGAGTGTTGCAGAGGAGAGTGTCAGAGTGCAATGTATGAGAATGGAGTGGAGAGGTGTAGAAAGCAGGGGCATAGAGTACAGTTATGTGAAGAAGAGAGGAAAGTGGTGTAGAGTGCAATGACAGAGTGCAATTGTGGAGAGTGCATTGGCGTAGAGTGCAAGGGTTAAGATTAGAGTAGTGTAGAGTGCAGTGACATATGGTGGAGCGGTACAGAATGGAATAGAGTGATGTAGAGTGCAGTGGGATAGAGCAGAATGTTTCAGAGTAGAGTAAAGTGGCGTAGAGTCAAGTGGTGCAGGGTAGAGTGCAGTTGCATAGAGTGGTATAGAGTGTAATGGTGTAGAGTAAAGTGGTGTAGAGTGCAGTGATATAGAGTGCAGTAGTACAAGGTAGATTAGAGTGGCATACAGTGAGTTGGTGTAGAGTGCAGGGGCATAAAGTTGAGTGTTACAGAGTAAAGTGCATTGGAGTAAAGTGGATTGGCATGAAGTGTAGTGGCATAGAGTGCAGTGTTGCAGAGTGTCGTAGAGTACAGCAGCGTAGCGTAGAGTTGTGCAGAGTAGATTGCTGTGGACTAGACTGCAGTGCTTCAGAGTGCAGTGGCAAAAGGTGCAGTGGTGTAGAGTAGAGGGGCGAAGAGTGCATTAGCACAGAGTAGGTTGGTACAGGGTAGAGTAGTGAGCTGTAGCATGAAGTGACATAGAGTGCAGTGGCGTAAAGTGGAGTGGTACAGATTGTAGTGGTGTGGAGTGGTGCAGAGTAGAGTGCAGTGGTGTGGAGTGGTGCAGAGTAGAATAGAGTTGCACAGAGTGGAGTATTCATGGTGTGGTGGCACACTGCCATTACAGACAACACATTTTCAATTGAAATTACCATTACATTTGTACAGGCATACAGTTTTACTAATAAAACTATACAGTGCACACTGGAAATGTGTGGAAATTGCATCACCTAGTTTAATGATTCATTTTGATCATATTAAAGTATTTCCTTCAAACATACTTTAGAAATAACAAAAAATTTGCTTTACTTGTGCAATCATAATTCTGATATATTCTGAAATGCTTACAGAGTTCATGTTAATGTTGTTGTGTACTAGAAAATATGTCATTTTGTACCCCCACTATCAAGCAAGACTGTCACATAAATCCTCTCACTTTGAAGTCAGAGAAAGAAAAGTAAACAAGCTCCCTTGGAAGACAGGGTATGGAGTTTGACCTCGGTCTTTGAATGCACGCAAATGTGACAAGATATGAACAAGATTTACTGCTCTGTTTACAGAAAAGGGCCACTCAGAAGGATTCTGTGAATTAGGTTTTGGCAAGGGAAGGACCGAACTCGAGTTGGCCAGCCTAAAATAAATAAAGACAGAAAATGGAAAGCAGGAAAATATGAGTTACAAACCACAAAGCCAATGGCAAGCAACAAGCAGAATGTATTTGTAGGTGAGCTTTCTGAATGTCGCCAAGATGTCTTTAGCAAGCAAGACAACTCTGCTGTCTGGTAGGCTGCGACCTATAAAGATCTACCCCTTTGCCAAGTTATATGATGAGACAACTTTCTCAACCTATGGCTGTTCCAGGAGCGCATATTGTCATATCTAGGTAAAGATGACTGACAAGTTTTCCTTTGTGCATAATAAATCCTGCTCCACATAAACCCTCTATTGACAAACGGCGACGCATTGTAAATAATTTAGTGTGTGTGGGCAAAACAGCTTAGTGTAAGAATAACGGCTCAGAAGGCTTCCTACATTAGCTGGCCTGGTGTGTGGGAGTACCTAAGGTACTTACACCTTATACTAGGTCCAGGTATCCCCTATTAGTGTAGTGTAGGCAGTGTCTAGAAGCCAGGCTCTCTAGAGGTAGCCGTGGATGAGCAACCAAGGCTTATCTAGAAGACATGCAAAGCTCATGCAATACACGTTAGTCACACAGCACTTACAGACATAAAAGAAAACACTCAGTGTTGCAAAAATAAAGGTACTTTATTTTAGTGACACAATACCAAAAGGTACTAGAGAGGCAACTCTCCAATAGGAGGCAGGTAACACACTATTTATATACACTAATAGGGGATACCTGGACCTGGTATAAGGTGTAAGTACCTTAGGAACCCACCACACACCAGGCCAGCTTCCTACTCCCGGTCTCAACCAATCGAGCTTCACAAACCCGGGTGATGGCTATGGTGGTGATGGAGCCTCTGATGTTGGGTTTAATCCCATCCCAGAGAGTGTGGGATGTCCGGACGGTTGTTAGTATCGAAATAGTTAATTATCACCTGCTGAATCTCTTCGACATCCACAGGGTCTTGGAAGAGCTGTGGAGGGCGGCACCATTGTGGGCAGGAAGAGCATGTTGACCCCAGACGGTCCAGGTTTTTCCAGATGTGCATGGTCAGAGATATATATGTCAGATATGAGTGTGGAATCGAACCCCTTTAAAAGGGAGAGGGTGAGGAAGACATAATCTATACTAGTAGGTCTGGTGGACATGTGAGTAAAATAAGAAGTCCCTGGAGCATGGGTGTTTGTAGAGCAAGGTGTCAGTCAGGCCCAAATCAGAAGGATGTAGTGCTACGGTCAAGTCCAGGGTCCCACACCAAATTGGAGATCCCCCCAATCACTAAGTCTCCCGAGTCATGTGTTAGGTGTTCTTTAAAACATTTTCTAAGATGGGGTCCTGGGCTTGATTTGTGGCACAGACATTGAGAAGTGTCAGGGGCTTCGGGCAGCGGCTTACCGTCAACTCCAAGAAATTACCATTCGTGTCTCGGACAATCTATAGGACCTTAGTGCAAAAAAGTGACTTCACATAGAATTGCCACCCTGGATGTCTTGGTAGTGGTGCACACCCAAGCGGATTAGGTATTTGGTGAAGCCTATGTTAGAGGTGCCCTGTGTGAGGAGGTGGGTTTCTTATAAAAAGATTACATCAGGAGGAGATAGTGCGATACATGATTTCCCTTGTTAGGTGCAATAAGGCCCATTCCATTGAGGCTAAGTAGCTTTATCCCTGGGGTAATCACCTCAGTGGAAGGTTATGTGGCAGGGCACTAGCAATGTCATGTGAGAAGGTGTTCGGGGGGCTATAGACCCCAAGTAAATGCATGGAAGAGGAGAGACAGGGAGCAACCGAGACAGCCGGGGCAGGACCATTATTCGCGTCCTGGGTGGGACAAGCTCAAGTGGTGGGGGAGATGTATGCGGTGTCTCCCGTGTCCTTGCCACTGGAGATGTGGTTAGGAGAGGGATGTGAGGAGGGAATTTGCTCCCCCACACCACCTGGGGATCTAGGAACCTGAAAAGGAAGAAAAACATAAAAATAACATTTATAAGAAGAGGCCGACAGGGCCCGATTAGGCGACCCATGAGTGGGCCTGGTCAGCGCTCAGTTGTGCCAGCCAGGCAGGAGAAGTCATTCCCCCATGGTCTGGTTCAGGGGAAGAGCAAGGCAACACCAGTCAGGGTGTGTGCTCCAGGCCCCCACAGGCCACAAATTTGAGGGCCCACCATAGCTTGTCAATGCCCATTGGCAGGATCAAAGGCAGAGCATTTGAGGGGCAAATAAGCTCAAAGAAGAGAAAGTGTTTAACACAATGTAAAGCCTGTAACTTATATTGTCCACAATGCTGGTCCCTGGTTGATCTTGGTCTGCGATACAGGGTAAATCCAGGGGAGCGGATTCTTGTTGTCTGAAGGACAGGGCATTCGGCCTCATGTTGGTCCCCTTTCCAGTAGCTAAACCTGGGGTTCCTGGGTTTAGGTCAATCCGGACGTCAATGGGGCAGGAGAAGGAACTCGTTCCAGGTTGCGGAGGTGTTCAATAATGTCCTTCTTAGCCTCACGAGCGATAGCCTCCTTATTGCGTGGTGAAGCATTCTTGTAAGGCACCATGGACCACTCAGCATGCAGGTTTGTGCGAGCAGGAGAGCCAGGTGTAGAGGGTCTAGCCTCCCCATATGCTGGTTGTAGTCTTAAAAGGCATAGTGCTTCCCTTAGAAATCTGAAGACTCAATGTTTGCTTTCCCAGTCAAAGATAATGGTGAAGGGATGTCCCCACTGGTAATGAATATTTAAATCTCTGACTTTTGTTGGCGATGGGTCTGAAGTC
Organism: Pleurodeles waltl; assembly: GCF_031143425.1. NCBI lineage: Eukaryota > Metazoa > Chordata > Amphibia > Caudata > Salamandridae > Pleurodeles > Pleurodeles waltl. The sequence goes on from NC_090443.1 coordinate 51,291,938, forward strand.
TCTATGGCACCTTAGTGTGGTGGCCACAAGATCCTGGAATATCTGAACTGTATGGCCTTTGTAGAACAGCTCTTCTTCTTCTGAGATGCCTGCAGAATTGCCTCTTTTTCGGTGTAGAAATGTACTCTTGTCAGGATGTCAAGAGTCAGATCAGCATGACCCGTAGTTGTCGGTATCAAGTAGGCTCTGTCAAGCATTGGAGGGGTTACATCTGGTTCACTTCGAATCATGTGTAGAAGATCAGCCATGAAGGTCATGATGTTGGTTCCTTCCTGTCCCTTGGGAATCCCTCTAATACGTATATTGTTCCTCCGACTCTCCAAATCTTCTTGTTTCAGTTCAATTTGCTGGTCTTCCAGGATCATGAACGTGCACCACAGTGCCTCCTGATCCTTGGTACAAGAATCCAATGTGTGTTCCAGGTCGTTCACTCTTTCGCCAAGCCCATTCACATCTCTTTTCAAGTCATGGACACAGGATTTGAGTTTTGTCTTGAGGGAGCTAATTTCAGTGTGCCGTTCCTGGAGGAATCCATCCATATAGGCTTGAGTGATGGGGGCCGGTGTCTGAGTCAGAGGAGAGGGCTCGTGGACTGCCACATAGGGGTCCATGGCTGTAGTAGGTGGTTTGTGCCACAGGGAGGTGACTGGGACTCCCTTGGAGGAGGTGTTAGGTGTCGCAGCGTAAAAGCAGTAGAGTGATGTGATGCTTGGCATGAGGGGCCGCTATGTTTGTTAAGGGAAGTCTCCTTATAAGGGAGTATCTACAGCTAAAGACTCCAGAAGGCTGAGGAGGGAGGCTGCAGTGATGAGCAGATGGTTAAGAGTCCCTCTTTCCCAGGTGGCCGATCTGGCAAGCAATTCTGGTTGCAATCAATGGAGCCTTGGGCCATCAGAGACTCGAAAGTGAGTCCCCCAGGAATCCAATCCCAAAATCCAGGTGTAGGTGGGGGGGGGGGGGGTCGCACACGTGCCAGATAGTGTGGAGCAGAAGGTTGTTGGTAAGCCCCAGCCGTGGAAAGATGAATCCTAAAAGCAATTTAGGAAGTCCAGCGCTATGGAGGTGGGTATTAATGCAGAGAGTGTGCACTGGGGCTGTAATGCAGAGGAGCAATGTGCATACTGAGGGCGTGAAGGTTAGTGTTCAGGTATTGATGGTGTAGTGTCCCTCAAAATGGAAGTGGCAGTCTTTCAATGTGGGCCCCAAGAAGCCAGGCGGAGGGGACATAGCCAGGGGTCCCCCACACTCCCAGCGTATCTCACCTCACTAGTCCAGGACGGTGTGGTCTCGCAGTTCACTGGGTGCTGCCATGTTGGAGAGGTCCACTGTCTTAATGGAGGCCTCAATCCTCCATGTGGCGAGGAAGGTGCCACCAGATGGCTTGAAGGCCGGGTGTCCAGGTGTCAGAAGCATTTGAGGGGGCAGTGCAGTCTGACGCTGGTGGGTCCACAGGCAACTTTAATGCGCTCAGAGCACGGATGGAGCAGGCCCCCAGCTCCCTCACCAGGCCTCAGTCACGTGTTGATGGGCATAGTCCAGAAAGCTCAGGTGGGCGCCTGGGTGATCAAAGAGCCACCACTTCTTCGCACATTGAGGCCACCAGGGCCGCTGACGACACTCGTGCTGCTGGGGGGCGCCTACCAGATCCAGCGCGCACTAGATCATCCATTCGTCAATAGGCCCGGTCGGTGGCCCAGCCCCACTGCGATGCAGGGACCACTGCCAAAGGGATCCAAGGGCCAGGAGATACAGGGGTAGGCCCTGTGCAGCAATAGGGTCCTGGAGGTTTCTGTCCCCATCGGGGAAATTAAGCCGTTAGTAGGCAGGCCCGGGGTGTTCGGGCCGGATCAGCGCAGCCCCACTCCACGAGTAGGCCGCATCAGATTCCATACTGGCACCAGTGCAGGAAAGGGCCTCTCCACAGATAGGGACGGCTCCTCCACAAAGGCAGGTGTTACAGAGTTACAGCCTGCCAATTGGAGACTGATTGTCGTGGCCTCAGAGTGACTGATGGCATTAGATGGGCTGCGGAGGTCCGGAACCCGACAGGAATCCGTCCTACCCCATGCTGCATCAAGCCACCCCCCTTGTTAGTTTTTTTCTAATACACAACATCATTTAAATGCCTGTAAATTAACTGTACAAATATTTCAAAACATAGCAGTTAAGAAATCACAAATTAAGTCTATTTTTAAAGTGTGATGGATACAATGATTTTATTAAGATGAAAACAAATTAAGACACTGTACTAGGTGATGTCCAAATGATAAATTGTTGCTGAAACCCGATTTCCACACATTATTGTTTGTGCGCTATATAGTTTTATCAATAAAACTGCTTCTCAGTGTGAATTTGTTGCCATTTAAATGGAAAATGTGCTGTCTGTAAAGACAGTGTGTTACCACGCCACGCTTTAGGAGTATATTTGTGGCAGTGTGCTTCAAAATACACCACCAACTACATATCACACTCATTTCACTCTCCAACTGAACTGATTTGGCTCATTTACTATACATGTTCTTTGGGTGAAGTCCGGATTTTCCACAAACTCTATGACATTAATGATGTAACAGTGACCACACAGACATAACACACACACACTCTAAAGTGGGATAAAAAGGCAAGGGGGCTAAAGGAGGCGTGGCTAAAGATAGTCGCGGCTTGCTTCCCTAATGAGGAGGGGGATGGGGTGATGCAAGGGGTGGGGGGAGGTGGCGTGCGGGAGTGGGTCTTAAAATTAATTAAAAAAAAAATTTTTTTAATTAAAAATTACCTGCTCCTCATGCGATGCTTCTCTCCTCCGTCTCCTTCCTCAGGCACAGGTTCCCAGCCTGCCCTGCGGCTAATCCTGATGCTGCTCACAGCAGGGTCAGGATTGGCTGGGAGCGCCCTGACTGGGCGCTCCCAGGTAGTCTGGGAGACTGTGCAGGCTTTCGAGAGAGCCTACCGCGCATGTGTGTTTGGCCGGCCCCAGACAGCAGGCCAAGCACACATGAGCTCTGAGGGGAGTGCACAGTGCACTCCCATCGGTGTTTGTCACCCCCGTGGACCCACCCCTTCCACCAACAAGGGATAATAAATCTAATTTATTATCCCTCTGTGGTGAAAGGTTTGCAGCTTCTGCTGCATGCGGGTGGTGGGGCGGAGGGAGTAGGCGACGCTCCTCCGCCCTAATGGAGGAGCCGCCCCTGGCTAAAGAAACACAACTAGTAGTCCTTTTCAGGAGCTATGGCTGAAACAAGTAAGGGAGTGGTCTACCTCAAACCAAACTAAATTAATGAATGTGGAAAGATTAACATGAGGTGTAAATTGGACGGACAGTAGTGTTAAATGTGCTTTAGCACAAAGCACTGATAACCGGGCAATACCAGTCATTGTGAATTCTCAGTATTAAAAAACTGATTTTTGTTGACCCCAGCGTTGCTATATCACTGGAGATGTGGCATAACCCATCCACAGAATGGAAATATTCAATGCGTGTCTGAGATTTGGTTTTAAAAAGGGAGGAAACGATCAATACAGGAGACATCACATTTGCTGTTTTAAATAGAAGGGCTATCATAGAGGGCTGTGCTATCGTTCAAACGGTAACAAGACTGCCTCCCCCACCCGTCTAGTTTTGGAATAGACCCACCCGCACAGCGCGTGAGACAGTACGCAGCACCTGTTCACGCCACCATCTGCCTACCTCCCACGCAGTCACGTCACCCTGAAGGGAGCAATGGAGAGACGGCTTTTACACCCGCCAAAAGCACGCCAGAGGCAGGCCCCACAGAGGCGTTGAAGGGTGCCACTAATGCCTCCATAAGTGCTTCGGGTTAGAGGATAGAAATGAAAAGCGGTGTCGGCATGTGGTACCCACTCGATCAAAAAATTGCACATTACAAGTCGTGGCGTCGCGCAGAGGGTGGGGCGGTGGGGAGGCACATTGGTGGGGCGGGTGCCTCGTCTGTAATTGTTCTGCCCCCGTGCCACACCACCGGGAGACATCGAGAAACAGCAAAAACAGATACATTCCTCTCAAACTGGGAAGATGAAGATTTTTTCATGTTCGCACTTCATGTTATACTGTCTCTTGAAGTCGTAAAAGTATTTGATTTGTTCATACTATGTGTCTATAAAGCTTTCTTTTTCATGCAACACATTACTCATGAATAGTGAGTACTGTGAAAAAAGACGCCTCTATATGTTTGTGTGAGTTCAGGTTGAGGGTGGGTGTTTATAAAGGGCAGCGATTGAGAGCTGAGGAGTTCAGACAGAAGGCAGTGATCATTTTCATTATATTAGGTCATAAAGGCGTTTAGAATAAATGTTTATCCAAACCTTGGCCTCCTACAGAGCGCACTGAGCAACTGTCAGGGGTGCCAATTGTAAATGTGCTTCTATGCGACCTCTTGTGAAGGAGGTACACAGCTGTAAAAATATTGACATAGTGAAAGTTAAAGAAAAGGCAGTGCTTACAAGTGAGTGGAAGGAGAGGCAAGAAGTATGAGTAAGAGAGAGCGAAAAGATGGTGCTAAAGAGGAAGCAGATGAGGTCTGAGATAAGCAGATAAAGGACGTCATAAGATGTCAAGAGAAAACATGCAATGGGTCTTGCGTTTGCTCGAGTTAGAGCTATTAGCATTATAAATTCCTAACTGGACTTTTCTTGACACTTAAATGGAAAATGAAGAGTGAAACAGTTGACATAAGCAAGTCGATTCAAAGCGCCTCGGCCACAATGAGTGTGAAGGAGAGACACAAAAATAAAAAGAAGTTCGCCTGCAGTCAAAAGTATCGGCAATCGTGCAATTATCCATGTAACAGGATCGATGGCCAAGGAGGTAACAAAACTGCCCCAAGGAGGGACAAACGTAAAGCATTTACCAATCATAACAAAGGATTTTTGAAAGGTAAGCCCATGAACGTGTGATAGTGATGGGCGTGCGGTGGGCGTGGCTAAAAGCCCATCCTACTGACCTCAAGAGACATAGGCCCTCATTTTAACTTCAGTGGTCTTTTTGGAAGACCGCCGGGGTACCGCCGTGCTGAAGACCGCCAGTGCAGGCCATGTTCCCATGTCCCATGATTCGGTGTGGCGGTGTTCTAGTGACAGGGTGCTGGTGGCGGAGCAGCCCCCATGGATCCCATTCCCTCCCGGAGGATCACCGGACCAGGTAAGGTGATTGTCCGTTAGGGGAGGGGGTGGGGGGTGTTGTGTGCGTGCACGAGGGGTGTGTGAGTGTGTAGGGGGGGTGTGAGTGCATGTATGCATGCAGGGGGGTGTTGTGTGTTTGAAAATGTGTGTGTGTCTGTCTGTTTGTATGTCTGTGAGTATGTGTACGTTTATGTCTGTATGTATGTGTGCGTGTATGACTGTGTGTGTGTCTGTTGGTATGTTTGTTGGTATGTGTGTGGGTATGTGTAATGGTAGTGTCTGTGTGCGTGTAAGGAGAGGGTGTGTTTCGATGTTGTCGGGGTGGGGAGGGGGGTCCTGCCACCTTTGCGGGGTGATAGGGGGGTTGGCGGTGTGGGGGGAGGACACTGGGGAGGGGGGTGGGGGAGACCCCTATCAGTGCCAGGGAAGGAATTCCCTGGCACTGATAGTGCCTACCGCCATGGATTTCGTGGCGGTACAGAACCTCACGAAATCCATGGTGGTACACGGGGTCGTGATACCACCGGCGGTGTTGTGACAGCCGCTGGTCTGGAGACCGAAGTCTCCAGCCCAGCGTTCGTTACCACCCTGGCGGTCAGAGTGGAGAAGTGGCGGTTTAGCATGGCGGTCACCGCCATGCTTGTAATGCAATTTTTTTGTCCGCCGGCCTGTTGACGGTATTACCGCCATTTCTCCACTGACCGCCAGGGTTGTAATGAGGGCCATAGACATTGTGGAATTGTGGAGTGACTGTAGGAAATTGGGTTTTTGGTTGAGGGGGTGGAAGGCCAACTCAGGAAACAACCATAATCCTTGTCAGGGTGAACCACAAAAAGTCACTAAATTAACCTGTTCTTAATCCTCTGGGAGTGCGGCACAAAGCAGTCAGGCTTCATTTAGAGGCAATGTGTAAAGGCTTTATGCAGCACACAAACAGCAACAAAGTAAAAACACAACACAATTAAAATTCTAAACAAATTTAGAAACATAGAGTGTTTTTGAATAAATAAAATGATACAGAATGACAAAAATCCAATCAGTCGAACTAGAGATATTAAATTTTAAATTTTTAAGTGAAAATAGCACCTAAAAGCAGAAAGCACCACTTATGGCCATCTGATCGCGCTAGACCAGGGGAAAGTCTTGAGTTCAAGCTGACCATGATTGAGCGCAGGTTGGATAGAGGGACCAGAATAGTCCTCTGAAAAGTTACCTTCTACGTACGGCGCAAAGAGTTCCGTTCACGTTGGAAGAGGCCACAAAGAGGAGGGGAGATGCGCAGATGGCCGTCACTGTAGCGCGAAGAGTCAGTTGTGCATCACGGATGGTCAGCGCTGTAGAGCAAAGAGTTGATCAATCATTGTGGACGTTTGTTGCTGTAGCTTCGTAATGATGGTTGTCACAGGCTGTCGCTGCTGTAGTGTGAAGTGCGGGTCTTCGTTGCCGATCGTCGCTGGCAGTTGCTGTTGGTGCAAAGAGCAGGTGTCACTGGAACTTTGTGGTGCCGGTTCTTGCAGGTGGCAGAGTCTTGGCGCAAACTGGCTCATTTGTGGTTGCAAGGAGCACAAACTGCAGTATTTTTTTACATTTTCTTAAGGAGTACACTCTGATGGCAACAAAGGGTCAAAGACCCAGGAAGGCACCTCAAGGGAATCAATGACTCACTTCACTAGAGACAAGCACAACTCAGGCAGGTCCAATTGCAGGTCCAGGCAGGTCCAGTAGCATCAGGTCAGCTGGGCATTTGCAGGGAGGCCGCTGAAGCTTGTTGCGTCCCTGTAGCTCACACAGGAGGTCAGATAACTGACCCTTGAAGTCACTCTAATTAGCCTGGGATGAAGGCAAGCAGGTCCAATCTTCCTTATCAGACAGTAAAGTAAGGCAGTCCTTCAAGCTGCAGGACAATCCTCTGGCAGCAGGGCATTCCTTCATCTGTAACTTCCACAGGTCCAGGAGTGCTCTGAAGAGTGACTCTGGCGGTCCAATATTTACACCTGGTGTCAGCCTTTGTGTGGTGGGGGATTTCCTGACCTACCCCTAGATCTGGTTCGAGAAAGTTCTTCCCCTTCCCCTACCAAGGCTACAAACTGTCTGGGGGTGACAAAAGGCAGGGCAGGTCTGGTGTCAGATTTCATTGTGTGTGCAGGAGGCAAAGTCTTTTGAATTGTAAGTGGGGTTGGGTATGGCTCCTCCCAGTCATCCTGCCATTATGACCCGTCCTGTCCACACCTATGCTCTCTTTGTGTTATTGCATGGAAGCAATGTAAACCGTATATTTTTGTCTGCTCCCAATCCAAAGTTAGCACTAACGACTTTAGGTCTTTTTCACTGCCAGGACATGTACTACAATGTCCTACATTTCAAATACAGTGCACCCTGCCCCATGAGCCTTTAAGGTCTACTTTAAGAGTGACTCATATGTAGTAAAAACGAAGATTTAGGCCTTGCAAAAGCTTTATTTTGTCAGGTTTGAATGGCAGTTTAAAACAGCACTAGAGGCTGCAATCCCACTAGTAGTTTTTAATTTATTGGCCCCGGTTACATGTAGTACCATTTACTAGGGACTTATAAGTAAATTAAGCCCAAAATGTTTGGGGGGAATACCAGGCCAAGGGTGTCAGGTCTAACAAGGACCACTGGTGAACAGCGGCGGTTGCTGCAAATGTCAAGGGGGGTTGTGACGACGATGGGGACGGAGGAAATACAAATAATAAAAAAAACACTTACTGTTCTGCTGCCACCTGCTGACTCCCACCTCTGCTCTCTGGTGTTCCACCAATCCCTGTGACACCTGCACAGGCTCCCCACACAATCCGAGCACTGCGCTCATGCGCTGCCTAGCATGAGAGCAGCATCAGGATTGGTCTAAGTGGCTTGGTCTGCCGCTCAGACAGTGCACTGTGGTCTGTGCAGTTTCTCCAACCTGGCTGTGCAACACAGCTGGGTTGGAGAAACCTAAGTGCTCTTGTCAGTTTGGCTGGCCTAAGACGGCTGGCCAAATTGACATGCGCACTTGGTGCACTCCACTCCACCTCCCATGGCTCAACCCCACCCCTCCCTGCACATGCTGGCTGAGACAGTAGCTGAAAAATAAAACAATAATGAAATATTGTTTTATTTTTCAGCTGCAGGATCTTAGTCAGTGGGGCGATGCTCCTCCGCCATTGCGGGGCAGCCGCTTCTGCTGGGGAAGGAACTGGTTTGTTACCTGGGGACCTTCTGAGGAGCTCACACTTTGGTCAACCAAGGGGAAAGATCCTTTTTTACGACTTTTTTTTACCGAAAGTCGTGGTTAACGAAAGCGCAACAACGCTTTTTTTAACCACGACTCCGGTTTTTTGTGCCTTAACTACGTATGTTCTGAACAACGAACATGCGTGGTTAAGGTACAAAGAAGGGAGTTGGCGAAGGTAAGTGGTGGGTTTAGGTTTTGGGGAGGGGGTGGGGTGTTTTAGGTTTTGGGGTGGGGCGTTTTTGGTTTTGGGGAGTGGGTGGGTGGTTAGGGGGTTTTAGGTTTTGGGGTAGGGTTGGGGGGGTGGGGCGTTTTTGGTTTTGGGGAGGGGGTGGGGGGTCAGGGGGTTTTAGGTTTTGGGGTGGGGTTGGGGGGGTGGGGCATTTTTGGTTTTGAGGAGGGGGTGGGGGGTTAGGGGGTTTTAGGTTTTGGGGTGGGGTTGGGTTGGGGGGTGAGGTGTTTTTGGTTTGGGGGAGGGGGTCAGGGGGTTTTAGGTTTTGGGATGGGGTTGGGGGGTGGGGCGTTTTTGGTTTTGGGGAGGGGGTGGGTGGTTAGGGGGTTTTAGGTTTTGGGTGGAGTTGGGGGGGTGGGGCGTTTTTGGTTTTGGGGAGGGGGTGGGGGGTCAGGGGGTTTTAGGTTTTGGGGTGGGGTTGGGGGGGTGGGGGGGTTTTGGTTTTGGGGAGGGGGTGGGGGGTTAGGGGGTTTTAGGTTTTGGGGTGGGGTTGGGGAGGCGTTTTTGGTTTTGGGGAGGGGGTGGGGGGTCAGGGGGTTTTAGGTTTTGGGGTGGGGTTGGGGGGTGGGGTGAGGGATGTAGGGTGAATGGTGCCTATTACTAATGCTTTTATCAGGAATGCCTTTACAACGAAATATCGTTGTTAAGGCATTCGTGGTAAAATCATTAGTAGTAGCAACGAGGTCGGTGTTCCGACCTCGTTGTTAAGGCATTAGTTGTTTTTGAAGTCGTCGTTTCGTTGTACAATCTCAACCAAGTGATTGATGTAGCATAGTAGATGTCACCTGTGTTCCCTCCAACCTGTGCGCTTGGGACCCGCTCAGCCTGAGTCGACTCAGAGGGCATGAGAGCAGGCACATAGAGCTATTGGGACAAGGGCAGCAGTTATCACTCTTAAGAAGAGGAACTCGCGTTACCGTCGTATGCCAACAAGGAACCCCAAATGAAAGCAAAGACTAGACCCCGTCTAATCATGTTTCTCCTTATTAAATCTGTGTAGCTGAAAGTAAACACCTTACTGCTGTGGATCAAGCTCCCACCCTCTCATACAGAAAAGCACTAAGCACTCAAAATGAGAACATGCAACTCATTTTCCAAGTATAAAGTTCAGAACATATGTAAATGTAGTTTTTATATAGCGTTCAAGAGTGGTATATGTTTTAGTACTCCTAAGTGTGACAGGTGGGAAACTGGGAAAGTTGGATATTGACATTGTTCAGGATCACTTCTTTAGTGAAGTCAGAAACAGGCATTGGAATACGGTTTCCCAGTACTAACAGCAACAATAAAGCCACTACACCTCATTTACTCCCTAAATATTACCTAGTATGCTACCATGTTGCTTTAAAGATAAGAATGATAAAACATATCTGTTTCCTTGACAATTTTCCCTCTTTTAAAACTGGCATTTTCCAAAGAATAATATTTTTTTCAAATAAAGAGCACTGTCGTTTTTCGTCTTTGCCTGTAATCGGTGCACTAAAACTGGCAAGGCAGAATTGGGCGTATGGTACATTGGTCTATAAAAGATTGAGGGGTGAGAAAAATGTATTTTTCCTTTTTCTGGTACATTAAAAGTTTTTTTAATGTTTGTTTTTCAAGGTTTACATAAAAAACACGAAATGTTGGTCTCAGGGCGGTCTCTTCAGAAGCACAGCTTCAAGGTGGCACCGCGTCATTTGTGAAACGTTTAGGTAGTCTTTGTTTTTAAGCAAGTTGCATTCTGGGACTTGTGGATTTCCTTTCAGCGTTGTAAGTAGGATATCGAAATTTTCAACATAAATGTGCCATTGGCAAAAATCCCAGGATTAACTGAAGGTGTCACACACAACATAGACCTCTTACACAAGTGGTGGTATTAGTGGCAGAGTACTCATAATTTTTACATGATTCTCTGCTTTACCACAAAAATAGCAAGGGTCACAGACTATGACTCCGGAGATAATACAGGTCTTAAATGTGTTATCGAAGTAATGAGATCACAGCAGCAGTATTTCCTGTCCTCACGTAAACCACTTTAAATCGAAAATGAGCCCACATTTTCACACTTCTTGTAGTAAAATGTGTGCTTCCCATTTAACACATCTCAGCTATGTTACTATGCCTGTCTTCAGTTTCAAGTTTACCATGTGTTCATACTACATGGCCTCTGAAACCACTTCTTTCCATTAGGAAAAAGGTCCTGAAAGCCGTATAGTATATTATATATTATATGCAGGTCTCAGTAGTTAAGTACTTTAAGGTTAAAAATATTGGACTTTAAAAAGTGATGTTTGGGATTCTTCTCAATCGAAAAAAATGCAGTATAAGTGCACTCCAGAAGTAAGCACTATTAACTGAACATATTATTATTACTAACAATGTTAATCATGTGTTTGATATGCTGAGTTCATACTGAATTGTGGTCTGCGTTCTTTTCGTTTGCGATTTAACCATTGGTGGAGTGAGGTGATCCAACCTCTTGATACCAGAACTCATTAAAAAAGAGAACTCTCGGTATATCAGCACATAATTGTACTGGCCACAGTGCAGGTAGGCATTAACTGCAAACTTTTTGGCAGTAAAGTTTGGCCAGAATAAGTATTCAAATTATACCACTAGACTGTTAAAATCAGCAGAAGACATATGTTAATGAACAGATATTTTTAAGGATTTTGACAGCAGCCCTCATACCTCCATTTGTAGCTTGGTACCTCTAACACCCACACCAATGATTGCCAAGATCCGTTTGACATAATATTGCAATTATATTTATATAGCGCTTACTACCCCTGAGGAGCCATTGAAGTACCTTACGGTAAGTAGCATGCTACTCCGGAACCCAAGGTTAGTGGGTAATATAGTGGTTATTGGGATTAGTCATGTGCTCTTAAGAAAAAGTTCATGCATTTACTCCAGTTACTTTGTGATATACTAGTACTAGTTTGGTGTGATCATTAGTGGAGGGGGAGTGGTTTAAGATGAACTGCTAGTGAGACAGGTAGCCTGGAAGAGATTAGGTAATGTTAGCTTACAGGGATAGAATTTTACATCTTGCTCACATGATTGTTTATATAGTGATATATCTATACTCACAAATGTGCACATTTAAAAAAGCGTGCCTGTAAACATATTGTTTCCACACACAGATAAAAATAATTAAAAGGAATATTGCATGTTACTGTTGCGGGTTAACGCTGACACATCATCAGTAATGTCAGTGCTTGCAAACGTTGCTCAACCTTGGATGTACTGTTTGGAGGTTGTTCGACTATTCCACTATAAGTGCATGTTCAATGGGGAACCCTCAGAAATGGATCACCTTCCATGCTGTGATTATGTATATGTATTCTACCTAAAGGGATCTGTTGACCCACTAGGAGATACATGCAAAACAGTGGCATTAAGTGTGGCCACCCCCTGCACAGCTGGACAGTTGTGCTCATGTTAGGTGCTGTATGTATGATAATGGTCAAACCCAAGAATCCTATGGTGCCCACCACCCCATGCAAGGCTATAATGGTAATGATATCTCCGACCCCTAACCCGGTTGACCCACTGCAGCAAGTCAAATCGACAATGGAAAATGCACAGGGAAATTTGACAAGATCCTACAGACCATTTGTGACACAAACAACACTTTAGAAACAAAGAAGAACACTGTTGATTGACGTGGGCTGCTTTATGTTGATCACAAAAAGTTGGTTGAAAGGGTTGAAAATAATGAATATATGCCCACAGCCATGCTACCAACTGTGATGTGCGTACAGGCCCGACTACAGTCTCTGAAGATAGAAATGAAGAAACTTAACCTAAGGGCAGAAGAGGAGCACCTATGAACGCTCTAGGTGCAATACACCAGAATCATTGGGATGCCAGAGTGCTTGAAGCGACCGAACATGGAGCTGTTTTCGGAAGACTGGTGGTAGCCATGGTGTTATTGGGCAGGATCCCTGATTTCTTTTCAATCGAAAGAGGTGACCGGGTGTCAGGACACCAAGACCAATAGCAGCCAGATTGTTCAACTACAGAGACAGAGAATTAATTCTCCAATTATCCAGAACAAAGGGTCCTAGGATCTTGGAAAGCAATGCCATTAACATTTATCGTGACTGCTCCTTCGAGGTGCAGGATCATTGGAACTCAGTGATAGAGGACAAACTACAATTATGCCAGATGGGACTGACGTTTGTCCTCCTATACCTAGCAAAGCTCTGAGTTGTGGACAATGAGTCCCACTTCTTTCAATCCCTGAGCAAGGCCTATCTCCAATCAAAGTGCTACCTCTCCTAAAGAGAGAGACAGCTTAGGGGTGTGATGGGAGTGCTGTCACCCCAGGAGGAGACATACTGGAAGATCATGTGGTTGCTCAACGAATGAACAACACCGGTGGTAGCTGAGGTTATACTGGCAAGTTCTGCCCTAGCTGTTGCACTAATACCCAGCATCAGATGGAGTCTGGGTCAGGGGCTACTGGCTTGGGTGATTTAGACATGGAGTCAAATCGTGGACCCACCTTGACACTCGGAATCTCAGACATTAATATTTAGAGTGCTATGAAAATATTGGCTGATGGTGCATGTGAAGTTGTTGGGGATGGGTTCATAAACACAATTTAATCCTTTACAATGAAATCAGGTGTACGTAACAGGTGAAGAAGGAGGGATGACCACAATGGAGAAGTGAAGTGCGAGGGCCATATCTCCACATTCCTTCAAGGTCACGGATATTCATATGCGTGTTTGGTTACTTGTGCAACTTTGGTCTTATTTTGGCATAGATCACATTTGCTCTTAGCCAGGGTTTGAGAGTTGGGGGTTAATGTTACCGTTTGTGAAGGGCCAAAGATCAACAAATTGTTATGAAGACTCCGTGATATTGATGGATTGCTGCACGCAGGTCCAGTGCAGGTCAGGGGTCACAAAGGCAGTGTCAGACTCCCATTGGTGGATTCTAAAACTGGTACACCTGCGAAATATAATGTACTAGCATAGAACATATGGGGTATGGCCGCCTCTATGAAACAGTACAAGATCCATATGTATCTCAGGAGCAGACACATACATATTGGGAACGCACTTACTAGGACATGGGAATAAAAATGGTACCTAGGAAATGGAGAGGAGAGATATATGGTAAGTCTTATTCAGCATTTGCAGGGGCACCCTACTCTGGGTTTCTCCAGAGGTTCAGTTCGTACTAAATCATAGCGCTGTTGACCCTGAGGGCAGATATGTGGTATTTGAAGAGACATTGGATATGGAAACTATGGTCTTAATGGCTGTGTATGCACCAAATATCAATCACTCAGCCTTCATGGACACTGACTCCATCATATACATGATCTACAGGCACCATGTATTTGGAGTGGACTTTAACTGCGTCCACACAGTGTGATCCACTCCCTCTTTACCTGGTACTCTGGGCTTCAGAACAATACATTTTCAAAAAATAGATAGAGAGCAGACAGTGATGTATGGAGGATAATGGACCTGGTTACTAGGGAATACTGGTCTTGCTAGCCAGTCAACCACCTGCATACGCACCTAGGCTTACGGCTGTACACCAAAACATATGGCCAGGTCAATGGAACTATGCAATTGTGAGGCCTCAGCGATTGTTAAAAATGTAGATTTTTCACATTTGCCACATATTCCATTTTCTGCCACATAATCTTAACAAAAAAATGTTTCTAGCTCAAACAGTTCAAAAGTTACTAAATATGCAACAATGCATTGCTAAGCGTTGGAAGACCCTTTGCAAAACTGGACTGGTCTTGCCATACTTGGGTGTTAAACTGGTACTAATGAAGTACAACCAATACCCAGACAATATTACCATGTTTAAAAATGAGGAAATGTAATGCTAATACAAAATGTGCCGGGTTACACCGCATAATTTGCCTTTTCTTGCTGCATAATTTAGTAAACCCTGCTGCATAACTTGGCCCTCTCCTGCTGCGTAATTTCAGGGGTCCAGCATATGGCCTAACAGAGAGGTACCAAAATACTGGTCAGGTGTCACCCTACGAGAAACACAGGAATTTAGGTTACATGTGCCCCTACTTAAATGGGCAATGCATCTTGGAAAGGATTCTTGGTTAAGCTTATTAGGCCACGCCACTTTCAGAGACCCCCTCACCCTCCACAATTGTTTCCATCCCACTTAAAGCCATGCCGTAGACTGCATTACTGGTGCTGAGGGCTGTAGAAGGCACATTAACCTCCTGGACTACATTGCAGCTGTCTTGATGGCCTCAAAACGGACGAAGGCAACAAATACAGCCGGCAGAGAGAGGGAGGGACCAGTGCGCTTGAGTCATACAGGCCTCTGAAGTCAGCCTCTCTTTGTCTGGGGCTGATCTATGCCATGGATTTCCATACTGACGCATTCAGAGGCGTCCCTCCGCCATCTGTGTGACGATGAGAGGGAGCAGCTGTCCTGGGTGGGAGGGGCTGGGGGTGTACATTATTAAACCCGATTGATGGCGACACGGAGCAGCTCATTACCCATTCCGGGAACTCCAGTCGCCCACTTATTTGGGGGACTGGGTGTCTTGTTTGGGGGATCTGACTGAACTGTTAAGGCGCCTCCTCTCTTTGCTGTTATATATATTATTTAATTTATGTACCGCGCTACGACACCGGTTTCCGGTTCATCTTGTATAAACCTTTATATAAATAAATAAATAAATAAATAAATAACCGATTTAAACATTTCTCAAGAAAGAAAATGCGTTTTAAACTACTTTTTTAAAAAATTTAACAGGGATCTGACTTTTTCACAATTTAGTGGTAAATGTATTTCTGACCAGGCACTGGCAAACCAATTAGTCGTGGCTTTAAGGCGCCAACGCCCGTCCTCTCAGGCCTTCACACACGCTGTTTATCCGCATAGCAGGCACAGATGCTGTTTAGCACTAAAGCATGTCACATTTGCAGTGCTTTAAGTGGAAATATAGAACTGCTGGTACTCACTATCCAGAGTACCTGTTTGCTCCTTAACAGCGCTGTATTGTAGCAGTGCTGAGTAGTGAAGGCACTCTCCAGGTCACATTAAAGTAGTACTGGTACTCCATACTGGGCGGTACCTGTTCATTTAAAGCACTGTCTGTTTCACAACTGGGGGTTGGAGGGTGGGGGACAAGGGTTGCGAGAATATTGTATTCCATACAGAATGCATGCAGGATAGGTGCTAACGAATTACAAGTGACAGGTGCGACAGACAGTGTGAGCATTCAGTTTACTTTTCAGAAGTAAAATGATCCCTCGTTTATTTCATTGAAAGTACTTTCTGGCAGGTGATGAACCATATAGCTAACAGTATACTATGAGACCGTTTTTTACTCCTCCTGGTAGAGCCAATGCCCGCTCTATGTGTATTTTAAAGACTGATTAACAATTCGTGCAGCCAGCTGTGCTGTCAATCTAAGAAGCTTTGCCAAAGCCAATAGGTCTCGTCTTTGGGCCCTATTGGCCTTGCCAATGATTTTAGCCACTTGTCACAGCGATGCTGTGTGACTAAAGTGAACAAAAAACACAAAAACTAAAGCCTTTGATGTGGTCGTCCATTCAAAATGATTAGTTACTGGTCTGGGTTGGATCAATACATAAAAATACCTAAATATGCAGTAGAATGCGCAAAAGTGTTTTTTTAAGTGGCTGAAGGAGTGAAAGCAACATGGGGCCGGGGGAAACAGTGAAGCAGGAAGGAGAAGGGTGGGTGTAAGTGGAAACAACATGAAGGAGGGTGTGGGGAACTGGGAGACGCAAAATGGGAAATGTGAGGGACAAACAACAAAGAAATGGTGAATGAACACAGGGGAGTGTTTGAGCAATGCTAAAGCAACATTGAAGGGGACGCAAAAGCTACAGGCTGGAGGACTAGAGGGGATGTGAAAGCAGCAAGGGAGGAGGGGAGAGTAAAAGCAACACAAGGATTTGGGAAAAGCAACACAGGAGGCATGGTAGGGGGAAGCAATGGAGAGAAGCTCATGGGTGAACGCAAGAGGGATAAGGACTGGAAGAAGCAGCTGGGCATGTACGAGGGAGAGGGTTTGAAAACACATGCACACTACTGGAGTGCTTCACACAAAAGAAAAAAGTAGTGCTTGAAAAGCAAGCAATGGAAGCAGCGATGCCTGCCAATCAAAGAGATTGTAAAGTGACAATGCTCCTTGGGAGGGACAAACACAAGATTGAGAGGCTGGGACATCAATGAGATAATGAGAGATATTAGGAAAGCCAACCAATGGTAAGAAACCAGCGGGCTCCAAGACTATTGATGTCATCTATTGTAGCATTCAAAGAGTGATCCTCACTCTGCCACACTGGCAGGTAGCTGACTCTGGTCAAACTAGTTGTCTTCCGGAGGCACCTTTCTGTCATGTGACTGTCTCTGCCCCTGAGCCTTCTCAGTCACTGACGTGCCAGTCTGACATTTGACAAACACTGCCTAGCCGTATATTACTTTCAGAGGCATACTCCTGGCAAGGGACAGACTCTGCCCCATGCTGACACCGGTCTGCATCGAGTTTTCGGGGGTCAGCGTAACATGTGACTGACTTTGCCATATAAACCATAAAACATGAGATTCACTGGCATATAAACTATAAATATGTTACTGAGTCAGCCATATAAACCATAAACATGTCACTGACTCAGCCATACAGACAATAAACATGTCATTGACTCTGCCGTGTAAACCATGAACATGTCACTGTCCTGCCATGTAACCCAGTCAGACAAACATATCCTAGGGCCAGTCTGGCAGATGGCAGACTCTGCACCAGCCTTACTGTCCTGTTAGAGGTGTCCGCCTGAGAGGTGACTGACTATACCTGAGCCTACTAGCATTCCTGAGGCACGCCTGAGAAGTAACTGACTCACCTATAGGACAGTGACCCGCCACTAATCCAGGCGTGACCGAGGTAGCCTTGTGGGATTGGTGTTCTGGGGTTCTTTAGTAATGCAACACATATATGGAAGAATCAACTTTCGCTATGGTGTGTGCTTGTGTTTATTTTCGGAGATCTGATCCACACCGGTCCGTTCCTGGCGCCAGTGGAGTCAGGCATGAAGAACGTCTGTAGAACTAGTTCCCCACATTATCTTAAAGGCTGCTCCGTTTGCCTGCACAGTTTCCTGCTGGACCTGCGCGCAAAAACCGGGGACTGAGTGCAATTTGTGCTCCTGCCCTCAGAGTGAGTGACCCCCTCCTCGGAGGGAATAATTCAATATGGCATTGTGATTCCCTATAAATATTTTCCATACTATAGCCATCGCCTGTACGCGACTCATTCATTGAGGCATAGCCCATTGCCAGGTCTCCATAAATGGAATTGTTTAGGGGTGTCTGGCTTTGCAGTTAGAATACACATCCCATTTCCTTTCAAACTCGAACCCTTAGCTTACCAGGATAAATCTTTCAGTTTGCTTCTGGCTCTTTGGCCACCAACACTCTTAAACACTACCAGTCCAAAAGATTGTTCAACAACACACTCACAGCCTGAATGTGATGCCACTTTGCTTGTTTCTTACCAGCTGTGCCCAGGCTGGGAGAGGCTCTGCATTGGCTCTGACCTGTTCAGCCTACTGTCATTATGGGTTCACAGAGTGACAGTAACACCTATTTGTGCATGTACCATGCAGTGTCAGTCATTTTGCTCTGGTGTGCACAGGTTGAAGTGCATTGTGGGCAAAGTAGGACACTATGGATTCGTTTTCACCCCACTATCAACACTATTGGATCAAACAGCAGTGTTTATTTATCCTTTGGAGCGTTGCTGTGGCCAGTCCAGCTGTTCTATGACTCTGTGTAATGCAGGTTTTATGCTAGTGTTAATGTTGCCTGTAATAAATAGGGGATGATAGTAAATATGGAAAGTTAGATGGATGGTGGTAAAGCCCTATTCCATGGTCTCCTAGACTCCACACTGACCCCCTTTAAGGGCATTCTACATGCCACAGTACGTCTCATCCAAGACTAGAAGAAGTATGATTAGATCACCCCCATTCTGCTGGAACTCCACTGGCTCCCATTACCGGCCTCCACCATCTTTAAAACCATCTGCAGCATCTAGTAAGCAATCACAACTAGCACATCCACTTTTCATGCAGACAAGCTGACTATCTCTGGTGGTTGACGGCACACCCACAGCCAGAACACCCATCAGGCTGCACACTAAGGAGTGTAACAAAAAACCTAGATAGCCGGCTTTTTCCACATATGCCCCCAAAATCTAGAACAATATCCTTGTATCCATCAGGACCACTTCATTGTATTCCAGTTAAGGAAAGAGTTGAAGACCCCTCTTTAAAGAACACTATGTTACAATGCTTTAACCATCCACAACACAGCTTCCTCTCCTGTTGTTGACTTTATGCTTGCCTTTTACCATATACAGCAATCTGCTGCCTTTTAGCTTGGTTTGCACTACAGAAATTCCTTATGCATACATACAATGTCATTGCATCACAGGTATGTCAATCACTGATCTTTTTGCCTCACCAAAGGGGCAAAACAAACCTTGTTCTTACCTTCTTTAACAATGATATAGGTTTTGTACCATGTATTATTATTATTTTATTTTTATCAGATGTCCTGTTTTGTAGTGTGCCAATTATCCACTGTATTTATTAGCATTCACTGTACATCTTTATATATGTTATAATGTATCCTGCGCATTATATGATTTAAGTTATTGTTCTATTATAAGTTTTACTGGGGAGCATGGCTGTCCAGGGCCCAAAATGGCTGCAAATAATCAGAGTTCCTGATCAGCTTCATTTTTTCGACCCCCTGGTGCCCCCTCCAGTGCAAGGAGCTATTCCTGGTGACAAAATAGTGTTTAATGATGGTTATCCCGAGGGGGTATTAATTTCAGATAATTTCTGGCAGTGTAATACCCAGAGGTGGCTTCCGGCTTGTACTGGCCGACAAATCTTTGGCACATCGTTGTGTGCCTGTCTACCAGAGTGCAGTCTGGAGAATAACTATTGGGAGCAACTGAGGGCAGAGTGAAGGCACTGGAGGGGAAATAAACCGAGGTTTGAGCTGAAATGAAAGATCTGAATTCCTCCAAGATCAATGTTGTTGACATCATGATAAAACTCAGTGAAAGAACCAAGAAGCTGGACAATATGTGGAAAATAACCCAGCTGTGGATATTAGGTGTACCAGCAGAGATTCTAGATGAAGGACTGTAGAACATGTTAATTTGGCTAAACCACTCCACCTACAGTGGGAGGTGGTGTAATAGTGTGAAACATCTACTGATTTCGCATTGGGAAGCATCATTCAGGGAGAGGGTCGTGTGGCACCTTGATGATGACGGGGAAGACTGTGGACAGGAGAGATCGGCTCCACAGGGAAGCTATTTGTTTAAAAAAAAAAAAGTGGCCCAACTTGAAGAGAACACAGACGTCTTTTGGTGTTCCGTGATTTTGGCCCAGCCACACTAGCAAGGAGGAATTCTCTTGTAGGCATTAAACAGAAGATGGAGGTGAAAGGACTCATAGTATCCCTTGGCTTCCCTGTGTTACAGTGAAGGTGGAACATGGAGCAAAGACATATGTTTTATCACAGGTCGAGTCCTTGAAGGGTTTCTTATACAATCTGAGCGCAGTGAGGTTGCATTCTTTTCTGGCGGTGTATGACGACAGAAGTTGGCATGGGGATGTTGTGGATCCTATTTAGTTTTAATGGGAATCAGGAATTTGAGCTCAGCCTCTAGCTTGCAGGCCGGTGTCCCCATCACCCAGTGACTTTTAACCTACCTAGCTTGCTCTGTTTTAGCACGGTTATTTAATTAATTCTTCCAAGAGAATGCTAGACAAGCATTAACATTACACCTAGTAGCGCATGGCTTAACAGATGAGGGAGGGAATGTAACATTCATAGTAGAAGCTAGTGAAACTTACCAAACAGAAACATTCTACTCTTGGGTCACCTTTACTGAGGAAGACCAAAGATTATTTACACTCCACACATACAGAATTGCAATTGCACCTCAACGGTACCAAGCATACCAGAATCTTGAAATACCGATTACTTTTCAAGAACATCAGAACTGGTCAAATGGCGCCCTACCACACGTAATACAACCCGTTAGATTAGGTCCCTTAGGTAATGAAGGATCAATGTGGCCTATGTTTGTCACATATACACCACACCCCAGTGTACAAAATATGCAGGCAGCTGATCTGCACAATCTATACATTGAGCTAGTAACACTATAGAGATGACTTGTTCAGTTCGTAATGCAAACTCTGAACACTACCCCAGCGCAGCCAGCACCACCAACAGCTGTTGGTTAACAATTGGCTACTACTGGGATTAATCCACGAACTGTACATTCTATCATGGGTAAAGTGCACTCAGAACAAGAGATAATCCCGTTCTGGATATCCCAGAAAACAAATCAGCTGGAAGCTGTGTTTCCCCATATGGGACCACAGTAAAAACATAGAATTCTCACAATGTGCTTGCCCTTTGGGATGGTTTCTTCAGTGGATGACTGCACCGCATGGGGTACAGTCTTCGCTGCAACTTATACTACCACACATGGTACCCAACACTTGCCAATTTGCCAGAAGTGTTAAAACAGATTCAGAGTGAGCACGGGGCTGCACCAGCCCTAGATTTGGGGATGAAATTAATGCGTAACTTTGACGCAGTCTCCTCAATAATACTCAGTAACATTAACGGGGAAGTGGTAGCACTGACTATACACCAGCGGCTCCAAGAGATTCCCCATTTGGACCAGGATAAACAGCTACCGAAAAATATTTCCGACACCTATACTAGTATAGGACGGGATAGTTTGGGAGCCAAGCCGAAAAAGCCTGAAATACAAAGTACCACCCTTAAGAAAGGTACTAAACAAGCACTGGAGGGTTCTAGAAAGTGCTGGGATAGACAAAAACAACTGAAAGACAGACAAAGTCAGAGAGCAGATTCTCCACACTGGAGAACTCCGACAGGAGATATAATCTCAGAAATAGAGAAAATATAAAAGCTCCTGACAAATATACTGATTCTCGTTCCGTTCAAGATGCACCTGATAGATGTAGCGAGAGAGTGGGCCGGTCAGAGCGACGTCCTGACTACGTGAAACAGAATAAAGACTTACCACAGTCTTCAGACAAAAAAGAAGAAAAGTCCCCACAACAAAAGCCACAGTTTAAAAAGAAAAAGGTGGCAGCACAGTCAAATAAAAATGCCAGTACACTTGAGAACATTGCTGAAGAACAAGATGTGTTCAGTGACACTTCTAGACAGTGCGGCAGAGGTCACAGTATGTCGCCAGAGTCTGAAAGATCATCTGGATGTGACAGAAACTAGCAACTTTTATTGCAGTTGAGACTGCGGATGGGCGCTTTCTCCAACCTGCCAGGGTTTATGATTTAAATATCCAAATAGAGGGAGACATAGAGCGCACCACTAGTGTGATATTCTAGGATGAACTTAGTAGTGACATCCTGCTGGCCGATAGGGACTGGCCACCCGAGGACGTCCGTAAGCTCCCTCATAGGCAGGATGTAATTTTGCCTTCTTTCTCTGATTTTGTTCCCAAAGCGGGAAAAGAAGCCTACGCTGTCAATTGGGCTTTAGCTCAGGCACCTGCACTATACCGCAACCATGTAGGTTGGAACAAGGATTCACCTTGCCATGTAATACCTATTAGGTCTACACCCCAGCCACAGCCTCAATATCCTGTTAAACACCAAGCCAAAGCTCCGGTGAGGGAGATCCTCATTCAGCTTGAGTACCAGGGAGTATTTGAGCCCTGTGTCTCTGCAATGAACAACCCGTTATTCCCCGTTGCAAAACCCGACCATTCATACAGAATAGTCTTAGATTATAGACCCCTGAATAGTCATACACACACGTACCCAATTCAAAATTTACACAGCACAGCACTAATTAACAAATATAAAACAACCTTGGACAACTCCAATGTTTTTTTCTGCCAAAACTTAGCACACAAAAGTCGGGACCTGAGTGCATTCTCAATTGGCTCAGAAAAACGCTTCTGCCGTTTGCCCCAAGGCTACAAGAACAGCCCATCCCAGCCCGTGTAACATCAGTATCACATGATATCGATCCTGAGGCGTTGTCTTCTGTGGATGATATCTATCTAACGGATGACAACCTCAACATTCATCTTGCCAGGAACGATCGGTTAGTTCTAGTATTTGCAGCCCTTCGCTATTAATTAAATTTTAGGAAAACTAAAGTAGCCTTTCTCAGCATATTGTTCCTGGGATACAACCTATCAAATGAGGGCAAGAGCCGGGCCCCGCACTTTCTAGAAGAATGTGCTCAACTTCAACCACCAAATGCAATCAAGAAACTACAGTGTCTACTTGGTTTCTTTAACTTTGGCAGAAGTTACATTCTTCACTATGCACAATGTATCAAGCCACTCTATGACTTAATACGCCCTCATTTTTTTACCAGACACTCGACAGTAGAACACACACGCATCCTTAGAGGACTGCAACACGACATGCTAGAGGCAAAACACTTACACACCCGTGATAACAAAACAAATTTGGTCATCAGAATTATTATTATTATTTTTTTTTGTCCTCATATTCATCACCCCTGCTTTGGTTGAGTAGGAAAAGCACTGGAGCGGCAGGCGACAACATGCCTCCAAGTACATAGTCCAAACCTCGGTAGATCATCCCACCTGATCTACTAACTATACTTTTCTCGTACGGATGACATTGATCAAAAGATGTTACTTTCAATCATAGCCAAAGCAACACCTCCAAAGGGTGGGGGGGAGATCTAATCATTGGACTTTAAAAGTTCAAAAATACAAAAAAAAGTTATTTTTTAAGGGAAGAGACCAAACAAAGAACCTATATAGCATATAATATGTTATTGATACACATTTTCCCAATACAACCAAAAATTATCTTTTCTAGACAGGGGGCCCCATTGTTCCAGTGTACAAATTCGATTTACAGATGTTTGCCAGTCCAACACACGAGGAGGAAGAGGATCAATCCATTTACGACAGATTTCTCGCCTAGCTAGAAGGATTAATATAAACAGCAAATACTCCTGCTGAACTGACAATTTCTGGTAATTTGTATCCTGTTCCCGAACCCCAAACACCACTAATGCTAGGTTTAAAACTAAGTTGACATTAAAGCTACCTTAAAAATACTCCCTATATCTCCCCAATAATTCAACAACTTAGAGCATTGCCAAAACATATGGATATCATCCGCCTTATCTTCCCCACACCTTGGACAATTTTTCTGAGTTTTCCCAATAGCTGTTAATTTGGCCGGAGTCCAGTAAACCCTATGGAGTGTGAACAAATGATTTTTCTTCAGCCCTGCAGGACTGGTAGTAAGCCACAATATTGAACAAGACTTTTGCCACAGTGCTATAACATCTAAAGTTGGAAAGATCGCTCCCCACTTCAACAGGGGAAGGGAAGCGCTATCATCTGATGATTCTAACAAAGCGTGGTATCATAATGCAACCTCTTTATTGATGATTTTCTGGTTTAGCTTCCCTTCCCATATGCTCCTCCCTATTTCTCCATTTCGACGAGACTTTACCCAACTAGATATCTGAAGGTACTTAAATCTAGAAACTGTCCCACCAGTGCCTTCCTGAAATGCACACCAGCTTAACACTTCAACTCCTTCTATTAACTGGCCCCATCTTTCCATCCCACTTGCTCTCAAAGGCGTTGATAGTTTGTCTATAAGGCATTCCGGAGTGCCAGGAGAATCCCAAATGGGAGCCGAACTACAAAAATAAGGTATCTCTAACGCCCTCCGAAAATACATCCAAACGTTACATGCATGTCTGGGGAGTTTCAAACGAACTTTCTTAAAGTAGCTGGGATGTCCAAATTTATATAAAAAATGGTCTGCTCCTTCTTCGAGATGTGCCGTTAATGCTCTCCAGACTAAATCGTGCTCTGACTTTTTATTCAATAAGACTCTAATGTTTTTTAACTGGAAAGCCAAATAGTACTTAAAAAGGTCTGGAGACGCAATACCACCCCACTCTCTTTTTCTACTCAACTTTTACCAAGCAATCCTAACTACCTTGGAAGCCCATACAAATGAGGATAACTCCCCCTGTAGTTTTTTAAACCAGCTCTTCTTGAACTCTAGTGGGATAGTATTAAATAAAAAAGTAAATTTTGGAAGGATACACATCTTCAAAATATTGGATCTTCCAATTATCGTAAGAGGAAGAGCGGCCCACGCCTTTAACAGTTTTTTGGTTTCCCTATATACTATGTCAAAGTTCAATTTAGCTACCTCGTTAAGATCAGCTGCTAATCGAATACCCAGATATCTGATCTCTTGTTTAACTAAGGGGGAAGCATACGACAAGTTCCAACACATTATTTCCGTCTTTTATGCGTTTATGCTGTACCCGGAAAGTCTACCAAATTGTTCCATCAAGGCGATGACCCTAGGTAGAGTAGACCTAACATCACTCGTGTATATCATCAAATCGTCTGCGTATAATGTTAGTTTTTTTTCCCAACCCCCAGTTCGAAATGGAATAATCTCCTTAGAAGACCGAAGTAAAGTAGCCAAGGGTTCAATGTATAAATTGAAAAGCAAGGGAGATAAGGGGCATCCCTGTCTCGTACCCCGCCTGATCCTAAATTCTTGTGATAATTGGCCATTAACCAGGATTCTCGCTAGGGGGCATCTATACAATTCCCCTATCGCCCTAACAAAAGGGGTTCCCAAGCCCACTTTTTCCAACACCGCCTTTAAGAACGACCAATTAACGCGATCAAAGGCCTTGGCCGCATCAAAAGTCAAAATCGCCAGTGGCACCTTCTCGTGTACCGCCAAATCAACTGCAGCAAATAGCTCGTGAGTTATCTTGTGAAGCTGCCTCCCCTTCATGAAACCCTTTTGGTCCAGATGGATCAGATTGCCGATGACTCTCCCCAGTCTCTTGGCTAAAATTCCAGTATAAAGTTTATAGTCTGCGTTCAGCAAGGAGATGGGCCTATAGGAGGAGCAAGACGTGGAATCCTTACCCGGCTTTAACAATAAGCAGATTGTCGCCTCTCTCCAGGAATTGGGAATTTGGGCCCCTTCTATCAACATAGAGTTAAATAGCTCTAATAAAAATGGGGTAAGTTCATCCCCCAAAGCCTTGTATAATTCATTAGGTAGACTATATGGCCTCGCTGCCTTACCCTTTTTTAATGCCTTTAAACCTTCAACCAACTCAGCCTCATTTAGCTTGTCATTCAATAGGAGCATCTTAGACTCCTCTAGAGCTGGGAGGTATGCATTATCTAAAAATTCTCTTACCGGTTCCTCCAAGTTAACCAAACTTTCTGAATATATCTCCTGAAAAAAAGATACGAATGCCCCCTCAATCTCTTCTTGCTCCGTGCAGATCTGATTCATAAGATCTGATTTGACCGATAAAATGTGCCTTTTGGAAAGGTCCGACTTAACCTTCGACGCTAACAGTTTACTGCAACCTTCTCCATATTCAAAATGTGCATACTGACTACTTTCCCACTTTAACCTACAGCGATTTTCCAAAAAGGCATCTAAACTAGACCGAACCTTTTCCTCTTGACAAGACAGCTCCTTTACTAAGTCCCTTTTCCCTTCTAACTGCGCATTATACATTGAGACTTGAAGGGTTTTTAATGACAATTCCATATTTCCCCAAGTTTTCCCTCTCTTCCCGATACTTATAAGCTGCAAGGTTGACTAACCTCCCTCTTATATAAGCCTTAAACGCATCCCAAACACACCACAAACTTGCTGTTCCTTGATTCACCTGAAAAAATTCTCTAGTATCTTTTTTTAACACTTCTACTAATGCGTCGTCTAGAAATAAAGCACGATTAATTGTGCTCCTAGTAGTCCTGTTAATAACCCTAACATCTAAGTGTAGTATTACTGCTGAATGATCTGACGAGTATGCTGTGTTGTGGGCTACCCTTCTTACCTCTGGGCATAAACTTTTATGAATTAAAAAAAAATCTATTCTGGATCTATGCCCATATTTTTTATTGTGAAATGTATATCTATCTCCTTCACCCCTTCTCCAGTGCCAGGCATCTACCAAGCCTAAATCCTGCATCGCTTGTTTCACCAGTGCCCTTGTTTTGGGTGAATTTACCGTACCCCGGGGGGTTGACTTGTCCTGTGCAGGGTCTAGCAATATATTAAAATCCCCACCTAACACCACTGGGTACCTAGCTGAAAGTAGAATATTAAATAAGTCCTGAAATGGCGTTGGGTCGTCAATGTTTGGCCCGTAGTAACCCGACACTGTAATCCAGTGACCGCATACACACAGCTCTACCACTACCCACCTCCCTCTGGGATCAACATGTACTGTTCCTACCCTGAACCTCATGGATTTCTTAATCAAAACTGCCACACCTTTTATTGTACTAGTTTGAGAAGAGCATACGCTAAATGAGACCCAATTCAGCTGTTTAAGCCAGGTCTCCCATTCACTTTGATGAAGATGGGTTTCTTGCAGTATAATAATCTCCTCCTCAACCAAACGTAAGTACTCAAAGATCTTCCTCCTCCTACCAGACACCCTTAACCCATTCACATTCCAAGAGAGGAATCTCAACCTTTCAATACCCTGCATGATCGTCATCAGAATTATTGCTGGTGCCATTGGGTTCACTTATGTTACCATTAATGAAGGCGACACAGTGCCCATAGCATATAAATCACATTTATACTCTAATGCAGAATAACATTTTGCACCCACAGAAAAAAATCTTACTGCAGTTCACATGGCTGTCATCAAGGAGAGGCCACTTGCCCAAGGGAAATGCATTATTGTCGTTACTCCAGTGCCAGCCTTTGAGGCCAACACCAAAGCAAGCGTTCCTAATGCTAAAGCATAACATCCACGTTGGATTCAGTGGGCAACCTCCCTGACTGCCAGCGATGTTGATTATATCTTTGATCCAAAACTTCTGACGCAAGAATTTCTCCTACACTAACAGGAGTACCCCGCACCGCTAGACATCTTGCCATTTGACAGATATCACACTGTCATGGTTCAGCACAACCAGCCGTAGGTACTAAACATCAATATTCAGTCACTTGCGCAGCCGTGAGCGGAGTGATGAAGGATGGTGTATTCCACCCCTACAATACATACACGGAGACCCTAGGGGTCTGCACAGCTCAGCTGGCTGAACTCAAAGCCTTTATTCTAGCACTAGAAGACACAGAGCCAGTACTACTCACTTTGATTGTCTGTGACTCATATCACTGCGTCCAGTCCTACAATGATTATCTTAATCATTGGCGACTGAACGGATTCAGAGATTCCAAAGGGAACACCATAAAACACAGAACTCTGTGGGGAGGGTGGTTGATCTTAAGGATAAGCTACCTTGTGTGGATGTAGTGCATACATTGGGCCACCAACGAGTAGGAGTGCACGTTACCGGTAATAATTTGGCTGATGAAGCAGCCAAATCTGCAGTTGCTACGCCTTCTGTGGCTGCAGTGACTCATTCCCAGATGAGATTCGATAATGACATTTTGGCTGCCATGAAAGCCTGGGCTGAAGGCAAGCCTCTCCCAAAAGCATACCCTACAAAATACTCTTACCACATCAGTGCACATAATGTTGCTTATGCAACACTTCCTGGGGTTGTAGATCCAGTGATCCCCAACCAAGACCAGAGATTAGATCTAATAAAAGCAGCGCATGAGGGTGTCGCTTCTGCACATGCTGGTATTGCGGTCACAATAATGCTCTTACAGAAACGCTTCTGGTGGTGAGGTCTATACAAGCAGACCAAGCAATATGTCCTGTAGGGTGACAACCTCCAGCAGATAAAGGGTTCAAACATCAAACGCCTTTCGCAGACATCCCTCTTAGGGCCTGATTCTAACTTCGGCGGGCGGCGGAGGCCGCCCGCCGAAGTTCCCCCACCAAAATACCGCTCCACAGTCTAAAGACCGCTGAGGGTATTTTGGGATTTGCCCTGGGCTGGCGGGCGGCCGCCAAAAGGCCGCCCGCCAGCCCAGGGCAAATCAACCTTCCCACGAGGACGCCGGCTCAGAATTGAGCCGGCGTAGTAGGAAGGTGCGACGGGTGCAGTGGCACCCGTCGCGTATTTCAGTGTCTGCATAGCAGACACTGAAATACTTTGTGGGGCCCTCTTACGGGGGCCCCTGCAGTGCCCATGCCATGGGCATGGGCACTGCAGGGGCCCCCAGGGGCCCCGCGGCACCCCCTACCGCCATCCTGTTCCTGGCGGGAGACCCGCCAGGAACAGGATGGCGGTAGGGGGTGTCAGAATCCCCATGGCGGCGATGGAGGATTCTGTAGGGCAGCGGAAAACCGGCGGGAGACCGCCGGTTTTCCTTGTCTGACCGCGGCCGAACCGCCGCGGTCAGAATGCCCTGCGGGGCACCGCCGGTCTGTTGGCAGTGCTCCCGCCGACCCTGGCCCCGGCGGTCTGAGACCGCCGGGGTCAGAATGACCCCCATAGTGTCCAACAAGCCACTAAAATGTGTGTACGTGGACCATTGTGGTCCCCTACAAGGTGATGGTGCATACAACTACATCTTAGTCACTGTAGATTCTTGTTCTAGATTCATGTGGGTATGGCCCAGCGGTCAGCTGATGTTCAAACTGTTATAAAAGACTTGCTGATCTTTATCAGTACATATGCGGTTGTAGCATTCCATTCGGACCAGGGCCCTGCCTTTGACTCAAAGGCATTCAGGGACACCATGGGGATGATGGGTGTTGAACTCCATTACTCATCACCCTAACATCCCGAGGGAAATTTGGTTGTGGAGAGGAGGAATCATGATCTAAGACAGTCCTTAATAACTAGAGTATTAGGTTTTGGCTGCAGCTAGCTTAATTACCTATATGGGGTCCAGACAGCACTGAATAATCTACCAAGAAGGTTCTTGGGGGGGGGGGGAACACACTCCTTATGAGGTTCTCTTTGGGATACCTATGTATGTCCCAAGTCTAGAGGGCCCTGGTTTGGTGGCAGCAGATACACCTTTTGACATTAATGAACATCTCACTGTCTTACATGAGCTTCAGCAATTTTGTGATGATATATCATCCACCAGTGCTGCATCCTTAGGAATAAGGGATTTGCTAACAACTTCTCCTGGCTGGATTCCTAGAGTTGGGGATCTGGTCCTTTAGAAGATCGCTGTGAAGAAGGAATTCGGCACATCTTACAGAGCACCGGTCCAAGTCCTGGGGATACAAGGTACTAAAACTGTCATCTTACCACCACTGCCTGGTTCCAAAGCAAACAGATTTGTCTCGATTGACAACATCAAACTTCATCATATGGCCGATCCTACAGAGTAGCTTCAGAGATCCCTTGGGTAGTTCCCGGTCCCCTCCCATTACCCAACAGACATACCTCTTCAAAGAAGAAACAACAACACTTCTGGTTACACAAGCATATCGCATGATGCTACAAATGCCTCCACAAGCATGGGGAGGGCAGAAAATGAGCTTCTGCTGATTCCTGTTACCACCTCAACATCACCTGTCCAAGATGTGGCTGTATTATATTTCAATACTACACAAACTGATGACAACGTCTACTACGAGCCTCCACGTGAAGTGGATCCACCCACCAGTAATGCACCAGCCCCTGTGTTTGCAGATACTGCTTCTGGTTACTTCATCGACATTGATGATTTTTTTTCAACTTCATCTGCACTTGCTGTAGATATGTTTCAAAGACACGAAAGTTGTATATATGGCTTAAAAATAACTATTTAATGTATTCAATGAACTATCTGTGGTTATTGATGACTTTGCTTGCATTTTTTCTATGGATTGGTTTTGTGACTGTTTTCTTCCTGCTAATAAATTGTTATTACCTTCCTGAACGCTCCTCTGTTGAGCCTGTGGATGAAATCATAACTCCATATCTTTCCTCGCATAAGATCTGAAGAGATTTGTCCCTTGTGAACATTTCAGCAGTACCTTTTCCTGATGGGATTGTGTGGGATGAAATTCAATTTGAGATATACAGGCCTACTGAGGTAATTCAAATTCCACATGTCTTCAAAATTTCTATGATTGATGTAATTACACCTGGTGTTGTATCTGATCATTGAGATGTCCAGTCAGTTGATTCCATGTTAACTGAAATTAAGGACTATGCTGTGTTTGAAAGTGATGATGTGTATACCAACACAAAGAATTATGGGGAAATGTTCTGCTATAACAACTGGGCACATTACTACCTGCACCCTGCAACAAGACATAGATCAGTATTCAATTACGCATGGTGGGAATACTGTTCAACTCCATCTATGGGGTGCCCAAAACATTATTTGGATAAATTCACTTATTTTTCTGGGCATGTCACCAAAAATGCAGAGTCATATTATTTCAAATTACCACCTTCAAAAATTAGGAACATTTTGCTGACTAACACAAAGTTGATTTACACAGATTCCTTTGTTTCCTGTCTTCCAGTTGAAGCTTATGAATACTATTGATGTAAAGAGTGTATGGGGAACACAAGATTGGCAAATACAGGGTAGGGAAGCTTTATTTAGAGCGTGCCTTATTCTTATACAAATGATCTTTTTAAATTACACTATTCAACAGACGTCCTGTCTGGCGTCAGCAAAAATGAAGGAAATGAATGTGCCCAGTATCCCCACACCGGCAAAATATACTAATTGGCAATCCTTCCTGAATGTCACAGAGGAAGAACTAGATGCAAAAGTTCAGGCTGGTACCTATAACGCTTCACTTTCCAGTTCCAGTGGGTGGTTATTGTGGCCAATAGACACAAATGGGTGTCAGGCACGTTTTGTGAATTCCTCAGGGGGTTTCAAGAATAGCTGGCCAGACCCTCGCTTTGTCTTGGGTCAACACTCGGTATAGTTACAACATACAGGGTTGGTAAACTGTGGCAACAATTGTTACAGACTAACACCTTAGCAGCAGTTAAGGAACATCTTAATACTCTTTCTGAAGATATAGACTTGCAAGACTTCTTGTTAGGTCCGAGAAAGCCACGCTCTAAAAAGATTCATCCATGCCATATACAATGAGATCTGGAAGCTTTCTCAAATAGAAGCTGATGCGCATTTAAGGCGTATAGATAATGAAAATTTGGAAATGGCTTTAGCTGTTGTCGACAACCGCATGAATACTCTGTCCAACAGGATTTATTCCCTTAATAACATAGGGCCAGATGTAGAAAGCTGTTTGCATGGTGCAAACTGCAAAAAATTGGTTTGCGCCATGCAAAAGGCCTTTTGCGATGCACATTCACAATTTGCGAGTCGGTACTGACTCGCAAATTGTGAATGCGACTCGCAAATAGGAAGGGGTGTTCCCTTCCTATTTGCGGCTCGCATCGCAATACAGAATTGCTTTGCGACCGCATCAATTCGCAGTTACCACCAGTGTCACACTGGTGGTAACCCATTCGCAAAAGGGAAGGGGCCCCCATGGGACCCCTTCCCCTTTGTGAATGTTGCCACAAAGGGGTTTTCAGAGCAGGCAGTGGTCCAATGGACCACTGCCTACTCTGAAAAACCGAAACCAAAAGGTTTCGTTATTTTTTTTATTTTGCAACCCGTTTTCCTTTAAGGAAAACGGGCTGCAAAATAAAAAATAAAAACTGATTTATTTAAAAGGAGGTCACAGACATGGAAGTCTGCTGACTTCAGCAGGCCCCCATCCCTGTGAGTGCAGGGACTCGCTATGGGGTCGCAAAATGCGACCAACCTCATTAATATTAATGAGGTGGGTCTTTGCGACCCCATAGCGAGTCGCAGACGGTGTCTGAGACACCGTTCTGCATCAGGATTTGCGATTCTGAAATTGCGAGTCGCACCGACTCGCAAGTTCAGAATCGCAAATTCTGACATTGCTCCATCTGGCCCATAGTGTCATCTGTGATTGACATCATTCAAAATGACATGCCCCTTTTACACCATGGACAAAGTCAGCTGTGTTCCATCATGCAGTTAGGTTGGACACTACAGATTCTGAAAAACGGCTGCGTTCCATGGAAATATATTAATAGTAGTCACTTGTTTGCTGCTTTTAATTTATCCATGGAACAACAGACAATGGCTAAAAGGGAAGCAAGTTTCACCATGCTTCACATAGAAAAATTAAAAAAGTTGCCTTTCACAGTTGCAGAGGGCCCATCGACAGTTTGGCTTGTGCATGGCATTATAAATCTGCCCATTTCCACTTTTCGTATCTCGAAATACTTGAAACATCTTTCCGTGGGCAGATACGAGCAACTAGGTGATAGCTATATAAAAGAAGAGTGGGCGTTGCCCTTTGAATATAAATAGCTAAATGGTGAAACAGAGGTCTTTCTTAGCAGAAGAGAATGTGAGCCTACTATTAGTCATTCAATGATCTGCAAACATGTGCCCCTTAACGGCCTTTGCAATGCAGGGGTCGCAAACTTGGACTGTTTTCTGAGGGGTACTCCTGTCCCTTTGATTCGATCAGCATTTCATGTACTTTCAAATGAATGTTATGTGGTGCTGAGCGACCAAAGCTGTTGTGGTATGCGACCAGGAATTGCCTACGTAATTACAGTCTCTAAGGTCGTAACATGTTGCGGACACGTTTTATTCCCCCTACACAGGAGATAAGAGTAGCAGAAATGTGACCTCACTTTGATACTACTAATGTAAATTATGACACGCTGAGCAGACTAAAGGCGCTACTGTTCCAGAAACAAGTTGCATTGACATTGGCTAGAGAGACATATGCCCTCCAGCTAGCAAGATCATCAGCTGAGATACAATCCCTATTAAATACCAACTTTCCCAAGCACTTTGGAGAGTTGGTATACAGAATTTTCAACGCTTCGAGCACTACCGGGCTTGTTCATTTCTTTAAGGATTTTGGGTATTTGTGTCCATCTTCCAGACTGTCTTTGGAGTCATTCCTTCAGCCATCCACTTACTCTTTTCCGGTGTGTTTGGCGGCTTTCCTTTGACTTTGGCATTGATTGGTGAGATACTACTGCTGTTGTTCCTGATTTGCAGTGGTTGTACCTTCCCGGCTAAGCAGAGTGATGGAGCTACTAACACCAGCCTAACTGTGTAGTGATCGCATGACAAGTTCTCTGGTGCTCTGTTGCTGGAAGAATTGGAGCATGATTGGTCATTGTCATTCCGACCAGTCCTTTGGTGTGTGCAACCAGTCTTTCATTGCACCTGGTGCCTCTTTGAGCATTTACCTTTGGTGTGTCTTGCTGTTTTGCCTGTGCCTCCTGTGGACAAGGAACTGCTGATGTTTCTGATGAGGATTTATTCACAGTCATTTCCCATGAGTCTGAGGCTGATTTGCGAGCCCTCTTACGAGCCGCCCATGGTGGACTGACTGGCTCCTTTGGGCACTTTGGATGGTGCTGCTATCACTGGAAATCCTGCGTCTGAGACTGCTGCACAATACTGCTCTCTGGATCCGTCTGCCAATCATGTCATCGATTTGACATTTGATGATGTGGCTTCTTTCTTGGATGCCTTTCCCTTTGATGGCTGCAAAGACATTCTTCAAGATCATGACAACTGTTAAACTGATTTGACCATTGGCCTATTCTACAGTTTCCAAGTTTGACAATGTTGCCTTTTACTTTGGCCTGCAGTGCTTATCATGGTCGACATTGTGTCTCTTTGTATGTTTTAACAGCTTTGAACGCGTTTTTATTAGCTTTTAGTTATCTTTTTAATATGATTTTAGCTTGTTTTAGTCCAGAGCATTTTAGCTTGGGTTCATTCGCTTTCTCTGGCATCATTAGTTTGGCGTCATACTTGTTGTAGTGGTTCCTATGTAGTTTTAATGAGAATCAGGAGTTTAAACTCAGCCTCTGGCTTGCAGGCCTGTGCCCCCATCACCCAGTGACTTTTAACCTACTTAGCTTTCTCTGTTTTAGCACATTTATTTAATTAATTCTTCCAAGATGGCTGCCATGTTTATAGTTAGGAAGATGTTTTAGTTTCACGTTATCAGTGCCATTTTGTAAAGGCGTCACTATCAGTGTCAAAAGTAAATGAGATACATAGGTTGTCACATTATGTACTTTCCCACTTTTGTGTGCCAGTAACATAATGTACCTTTTCAGGGAATTGTTTGTATAATTGCTACACCAAGCATGCTTTCTTATCTATTGTTTGGAAACATACCTGCGTCAGGGGTCCTACCAGATCTGTATAAATACATCTCACACCGACAAGATAATCGGAGGGATTCCTACCAGATGCCATCAACGCGATCTATGCTACCCGTTGCCTTGATGCTGACCCAGTCTTCGTGTCCCTTCGGAGTCTGATCTAGAGACATCATTCCAAGGTAACAAGGGTTGGTGGCTCTTCTCATGGACATGGTATTGGTGGATTAGGTTTAACACACCTAGCTCTCTTTAGGTTAGATATTAAGTTCATCATGCTAGGGTAGTAGGGCCTATTTCACAAATATATCACATTTTATGTTATTGAGAGATGGTAGGGGTCTTTGTATTCATGACTCTTGTTTTTACCATTCTGTTTCTTGCATTATTCATTATCCTAATCATTGCAGCCCATGCAACTTATAGTTGATTGCAGTCTTGTTAATAAAAACTATTGAAACATTACTGCATCTCTTTCATTGCCTGTGTTTGACTGAGACATATTGGCCATGTGAGAAAGGGGCAATCTCTGTTTAACCACGACCTCCCTGAGATGTTGAACTCTTGGGTCTATGCATAAAGGCTGCCACAAAATCACCTTTTACTGTTTGGGTTTTTGGTGAGGTACTGCTTGTGAGCCGGGAGGGTTGGGATCCTACAGGATTGGCCTAGTCACCTACAAACATAAGTATTGTCATCCTTAAACCAGCAGTCTTGCCTAGAGCAATAATCAAACTACAACGGGGAGTTGGTACTTTGATGGTAGTGAGCCTTGGGGAGGTTCCTCTAGGGTGGATACAGGAAGTGGGCGATGGTTTACACTGGAAGATGAAAAGGGATAGGGGAGGCTTGATGAGAAAAGAGAATTAGGTAAGGTGGTGAGAACAAGGCAGTGAGGACAAGTGGAGAGTTGCAAAAGATCCCAAGATGAGTGGTTGAAAAGCAGAAGAATGTATTAGGTAGTAAGTAATTCTACAGATTCAATGCAGAATGAAGCCAAGTAAAGTGTAAAAAGGTTCATTTTTTAACACATGAACGCTGGTTCATATATTCAACAGACAAGCTTCTTGGGTTTGGAGATGTACAGGCAGAGTATGACTCCTTGGAACCTCAAGCCCATAATAAGCTGAGCCTTCAAGTGGCTTTTACTTGCCACCCTCCCTCTTCCCAGGATGTGGTGTTACAGCCAGGGCTGCTAACTTTGGAACTGGGGAACTTTATCCCAGACTCTGCGTTGACTCAACGTCTTGTGATTCTAGACAAACCACTTTTTCTTCCTGGGCCTAAAAATCATGAGTGTGACCTTGTAAAATGAAGCTGGTGCTTACGTAAAGCGCTACAATATCTTTGGGATGAGTTTGCTCTTTTTCTTCATTACTGCATATGAAAGCACTTTCAAATATATAAGTATTATGTTTGATTTAACAGACTACAATGTTGCTCTAAAATTAACTTGGTTACTTAGAGTGTTTATATGACAACTGTCTTGCCTCTAAGCTCATTAATGGTTCATGTTTAGAACTGTCAATTTTAATACACACTTCTAAGTGCAGTGCTAAAATATTATATTAATTTCAAAGCTACCACCTGTTAAAGAAATACACTTTCTTTTAGTTTTGAAGAAACTTTATCATATGCTAGGGGTGTTTGTTGTATCGTTTACATAGCAAACATTTGTCAACATGAAAATCCACATAAATCCCTTCTTCCTTCTTGCTGTCCTACTGGAGTATGAGGGGTATGGTCCCTAGAAGGACTTTGGTGCTCCATGATGAACCCGTCTCTCTTGTAAGGGAAAATATGGTACTGCATTGTCTCAAATATACATTTAGGTCTTTAAAAACGAAAGATAAAGGACTTACATTTAAACATAAGCTTTGAAAATATGCAAAGTACAAAAGCACAAAGTTGTATTTAATCAGTTAATAATTTAGTCTATGTGGTAAGCCCAAATACAGAAAACCCAAGAAAGCTCTAATATAAAACTGACAGAAATTCTTCTGGGGAAAGGGACACCTCCCCACATCATAATATCACACTTTGTTATAGGATTCTAGACAGAAGGTTCATGCATTCACTACATTAGTACATGGTTCATAATCAAAAAGAATCAAACAAAGAGAAACATTTGTGACAGAATATATTTAAAGAATTTCTCACTATTCTACCACATGGGACTCAGTGCACACAACATCTGGTACATAGGAAACAGCTGTTACATAGTCTGGGAAAGCTAAACTCGGCCTTGGGAAAAGTACATTTTGTTAGGAACATTCAGTAAAGTCTTCTTTTTGCTCCGTGAAGGCAATAAATTCTATATTATAGTGAGGAATGAAAAAGCAGAATATGTCACGTGGTACAGCATGATTCACTTACGTTAGCCTGCTTCACTTACCACACGATTTCTAAGGTTCTCAACATTACATTTTCTTTAAATGGTGATCACAACTCCCACCCCCGGTGATACCCAGAATCATCATAATGTTTGCTGTGGATAGCTTCGGATTCTTACACCCATATTTGAGAAAAAGTGTCGCATAAGCTATAAAACGTAATGTTTTCTGCCTCCCCTACCGGCACCTAATGACACCATGGTTGCACCGTATTTATAATATGGTGCACCATGGCGGTCCTTAGTACAATAGCTTCAAAATATTTGACTTAATTGTGGCGCTTTGCTACACTAGCGTCATAAATTGTGACGTTAGTGTAGCAAAGTGCAAGGAGGTGCATAGCTTATTATGGTGCATCATTTTAATGCCTGCTCTGAGCAGGCATTAAAAATGATGACAAAAATGGGGCAGTGAAATCTGCTAAATTTCAACGCACCATTTTTGCAGGCCCCCTAGCGCCAGAACGCTCCCCTTGCATACATTATGCCTGGCGCAGGCATAATGTGGGACAAGGAGTTACAAAGTGTTGCAATGCATGCATCGCACCACTTTGTAAATATGGCACAGCAGAAAAACCACTTTAACGCCACTTTAGCGTTAAAAAAATTATGCTATGGCGGTGCAAGGGGCTCTTAAATATACCCCTTAGCTTGGATCCTTCCAATTTTTTATTTAATCATAAAAGGCACTCCATATTAACATCTGCCCTCTTTCTCTTTCTTCCTCTCGTTGCTGACATCTTCTTCTTTCACACCTCCATTTGATAAATTTTTTGCACAGAACTTTAATAAAAGACGCACACATGCTGCACCAAGTAGTACGACCAAAAGAAGGGTCAAAAGCAGTTTTAGTATTCCTCCATCTACACTTCCTACCTTTTTGCCTATTTTTGCAAATCCCTCCCCTACTGAACTAAATGTGGACCCTGTTTATTGTCATGCACCTGTTTCTTCTAATTCAGTTAGCTCATGTGTGATGTTAGCAATATTAACTGTTGATTTAGCTATCTACTTCAGGAATGTAAGCACAGCCTCCTCTAGCACGTATTAGTTTGCAGACTCCGCCTTTCTTGTTGACAAGCATATCTAAAGCAAGCATGCTTTGGATGATCATGGCTCTCTTTGCAAGCAACTCCTCTTTAATAACTGTTAATGCACTGGCTGTATTTGTTGCTACTCTATTTTCCAAGGTTGACAAGTTTCTAATTTTTACATCAATTCCATTATGTGCCACTCCCACTGAAGAGATGACTGCAATGAAAATATCACTCAACATCTGTCCACGGCTCCATTTGCTTCTTCTTAAGTTTAGGACGGTCTTATTGTCTACATCATTAAGGTGATATATATTCAGAAAACTAGGGCTGCATAACAGCTTTCTACCCAATTGTGTGGCGGCTGAAAATAAGTAGATTTGCCACACACAAAGTATATGCCTCTAATACTAGTTTTGAGTTTGGCTAATACTACACCTTTAACCAGATAACTATGAGCACATTCTCTCCAACCCACTTCTTCAACTTTATCATTCCTTCTTGCCTGCGCCCTATACATACAGTACCCTTCTTGGCCAGGTCTTAACTTAACTTCCGATGTGGATTCTTCCCTTAATTCTCTTCTTTTTTTCCCTTACTTCCGGTTTGACTTTCCTTCTTACCTTCTTTTCTTCCTGTCTAGTCCTTTCATTCAGCTCGTCTACAAAGATTCTTCTAGCTTGACTAAGCTTACATGTTAGTTCATGCTGGTCAAGGTTAGTGAGGATCACATCAGTAAGCAAAGTGAAAAATTCCATCATTTACTTACGTCTGTCCATTCACTTGTAAGTTTTCAAAAATCAATAACCATGTTTAATTGCCCATATACATAGATTCGAACCAGCTGTTACATGTACACTTTCTAGGGAACATTCATAATCTGAGTAAAACATTTTAATTGAACGTTGATCATAAAACAGATTCAGAAACACACTGCAAGAAAAGCATATGAAAGAGGAAGATGATAGTAGGCTGAACCCTCTGCGGCAGAAGCTGGAAGTTATGAACAGGCAAAATAATTTTCAACTTTCCATAGCTTCACATATTCAACAAGCAACATTATAATCATAAACACTCCCAAACATGGGAACATGAGAAATTCTACCTACCTGAGTTTCCTTTTTAACTATTATTGTTCTATTAAAGTTCAGCAGAGTTGGTGAAGCATTTCCTTCTAGGAGACAGAGATCTAACACCCAACTATCTGGAGATACTGCTATGGTAACTACCAAAATCATTAGGACAATTCTGCAGGTTATAAGCTCTATGTTACTCTTGTGTCAGGTCAAGGTAAAAGAATATTACTTTCAAATTGTTAGTCCTTTGTGCCTACCCTACTGTTTCTCCCCTGTCTTGAATCTAGTGTAAGAATTAGCTATGTCAGCTGGATGCCCAAGGGCCTTAAAGTCCTCCAACGACTGCCCTAAACATTCTATTTTACTCTTTGGCTTTTGTTAGAATGTCTGGTGAGTTTTGAATACCTCCTTTGACCCTTTAGTTAATTCATGGAGGTTCATAAGTGTCAGGTATGCAGTCGTCTGATTCATTATTGTTCTACACAGAGTAAGTCCATTTAGGGTTTATGTATTTTCAAGCCTCTTTCCCTCTTGGGACTTTTGATCCCTCTCTGTTCTAAACCATTGTCACTCATTTCCATTCATCTTTGGTTTTACTTCCCTTGATCTTCAGGCTCTTCACTAATGGTCTAGTTATCTTAGACAGCACCCTTTTATTTTGTTTTCGGATTAGGGTCATTTTTATTCATGATGCAGTCTCCCTTTGGTGTTGATGATTATTTTGGCTCAGAAGACACTAGTTCATCATTGGATGCTGGGGCTTATCTTGTGGTCTCTCCAGCTCCATTCTCTGCTCCCGAGGAGCTTTCCTCTAACTGCTCTGTTTCAGCTCTCCAGGAGTTTCCACATTCTTGACATATTCAGAGTCTCAACCTATGGTCTTGACTTTTGCTTGTTGCTGAGGGCTCTGTTCCTTAACACTGTCCTTGGTTTGACTGCGACTCTGATGAGTAGGGGCAAGGATTCAGGAGTTGGCCCTCTTCTTCTTCTGATGCTTAAGAGGTTTCAAATTGAGGTGGACTTGAGGAATTAGTGGATGTTTGCTCCCCTCCTTCTTCTTCTGGTCTTGCTCTCTTTGTATATGAAGCGTGTATCCAGTTAGGCAAGCCTGCTCATTTCACAGCAGTGTAAGTAACCATGATGTCTTAGTATGGCTCTTTTCAATGTTTTTCCAGTCACGACTTGAAAATGTGTTTTCTTATATGGACCCATGAACCCAATCTCCATGATTCAGGTTGTGGCAAGAGGCAGTCCTCATAGTTGGTGTTGTGATATCAACCTGATGAAAGATAGAACACACCATGTACAATACTCAAGAACCAGGTCATCTGTGATATTTACAAGTGCAGCTGCTGGAACAGTTGGAATTCTGATTGCTCTCCCCATCACCACTTCATGGGAGAAAAGTCCTGTTCTCATGCTTGGAGTGCTTTGAATGCTCATGTGTATCAATGAAAGTGCATCTGCCCATTTCGGAGACATAGAAGCACATCCCTTGGCTAGCTTTGGTTTGATCAACCCATTGACCTTCTCTACAGTTCCAGAGGCTTACTGTTAGTAACTGCGAGGGAATCTCTGGTCACTCCTTAGGTGGTGCATAGTAGTTGCATTACCTCATTTTTTAAGTGAGTTCCTTGGTCTCACTCAAGATAAACCATTATCTCAAAAGGTGGAACCAATTCCAGAAGGAGTAGTCTGGCACTTGTCAGTCTATCACATCTCCTGGTGGGATAAGCGTCAACCACTTGGGAAAACAAAAACACAACAACTAATATATATCTCAGTTTGTTAAACGGGGTCATTTCCAGAAAGCTGATTAGGAGGAGGTTAATGTGACTCATTGTTACAGTATCTCTTTTGCCACATTCTGCCTTTGACATGTCATGCACCACTGACAGAGATTCTCATCCATGACTCAAAAATGGTGATTGTACCAATATCTTTTGAAGGTCTGAATCATTCCGTCTCGACCAATATGGGTCGGACCATGCATGTGTCTTACCATGACAGGCAACATGGAGTCAGGCAGAACCAGTTCTCCATTCCCTGACACACAAATATCACTAGCATCCTTAACACAACCTACCTTTTTTCATTTGGCACTCCC
The DNA here is from genome assembly GCF_031143425.1 of Pleurodeles waltl. Taxonomy (NCBI): domain Eukaryota; kingdom Metazoa; phylum Chordata; class Amphibia; order Caudata; family Salamandridae; genus Pleurodeles; species Pleurodeles waltl. The sequence continues at coordinate 51,333,305 of NC_090443.1, forward strand.
GATCTCAGGGGCTTCATGTGCAGTTCTCTCAGCTCATTAAAGGTCTGGACTGTGTTCAATAGAGTATTTGAAACTGTGTCTCCCTCTGAACTACAGGTTTCCCCTAGGTGAAATGTACCGAATTCTAGAGCATAGTATCGAGCAATTTTGTCTGCATATCAGTTGCCTCTTGTGACAAAATCATCATTACTCCTGTGTGCAGCACATTTCACAATGGCTATCTCCCTTGGCAATTGAAGTGCATGCATCAAGTTTGAGATGTATAACCCGCTACAGATTGGGGAGCCAAATAAAGTCAGAAACCCTCTCTGTGACCACAGTTGCCTGAAACTTTGCACCACACGGACTAATACTGGCTGTTTTTGTAAATAGTGACTATCAATCCTTCAGAAGTGCAGCAGGCATTAGTGAGGGCAATTAGTTCAGCTACTTGTGAATAAGTTACATGGCACAGGTAGGATGCTTCTACAACTCCACTCATGGTACAGACGGCATAAGCTGCTCTTAAAATGCCACATACATCTCACAAACAAGAGTCAACAACAAACAACACTTGAAATTATTTTGCAGTTTCTTTCTCTGAGTCAAAACAAATTCACATACATCCGCCAACTTTTACTTTTTTGCATACGGCTTACTGACCACTGTTGCGGCTTCCTTACTCAAGTAAGCTAATTTGTGCTTGCCATAATGACCAAACTTTTATGCCTATGTTGCCCTTCACAATCTGTTCCAGTTCGTTTTTTAATTGTGCAATGTTTCTCCTCTGTGGGAGTCTGCCATTGCACTGCAGGGTCATTGTAAGAGCTATAGATGGGGGAGTTCCTCCTGCTATAGTGGTATCTGTAAATCCTTCATCCTTACTTCTAGGGGCCAAGGTACTTGGTGAGTCTATGCCAGTTTGGGAAATGCTTGGGGTAGATTGGACTTGGGGTGTGACTATAGGGCTGGAGGGAAGGCCCATACTCTTCAGAGTTTGGGACATGGTCAGGGTAACTGATGTAGGCAGGGTGTTTTGGGCTGGTGTGGTCTATGAGGTTCCCGTCACAGAATAACTTGGGAGTGCACTGGCCTCGGTAGAGGTCTGTATTGTGATTTCATTTTCAGGGGAATCCTGGGGGGTAGTCCCTGTTGCTGAGGCTACATTGTAAGGGGGTTGTTGTGTCCTCAAGGGCTTGTCTAAAAAGAGATCCTCCACATGACTCTCTGGCCCTGTCTCTTCTTCAAGGTCTGTTTTGGCATTGGGTTTTTCCTTCTGCGCCTCGCTGTCTATCATGGCGTAAGTACCTACTTTCTCGATTGCATCCTCCCACCACCTTCTCTGCCTCTCATTGTCCTGCACGTGTAACCATGAATAGACCTTTTTGTAAGTCTTATGTGCACTACTTTTCAGTTCTTTTCATTTGCTTTCTGCTCCCAAAGATTTAAAGCTTCAAATTGTGTGGGATTAGGTTGGGGTTTTAAGTCATACATGCACTTCCTCCTCAAATTTTCAAGTACCCGGATTCACCATCCTTCACGGTATAGTGATGGCAAGTGTTTGAGCCACACAAACATGTATAATCCTCTTTTTGCTGTCATCTCCCTAGAGAGTGTTCCCTTTGGTGTTAATGTCTCCTCCTGAATTGAAAGCTTTTTCAAAGAGAGGTTTCCCATTTTCCGTTTCAAATGTTAACAATCATCCCAATTTTTGGTCCATACATAAGTTTCTCTCACTCATGGAGATCACAGTTCATCATCAATGCCAATGTGACTAAGTCAAAGGTCAGCCAATCACAGCGCTGTCCTGGCTTTTGCCAACCTATCCCTGCGCAGCACCCTGACAGAGGGTATGTCGATGTTCTATTAACTTTATTTTGAAAAACTGCTCTAAACGTTTATTGTCTGCTTCTTTAAACGGAAAGGAAATATTTTTCCGTTCTTTTAAGACCCAGAAAATACCTCTCTTAAGAATCACACTCACACACTGGTAAACCTTTACCCAGCGGGAGTTGCTTTGACCAATGCAAGTTGCTTTGTCGACTCCCATGCACAGAAGAATGAACAACTATCGACCCTAATTAGTACATTTGCTCGTTGTGATTTTACATCCCTATTCCAGTATGACTGATAGTGCTTCACAGTACACCTCAAACTCATAGACAAATTTATGAATTTCAGTTAGATCTCAAGATCACAAACTTCCATAAATCCAGCCAACGTAACTACTGCTTTATACATGAAGCATTTAAGTGAAAGCAGTTTGTACATCGTAGTCCTCAGAACTCAAGGAAGATCAATTAAATACCAGTAGTCACAAGAATCAAAGCCAAATAATAAGTTAATCCAAAGGCAACCACTGCATCATAATGTCCTAACTTAATTACAAATCCCAGCTGGGTCAATGTGAATCTCTGGGCATTACTACGTGTACCATGAAGGTAGAGTCCTCTGTCTCTATAGCCAATTTAGTCCTTGATGGATCCAATAGGAACCATCAGCTCTGCAACCTGATTTATCAATGCTCAAACCCACACAAATCCTTACTCCCTTGGTACACTGATATACCGAATGGGAACCAGCATAGTCCTTAGACAGACTTTGGTACTTTCTGATATACCCAGTTCTCTTGTAAAGGAAACTGCAAACGAGCCTTGTCTCAAATATACGTTTAGGTCTTTATGAATGACAAAGGATTTAAGTTTAAAGATTTACTTTGAAAATATTCAAAGTACAAAAGCACAAAGTTGTAAATCATCAATTAGTAATTCAGTTTATGTGTTAAGCCCAAATACAGAAAATTATCAACTCAAGAGAATTCTAATTTTAAACCGACAGAGATTTGCCTTTGAAGAATGGGGAAAGGGACACCTCCCCAGATCACCCCAGATCATAAAATTACGCGTCCTTTAGATCTAAGGTTGTCATGTAGTCTTGTTGCTTTAGCAGTGGTAACACGTCTTGTAGCTTGACCATGTGAAAGTGGTCTGATTTGATGTAGGTGTTCTGAGATCTAGGATTGGTCTCAGTGTTTTGTCCTTTTTTGGTATTAGAAAGTACAGTGAGTAAACTCCCGTGTTTTTTTGTGTACATGGTACCAATTCTATTGCGTCCTTTTGCAGTAATGCTTGAACTTCTAGTTCTAGAAGGTCTAGATGTTGTTTTGACATATTCTGTGTTTTTAGGGCATGGTTCTTGGGCTTATAAACAATGGGGTGCAGATTCTGGTAGGTGTCACGCAGCGCAGTGCAGCAACTAAAATAGCTCTGCTGCGCTGCTTGACAAGAAGAGAGCAGGAGAGCGTCATATTCACCTAGAAATGGCCCTCTCCTTCCCTCTCCCTAGCTCCAGCGCTGATTTCAGCTGCCATGCGACATGCACAGACCTTAGCGCCATATTGCTAGGGTGTGTGCGTGAGTCTAGCAAAGGTTTTGTACAGGAAGGGTAACCTTCCTGTTCAAAATACTATGCCTAGACAAGTGCAAATGCCTTTCCCACTTTTTATGTGTGCTGTACAGTGCAGCACACATCCAAAGTCGGAAAACCAGGGAGAAATGAAAATATTTCTCCATTTAGCACCTGGTTTTAAAAGGCGTTAATTTTTGGCACTAAACCCTTTCTTCTGATCTTTCAGAATAGGGTGTAGCGACAAAAAGCATGGGTGGTAGCACAGATACACCCATGTACCACCCATGTAATGGCCCCTTGACCAAAGTAACACAAAGCAGCATTTTGCGCTGCTTTGTGTTACTTTGCCACACAAACCAATGCAAATACCTATTTGCGATGGTTTGTAAGTGCCCAAAAACAGTTTAGCGTCGGTTTAGCATTAAAAAAGCAACACTAAACCAATGCTAAACCTTTGAGAATCTAGGCCAGGGAACCAAACAAAGAGAAACAATTGTGACAGAATACATTCAAATGTTTTCTCACTATTCTAATACATGGGCCTCGGTGTTCACAACATCTGGTACATGGGGCACAACTGCTACATAGTATGTTATTTAGTCTGGGAAGCCTAATCTCAGCCTAGAAAAAAGTGCTCTTTGTCAGGAACATTTAGGCCCATATCTATACTTTTTTAGCGCTGCATTTGCGCCGCTTTTTGATGCAAAAGCGGCGCAAACGTACAAAATACAATTGTATTTTGTACGTTTGCGTCGCTTTTGCGTCAAAAAGTGGCACAAATGCGGCGCTAAAAAAGTATAAATATGGGCCCTAGTCTTCGTCTTGCTCCATGGATCCTGGAAATTCTTCATTATGGTGAGGAATGAAGCGGCAGAATAAATCACGAGGTATAGCACATGGTCATGTCAAAGATGGACGACAGAGACTAAGTTAGCCTGATTCACTTAAAGCATGATTTCTAATGCTCTCAGTATTGTATTTTCTACAAATATTATTCACACATTTTCAGGGCTTGGCTTGTGCACGGCTCTAAGAGCTAAGCCAGACCATTGGCTCGGATCTGGCTCGACTCTCCCTGTTAATTTGTTGGCTTGCCCACCTCTAATACATACACCATAAAAAGTGTATCAATGCCTGCCCTTAGGACGTACACATAAGGGTCATGGACAAGAGGCACAAACCCTTATTGTACGAGGTGAGTGCAAACACTAGAGAAAGCGACACCTTAGTATGCTGACACGCTAGGATAGTAGGAAAATACACATTGTCCACAAACGACCTAAATAAAGGCTAAAAGAAATCGTTTTCTTTTAAAAACACCACGGCATTTCAGATATAAAAGGTTGATGTTAAAATAAATATAAAAGAAAAATAAGTATAAAACTTTCCTCACGAAATAGTGAACAATTTACAAAACTGAAAGGATGTAATTCTCAGCAGTTTAAATAAACTTATTGCTTCATTTACAACCTTTGTGTTAGCCGTTTTTTAACCTTTAAAAAAGAAAACAGAAAATGAGAAAGGGTCTTGTTGATATTCGACATTTATTATCAAGTTTGCAATTTCGTAAATTGGACCCCTTCAGTGGAAAACATCACCCTTATTGACAGATCACAAGCTACAATTTAGTACACATCTCTGACATCAGTTACAAAGCGCCCAAAACATTATACAAACGTGGATTCTATTTCCATAAGCATCACGCCCCACTCCTCGCATTAGCTTCTGTACAAAGGGAGGCAGTGGAGCGGGCAATAAGAGCTTCACCGCTGGCAGGGTGTGGGCGCGATGTGGGCCGGAGCGGGCGACGCACGCGGCACACACTAGCGGGAGCACCCTGTCTCCGTGTCAGACAGATACCCGCCCCTCCCCCGGGATTTATCCACCTCCTGAAAGAGGCGGGAACAGGCCCAGAGGAGCGCCATGTCTTAAAGGCCCGTCAACTACCACACCGCCACTGGCCCTGTCTCATCTGCTGCCACACGTGATGTCAAGTAACATCGAGGGAAGAATTTTTGTGGCACGGATGGATGAACACAATGGAATGAATCCCCAGTTTAGGTACAAGGCGTACTTGGTGAGGCAGTGCCTGGCTACAGCCTTCCATGTCTCCAGTGTGAGGCAGACACAGAGGGCCTCTCCTCCCAGCGCTCACTGGTGGACCCGGAATACAGCCTGACTGTTCCCCCAAAATACTGGTGTGGACAGTCCAAATGGTGGTTCTGCAGCCTGCTGACCTGAAGGCTGGGTATTAGACAAAGACACAGTGGCTTCCGTGGCTCATCCGTGGTGGCAGCCTTCATGCAATCAGGCCTAAGTATAATATAGGAGGGCAACTGCAGGTCGACTCCAGTTTCACTATTACACATTACCAGAGTCAACTTGAATGAAATTTCAGAAGTGTTTACTGAGACTAAAGTATATAATAATTAGGGCTCCCGGTTTCATGGTATTTATTTTTTTAACGTTTCCATCTGTATTTATCTTTATTTATTGTTTGGCCATATTATTAGTATTTACCCATATTTATTTTGTGGTTTGCAAATAAGTGCGGTACTGAGAACAGAATTTGTCAATGAAACTAGGGCAATCCTCTTATGCTCCCCGACATGTGTTTTCCCTCCCTAGGGGAAAACTTGGAAGTTCCCATGCCTCTTGGCTACTGCCTTGGACAACGAAGACTGATCAGAAAAATGTCTATAAGGCACAGTAGTACACACCTGGAACGCACAATGCACCTCAACATCTACCCCAAGAAATATTCTAATAGCTTCCATCAACACTGCAATATTTAACAAGAACAGGCTCACATTCCTGAAGACTAGAAGCCCAAACTCAGAAACTGACATTAGGGCTACAGAGTCCTCCACACTTCTGATTCTGGGACAAGAGGTGGCATTCCTGTGTATAGTCCATCATCCTAAAAGTACTAGAAGTACGCTTGTTGTGCCCCCAAATGAGCATTGATATAATAGTGAGGGCCTCTCTCCCCTACCCCATACACCAGAGAACTCCTACTTAGTGGGTATCAAAAGAGAAAGAGACTATGATACAACAGAGAACACGGACCCAGGCTCATTCTGGTAAACATGCTGGCGCACGAGGAATGATGTCTGGTGGCTGTGATGTGGATGGCACTGGAGTCTCAAGATCCACCAGGTACCGCTAGGGGAATTCACATTTATGAATACCCTGATTGAGCCACTAAACCTCTGCATTCTGTCTGCATTCTATCTGCCTCCATGCTCTCTGCTGTGCAAAATGGTGACGCAAAAATAAAAGGATACTGTGGCACAAAGGCCACTTCCAGACGACAGCAGGCAGATGAGCCAGGAGAAGACCGTTCTTTACTCATTCAGGTAAAACAAGACATTGGTCTGCTCTATAAGCCCTGAACATCTCGTTTGGAGAAGCAGGATGGAGAACTTCGGGGAAGAAAGATGCACTTTAGAAGAGGCGTGTCGCTGTGCAACCACTTATTCTCCCCCCAACACAGGAGGTAACTCTTGAGATAATCTGACATGGCCTCTCAGATACAATTCTGTTGGGGCCCTTCCAGTGGAGATGCAGAATCTACAGTCTGAAAGAGGAATAGCAGGCTCTTTCCTTGGGATAATTATGACACCGCAGGAGTCTAGAAACTCTTTCGTTCCTGAAAGAGAAATGGGAAAGCTTCATTTTGTTTCTAATATATGCAAGTTGGCATTACAAAACCATGTATATGGACAAGACTATACATTGCTAGGACCAGCAAGCTGATCTAAGGGGAGGCCTGGGGTCTGAAGAGCTGAACACCCTCTGAAGGTTGTGTATCATGGTATTGGAATCAAGAAAATCAACATGCATGTATATTAACTCCATATTATCAACTAATAATATATTAAGGTAGGCATGCATAGGGAAGTATAGATTTATTATTCTTAATTCAGTTTCTATTAATTTGCCGATATGCTGATGGTTGACCTTGCTGACGTAAGTTCGATATTACAGCACCAATATTATGGTAGAATACTTTCTTCGAAGAAGGAGGAATATGCCCTTGTATACAGCACAGTCGGAAGAGACAGGAGTAAGATATAATCTTTCGTATGTGGAGCACAGGTGATGGAGTGTGTCCAGCACAGTAAAATGACTGGAGAGGTACACGTGAAATTTCTGAGCACTGAATAGTTGTCTAGATATCAGGAAGACATGATCCTGTGGAGGTGGGCCATTGCCAACAATGAGATTGCTCTGTATTTCCTGTTGTTAGGCGAGGTCTCGTTTGGGTTACATCAGCCCTATATCCAAAGCCCCTCTTTAATGGGTATGTGAATGAAGGGATGTTGCTGGTCTATGATTACCATAATGAAGAAAAGACAGGACTTGTCCCAACAATGACACCTAGTTCTTGTTGACTGAAATGTATTGGCTGAGTCTAAAAAGCTGCAGAATAGTGCAACAGCATTTTTGTGTTTTCTTTCATGATGATTTAATACATTTTGTTGTAGCATTGCCCATCTGAATATATGCTTCTCAACTTGGCCTAGCCAAATAAGTGTTGTCCACACCACTCTGGTTGATGTAGCCCCTTGCTTCTGCTAATAGCCCTCTTTCAGGCAGCTGTAAGACATCTTTAGGTGCATCCAAGCCTGTAAGAGCTGCATCCATTGTAATTTCATATGCTGTTGCGTTTGTCTGAGAGAACAGTAAATTAATTCCAACATGGTCATGACAGCACACCTTCAGATTCGCCAACAGCTGGTCTTCATAGACATTCTTGGTTTGAGCGTATTCGTTGATGGAAGGTCCACTGGTCTTACGTGATTATAAACTGTTGAGTTCCCTGCCTGGCGAGAGATTTGCCACACTTGGCACAGAGACCACCATTTGCTGCATAATTAAAAGATTTAATCAAAAGAAATGTCTCCAGACCAACTGATTAAAAGTTGCTAAAAAATGCAAGATGTAGAGCAATAGCAATCCCTTTTCAAAGGTTAACTGGTCTCTTTGAGTTGTTGATTGTTGAATCGAGGTGGTAAACTGGTACTAATGAGGTGAAATGTCTTCTCAGGCAGAATGAATGTGCGTTAAAATGATACATTTTCACAGTAATATTGCCACATAGTTAGGTCCTCCATGACTGCATAATTCCTGGGAACCTGGGTGTTGACCGGATATGTAACCTTGTAGAGGTTACTAGATTTGTACACAAGGCTGGAATCCCTACCAGCCTCTTCAACATCTTTACCACCAAATGCAGGTGTTGTGAAGCAGGAGATGATCCCACTTCACAATACTCTCCCCCAACATAATAAAACGATGGCTTCTTTTATGTCGAATACAGCTCCTAAAATTGAATTTCTCTTAATACGGACAACAAATTACTTTTCTACACTAACCTTTATATATAGTATGTAAAACAAGGGTGCAAGATCTTTTTAAGCGCATGAAAACCTAATTCCTTGTTTAGGTAATGCCAGTGACTAATGCACTAAACACTTGATGAAGACTTTTGACGCCATAAGCCTGAACTTTAAAATACTAAACAATCCCTCTTATGATAAAACAAAGGTATTTCAAATGCTGATGTGAAAGTCAGCATTTCGTAAAGTCATCACCTACGGACAAGGCTGGGTTCGGTCAGGTGACCTTTTGCATGCCCTAGGCATGATGGCTGCATCTGGACCACGATGCTCTAGGATAAGCTGGAGCTGCTCTTTAATATTTCTTTGGGACTTGGGACTACCACCCATACATTGAAGGAAGTGATGTTTCAATTTGTTGATGGTTACATATTGTTTGCAAGCAGAGGATTGGTGGAGGTTGAAGTTGCACATCGGGCTTGAAGCTTCGAAAGCTAATATCAGAAACTCCCTTTTCTAAATGGAATACTAATTGGGAACAGATTAGTGTATTGATATTGTCAAGTAGAGAAGGTTTTGTGGGCAGGACTTCCTTCTCAGGTGGAAACAATATCCAACAATCCTAATAGTCCTTTTCAATGCCTATCCTATCCCTGTGCTCACATTGGGGCATATTTATACTTGATTTGCACCGAATTTGAGACATTGTTTTGACACAAATTCGGTGCAAAACTAACTCCCTATTTATACTTTGGCGCTAGACCTGTCTAGTGCCAAATTTATAGAGTTAAAGTCATTTTTTGGATGTGAAAACCTACTTTGCGTCAATGAGATGCAAAGTAGGTGTTCCCATGCAAAAAATGACTCTAAGACCCTAGCGCCTTATTTATCCTCTCATGCAAAAATCACACACGGGGGGAGGAGGGGTCATAAAATGGTGAAAAGCATGCTTTGCACCATTTTTGTAACAACTGGGTCAGGGCAGGCATTAGGGGACCTGTGGGCCTATTTCCATGGCGGAACACCATGTAATAAGCCCACAGGTGTCCTCCCCAGGGACACCCCCACCCACACCGGAGGGACAGCGGAGGATGGGGGACCCCAATCCCAGGTAAGTATAGGTAAGTATTTTTTTTTAAGTGCCATTGGGGGCCCTGAAATGGGCCCCCGTACATGGCACTGGGTGCAATGGCCATGCCCAGGGGACCCTGGTCCCCTGTGCTGGCCATTGGGGTGGTGGGCATGACTCCAGTCTTTTCTAAGACAGGAGTCATGTGGTATGGATGATTTTGCGTCAGAAAATGACTCTAAGCAGGTTAGAGTCTTTTTTTTTTTACTCTAACCTGCCTAACGTCATTTTTTGGTGCAAAACCCCCTTCTTCCATACAGCCAGCCCCATCCGACTAACGTAATTTTTTTAAACGCTAGCCTACCCTTTGCACCGGCTTGCACCATTCCATAAATATGGTGCCGGCTGGTGCACAGAAATGGTGCAAGCCGGTGCTAAACGTTTTGGTGCAAAACTGCGTCATTGCAGTTTTGCTCCAAAAAGTATAAATCAGGGCCATTGTATCAGTCCCTCCACCTCCCATCCTTCATTGGAATCTCACAAACAAACCCTGGAAATTAATTGCCACCAGGGTGCTTTCTACATAGGCGGGCAAGTTTATGTTTGCTTTGACAAAGAAGCATGTTTGGAACTCCAATTATTTCTGAGAAGCTCAGCTAGATGTGAACGCTAACAGGAATGCTGCCACAGACAGGCAGCTGTCCCTATGCTGCCACCATTATCATCACCTGCATCACGTGCATCATACAGGAAATGGTATTTATTCTGAGGTTAACCCCACAGACACCATGTCCACTAGCCTTTCTCTTGTATGTTTCACTAAGTGTACCACAGCACCCCCAAACAGAAAAGGTGGGACACATGGGACACCTTAGTTTTATTTTTTCAAAGACAGGGCAGTGGGTGCGCCTTACAGCCATGGTGTCTGGTGATCTGTGGTCACAGTTTTTTCCCCCAAAGTGGCCCCCATCCTGGAGCCATTTTTATGCAATCTGGATTTAGTAGACTGTCCCTGGCATGGGGGCTGAGGTAGTGCCTTCGGCACTCCATTTAAACTGTGGCTAGTCAGCTAAACCATAAACGCTGCTGCAAGCTTACAACATTGGAAGATTTGTGCATTGACTTTAAGGTTGCCAGTGCACGGGCTGCTGTTAGACTGGACTGTGACAATGCACTGATGAGGATGATGATGATGAAAGCAATTTGTAGCGTGCATAGCTGCTCCACGGAGTGTCCCGGCACTCACAGGTTTGCAGACAGAGGTGCTAAAGTCATAGGACAAGTTTGTGTCAGATTTCATGACACCTCAATAGCGATATTCAATGTCCAAACAATCTAGTTCTTTTTTCAAGCTCAATTCCTGATGACAAAATGATCAGTTTTATCAAAGCCGAAAAATGCTCTACATTTAAGGTGATGCCAGGACTCTAGAGCATCACAAGATTGCAAAATAACATTTTCGATGATAGTAAACTTAAATGTAAATGCAAAATGTGAAAGTGCTCTTCCATCAAACCTGTTAGCCTCACACAGCCAAGTAAAGCGGTCCGCCTGGACCCTCGAGTTGTTGGCCTAAGCTTCGTTCACATTTTTAATGTAATATGATTGCAGTTGGGTGTAGTTTACAGCTATCTTTACTAATGGCTACATTTATTTAGTACTATATCATCAGAGGTATCAAGGCACTGATCCTTTCAGAGCCGGGATCTGAGAAGTAAACAAGATCTCAGATGGTGAAGACTGGCTTGAAAAAAGAAACAGAGATTTCAGCCGCCCTCGAAAAGGTGGCAAAACACCGCAGTTCTTCTTAGTTGGAACGTCTATCATCAGTCCCAAAGAGAAGAGTAAGGCATTTTGTGTCTGCTTTTACTCAACATCACCTATGCTATGCAGAATTGGGACAATGCCATAGTTTGCATCTAAATTTGCTGAAGAAAGAACTAGTCTTTAGAGCAGTTCTCAATTTAAAAGTGTGCACTGTACATTCCTGACGACATTGACAACCAAAATTAACATCAACAAATTTTGAGTTATACCGAATTCTGCAACTACAGTAGTGACCAACATTACAAAAAACAGGGAAGGCTATCTTTCAAGCTGAGAAAATGGCATTGGCTCACGATGATGTCTGGAGTGAAGTTAAAGACCTTAATAAAATCTCATAAAAATATGTTAGGTAATTCCCCTCACTACTTCAAGGAGACTACCCAATTTTGCCAATCTGTAAGATCATGATGGTCCGTGGAAAAAACTTTTAAACAGTAGCAAAGATACTACGAGCAAGGGCAGGACAGTGCACCTTTTTGATTCAAATATGCTCTTTGTGTAAGAGAGCTACCGAATCTCAAACGGCATTAAAAAGGGGCTGAAACACCTCATGTTTGATGGTTCATCTCCTATGGTCAAACTACTAGCCATCTGAAGCGCCCAGATCCAATCAGGCTTGTATCTCTTTATATATGTGGATTAAGATGAATTATGAGTCTCCAAGGCTGATTTATTTTAAAGGGCAAGATACGTCTTAAAGCAGCATCTAGTAAATCATGTAAAAAAACATCTCAAACCCCTGGCTGACATCACCAAACAAAGCAACATTCTATAGTCCCTATTGTCGGTGATTTTTAGGGTCGCGCGAGCAAGCGCTCTAGCCTGTTGTAATCTCTCAGTGGGCTTTTAACCACGCCCACTCATGCTCTTCATTCTTTGTTGTGCTTGTTTTAAATGCTTCATTTTTATTGGTGCATTTTGTGAACTGTCCCTCCTTTGTGTGCTGAGTTCCCTCCCAGGCGATGTCACTAAGTTAACATTTTTGTTGGCCATCACACTACGTAATGCTTCCTCCTGTTACAGGGTGTGATGGCCCCTCCTCTGGTTTCGGTTTCCCTTTCATCCTTGCTCTGATCCTTTCTAGACATTCACGCAGGAAGCCAATAACTTGCACGCTCACGCTCATTGCGGCCGTGGAGCTTTGAATTGAGTTGCTTATGTCAACTGTTTTACTTTTCATTTTCAATTTATGTGCAAGAAAAGTCCAGTTACGAATTTACAACGCTAATAGTGCTAACTCGAGAAAACGCGAGACCCATTGCATTGTAAATGCTTGTTTGGAGATGCCGGACTGAGCAAAGAGAGCTGTTCTTTTTTCTCTACACTCGAGGGCCCCTGAAAACCTTGATTGATGGCTCTGAGTTATCATGCAGGTCTGTAGAGACGAAGAGTTGGTGGTGTAGGCAAATGCAGAAAACCTAAAGAGTCTCTAAAATCATGGCATGATGTTTGTAACAGAAAAAGTGCAAGCATTTGTTTTTATTCTGAGACGTATGATCTCGCTTTTTAAAGCACAAGCAAGATGCACATTGTGCCAGTTGTAGTCGGTGCAAAAGATGAGCTGCTTAGCCCGTAGCTTATTAAAGTAGAAAAAGGGAGTTTGGTTTTATTACCACTGAGCTGAAGGGTACAGAGGTTAATTTACTTCTGGATAGTCGGTCCCTAGACAGACTTCTTAATAAAACCTAGTTCCAGTTCATTTTAAAGATTTGCATATGTCAACAGAGCAGGCTAACCTGGAATGCTTGAAAAACGAATGAAAAGGGGAACTACATATGCTACAAACCTGGGAAAGTCATGACCTGCATCCCCGCCACCCACAAACCCCTCCTCCCCCCCTGGAACACCCCAAGTGAGTTGGTCCCTGCAATGTAGGGAACCAGTGTAATTTGATGTGACTGGCCTGACAGTAAAGCTCAGATGTGAGAAAGAGCTACTGGTATTGTAAGGGGCGACATTCGGCATGAGCAAGATGGACCAATACCCGGGGCGCACCAAGTCTCAGTTATTAATCTCCTATAAACTGTGGCTTCCCTCTCAGCTTGGCTCAAGTGCAGCTAAGCTGTGGCTGATTTGGAGATGCAGTGCTTAATTTGTAAACATTAGGCGCGATATATATATATATATATATATATATATATATATCTCCCTCTCTCTCCCTCCCTCCACACACCCACACCCCCCACACCCACCCATCACTCGTCTCAGGAGAAGGTCCGTCAATGAGGGAAGACAGCAGTCCCAACTCGTCACAGTGTGGGATGGGGTCAGTGAGACTGCTGACCCCACCCCACTCTGTGACAATGTGTCACTGATTGACACTCGCCTCTGGGCACTTCAGGGCTTAAAACTGAAAGGCCAAGGTTCAAAGCAATCAGTGATGTTCCCCTCGTCATGAGGGGGAGGCCCCCAAGGCACCTTTGCTAGGCTGAAGAGGTCACGCGCACAGGGTTATAACTTCTTCAGCCCAGCATAGTTCAGCACAGGCAGACGGGACCCTGCACAAATAGCGCATGTCTGCTCCTGGCTGCCTGACCTGGAAATGAAGAGTGTCTGTCAGGCTGACCTTTGCTCAGCCTGATAGTCACTCTTCTTGAGGGCCAAAAGGTGGGGGTCGTGGCCCCTCAGCCCCAAAGCACGGCCCACGGCTGCTGTGTAGTCTTGATTTTATCTTGTTCCTCTTCCCTTCACCACCGGTGGATATGAATTATGTTTAGAGGGCGACAAGTTACTGTTCTGAAGTAGTCAGATGACCTGTGTACTCAAAGGTGTTGCCCTTCTGCTTCATTGTAGTCACTAGCGGCAGTGAGTGTGCCAAATTTCTTAATGCCCAGGATGCTTATCCAAGCAGAGGCCGGCTCTGGCTGTTTTATTTTACACCAAGACCAACCAATACAGCAAGCTCCTGTCCCAGTGTCAAATTACACTGGGGTTCAGAGAACAAACAATACTGCCTAATAACGCTTGTCCACCCAGCTACGGGCTTTAAACACAACTGGCAACTGGACAAATGGTGACTCCTCTGACCCCCCTAGTCAGCGTCTGTTTGCCCTCCTCTGTGCAGCTCCACCTGTTTGCTGCTGCTCCCTCTGCTGCGAATGAACTGAGAGCCTGCCTGACTCTCAGTTTGAGGCCCATCCCTAGTGGCCATCTGCATGTAAGTATCTTGCTGACTCTCTCTGTATTCCTGCTTTTTACTTGTGCTTTTACTTGTGCTTTTTCCTCGTGCTTATTTTTCTGTCATTTTCTTTCATTTTGCTTTTCCTTCTTTCTTTCTTGTCTCTTTCTCTCTCCTGTCACTCTCCCCGCGTTTTCCAGCACCGCTGCTGCCCCTGCGGCCCACCCCCCTTTCTCTCTGCAGAGTGCTTTTCCACCCTCCCACCTTTCAGCTGATCGGACCCCCACCTCCCTCCCCTTCTTTATGGTGGCCTCTGCGCACTGAGAGGGCGACTCCTCTGTACTCCTAGTCAGCATCTGTTCACCCTTCTCTGTGCAGCTCCACCTGTTTGCTGCTGCTGCTGCTGCTGCTGTCTTTGCTGCGAGTGAACTGAGAGCCTGCCCGACTCTCAGTTTGAGGCCCATCCCTCGTGGCTTAGTGGCCATCTGCATTTAAGCATCTTGCTGACTCTCTCTTTATTTCTGCTTTTTCTTCTGCTTTCTACTTCTTCTTATTTTTCTATCATTTCTATTTAATTTTGCTTTTCTTTCTTTCTTGTCTCTTTTTCTTTCCTTTCACTCTCTGTGTGTTTTCTTACACCACTACTGCCCCTGCGGCCCCCTCACTCCCCTCCTGCAAAGTGCTTTCCCTCTCCTCACGCCTCCCAGCTGACTGGAAACCCCCCCTGCCTCACCTTCTTATTGGCGGCCTCTGAGGAGTGAGAGGGCGACTCCTCTGACCTCCTGGTCAGCGTCTGTTCGCCCTTCTCTGTGTAGCTCCACCTGTTTGCTGCTGCTGCTACCGCTGCTGCGAGTGAACTGAGAGCCGGCCTGACTCTCAGTTCGAGGCCCCTCCCTGGTGGCCTAGTGGCCATCTGCATATAAGTATCTTGTCGACTTTCTCTTTACTCCTGATTTTTACTTCTGCTTTTTATTGCTGCTTATTTTTCTGTCATTTTTATTTCATTTTGCTTTTCTTTCTTTCTTGTCGCTTTCTCTCTGCTTTCACTCTCCCTGTGTTTTCCTGTGCCACTGCTGCCCCTGAGCCCGCACCCACCTCCCTCCCTGTGAAGTGCTTTCCTGCTTCCCCGCTGACCGGACCCCCACCTCCCTCCACTTCTTAATGGCGGCTGCTGTGCAGCCACATCTCTGGCGCATCAAAGGCGTGCCAAAGACAAGCCTGTCTGCGCCCATCCGTGCCTGGACCTCACCCAGCACCAAAATCTCTGGCCCTCTCACCTTTCATTGCTAAAAAGCAAAGACCCTCCATGCGCTGAACACAGGACGATCCGTCGCCTGCCGTCTCGCATCACCCAGAGACACCCACGTTCTCCTGTCTCCACTGCCACCGTACCCTCACCACACCAAATACCGGATCCTCCCACTGCGGAACCATCGATTACCAACCTGGAGCGTCTCAGCTGCATCCTCATCAACATTTGCTCACTCCACAAACACGCCATAGAACTCTGGGACCTACTGGACTCCACCCACCCGAGCATCGCCTTCCTCACTGAAACTTGGCAAACCCAGCATCTGGACATCACCATCCCCAGCAACTACAAACTGCTCCGCAAAGACCAGCCTTCTTGCCCAGGCAACCGCCTGGCCATCATACAGAATTCCTCCCTCCTCTTGACAACCAATGCAAAAGAACACTCCCCACTCATGGGGCACCTCCACTTCTAGATACACGCCACACCTAAGTCAATTCTCTGCCGCACCCTCATCTACAGGCCCCCATCCAGCCTTCAGGACTCCATCGTTGACATAATTTCTCCTAGTGCTCTCGCCTCCTCGACCTACTTCCTCCTCAGAGACGTCAACTACCACACTGACAGCAGTGACGACACCAACACAGCCTCCCTGCTCGACAATCTCGCCACAATAGGACTAAAGCAACTGGTCACCTCGCCAACACACATTGAAGGACACACGCTCAACGCCATCTTTTCCACCAGCAATAACATCACCGTCTACAACACCTCCACACTTCACTGGACCGACCACCACTGCATCCATTTCACCATCACCTCACCAGCCATCCACCTCCACACACTCTGAGCCCCATGCAGAAAATTTAACTGGATCACAGAGGAACAGCTCTCCAACACCCTCAGCAAGTCTCCCCGCCCCTCACTGCAGATGCTAACATCTCGGCACAAAACTTCCACCAATGGATCTCCGAATGCGCCAATACACTAGCACCTCTCCGTAAGACCTCAGCTAATTACCACCGCAAGAAGGCCAGCTGGTTCTCCCCCCCACTCCAAGACTCCAGGCGCACCAGCAGATGGCTAGAGAAAAGATGGAGGAACAGCAAGTCCCCAGAAGATTTCAAGACTTTCAAAGCAGCCACCAAAACCCACCACAACCACATCAGAGTCACCAGGAAAGCCACCTTGCAGGACTGCATCAGCGCCAACGCACAACACCAAGGTGCTCTTTGCTGTGGTCAAAGAGTTTGCCAACCCCCAATGAGAAAAGCAAGCATCCCTCCATCTCAAGAGCTCTGCAACAGGCTAGACAACCTCTTCCACCAGAAAATCAAAGACATACACAACAGCTTCGGATCCCAAGACCCTCCAAGTCCTCCAACAACCTCCCAGATCCATCCCATTGAACCACCATAGTCTCTACATCGCTGGACCACTCTCACCACAGACGAGACTCGCACCACCATGAGCAACATCCACTCCGGAGCCCTATGGACCCCTGCCCTCACCACATTTTCAACAAGGCCAAAACATCCATAGCACCCGATCTCTGACATACCCTCAACTGTTCCATGCGAGACAGCCACTTTCCCAGAGGACTGGAAGCACACTGAGATCCGCCCGCGCTTGAATAAACCCACAGCGACCCCCTGGACCTCAAGAGTTACCGCCCCATCTCTCTACTGCCTTTCCCAGCCAAGGTCATCGAAAAAGGCCATGAATGCTCAGCTCGGTAAGCACATCAAGGACAACAAAATCCTGGACACCTCCCAATCAGACTTCAGGAGCAATCACAGCATGGAGACGGCCCTCGTCGCCGCCACAGATGACATCCGCTTGCCCCGCAACCACGGCCATACAGCAACCCTCATCCTACTGGACATATCGGCCACCTTTGACACGGTCTGACACCTCACCCTCTGCTCGAGGCTCCACGCAGCCGGCATCCACGGAAAGGCCCTACAATGGATAAGCTCCTTGCTGTCTGGCCGAACACAGAGAGTCAGACTCCCTTCTTACCTGTCAGAACCTACTGAGATCAACTGCAGAGTTCCACAGGGCTCCTGCCTGAGCCCCACACTCTTCAGCGTCTACATGGCCCTACTCACATCGATCGTCAAGGACCACAGACTGAACATCATCCCCTATGCCGACTATACCCAGCTAATCATCTTTCTGACTGAAAACCCCACTACTGCCAAGAAGAACTTCCACAACGGGATGGAAGCCGTCGCCGGCTAGATGAAGGACAGCTGCCTTAAGCTCAACTCCAACAAGACTGAGGTCCTCAACCTGGAACCATCCACATCAGCCAGGGACAACCCCTGGTGGCCGTTGACCCTCGGCACCCCCCCTAATCCCACCAAACCACACATGCAACTTCTGCATCATTCTGGGCTCATCGCTCACCATGACCCACCAAGTCAACTCAGTCGCATCCTCCTGCTTTCACACACACAGACTTCTCTGGAAAATCTACAAATGGATCCCAAAAGACCGCAGCAGCACCGTAACCCATGCCCTGGTACCAGCAGACTCGACTATGGCAACGCCCTCTATGCCCTTACCACCCAGAAGAACCGGTACAGCACATCTAAAACGCCTCTGCCAGATTCATCCTGGACATTCCCTGCCGTGAACATATCTCCAGTCACCTAAGAGGCCTCCACTGGCTCCGTATTAAGAAGAGAATTAACTTCAAGCTTCTCGTCCACACTTACAAGGCCCTCCATGACCTAGGACCTGCCTACCTCAACCACTGCATCACCTTCTACTCCCCCACCAGACCTCTCCGTTCAACAAGCACTAGCCACTGTATCCCGCATATGGAAGATCCTTCGCCTACCTCGCAGCCAAGAACTGGAACACCCTGCCCCTGCACCTGCACCTGCACTCAGGCAGTCACCATTGCTACCCCAATTCAGGAGGCTCTTAAAACCTGGCTTTTTGACTGAAGCTCAGAGGACAAGCACCTTAGCACCTTGAGACCCTTACGGGTGATTAGTTGCGCTTTACAAACTTTGATTGATTGATAGATCACAATAGTACTAAAGTTCCCTTCTTACAATCTGGCAATCACTAGCAGCATTGCAAATGACCTAATGGTCACGAAGAACGAAAGGATATAAAACATAAGGTCTTGATTGGATAGAACCATGTCACTATTTTTAAAATAGGAGTACATCTTAAACAGCATGAAAAGATTGTCTCATTAGCAATTTATTCGAGCAGTTATATTAGAACCTGCAATAACTCGGCTTTTAAGATTAATTGGCATTTTAAAAACCATACTGAGACTGCAGAATACTGCTAATTGCTGCAAAGGCTATGCATTTACCCCATATTGCATTTTAGCAGACTTAGTTAGTAAAAAAAAAAAAATACGGGGGCCCAAAGTTTTGTTCATAAGCTTGCAGCCAGAGCTATCGGTGCTCAAGTTGCCTAATACCAGGCTGCTCAGTCTTGACTCCACCTCCTGCTTCTTTAATCCACCACCACACATACCCTTGCCTCTTTAGCTCACTCTTCAAGGATCCTTTTTATTCCTGCTTTCTCCTTTTGCCATTGCTTTTTCATCTTTCTTTTAGTCATTCTTTCTTTCTTTTGTGTCTCTCTCTCTTGCTCTGGACCAAAGTCTGTTACGGAAAAGTAGTTGCCAGCCACCAGCTCAAATTAAGCACTGCATTTTTAATGAATATATCCTGAGTTCAGAATGTCTCCCCCAGGTAATATCCAAACGGTTTTTTAAACCTCGCACTTAATAGCAGCTCTTACATTGACTCTGAATACTACTAATCTTGCCAAAAAGAAAACAGAAAACTAAGTACAAAAAGTGTTTGCCCTTTTGACATAATTTGGCCAAACGGAAGGCGGGTATTCAAAATCATCACTCCCAATCCATAAGATCACAACTGGGAGTCAGTGATTCTGATGGCAAATTCAAAGAACTGCTCTTCTCAAAGAAATGTCATTGCTTTGCAAGTCTTCCCCAACTTTAGAATACAGTGTTTACTTCCAGCATAGTTAAGTGAAGAGTTTAGGCAGAGATTAAATGTCAAGTATCCTATTTCTATGGCCAAAATGTACCCACTGGACCTGGTCTTGTGGCAGTAGGCGGTCACAAGCCAGTATGTGTAGTTGATATATATGTTAGTAGTATTTCAAAGTTTAAAACTAGTGCATTCTATTTGGATACTAGAAATTAATTTTCTCAACCTGTCTGAATCTGTCTCTCACAAGTTGCAATACTGAGCTGTCAGTGTTTACTTCAGTAAGTGGTATAGGGATTAGAACTCAAATGCAGTAGGAATAGCAATCATATCACTTTCATTAAGTTTAATCTGTGGCCAAATTTTGGCCCATATGTAACTGAAAATGATGGAGTGCAACACTGTGCCAAAATTGGTAGTGCTGCGCTCCGTCATTTTCACAACACCAGGGATGCACCATATTTAACTGAATACGCTGCAACCCTGTGTTGTCCCCTCCGCTGGTGATAAATTGAGCTGCCTAGCCCCAACGCAGACATTCTTGAACCATTGTGCCAGGATGTCTGCGTTGAAGGGTTTGATTGTTTAAATGTGGGAAGGTGTCCCTTCCTACACATAAACAATCACAAAAGGCGATTTGCCACTTTTGTGTGTGCTGCACAATGCAGCACATACAGAAGTGCCAAAGCGCCATTTTGAAAATGATTGTTTATGTGCAGGAAGGGACACCTTCCCACACATAAACAATCATGTCTGGCATTTTGCTCTTTCTATACGTGTTGCAGAATGCAGCACACATAGAAAGCAAGAAACTAGGAGGAATACATGCCCACAGCAACACCCATTGCACACCCCTTCCACGCAAAGGGCTGCGTGTGAAGGGGCCGTATTTACAAGGTGGCGTTAAGCCACAAAAAGTGGCTTAACGCCACCTTGTAAATACAGTGCAGTGCTTAGCTCCACCGGAGCATTACGAAAAGTGATGCTCCGGTGGCACTAGGGGCTCATAAATATGCCCCTTTATCCTTTAAAATTACCTAATTTAGAGAGGGATATTTAAAATGAAACCCCAAAAATACACTAGTGACTCATATTTCCCACACTTCACTGACACACTTTGTTGGAAATCAGAGTTTTCCCTGGGAGGGGAATTGAAGTCAGACCCCAGGGGGGTGGGGAAGGACACATCACACTGTTGGCCATGGTGGTACTGTCTGCCTACTGGGATGAATCTGTGAGAAATGTAAAGTTAGGTGCGGCACAGATGGAGTCTTCAGATAGGGAGAAGGGTTCCCCAAGGGTTAGTTCAGTGGGCCCTTTTAGTGCTGACCGAGAGATCCACCTGCGTCCAGAGCGGCGTAGAACTGGCAAGAGCCCCTGCAGTAGTGGGCCATTGACCAGGTTCTATCGCCCTGAGCAGGAAAGTCCAGCAATAAATTGATTGGCCTACCCTGGCTTTAGGCTGCAAGGGCGTTATGTTGAAAATGGCCCTTTTTGCGGGGTTATCACCAAACATTTTTGCCTTCTTCCTCCTATTTTGTCAGACCTGTTTTTTCTGGTTTATTGTCTCGTGCACTTTACCACTGCAAATCAGTGCTAAAGTGCAAGTGCTCCCTATGTAAATTGTACTGGTGACTGATTTATCCATGATTGGCATATTTGCTTTATTGGTAAGTCCCTAGTAAAGTGCACCAGAGGTCCCCAGGGCCTGCAAATCAAATGCTGCTAGAGGGCCTGCAGCACTGATTATACCACCCACATAAGTAGCCCTCTGAACATGTCTTAGACCTTCCACAGCAGTTTCTGTGTGCGCAGTTTTAAACTGCCAATTCGACCTGGCAAGTGTACTCACTTGCCAGGCCCAAACCTTCCCTTTTTATACATGTAAGGCACCCTTAAGGTAGACCCTAGGTAGCCCCATGGGCAGGGTACAGTGTATGTTAAAAGTGGGACATGTACTGATGTGTTTTACATGCCCTAACAGTGAAATACTGCCAAATTCGTTTTTCACTGTTGCAAGGCCTATCTCCTTCATAGGTTAACATGGGGGCTGCCTTTAAATATAAGTGCAGTTTCCCTTTGAGAACAGATAGAACTATGGAGTTTGGGGTCTCTGAACTTTAAAAATACATCTTTTAGTGAAGTTGCTTTGTTGGATTCTGTGACTCTGTCTGTTTGTGTATTCCACGTCTGGGTCAGACTGACAGTTGGGCTGTTTGTGAATCTCCACTAGACAGTGACACAAAGGGAGCTGGGGTGTAGCCTGCATATCCTGATGGACCATCTAGGCTAGAGTGGAGGGAGGAGTGGTCACTTACACCTGCAAGGGCTGAGCCTGCCCTCACACAATGCAATCTCTGACCCCCTGGTGTGTGCCTGGGACCAGGCCTGGGTAAGGCAGGATCTTGTGAACAACAGAGACTTTCCTTTGAAGTCTACCTACTTCAAAGGCAGAAAGGGGTACAAGTAGTGGATCCAAAACACCAGACTTTTTTAATCTTTCTGGATCAATAGGAACTTAACCTCTGCCAAGGAGAAGAGCTGAAGAGCTGGAAGAGGAGTGCTGCCCCTTTGCTGTGTTGCTTTGCTGGGTTGGCCTGCAGTTGCTGCTTCTTCCTTAAAAGAGAGCATAGGGTGAACTTTGCTGTGTATCCTGCTTGAGAGATTTCTCCAAAGGCTTGGAGTAGAGCATGCCTCCTGTTGGAAGTCTCAGGGACACCAAAGACTTCAGCTTCATCTGCCTACAGCACTGGTAAATGTGTGTTTTGTGCTGTTCAGGAAGAAAAATCACTGCGACGCCACTAGCCTGCACCATGACCTGCCGACGCTGCACGGAGCCGCACCACCTCGCTTCACATTGCAACCCTGGTCTCACTGACGCCACAACCATCCGCTGCTTGTACCGTGACCTGTGGGCCCGCACTCTAGCATCGTCTTGCTCACACCGCAGCCTGGGCATCCACGACGCTGCTGCCTGCACTGTGGCCTCTGGACACCACTCGTGAGGTACACGAAGCATCGTTCCATCCTGCATCACAGTCCAGGTCCACCGACGCCAGCACCATCGACTCCTGTGTCCTCACCAGGCGTCCCTGTCTGCACCCTGACCCGTGGACGCTGCACGGAGCCTGTCCCGCCCTGCCAACTTGGGCCTACCGATGACAGCACTTCAGCCACGACGACGCAGCTGCCTGCACCGTGACCTGGTGTTGCACCGCCCTGCTTCACACCGCAGGCCTGGTCTCACTGACGCCCCTGGACACCATCACCGAGCCACTGCCTTCACCGTGACTGGGGGCACTGCATGTTGCATCGTCCTACTTCACACTGCGTCCCCAATGCCATCCACACCAGAGCTCCTGACTTCATCAGTCTGGAGTTTGATCCGCAACGCGTGTGACTTCAAGGGCCCGATGACCCCCCACAACGACATTCGGAACCCACACCGCAACGTCGCTCTCCGGATCTCATCACAAGGATCCCAATGCCCTGCAATTCCAAAGGTACTGTTGTACTGTTTACGGGTCTTCCCGACACAGTAGCTGGCCCACGACGCCGCAGTTGGCCTGAACTGTTGGTTTTGTCGATCATGACACTGTGATAGCCCCAGGTGGAGCTATCGACTTCAAGGAACTGTCTTTTTAAGTAATTCTTGCAAAATTTGTATCTTATTTATTGTATGTTGGATTTTTATCGTATGTGGTCTTGTTTTATATAGGTAAATATTGGCTAATTTTCTAAAACCGGTGTGGTGAACTTTTGCAGTGTTTTCACTTATTACTGTGTGTTGTGTGTTATGTGTAAATGCTTTACACATTGCTTCTGAGATAAGCCTGGCTGCTCGTGCCAACCTGCCAAGGGGTTGAGCAGGGGTTATCTGAGCAGGTATCTCCCTTATCCTGACTAGAATGAGGGTCCCTACTTGGAAAGGGTGCAAACCGACTGCCACCTAGAGACCCTATTTCTAACACACGTCTTCTGATGTTTCCACATGCGCTCATACAAAGTGAAATGGTATGGTTCAAGGTTCAGCACAGCCCCTCTGTTTTGTAATACCCATATTTATAATATAGGGTGGGTCACCAGTTGAGGCTTGGACCAATTTCTCCTCAAGATTAAAGGATTAATATGAAAAAGAGGTAGGTTGATCCACCCATCATTAAATATAAAGACAAGGTTTATTGATACAGAAGTGATGATTTTTAATATAGCAAAACATTTCTTCCAATAGGTAAAAACAACAGTTTTTGCTTAGTTGATCCAAGTTCTTCTATACACGAGATTTCAGAAAGCAGCCAACACGTGTTTGGCTCCCTAGGTGTGATAGTATACAGGTGTAATTGGGGAATTACTCTTTCACCTGTATACTATCACACTTAAGTGATGGTCACACTCTCTTAAACAAACAATTTCCAAAGGTTTAATTAGTAATTGATGCTTTTTATCTTTGCAGCATTGAGACAGCCCAGGCTTACAGCTATGTAGGGGGCGAAACACTCTTGTATAAAAGAACTTGGATCATCTAAGCGAAAATCGTATTTACCTATTAGAAGAAATGTTTTGCTGCATTAAAAATCATCACTTCTGTATCAAGAAACCTTATCTTTATATGCAATGATGGGTGAATCAACATACCACTCATGCAAAGTGTCCTACGAAGTGATAATGTTATGTTGACTGCTCTACCATATCTATATACTAATCTGTCAACTCACGTGTAAGTTGTGGGTATCACTTGCATTTAGATGTTTACACCACGCTTCCACAAATTAAAATGTTCACC
Source organism: Pleurodeles waltl (assembly GCF_031143425.1). Taxonomy (NCBI): domain Eukaryota; kingdom Metazoa; phylum Chordata; class Amphibia; order Caudata; family Salamandridae; genus Pleurodeles; species Pleurodeles waltl. The sequence goes on from NC_090443.1 coordinate 51,358,078, forward strand.
TCTACAGTGTTCATTAATTGTACAGATTCTCAAGCACTGGGTGCCTAGCTGACTGGCTCTGTGGGATGCAAGGTGGGAACAGAGAAGGAAGTCAGGAGGTGCTTGGGAAGGAATAGCTTGGACTTGATGGACACAGAGGAGGCGAGCTGTAGAGCAAAGGAAGAACTGGAGGTTTAGACACAAGACAAACAGTGAAGCTGACAAAGGAAAGAAGAGCTAGACTTGTAGTGGGAGAGAGTAGTTAGTGAAGGTGAGAGAGGCTAGCTCAAATGGAATAAAATGAGGCAAAGAAGAGCAAAGGTAGGAGAGAAGCAGCTGTGGGTGAGGGGAGCAATAAAGAAAAGGTTTTGTAAAGAGAGGAGAGTTGAGGCAAAGGAGAGGTTATCTGCTTTCAGAGCAGAGGAGGGAAAGAAAATTAAGATGAAGCGAGAGGGAGCTTGTGGATAGGAAGAGAGGAGTTGGGATGAATGTTAGAAATAAATGCTTGGGTGAAAGAGAGCACAGGAGATGCTCATGTGTGGCTAAGGAGGGAAAGAAGATCCAAGAGAAAATAATGGAAAGGGGAATTGAGGTGAAATTGGGGAGTGGAGTTGAATTACAACCCTCAACTCCAGTAGGGACCTTTCATCTTCTGTCCTACTCTGCTTGCTAAGGAATTTAAAAACAACAAGGTGGTGGATGGAATGCTTGAATTAGTCTTAAGCACTGGTGATCGATTGGGTCGCATCCCAATCCATCATTTTTTTCCCAAAATGCCAGCTCAATTTGGACCCAGCCATATGCAAATCAGTCTTGACCCTGTTCCTCATGGGAACAGTCCAGCCTGAACTGCCAGCCAGGTCCTCCCTGAACCGGAACACAAGCAACCTAGGGCTGGTTTCACCCTATTTAGGGCTCTTTAGCCAGGTGTAGCTTGGTTCCAATGGCTAAAGTGGTTGCCCTTCTCAAGAAGCCAGCATTGGACCCTAATATATTTTGCACCTCCAGGCCTATTTCTCTTCTTCCGACCTTTACTGAAATGCTGAAAAAACTGGTCGATGCCCAGCTTTTTGATTATCTTGAGCAAGGCAAGTTCTAGACAATCTGGCTTTCGCCCCTCTATGGTACGAAATCAGCAGTATTGGAGATTTCCGACCATATTTAGTGGCGGTTGGATTTGGGGAAAATGTGGCCTTGAGTCTTCTTGATCTATCTGCTGCTTTCAACACCGTCCCACATTCTATCCTCGTGCACCGGCTGTCTGCTGTTGGTGTGGGGAAATTGCGTGCAACTGGTGTAAGTCCTTTGTGGATTTTAGTGGCCAATCGGTTTTGCTTGCCCTTTTCTCTTCTGAGGTCAAGGCAGTTAACCAGGGGGCCCCACAGGGCTCCTCGCTAAGCCCCTCCCTTTTTAATGTTTTCATGTCCCCTTTGGCCTCTGTAGTCAAGCCGTTTGGGTGTAAAATAATTTCTTATGCCAGCGATTTTCAGTTGCTGTTTGCCTTTGATGGTTCCCATGCAGCATTTTTTGCAGACTGTAACGCACCGTTTTCAAATGGATGCAGGGTAGCCAACTCATATGCAATTCAGACAAGGTAGAAATGATTCACGTGTTGATCTGGTGTGAAGATTTATGGTCCCTTGCTCTGCCGGCCCCACCTCCTCCATCTTTGGTGGTTAAAAATTAGGGACTGATTTTAGGAAAGTGGCAGCGCACCCAGTGCAGCACCACTTGCCTTGTGCCACGTAGCGCCCCCCCTAATGCCACCATGTGTGCACTGTATCTAATATACGGTGCAACACGGCAGTAGTCAGGGAAACTTGCTTCAACATTTTTTATGCTAATTAGGAGCTTTACATGACTAGCGTCAAAAGCCCCTTGAAAACAACGGTGTGCCTCCTTTTAATGCCTGCTCTCAGCAGGCATTAAAAATGCACAAAACAAATTACACAAAGAAATCTTTTAGATTTCTTTGCGCCATTTTGTCGCCCCATTTGCTTATATTATGCCTGGGACGGGCACAATGTAGCGCAAAGTGGCGTAATGCATGCATTGCGCCACTTTATAAATCTGTTGCTGCGATTTTGGGCTCGTTAGGCCACAAGAGTGTGAAAGAAATTACGCTAATATGGCACAAGGAGGCGCTAGGGGCTCTTAAATCAGCCACTCAGTGGTGGAGTTGGACACCACCGATTAGAATTGGGGTCTTTGGTTGGTAGTCAGTTACCTCCTGTCCAAGCAAGGACCCTCACTCTGGTCAGGGCAAAAGAGAACCACACCTGGTTAACCCCCACTCACCCCCTTGGTAGCTTGGCACAAGCAGAAAGGCTTAACCCAGAGACAATGTGCAAAGTATTTGTACCAACACACACAGTAATACAGTGAAAACACTACAAAATGACTCAGCACCAGGTTAGAGAGAGAGACAATATTTATTTGAACAAAACAAGACCATAACAACAAAAATCCAACATACACAAGCCAAGTTATGAATTTTTAAAGATTAAACACAAACATAGCGTTTAGAAACACAAATGCTTCGATTAGGTGATATCAAGACATCGTGATGGAGTCGTTCCCAGCAATCCGACGCCAATGGCGCCGGTCACTGAGTCACACAGACCCCCAGGTACAGTACCTTGTGAAAATGAGGAAACAAGCTGGTGCATGGAGCCGGGGATCGCGCCATCGCTGGATCCGATGCAGTGTTGCTTCTGGTGCTGCCGGTCAGAGAAACAGAGGCATCATGAAGAGGCATCAGGGTCCGTGTTGCGAGGGGGTGGAGGTGAGGAGGTGTTGGTGCAAAATGTTGGGTCCGCGCACTTCTGGCAGAGTCGATGTCTGGCGGACACGACGTGGTGCAGTGACTTCCACGGATTCACAGACTTCAGCGAGGCTGCAGCGCCGTCGGGCCTGTGAGGTTGTCGCCCTCCAGCGAGGACCATGGCTCCGGTTGCAGGCGGCGTCATGGGATTCGGCAGCAGCATCAGTCCGGAGTCATCCGAAGCCAGTTTTCTTGGATTTTCTTGGTTTTCTACCAGCTTCTCCTTGAAGGGCCCAAGGACTGGATTAGGCACCACTTAGCAGGGCAGGATTCTCAGCAGAGAGTCCAGGTGCTGGCAGTGGAAGTCTTTGATGGCCCTGAGACTTCAGAACAGTGGGCAAGCTCAGTCCAAGCCCTCCAGTCTTTGTCCCCTTTCACAGGCAGAAGCAGCAACTGCAGGCTAGCCTAACAAAGCACAGTCACAGGCAGGGGCAGAACTTCTCCTCAGCTATACCACTCTTCTCCTTGGAAGAGGTTCCTCTTGAATCCAGAAGCGATCCAAAGTCTGGGGTTTTGGGTCCACTACTTATACCCCTTTCTGCCTTTGAAGTAGGCAACCTTCAACGGTAAGTCTCTGTTGTGCACAAGATCCTGCCTTGCACAGGCCAGGCCCCAGACACACACCAGGGGGTTGGACACTGCATTGTGTGAAGGCAGGCACAGCTCATTCAGGTTTGAGTGACCACTCCTCCCTCCACTCTAGCCGAGATGGCTCACCAGGATATGCAGGCTACACCCCAGCTCCCTTTGTGTCACTGTCTGGAGGAGATTCACAAACAGCCCAACTCTCAGTCTGACCAAGACGGGGAGTCCACAAACAGGCAGAGTCACAGAATGGTTAAAGAAAAAAATCCCTACTTTCTAAAAGTGGCATTTTTAAACTAACAATCTAAAAACCAACTTCACTAACAGATGTATTTTCTCTACTCCCGATGGAGGTTGACCCACGGCTTAGTTTGGAGATAAATCAGGTGGCTCCAAAACCTCCAGGGGGTGTTGATCAGCTTGATCTTCATCAGTTGCACCTGGATCACTCGTTAGAGAGCTGCAAGCACTCCTGAACTCCGAGTCAGGCTCCTGGAACAGTTTAAACAAGGAAATGTTTCTTGTGAGGCAATCATGACATTTCTGAGCTGCTACCATGGTACCTTTGACGGCAGTCACAACCCAGGGCTCCTTTTCAAAAGGCAGTAAGAATGTGCTACCGTGTCATCGATTTTTTACCAGAACTAGATCACCAACATGGATTTCCCTTTTTCTGGCTCACCTCCTCCTTGACACTTGATCATGTAAGTTCATTCTTTTCGATAAAGCCTTAGCCTCCTGGTCAATGACCCTGGAAGATTCCCTCACATGTGGAATGGTATCCTCCACGTTCCCATTCATGCACAAAGTACTAGGAGGTATTTTGGTGGTTGCATGAGGAGTGAGACAGTACTCATAGAGAAAGGCATAGATCGGACAGTCTATGCTCTGATCTTGGGCCACAGCAACTCTTAACACTTTGTTTAGTGTCCTCATAAATCTTTCTGCTTCGCCATAGGCCTGAGGCCAGCGAGGTGTGATTTTCCTATGAGCAACTCCTCGAGACACCAAGTACTCCACGAATTTCTGACTGGAGAAGGGAGGCCCATTGTCAGTTCACTAAGTAGTTCATGAGTGGCCATTACTTTCTCCAACCGAGGAATAGTCTGTGAGGCCGTGATGGAATCCACAATTTGTACTTCCATGTATTTTGAGAAATCATCGATCACCACAAGCATGTGGCGACCATCAGCAGACTTCCAAAATCGGCACTGGCTCTGAACCAGGGTATGGAAGGGAATGTTTCTGTGATTATAGGCGGGGGAGGCTCGGCCGGCCCAACTGCTTGACATATCGAGCATTGCCGCACTGTACGCTCAACCTGATCGTCCGGTCCTAGGAACCACACCTTACGTTGGTAGGGGCTGACACTGACTCTTGCACCTTTGCTGGATCAGGCATGACTTCCTCTCCTGAGAATCGATAGCCAAAAATCGCAATCTCCCACTGCAGTAAGGCACATTTTTCTCGATGTAGAGTGAGACCACTCTCTTGGAGTCGCTTGAAAGTGGCTCTCAGACAGTCAAGGCTTTGTAATTCAATAGTAGCTGCGTGTACCAGTATGTCATCGCTGACATTGATGACTCCTGGCAGTCCAGCTAGTGCCCCCCTAATGGTGTCCTGAAAGACCTCTGGCGCACTCGATATCCCGAAACGTAGGCGCTTGTACCTCCGTAGGCCTACATAATTTGAGAAGGTTGTAATAGCTCAGGACTCTTAACACTTTGTTTAGTGTCCTCATAAATCTTTCTGCTTCGCCATAGGCCTGAGGCCAGCGAGGTGTGATTTTCCTATGAGCAACTCCTCGAGACACCAAGTACTCCACGAATTTCTGACTGGAGAAGGGAGGCCCATTGTCAGTTCACTAAGTAGTTCATGAGTGGCCATTACTTTCTCCAACCGAGGAATAGTCTGTGAGGCCGTGATGGAATCCACAATTTGTACTTCCATGTATTTTGAGAAATCATCGATCACCACAAGCATGTGGCGACCATCAGCAGACTTCCAAAATCGGCACTGGCTCTGAACCAGGGTATGGAAGGGATTGTTTCTGTGATTATAGGCGGGGGAGGCTCGGCCGGCCCAACTGCTTGACATATCGAGCATTGCCGCACTGTACGCTCAACCTGATCGTCCGGTCCTAGGAACCACACCTTACTTCGGAGCCTGGACTTCATCTTAACCACCCCTTGATGTGAAGAATGGGGCAGTTCTACTACCCGCTTCTGTAAGGAGACAGAAATCACCAACCTTGGACCTCTCAGAAGACATTACTCCTGGGACACAGCCAAATCGTGACTGACCTTGTGTAACGAAGACAGCATCAGACGAGCATCCGCAGTCTTCCTAGGCACATTGTGGAGAAGTCGATGCCATATTTCAGAGGCCAGGGCAGAAATGGTTAACTGAAGATACTCATCTCCTGCAGTTCCTGTCTTGATCTCCTCTAGAGAAATGGGGAGCGGTTGTGATCGCTCCACCACTAAACGCACGTGCTCATCTGAATCATCAGCATCAGAAGCCTTGCGCGGGGAGGCTGGTCTCGCATGTCGAGATAAATAGTCTGCAGGATTCTGGGACCCTGGTCGATAGACTACAGAGGAGTGGTAATCTTGCACTTGTAGGATCCACTTCTCAATCCTGGTAGGTGGTTTAGAGGAGGAACCATTAAAAAGGGGTCTCAGCAACTTATGGTTGGTGTGAACGGGGAATAGCTTGCCAAAAAGGTACACATGGAAGTGACAACAGCCCCAGTGGACAGCTATGGCCTCCTTCTCGATGTGAGAATAACGTTGTTCCGTATCGATGAGTGCACGGCTGGCATAGGGCACAGGAGCTAACTCACTATCACTTTGTTTCTGAGACAGGACAGCCCCTAGACAGTTCTGACTCCTTCTTGGGGTTAAAATAGAGCAGCGTGTTGTGTCTGGATAGAGCCGTTTTGGTGCCTTGGAATGATGCTTCCTGATCGGGTCCCCACTCCCACACACTGTTGGATTTTGTTCGTTCTTTCAGTGGGGAAGTCAAAGCAGTGAGATTTTTTATGAAACTGCCACATTAGTAGACCATCTCCAAGTAGTTATGGACACCAGAGACGTTGGTAGGGGCTGACACTGACTCTTGCACCTTTGCTGGATCAGGCATGACTTCCTCTCCTGAGAATCGATAGCCAAAAATCGCAATCTCCCACTGCAGTAAGGCACATTTTTCTCGATGTAGAGTGAGACCACTCTCTTGGAGTCGCTTGAAAGTGGCTCTCAGACAGTCAAGGCTTTGTAATTCAATAGTAGCTGCGTGTACCAGTATGTCATCGCTGACATTGATGACTCCTGGCAGTCCAGCTAGCGCCCCCCTAATGGTGTCCTGAAAGACCTCTGGCGCACTCGATATCCCGAAACGTAGGCGCTTGTACCTCCGTAGGCCTACATGATTTGAGAAGGTTGTAATAGCTCAGGACTCTGGAGCTAACAACATTTGATGGTACCCAGCTCATAGATCCATCTTGGAGAACCATTTCGATCTGCTCACCTCAGTGACAATGTAATCTACTGTGGGTGTTAAATGCTGCTCTCTCTTAACGGCCAAGTTCCACAGGCGCAAGCCTACACAGATTCTGACTTTGCCTGGTTGTTTTGGTTTATGAACTATGACAATAGGGGAAACCCAGGGGTTGGGGCCCTCCACTTGTAAATAATGTCTGCTTGCTCCAACTTCCTCAGCTCAGGTTCTACTTTCAGGCGCAGATGGAATGCCGCCCGACGATCCTTCAGTGCAACTGGCTGGATCGAGTTGTTGATGTGTAGATGTATCAGACGATCTCTCAAACAGCCAAACCCTTCAAACAGCTGTGCAAACTCAGCCAGGATGTCATTGACACCCCCAAGATGTGCACTGAAGGCAAACGAAATAAGATTGAGTTGCTCTGCCATCCTGCAGCTCAGCAGCATCCCTGACCCTGTCGGGGTCACATATACTTTGGTATGTGTGGACTGCTCCTCATGTGAGATATCCGTTGTGAAAACCCCTGCCAGGGATACAGGTTTAGAAGACCCAAAAGCATAAACCTGAGTGGTGGTGGGGCGCAAGAGTGGCTGGATGGGAATGGTTTCTAATACTGATTGTGCCAGAATGTTGATGGATGCTCTTGTGTTGATTAGAGAGGGAACTTGGTGACCCGAGAGAAGTATGGTACACTTCGGGATGCGTCTACGGGAATATCCTCCTGGTTGCATGGTGTGCACAAAATGGACTGTCCCTTCGTCATCGTCATCATCATCCATGTCGTCCGCCTCTCCCACTGCCACCGATGGTTGCACCAGGTTGACTGGTTTGGGTCATTGTTGTATTTGATGTGCAGACTACTGACACACCTTGGTGAAATGGTTCATTTTGCTGCAGTTAGAGCACTTCTTGCCTTGGCCTGGACACTGCCCTTGATTAGGGTACCCCCCCACACACACAGGTAGCACGTTCGTGGGCTTGTGACCGGCTTTTGACCAGTCTTTTTCTTGTCCATTGCTGCAGATGCTACTGCATTCACAGTTTCCGCTTTGATCGGATGCGGTAGCGCTGCTTCCATGTGTGCAGTGCGCACTTTTGACAACTCTTTTGATTGGCCCATTGTGAGAATGTTGGCCACAGACATCCCAGGCACATGCAGTATGCTTTCTCGTAGTTTAACTGAGGCACAGCCTTGTATGAACTACGCATGGAGCTACCTGGCCTGCCGCAGTAGGAATCGCTCATAGTCTGGGTTCACAAGGTGTTCAAAATGTGCCGTGAGGGCCCTTTTTAGGGACTTGTAAGTATAGGTCGGGCGTTTGCGACCATCAACTTCCCTAGTTTGTGAATGAGCAGGTGGCGACATGTGACATTATCCACCACTACCCCTGCAAAGTAATTCTCTAGTCTCTCTGCCCAGTCTTTTCAGCGGGCCGCCTGTGCTGATGGAGGGCCCTCAACAACGAAAGGCTCAAGAGCTGGTAAGGATGCCATTTTAGGTTGAGAATGATGACACCAGTGTCAAATTGGAGCTGTGACATCAAAGGTGACCAGGACGAACTATCCCTCCTCAGCTGCTTATGCTGGTGGGTTTGACTGATCTCTGTGTGTCTCTTTGCACAAGTTTTGGTTTGCACCAGTGAGACTAGCAGGAGTGGTTTGCCGTACCCCCTTTACTTTTGTTATGTATGTTTTCCCTTTTATAGTTTCTCTTTTTTTATTTTATAAAAAAGAGAAAAAAATCAAACAGGTGTGGCTCCAGTGCCTGCTCACAAAGTCACTCTCTCCTGGCTGAAGGATTAGTAATTGTGGAATGGAGGCTATGCAGAATGCAAAAGCTGAACTTCAGGTGCTCCATATGGTGGTCTGGGAAACGTCCCTGATTTGCCTGGTTAGGCCGATCGTGTATCGCTTCCCAGGGAGCAGAGCAATCATTATTCATGTACTGAGGAGGGGAGGTGGGGGCGGGGCCAATGTCTCCATCAACTAGGCACGTATCAGCAGAAGAAAAAAAAAATAGAGCTTGGAGTCTCACATGATGCTTCACTCCACGTGGTGGTGCTGCTCAGTCACCGGAGTGTGTGTGGCTGCTGGCTCACAGCCAGAAGGAAGCAGTTGCCGTCCTACGATCCTCAGACGAACCACCGGGTACAACCGCAGGAGGCCGTCTGCCCGAAACCAAACAGTGCATCGGATCGAGTGTCCGCTGAGGTGCCAGGAGAGAAAGGCACGCATCCCAGCCAGGGTAGCAGGCAAGGGTTGACAGCGTTGGGCTGCAAACGCATGGGGAGGGGCTTCCATTTCCCTCATCACCAATTTGTTTGGTTGCGCAGCACGGGATTACTACAGCGTGCTGTGTGCACATTCAGGTTATGATCTTTCACCATTAGTAGGAAAAGTTCCTCAGCCTTTTTTTAGTAACTTTCCCCCTGTTAGAAATGGGGTCTCTAGTTGGCAGTCGGTTTCCACCCTGTCCAAGTGCGGACCCTCACTTTAGTCAGGATAATTGAGATACCCACTCAGATAACCCCTGCTCACCCCCTTGGTAGCTTGGCATGAGGCTTATCTCAGAAGCAATGTATAAAGCATTTGCACATAACAAAGTAACAAGTGAAAACACTACAAAAGGACATCACACCAGTTTTAGAAACATAGCCAATATTTATCTGTGTAAAACAAGACCAAAATGATAAAAATCCAACATACAGTGCTAAAGATATTAATTTTGTAAGATTTATCTTAAAAATACAGTTCCTTGAAGTCGACAGGCTATCCCGGCATTGTGATCAACAAAACCAACAGTTCAGGCTGGCTGCGGCGTCGTGGGCCAGCTACGGTGTCGGGAAGACCAGCAAACAGTAACTTGGAATCGCAGCGCATTGTGGTCCTCGTGGTGAGCTCCAGAGAACGGCGTCGCTGGCGTTGCGGTGTCGGTTCCGGAGTCGGTGCAGGAGTCGTCAGGCCCTTGAAGTCACACATTTTGCAGCACGATCTCCGGGCTGATGAAGTCAGGTGCGCTGGTGTTGATGGCATCGGGGCTGCGGTGTGAAGCGGGACGATGCGACGTACGGTGCCCACAGGTCACAGTGCAGGCAGCGGGCTCGGTGACGGCGTCCAGCGGCATTGGTGAGACCAGGGCTGCGGTGTGAAGCGGGCGGTGCAACGTGTGGTGTCCACAGGTCACGGTGCAGGCTGCGTCTCTGTCGTTGTCATTGCGGAAGCGCTGTTGTCTGTAGGCCCAAGCCAGCGGTGAGGGACGGGACGGTGCTTCGTGACCCTCACGAGCGGTGTCCACAGGCCACGGTGCAGGCACGGTGTCAACAGGAGCGGTGGCATCGGGGAGGCCCAGACTATGGTGTGAGCAGGCGATGCCGGAGTGAGGGGCCCACAGGTCGCGGTGCGAGCAGCAGCTCGGTGAAGTCGTCTGATGATGGCGTTGGTGAGACCAGGGTCGCGGTTCGAAGCGGGGCAATGCGATTCCGTGCGGCATCTGTAGGTCATGGTGCAGGCAAGCAGCTTCTTTGGCGGCGACGCAGTGGTTTATCCTCTTGAACAGCACAAAAGACACAGTTCCCAGTGTTGCAGGTCAAGGAAACTGAAGTCTTTGGTGTACCTGAGATTTCCAACAGGAGGCAAGCTCTACTCCAAGCCCTTGGAGAACTTTCTTAAGCAGGGCACACAGCAAAGTTCACCTTTTGCACTCTTTTCAGGCAGAAGCACCAACTGCAGGCCAGTCCAACAGAGCAATCCAGCAAAGGGACAGTACTCCTCCTCCAGAACTTTAGCTCTTCTCCTAGGTAGAGGTTCCTCTTGATTCCAGAAAGATTCTAAAAGTCTGGGGTTTTGGGTCTTCTTCTTATACCCCTTTCTGCCTTTGAAGTTGGCAAACTTCAAAGCAAAGTCTCAAGTGTTTGCAAGATCCTTCCTTATCCAGGCCAGGCCGCAGACACACACCAGGGGGTCGGAGACTGCATTGTGTGAGGGCAGGCACAGTCCTTTCAAGTGTGAGTGACCACTCCTCTCCTCCTTTCCAGCACAGATGGCTCATCAGGATATGCAGGCTACACCCCAGCCCTCTTTGTGTCACTGTCTAGAGGAGAGGTGTGAACAGACCAACTGTCAAACTGACCCAGACGGGGAATCCACATATAGGCAGTCATAGAATGGATTAAGCAAGAAAATGCCTACTTTCTAAAAGTGGCATTTTCAAACTAACAATCTAAAAAAACAACTTCACTAAAAGATGTATTTTTAAATTGTGAGTTTAGAGACCCTAAACTCCAAATTTCTATCTGCTCCCAAAGGGAATTTGCGCTTTAAATGTATTTAAAGGCAGCCCCCGTGTTAACCTATGAGAGAGATAGGCATTGGAACAGTGAAAACTGAATTTGGCAGTATTTCACTGTTTGGACATGTAAAACACACCAGTACATGTCCTACCTTAAGCATACCCTGCACTCTCTCCATGGGGATCCCTAGGGCCCAACGTAGGGGTGCCTTACATGTATAAAAAGGGGAGGTTTAGGCCTGGCAAGTGGGTACACTTGCAAGTCGAATTGGCAGTTTAAAACTGCACACACACACACTATAGTGGCAGGTCTGAGCCATGGTTACAGGGCTACTAATGTGGGTGGCACAACCAGTGCTGCAGGCCCACTAGTAGCATTTGATTTACAGGCCCTTGGCACCTCTAGTGCACTTTACTAGGGACTTACCAGTAAATCAAATATGCCAATCATGGATAAACCAATCAACAGTACAATTTCAATAGGGAGCACTTGCACTTTAGCACAGATTAGCAATGGTAAAGTGCGCAGAGACAATAAACCAGCAAAAACAGACCTGAAAAAACATAGGAGGAAGAAGGCAAAATGTTTGAAGATAACCCTGCAAAAAAGGGCAATTTCCAATGCCGCCCCCCCCGATTCCGGTCATAGACATTTCCATCAAGTGCAGAAGGGCAGCGCACACCATCATGATTTCACTGTCGCGATGTGACAGGTGGGCTGTTCCACCTTTACGTTATCCAACGCAACAGCGTACGTGGGAGGAGAAATAACAACTAGTAGTGGGCAACAAGCAGCTGTGCTGCGAAGCCACACATAACAGTGACACACAGACAGAGCGCGGGACGGATGGCAGGGTCCAGCCAAGAGGATTCGCGTCTTTCCGGAAAAGTTATCAGAGTCTGATTACATACAGACAGAGCCACCGACGCCCGCAAGGCGTTTTGACGCTTTTCACAAAGACCACGGTTTATCAAACCGCCAGGTGGCAGCAGAATAAAAGGAATACGAATCCACATACAGCATACAAACTGCAGATGCTAAGGCAATGCCAGATCCGGTGGAAGCGTGCTTTTTCTGGAAGGAGCACGCGGTGTAGCTCTGTGGTCTGTTCCGCGGGGTTCGGGTGGCCCCCAGCGTAACAGATAGTTGCTACAGACCAGACCTGAGCGCTTGAATGGCTCAAAAGAACTGTGGGGAAACATTAGGAAAAATGTGTAGGGAGTGTTTTTGTTTTCGCCAAGAGCCCAACAACACACTGGGACCGCGTTCCTGTATATCTTTCTTTCCTCGCTGAAGGTGTTCTGGTGTGGTGTGATAAGATTGAACATCCAGGCACCAGAAGTTCAGGCCGGGAGACTGTGAGGGTGAAAAACGGTCTCCTTTCCTTGGACAGAAAGTGCTCCCCGCGTGGCACAGGGCTGACCCCCGAGAGATCAGAAAATCTAATTGAACAAGAGTAGTACTTTTGATGCCATGCATCCTACGAATTAGCTCCCGCAGATTCACAATTGCTTAGGACTTGAAGATCAGGGGAACAACCACCACCCACGTTTGCACCAGGGGCATAGCTTGGTCAGTATGATGGTGGTTGTTTGGGAGGTTAGCTTCAGTTTTTCTGACAGACTGTCATATAATGTTTAAATAGATTATACAATAATACAACAAGCAGGCTGCATGAGAGGGGCTTAAGGGGCAGTGGAAAGTGTGATGAATGCAGTTTGGTAGGTGTACTAAGAGAAAACATTATTTTGTAAAATAATAGAGTGAGAGAGTGTGTATGTGTTTGTGTGTTTTTGTCTGTGTGTGTGTAAAATGTCCTGCTGAAATCTAACTGACATCTCACAATACCCGACTGAACACACCTGTACCCAACTACTTATCAGAAAATATGTTTGGGGGGGAGGGGTGTAACAGCCCAAACACCCCCTGAAACTACGCTCTTGGTTTGCACAAGGGTGGCACACGGGTGGTAGCTAAAGAAAACAGCTCGGGGCCATGCCTCGATGCGCACCTGGGACGCTGGCAGGTCTTCTGAGATGTAAAAAGGACTACAAGAAAAATGCCAGCCCAGGAAGACAGCATGTGCCACCTTGGGCAGCCGACACTACTCAGGGCATTAACAGATGCCTACTGTGTATTATGGTGGAGGCGACATATTAACTGAGCAGCTTTACTACAGGAACAAGGGCCAAAGACCCGGTGCAATCGGCGTACGTCCACCCTAGAGATGGTGTTGTCTGGGTAAATGAGACATTTCTCTTGTTTTACTTGTGCCCCGCAGGTCTTCAGACCTAGAAAGGCAACCTCCAGTTGTAAGATATCAGTCTATTTAATAGCATTCTGGGGCCATCCTGATAGTGAGTTTCTAAGGGCTTCCGTGTGGATCCTCAGCAGCACCAGGAGTGTGATGCTGAACACCGACTTACTGCTAGGACATTAAATGAGCCTCTGGGAGGATGACTGTCTCGGTGAGCCTTCAGCTCAGAGGCTGCCTAAGGCCAGTGAATGTTGAACCTTAAGATGTGCCATGGAGCTGCCTGTAGCTGGCCACGAGGCGAAGGTTTAGGAAAACACTACGCTGACAGTGGACGTCTCACTTGTGAAAGCACCACTCTGAAGGTGTCTCATCTCTGCAATCACCACTACCATGTGTCTCACATTTGAAAGTGTCATACTGAGGTGGAAATCCCACTCTGAAAGCCCAATAGTAAGGGGTACCAGGCTGCGTGGTGGTCCTGATTCTGTAAAAAAAAAAAATCTCATTGATGGAGTGTCTCGGGTCGGAACGCACAACCCTGAAGGAGTGGGGTTGCCTGAGATAGAGGTATGCTGAAGGGGGTCTCACTTGTTAGCAAGCCCTATTCACAAAATTGATGAAACACAAGTGTTGGGCACATTATTTTTTTTATTTTGCAAATCAGTCTTCCCCGATGCACGGTGGCTGAGAAGCTCTCCTTTGCATATATCCGCTACAGCAAGACAAGAAAAAACGTGTATTGTCTCATGAAATGGGTTCCTGAACTTATTTAAGAAGGTGCTCATCACCGTGATGTAGGAGCTTGGATTTATATACGCCTATATAGTCAAAGAGGTAATTACTGCATCTAAGGGTAAATCCCTGAGAGGAATAAATGCAAATATGACAATTTCATTGGAAAGAAATCCAGGTGTTCTCAACATTAACCCACCACAGGAAGGCAGGCTCTCAAAATGTATCTTCTCACGGAGTTCATCACTGTTTGTGGGTCCCCATCTGGTTCTGCTGGACCTGGAGGAGGAACTGCTATGGGGTTATGTACTGCTAGGGGACTCATTGTGTCCCTCAAACTGGGGATCATCTCAACTCCACTCAGGTATACCCTCAATTTTGGTTCAGGGTAGCCACCAAAGGAGATGAAGTGACCACGTTATTAAGAGGTTTATGTGTGGTCAGTGAAATGCCTGAAAAAATATTCTTTAAATGCTAATCTAGCATAAGCACCTTCAGAAGTGTCAGATCCAAATCGGCAGGAAAAACCTGAATGTGTGAGATGGCAGGGGTGGGGGTGGTATGGGGAAGGGGCCAAGCTGGTGGAAGAGTACACTTTTGACAAATGCCTTCTTGCAAGACTTCAAGAGTTGAGTGTAGAGGTAAACAGGCCGGGTTGCCAGGTCATGGCTGGAGCCGAGCACGGATTCATTGACAATACCCTCAGGGTGTCTGTTAGGGCCTAGTTGGTAAGGGGTCAGACATATGGGCACAGATTGAAAGATACGTTTTCCTCTCTGTAGACAACAGACAGAAAATAATCATTTTTCTCAGTGGTATGTCAATATGGAGATCCAGCTTTTTTTCAGGAGAAAATTCTGCACCAATAGCATTTTTTAAATCTAGGTATAATCTGGCATCAGTATAATGAAGCCAGAGCAAATTGTATGCCTCCCCCCCATCGTACTGACCATGCAGAACATTTGGGATCCCTTGAACCACTACTGATTCTGAGCTGAACAGGGCCTCCAGTTTTTGCAGTACTGGTGTCAAGAAAGAGGATGCAATGAGGACCAGAGTGGCCTCCAGGACCGTAGTGGAGGCACGGAACAGTATTTATAGGGGGCCAGGAAGAGGCTCAACAGAGTGAGCTTGAGCCGGTGAAGGGCTTGCTGGCAGAAATATAACTGGGGGCTCTGCAGCTCCTATAGGGCCAAAGGCATTCCAGATGGAGCCAACGTCTCTTTGAAAAATTACAGCATGACCTCTTTAAAGGCCTCCATCGGCAGTGATTGATGACGGCCCAGAAAACTCTTGGTGTGCTGGGATGAGCATCAGACTGGGTTCGGAGTAGGATGATGCATGCAGAGTCACATTTTTGGAGTGTTGACTGCACGGTTCCTCACTGCATGGGAGTGGCGAGACGCAGACAAGTCCTGGTTGGCCTTTTTGTGTTTATGGCACAATTTGGAGTCTGACTTACCTGAAGACTTGAAACACAACCAGGGCCTGGTGCGAGAGCAGCATCCTGACTTGGAGTGGGAGCGGGTCTTTGTTAAGTGTGGGATCTCCCCTGCTTTTTAAGTTCCGCGATGTAGAGTTTCACCTCCCACTCCCTGACTGGCTTTGGGTGCGTCAAATAACATTTCTTGAATGGCTTCGAGTCATGACTGGAACCTAGGCACCACAGGCAAACATGGTACAGATCAGTGATTGGCATTTGCAGACATGGCACAGCTCAAACAAGGTGTTCTTGGAGGGAGATATTTCCCTAACACAATATTGGACTTTTAGAATATTCTGGGTAGGTGAAAACCACCCGGAGATGGAAGCAAGGTTCTGGTTCTACTTTTAAGGGGGTGGAAATAAACTGGAATCAGCACACTGTGGTGGCACCTTCATGGCTCGGCGTCATCATCCCTGGTGGTGGAGGGAGACCACCTTGAAGTCCCATGGCACTACCTGGTTTAAAAAAATCCAGACTCCACCTGGTAACTGAGGATATTCAAAAGGTGAGGAGTCTGCACTTGGAAGTATCAATCAGATAACGTTGATTCAGAACCTGTTTTAAAAGGCGAGATTAATTACTTTGGAGGATGAATCATTGCAGTACAGAAGTTAAAAAATGATGCAGGAATTTAAAAGGCATGGCAACTCTGACTCAATTTTGCAACAGAGAAGAAACGTTCCTAAGTCTCCAAACAACAGCCATTTGAACCACACCAACAAACACAAAAGGAGGTATTTAAATTAACCATTTTCACAGTACACAAAACTCTGTAATCCGCAAAACTGTGTTGAAACAACAGAATAATTCACAGTATGATGCTGAATTGCCACCTATACTTCAGCATAAACCAGTAATCACATATTCCTACTAGATGACCGTATATACTGATAAGGGCGGAAATAAGGCATCCAGAACAATATGAACATTACAGACAAGGGTTTGTATTCAGACTTGACATCTGCATTGTAGTAATGTGATCAGGAGTCCCTTTATTATACATCCGAAAATATGAAGGAACATAAACAAAGATTTTGTAACCTGCAATACACTAGCTGTAATATACGCGGTTAAATGTCCCTGTGGGAAGATATGCAGAGAAACTATGCGTAATGAGTGTTTCTGAACACAGATTCATGATTCCAGATAGAGTTTGGCACAACAGTTTAGGGAGCCAACATTCAGTAACGCAGTTTAAATGTCAAAGATGCGAAATAGTGAAAGGACTGCCCCACTGCAGCGATCTAAGAGACTCACTGCTACGAAGATCAAGTTTCTGGATCTATGGCCTGAGATGGACCTAATGAGGAAGGAGATCAGCCCTGTTTCTCTAAAGACCTTTGTATTTGTATGCAATGGTAGTTATCAACAAGTACTAGAATTCCACATGTAAGACACCTCTTTTATGGTGGATTTAACAGGAGAAGAAGCTCAACAGCAGCGGGTTTGTGATCATAATGATGACTTGTGCTGCCAATGGACACTTGTGTTAGTAACCTATGATTAATAGAGAAGAATACAGGGTGTTTTTATGTGTATGAATTAAATAATATTTCCAATGTTAGTGTTATATGCTGATTTCTTTTCGTTATGAAACAAATAGAATTTTGTTTGATGCTGCTCAATCTTTGAACCCTGCCCTGATAAAGGAAGTTAACTTCCTGAAATGTATCAAGATATGTAAGTGTAATAACATTTATGAAGTTTTCTTTTGAAACTACTTTACTTCCCTAAAAGTGCTGAAAATCAACGTGGAAGCTGTGGGGGATCTGTCTTTATCTTGATGGGTAAAGCGAGTACAAGCAGTAATACATTGTCAAAAATGGCCATCTTTCAAGACAGCCCATTAAACTATGGTTCTCCCCTGGATCACAGGCCAAATATCCTGTCCTCTGGGCTGTGAATGTGAGTTCGCTTGTTACCACCCTTGTGATGCTGTGGTAGTGGAGCCACAAAACTGCCCTTTTAGCCCACCATAAGAGCCAGCCACTGAGCTAGTGCTAAGGGGAAGGAGCCACAGTACAGCATACAGTAGATTGGTGCTTGCTCAGCAGCAGTGATATCGCATATCAAATGATCAGTGCTACCAGACTAACATCTTCTCCCATCTTTGTATCCGGTGTGGGTGTGCTCAAAGACGAACTCCAATACAGCATCTATTTTAGGACATCCTAATTGCTCACTCCTCATCCTTACTTCTCATCCCTGCTTCTCATCCATCATCCCTACTTCTCATCCATCATCCCTACTTCTCATTCATCATATGTCATCCCTCCTTCTCTTTCATCATCCCCAATTCTCATCCGTCTCTGATCACTACTTCTCATCCATCATCCCTACTTCTTATTCTCCATACATGATCCTACTTCTCATCCCTCATACATCAATCCTGCTTTGGGGTTTGGGGGAAAACAAAGGGAAAAGGGTTATACAGTTCATGGAAAACCTTTATGGCTTCAGGTTCATATATAGGAAAGAAAATTTTTAACCCCTCAGGTGCCCAGGATGCAAGGTTACGTTCTCGTTTGCACCGCTCGGGTGCCAAGGACATAACCGTTATGTCCTGCTAGGGGCCCTTGGAGGGAGCGCTAGCACCCCCTCCCCTGAGCAGGGATGGAACGGGAATCGCTTCCCCGTCCACCCCGGCACCCCCGTATCACCTCGTGGCATCTGATGATGTCAGCGCACAATCGCGCGCTGACCTCACCAGAGGCTGCCACCACTGCGCTAGAAGCTCAGCTTCCAGCACGGATCGGAGGAGAAATGCTAAAGCATTTCTCCTCTGATCACATGGAGGGGGTGAGCGAGGTATCAAAGGAAAGGAAAGGCCTTTCCTTTCCTTTGATGTCTCTCGAAATGCCCACTAGACACCAGGGAGTTAAAAAAAAAATGTATCTATAAGGGGAGTGGCCCCTTGGGAAAGGGCCGCTCCTCAGGGGGGCAAATTATTTCAAGGCCATTTCTGCCCCCCCTTGGGGGCAGACCGGCCTATTGTAATTAGGCCGAAAACTCTAGGCACCAGGGATCATTTTTGTTTTGTTTTATTTTTTTAGACGTGGGGAGCGACCCCTTAGGCAAGGGCCGCTCCCCTGGGGGGAAAAATATTTGTAGGCCATTTCTTCTCCCCTTGGGGGCAGATCAGCCTATTTTTATTAGGCCAATCTGCCCCCAAGGGGGGCAAAAAGCACTAGACACCAGGGATTTTTTTTTTGCATCAATTTCACGCAAGGGGAGCAACACCTTAGGCAAGGGTTGTTCCCCTGGGAGGCAGATTTATTTTAGGCCAATTCTGCCCCCCTTGGGAGTAGAACGGCCTATTTCTATTAGCTGATCTGCCCCTAGGAGGGGCAGAAACCACTTGGGTAACAGGGATTGGTGTGTGTATTTTGTTTTTGGGGGGGGGGGTAGCCCCTTGGGCAAGGGTCGCTCCTTGGGGGCAGATCAGCCTATTTTTGGAAGGGCCATCTGCCCCCGTGGGGGGGGCAGAAAGCCCATCAGAGACCAGGGAAGTTTTTTTTCAAAAAAGAGGGTGGGGATATGGCCATACCCCCACCCCAAATAAATGGGGGCAAAGTTGTTCTGCCAACCGGTAGGCAGACAGGACAATTACTCCTGATCCACTCCCCGGGGAGTGAGGGCAGAAAGCCTACTAGATGCCAAGCAATAAAAAAAAAAATAGTAGGGTGGTGGCTACCAACTAGTATAGGCATGGTTATGCCCCCACCCCAACTGAATGGCGTAGCAGTCTTACAGCTCTTCCCCGCACACTAAAATATCTTATCTCACGGCAAGCAAGAGAACATTTTATTATTTTGGGTTTTGGTTTTACATTTGGGTCACAAGAGCTTGTCTAACTCTCAAAATCGTCCCACTTGGAGTGATTGTCAGAGTGTCCTTTCCTCGGGATCTGCACGTCGCTGAACAAAAGGCCCACCTTCCGGCGTCACCAAATCAGAAAGCTATTATAGCACAGAGTTATGGTGAAGCCAGTTGGGGGGAAGGGAATTAAGGTAGGGAACAGCAGGGAGATAGATCTGAAAAGAAAAGGTTAGAACAAATATGCATTTACTCAGTCATAGAAATGCAACTTATCAAATAGACTCTTGACTAAATGAGTGTCCGAGATATCAGATGGAGACCCCTTTTGAAATGAGGGGAAAGCTAAGGTGTCGGAAGTTGGGAGCCCTTTACAAGCAATGAAATGAGCATACTTGGTAAGACTGTCTACTACCACTAGAATGGTTGTAAATTGTTTTATTTGAGGAAGACCAGTAATAAAATCCATAGAGATATGTTCCCATGGATGACTGGGAATGGGTAGAGGTATCAGTAGACCTTTGGGCTTGCTAGGTTTGCTTTTGCATCTTGCACATACTTCACATGATTGCAGCATTTGCTTAAGGTCAAGAACAAATGTAGGCCACCAAAAATACCTTTTCATGAGTTCTATTGTTTTTTGAGGACCTGGGTGACCTGCCAGAGGTTGCTTGTGTAACCAATAAAAAGCCGTCTCTCTTAACTCCTCAGTAGGCAGGAATACTCGAGATTCATGTAAAGGTAAGCCTTGTTGAATAGATCTCTTGGTGTCTTGTTGTAACCACTCTAGACACTTAGAGATGTGAAAATGATTACGATCAAAAAATTTCTCGGCAGCTACTAAACACAACACCTTTGAAGGCGTTATTATAGGCATGGGTTTTTGTTCAGTAGGTGTGATTGAAGAATCTTGTCTAGATAATGCATCAGCCTTACGATTATCTATTCCTGTCTAAAAGTCACTATGAAATCAAATTGTGCAAAGAATAGCATCCATCTTAGTTGTCTAGGGGTTAGTAGTCTGGCAGAACTCATAAATTGTTAATTTCTATGATCAGAATATACAGTTATGGTGTGTTTCGCTCCCAATAGATAATGTCTCCATTCTTTAAAAGCATTACGAATTGCTAGTACTTCTTTTTGTGCTATGGTGTACTTTTGTTTTGCTTCATTCAATTTTCTTGACGCATATGCTATGGGGTGCAATTGTCCAGTTCCTCAATGACGTTGAGACAGGATGGCCCCAACGGCATTATCAGATGCATCAGCTTCCACGATGAATGGTTCTTCCACATTAGGGTGAGCTAGAATTGGAGCGATAGTAAAAGCCTTTTTTAAATCTTGAAATGCTTTCTCTGTCTCTTGGGACCAGTTGAAGACGGCCTTTTTTCTTAGCAATTTGGTGATTGGTGTGACCTTTTGAGAGAAGTGATGGATGAAGCGTCGATAAAAATTCGCAAAACCCCAAAAACATTGAATATCACGTACTGATTTTGGTGTGGGCCATTCGGATACAGCTTGAATTTTTCTTTCAGTCATTTGCATGCCGTCAGGTGTTAAAATGACTCCTAGAAATTCAACTTCTTTGGTATGGAATTCGCATTTACTTAGTTTACAAAACAAATTATGTTTTTGTAGCGTTCTTAATACCTTTTTAACATGTTCTTCATGTATATCTTCAGAGTTTGAATAAATCAAAATATCATCAATATAAACGATGACAAAGATGTCTAGATATTCTCTCAGAACATCGTTTAGGAAATATTGAAAGGCTGCTGGGGCATTACACAGGCCAAACGGCATCACTAAATACTCAAAGAGGCCATAACGAGTCTTAAAAGCCGTTTTCCACTCATCTCCCTCTCTAATTCGAACTAGGTGATAAGCACCTTGTAAGTCAAGTTTAGTATAAATGAAGGTAGATTTTACATGGTCTAACGACTGGTAGTAGAGGTAGTGGATATTTATTTTTAACTGTGATCTTTTTTATCGCTCTAAAGTCAATGCAAGGTCTCAAATCGCCATTTGCTTTAGGTATGAAAAACAGTGGAGAAGCTGCTGGAGATCGTGATGGCTGAATTAGCTTGTTGGCTAAACATTGATCAGGGTATTCTCGTAGGACTTGATTTTCTTTCTCTGATAGTGCATAGATCCTACAATTTGGTATATTGGCGCCAGGTACAAGGTCGATCTGACAATCGTACGGCCTGTGAGGTGGTAATGAGCTCGCTTTCTTTTCACTGAAAACTTCGGTATATTCTGAATACTGTGATGGTAAATCAATTTATTTTTCAACTGCTGTAGTTATGGAGTGCTGAAGATTTCCTTCTTTGTTTCGTCTTGATTGAAAACATTTCTTTGCACAAGAAGAAGAAGAAAAACGCAAAACCTGGTCGCGCCAGTCTATGCATTGATTATGTAACATTAACCACGGCATTCCTGAGATAAAACCATATTGAGGTGCTTGAATTATATCAAAACAAATTTTCTAACAGTGGTTCTGATTATCATCATCTTTGCAAATCATTTGTATTTGTGAGGTTTATTTAGTAACGGGGCCTCCTGCCAACTCACTTCCATCAACTGCATACACAACTTCTGGAACCTTTTTCTTGACACTGGGTATATGCAGGTCTAGTGCAGTTTGTTGGTCCACAAACTTTTCTGTTGCCCCTGAATCAATTAGAACTT
The DNA here is from genome assembly GCF_031143425.1 of Pleurodeles waltl. Lineage (NCBI taxonomy): Eukaryota > Metazoa > Chordata > Amphibia > Caudata > Salamandridae > Pleurodeles > Pleurodeles waltl. The sequence continues at coordinate 51,380,238 of NC_090443.1, forward strand.
GAACATTATGTCTTTTTCCCCGCACAGTCATTTGTACTAAGATTCGGAAATGTTTGACGTAACGATTTGTGCAAGAGCACACTGAAGGGATTGTCAATTTTCCCAAGAGATCCCCTTCGTTTTTTCTTGGGCACTTTAGTTTTCACGTGAATTTTCCAAAGCAACCGCTATCTTTTTCTTTGTCACAACTGTTGGATCAATTTTACCTTTGGGTTTCTTTTGGCATTCTTTTACAAAATGACCCTTTTTCCCACAATACAGACACTGACCATTTTTTCGTTGCATGTCTTTCTCCTCTTTGGTCAGTGGTGGGGGAACAGTTCCGATATCCATCGGTTCTATCATAGAATCTGAAGACAATTGAAAGTGTCTGGATCTTTCCATTCGCCAGCTTGTTTTTTTCCCATTTTTTCCTTACTCCTGTTCTTTTAAAATGTCTGTGATCTATCCGTAGGGTTAGATTAATTAAATCAGTGCAAGTTTCTGGTTGTGGTTCAACTTGGGCCAATACATCTTTTAGTTAGTCTTTTAACCCTTGATAAAATACTGCTGACCTTTCTTCCTCAGGCCAAGCGGTTTCCACCACTAACCGGTTGAAGTGTGACAAATACGTTATCAGGTCTTTATTTCCTTGACGTAATTCTAGTAGATCTTTGTCTGCAGACATAGTGATTGCGCGTCTGTCAAGAACCTCTACGAATTCTTCTACAAAACGACGCCAGTTATATAAAAGAGGACTGTCTAATCGGACTGATGGCACTGCCCAAGTAGCTGCATCACCATTCAGATATGATATAAGGAATGCAATTCTAGATTGTGCGTCTGGAAAGGCACTAGGCCGACACGTAAAATGTAGTTCCACCTGTATCAGAAAATTTGAACCTTATTGGGGTCCCCAGAAAACGTCTCTGGTGCAGCCAAAGGAATCTGTGTTGGCACATTCACAGCTATGTTAGTAGGTGCGGGAGGCGTAGGACAAGACACAGATTCAGAACCATCCACCTTACTCTGTAACTCAGTTACTTTATTCACTAAATCAGCTGTAACGTTTTTTGAGTCTGTCAAATCCGTTTGCATCTGAGTGACTACTTGCATAAGGGTATCTAGGGTGGCCATTTTGCGCCACTCCCGTACAGACCAAGAGGAAAGTATAAAACTCGAGGGCTCACTATTCTGTCACAGTGTCCTTTCCTCGGGATCTGCACGTCGCTGAACAAAAGGCCCACCTTCCGGCGTCACTAACTCAGAAAGCTATTATAGCCGAGAGTTATGGTGACGCCAGTCGGGGGGGAAGGGAATTAAGGTAGGGAACAGCAGGGAGAGAGATCTGAAAAGAAAAGGTTAGAACAAATAGGCATTTACTCATTTATAGAAATGCAACTTATCAAATAGACTCTTGACTGAATGCGTCTCTGAGATATCAGATGGAGACCCCTTCTGAAATGAGGGCAAAGCCCCTTCTTTGAAACATGGAACAAGAATAAACTACGACCTCAGAAACAAGAGATGGCAAGAGCTTTGGACTATGATTACACTCAGAATATCAATCCTGTAACATCGCTGCATTCACAACATAAACCTTTGATCATGACCTAGAAAATCTCAAAGAATTAAATATGCTTTTCACATCTTAAGCTTTTCAAAGAACAATGAAAACTATGATTTGCTTATCTCCAAAAGTACTTTCACATTCACAACTATAAAGACCGAAAAGTTTTTACTCATTGAACTTGAAGCGCTTTACTTCTAATACCAGGAAGCGCTTTTACTTGTCTTGCCTTAAAGCGATACGCTCATTATACTAAAGGGGCGCTTTTACTCAAGTGGCCTAAATCACTGATTAGTGTGCCAAGAACCTTTTACTCCTGTGAATTGAAGCGCTTTGATTGTCGTGCCAAGAGCGCTTTACACCTATGAACTGAGGCGCTTGAATTGTCGTGCCAAGAGCGCTTTACACCTGTGAACTGAAGCGCTTGAATTGCCGTGCCAAGAGCGCTTTACATCTGTGAACTGAAGCGCTCAACTGTCACCTCCACTTCACCTTGCAGCAAAAGATGCATCTGCAAATAGAGGTACATGACCATGAAAGACAGAGACACACTTGTCTCACTCCACTCTATTTTGAGGCAGCAAGGTTAGTATTTACCGTAGTGAGCTGACTGGGGGTGAAGCTATGTTGCATCAGAGAAAATACGTGGGCAATTCCATTAAAAAAGTGATAACATAGGTCTTTTTTCTTTTTCAAAGTGAGTAGGACATTTGTGAAAGAACTCTGTTCAGTGTGCATATGTTTTGCCTTTGAAACCTAGTAAAAATATAGTAAAAGTAATCGGGTCTAGAGTTGTGTTAGCAGAAAGATTGATTGGTAGAAGATCAGATGGAGCGAAGGTTTGCTTTTCTTGTGAAACCGAATGATCATGGCAATATCCTATAAAGGGAGAATCTGAGCTTGCTTGAAGATATCCTTGATTACCTCAAATTGGATGGTGGCAAGAACAGACTCCATTAAGGGGTTTGCTCTATGCTGTTGTTTTTCTTTAGGATCCTCAAAAGGTCTGGAAAGGTCATAGAGACAACCCCTCTAAAGCTTAGGCAGGTTGAGGCAGAACCAATTTTCAAAAGGCGGGCTCTAAGGTGCATTTAATACTAAAGGTTCCAGAGACCTTATATGGGCTATGGACATTATTACCCTCTACCTTGTGACTGCAGAAAATACTATGCAAGTGAGACCAGCCAATTTCATGATAGGCTAGAGCAAGCCCAATTTGACCCCTAAACTCAACATGTTGATGCTTGACCGCCCAAGCACACCCAACAACTTGCCACAGTCTATCTTTATAGAAATGTGACTGGAGATCACCTGATGATGGCTTATAATATTAGGTAGTCTGACTAGTTGATGGTTAACCAAAAAGTAGTCATTCTGCGACTAGTAGTTGTGAGACACAGAGTAACATTTCTAAGCCCTCTACTTTGGATACGCAGACTGCCACACATCAGCCACAGTAAATACCTCCATGAGTGAGATCATGGCATTCTGAACAGGACGATTTTTTTTTTTTTTAATTATGTATTTGTGGTAACTGGTATGAGATTCAAAAGCAGGTATGATCTCCTCCAATAACTAAAAAATGTTTTTAAAAAAAGAACGTTTTAGCTAGTCAAAATCTAATACCCTGCGTAGATCATGATTGGGACAAATAATCAAAACGTAATGTAACCATAAATAGGTTAATGGAAACAGCTACAATCACACATTGGCCACAAGAGTCAACATCATTTGAAGGAAGGCTGCTAAAGTGGGATTCCACAGTAGGAAGGCCTACCCATATTCTAGCAAAATGATTACAACCTGGCATGCTTTGTTTGACAAACATGCCATCAAAAAGAGAATATGTGTAGAAACGTCTCACAATGCAGAATGCTGGCCATCAGAAAGGGTAAAATAAAAAAAAATAAAAAAGTAACCTGATGTCAGCAGAACACAATTAATCTAGTTGCTAAATTGTCCTCAGTAGACAAAGAGAAAAAAAACTTGATTATAAATCTAGAATCAATCCTTGGATGTTATACATGGGGTTCGATTCCTTGGTTGAGTGTTGCTAGCGCTGCACAGTTTATTGTGGACCTGTGCAGGGTGTACACGAAACAACGGCCACACCAGTGCTGCATAACCATAAGATCAGACGTGCAGGCATTTATAGATACAGCAGTCTCACATTGCTCAGTGGGGCTCTATGACCTGGAGCAGTTCCACGTAGTACTCGCAGTAGGTCAAGCAAAGCCACACCCGATAAAGAAGAAGCCTTCCCTGTCCGCACTCTCCCAGGGGAGAGGCACACAATGAATTAAAAATCATACACATATAAATTAATACCAGTTGAGGAACATTGGCCTAAAAAAAACTATGTCTTGACAGATAATATAAGGTCTTCATATTCGAACTCATATTTGTGGAGAAAAAAAACCTACATTTAAATTTATTAGTAAGAAAAAACAGACTGGAAAGAAAAAAGAATGATGGGATGCTGAGAAATCCTGACACATGGGGCTTATTTACAAGCCCATGTGCTGTCGGTGCGTCTCTTTTTGTAACGCACGGGCATCGCACATTGCAGGCCCATGTCTACAAGGCCACGCAAAGCCACTTTGGGTGGCTTTTAATGGCCTTGCAGATATGGTGTAAGGCAGCACAAGTTGCTCCGTTGCCTTACAATGCGTAAGGGATGCATTCCATGGGTTTTGCAGTGGATTTGCCCATGCAACACACATGGGTTTTGGCACATTCTACAAAGCATTGTAAACCTGGGAATGCGTCAACATTTTATGCCTCTCCATGGGAGGCGCAACAAAGAGAATGAAAATGTCACTTACCCAGTGTACATCTGTTCGTGGCATCAGTCGCAGTAGATTCGCATGTTCTGCAATAGCTCGCCATCTGGTGTTGGGCCGGAGTGTTACAAGTTGTTTTTCTTCGAAGAAGTCTTTCGAGTCACGGGACCGAGTGACTCCTCCTTTTGTCTCCATTGCGCATGGGCGTCGACTCCATCTTCGATTGTTTTTCCCCGCAGAGGGTGAGGTAGGAGTTGAATTGTAGTAATAGTGCCCATGCAATGGAGTGACTAAGTATGCACTTATTTAAGGTTGAGATGATACATATATAAATAATTGAAGGTAACTTTCAAACTGCTACAGGCTCCCGGGGAGGCGGGTGGGCACATGCGAATCTACTGCGACTGATGCCACGAACAGATGTACACTGGGTAAGTGACATTTTCAGTTCGATGGCATCTGTCGCTGTAGATACGCATGTTCTGCAATAGACTAGTAAGCAGTTATTTCCCCAAAGCGGTGGATCAGCCTGTAGGAGTGGAAGTAGTCTGAAATAATGTCCTTAATACAGCTTGACCTACTGTGGCTTGTTGTGCGGATAACACGTCTACACAGTAGTGCTTGGTGAATGTGTGAGGCGTAGACCATGTGGCTGCCTTACATATTTCTTGCATTGGGATGTTTCCTAGAAAGGCCATGGTAGCACCTTTCTTTCTGGTTGAGTGTGCCCTTGGTGTAATGGGCAGCTGTCGTTTAGCTTTAAGGTAGCAGATTTGGATGCATTTAACTATCCATCTGGCTATACCTTGTTTTGAAATTGGGTTTCCTGCATGAGGTTTTTGAAATGCAATAAAGAGTTGTTTAGTCTTTCTGATGTTCTTTGTTCTGTCAATGTAATACATTAATGCTCTTTTGACATCTAATGTATGTAGTGCCCTTTCAGCTACGGTATCTGGCTGTGGAAAGAACACCGGAAGTTCCACTGTTTGATTTAGATGGAACGGTGAAATAACCTTTGGCAAAAATTTAGGATTGGTCCTTAGGACGACTTTATTTTTGTGTAGTTGTATAAAAGGTTCCTGTATAGTAAACGCCTGAATCTCGCTTACTCTTCTCAGGGAAGTAATGGCGATGAGAAATGCCACCTTCCAGGTTAGGAACTGTATGTCGCAGGAGTGCATGGGTTCAAAAGGTGGACCCATAAGTCTAGTTAGGACAACATTTAGGTTCCATGAAGGAACAGGTAGTGTTCTTGGTGGTATAATTCTCCTAAGGCCCTCCATGAATGCTTTAATGACTGGTATTTTATATAGGGAAGTTGAATAGGTAGTCTGCAGGTATGCAGATATTGCTGCAAGGTGAATCTTAATGGAAGAGAAAGCTAGGTTAGATTTTTGTAAGTGAAGCAAGTAACCCACTACATGTTCTGGAGTTGTGTGTAATGGTTGTATTTGATTAATATGGCAGTAGCAAACAAACCTCTTCCATTTACTTGCATAGCAGTGCCTGGTGGATGGCCTTCTTGCTTGTTTTATGACTTCCATACATTCTTGGGTAAGTTGTAAGTGCCCGAATTCTAGGATTTCAGGAGCCAGATTGCTAGATTCAGCGATGCTGGATCTGGGTGTCTGATCTTTTGGTTGTGCTGTGTCAACAGATCTGGCCTGTTGGGCAATTTGATGCAGGGTACCACTGATAGGTCTAGCAGGGTTGTGTACCAGGGTTGCCTTGCCCAAGTTGGTGCTATCAATATGAGTTTGCTTTGACTGAGTTTGTTTACCAGGTAAGGAAGGAGAGGGAGAGGAGGAAAAGCGTAAGCAAATATCCCTGACCAGTTCATCCATAGGGCATTGCCTTGGGATTGTTTGTGTGGGTATCTGGATGCGAAGTTTTGGCATTTTGCGTTCTCCCTTGTCGCAAACAAGTCTATCTGAGGTGTTCCCCAGAGTTTGAAATAAGTGTTCAGTATTTGGGGGTGAATTTCCCATTCGTGGACCTGTTGGTGATCTCGAGAGAGATTGTCTGCGAGTTGATTTTGTATCCCTGGTATAAACTGTGCAATTAGGCGAATTTGGTTGTGAATTGCCCAATGCCAAATTTTTTGTGCTAACAGGCTTAACTGCGTGGAGTGCGTCCCTCCCTGCTTGTTTAGATAATACATTGTTGTCATGTTGTCTGTTTTGACGAGAATGTATTTGTGAACTATTATTGGTTGGAAAGCTTTTAGTGCTTGAAAAACTGCAAGAAGTTCTAGGTGATTGATATGCAGTTTTGTTTGATGTACGTTCCATTGTCCTTGTATGCTGTGTTGATCGAGGTGTGCTCCCCACCCTGTCATGGAAGCATCTGTTGTTATTACGTATTGTGGCACTGGGTCTTGGAAAGGCCGCCCCTTGTTTAAATTTATGTTGTTCCACCACAGAAGCGAGAGGTAAGTTTGGCGGTCTATTAACACCAGATCTAGAAGGTGACCCTGTGCTTGAGACCACTGTGATGCTAGGCATTGTTGTAAGGGCCTCATGTGCAGTCTTGCGTTTGGGACAATGGCTATGCATGATGACATCATGCCTAGGAGTTGTAATACCATCTTTGCTTGTATCTTTTGTGTTGGATACATGCGTTGTATGATGGTGTTGAAATTTTGAATTCTTTGTGGACTTGGAGTGGCTACTCCTTTTGATGTGTCTATTATGGCTCCCAGGTATTGTTGTACCTTGCGTGGCAGAATTTTGGATTTTGTGAAATTGACGGTGAACCCTAGTTTGAAGAGGGTTTGTATGATATGATTTGTGTGATTTGAGCACTCTATTAACGAATGGGCCTTGATTAGCCAGTCGTCTAGATATGGGAACACATGTATTTGCTGCCTTCTGATGTGTGCAGCGACTACCGCTAGACATTTGGTAAAGACTCTTGGTGCGGTTGTTAATCCGAAAGGCAGTACCTTGAATTGGTAATGTATTCCTTTGAATACAAACCTTAGGTATTTCCTGTGCGATGGGTGTATTGGTATATGGAAATAAGCATCCTTGAGGTCTAAAGTTGCCATGTAGTCGTGCAGCTTTAGCAATGGCAATACTTCTTGTAGTGTGACCATGTGGAAGTGGTCTGATTTGATGAAAGTGTTGACTACTCTGAGGTCTAGGATTGGTCTCAGTGTTTTGTCCTTCTTTGGTATCAGAAAGTACAGTGAGTAAACTCCTGTGTTTATTTGTGTGTTTGGCACTAATTCGATTGCATTCTTTTGCAATAGTGCCTGCACTTCTATCTCTAGGAGATTGGAATGGTGTGTTGTTAAATTTTGTGCTTTTGGTGGTATGTTTGGAGGGAACTGTAGAAATTCTATGCAGTAACCATGTTGGATAATTGCTAGAACCCAAGTGTCTGTAGTGATTTTCTCCCATGCTCTGTAATAATGACCTATTCGTCCCCCCACTGGTGTTGTGTGGAGGGGGTGAGTGACATGTGAGTCACTGTTTAGTAGTAGGGGTTTTGGGGCTTTGGAATCTTCCTCTATTTCTAGGGAATTGCCCTCCTCTATATTGTCCCCGAAAACCTCCTCTATACTGTCCTTGGTAACTGGACGGTGTGGCTTGTGAGGTGCTGGCTTGTGTGCTTTGACCCCGAAACCCCCCTCGAAAGGGCGTTTTACGGAATGAGCTGTAATTCCCTCTGCTCTGCGGGGAGTAGAGTGCGCCCATGGCTTTGGCAGTGTCCGTATCTTTTTTGAGTTTCTCAATCGCTGTGTCCACTTCTGGACCGAACAGTTCTTTTTCATTAAAAGGCATATTGAGAACTGCTTGTTGAATCTCTGGTTTAAATCCAGACGTTCGGAGCCATGCATGCCTTCTGATAGTTACAGATGTATTAATTGTCCGTGCAGCTGTATCTGCAGCGTCCATGGAGGAGCGGATCTGGTTGTTGGAGATGGCTTGTCCCTCCTCAACCACTTGTTTTGCCCTATTTTGGAAGTCTTTGGGCAGATGTTCGATGAGATGTTGCATCTCGTCCCAGTGGGCTCTGTCATAGCGCGCAAGTAGTGCCTGGGAGTTCGCGATGCGCCACTGGTTTGCAGCTTGTGCTGCGACTCTCTTACCAGCTGCATCAAACTTGCGGCTTTCTTTATCTGGGGGTGGTGCATCTCCAGATGTGTGAGAGTTGGCCCTTTTCCTAGCTGCTCCTACAACAACAGAGTCTGGTGGCAGCTGTGTTGTGATGAAAGCTGGGTCCGTAGGAGGCGCCTTGTACTTTTTTTCCACCCTTGGTGTGATTGCCCTACTTTTGACCGGGTCCTTAAATATGTCTTTTGCGTGCCGGAGCATACCAGGGAGCATAGGCAGGCTTTGGTAGGAGCTGTGGGTGGAGGAGAGTGTGTTGAACAAGAAATCATCCTCGACTTGTTCTGAGTGGAGGCTTACGTTGTGAAATTGTGCTGCTCTAGCCACCACCTGAGAGTACGCGGTGCTGTCTTCTGGTGGAGATGGTTTTGTAGGGTATGCCTCTGGGCTGTTATCTGACACTGGGGCGTCGTATAGGTCCCATGCGTCCTGGTCTTGGTCACCCTGGCTCATGGTGGTGTGAGCTGGGGAGTGTGATGGCGTTTGTGCTGGTGAAACGTTAATCACGGGCGGAGGAGAGGGTGGTGGTGTAACTCTTTTCACCACTTTTGGTTGTGGTGCTTGTTCCGTCTGGAACTCCAACCTTCTCTTTCTCCTAATGGGGGGAAGGGTGCTTATTTTTCCTGTCCCCTGCTGAATGAAGATACGCTTTTGCGTATGGTCCGCATCAGTTGCTTGTAGCTCTTCCTCAAACCTATGCTTCTGCATTTGGGAGGTTAGCGAGTGCTCTTCTGTATAAGAGCCTGAAGCTGGGTCGCTTGCAGTTTGTTTCGGCATCGAAACTTTGTCTGCGTGTTTTTTCGGCTCCGAGGTGACTTTTTTCCTTTTCGGGGCCGAAACCTCTCGGCGTCGATCTGTTTCGGTGCCGCTGTCTCGGCGTCGAGCCGTGTCCACACCGGCATCTCGGTGTCGAGGCTTGTCTCCAGCACTTTCTCGGTCCCGAGAAGGCTGCGTGCCGGTGTCTCGACCGGAGTCGGACGATCTCGGCACTGTTTGGGCCTTTTTCGGTGCCGACGGTCGGTCACCGATTTTATGGGTTGAGCCATGGCCTGGTGGCAGTGGCGTCCCCTGGGCCTTGTAAATGTTTCTTTGTGTGGTTTTCGACGTCTTACTCACGGTTTGTGTATCGTCGAATCCTTCGGAGTCTGAGTCTTGGATCGAGAAGGTACCTTCCTCTTCCTGTTCCTCGAACTCCCGTTGGGCTGTCGGTGCGGACGCCATTTGAAGTCTTCTGGCTCGACGGTCTCGGAGTGTTTTTCGGGACCGGAACGCACGACAGGCCTCGCAGGTGTCTTCGCTGTGCTCAGGTGACAGGCACAGGTTGCAGACCAAGTGTTGGTCTGTGTAGGGGTATTTATTGTGGCATTTGGGGCAGAAACGGAACGGGGTCCGTTCCATCGGCGTTCCTCAGCACGCGGTCGGGCCGACCAGGCCCCGACGGAGGATCGAAAAACTACCCCGAAGGGCACCGGAGCTCTTCGATCTTCGATGCGGTGTTGAATCTAAGTACGCCGATCCCGAACGCAACAATACCGACGAAAATCTTCCGAAATTAACTATTTTTTCTGTTCCGAAACTCGGAGCGACAGGAACACGTCCGAACCCGATGGCGGAAAAAAAACAATCGAAGATGGAGTCGACGCCCATGCGCAATGGAGACAAAAGGAGGAGTCACTCGGTCCCGTGACTCGAAAGACTTCTTCGAAGAAAAACAACTTGTAACACTCCGGCCCAACACCAGATGGCGAGCTATTGCAGAACATGCGTATCTACAGCGACAGATGCCATCGAACATATCTTTATTTCTTCTTGTTTTTTACACCTTCTATGTGTGCTGCGTTCTGCAGCACACACAGAAAGAGGAAAAAGCCTCCATGGATTATTTTTGTGCAGGAAAGTGCCCCTTCTTGCACAAAAACAATCCTCTCTGCAACGCAGGCCTCCTTGCACCATGGTGCAAGGAGGCCTGCGTCGGTGCTAGGCAGCCCATTGCGCTCAAGCGCAGGGGGAGAGGACAGAAATGCGCTGCATCTTGTAGACACCGCACATTTCACCCCCTTCCCTGTGGCGCAGGGCTGCGCAGCAAAGTCACTTGTTGCGCTACCCTGCGCCACTGGGTTTGTTTTTCCAATAAACAAGAAAACGAAAAAAAGTCAGGCATAAGCTTGCATAAATCTTCGAAAACAGTCCAAACAACAATGAACAGGTGAGGTTTCTGTGGCACAGAATATCCTGGGCTTGTGATCTGGCATAGCTGAGAACTACAATGTGTTTTTTTATTTATTTTTTTATACAAAATGTCAAGATTGTGAGACCTTTCCAAAAGCGGTGGAAGTCAACTCAAAGGCTATGAATGTAGGTCCTGTACAAAAGAAAATACCTGATCCATTCCCCCCAAACGTTTGTTTTGAAACCTTTGTCAAAATGATCTACCTGTTTGAAAATAATACATTCAGAATATAAGGACAATATTATTTGACAGTTCATCAGAAAAACACACTTCTGTGGACACCCAAAACTCCAAACATCAAGGAAGACATTTCAGTTTATTTTTCAAGGGAACTAACAATTCTTCCCAATGACAGATGTGGTGTAAGGAACTACCAATTTCTAATGAATATTAACGCATGAGCACTGTAGTCACTGGAAAGTAACGTTCTGTTCAATGATTCATAGTAGAATAAACTACAGAAAGTATTCTCATTAAATAATAATGTAACAATGAGCTCGTGTAAGTGAATGACTGGTGCATTGAAGCACCACCTAAACAATGAGGTTTATAAAAGTAAGGCTGGCTTTCTACAAATCTCTGATTTGAGGACATTTCCTGAAACAAACATTATAGGTGCCTTTCCTTATGTTGAAAAGGGCCCAGGACACTCCTGCAAAGCTCAGGAGGTTGCATGATAACAGGCTCATGCAATGGACAAATCTTCTCAATACAGCCTGTTTGTAAACTGCTTGCCATTTCATATTTGGGGTTCAAGATACAAAAAGTGGAGATGGTATGTTTGCTCTACTCCCTTTTTTTTTATCCAACACGTCTAATCTTGTTAACAGTAAAAAAAAAAAAAAAAAAAAAAAAAACTAAGATTATGCATTTATTGTTTGAGTAGGACAAATCTCCAATCCATGATTCAGGAGAAATGAAGGGCAATCTTACCAAATGATGACTCGGAGTGGTACTGTGTATGTGGTAATCATAAAATGGTTTTGCCATATTTATAATGAGCCCTATTTTGTGAATCGAGTGGAATGTGTGCATGGTTTGGCACTAGCATTGCTTAAATGTCTTCCCCTTTAGCACCAGTTGTCCAGATATGGATAGCCATTGATTGACTAGCAACATAAGCCTCTTCTAAGGGCAGACGTTTTGCAAATATATTGGCCTCACTTCATTTCATATAGAACTACACTCTACTAAACATAACTCTTAGTTAGGAGCAGTGGGCCTGATGTATTTGATGAGAAAGCATGCATCAATGAGGTGTAAGCATGCCATGTGGTCTCCTTCCTGTAGCTATGGAATGATCTCTATTACAACATTTTCATTTTGAAATGTAAAGTCCTGAAGTATGGATTGAGTATTCAGAGATCCAAAGTGGTCCCACTGTTTCATCCTTCTTGGGAATGATCAAATACAGAGGAGTCACTCATTCCCTTTCCAGTGGTGATAACCCTTCAATTGTTACTTTGCGCATCAGTGATGCCATCGTTTCCAAGATGAGTGTTTTCCAAATTCAAAGCAATGTCCGTCTCTGATCGCATTCAACACCCACCTGTCTTAAGTTATTTTCTTCCATGAAAGAAAATTAAATACCCCAGCAACAGATATCTTGCGATTGGGGGATGGACCACTGAGCTATTGAGGTGCTTGCACACTGTTTGAACCACTACAGAGGCAGGATTGGCAAGCATCTTTGCTTTCGAGTTAACCCTTCAATGGATAAATCACACCTGGAAACATCATCCCTATCAAAATCAGTCTTGAGTACAGGTGCATTTCTCAATTGGTCTCCCTTCTGGTAAACGTTTCAGAGAGGAAGTCATCTTCTTCTAGGCTTGCATGACCACACTATGATGCCAGAGCTCCGTTTGGATGACTAATAAGCAGACATTTTCACAGGAGACCATGTCCTAATGGGAAATGAATGAATCCCTCCACTCACACAGTTGATCTGGGTCCTGGTCCACAATATACTGATCTTCTGAAAGTGTATGAAGGATCATGCACTGGTTTACAGGCTGTAGCCCGAAAGGTGGTGGAGCATGCCCCTTACCTGTAGCAGAAGATGGAATTTAGGTAATCTGATAGTCCAGAAGAATGACTCCTTCATTTGCGTCCTACATGACCTCTCTGCAGCCTTCGACACAGATGAACACCATGCACTAATCCACATGCTGCAAACATGCAAAGGCATAGTCCCACAGTGGTTCACATCCTATCTCACTAACCACTACCTATGCATCCAAATGGTAAACTCGAGATCCACGAAAGTGCTTTACACCTGTGAAGTGTCCCAATGCTCAATCCTGTCCCCCATCATCTTCAACCTTCGCTAGGAACTCTTTAGAGTCCTCTTTAGGGACAGCAAAAACAACAGCCAACGCCATAAAGTAGTACATGATCACAATATTTATTGATTCAAAACCTGTCTCAGTCTCATTCAGAATTGGTTGTTTAGAGCCACCTAAAATTAATTCCCACCAAGAACAAATTTGTCCTGTCGGCTGACAGTAACAATCACAAATGAGAGAGTTGCTCTTCAAAATGAAGGCCGACAGATTCATTCCCCCATACGGCACCAAACACAATATCACTTGATTTCAACCCTTGACATCAAACTCTCCCGCAAAGAACACATTACCAAGAAAACAAAGGCAGCAAAGTACCAACTCTCCCTCCTAAAGAAACCTACCCCTACTTCTTGGAAACAGAATTCTGAACAACACTCCATGCCTGAGTCGTCTTGCACCTCTAAGGAGGCAATACCATGGTCTGTAGGCTTTCTGACACCACACTGGCTCCCCTGTAAGGCATCTCATGGAGCAGCACTTTGCGTCAATGGCCTAAAGAAGTTTGATCACATCACTCCAACTCCTACAGAATTACATGGCCACCCCTCCAAGCCTGCATTACATACAAGATCATCAGACCTGGCACATCTCAATACTTGACAAAGAAATTAACAACATCAGGTGGGCAAAGACACATGGGAAGCCAGAACTTCACAAGACCGTCAAAAAAATCCCAAACTGAAAAACCAGAAGACAATACTTCATCTATGATTCCAGGATCTGAAACTACATACCCTTCTAGTTCAAAACTGCCCCACACCTTCTGAAACGAACGAAAGGGGCTGGAGTATCCTCTTCAGAAAATACATCTCGGCACAATAGCATTCACCACCCACAAACATTCTGCTTTATCATACACAATCCTGAAACATAACTGACTTCTCACCATTGTTCAGCACACTACTGTTCTCTAGCTAGCTTTGCCCTCTAGAAATTCGTATACATATATACTTAGGTGTATGTGAAATGCCTTTTAAGGCGATTCTTTGGAATTGGAAGTGCTCTAAGCTGCAGAAAATGGCTTCCTAAAAAGTAAGTTTCTGCAAAACTCATTTGGTCCTTTATTTTAAAACAATTGAAATCTCGATAGGGATGAATTCTTATCATATTTTTTGTCCAGGCTGAGCTTCTGTCTAAATGTGTGGTATGGTTAGACATCTGCATCAAAACCAGACTTCAACTGAAGGGGCCCTTTGATCACGGTCAGTCCTCTTTTCGGGGTCGAGCATGGGCTACAGAACTTTCCATATCTTGGGGTCGAATCTATGTTTGAGTGCGAGTGTATCCCCTAAATGTTGAGTTTCCCACCAAGTCTTTTGTGACTTTTTCAAAGACAGATGGTGAAGAAATATACCTCTGGCATTGAAGTGGCTTTATTTCAGATATCTGATGTGTTCAGCACTGTTCAGCAAAATCAGTCTAACCTCTCAAAAAGTTCTGATGCCTGCCACTATCCTTAGTCTTCCTTATTAACGTCACCTTGGTGTAACATGCCCATCATTGTTTCTGCAATTTAACAATCTTGCACTACAATGTTAGACACACCTTTGATATTCCTCTTGCACTCAAGTACTGACATACTGAATAATGACATTTAAGCAAGCTAAAGTTTAAAGTCTTTGCAGAGACAGACGGTTTTACAATAGGAAAAACAAGTGATGGACGGAATGCTGAACATTGTCAAACATTCACCCCCAGTACAGTGATCAGGGCCTAAATCCATCGTTTTTTTGCTGCCCATGCCATTCCAGTGTGGACCCAGCCATATGCAAATCAGTCTTGACCCTGTTCCCCATTGGAACAGTCCAGCCCGAACTGCTAGGCCAGGCCTTCCCTGGACTGGAAAAAAGCACCCTGGGACCGGTTTCAGGGTTTCACCCCTCATCAGCCAGGCTAGCTTGAATCCAGTGGCATGGGAAGCACGGGACCCACGTCTGGGCATACCCCAACAAGTGATGGACGGAATGCTGAACATTGTCAAACATTTACCCCCAGTACAGTGATCTGGGCCTAAATCCATCGTTTTGTTGCTGCCCATGCCATTCCAGTTTGGACCCAGCCATATGCAAATCAGTCTTGACCCTGCTCCCCATGGGAACAGTCCAGCCCGAACTGCTAGGCCAGGTCTTCCCTGGACTGGAAACAAGCATCCTGGGACCGGTTTCGGGGTTTCACCCCACATCAGCCAGGCTAGCTTGAATCCAGTGGCATGGGAAGCACGGGACCCACGTCTGGGCATGCCCTTCCCACTTAGGGCGACAAATGCAAAAACAACAAGTGATGGACGGAATGCTGAACATTGTCAAACATTCACCCCCAGTACAGTGATCTGGGCCTAAATCCATCGTTTTTTTGCTGCCCATGCCATTCCAGTTTGGACCCAGCCATATGCAAATCAGTCTTGACCCTGTTCCCCATGGGAACAGTCCAGCCCGAACTGCTAGGCCAGGTCTTCCCTTGACTGGAAACAAGCATCCTGGGACCGGTTTCGGGGTTTCACCCCTCATCAGCCAGGCTAGCTTGAATCCAGTGGCATGGGAAGCACGGGACCCACGTCTGGGCATACCCTTCCCACTTAGGGTGACAAATGCAAATAGGGACAGAATTTAAAGGTAATATTCCCTATTCTATTTGACTCAACTCTCCCCATACCAATCTTTTATTAACTTAGCCCCCAAGTATCTACAATTGAATATGAAGTAAGTTTTCATTGACTGTGCTTACACTCTGCACTGAGGTCTTGACTCACATCTTCTGCATCCTTGTTGCTGAATAGTTCGAAATCTGTATTTCACTAGAACCTAGGTGTACAGTTCTTTACCACACAGCAGAGAAAAATTCAGTGATGGAGCCTGTGTTCCAAAGCATTGTGATTTTAAGGTGACATAGGGAGGAATCAGCATCATGCCTGAAGCTGAGAAGGCATGGCTTGACCACCCAAGATGGTGGCTGCAACTTGGTGAGGACCCATCAGAGCGAACTGTCTCTGCGGGCAGCCTTTGGGCAGTAAGAGCAGCTTGGCCAGGAGGTGAGGCAGGTCGCCAGAAGGAGGAAAAATGGGCACTGCCATCCATAAGGGGGTGGCCTTGAAGAGAACCAGAACTGTAGGCTGGAGCTGCAGGAGAACAACAACATGAGTAGTCACCAATCTAGCATTGCTTCTGTGTGCAGCTCCCCCGGTTGACCTGAGCCGGGGAAGGGGAAGGTGACCGCAAACCCTGCAGTTTGATGCTTAATAACTTGGCTCAAGGGCCATGCCGCCATAGAGATATCATAGAGATATACTGGGGATCACCTGCGTGAGACATGGTTGTCCTGGGGCTCTCATGCCCTATACTTGTTGCCACACCCCTTGAAGCAGTTATGGGAGGCTGCAAGGGAGAACCCTTAACCTTTTCTGGAAATGGGAAGCAAGAGGAAATGGCTGCCAATCTGGGGCCTACCAATCTTGAGTTGGGCACTGCTGCTGATGGGGATCATGGGGCGAGGCGCACATGATGTGAGACAATGAGACTGTGTGGTGGGCTCTGCTTGTACACTGCAACAAAGTGAGAGTCCCTCCCCGCTCTTACAAGACTGCTGGTGGTGCCTGGTGGCCGAGAGACTGTTGTTTCAGACCATACTGGGGTGCCTGGCTCATACTATAGGTCCGGCTGTTACACTGATTTGAACCCCCAACAGAGTAAAAAGGCCTGCCCTGCCCAGTGTGCTTGTGGACTGCCCTGCGGGACACGTGATGGGATGCAGGAGTGGCTGGCTTGGAATGGCCCTCGCTGTGGAGCAGGGTGATGCTGGAGCATGGCTGGCCCAGTGGCTCTCGTTACCAGGAATGCAGCTCTTGGCTCAAGGTGGAGTCCGAAAATGCCCTCAAACTAACTGGGGAGCGGCTGGCAGCTCATCATGGTAAAGGAGAAGGGTGGCATTGGTTCAATACAAGGCAAGATAGACAATTTTATCAGGCCTGCGGCTGGGCATTGACTCAACTGATATGGGTGGATGCAGAATCATCTTAACATACAGGGGAACTGCCCTCCTTGCATGTTATCCTCTGGGCAATTTGTGATTTTCCTGTGGCTCCTAAAGGGAGGATAGGCAGTGTTGGAATGGAGATGTCCTTCCTTCGGCAGAATCTGCACAATGTAGCAGATCAGATGACAGAGGTAGAGGGTTAGATTTCCATGCCAGAGGATGAGTTGCAGAGCTTCAAGATCAATCTTTTCCAACTGTGCTGCCAGAGAAGTGAGTTGAAGATGACACAGAGAGTAGCTCCAAAAGAAGCAACCTGTTGCTGGTAGATGTACCAGAGGACCCGTGCTGCTGGCAATTCCTCACAGAATGGTTTAAAACTTGGGTCACTGCTGAGGCACTTTCAGCTTGTTTTGTGATTGAGAGAGACACAAACCCCTAAAGAAAAAGCCACCTCCTGGTGTGCCCCATCACCTAATCAATCTGAAACTGCTTAACTACTAAGACCATGCCACAATCCTGAGCACAGGAGGTCCACCATCAACTTGGAATCTTCAAAAGTCATGTTTTGTCTCTACTATACAGCTCAGGTTTAGCAGCAATGAAAAGCATTTGTGGAGGTCAAGAGCAAACTTTGTGCAATGCAGATCAAATTCATGCTGTTTTAACCCCCCCCCCCCCTCCTCCCAAACCTTCAATCAGTTCATCAAGGAAAGATGTGCTTTGAAACTCCGGAGGACGCCTCAAACTGGTGAATCCCATGCTGCTAGACAGGAACTGTGCAAAGGCTTTGGGGTATCATCTACATCAAAAGAACCCTCCTCCTTAATAGAGGCTCACAAGACAAAGGAGGAAACAACAATTCACACATAGGAAACATGAGGTGGACCCAGCACAGCAAGACATCAGCATCAGACACCAGCAAGGGTCAAGACCTAGGTTCATACAAGACAAAGTACTGACTCAAATGTGTGGCACATTAGTGCTGTAACTAATGCTAGTGTGCTGCCTTATTTTCCACTACCTTCTAGCTGGACCCTTCTCCCTGTTAACCTCTGCCAACAAGACGCCATGTACGGAGGGTGCAAAATGGTACCTATATGGGAATTTCCACTTATCCCCACTCAAAGCAAAGGGGCACACAGCAGGTGAAGTTCCGCTGTGCTATTCTGCTAGGAGGTCATACCCCAATTTATGGGTTAGTATACGGATTGTAGTTCATAGGGGACATATACTTTAGGTCAGAAAGCTTTGGGGAGAGGGTTGTAGTGACAGGGACCATCAGGTCTTCAGGTGATGCCTCCTCCTAACAGTCCCACCCTTCTCCCAAGGTTGGAAAGGGATTCCACACCTCCCCCGCCCCCCAATGTACACAGCCTGATTTTACTTGTGCTACATGCTGAATTCAAATGGAAATTGGACACTCCAAAAGAAGAAAACTGCCATGTTGACTAGGAAAACATGCAGACTTAATATGATTCCTGTATAATTATTTAAAACAAAATACTCCTCCCGTGTCTCTCCCTATCTACTGCTCAAGGAAGAAAGACAGGTTTCCAACCCTGCAATCTCAGAGTTGCCACAATAGTGATTATCCCAAAACTTAGTAAACATCTGATTAAACACTCTTCCTAAAAGGCCAGTCTTGTAGAATAACATTGAATCTAAAATCCAGGAGAAAAGCATTGCTATCAGATTCATTGGAGTAGGGTTAGCATTGGTTCAAGCTGACCAAAACGGCTTTATATCAGGCCTGAGTACTGGTCATTGTATACACTGACTGCACGTGGCTCTTGCAAGAGCCGATTTAACAATCTGCCTTAATCCCGATTGACTTCTGAAAAGTGTTTGATTCAATACACTGGCATTTCAAGATTTGAGTCCTCCAAAAAATGAATGCCGGTCCAATGTTCCAAGTTCGCCCAGAGATTCTTGGGCCAGAGTTAAAGTCAATGGGGTGCAATTCCCTCCCTATCCGATCGAGTGGTGCACCCACAGGGATGCCCACTCTTCTTGCATCTTTCTGCGATGATCATAGAACCACTTGCTGAGTGGATCAGATAAGAGACACAGGTGTGAGGTTTTACGTGGTAGTTGGGCCACAAAGACCGTGGTTCACTTAATACAGACAACATGCTTTTATATGTTCAGAGACCCAAATGCTTTATCCCTAGATTAATGGACATTCTGCAAATCTATGGCGACATCACTGGTCTTCGAGTCACCTGGGCTAAGTTGATGTATGTACCAATCACTGGGTGACACCAAGACTTCAGCCCATGCTAAACGGAGTCAGGCACTCACCACTTCAAAAACTTGGACGTGAACATCTCTAGGAACCCTAAAGAAAGGTAACATTGACCCGCTACTGCACAACACAAAGAGGGATTTAAAGGCATAGGGGCTTTACCAGTATCCATTGTGGGCAGAGGCACATATTCAAAATGATCACAGTCCCTTGATTCCTATATGTGCTCCAAAATTACCCGCACATTTACCCTCCTACATTTTTCAATGATACACATTAGCTCCTGTGGAAGTTTCTGTGAGTGCAGGTCCAGCCCAGGGTTTCATTTCGTAATTGTGCGCCGGCGAAATATGATGATGATGGGCTGGGTATTCCGGACATCCATCTTTTTTAATGGCCGCACCAGCTCAACACGAGTCGCTGGATTTTGGGGACCAAAATGAATCAGCCTTCAGGTTGAGGGAATGATCTGCTCAGGACTGGAATCTGGATGCTTGGTTATGATACTATCATACCGCAAAGATTCCAGACACTGCCAGAGTTTTACTCGTGTGCTGGTACCAGGCATTAAAACACATTAAGGAGTACAGAGACCTAGTGCGAAATCCCTCTGTGAAAAGGCACCTGGCTCCCTCATGTGGGGTGCCTTGAGGGTTCAGGACGTAGGCTGTAACAAGCATATCTAAGGTGGGGGACGTTTGGGTCGGTGACCACACCAAATCCTTTAAGTAGACGGCGTCTAAACTCTCTCTACCAAAGTCACAATTCTGCAGGTATCTGCAACTACACTCTATAAGCTCTTGTAAACCACAAGGATTAGCTTACAGCTGTTGCAAAGTTTAACCCCCTCGAGCCTAAAATAGGGATGGAACAACTTGGCAGAAAGGACGCTGTAGGCATACAGATCAATTGTAGTCAACAGCTGAGACCCGAGTATCCGAGTTCCATTGCCCACCACTGGATGAATACCGCAGCCCCTTCACTCAGCAAGTAGGTGAGGGGCCTGGATTGCTGTGCCACTATTAAACCGTCAGCAGACCTGACACGTGGTTGTGAAAAGAACTATCACAGAATAGAAATCCATGCTATGACCATTTCTGAAAAATTACATCGCATGTGTGATGGCCTTAGTGAGTAATCAAAGTGTATCATGCAACTGTAGCAATGTTTATTGGAGGTTGTTTCAAGACTCAATGCAGCTGTATTGTTGATAAGCTGAAAACAATAGCAAGATTTATAAAGAAAAGCCCGAAGCAGAAAGGACTTCCTTGTGAAAAAAGTTGTACCTTTTGGGCCCAAAACTAGATGGCTAAAGTTACCACAGCATGTGAACCTGTAATGGAAAAATTATGCAAACGTTTATGTTCTTGGTACGAAGAACTGGTACAGAAGATCTTGCTTGAGAATGGACGTGGTAAAAATGTAGAGAAAGCTGCATACAAAATACTTGCACAACAGGTACAATCATCTTCGAGGTTGGAAAGGTCTAAAGCATATCAGAGAGTAAAAAAATCGTAAATTGTCTACATTGTTAGACTGGTATGAGGCAACTATAGCATCCACTCTGAAAATTATACAAGCATTCAGGATGGTATTCAGGTGCACCTTCAAAATACTATCAGTTATCAAGATTGGGACCTGAATTCTCCAAGCGAAGGTCATTTGTGATTTTTAGGTTGAGCACAGCAGCACGCAAGCGCTGCTTTTCCAACTAGTTGTTATTTGGGCTTTTAACCACGCCTCGCTCACGCCCATCACTATCGCTCGTTCATGGGCTTGCCCGTCAAAAATCCTTTCTTATCATCCGTAAATGCTTTACGTTTGCCCCTCCTTGGGGCGGTTTGGTTACCGCCTGGGACGTCGTCCCTGTTACATGGCTAATTGCACTTTTGCCGATACGTTTGACTGCAAGCAAACTTTTTTCCTTTTGTGTGTCTCCTTCATGCTCATGGCGTGGCGTGGCTCTTTGAATCAGCTTGCTTATGTGAAACTGTTTTACTTTTAATTTTTTATACTTTGCCACCGAGCCCGACACTGCCATGTGCACATTGGCGAATGAAGGATCTACTCACCTTTGATAGAGGGATTGTTGCCCAGTGCTTGGATGATTCCGCTACAGCAATAATGTTGAACCCTGGTCTCGCCTCACAACCGACAACTCTCTTGTGAGCAAATCAGGCCTTGAAAAGTAGATGTGAAACATGGTGATTTTAACAAGAGTTGTGCCAATCACACTAACGAGGCTGGGGGTAGGCAATGGTTACTTACAAGCTTGTTTCAATGACGGCATGACCTTCTGGACTGAAATCAAGTTTTAAAGTCCGAGAGCACCAAAAGAGGGCTTGGGCATACAATATTTCGTCAAAACAGAAAATGTCATTCTGGAACTTTAGCAAATTATTAAGCTCCCACTCTTTGGTGTAGCTAAAGTGCCTTTGTGCTCTACGTCTACAAGACATAGTGATGTTGCGGTAGCAAGAACTAAAGAATTCTAGAGTCCAAATGGACACAACTTCACACTGTAGCCATAACTTGAAGGACAGAACCAAACTACCAATATGATTGTAAAGTTACTCCAAAAAAACAATCCCAGAAAACTAATAGATATATAATTGTAACTGGAGGAAATTATGAATAAGACAGATGTTGCTGGAATACCAAAAGGTGAAAAACGACATCACAAAAATACTGGAATAAATAAAAATCAAGTATGAGAGAGCTCTGAGTACTAAGATCTAAGAAGGCTTCCCAAGTGCCAAGCATTCTGTGGAAAGGGACCGGGTTTGGTTTTATCTGCAGATTCTTAAATGCGATGTCTGTGTTTTTTAAATTATCTTTTAAAAAAGTGAACGTTTATTAAAGACTTTAGAAAGTAGTGTTCTATGATTTTATTTGGCCACAATGCCATTTGTACAGCAACCCGCCTCCCGATTTGTACACCCGTTACCATTGCGAAAAACACCTATCATTAGACACTGACATACGCTTTGGCCTCTGCCCCTCCATGGTACCTTGTTAAAAGGTGTGCTCCTCCTCCTGTACCCACACTCTTTAAAGGAGCCATACAAATTTACATCAACAGTCACCGGTTCTGTAATGTCTCTGTTGGGCAGCTCGTTGCTAGCAAAATCTATTGTGACATAATTCACTAAAGGTTCCTTTCATCTGTGCTCCCACGGGGTCAAGGGGAGCAGACCGATTAAGAGCATCTCCGACTGCAATCTTCCTGTTTGAGTCTGCTATTCCGGAAACGGTCGGGGGAAGGAATCCATTACTTCTTTCCCATCTCGGATCCTTTTCTGAATCTTCCCACCTTCCACCTTTTACCTTCTTAGAGCTACCACATTCCTGTCGTTAACATATGAAACACAAACCATAGACCTTTACTCTGTCGTGACAGTTCTCTTAAATGGGCTATGCCATTTTCACTCCCACAGCACTCCAACCATGCACTGCACTTAGAGCTTCGAAAGGTGGGACTTCCCTCATATCTGGTGGGCTCCACAGGGTACTCTCGGGACCTCCGAATGGTTCACTCAGGGGTTAGAACGACTGGTTGACCCTGCATGGTATAAACACTGGAATCTTAACATTACTTCCAAGAGTTAAGCATCTGTCGCTGTCTACGTAGTGGGCCTAATTTACAAACTACACCTTATAGTGTTTTGTACTATACAGTAGTACTACAAAACTCACTATGAAGCGATACTCACAAACTGTACTTTTGTAGTAATTTACACTTTTGAGTACGTTTACTAGTTTTTGGTATTCACAAACTGCACTTTGTAGCAACTTACACTGCTGTAGTAAGAACCTACCGCCATTATTTTCTACGGAAGGGTGTTGCAGTATCAGTGGTTGGCCATTTGTAGTGCTGGACTTACTACAAAAGTATAAGTCTACAAAAGTTTAAATTACTACAAAAGTGCAGTTTATGAAAATCGAAAAGTAATAAATTGGCTAAAAATTGGGAATGTACTTAAAAGTGTAAATTACCTTTGTGAATCAGACTCATTGTATTCACGAGATGCTTAACTATTCTTCCAGGCATAGGGCCTCTGCTGCTCCTGGGATGCCTGAATATAGTAATTCCTCTTTATTTGTTAACATTTCCGCCAGAGTAGGGAAGGCAGTCTGTTCCTTCTATGTGATTCTTAATAGCATGTTCACTAGATGCTTACCAATACCTCCAAGGCGTGGCGCCCGTTGCTCCTCACAACAAATGTACTGGTTGCTTAGCATAACTACCGGGGTGCAGAGGCTCTTCCTTTCTGTGGTGACTACACATAGTATATTTGCTGGTTGCTTTGTAGCTACTCCTTATATTGTATTGCCTGGTTATTTCAGCACTGCCTCCTGGGGTGGAGCCTGTGTAGATCTTTACTAACTACAGTATCCACATGCATGATTGCACCTAACCTCGCATTCTCTGCAACACTTCATGCTTCTGTACAGTGAAGCTACTGCACCATGCTTCCAGCATGCATCGAAACCTCGAACCAGGCGCAAATCAGAGTACTTCGTGACCTCGTCAGAGGTGAGAAGTGCAATACCAATGCACAATGCAATACATTGAGGTAGTGCTCCTGACCTTCAAATATACAAATTACAGGGCCCAACATCCACCCCTCTAATGAATAAAGTATCTTTCACACAGGACAAAAGGCAGTGTACAGAACATTTTCCATGCTGTTTACTTGTGGAAAAAGGACTGAAACAGCAGTAAAAAGTAATCCGCCCTGGTCAACATCTAGGTAAAAATTACATGTTGTTATCGGCACAGCCCAGTGTGCGGAGACTGGAGGTCCATACAGGCTCATATAGCGCAGAGCTAACATGGCTCACGCTCATAGTTGGCAGGGGTCACAATCAAGGCCTTTGGTCCGTACAGTTCAGCATGGCTGAGGAGAGTCCAGAACGAGGCTTGTTGAGCGATGCATTTTTTCATTATGTTTCTTTAGGCTTTACAAAAATCAGTGTTCCACCTGCACTGCGAGGCACGTCACGACAGTGCGTTGGAAGTAGAAATAGAGGCCCAAGTCCACTGAGGCACCCGCAGGAAAATCTCACAGCAGGGAGGAGGGATGACAGAGAAAGCAACTTCAGGTCGGACTGGGCAGGCTGAGGCACAGGAAGAGAGAACTACCAAGCGAGACGGGCGTGCTAAGCAGCCCAGGGAGCGAACTGCACACTACTCTACACCTACCCCAGGATGGTAACAATGTGAAGGGAAGGGGCGTGTTCTGCACAGGGTGGGTGAAGAATAGAGACAGAAGAGGGGTTCCCTAAAATCCCATTAGTACTTACTGCTCAAACCTCGCTGGGATGGGAATCTTTACCCACCTAGAAATCAGTTCTTACCCCTATGTGGCACCTCTCTAAAAAAACACAAATGCTCTTACATCTAATGCACCGTCTGACACTGGGTTGGCAGTCGTATATAATGCAGGCTGGATAATGAAATAATGCTCCTTAAAATGTACGGCTGGCACTCCTATCAAATTCAGGCCTGTCACCAAGTGGGCACTTCTTAACTAGGCAGGCTTGGCACTGACCTTAAGGGGTACAATGAGGGTTGGACTCAGCAGGGATAGTGGACTATATGTAGACGGGAGCTTGCCTGGAATCCAGCTGCTCACACAGACCCCTTCACTGAGAGGAGAGAGACAGAAATTACATTGATTACTCAAAAAGGCACTTCTGGGACCAGCGGCAACAGTTGCAAAGAGTCAATCCATCCAATGGGAAGCCTAACTTACTGAATGAAAGACAAAGCCCATAGGACGGTCAAGGCGACACATCGAAAATGGATGTTAGCATATATGGTGAGGCGTGGCGCGAGAAGGAGTGGCATTTGAGGAAACATTAAACTATCATGAGAGACAAAAACCTGGCAGGAGAATTATCCAGAGTGCAAACCTGTTGTGGCCTCAGAGGTGCCCGCACATCCTATGACCGAGCTGCTGCGGTACCATGTCACTGAGGGTGTAGACAAAGAGGGTAGATTGTCTCTTTGCTTTCCAAACTAAGGCCCAGAGATCTATTTTGAAACCTTTGACTCAGTCTCCATATTCTGTAATCCAGAGAGGGCATACTTCGAATATGTAAAGAATGAAATATGCAACCTTCAAATGGCTCGTGAAGTCAGAGGAAGTGGGTGTCTGAAAAGCACAGTGCATTATGGATTCTATGGATAGAAGAGGATAGACTGAGAACGTGTGGCAGAAAAGAAGTCAGATCTCATAGGGCATGTACAAACAAGTGTATCATGTGCCAAAGTGTAGAATATTGTGTCCTACACCAAAGATTAGTGTTCAACATGTGTCACAGGGCCTATACTTCTGTGGCACACCTAGGAACAGGCTCAGCATAGTTTCATATACTCTTTTAACATAACTAGGAACTGAGGTAGAATTGGCTCCAGAGCCTAATAATCTATGAGTTGGCTGAACATGTGGCATTGTGCCTCACTGTCTGGCAAACACTTCAAAAAGCTTTGAATGTGGCATGTGACTTGGTGTTCGACACACCAAAAGCAAGCTCAACTCTGAGCAGAGATGATTAGTCTCTCACCATTTGAAAGCTGGTTGGTTATGTGACACAAGACCTAGCATTCTCTGGAACAGGCACAGCATGTGGCTGAAGGCCTGGTGCTTGGTGGGGCACCTGAGCATAGGCTGAATATGTGGCATAGTGCCTCATTATCTGCAGATACTTCATATAGCTCAGCAGGTGGCACAGGGCAGGTATGTTCATATGTACACTGGAAAGGCTGAGCAAGAGGTATTTATCCAAATACCTGGCACACCTCGACCAAGCTCGGCGTGGAGAACACAGCATGTTCCACATGGCCAGGTATTTTGCTCACAAAACTAGAAACAAGCTTAACATGTGGCTGGTATGCTAAATTCTTGTGACCCTGTGTGACAGGCATGCTGTGCGACACAGAGTCTGCCAGTCTCTGGAACAAGTATAATGTGATGTGGACAGCCTGGAGCACACTGAAGCTTGAACTGGTAGAACAGTATTGTCTGGCACCCCTAGAGATATGCTCATGTGGACAAAACCTGGAATTATCGAGCATACATGGAAGCCTATTTGACTATTGAGGCAGGGCCTTTTATTGTCAGGGAAAAAAAAACACAGATTTGGTATTTAGAACCAGGGTGGCTATTCTCTGGCAGACATGAGAGGGTAGGATTCTCAGCACACAGGAGAGAATCTGGTATTCTTTTTTACAACTAGAAGCAAGGCTACATGTTGTCTTAAATGCAAGTATTATAAAGCACAGAGCGTACTCCTCCCCAGCAATTACTACAGGAGGTTCAGCAAGTGGCACTGAGCATTGTGTTTTTAGCACACACTGAAACAGAGTTAACGTGCAGCAGTGTCTAGCGCTTGATAAACTGAAATAGTATAGAATGTGGCAGAGAGCACTGGGATTTTCTAGAACATACTGGAACACAGTCTGCATACGGTGCAGAGCCTTGTATTCTCCAAAGTATCTGGGAAGCGGTTCAGCATGTACTGCCAACAAGGCTACATCCAATATGCTTGTGAAAAGGTCTAACATGCAACAAGAACCTGTTAGGTATTCCCTGCCACAAACTGAAACAGGCACAATAACTGTCGGAATATTCTGTTTTCTGTCACACCAGTAAGCGGCCAAAAGGATGGGTGACTCACACAGCCTAAAGTCACTGGCTCCGGAAGAGCTGGCAAGAAATGGCTTATGGATGCGGAGGAGGGGACGCCAAGCTATGGAAGATGCAGGACACCTTTTTCATCCTAATTCCAGGGACCAGTGAGTGAACAAGGATAGGACGTAAAGGAGGAGAGACAGAGGGAGCAGTTCAAAAGCGAAAAGAAGATATCCCAATAGAAAAGAAAGTGGGCAGCAGGGACACAAAACAGGGAATTGTAAACTTGTCTTCCTTAATAAATCTAGCTATCAGTTTTCTACAGTCCATTTTAGGAGACGCAATTTGTGGTGCAGACTAGGTCTGCTGAGCCCCTTCAGGAGCTTGTCACTTCAGCTGGGGTCGTCCGCGGCTTCCGCTGAGGGAGGGCTCTGTTGTCTGGGCTAGGTGACCCTGAAGGCGGAACGGGTGTGGAGGAGGGCTGGCAGACATCTGAGGAGGCAGCATAGCTGTTGGCTCCGGCAGTTTGAGTGTGCCCCCTCTCACTGGTAGGCCCTGGAGGTCGGGACGGGTAGCCCTGGTACCGGGGCGTCGACTGGTACCAGGAGTTGTTCCTGTAGCGGCTAGTGTTTTCGGTCCGTCCGGGGTTGGAACTACTGCTGGGACGTTGTCCTTGATAGCGATACCCCTGACCTCCTCTCCGGTTGCCCTGAAGGACCTGGAAACAGAATAATACGTTGATAAATCTTTAGTTAGGCAGGGCACACACAATGGACATAAATCATGAAAACTAAGTACTTGAAGGAAAAGAGACAGCCACAAAACCATCTTAAAAGGAAGAAATGAATGAAGTACAAGACTGTTTGTCAAAGCTTATTCCAAAAATGAGCTGCAGGCCTGCACCGTCTAAAACCTATAGTTGTAACCTTTTCCCACTCGCTCTGTAATATTCCTCTCTGCCTGAACACTAATTCTGAGGCCTTAATTACCTACTGGGATTTAGGTCAGCGCTTCGCCTGACTGGCCTCCTTTCCATAATGTACTAAAGGTGCCACAAGCTTATTACTTAAAAACAACTTTCATGGCTTCTGTCACTTGGGGATTCGCTATTTAAGAGTGCTCAAGGTAAAGAGAGACTCTCTATTAAAAAGTTTCTGGGTCTTGGCCCAGGAACTCTGATTCAGTCATGACCCCACCACTATTCCCCCACTAAGGGGGAGAGCTGATGGCATCGCTCGTCTGCCTTTTCCACATGTGAAAGCGCTGGTGAAGTATTCAAGTGCTTGCTTAACAGCACTCTTCCATGTTAATATAGTTCTGCAATATATAAATGTCTAGTGATTACTACGTAACCAGGGGAGTGTAACAATTCTTAAACCGCGACACATTCCCTGATCCCTGACGCATAGTCGCTCAAAGGTGGTGGCTCAAATAACACTTTTTCCAAAACACACATCTGGCTACACATCACAAAAGGTTACTTAGCCAAACAACACTAAGACTGCTAAGACCTGGCCGTTTATGTATTACTAGTTCTCTGCACATGTAACCATAAACGTGTCTCTGGGAGTGGAATATTTCTGTGCATTCACCAACAGTCCCTTTTGAAATTCCCTTCAAAGCCAATCGACCACATATCAGCACTCCTTGCAAACTGTATCTGGGTGAAACCCACAGGTACTCCGTGTCAAGTATCTTGCAACCATAGAACAACTACATAAGTAATTCTCTGCCTTCACTTCATACCTCCATTTATTTTTAATTGTTAATATGAATGAATCTCAAAATTTCTGCATACAGCTTCTGCATTGGCTTTATAAATGCCGCCTGAGAAATGATGAATACCTTCTCAGTTTTCCATATAAATCTTATGTGGCTTAACCACAAAGGTCCCTTTCACCCAGCAATGAGGCAACCACTCATCTGCCCCGTGTAAATCACTGCTTCACCATATATTTAGCTTGGGTTGTTCTTGCACACAAGTAAATATCTATGCTGTGTAAATAACATCTAGGTTAACTTTACAAGTTTATCATAGCTTGCTTACATCAATGCACCTGAAACCTGCATCACTCTCACTGTATACATTCTTTAAGGACTACCCGGCACCCAACTATTTCCCCACAAACAGATTGAAGTGCATATATTCAGTAATAAAACAAATGAACTCCCTGAGATAGTTCTATGTCACTCTACACAGAGTAGATATATAGTGGGCAATCATGGTGCTTCCAACCATACCTACCACAAGGTTACACTACACAAACATCAAATGATACACATCAAACAAGTGATTTTACAGAAATGGATTTCTTCTCTATTTTCCTTGTAAACTGTATCTGAGATGACTTCTCAAACACTAGCCAGGGAACCATAATTACAGATCGTCACTGTGCTCTCTTTAAAATGTCCTGGGAACTTGGTACATCTCCACATTCCATGCAAATTCAATCCGTGTTTTACCCTCCAACGCTTTTGTAGGAACTGAGGAAATTTCTCAAATCTTTATTATTTAACATCATGGATGACCTCAGACAAACACATGCTTTCCTGTAGAATGATATTGCAATCCTGCAACCTGAAATATGCTCACGATTCGCTCTATATTTCTCTCTGGGTATGTTTTTAGATTCAGAAAAATCACAGTTCCTCTACAAGTACATCGGATGTACCTTCACGGGCACGTTCATGACAGAAATGTTGCAACCATCCACCTAAAACCGAAGGAAATACCAGCATTTTCCCTATTCATTGGTTAGTGTAATTATCTGAGGATCTGCATATGTTCTGCTCAGCAGGCACTGTGCTACACTTAGCAACGTTATAGTTTATTTTAACCATGTTTATGAGCTTGTAGGCTTTTGGAGTCAGGCTACCCTTCTAGAATGGCCTAGGGTTTTTTCCAGTGGATTAAATCACGGTGTTTTTTAAGTGAAGTTTAGAGCAGACTGTCGTGTTCTTTAGTGATGATGTACTTCGTAAAAGGGTGTTTTGGCCACAGGACCTTGCCACGAGCTTGAGAAGATGTCTGTTGCTCAACATGAAGTGTCGATGCTGTTGAGCAGCACTGTTTGCCAGTTAGGAAGCCAAGGAACTGAGATACGCATTGATTTATTATTGTGTAGATTAGTGTTTGGTAATGATCTGTGAGGTTGAGGTGGTGTTCTTGTGATAGCAATAATACCCAATTACTTGCCTTTGGTTCAGTGTACAGTCCCTGGGGTTAGCATACGGTTTGGCTAAGATGTTCTCTACATCATTGAGGACAGGGATATATGAGTTAAGCCATAAGGCCTGCCTGTTGCAATGTGTTACATTCAGTGACTTACACATGTATCAGGATGTAAGCACTATTGATCATTACCTCCTATCATTATAAGGGCGTAATAGCATCAGCTGCCGAGACAAAGTACTAGACTGGGTTGCTTCTTTTTTAACAAATGGATCCAAAAGAGATGCCCAGTTTTGATTCTCTCATAAGATTTTAGATGCAAGGAGTGCTCCTCAAGCAGCAATCCGGTCACCTCTTTTTTCAATATCTATATGAACCCTATTGCACATCTACAGAAAGTGCTACAACTGTGCGGATGATAGGCAGACCCTATTTCAGTTCACAGAACAGAATTGTTTTCACTCTGCCTTATTTTCTTGCCACCTTCCACCTTACCTAGCAGCAGTTTTGTGGTGGATATCTATAATTTTCTGACGTTTAACCTTTCAATTACTAGGTTCTATTGAAGGACATTTCCTCTCTTAAATGGAATGCCGTAAAGAGACCGTTATCAATGTTTTTCCGGCATTGCCCAAGCTGTTCCCACTCTCTGCCTCACCCTGTAAAAAACACACTTTAAAGCGGGAGGTTGCAACAGCAACCGGCTACTGTTTTTATAATCTAAAAACTCTTCACCATAAATTCAGTTTTTTTGATGGTCAGTACCATGTTTATGTTGTTAATGCATTCATACAGTCCGGGTTAGGCACTAGTAAGATTCTTAATAATCTGGTGTTGATTAAATAGCAGCTACTAGGCTGTAAGAAAGGGGAGCATGTTTTCCATCTCTAGGCCATTTGCACTGACTTCTTATTCTAAAATAAAATCAATTCAAATGCTTTACGCTTCTTCACAAAGCAATTTACTGCTCTTCCACTCCATTCTTGCCATCCATATTTTGCTGGTTAGCCCCACGTCGTACCTTAAAATCAGCAAATCAATCACTTGTTCATATTCCTCTTTCATGTAAACTTGTTTAGATGATAAAGGTCTCATTTTAGCTGCTGCCAAGCTATGAAACAATCTGCCTTATCTTTGCTCCCGATCCTCCCCTACTATCACTAGGACACACCTGAAAATCTTCTTTGTTTAATCAATAATTCATTCACTCGTGCTCTGTTATTAGTTATTAATCTAGACATCGATCTTTTGGCACCAAACGTTTCACATCATTGTGCTCTCTGAGTTCCTAATAACACAGTCATACTGAGATTCTTTGTCAGCTGATAAGTGGCGGTGAGAGCCCAATCACAGCCAGTAACATGATATAAACGAGTTGTATTAGATGCATGCACAATGCTGTGTCTGGAATGTGTTGCCGGGGACGTTTAAGAGGAGCAAATACCTTCTAATGGTTTGTGTTGGATAATGCATTGTCCAGCGGGAATAAAGCAGGTGATAACAATAGACAATTTACTCCACCACCATAACAAAACAGCATATTGCATATACGCCATGAGATCCTTATCACAGTCAGACAATACTGATAAGTGATGGTGGGCATGTTTAAGGAGTGACCGATGTATGTCACTGAAGTTAAAGAAGAATAGCACTACTCAAGTTTGTCATTTTAGTGTACATTATAAAAATGCAAAGACTAATCACAAGGTCAACCTAGATGCTATTTGCTAGGAACACTAAGAATTATTCAGATCCCAGCGAACATGGCAGTATCAGTCAGGTGATAATTTAAAGATACAATGTTATTCATAACTTAAACAAAGCTTGGGCGAAGATAAAGTAAATGTTGAGATTTGTGGAGGAAGTTAAGACTATGACAGTAAAGTAATAGTAAGGGTCTTCGCTCAACTTTGAAGAAAACCCACATGTGGATTAAAAGTTGCACACATTTGAATTCAGATTCTGTACTAAGAACATACTTCAAACTACATCTGTTTAGAAAAGAGGTCTTCAACATTTTCTGTAATAAGAGCTACTTATTTTCAATGAAAATCATCCAGAGCTACTAATATTAATAGTGTAATCATTACAACATCAAGCACGTTTATCTTAGTGCCCACCATAAGGAATAGTTTCTTACCTTTAACTCCAGTTGCCTTGTAGGGGTATTTCCATGATAGTAATAAGCGTTGAATAGTTCCGCCCGCCTGCAGGGACCCCAGAGCACTTTTTCCAATATAACTTCTTAAGTGTTCATGTTCGCCTTACTTCAGGAAGGCCTGCAAAGTTACTTAAGAATGTCAATATGCAGCCTAAAGGAAAGGCTGCAGTGACCAAAATTCTTAACCTTATTTGCTTAAAAAGGACAAATAGCTAAGGCACATGCATTCAAATGCATGAATGAGTTGAAGGTTTAGCAGAAAAAAAAAATCTTCACAAACCTTCACCTCTTTGTAATGCAAAATAAGGATAAAGGAGTGGATGACAGTGTAGCCCACAGGCTGCCATTATAAAAAAAGAAAAAGGAGACTGTCTTTAAGAACAGCTAGTCCCACAGTATCCCATCATGCCTCGAGAAAAGCAGTTACCCCAGTTCTTTTTGTAGGCAGTCCTAGCTGAGAGTAATAGTATACCTGAGATATTATTTTGTCTACTCCACCGGGGGAAGGAGGGTTCCTTATAACTATCATGGAAATACCCCTACAAGAGAACTGGAGTTACAGGTAGGAAACTATCCCTTCTCTTGTAGGGGATTTCCATGTATAGACATAAGTGTTAAGCAGAATAGCAAGCCCATCCCCTAAACAGCGGGGGGAATAAATAGAACAATAATGAAATGCGCTATCAAGACAAGAGGTTGCTGAGAGAAGCCTGTCCTACTTGAGCATCTGTCCTGGCATCAGAGTCAAGACAGTAATATTTAGTGAACATGTGGACAGACCTCCAGGTCGCAGCTCTGCAGATATCTGCTAAGGGAACATTCCTCATCAAGCCAGTCGTGGCAGACTTGCCTCTGGTAGAATGGGCTCTTGGTCTGCCAGCTAGGGTTGTGTTAGCTAGTTGGTAACAAAATGGAATATAGGAGACAATCCACCTAGAGATTGATTGTTTGGAGGTGGCCAGACCGGTGCAAATCGGCCCATAATTAACAAACAATTGTGGAGATTTTCAAATAGATTTGGTTTTATCCAAGTAGAATTTTAAAACCCTTTTTACGTCTAGAGAGCGGAGAGCCCTCTCAGCTGGAGTAGATGGGTTTTGAAAGAAAGTTGGGCAGGGAATCCACTGGTTGACATGAAAGTCAAAGATAACCTTAGGCAGGAATTTAGGATGTGTTTGCACCACTACTTTGGAGGAGTGAAATACTGTGTAAGCCTGAATCTCGCTAACCCTGCATGTTGATGTAATTGCCACAATGAAAGCCGTTTTCCAAGTGATGTGTTGGAGAGATGCTTTGTGTATGGGCTCAAATGGATGTTGCATGAGGCGTGAAAGGACACATTAAGTTCTCATGGTGGAGAAGGGCGCCTAACGGGAGAAAAAAACCTTATTTAACCCCAAGGGTGCCTGGGGTGAGCTGGTGTTGTCCAGGCACATGGTTCCCGTGTGCCTGGGACGAGACCAGCTCGTCCTGCACCCGTCCCACAGGGGGGGGGGGGCACTAGGGCTCCCCCAGTGGGCCTACCTCCCACCCCCCCCAGTCGGGGATGGAAGGGGAATCGCATCCCCTTCCACCCCGACCCCCCCCCCCCCGGCAATCTGATGACGTCAGCGTGCTCACAGCGTGCCAAAGTCATTAGAAGCTGCTGAGGATGCGCTTGAAGCCAGTTGCTTCCAGCGCGTCTAGAGAAAGGACCCATTTCAGGTGAGTCCTTCTCTTTTTGGGTGTTTTGCGGGGGGGGGGGGGGGAGAACAGACACAGGGGGAAAGGAAAGAGTTTTTCCTTTCCCCTTGTGCCTGTTTTCAATGGATTCCTGCTTCATGATCACGTGTGGGGCCCCGTGATCCTGGAGCAGGAATCCCCACTTGGCACCAGGGATTTACGCTGACTTTTATTTTGGGGAGCGACCCCTTGGGCAAGGGTCGCTCCCCTGGGGGGCAATAATAAATCCTGTTTTGCCCCCCGCACCCCCCCCCCCGCCCCAGGGCAGATCAGCCGTTTTTTCTGCCGATCTGCCCCCTGGGGGTGGGGGGGAGAAACCCACTAGGGAACCAGGGATTTTATTTTCAAGATGTATTTGGGCAGCGACCCCTTAGGCAAGGGTCGCTGCCCCAGAGGAAATATTTTTTGATATGTTTTGGCCCCCCCAGGGCAAGATTTTTGTCTGATCTCGCCCCTGGGGGGGTCGAAACCCACTAGGACCCAGGGATTGTGTGTTGTGTGTGTGTGTGTGTTTTGTGTCTTGGGGGCACTCCTAGGGCAAGAATCTCCCCCCAAAGGGGGAAATTAGTGTTGGCCATTTCTGCCCCCCGTGGGGGCAGATGCCGCTGAGATATCAGAGTTGTTTTTTTTTTGGTTCCCTTTGTTTTTTTGTGTGCTGGGAGCGCCCCCTTTAATAAGGGTCGCCGCCCGAAGGGGGCACAGAGCTGTTGGCCACTTCTGCCCCCCTGGGGGGCAGACTGGCCTATTTTTTTTAGGCCCATCTGCCCCCAAGGGCCGCAGAATCCACTAAGGCACCAGGGATCTTGTGTGTGTGCGCGTGTTTTGTGTGTGGGGGGGGGCCTTTGGCCAGGGTCAACCCCCAAAGGGGGGCACATTGCGGATGGCGATTTCTGCTCCCTTTGGGGGCAGGTCGGCCTATTTTCTTTAGGCCCATCTGGCCCCAAGGGGGGCAGAAGCCACTTAGGCACCAGGGACAATTTCTAAGTTCTTGGTGGCAGGGTGTTTGTCAACTGGCAAAGTATTTGTGATTATAATAGTTTATTTCTTCTTTTTGTTCTAGTTCAAAGCTTTTGCTTCCTTTGCTGTGGATCCTTGCGGTTTTGGCAGTAGTTGTCCTGTGGTTTGCATAGTTGCATGTTTTTGGTAAGTAAAAACAATTGTTGACATGCATGAATGACATGTTTGTAGGTGGTGTACTAAATGCAGGATTGTGTGTGAAATTGTCCTTAGATCTGAGCACAATGACATTTGTGTTGTCATATGTCTAATTTGCTTTTTTCTTTTTATTGGGATATCACTGGTGATTGCTGTGTCTGTGCAGAGTAGTTGCTGGCGAGTAGCTTTTTCAGGCAAGTGAGTGGTATAGTTTTTTAGTACATAACTCTTTGTGATAAAGCTACACTTTGTTTATTACTTGTTTTAGTGCTGGTTGTTGTTGGCAATCCATTTGTTGTTAGAAAGGATCATGGCTAGCCACAGAGTGACCGCTCAGCAGGTTGTTGGCATGCTTTTTGAGTCGTCTTCTGACCATGATTATGAGACTGACTGCATCTGAGGCAGAGGAGGAAGTGAGAGATTCTGGCAGTGAGTTTTCTGTCCAAGAGGATTCTTCTGATAAGGAAGCCACTCTCAGTGCAGATGAAGGGCCTGTTTTAGAGGAGGACATTGATGTGCCAAGAGTGCAGCAGCCTGAGGGGTCTCCCATTAGAAGACCTGACAGCTGGATTGCCCCAAACATGGAGCAGCCACAGTTACCTGCATTTACTGGTCTCCCAGGGTGTAGAGTCAATATGGAAAAAAATTTGCCTGTCAATTTCTTTCACTTGTTTATGGACGATGTATTTTTGGAAGATTGTTGAGAAGACTAATTTGCATGCAGAGCAATATTTGAGGGACAAAGCTGCCAGACTTAGGCCTCAGTCTAAAGCTTCTCAGTGGTTTCCCACATATCTGGAAGAGATTAAAGTTTTTAGGTTTGACATTTTTGATGGGGTTGATAAGGAAGCAGTCACTGGCTTCTTATTGGTCTACTAGTCCCTCAATGGCAATGACTATATTTCCTGCAACTATGACTCTATAGCTATTTGCTTCTTCTTTGTATGCTGCATTATGTAGACAATGCTTTAGCCTTGCCACGAGATAACCCTGATTGTGACCATCTTTTTAAGATTAGGCCTGTCTTTGATCATTTTGTAGATCGGTTTTCAGAGGTCTATGTTCCAGGCAAAGAGATAAGTGTGAACGAGTCTTTGGTCCTGTTCATGGGGCGCTTAGTTTTTAAGCAGTACATTCCTAGTAAGTGGGCACGGTCTGGAATTAAATTGTAAATGCTGTCAGAAAGGATATGTGTATAATTTCCGGGTCTACATTGGTAAGGATTCCAGTATTGACCCCCCTGGTTGTCTGCCCACTTTTGGAGTTAGCGAGAAAATTGTGTGGCAACTTGGTAGGCAACTGTTTAACAAAGGTCACCATTTGTACTTAGGTAATTTCTACACTGGAGTGTAGTTGTTCAAGGAGTTGTTTAGAGTTGACACTGTTGCTTGTGGCACAATCCGTTCTAACCGGAAAGGCTATCCAAGGGAGCTTGTCAGTAAAAAAAACTTGAGAGGGGACAGTGCAGTGCCTTGCGGAATAATGAGCTGCTAGCTCTGAAATTTTCAGACAGAAGGGATGTGTACATGCTATCTACCATCCACGATGAGAGTACTTCCCCTGTGACTGTTTGGGGTCAGGTTGCCGAAGTGTGCAAACCTGCGTGCATTTTGGACTACAATAGGTACATGGGTGGTGTTGATAGAGTAGATCAGAGGTTGGAACCTTACACTGCTCTCCGTAAGTCTTACATGTGGTATAAAAAGTTGGCCCTACATTTATTTAATTTGGCAACTTATAAAGCTTTTATTGTGTTCATGGATTGTTCACCTAAGTCAAGGATAAAATTTGTTAATTTTCAGGAGTCAGTGATAGAGAGCCTTATTGTGGTGGAACAGGCAAGAGTTCCTAGAGTAGCAGTGGTGGAGGATGTGGCTAGATTGAAAGATCGCCACTTTCCAGATCACATTCCTCCCACCCCCAAAAAAGACTTGCCCACTAAGAAATATAGAGTATGTGCCCGAAGAGGTATCCGGAGGGCGAGCCGGATGTACTGCCCTGATTGCCCTTCAAAGCCTGGGCTATGTGTGGCCGGCTGTTTCAGGAGTTACCACACCCAAATTTATTTGGGGGAAATACTATGAGTGTAAACTGCCTGTTTTATATTTTCAGATTTTCAGTTTCATATTTCTGTCATGTTTTCAGTTAAAGCTTTTGTGTTTGCAGTTTTGTACTTATTTTATAATTAGTTAGTGGTTTCTTTGTTGTCTATAACACAAAAAAAAAGTGTTGATGGTGTGTGTGTGGGGTGGCGCTTGGCTGGCGGTGTGCGTGGGGTGGCGCTTGGCTGGTGATGTGTGTGGAGTGGCGCTTGGCTGGCGGTGTGTGTGGAGTGGCATTGGCTAGTGGTGCCAGCCAAACGTCAGTCCACACACTCCCATCAGCTAGTGTGATTGCTGTATCAGGCATGTGGGCGTATGTAAGTGATGGGCCCTTGAGTGGTGCTGTCTGTCGATGTGAGTGTTGTAATGTGCTGGGCCTGTGGCTGGCAGCATGAATGGTCTTGTGCATGTCATGTATGAAAGGTGTGTGAATGGACTTTAAAACAGTTAGT
Source organism: Pleurodeles waltl (assembly GCF_031143425.1). Classification (NCBI taxonomy): domain Eukaryota; kingdom Metazoa; phylum Chordata; class Amphibia; order Caudata; family Salamandridae; genus Pleurodeles; species Pleurodeles waltl. The sequence continues at coordinate 51,417,884 of NC_090443.1, forward strand.
GCCTTCACGCTGCTTTACAGCTCACGAGCTGTGAGACATTGGTTCAGTTTTTTGGCCTTTCAGTTATTATCAGTGCATTTCACTTTTGTGAAATCTCTTGTTAATAAAATTTTATTTACTGAACCATCACTCACCCTTGTGCCAAATCCAACCAGTATGTGTGGTAAAAATGACAAAACCTGCTCCACTGTAATCAGGCTTCGCAGCACACTTGTGACACGCTAGGTGTCTCAGGTGGTACCCCGATGATGAAGCATGCCACCAACTTGGTTGGTGGGTGAGGGGTCTTTTTAACATATCCTAAGTGCGTTTCTTTTCACAATCTTAGTGTGTGGCACATCACAGACGTACGTGGACACATCAAAATGATATATTACATAACTAACTGTTTTTTGGGGGGAAGGGGCACCTATGTTTTTGGTCCTGGGTGCACCCTTCATCTAGGGGAACCTACCAAACCCAGACATTTTTTTAAACTAGACACCCCAAGGAGTCCAGGGAGGTGTGGCTTGCGTGGATCCTCCAACATTTTCTTACCCAGACTCCTCTGCAAACCTCAACATTTGCTTAAAAAAACATACTTTCCTGACTTTTCTTTGTAGGATCACCACTCCAGCACAAAATTCCTACTCCCCAGCGATCTTCTCAGTCTCCCAAGTAAAATGACACCTCACTTGTGTGGGTTCCCAAAGCAGAGTTAGCCTAAAGATGTATAAAAGAAAAATATGTGCTTATCAACCCGCTGTGCTATCCCCTCAAACTCCACAGGTTTTTGACCTTTTTCTGTTGGAGGCACCTGGCCCACCCATACAAGTGAGGTATCATTTTTATCGGAAGACTTGGAGGAACGCTGGAAGGAAGGAAATATGTGGCTTCTCTAAGGTTCCAGATCTTTGTGTAACCGAAATGTGAAGAAAAAGTGTTTTTTTAGCCAAATTTTGACGTTTGCAGTGGATTCTGGGTAAGGAAATAAAGGGGGAATCAACGCAAGTCACACCTCCCTGGACTCCCTTGGGTGTCTAGTTTTCAGAAATGTTTGGGTTTGGTATGTTTCCCTAATGGCTACTGAGACCAGGACCAAAAACCTAGGTGCCCCCCCCCCCCCACCACCACACACACACACAAAAAAACTGGGTTTTTTAATGGATAATTTTGTGTTTTGGGGCATTTCCTGTCGCGGGCACTAGGCCTACCCACACAAGTGAGGTATCATTTTTATCGGGAGACTTGGGGGAACGCTGGTGGAAGGAAATTTGTGGCTCCTCTCAGCTTCCAGAATTTTCTGTTACCAAAATGTGAGGAAAAACTGTTTTTTAGCCAGATTTTGAGGTTTGCAAAGGATTATGGGTAACAGAGCCTGGTGGGAGCCCCACAAGTCCCCCCACCTTGGATTCCCCTAGGTGTCTAGTTTTAAAAAATGCACATGTTTGGTAGGTTTCCCTAGGTGCTGGCTGAGCTTGAGGCCAAAATCAACAGGTAGGCACCATGCAAAAAACACCTCTGTTTTCTTTGGGAAAATGTGATGTGTCCACGTTGTGTTTTGGGGCATTTCCTGTTGCGGGCACTAGGCCTACCCACACAAGTGAGGTATCTTTTTTTTCGGGAGACTTGGGGGAATGCTGGGTGGAAGGAAATCTGTGGCTCCTCTCAGATTCCAGAACTTTCTGTCACCAAAATGTGAGGAAAAAGTGTTTTTTAACCACATTTTGAGGTTTGCAAAGGATTCTGGCTTACAGAACCTGGTGAGGGCCCCACAAGTCAGCCCATCTTGGATTCCCCTAGGTGTCTAGTTTTCAAAAATGCACAGGGTTGGTCGGTTTTCCTAGGTGCCGGCTGAGCTAGAGGCCAAAATCCACAGCTAGGCACTTTGCCAAAAACAGCTCTGTTTTCTTTGGGAAAATGTGATGTGTCCACGTTGTGTTTTGGTGCATTTCCTGTTGCGGGTGCTAGGCCTACCCACACAAGTGAGGTACCATTTTTATCGGGTGACTTGGGGGAATATAGAATAGCAAAACAAGTGTTATTGCCCCTTGTCTTTCTCTACATTTCTTCCTTCCAAATGTAAGACAGTGTGTAGAAACAACGTCTATTTGAGAAATGCCCTGTAATTCACATGCTAGTATGGGCACCCCGGAATTCAGAGATGTGAAAATAACCACTGCTTCTCAACACCTTAGCTTGTGCCCATTTTGGAAATACAAAGGTTTTCTTGATATCTATTTTTCACTCTTTAGATTTCAGAAAATGAATTGCTGTATACCCGGTATTTAATGAAAACCCACTGCAAGGTGAAGCTCATTTATTGGCTCTGGGTACCTAGGGTTCTTGATGAACCTACAAGGCCTATAAATACCCACAACCAGAAGAGTCCAGCAGACGTAACGGTATATTGCTTTAAAAAAAAATAATCAGACATTGCAGGAAAAAGTTACAGAGTAAAATGTGGAGAAAAATTGCTGTTTTTTCACCTCAATTTCAATATTTTTGTATTTCAGCTGTTATTTTCTGTAGGAAACCCTGGTAGAATCTACACAAAGTACCCATTGTTGAAGTCAGAATTTTGTCTACACTTCAGAAACGTTTATCTGTCTGGGATCCAGCATTGGTTTCACACCCATTTCTGTCACTAACTGGAAGGAGGCTGAAAGAACAAAAAATCGTTAAAAAGGGGTATGTCCCAGTAAAATGCCAACATTGTGTTGAAAAATTGTGTTTTCTGATTCAAGTCTGCCTGTTCCTGAAAGCTGGGAAGCTGGTGATTTTAGCACCGCAAACCCTTTGTTGATGCCATTTCCAGAGAAAAAAACACAAGCCTTCTTCTGCACCCCCCCTTTTTTTTTTTTTTGAAAAAAAAACAACAAAATTGTTGCTGCATTGTGGCTAATTTCTTGGTCTCCTTCAGGGGAACCCACAAACTCTGGGTACCTCTAGAATCCCTAGGACGTAAAAAAAAAAAAAAGAGGACGCAAATTTGGGGTGGGTAGCTTATGTGGGCAAAAAGTTATGAGGGTCTAAGTGCGAACTGCCCCAAATAGCCAAAAAAAGGCCTGGCAACTGAGGGGGAAAAGGCCTGGCAGCCAAGGGGTTAACCCCTCTAGGAAATCTTTTATGGCTGGCATCCTAAAGAAAGAGGGTTGCAAAGTGCCTTTTCTGTATGCAGTAAGAGCTGCTAGATGGACTTTAATAGAGGAGAATTGCAGACATGATTTTGCCAGGTGTAACAAATATGGTAGAATGCCATCCTCCAAGATGCAACAGATGTAAAATCATTTCTATTTGAAGGAATATGCAGCTCGGGTGGATGGCCATTTTGCCTCTTTTAGAATCTCCATACAGTCCTGTAGAAGATGCAAGTGTCCATACTGTACTAGCTCAGGAGCCATGCTGCCAAACTCAAAGAGGAGAGGTTGGGGTGTCTCATCTGTCCTCTGAATTCCATCAGGGGGTCTGGTCTGCATGGGAGCCCGAGATGTGGTTGGAGCGACCGTGAAGGAGGTCCGGAAACCACCATTGTCTTGGTCACTCTGGTGCAATGAGGATCATTCTGGCTGATGTCGATGAGAGTTTGATTAGGACTGCTGGGATCAGGGGAATTGGTGGAAAAGCGTACAGAAATTTGTTGGACCAGTCTATCCACAGAGCATTCCCCAATGATTCCGGATGATAAAACCTGGCGGTGAAGCTGCAGCATTTTTTGTTGTCCGCTGTGGCAACGAGGTCGATAGGTGTGCCCCACAAACAGAAGATACCTTGAACAATGTCTTTATTCATTACCCACTCGTGGTTCCCATCTAGAACCCTGCTGAGGGAATCCGCTTGCACATTCTGAACACCTGGAAGGTGAGTTGCTACTAACTTCAAATACCTGGCAGGAAGCCAGTGCCCTATCGTCTGGGCCTCTTGAGACAGAACTCTGGATTTGGTTCCCCCCTGCCTTTTCAGGTAGTACATCGTGGTGGTATTGTCCGTCTGGATAAGCAGGGTGTCAGTGTTGAATGATGGGAGAAACGCCTTCAGAGTTAGGTGCATCGCACGGAGCTTGAGGAGACTGATGTGGTATGAGGTCTTCCTCAGAGACCAGAGGCCTTGTATTTGTGGGTGATCCATATGAGCTCCCCATCCGAGGAGAAAGGCATCCTTCACGATGGTCTGCGATGGAGCCTATGGATGAAATGGCATCCCTTGTGGGAGATTGGCTGGAGAGCACCACCAACTGAGGGATCGGATTGCATGGGTGGATACAGAATGAACCTTTCTTCCTAGTTTCCAGACAGTTGATTCCATTGGTCCTCCAGGCACTCCTGGAGAGGCCGAATGTGGAGGCGAGCGTTAAGAGTCGGAAAGATGCAGGAGGCCATGGAGCCTAGAAGTGAGGAGACTGTGCGCTCTGTTGGGCAAAGCATAGTTTTGAGCACAACACTTTTGGAGAATAGATAAGTGTTGTTCCTCCGAAGGACACACTTTTCCCTGAAGCGTGTCTATGGTAAATCCTAAGTAGTGCAGCTTCTGGACGGTTGTTGTCGTGGACTTGAGAAAGTTGACATGAAGCTCTAGGCGATAAAGCAGATGGCATGTCCATTTGAAGTGCAGCTGGGCTTCTGGAAACTTGGATGCCTTGATTATCCAGTCGTTCAGATTTGGGAGGATAAAGATTCGGTGCCTCTGAAGAAGTGCTGACAGCACAGCCATGCGCTTGGAGAATGTACTGGGTGCTGACTTGAGACCAAGTGGTAGATCAGTGTATTGGTAGTGTTGTTGCCCCACAGCAAATCTCAGGTACATTCAATGCTTTATCGTGACGGGGATATGAAAGTAGGCATTGTGTAGGTGGACTGAGCAAAGCCATTTCCCTTGGCGAATCTGGGGATATATTTGATGTAAGGCCAGCATCTTGAACTTTTCCTTTCGGATCCATTTGTCGGTAAATTTTGGGTCTAGAATGAGTCTGAACTCTTTTTTTGTCCTTTTTCGGGCTGAGGAAGTATCGTGAGTAAATGCCTTTTCTCTGCTGGTTGAGGGGAACAGGTTCTAGCGATTTCTTTTCCAGCAAGATCGCGACTTCTGCCTTTAAGAGGTCGAGATGAGAAGTGGTTGAAAATCTGGGACAATACCCTTTCTACACAATGTTTAAGATCAAAGTGTCTGTTGTAATTTGTTGTAACTCTGCCAGGTAATTGATGATGCTTCCCCCCACCGGAGTGGTTAACGGATACGGGGAAAGAACGTTTTCAGGGTTTTGAGGCTGGCTGTTGTCGAGTACCCTGATTGGGCTGGTGTGCCACCCGTCCTCTTTGCTGTTTCAGCTAAGGCTGGTAGGATTATTGGAAATGCTGCTTGCTGAGATCTACTAGGTAGCCACTGAGGGGTTTGAACCCTCTGTGAAGGATAGTGTTGCTGGAAAGGATAAAAAGATCTTCATTGTTCTTTAGATTTTTCAAGGCCTACCGCCTTCAATGTGTCTACTTTAGCTTTCATCCTTGCATTTCATGATCGGCATGAGAGCCAAAGAGCGGGGATCCTGAAAATGGCAAATTCTGAATGCATTGCTGAGAGTCTGGTTTCAGGGAGGTTAGACACAGCCAGGCATGCCTCCTTAAGGTTACCCCATGGCAGTATGCATGTGATGAGAGCAAGGATGAGTCCGCCGCTGCACTGATCATCTGGTTAGAGACCATGACACCTTCTTGGACAATCTTCAAAAAATCCTCCTTCTGAACCCTCGGGAGATGGTCTGCAAAAAGGAGTAGGGAGTCCCACAGGGCTTTATTGTATCTGCCCAGGAGGGCCGTTGCGCTTGCTGCCTTCATGGATGTTGCCACCGAACTACAGACTTTGCGACCTGTCTAATCCACTTTTCTACTCTCTTTGTTAGGAGGAGAGGTAGCAGACGGAGATGTGGCGTGAGATTTGCGGGCAGCCAGGATCACAACCAAATAAGGTGGAGGATCAGGATGCAGAATCAAAGGGTCTTGTTCCGGAGGATGATACTTTTTTAGTAGCCTAGAAGGTGCAGACTTAGTTGGGGCCGGCATAAGAAGGACTTCCATGGCAGGTTCCAGAAGACCCGGCACTAGAGGTAGTAAAGGTCTGGAGGCTGTACGTTGTTGGAGTGTTTCAAATATGACTGAAGCGGTTGGAGTTGGAACAGCCATAGGAATGTTTAGTGTTGCTGCACCTGAAATAGAACTTCCTGAAAGGTGTTGATATTGTCCACCGGTGAGGTATGAGGTTGAGTCCAATAGTGTGGGTAAATAGCCTCTGGTGGACGATAAGGAATCTCCGTAGTAGTGTCGGTAGGAAAGCAATCTTGATCTTTGTTGCGATCTGTGATGGGAGTGTCTCGACCTTGTTGATGAACGGCCAGATGTATGATGGCCATGACGTGAATGGTGGTGCAATTTTGAGTGCGGTCTGGGAGCTGGAGCGGTGCTAGGTACTTGCGGCACCAGAAAAGGTGGCAGTACAGGTGCCGGGAGAACTGGAGAAGCCGGCAGCAGTGGAGGCAGACTTTGAGGTGGAGGTTGAGGAGGAGGTGTCACAGCCAGTGGAGGAGAGGTGGGGGTGGGAGGCGCAGAAGGCGACAAAGTGAGGATCACCAGCGAAGAAGCAACATATCTGGAACACTGCGACTCCAGTGAGAAATAGATCCTTCTCCGTTTTGCAGTTTTCTGCCTCCTCAACGTCGAGGGACTCCTCCACGTTGATCTCTCTCTCCGACATCTAGGTATTGCTGGTGAACAGGACCTCGATGTTGACGCTCCCTTCGCCTCGACGGTGAGTCCAACGACATCGATATACTCCTCGACGTTGTATGCCGAATAGCTGGAGCCCTGGACGTCGTGTGCCGCCTTGATGTCACGCAGCAACATTTATGCAACACCGAGACAGTCTTCAATGATGAGCATTTCGGCGCCGTACCTCCTCTCGAGCTGAGGGAAGAGCGCTGGTGGAAGACTGACCTTCCCCTCGCTCAGAGGTCCCACTGGCTTCTTGCTGGCGTTCTCTCTGCTCACCCTTGAAGGCGAATCTTCTCTGTGTCACACAGGGTACGCCTGGAAAATGACTAGCAGATATTAAAGGAGGCAGGAAGGTGTGAAGACAGCAGGCAGATGATACAGGCATCATGAGAGTCTGTTTTGGCCTTTTTTCTGCCACATCGTGGGCATTTCTCAAAGACAGAAAGCATTTTTTTCTGGGGAAAATGCCTTAATTTCTGTCAGAAAAAGACACAAATCAAGAAAGAAAGTCAAAAGACGTTGAGTGAAACAGCTGTCACTGAGATTTTTACTCAATTTTTAAAGAAAAAAAACTAAAAAGGTTGAGCTCAATGCTCCAGGTTCCTGTCAGCAGAAGCCCAAAAAAAGAACTGAGGTAACTGCCTTTCTCTAGGCATGATGGGGTACTGGAGGACTAGCTGTTCTTAAAGACACAGTCTCCTTTTTCTTCATTTATAACGGCAGCCTATGGACTACACTGCCCTGCACTCCTTCATTCTTATTTTGCATTACAAAAAGGTTTGTGAAGGATTTTTTCTACTAAACTTTCAACTCATTCTTGCATTTGAATGCATGTGCCTTAGCTATTTGTCCTTTTTAAAGCAAACAAGATGAAGAATTTCGGACACTGTAGCTTTTCCTTTTGGCTGCATATTGACATTCTTAAGTGACTTTGCAGGCCTTCCTGAAGTAAGGCAAACAGGAACACTTAAAAAGTTATATTGGAAAAAGTGCTCCGGGGTCCCCGCAGGCGGGCGGAACTATTCAACGCTTATGACTATTCATGGAAATCTACAAGAGAAGCAAGATTCCAAACAGTGATGGCCAGTGAAGGCACCATTCAAGGCTGCCAGCAGTAACGTTAAAAAGTCCTAATCTATTTGGAATGTCTGTGCATTGAGAATGCATAAAGGCCATAGCTGCAATGCCCTTGGCACCGAGGTATAATAATGTTAGTATTATTTGTTCACACTGCTGCACAATTTCTCTCCCAAATTTCAGCTTCAAATATATTTTGGAAATGTCACAACTCTGTTTCAAAGCCTCAGCAATGAGTTCTGATAATACACATATTTTTGTGTTGAACACACAAGCTTCTATTTTGATATGCTTATAATAATCCAACCATGCAAAAGTTTCTTATTTAGTAGGTTCCGGTACACATAGGAGAGCTACTTACATGGAGCTAGAGAGCTACCAGTAACTCATGAGCTACTCGTTGGAGAGGCCAGGTTTAGAATCTGCTTACAAGTGTGGATGACTCCAATTGGTTGATGACACAGCTGTGAACTACTTTTTGGCGTACATCTTACAAATATGTCCAGGGACACTTTTATAAAGTCCATAAAATAGCAAAACATTGCACACTTTATGCTATACTTTGCTTCAAAGTTCAGGTAAGTAAAAGTGTTTTTAAACTCTGCATACATGATGGAGTTAACCAAGCCGATTTCAGTGGATGTCTGTGCTTTAGCAATATGACAGAGTCAGTTCTGGGTTATTTAGCTACATTAGTGAAGTAACAACACAATCACAGACATTTTATGCACCTGACAATATGGCAAACAATGCTCTGTTTGAGAATGCATTTTAATATTTTACTTGCAACAAAAGTTAAATGACAGTCTGGGAAAAACCTGTATATTTCGTGACTGAAAATGTCCTGTTTTACTACCTTGTTTCAATTATTAGAATTCAGTGGGATTTGTATTTGAAAAAATATTTAAGAAGCAGAATGTTCCAAATGTGATCACGCAATGAGAGTCTGCCTGGAAGGTAAATTTAACAAAAAAATCCGTGAGAACAGTAACATTTTAGACAGCCATATTTCATTTTTGACCTGCACTGATTTTAAATATGTGGTAACTAATACCGTTTTTTAATTGTGTTTACATTTAATCGTTGGTTGTATTTAATGTATTTATGCACACCGGGCTTTTTACTGCTTACAATAAATATTGAACTCACAGCAAATGTCAAGATTTGCTAAGCGAGTAAAGCATGGTAGCAGAGTCTGAACTCTGATAAAAACCCAGAAGGGATTTAAAAGGAAAGCTATTTTACTCAGATTCTGGATTGGTGCCTGATATGCAGCACCTGACGTGATTTAACACCGAACTTTGAGAAATGACTCTGTTCAGACCACAGCAAGGTCTCAGCAATGATTTGTGGTGTATGCTTACATGAATGATTGTCTCAGAGGCTATCCTTGTGAGATTGCTGCCTTGTTCTGACCCACTTGTCTGCATTCTTTCCCAAATCCTGATGAGAGGTCAGATCTGAGTGTACCAAGTACTGGTGCAACAAATCAGACACACAGTTATTGAGAATATGCTCTCACAGAATTATATTATACAAGCCCTCAAAGTTACTGACTGCTACCATGTAACCAGCCTTTTGCAAAGCTTTTACAGAGCAGTCTACAAAATCAATCCAATCTTCAGAGGACTCTTTCTTGGTCTCTCTGAATTTGATCCTATACTGTTCAGTAGTGAGACTAAATCATTCTAGCAGAGCAGATTACAACACTGTGTAGTTATCAGCACCCTCCTCTTTGACAGTAAGTAGTCTATGTTTCCCCTTGCGAGAAAAGGAAAGTCACAGGATTGCAGCCCACTGCCTCTGGGGGACCTTCTGAACTTTACAGGCCCTCTTCAGAGCAGAACACAACTTCTGGATGTCATCTCCCTCCCTGACCCTAGGTTCCCTGAAACCAAAGCTGCTGCTGCCACCGTGGGGTGCTAACCCACAATACCTACCTCTCTCTCTCTCTCCATTGCCAAGGTACCTCTGTCTAGGGCTAGCTGTTGCTGCTGCAGCCTCAGCTTGGCCTCCTCCAGGTTTAGTTTCCTAAGCTCCCTATCTAAGGAGTCATCTGGAGTTGAGCAGTTTGTCCCCTCTGATACAAAGGTGACACGAGTGGCAGGATGAGGATCTGTCTATAGGCTTAGTAACCCTCTGAACTAGTCCCCTGGGAACAAAAGGGGGGGGGGGCACTGACATGGCCACCTTTGGCACTCCCTGTAGTGCTCCCAGCTACTCTAGCGGGTTTACTAGAGAGGCTGTGATCCTCTGAGGGACCGTCCTCAGTGTTCAGATCCTCTCTTTCTAACAGGAGGTGGGGGTAGACTCTTCCTGCTCCTTCTCCTCCTCATCCTGGCTACCAGCTTGTTCCTGGTCATCTTGGAGGAGCAGGCCAAGAAGCTGAGTCTTATTAGGATTCCTCCCTGTCTTCAGGTTTCTACTCTTGCACAGTTCCTGGAAGGTGAGATCCTCATAGTGAGAATCCATGATCTGAGATGTGCTAGGTATTGAAGACATGTTTGTGTTGTGGTGCAGGGTGTGCCTAACCGCCCTAACTTCTAGTTTCTTTGACAGAAGTTTAGAGCAAGGGCTATGCCTAGACCCCTTTCTTACCCAAACTCTAGACTATGACCTGATACTAGGTGTATGTGTATGTCCCTACCTATTAAGTGGTCTTTCCTGTGGAAAGTACCAAGTGATAGAGTGGTAAGGCAATTGTAAGTTCTTATCCCACAGCTGCACCACCAATGTAGGAAACTGGCCTGGTGTGTTGGGTACCCAAGGTACTTACACTTTATACAAGGTCCAGGTATCCCCTCTTGGTGAAGTGTGGGCAGCGTCTAGAAGCCAGGCTCTCTAGAGGTAGCTGTGGATGAACAGCCAAAGGCTTAACTAAGAGACATGCAAAGCTCATGCAATACCACTGCAGTCACACAGCACTTACACACATGAAAGAAAACACCCAGGTGTACAAAAGTAAAGGTACTTTATTTTTGGAACAAATCACCGCAGAATACTAGACAGGTAATCCACTCTTAGGAGGGAAGTAGTACACTAAATATATACACTAGTAATCAGAAATAGGCATAGAAAAGGTTAGATAACAGTGCAAACAGTAATATCCAATAGTGACCGTAGGGGGAGCACAAACCATATACTAAAACAAAATGGAATGCGAACATGATACCCCCACCCAGGTAAGTAAAATGTGTAGAGGGGAGCTGGGGGTATTAGAAAACTACAAAGGTAAGTACCACAGTAACCTCCAGCAACCAGCAATGCAGGAGTAAAACACTGGCTTTTCCCCTAACCACCCAAAAGCCAGAAAAGAAGAAAAAAAGACACCCAGAGAAGACTGCAAGAAAACCAGCTGTGGATTCCTGAAGAAAAAAGACCTATGGAGAGAGGGGACCAGTCCAAGAATCACAGTGGAGTCTAGGATGAGTAGGAGGTACTACCTACCCAGCTGTGGATGCAGGAGTTGGCTGACAGTTCTGAAGAATAGGTCAGCACTGCAGCCGAGGAGCCGGTGAAGAGTCCCAGATGGATGCAGAAGATGTCCCACGCCGGAAGGAAGATTGCAGATGGGTGTCGGTGCAGGATTTCCACCAATAAGCCTTGGCAAAGGCAAACTCGCGGTTAGTGAAAAAGAGGTGCTACCGGGGATCGGCAAGATCCAGGAGGACTCAGCCCAAGAGGGGAATTCACAGGGGACCCTCAGCATCGCACAGAAGTCCACAGGAGCACACACAGCACCCACATGAGTCCCACAGGACGGGGAAACAGAAATCACAGAAGAAGCCCACGCAGCACTACAAAAGTGGATCCCATGCCGCAGGAGAACCATGCTGGAGGCTGGGATTTGCAGGAAGGAGTGCTGGGGACTGAAGCTGCACGTCGTCTGAAGATCCCTTGGAGGAGACACAAACAAGCCTTGGCAGCTGCAAGAGACGCAGTGCATAGGAGTGCTGTCCTGCATGGGAAGGCAACGGCTTACCTCCACCAAAGTTGGATAGCTGGCAGAGAGAACCAAGAGGACTACTCTGGACCACCACCCGGGATGCAGGATCCACACAGCTCAGCAGGAGAGGGGATCTACACAGCTAGCCGTCGCTTGTTGTAGGTGCCTGCAGTCGCAGGGAAGTGACTCCTTCACTCCAAAGGAGATCCTTCTTCTTCTTTAGCAGGATGAAGAGTTGCAGTCTTCTGAGGATGCACGGCAAAACTGTTGCTAAGCTGGCAGGAACTCTGGATACAATGTTGCAGAAGAGTCTTCCGCGTGAATCTGCAGTCTGTAGGTTCCTCAAGGGTCCAGTTGTGGTTCTGGAGGCCAGAAGTTGAAGTAAAGGTTGCAGAGGAGTCCTGCTGGAATCTTGCAAGCCGAATCTGAGGATCCGCCCCAGGGGAAGACCCTAAATAGCCCTGAAAGAGGGACTGGTCACCTAACGAGGTACGCACCTATCAAGAGGAGGCTCTGACGTCACCTGCCTGGACAATTAGATACCACCAGAGTTCCCTGCTCATCCTAGAATCAAGATGGCAGAACCCAGGGACCCTCTGGAAGAGCTCTGAGCACCACCCCTGGTGTGGTGATGGACAGGGGAGTGGTCACTCCCCTTTCCATTGTCCAGTTTCGTGCTAGAGCAGTGACTGGGGGTCCCTGAACCGGTGTGGACTGGTTTATGCACAGACAGCACCAAATGTGCCCTTCAAATCAAAGCCAGTGGTTTGGGGAGGGTACCCCTCCTAAGCCAGTCACACCTATTTCCAAAAGGAGAGGGTGTTACCTCTCTCTCCCAATAGAAATCCTTTGGTTTTGCCATTCTGGGCTTGATCAGATCAAGCAGCAGTAGGATAGAAACCTGTCTGAGGGGTGGCAGCAGCTGGGCTGCCCGAGAAACCCTGTAAGGCTGGAGGTAGCAATGTTGGAGGTCCTCTAAGGAGCCCCCAGAGTGCATGGAATCATACTTCCAATACATGCAACAGTATTGGAATATGATTTCGACATGTTTGAAACCAAACATGCCCAGGTTTGGAGTTACCATTATTTAGTTGGACATAGGTAGTGACCTATGTTCAGTACATATATAAACTGGCATCCTGCACTCATGAAGTCCAGTAAAATGGGGCTGGAGTTTGTGGGGGGACCTCTGCTAGTGCAGGGGTGCCCTCAAACACAGCTACCTGCACTCTGGGCTGAGAGGGCCTACCATGGGGGTGACTTGCAGTACCCTGTAGTGAAACTGGGTGCATGTACCCGGTTCACACAGGCTGCAATGGCAGTCCTGCAGAACCCTTTGCCTGGGCTCCCTATGGGTGGCAGAATAACTGCTGCAGCCCATAGCGATCCCCTGGAACCCCAATGCCCTGGGCACCTAGGTACCATATACTAGGGACTTACATGGGGGGGGGTGAGGGGGAGGGGAACCAGTAAGACAATTGTGAGAAGACAACAGTACAATTTAGAGGAGAGAGCAAAACTACTTGGGTCCTGGTTAGCAGGAACCTAGTAGACAGAGTCAACCACAGTCAAACATACTGACACCAGGCAGAAAATAGGGGTAACCATGCCAAGAAAGAGGGCGCTTTACACTGACATACCCTTTTTGGAGCCAGAGTGGTGGGATGGAATCAAGTCCAGTTCAGATTTTTTCTGCGTGTGCTTGGACTTACTGGAGGACTTTGAGAGCAAAGCTGAGTGGATGGAAGCAACCTTAGGACTGGGACAGAGTTAGAGCATGTGATTGGATCATGAGTGGGACATATGCAAACAGCATGACTTCTGTTTGTATTCACGGACGTACAACTTAACCTCCAAATCTTGGATCACCTTCTGGTGCATGAAGGCACACTTATCGCATGATTTAACAGCAGGGACACTACATCACGAAAGCTCCAAAGTATGCGACTGGGGTTGACTAAATTAAGCAGCAAGAAAAAGCAAATCAAGCAGCATAATGCTGCACTTTTTTGATAGTATTACTTCATTATCTTGTAATTTTTATACATAGTAATACTGTTTTGTCAAATATTTCACCTCATTAGTACCAGCTTAACAACAAGATACAGAAATAAGCAAATTAAAGATGACCAGTTAACTCTTGTGAATGGTCTTACACTGCGTTTGAGCATGTTTTCACAGTTTTAGGAACATTTGATCTGTTTTATCTGGAAACAACTGTTTTCTTACAATCTGCAGATTATACAGCAGATGAAGGATTATGTGGCAAAACCATATTTATGAGAAAAAAGCCACAGAATCATATAATTCCAGTGGCCCTCCTTAAGAGAAGTGCCCCAAGCCCAAACACCAAAGACATTCTTTCTATGGGCCCATGACTAACATTTACTTCCTGCAGTTGCAACATGGCTTGAAATCTGTCATCTTGGATGGGTATATATATGGGTATATCATTGCCTAGCTGAAATCATTAGTTGTCCGAAAACACTAAAAAGGATGGAGTGCCGGAAGGTGCCAAAGAAAGGAACTGATGTCAGCACATAAGGGTGGCAGCTCCGCTCCATGCAGGGTGTTGTTCAGTCAATGCAGAGCTGCATGATGCCATGATACAGAAACCCTACTATAGAACAGTTTTAACAATCCAGTCTGGTGCCTGGGAAGTATTTTAATGTGAGAACTGTGCAGTTAGAATTATCCATCAGAAATCTTTTTATTGTGTATTATGTGCAGCACCTATGTTGGTGACAATGTCTCTATGTAGGAATTACTCTTTCAGCAGGGTTGATGTTGATACAGGATGTATTGCTTTGGTGTTACTTAGTAGGACAGCATTCACAGTGGCCTTAGATTGTTTATTGAATAGGAATTGCATATTCTACAGTTTGTCTAATTGTATGACAGATGTCAATACATGTGCTGTTGTACAGAATGCCCCAGTGTCCTCCCAGAAATAAAGTCCCTGAGGTGTCATCATTGAATGTTAGAGATGACGTTGAGGTGAATGAGGTTGTCAGGCAACTGAGAACTGGAGGGAGAAGAGATAGGAGTCAGTGTTGCTTAAGATGGAGAGGACACAAGAGACGCACCGTGATACAGGCCCTCATCCCCAGCCAACTGGACTACGGCAACACCCTCTACGTAGGAATCGTCGCACACCTCCTACAGAGACTTCATACCATACAGAACGCCACAGCCAGACTCATCCTCGATCTTCCCAGATGAACTCAAATCACCCCACAACCCACCTCTGGCAACTCCACTGGCTCCACATACAGAAGAGATGCCAATTCAAGCTGCTGGCGGAAGCACACAAGGTTCTAAACAACTAAGAACCTGCGTACATTAACCGCTGCCTGAACTTCCACCAACCGTCGAGAAGACTACGCTCTGCCTCACTTTCACTTGCTCATACTCCCCGCATCTACCGAACCAGAAGTGGAGAATGGATAAGTTACTTACTTGTAAATCCTAGTTCTCTTCCGGGGTATCCTCATCAAAGACATAAACACTGAATATTCCCGCCCACGTGCGGGGACCCTGGAGCATATATAAACACACATGTATATGAAAAATAATATTCTAGTAGAGAATTTTAATACAAATATATTATATACATGTGTAAACAATAATGCAGTCTATGTTGAGAAACAGGCTAAAAATGCTTATTTTTTTTTAAACTCTTCAATTAAAGGCAAAACCTTTCTGCAAAGAAGATAGCATAGAAAGTATAAACAATTCACTGTAAAAAAAAAAAACTACATTGAAAATAAAGGAGCATTATTAGCCAATAGGCTGCATGTAGGTTAACACAATAGAACCAAAAAAACTGACACCGTGCATTTAAGGGCCTGAGTACCTCCAGTATCCCCCCCCATGCCTCAGAGGTGAAAGTGAGGAGTCAGTTGGTTCACAGTTAGGTCAGTACTTTTTTACAG
Organism: Pleurodeles waltl; assembly: GCF_031143425.1. Classification (NCBI taxonomy): domain Eukaryota; kingdom Metazoa; phylum Chordata; class Amphibia; order Caudata; family Salamandridae; genus Pleurodeles; species Pleurodeles waltl. The sequence goes on from NC_090443.1 coordinate 51,433,579, forward strand.
TGATAAGAAGAAACAGACTAGACAAGCGAGTACTGCTGTACCTCCACAATCACGTCAGAGGAGGAGGGTGGGTTGTTTATGACTTTGATGAGGATACCCCTGGAAGAGAACTTGGATTTACAGGTAAGTAACTTCTCCTTCTCTTCCACGGGATCCTCATCAATAGTCATAAACATTGAATAGATTAGCAAGCTCATCCCATACCCCTGCGGACGGAGCAGCAGAAGTACAAGCAGTCCATTTATCTTAGTTAAATACATTTCTTAATAAAGCCTGGCCTACTTGAGTGTCTGTCTTAGCATCTGAATCCAGACAGTAATGCCTTGTAAACGTATGCACCGATCTCCATGTTGCAGCCTTGCAAATTTCGGAGATGGGTACATTCTTGAGAAGGGCTGTTGTTGCCACCTTGTCTCTTGCAGAATGCGCTTTAGGTTTGGCAGCCAATTGTTTGTTAGCCAATTGATATGCAATCAGAATACATCAGACTATCTACCTAGAAATCGTCTGTTTTGAGGGCGCCCTGCCTGTTCTCATGTGGCCATAGGTTACGAATAAGTGATCAGATTGTCTGATGTCCTTAGTCTTAACAAGATAACATTTTAACACTCTCTTCAAGTCCAGGGAGTGCAATGTTCTCTCTGCTGGTGTAGAGGTTTGGGAAAAATGTTGAAAGAGAGATGGTCTGATTAATATGGAAATCAGAAACCACCTTAGGTAAGAACATAGGATGAGTCCGTAAAACTACCCTGTTATCATGGAAAACTTTATAGGGTTCTTTAGAACAAAGAGCCTGAATTTCACTGACCCTTCTAGCTGAAGTTAGGGCAACAAGAAAAGCGGTCTTCCACATAAGGTGTTGCAAAGAAGCTTTGTGAAGGGGCTCAAAGGGAGCGGCCATAAGTCTAGACAAGACCACATTCAATTCCCATGAAGGTGAAGGTGTACGAACTGGTGGAAAAACTTTCTTCAAGCCCTCTAGAAAATCCTTAACCACTGGCATAGTAAAGAATGACTTTTGAGAGGGTGATTTACGATAAGCTGTAATGGCAGACAAATGTACCTTAATGGATGAAAACTGCAGTCCTGATTTCAAAAGGTGGAGGAGATAGGGCAGGATAACCTCCTCTTGAGCCAGGATAGGATTGAAATAATTCTGTCTGCACCATATGTAGAATCTTTTCCATTTGAACGCATAGGAGCGAGGCCATTCCGGGGCTATTAGTATCATCCTGGTTTTGGACCTGTAGAGTTTGTTGATAACCGTGGGAATTAGGGGAATGGATGGAAAAGCATAGAGAAATGTCCCTGACCAATCTATCAACAGGGCATTCCCCTTCGTCCCTGTTCGTTAAAACCTGGATGCGAAGTCTGGGCATTTTTGTTGGTTTTGTTGGCAAACAGGTCTAATTGAGGATGCCCCCATAGATGGAAAATGTCTGCTACGACGTAATCATGAAGCACCCAGATGTGCAAGTCTGATAGATTTTGGCTTAGGGAATCCTTTTGTGTTTTGTTCCCCCGGCAGGTGAACCGATGTTATCGACAGCCTCCTCGCTAGTAACCAATGCCAGATGGTTTGTGACTCTCGAGACAGAGGGCGAGATCTGGTTCCCCCCTAGTCTGTTTACATAGTACATCGTGGTCATGTTGTCTGTTTGGACTAAAATGGATTTGCCCTTGATGGATGGGTAAAATGACTTGAGAGCCAGATGAACTGCCCTCAGTTCCAGCAGATTGATGTTGTATTGCTGCTCCTTTTTTGACCAGAGGCCTTGGGTTTGGAGAGGACCCATGTGAGCTCCCCAACTCTGTAGTGATGCATCCATTACAAGGGTCCCGGTAGGAGTGCTCTGATGAAAAGGAACCCCCACTAACAGATGATGTCGGCAAGTCCACCACTGTAGCGAGGTTTTTGCCACAGGTGAGAGGATTATTCTGTCTTCCCATCTGGCTGTGAGTTGACTCCACTGATCTTCCAGGTTCTCCTGAAGTGGCCTCATGCGCAATCTGGTACTCGGGACAATGAAAATGCAGGAGGACATGGAGCAAAGGTCGTAGAGAGTGAAGAATTGTGTGACACTTCTGTGCTATTGATAATAGTCTCCCCTCCGAAGGAAACACTCTTTCTAGATTGGTGTCCAGCATTGCCCCTAGGTAATGGAGCCTCTGGGTTGAAGTTAGTATGGACTTTTGAAAGTTGACCTTCAGACCTAGAGTATTGAAGGTGCCCAAAACGATCTTGAGGTGGTTCAAGGTTTGCTCTGCAGTGCTGCCTTTCAGTAACCAATCGCCGAGATACGAGTAAATTAAGATATTCTTCTTTCTCAAGTGTGCTGCTATTGTTGCTACACATTTGTGGAATGTTCGAGGAGTTGATTTTAGCCCGAAGGGCAGTACTCTGAATTGGTAATGTTGGGATGAAACTACGAAGCAAAGGAATTTGCGGTGTTTCACTATAACCGGAATGTGAAAATATGCATCCTGTAAATCTATGGAACACACCCAGTCCCCTTGATGGAGCTGAGGAAAAATCTGAGGAAGGGCCAGCATTCAGAACTTTTCTTTTCGAATGTACTTGTTCAGATGTCTCAGATCCAAAATGGGTCTGAAAACCCCATCTTAACCTTTCTTTTGTACTAAGAAATATCGAGCGTACACTCCTTTTGCTCTTTGCGAAGGTGGAACTTTTTTGATAGCTCGTTTTTGTAGCAGAATGATAACCTCTTTTTGTAGCACAGATTGGTGTAGACACTTTGCTTTTGTTGGTGGCACCGGACGAGGAGGAGACTTGAAACTAAGAGAATACCCATTCTCGACAATAATTAGCACCCATTTGTCCTTTGTTATGGCGTGCCACTCGTTTACATAATTCGCAATACTTCCCCCCCAATGGAGTGGTGGACAGAATCAGGGGAAGCGAGTCCTCATTGTTTTCCCGATGTTTTGGGAGTAGACTGATGTTGTCTACTTGAACCATGCTCCCTTGTTGTCTTGCGGGACTGATAGAAAGGTCGTCCTTGTCTTTGCTGTGGACTTTGAGGCCAATGAGGAGTTTGAACACTCTGCTGATATGGATGCCTATCATATGGCCTATATCTTCTTCGGTACTCCTTGCGTCTGTCTAGTCCTACAGCTTTCAGAGTGTCCAACTCTGACTTCATTTTGGCCATCTCATCATCTCTATGGGTCCCAAACTAAGAATTCCCAGTGAATGACAGGTTCAGGATGCGATGTTGAGCCTCCTGTTTTAAACCTGTAAGGCGCAGCCAAGATGACCTCCTTGCACATATGTCATGTGCACACCCATGACCCGCTAGGTCCGAGCCATCCGCAGCCACACTGATCACTTGGTTGGCTACTAGACTTCCTTCCTGAAAGATCTCTTGGAAGTCCTGTCTGTCTTCTCTCAGCAATTTTTCTACGGACCTGTTCAGAGTGTCCCACAAAGAACGGTCGTATCTTCCTAAAAGTGCAGAGGCACTAGAAACTTTCATAAAAGCTGCTGAGGTACCACACATTTTCCTGCCCAGCGAATCCAGATGCCTGCTCTCCTTATCTGGAGGGACCGTTGATGAGGAGGCCACCAAATGGATCTTTCGGGCGTCAGCTAGAATTACAGAGTCCGTGGGGGATCAGCTCTGAGAAATAAAGGATCCTGGTCTGGGGCCTTATATTTCTTTAGGATCCAAGCCGGCGCTGCACGCAGGCTTGCTGGTGTCAGAAAAGTGTCCATGGCTGGCTGCAGAAGACCAGGAACTAGTGGTAACAGGCTACCTGGAAGAAGCACGATGGTGCAGTGTTTCAGAAATTACCGACGATGATGTTGTGGGTTCCAGAATGTCTATATTGAGCTTCTGGGTCCCTCTAACCAACACTTCACTGAAAGTGGTTATATCGTCCACTGGAGAAACTCTTGCCGGAGGAGTATTTGTTAGAGTAGGCGAATAGTCTCTAATCGAAGACTCAGACGCCGTGGACCATGAAGGTGACCTGCGTCTCTGGTGATGGGATCTAGAGACCTTGGATCTTGACCTTCGCCTGGATTGAGACCTACTTCTGATGCGCGACCGTGAAGGACTGCGCCGTTGTCCTGGAGTGGGCTAGTCAGAGGTTGGCATTGTCATCCGCATGGCAGGAGTTGCTGGAGATGGCGTTCGTGGAAAAGAAACAGAGGGAGAATATAGCAGGGAATATGCGAATCTGGAGATTGATGAGCCAGAGTCTTGTTAAGGCTTTCCAATCACCTTCGGAGACAGATTTATGGGGGAAAGATGTCCGTGAGATGAGGCCCTTGAGGACGCCACAGATGATCTACTCGGTATAGTGACAACCGGGTAGTAAGGCGGTGAAGTCGTCTCAGTAGGTGACGTTTTCCCTGTTGCGGTCTTTTGAGGAGGGCTGGGACGTTGAGAAGTGATGCGATCGTCAAAGGAGAGGAGTGTCTCGACGTCGAACAAAAAATAAAGCATTTTTAGCCTGTTTCTCAACATAGACTGCATTATTGTTCACAGATGTATATAATATATTTGTATTAAAATTCTCTACCAGAATATTTTTCATATACATTTAATACGTATTCATGTGTGTTTATATATGCTCCGGGGTCCCCACACGTGGGCGGCAATATTAATTGTTTATGACTATTGATGAGGATCGCCTGGAAGAGAAGCTCTTTCTCTCACATCGCAGCAAATACCTGGAACAGCCTCCCCACGCACCTCTGGACCATCACCTCACTTCCGGAATTCCAAAGCCCTCAAGACCTGACTGTTTGAATAAGCCTCTGGGACCTACAAGCACCTGGACACCCTATTGGGTGATTAGCCACGCTTTATAAATCTGTAATGATTGACTGATGTCAGGAGGCACAGGTTAATCAGGTAACAATGACAGAAGCCTTGATGAAGTTAGCCCATGTGGCTAAGTCATATTTTGAGTTATTAAGGGCTGCGACCAGGCTATCCTAGGAGAGGTACCAGGTTTCTGAGACTGCTAAATTGGTTTCAGTGATGAAACCTCCATTGCTCAGTAGAATTACTGTAGGACGAGGAGTGGACTCTATGAATGGCCAGGATTTCACAGTTTAACCAAAAGATGAGATAAAAGTCATTCACTGCCTTGCATGCTAATGTCAGAGTATCACTGGGTAACACTGTAGAAATAAAGCGAAGGATAAGCAAGTTGTGTGAGAGAGGTGGTGGTGGGGGTGGGGGGGTACATTGACCTATATCAGGTAAATGAGATGTACAGAGATTGTTTCTGAAAACCTGCTTGCAGCAGCAAGTAGTAACTCATCTATAAAAAATATTCAGATGTCCTTGGGAACAACGCTTGATGGAACTTGGTGAGGTAATCTCACTATAAATACCGGTGTTTAAGATGAACTGCATATGTAGCCCTAACTCAAAGCAAGTTAAATTATATAATTTACTACTCGTGATTTGATTGAAATTATAACACTACACAGGGCATACAGTGAAACTGTGCAGTGGGAGGTGGCGAAAAATATGAGTAAAGTTTGTGCCAAGCACAGCATTTGACCTGAATATTTGCAGCTACCTGTTCAAAGGTCAAATGAAACTAAATAAAGTTTGTACACACACAAATGGTGTGAATAGTTGTTTATTATTCTCAGTTTAGCATCACCTACACGTCGTGTTCAGCTGTGTTTATCCATCTTTTCTAAAAGACTTTTGGAAATATATTTTATCTCTTTTGGTAAAAGTTACTATGGATAGTAAAAATGGAGTGCCTGGGAAAGTGTGCTCTCACTATTAATTTGCGGGCTCACCTACAGTGCCCTCAGCACATTAAATCCTTAAAAACTGTTAGATGCTGTATGTACATGGCTTATGGCTGAACTGCACATGAACAATGGGAAGTGGTCAGGCACATCCACCCCACAGCACAGTCTCTTCTCTTGCTGCTTGGAACATGTGCCTGAAAATCAACAGTTCACAACTTGAGGTTGGTTCTTGCCAAACAAGCAGTGGTACTTACTTGTTGTAATATTTTGGAGAACCTTAAGCTGAAACCGTCCAAATATAGCCCCCTTGTCCATTGCACAAACCAAAAAGCGTATATCACTCACAATTTGAATAAATTGTGCTTATGCAGTTACTACTTTGAGTGCACCATCCTAGACAGGGCTGGCTTATCAGTAAAGAGACTGCTTATCAGTGAAGAGACTGCTTTATTCTTAGTGAGAAAGGGTTCAGGACCTTAACCATACACTCCAACCTGCCCTTGGGGCTACCTAGGGCCTACCTTAGGGGTGCCTTACATGTAAGAAAAGGGAAGGTTTAGGCCTGGCAAGTGGGTACACTTGCCAAGTCAAAGTTACAGTCAAAACTGCAAACACAGACACTGCAGTGGCAGGTCTGAGGCATGATTACAGAGCTACTTATGTGGGTGGCACAACCAGTGCAGCAGGCCCACTAGTAGCATTTGATTTACAGGCCCTGGATACCTCTAGTGCACTTTACTAGGGACTTACCAGTAAATCATATATGCCAATCATGGATAAATCAATCAACAGTACAATTTCTATAGGGAGCAATTGCACTTTAGCACTGATTAGCAGTGGTAAAGTGTGCAAAGACAATAAACCAGCAAAAACAGACCTGAAAAAATAGGAGGAAGAAGGCAAGAAGTTTGGGGATAACCCGGCAAAAAGGGTCATTTCCAACACACTAAGTACTTGAAGCCTTGCAGATGTCTTGCAACTCCACAGTGCTAGACTATGAAGTTGTCCAAGAGCTTTTGCCATTCTTAAGCTACATCTGCTGAAAAACATTTCCGTGAGTCAGTGCCCCTTGTCTGGTCCTCCAATCAAGGAGATGTGGGTGTAATAAACATGGCTTCTCGTAAGGGAAGCTTACTTTAACTACTGCATGCTGTAAAGACAAATATCACTGTAAGGCAAGAAATGATGGACAACCTAATCCTGCTATAACTTTCTGTCTGCCCTGTGATTTGTCTGAGGAACTATCACTCCACTGGGTGTCCTCTGAATTCTTTGAATGTTCACCAGCTCTGTAGGTCAGAGGAAAGGAGGAGGCTCCAAGAGTATACCCTCATCAAAAGCTGATGCTTGCTTCTCTGCTGTGAATTTAGGCTATGGTGAGAATGGCAGCTGGTTTATCTTATTACAGATCAGGCTTACAACCCTTTTTACCTGTGCCCCTTGTTGGGGTGGTTAGGATTGTGAGATGGGGGAAAGCAGCCTTCTTGTACTGCTGCGTAAATCCACATTCCCTAACTGTTATCCTTGCTGGCTCCCAAAGCCCTCATTATAAGATGTATGTGCGAGCAAGTGTTGTATACTACAATTTTGTAATAGTCTCTTGGCAGGGTGGCAGAGTGAATGGTGTCCTAAAGTGAATATAGTTTTAGGTACTCTTTGTCCAGCTTGTGAAGTGCAACTTGCATGCTACCACCCCACTTGTTGCCCCAGAGACAATATATTGTTATATTCAGTGGGCAGAGGAATATATATCCTCACCTCGGCAGCCTAGAACATTTTCTCAGCACAGCACTCTGAAGCATGTCATGTTTGGATTGTAAAGAAATCTAGCCTTAAGTTGTACTGGTCTCTTGCAGTCGCCCCAAAGGAAGGGTGATTACTGATTTGTTTGCGCAGTAGTCTGCACTTCACCTAGACTCAAGGAGATCTGAGCATCAGCCTAGCAATGTGTCTGCAAGGAACAGAACTCTGCGTGCAATATTTTGCTCAAAGTCAGGACCAGGTATAGGATTTGCTGCTATGATTTACTTTGGGAAAAGAGGACTGTGAGGATGGAGAGTAGCTTGTCCTGGGTCAGAAAGGCAAAGAGCACAGCCCAGCCGACCGAGGCTTGCATGGATGCCAGCACAAGAGCACACTCTCCAGGAGCACTGGAATCGTGCAAGCCAGCTGGCCAGAACTGGCCCAAGACCATCAACATCCTAAAGGCAACCAAGGTCTTGCAGATAGATTTCTGGGATTAAAAATGTGGCAAGAGTACATAGTCCCCAACCCTTTCTAAGACAATGGTGGGGCAGGCCTAGACATGAGTTACAATTTCCTGTGACAGAGACTGCCACTTTGAAGCTTGTACAGTTGGTGGCCACAAGCCACCCTTTCAGTAGATCGTCACAGCTCCTCCCAGGCAAGGCTCTTTTGTCCCCTTTCCAAAGACAACTTCACATGTTCCAGCAGGCTGCCATGTGACAGTTGGCAATTATTTCTAAAAGGGCTACACAAGGCTCTAGGTGGAAAATGCGAGCTTTCTACATATGGCATTTTCAAAATCCAACATTACCATCAGTTTAGATTTTACATTACTAATTTGAGTGGCTGAACCATGGTTTTAGCTTTTCTCAAACTGAATTTATACATTATAAAGTATTATAATGTAATCCAGTGCTTTTCCATAGGACAGCGAGTCTTGCCACAGTGAAAAACAAGTTTAGTGATTTTTGTTGTTGTCAGGACATGTTAAATGTAACAACATGCCTAACTTTTTGAATACCGTGCAGCCTTCCTTATAGGCATGTAGTGCCTACCTTAAGGGTGAGTTACCAGTATTAAAAAGGAAGGTTTGGGCCTGACACAAAGTTAATTTCGCCAGGGAGAATTTGCGGTTTAAAACTGGACACAGGGGCAGGCCTGAAGACATGTTTTGGATCGTCTCTTTTCTGGTGGCACAGTGGGCGCTGTAATTTCACTAAAGACATTTAGTTTACATGCCCAGGGTACCTGAAGTCCAATATACTAGGCACTTACAGGTAAATTAACTAGTAAAATATACTAACCAGGGATTAGCCAAATCTACATTTTTAGGGGTCAAAAAATGTACACTGGACATCTGCACCTCAGTGCTCAGTCAATAAACTAACACTAAATCTAGCACAAAGTGTGCAGGGTCCTGCAAAAAGGGCATTACCACATGTCAAACTGGGGACAGTAATATCCCTTGACTGTTTCAAACATCCATAATTCTGAAATTAACACTCACTGGAGGGCATGCAATCTTCCTCTCTCCTGGTCCCAAAAGAGTTGTTTTGAGGTGAAGAGCTTCTTTAGCCATAGTGTGAATCTTCTGCAGTGCATCATTTACCTGCATCACGGCTTTGAGTGGACTGGGCGCCTCCAGGTCTCAGACCTGGCAGTGATTACAATACGCTGAAATGGATTGGGCTCTGTATTTCATGTTCTTAACTTTAGTGGAAGAAACACTGATCAATTCCTGAACAAAGAACGTAAACATGTTAAAGTAATCCATTCCAGCAATTTAGTTCCTGTTCATATTTCATGTTTAACTTAATCTTGCATTCTCTAAGTGTTATCTGTTCCCAGTATGTTGTGTTTCTGTATTTATTTTCGTTGAGGATATAACTCTTGTATAGTGCATACTCTGCACTGAGTTTTCTCCAAGTGTTAGCAACAGGCCACAACTAAGAGCTGTCTGGAGCCGCGGCTGAAAGCAGAGCGAGTTTCCTCGAATGAACTTTCATGACTATCGAAGTTATTTGAGGGAGAAATGCAAATATACAGCCATTCAGAAAGAAAAAAAAAAACAATGGCAGACCAGTCCAGCTTCATAAAGCACTGATGAGTACTCCCGTCCAAACACCATCATCTTGCAACACACATGCTGCAAATCAGTAGTTTGCCAGCAACATATTCAACCCAGATTTACAACTTTAAAGGATCGGCGGCAATCTTCACTGACTGCAGTGCCAACGTCCCTTCAGATGGATTTCGCAACTAAATGAAAATGTCACTTACCCAGTGTACATCTGTTCGTGGCATTAGTCGCTGCAGATTCACATGTTGTGCATAGCCCGCCACCTGGTGTTGGGTCGGAGTGTTACAAGTTGTTTTTCTTCGAAGAAGTCTTTCGAGTCACGAGACCGAGGGACTCCTCCTCTTTTGCTTCCATTGCGCATGGGCGTCGACTCCATCTTCGATTGTTTTCCCCGCAGAGGGTGAGGTAGGAGTTGTGTGTGTTAGTAATAGTGCCCATGCAATGGAGTGAATAAGTATGTACCAATTAAGGTTTAAGTAATATATTTACAAATCTACAAAGTTGAAGATAACTTCCAAACGGCTACAGGCTCCCGGGGAGGCGGGTGGGCACATGTGAATCTGCAGCAACTAATGCCACGAACAGATGTACACTGGGTAAGTGACATTTTCAGTTCGATGGCATGTGTAGCTGCAGATACACATGTTGTGCATAGACTAGTAAGCAGTTATCTCCCCAAAAGCGGTGGCTCAGCCTGTAGGAGTGGAAGTAGTCTGAAATAAAGTTCTTAGTACGGCTTGACCTACTGTGGCTTGTTGTGCGGATAGCACGTCTACACAGTAGTGCTTAGTAAATGTGTGAAGCGTAGACCATGTGGCTGCCTTACATATCTCGTGCATTGGAATATTCCCTAGGAAGGCCATGCTAGCGCCTTTCTTTCGGGTTGAGTGTGCCCTTGGTGTAATGGGCAGCTCCCTTTTTGCTTTAAGGTAGCAGATTTGGATGCACTAAACTATCCATCTGGCTATACCCTGTTTTGATATTGGGTTTCCTGTATGAGGTTTTTGGAATGCAATAAACAGTTGTTTTGTTTTTCTGATTTCTTTTGTTCTGTCAATGTAGTACATTAGTGCTCTTCTGATGTCTAATGTATGTAGTGCCCTTTCAGCTACCGAGTCTGGCTGTGGGAAGAACACTGGTAGTTCTACCGTTTGATTTAAGTGGAACGGTGAAATAACCTTTGGTAGAAATTTAGGATTGGTTCTTAGGACTACCTTATTTTTGTGTATTTGGATATAAGGTTCTTGTATTGTAAACTCCTGAATTTCACTTACTCTTCTTAGAGATGTGATGGCGATGAGAAATGCAACTTTCCAGGTTAGGAATTGTATTTCGCAAGAATGCATGGGTTCAAAAGGTGGACCCATGAGTCTTGTTAAGACGATGTTGAGGTTCCATGAAGGAACGGGTGGTGTCCTTGGTGGTATAATTCTTTTGAGGCCTTCCATAAACGCTTTAATGACAGGTATCCTAAATAGTGAAGTTGAATGGGTAATCTGCAGGTATGCAGATATTGCTGCGAGGTGTATTTTAATGGAAGAGAAGGCCAGGTTCGATTTTTGTAAGAGTAGTAAGTAACCCACTACATCCTTTGGAGATGCGTGTAATGGTTGAATTTGATTATTATGGCAGTAGCAAACAAACCTTTTCCATTTGCTTGCATAGCAGTGTCTAGTGGATGGTCTTCTAGCTTGCTTTATGACTTCCATACATTCTTGGGTGAGGTTTAAGTGTCCGAATTCTAGGATTTCAGGAGCCAGATTGCTAGATTCAGCGATGCTGGGTTTGGATGCCTGATCTGTTGTTTGTGTTGTGTTAACAGATCTGGCCTGTTGGGCAACTTGACGTGGGGTACTACTGATAGGTCTAGCAGTGTTGTGTACCAAGGTTGCCTTGCCCATGTTGGTGCTATCAGTATGAGTTTGAGTTTGTTTTGACTCAATTTGTTTACTAGATATGGAAGGAGAGGGAGAGGGGGAAAAGCGTACGCAAATATCCCTGACCAGTTCATCCATAGGGCATTGCCTTGAGACTGCCTTGCCTGTGTGGGTGTCTGGATGCGAAGTTTTGGCATTTTGCGTTCTCCTTTGTTGCAAATAAGTCTATTTGAGGTGTTCCCCAAATTTTGAAGTAAGTGTTTAGAATTTGGGGGTGAATTTCCCATTCGTGGACCTGTTGGTGATCTCGAAAGAGATTGTCTGCAAGTTGATTATGGATCACTGGAATAAACTGTGCTATTAGGCGAATGTGGTTGTGAATTGCCCATTGCCATATTTTGTGTGCCAGGAGGCACAGCTGTGTCGAGTGTGTCCCCCCCTGTTTGTTTAGATAATACATTGTTGTCATGTTGTCTGTTTTGACAAGAATGTACTTGTGGGTTATGATGGGTTGGAATGCTTTTAACGCTAGGAAAACTGCGAGCAGTTCGAGGTGATTTATATGCAGCTTTGTTTGATGTACGTCCCATTGTCCTTGGATGCTGTGTTGATTGAGGTGTGCTCCCCACCCTGTCATGGAAGCATCTGTTGTTATCACGTATTGTGGCACTGGGTCTTGGAAAGGCCGCCCTTTGTTTAAATTTATACTGTTCCACCATAGAAGCGAGAGGTATGTTTGGCGGTCTATCAACACCAGATCTAGAAGGTGACCCTGTGCTTGTGACCATTGTGATGCTAGGCACTGTTGTAAGGGCCGCATGTGCAGTCTTGCGTTCGGGACAATGGCTATGCATGAGGACATCATGCCTGGGAGTTGTAATACCATCTTTGCCTGTATCTTTTGTGTTGGATACATGGTTTGTATAACTTTTAGGACATTTTGAACCCTTTGTGGACTTGGAGTGGCTATTCCCCTTGTTGTGTCTATTGTTGCTCCTAGGTATTGCTGTACTTTGCACGGCAGAATGTGCGATTTTGCATAGTTGACGGAGAAACTGAGTTTGTAGAGGGTTTGTATGACCTGATCTGTGTGGTGTGAACACTTTGTCAGTGAGTTGGTCTTGATTAGCCAATCGTCTAGATACGGGAATACGTGTATTTGCTGCCTTCTGATGTGTGCAGCTACTACTGCTAGGCATTTTGTAAAGACTCTAGGTGCGGTTGTTATACCGAACGGCAATACTTTGAATTGGTAATGTATTCCTTTGAATACGAACCTTAGGTATTTCCTGTGCGAGGGATGTACCGGTATGTGGAAATACGCGTCTTTGAGATCTAAGGTTGTCATGTAGTCTTGTTGTTTTAGCAATGGTAACACTTCTTGTAGCGTGACCATGTGAAAGTGTTCTGATTTGATGTAGGTGTTTAGTGTTCTGAGATCTAGGATTGGTCTCAGTGTTTTGTCCTTTTTTGGTATTAGAAAGTACAGTGAGTAAACTCCTGTGTTTATTTGTGTACCTGGTACCAGTTCTATTGCGTTCTTTTGCAGTAATGCTTGAACTTCTATTTCCAGAAGGTCTGAATGCTGTTTTGATATATTCTGTGTTTTTTTGGTGGTATATTTGGAGGGATTTGGAGAAATTCTATGCAATAACCATGTTGGATAATTGCTAAGACCCAAGTGTCTGTTGTTATTTCCTCCCAAGATTGGTAATACTGACTTATTCTTCCCCCCACTGGTGTTGTGTGGAGGGGATGAATGACCTGTGAGTCACTGTTTGGTTGCAGGTGTTTTTGGGCTTTGAAAATTTCCCCTGTTTCTAGGGAATTGTCCTCCTCTGTACTGGCCCCGAAAGCCTCCCCTTTGGTACTGTCCCTGGTAGGTAGACGGTGTTGAATGTGAGGTACTGGCTTGTGTGGCCTGACCCCAAAACCCCCCTCTGAAGGTTGTTTTGCGGAAGGTGCCGAAAGTGCCTCTGCCCTGCGGGGAATAGAGTGCGCCCATGGCCTTGGCAGTGCCAGTGTCCTTTTTTAGCTTCTCAATTGCCGTGTCCACTTCAGGTCCGAACAATTGTTGCTCATTGAATGGCATATTGAGCACCGCTTGCTGTATCTCCGGTTTAAAGCCAGATGTTCGTAACCACGCGTGCCTTCTTATGGTTACTGCTGTGTTAATTGTTCTTGCAGCTGTGTCAGCTGCATCCATAGAGGAGCGTATTTGGTTATTGGAGATGTTTTGTCCCTCCTCAACCACCTGTTTCGCCCTTTTTTGTAAATCTTTGGGTAGATGCTCGATGAGGTGCTGCATCTCGTCCCAATGGGCTCTGTCATATCGCGCTAGGAGCGCTTGAGAGTTAGCGATGCGCCACTGGTTTGCAGCTTGTACTGCGACCCTTTTTCCGGCTGCGTCGAACTTGCGGCTTTCTTTATCCGGAGGTGGTGCATCGCCTGATGTGTGAGAGTTGGCTCTCTTGCGAGCTGCCCCTACTACAACTGAATCTGGTGGCAGTTGTGAGGTGATGAAAGCAGGGTCTGTGGGCGGTGCTTTATATTTCTTTTCCACCCTTGGTGTTTAAGCTCTACTCTTGACAGGCTCTTTGAAGATTTGCTTTGCGTGCCTTAGCATTCCTGGGAGCATAGGCAGGCTCTGGTAGGTGCTATGGGTGGAGGAGAGGGTGTTGAAAAGGAAGTCATCCTCGACAGGTTCCGAGTGGAGCGACACGTTATGGAACTCTGCTGCCCTAGCTACCACCTGTGAATACGCTGTGCTGTCCTCTGGTGGTGAGGGCTTGGTAGGATATGCCTCCGGACTGTTGTCTGACACTGGGGCGTCGTATAGGTCCCAAGCGTCCTGGTCACCTTGGCTCATGGTGGTGTGAGCTGGTGAGTGTGACGGAGTCTGTGCCGGTGATATGTAAGTTACAGGTGGAGGAGAGGGTGGCGGAGTTACCTTCTTCACCACTTTTGTTTGTAGTGTTTGTTCCTGTGTTTGGAACTCAAGTCTCCTTTTTCTCCGAATAGGGGGAAGGGTGCTGATCTTCCATGTTCCACTCTGTATGAAGATCCGCTTTTGAGTGTGGTCTACTTCAGTGGACTGTAACTCTTCCTCGAATCTATGTTTGCGCAATTGAGAGGACAGTGATTGCTCCTCTGAATATGAGCTGGTAGTTGGCTCGGTTGCCGGTCGTTTCGGCACCGAAACTATGTCCTTACTCGTTTTCGGCTCCGAGGCGACTTTTCTCTTTTTTGGAGTCGAAACCTCTCGGCGTCGATCCTCCTCGGTGCCGCTGTCTCTGCGTCGAGCAGCTTCGGTTCCGCCGTCTCGGCGTCGATCTTTGTCGGCAGCACTTTCTCGGTCCTGAGATTGCTGCGTGCCTGTGTCTCGACCCGAGTCGGACGATCTCGGCACTAGTTCGGCCTTTTTCGGTGCCGATGGGCGGTCACCGACTTTATGGGTTGAGCCATGGCCTGTTGGCAGTGGCGTCCCCTGGGCCTTGTCTGTTTTCTTGTGTGCTGGCTTCGACGTCTTACTCACTGTTTCGTGGACGTCGAATTCCTCCGAGTCCGATTCATGGATAGAGAAGGCTTCCTCTTCTTCTCCTTGTTCCTCGAACTCTCGGTGTCCTGTCGGCGTGGACGCCATCTGTAATCTTCTGGCTCGCCGGTCACGGAGGGTTTTTCGGGATCGAAACGCTCGACAGGCCTCACAAGTTTCTTCCTTCTGCTCGGGCGACAGGCACAGGTTACAGACTAAATGTTGGTCTGTATATGGGTATTTGTTGTGGCATTTAGGGAAGAATCGGAACGGGGTCCGTTCCATCAGCCTCGATGTTACACGCGGTCGGGCCGACCAGGCCCCGACGGGGGATCGAAAAGACCCCGAAGGGCTACCGGAGCTCTTCACGATTCGATGTCGATTCTATCTAACCCGATCCCGAACGCAACAATACCGACGTAATTTTCAGAATTTTAAACTATCTTTCCGTTCGAAAACCCGGAGCGAAAAGGAACACGTCCGAACCCGATGGCGGAAAGAAAACAATCGAAGATGGAGTCGACGCCCATGCGCAATGGAAGCAAAAGAGGAGGAGTCCCTCGGTCTCGTGACTCGAAAGAGTTCTTCGAAGAAAAACAACTTGTAACACTCCGACCCAACACCAGATGGCGGGCTATGCACAACATGTGTATCTGCAGCTACACATGCCATCGAACACATATATATTACCATAAGTGCCATGCTTTTGGAGCTTAGATAGTCCTGGGCTATACTAGGTCTGGTAGTAAAATAAGAGGGTACCAATGTGAGGTTTCGACTGGAGGAGGGGCTTTACCTTAAGCCACAACCACAGGACGATTGTTACAAAGTTTTGCGCTTTAGTTCAGGTTAACCATCAAATAATAGTATATGCACAAAAAATAAGTAATTTAAATCTTTCAAAATGTCTACACTTTCATGTTAAACCAATTCATCCTCCTCTCTGTATTTAAACCTACTTGTTTCTGATCTTCTACGGACTCTTGTGCATCTCTTTAGTTTGTCAAACACTTAAGAGCCCTTTACCAAATGCAAAAGGCATTTGCATCAACAATAAATTTCCTGTGTTGGAGTGTACAATAAACCCGTTTAGTGACCATAGGTGTTCAATATTTGCGCGTACACAGGGCTCAACAAGGATGAGTTACCTACTGGGACAGTTAGCTGGGGCAGGTCCCGGAGTGGGTGTTCAAGCTTGGTCCTAGTACAGAAATATTGTGAGCACAGACTTGTGAAGAAAGTGTTCATTATTAACCTGTGCACAATGTATGAAGGTGGATCATTACCTGTCGAGGTGGTTGGCTGGGACGGGCCCCAGTGTGAGTGGCAGCCCCCGGTCCTTCTCCAGAAGTAAGCGTTTTCTTTGCCGTGGAGGTGAGGCTAGGAGTGGAGGAACAGTCGGGGGTGGACGGAGCAGAGGTTTCGCTGGGACTGGTAGCAGAGGTCACAGAGCTGCAGCGAGATCTGCTGGAGTAGCTGTTCTTTGGATGGGACACTGGAAAAGAAACAGCAGTTGAATCAAAGCAGAGAAAAAAGTGTGAACTCAGAAATCAATACTTTCACGCCCCTTTAGAATACTGCACTATACTGAAAACTGCAGGTGTGTAGTGTCTTGCTAATACCTGAATGGCTTTGCAGTGTTTCATTTTGTGCTGGTTGGAAGAGTCCATGGTTGCTGGATAACATATGTTGGAAGCGCACACTGTTCCAGGCAATCCTACCACCCCATTTATCTGTAAGTTTCATATCTATCACTAGATCTCAGGACTAGGATCATCAAGGGCCTCAGGGGCACTGGGGCTTATGGCCGAAATGTACTGAAAGAGTTTAATGTATAAGCAAGTGCAAGCACAGCAGTGGGACTGTGCTGACAGGAATGTGTGGGAGCGTCGGTGTCAGAAAGGATGTACAGTGACAGAGTTATCAAGAAGATGAAGTGCTGGAACAGTAGGTCCTTTAGAAAAGATCACCACTTGAAACCTGTTATCTCCTTGCTGAACGGACCCCACAACTAAAACTCTGCCATGGTGTAAGCTACTGGCCTCTGGAAGGGGAACAGAACGCAATCATTAAAGAATCATATCTGTGCCCCCAGCTAAGAAATAAGCAGGGTCCCCCTGAAAGACTGTGATATGTGCACACTATTTAAATATGAAAAGCACACTTCCCCGGGGTCAAGGAGTCATTGGGAAGCATTCTGCAATGATGCAATACATCAAGCGAAAATATTTTGGCATCTATATACAATCCCTTAGCACTTATCCTTTTCATTTCCATCAGAAATAAAATCAGCAAAATGTTGGGTATCTAAATGGCACTTTTTTCGTGGTAACACTGTTCAGTAATCAATAAAGACACACTCTTAATACAGTGCAACTTTTGTCACCTGAAGTGAGCTTATTTTACCCCGTCGGGTCTTGAGATATTGGCAGGGGCGGCTCCTACGATATGGTAGAGGAGCGTCGCTCCCTGCCAGCAGCAACAGGGGCTGCAAACCTTCAGAAACAAATCCTCAATAAACACTGTTTATTGTCGTTTTTATTTCTAAAGGGGCAGGGACATGGGGGTGACGAGCATGGAGCAGAGTGCACAGAGCACTCGCCTCTGTGCGCATGTATGCTTGACCGGCCGTCTAGGGCCGGCCAAACACACATGCGCACAAGGGCTCTCTCCAACCCGGCACTGTGTAGCCGAATTTGAGAGAGCCGGCACAGGCTCCCAAGTCTGTGGCTGGAGCGCCCTGGCTGGGCACTCCAGCCAATTATAACGCTGCTCTGAGCACTGAGCAACACCATGATTGGCGCAGGGCAGGCTTGGGGCCTGTGCCTGGACTGTGACGGCAGCAGCGCAGCGACGAGATAAGTATATTATTAATATATATATATATATATATATATATAAATATCAAAAGCGAAGTTGTCCTCATGTGAAAGCGCACTCCCAACAGGTTATATAAACGGGAAGAAAAAACAAAGCCAGCAACTCACAGTGAATTCATTAAGCAGTTTCATTATTCCGGGCCTTAGGTTATAAAATCATCTCTGGACACGTGTTTCTAGGTCAATCCTTTCTTCAGCAGAGAAAAATATAAAAGTGTTTCACCCTCGTAGGTGCAGCCAGTGCTGGAAGTGTTCCAGGCATTTCTTTCTTACTGAAAAGACCGGCATGGCTTCAGCTTGTCTAATTACAGGCACCTGATTAGTCTCTTTAAATACCAGTCCGCCCCAGTGGGCCTCTCAAGTGAGTACAGTGCATTCTGGTTATGGCGGTCCTGGTGATTAGACAAGCTGAAGCCATGCCGGTCTTTTCAGTAAGAAAGAAATGCCTGGAACACTTCCAGCACTGGCTGCACCTATGAGGGTGAAATACTTTTATATTTTTTTCTCTGCTGAAGAAAGGATTGACCTAGAAACACGTGTCCAGAGATGATTTTATAACTTAAGGCCTGGAATAATGAAACTGCTTAAAGAATTCACTGTGAGTTGCTGGCTTTGCTTTTTCTTCCCGTTTATATAACCTGTTGGGAGTGCGCTTTCACATGAGGACAACTTCGTTTTATATATATATATATATATATATATATATATATATATATATATATATATATATATGGAAAATGTCACTTACCCAGTGTACATCTGTTCGTGGCATGTTCCGCTGCAGATTCATATGCTATGCACAGTTCCTGCCATCTAGTGTTGGGCTCGGAGTGTTACAAGTTGTTTTTCTTCGAAGAAGTCTTTTTGAGTCACGGGACCGAGTGACTTCTTTTTCGGCTCCATTGCGCATGGGCATCGACTCCATCTTAGATTGTTTTCCCGCAGAGGGTAAGGTAGGAGTGATAGAGTGAGAACAGAAAGATGTCCATGCAATGGGATAGAGATGTATGTACAAAGCTTAAGTAAAGGAATGTTTATATACATATGTACAATTTTAATTATAACTTAAACGGCTACAGGCCCCCGGGGAGGACGCATGTGAATCAGCAGCGGAACATGCCACGAACAGATGTACACTGGGTAAGTGACATTTTCCGTTCGGTGGCATGTGTAGCTGCAGATACACATGCTATGCATAGACTACAAAGCAGTAATCCTCCCCAAAGTGGTGGTCAGCCTGTAGGAGTTGAAGTTGTTTGAAATAGTGGTCTTAGTACAGCCTGTCCTACTGTGGCTTGTTGTGTTGCTAACACATCTACACAGTAATGCTTGGTAAAGGTATGAAGTATGGACCAAGTGGCTGCCTTACAAATCTCTGTCATTGGTATGTTTCCCAGAAAGGCATTGTTGCTCCTTTCTTTCTAGTGGAGTGTGCCTTTGGTGTAATGAGTAGTTGTCTTTTAGCTTTAAGCTAACAAGTTTGTATACACTTCACTATCCATCTGGCTATGCCTTGTTTGGATATAGTGTTACCAGTATGGGTTTTTTGAAATGCAACGAATAACTGGTTTTACGGAATGCTTTTGTTCTGTCGATGTAATACATTAGAGCTGTTTTAATATCTAATGTATGCAAGTGCTCTTTCTGCCACTGAGTCTGGCTGTGGGAAGAAGACTGGGAGTTCCACTGTTTGGTTTAAATGAAACAGTGAGATGACTTTTGGTAGAAATTTTGGATTTGTGTGTAGTACAACTTTATGTTTGTGTACTTGTATAAATGGTTCTTGAATCGTGAAAGCTTGTATTTCACTAACTCTTCGTAATGAAGTGACTGCCACTAAAAATGCTACTTCCCAAGTTAAGAATTGGATCTGACAAGAGTGCATGAGTTCAAATGGTGGGCCCATAAGTCGTGTAAGTACAATATTAAAATTCCACAGGGGTACTGGTGGAGTTCTTGGGGGTATGATTCGTCTTAGACCTTCCATGAATGCTTTAATGACTGGTATCCTAAATAGGGATTTTGTCTGTCTATTTTGCAAATAGGCAGAAATTGCAGTGAGATGTATTTTGATGGATGAAAAAGCTAGAATTGCTTTTTGTAGGTGGTGTAAATATCCTACTGTGTCTTGTATGGAGGCATCTAACGGAGTTATGTGTTTTGCTTGGCAATGGAAAACAAATCTTTTCCATTTGTTTGCATAACATTGCCTAGTGGTAGGTTTTCTTGCTTGTTTAATGACTTTCATACACTCATTTGGCAGGTTTAGATAGCCAAATTCTAAGATTTCAGGAGCCAGATTGCTAAATTGAGCATCGCTGGATTGGGGTCTCTGATCTGCTCCTTGTGTTGTGTTAACAGATCTGGCCTGTTTGGGAGCTTGACGTGAGGTACTATTCAGAGGTCCAACAGTGTGGTGTACCATGGTTGGCGTGCCCACATTGGTGCTATAAGTATTAGTTTGAGTTTGTTTTGACACAGTTTGTTGACTAGAAATGGAATGAGTGGGAGGGGGGAAAAGCTTAAGCAAATATCCCTGACCAGTTGATCCATAGAGCATTGCCCTAGGACTGAGGGTACCTGGACGCAAAGTTTTGGCATCTTGCGTTTTGGTTTGTGGCAAACAGATTTATGTCTGGTGTCCCCCACTGACGAAAGTGTTTGTGTAGTACCTGGAGATGTATTTCCCACTCGTGAGTTTGCTGGTGATCTCGACTGAGGTTGTCTGCTAATTGATTGCGAATTCCTGGAATGTATTGAGCTATTAGGTGAATGTTGTTGTGAATTGCCCAATGCCACATCTTTAGTGCTAGGAGGCAAAGTTGCAATGAGTGTGTTCCCCTCTGTTTGTTTAAGTAGTACATTGTTGTCATATTGTCTGTTCTGACAAGAATGTGTTTGTGAGCCAGAAGAGGTTGAAAGGCTCTTAGTGCTAGAAAGACTGCTAGCAGCTCTAAGTGATTTATGTGTAGCTGCTTTTGCTTGCTGTCCCACTGTCCCTGTATACTGTGATTGTTGAGGTGTGCTTCCCACCCAATCATTGACGCATCTGTTGTGAGAATGGCGTGAGGCACAGGGTCTTGAAAAGGCCACCCTTTGTTTAAATTTGTGGGATTCCACCACTGAAGCGAATAGTGTGTTTGGCGGTCTATCAACACTAAATCTTGGAGATGACCCAGTGCCTGCGCCCACTGTTTTGCAAGGCACTGTTGTAAGGGCCGCATGTGTAACCGTGCGTTTGGGAAAATTGAGATGCATGATGCCATCATGCCTAGGAGCTTCGTCACAAATCGGACTGTGTAGTGATGATTTGGTTGTATTTTTGGCAACATGGTGTGCAATGATTGTACCCTTTGTGGGCTTGGACTTGCAAGCGCCCTTTGAGTGTTGAGTGTAGCTCCCAAGTACTGTTGAACTTGGGAAAGTTGCAGGTGTGATTTTTGATAATTTATCGAAAACCCTAGTGTGTGTAGGGTATCTATTACATAACGTGTGATGTTGTCACTTTTTTTGAGTGTCGGCCTTTATTAGCCAATCGTCGAGATATGGGAATACATGCATCTGTTGTCTCCTTATGCATGCTGCGACTACGGCAAGGCATTTTGGAAATACTCGGGCGCTGTTGTTATCCTGAAGGGTAATACCTTGAATTGGTAATGTTTTCCCTGTATAACAAACTTGAGGTATTTTTTGTGAGCTGGATGGATGGGTATGTGAAAATACGCATCTTTTAAATCCAGTGTTGACGTGTATTCTCCCTGTTGTAGTAATGGTACTACATCTTGTAGTGTCTCCATGTGGAAGTATTCTGAATGAATGTTGAGGTTGAGAGTCCTGAGATCTAATATTGGCCTTAGCGTTTTGTCCTTTTTGGGAATGAGGAAGTACAGGGAATAGACCCCTGTTCCTCTTTGATGATAAGGCACTAGTTCTATGGCTTGTTTGGTTAATAGTGCCTGCACCTCTGTAACATTTCCAGATGTTGAGATGATACTTTGTGCACTTTTGGGGGAATATCTGGGGGAAAATGTGTGAATTCTATGCAGTAACCATGTTGGATAATTGATAGTACCCCATGTGTCTGTTGTGATGTTTGACCAATGATTGTGGAACATTTTCAGTCTTTTTCCCACAGGGGATGTGTGTTGGGGGAAGGTGATGGCAAAGTCACTGCTTGTTGTTAGTGGCTTGCTTTGCAGATTGGAATTTTCCCCTGGATTTGGGAAATCGCCCTTTGAAGGACCCTCGAAATCCCCCTCTTTGATATTGTGTTTGGTATGAGGGCTTTGTTTGTGAGGTGGATGGCTCGCAGAGCTGTGGCCTGAAACCCCCCTATACTGAGGCTTCCAAAATGTCCCTCTGTATTGGGATGAATAAAGCGCTCCCATCGCTTTGGCTGTGTTGGCATCCTTTTTCATTTTTTCTATGGCTGTGTCCACCTGTGTGCCGAGTAACTGCTGTTGGTTGAAGGGCATGTTGAGGACAGCCTGTTGGATAGCTGGTTTAAAACCTGATGATCTGAGCCATGCATGGCGCCTAATGGTAACTGCCGTATTTATGGTTCTTGTGGCAGTATCAGCTGAGTCTAACGCTGACCTTATCTAGTTATTTGATATTGCCTGTCCCTCCTCTACTACTGCTGGGCTCTCTTTTGGTGTTCTTTGGGGAGATGTTGAATAATGTCCTTCATCTCATCCCAATGAGCCCTGTCGTATCTTGCGAGGAGGGCCTGTGAGTTCGCTATGCACCACTGATTGGCTGCTTGTGACGCTACCCTCTTTCCTGCACCATCAAACTATTTACTTTCCTTATCTGGAGGGGGTGCATCTCCAGAGGACTGCGAGTTAGCTCTTTTCCTCGCCGCGCTGACCACTACTGAATATGTGGGCAGCTGTTGCGTGATAAATACTGGGCCAGAAGGTGGTGGTTTGTACTTCTTTTCTACCCTTGGGGTTATCGCTCTTCCTTTAACCGGCTCCTGGAATATCTGTTGGGCATGTTTGAGCATACACGGGAGCATGGGTAGACTTTGGTATGTTGCGTGTGTTGAGGACAATGTATTAAAAAGAAAGTCGTCCACAAGTGGTTCAGTGTGCATGCTTACATTGTGGAAAGCTGCAGCCCTAGCCAAAACCTGTGTGTAGGAGGTGCTATCTTCAGGTGGAGAGGGCTTAGATGGATAGCACTCTGGGCTGTTGTCTGACACTGGGTCATCATAAAGATCCCATGGATCTGTGTCTTGATGTGACTGCATAGTGTGTGTGGGAGACTGTGAAGTAGGTGTAGTAGGTGGAGAGACAGTTCATTGAGGCGAATGAGCAGGAGACTGGGCTGGAGAAAAGTGGCGTGGCAGAGATTGCTCTTTTGGCACTTTAGCCTTTGGCTGCTCAGTGTCCATACGTCCATGAAATGCCAGCTTTCTTTTAAATTTGAGGGAAAGTGCTGTGAGGATCTTGCCAGTATCCTTGTGGATCTGTATCCTGGCTTGTCTGTCATTAAATTCCTCCATTTATTGAAGCTCTTCCTCAAATCTATGGCTTTCTTTAAGCTGTTTTGAAAGTCCATGTTCCTCAGTATATGATTGTCTTTTTGGCTCCGAAGCCTTTTTTTCTGTACCGAAATGCCCGGGGTGGTAGTAGGCCTTGGTTCTGAAAGAGACTTTCGGGGTCTCGACTCAACAGGTCGGTGTCTAATTTTTTCGGAGACTGGGTCTCGACTCGAGTCCAAAGACTTCAATGCAGGTGTGGCCTTTTTCGGTGCCGAAGGTGTTACTTGGTCACCACTTGATTTTTTCCGGGTGGAGCCATGGCCTTCCGGCAGTGGCGCCCCGAGGCCTTTTGTTTGGTCTTGGTCTGGGTCGGAGCAAGCGTACTCACATGCTGACCCGCTGTTGGTGGTCAGTCGGATTCATCCCAATCGGATCCTTGAACGGAGATGGCGGTGTGGATCATTTCCTCTTCTTCTGCGTCGAGGTGTTCGGTGCTCTTGGACGCCATTTGTATGCCTTCTCGCCCTTCGGTCTCTCAAGGTCTTCTTGGAACGGAAGGATCTGCAGGCCTCACAAGTATCCTCTCGGTGATCTGGTGGCAAACACAGATTACAGACCCGATGTTGATCTGTGTAGGGATACTTGGCGTGGCACCGAGGGCTGAATCGGTACGGGGTCCGGTCCATGAGGCTTCTACGCTTCTTGCGGTCGGGCTGACCAGGCCCAGGTTGGGCGCGGGTGCCCCGAAGGGCAACCGAAGGTGTGTGACGAGGTGTCGATGAAAGATATGGCGCGATCGAGAACAATACCGACGAATTTCAGTGAATTATAAGTTTTCTGAATCAAACAGCCGGAGTGAAGAGGAACACGTCCGAACCCGATGGTGGAAAGAAAACAATCTAAGATGGAGTACATGCCCATGCGCAATTGAGCCGAAAAGGAGGAGTCACTCGGTCCCGTGACTCGAAAAGACTTCTTCGAAGAAAAACAACTTGTAACACTCTGAGCCCAACACTAGATGGCAGAAACTGTGCATAGCATGTGTATCTGCAGCTACACATGCCACCGAACACACACACATATATATATATATATATATATTTGTATTTTTGTTTTGCCTCCCCCGCAACTATGCCTAGTCGCCAGCCGCGACTGGATATTACCAAGAGGACAAACAAGGAAAGAACGGTCTGAACTCTCTTCTGGGAGACAAATTAAATTTATTATTTGATGAACAAGTCTTCAAATGCCAGTTCATCAATTTCACTGTCCAATATTACATAACTGTAAGGAGGAATGTTTGATGGAGGGAGAGAGGGGTGGGTATTTGCCTCTGTTGTCAAATGAATCAAAACGTCATTGCAAACAGACGGCTGCTGTCTGAAGTGGCATGTCCGCTGTCTGGAAAAGGGCAAGGAGTAAACTGGTATTAGTTGTCACAGGCGACGGTATGAGCGTGTGCCACAAGCGCCTTTCGAACATTTGCTGCACACATTCTTTCGCTCAGGACCCCAGATTTCTTACCTTGACCAAAAAGGTTAATGCTGTTCTTTAGAGGCTCCAGGTCACAGGTGAACCGTGCTGACCGACCGAGGTCTTCGTCATACTTTCGCTCACTGACAAAGTGCTGTATAGAAGAGAAAGAAGCAATGTTAAAATGATAAGGATGGCAGAGGTACAAATTACTTCACTGGCACAGCAGGGGGTAGGCAGATACAAGGATGGCACACTGCAGGTATAAGAGGGATGAGTGACAACACATACAATGTTAGAGGGATCCCTAGCACAGAAGACATTACAACTTTGGCTTTGAAGGTTTTAGAGGGCTGGAACAATGTTCACCTTGAAGACAGCTAGAGCAATGGCACAAGACTGAAGCATGGTACCGAGAAGGGAGCATGAGATCAGGAGATACCTAGCAATAAGGGAATGGGGAGTGCAGGATTGGGAAGAGTGAGGAGAGATTGGGAAGGGAGGGGGAAAAGAGGGCAACGATCATGGGATAGGAGGAATGAGACTGGGAGAGTCAGGAAGAGTGGTTTAAGATTAAAATGACTATTGTACACAAAAAGTTTGAAAACGAAGCTATTTTTGTTGCCCTTAAGTCAGCATGCAACCACTCTTGAAACCTTCCATAGGACTGTCATCTGAGATTTAAAACGACTGGGGTCCTACAGGATGGTTACCTTTATATCAGCACGTAGTTCTGCAAGCTGCTCCTCAGTCATTCTAACTGCCACATCTGTCAGCTTTTTAAGGTCCTCTGCCTTCTTCTGGCGTTTCTTTAAAATTTCCACTGCAGTAGAAAGCAAAAGTCAGAACCAACACAAAGTCAATGACAACACCACAACCAGCACTGCAGAGAGATCACATCAGCAACCACAGCTAGGCAAAGGCAGAAGCAGGCAGAATAAATCTGGAGTGAGACTGCTGTCAATGGCAATGCCATCAGACAGAGCCTAGTCTGCAAACAGAGACAACAACAAGGGCCAGCAAAGAGATACCATTTTTGATAAGTATAAGCAAATGAAAAGAGAAACAGTGGTAGCAATAAAGGTGACCTAAACTGTCTGTTTACTTCAGCTGACGATGGGGTCAACCGCACAAGCCACCAGGCTGCTTGTTGCCACACACTCGTGAGTACCTCACACTAAAGCCTGCACTGGCAGGAGACGGAAAGACAGAGCTTGCTTTTCTGGTATAGAAAACACATATGACTGATGTTACTCAAAATGGGAAAAACAATCTGGAATCAGGAAAATACCTACTAGCTTCTGCTTTTACTTTGTCCATCTCTGCCAGCAACGCAACTTCTCGGTCCATGAGGCTGAAATCAACCAGACAGAAGGATTCCAATGACATACAATTGCTTACAATAGTTTTTTAGCAGTCAAATATCACATACGCACCAAGGTTTAAAGCAGGATACTGTGACAAGCATAGACTAGTACAAAACTCAACACAAGACACAGGTTACATGTCAAATCATCAAATTACACCCTCAACAACAGATGTAGAATATCCAAACAGTACCAGTACAAAAAGACAGTCTGAAAGACATGCCATTACATATTAGAAATGATGAGCACAACCAGATAAAATGAGGGAAGCTAGAGAAGACATGGCAGGAAAGAGTAACACTTGAGTAAATGGCAGTAAGGGCCCGGGAGGTACTAACAGATACAACATGTTTATGAATTATACTATATATTATTTCAAGAGAATGCCCCAGATGTTATCAAATATCAACACATTCTTATCTATCTAAAGGACCACAGAAATCTGACCTTAAAACCATGCCTCAATAAAAGGCTTCTTGGCTGACTTACAGTATTGCAAAGTTTCATGATTTGCATACCTCAAGCACTTCAAACTGGTACAACATTTTCGGCACCAAAGCTAGCTTCAGTAACATTTTCAATGCTGATTGATACTGGTCGTAAAACCATCTTTCAGTGGAAAAGTTACAGTTGTTCACTTGAGTTATGGGGGCTGGGTGAGGAGGAGTTGATAATATGGCACTAAAGGTAACATATCACTCTTAAGGGTTGCAGCATCACTTGGGCATGTGGTCTCTTTTCCACCCCTTTTTAGGTCCAGCATAGCAGCGTGCAAGAGCTGCTTTTCTGACGTGTTGTTATGTTTCTGGGCTTTTAACCACACCCACCTCCCGCCTATCACTACCACTCATTTGTGGGCTTGCCCTTCATAAAATCCTTTGATGACATTGGTAAATGGTTTACATTTTACCTCCTTGGGGAGAATTTGTGACTTGGCCATCGCCCCTGTTACATGGCTAACTGTACTTTTGCCGATAAGTTTGACTGCGACAGAAATTATTTTTCCTTTTGTGTGTCTCTTCACATTGATGCTCATGGCGGCTGTGAATCGGCTTGCTTATGTGAAAGTGTTTTACTTTTAATTTTCAATTTAAGTGGCAAGAAAAGTCAGATTAGGAGTTTACAACCCTAATAGATCTAACTCGAGCAAAAGTGAGAACCACTTCATTGCAAAAATGCTTGCTAGTATTTATTAGTGCCTTGAGGGCTCTATAATAGAGAGTTAGTATCTGTTTGTGGAATGATCCAAGTAGCCTGGGAAATATTTTTGTGAAAATCCAGCATGAGGATCCAGGAAGTCCCTTTTTGGGAATTTTGGGAAAGTGTACTGTATTAGAAGGCGTCATTACTTTCTAAAAATGGCATCAACAAAAGGTTTTCTGTGCTGAGATTGGCATCTTCCCAGCTTTCAGGTACAGGCAGAGTTGTAAAAAAAATAAATAAAAAAAAAAAAAAAAAAAAAGTGCTTGTCAATATTTCCAATTTTTGTGGTTTTTGCCTAGTTGCGGTTTGGGGGGAAAAGATGTGCGGACCCTATAGTTGAACCTATAAAGCAAGTACATTTCTCAAAAGGAGAAAAAAAATCTGAAATTCAGCAAGGGATCATTGGGGTAAATTGCACCTGGTTACCCTGAAGAAACTAACCACTGAAATAAAAAACTAATGAAAGTACTGAGGAAAAAAACAGAAGTAGGTAACAATATTTTCATGTGTATTTCTTTACCCCCAATGACCGATCTACAAAAGTAAGAAACCGTTAGATATATCCGATTTCTTCATGCACAGAGATATATACATATAGTGTTCGAAGGTTGTCCAAATACATGCAGTACTCAGAGTCATCATCCGAGCAGCAGCTTCTAATGATTTTTTAATATGTACCAACCATACATTAATTCACAAGGTAAAAATCGTATAAATAAAAATGAGTACGAAGGAAAGCTATGGATTGTTTAAATGTGCCCAAGAATCTGAGTTTAGGAATATAGTTTATTTGTAGTGCTCTTTAATTTGTAGTTACCCATAAATTCATTAGATGTACGTATTCTTCCTTGAACACTGACTTACACTTGGAAGTCAGATAAAGAGAAATTCAATAGATAATAACAAAATGCTCTACTATTTTATATTTCCAATATTTTATTGATAAAAACCTGTTCCTGCTTGTGTGGGTGAGCCCATCACCAGTGATAAGAAACGCCCCAACATGCATCACACAAACATCAACATTTTCCACTGAATTTCATTTTCTTTTTTTTCTTTTCTTTTTTTTTTAAAGAGATGTGGGTAACAGTGATATTTGGGCCCGGGGTGGGGTGGCAGCCAGGGAAACCTACCAACTCCAGACTTTCTCAAATCTTTTGACACCCAGGTCAGTCCAGAGTAGTTTAGCTTGCACAACTTTTTCGACCTATACAAACCTCAAACTTTGGCTAAAATGACAGAATTTTCTCAGGTTTCTATAGCAATTGTTTTAGACTCAGAGAGGATCGACAAACCCCCTACCACTCAGCATTCCCACACTTCTCAGAATTAAAATGTTACCCCACTTGTAAGGGTAGGCCGGTCGCCAGTGGTAGGAAAGGTCCCTAAATACACAGTGGAAACATCAAGATTTTCCCATTGAATTACAATCTTTCAGGAGATGTAGGTAGCAGCATTACTTGGGTGCAGGACAGGGTGGCACCTAGAGTAACCTTCCTACCATACACATTCTGAAAACTAGACCCCCAGGCCAGTCTAGGGTGGTCTGTCTTTCGTGGATCCCACAACTTGTTCTTATCCAGAACACCTAGGAAACATCAAACTTTAGCTAAAATCAAATTTTTCTCAGGTTTCAGTGAGATGAAAGCTTTGGAATCTGTGGAAATCCACACCACCCAGTCTTCCTACACATTTCCAAATAAACAAGTACCCAACTTGTGTGGGTGAGCCTATTGTAGTGATGTGTATTTTGACCACTGACTTCGTGTTGCACCACTCTGCACCTGGCTTAGCTGTTCACCGCCACATTATTGGTCACCAGTTACAGACTCCATTTTGTATTCAGCTTAGCCTTAGCTTCACTGCCACGTTAAAAGCTGCAAGTGATTTTCCACGTTGTACAATGTGCTTTCTGTCTTGTTTTCGTAGTGTTTCCCACCAAGGGCTTTGGTTGATAAGAATGTAATCAGACAGCAGGGAACGACCTGGTTTTGGGCTGGCACCTTGGGATTGTGGCCACATCCCGACGTGTTATTTTCAAAGATAGCCGAAAGCAATCAGCATTTTTTTTTAATAACTAAACTTCTGCAGGGAGAGGGAAGTCTGGAATTTTCCTCTCATTTGTTTAAAGTATAAGAGGCTGAGACCAGATGGACCGTGGACCGAGCAGATCTCAGGCGCATCCAGGACGCTGTAGTGTGTCATCCTTCCCGTGAGGATAATTGATCTCTCTCTCCTCAATCGATTCTGGGATCTGGCGATTTGATGCTGATAGGAGGGAGATGAAGGTGTTTTGCCTTTGCCTCGTGGTGATGCATACTTTTGAATTCATTATTTGCTTTGCATTATAATATAGATAGATATATTTGCTGTGTATATTGCAGTGGAGAATCATTTGTGTATGTTTTCATTTCATTGCTGTGACCATTTTTAAACGTGTGCTTTTAGCAAGCAAAAGCTCCTTTTAGGAACCTTGTGTAGTGAAATAATAAATGTCTTCTTTGGACTAAGAAGGGCATTCCAGAGATTTTTGTCAGTGCATGAGTGTTTCACCTCGGTCATTAGTGAAAAGATAAACACCTATCACAGGTGATAAGAAAGGGCCCCCAATACAATATGGTAATATCAATATTTTTTCTTTGAATTCCAGTGTTTCTAGAGATGTGGGTAGCTGTGGGAAAGTTTGAGACTCCGTGGGTATTGACAAAAGTCCTAAGCGTCAGGGTTCCCTCACCTCAACTGATAAAAATAATATCTCACCTGTATGGATGGGCTTGCCATACATGGCAGAAAACAATACATGGGCAGTGAAGTCAATGTTGTCTTCACATGGTTACAGTTTTATTCTGTTCCTATGAATGGGGCAGTGTTTTTATCGGAAGAAAAGTGGGAAAGCCATTGGCTGAAAGGGCCAGAGTTATGATATAAATATGGGAACATTTAAATTTTTTGAGCCATACTTTGACAGGCATTCTAGGTAACAAAATACATTGCTGGTATCCATGCAAGCCACACCACTCAGGATTCCCATGAGTCTCTATGTTTCTGAAATGCTAAGGGTTGGTAGGGGTTTGCGGGCACCAGTCGTCCTGGGGCAAAATGTTACAGACGTCCCCATTGAAAGATAGAGGAAACTGAATGCATTAGGCATATTTTTCATGTTTGCTTAAGAAAACTTGCTGAGATACATACAAGCCATAAGATTCTGGGTTTTGCAGTGTGGCCCTATGCCAGCATGGACTACCTCCAACCCATTTGAAAAAAAATGTTGGCATGAATTACACGTCTGACGCTGTGTGTCTGTTCCGTGGTGCACACTGTGCACCTCTGAATAATGTCTGATTCCTAAAAAACCCTCAAAAAACGCTGTCCTCCACACACAATCTCTGATAGTTTGTGCCAGTGCGGAGGTGAACTAGTTAGTGAAACACACGGCCATAAGTTCAAACTGCACCTCCAGACTTTCAATGCAGAAGAACCAGCCTCTCCAATAGAGAAGAACGCCTTAAAGGGCAAGTAGGTGTCCCTGGGACCCATGAACACCTTGGGGTTGTACACAGTATTGCACCTACTATGTGCTCATCTCTCTATAGTGCACAATTTGTGCTCCACCCAAGAGATTTTTTTTTTTCCACTCTGCCCAGGTCTGTAATATAGTGCAAGCCCAAAGGCACAGTGTTCCCTCATTTGCGTGGAGCCATGCTGCCACCCAATTGTGAAAATGCGCTCTCATGATCGTGCTTGTGCAAGCTGTGTGCTGGAGTCATACATATTGTAAAAGGGGCTGTACAAACATTTGTGGCCCCTTCTTCAATACCAAACACTCCGGTGGTTGAAAGGAGCAGGGACAAATGTCTGCTGCTGCCCTGGGGTACTCTGTTTAATATGACCCCTGGTGTCTAATGCACTTTCTTCCCCGACCAGGAAGGGAAGATTGGGAGTAAATCCTTAAAGATTGTTGGGGCTTTAAGGATGAGATGTGCAGAATGATACCAGGATGGGCAAGCCCCTCCGCCCACAATTTGTTGGCTACGCTGGTATCTAGTAGGCTTTATGTGTGAAGCAGACCTCCTGAAACAGTCAGCAGAGTGAGAGAGATTTGGGCAGTAAATTCCTGCTGGACCTTTTATTTTGTCTTTCTCCCACAATGCCACCACCAGGGTGGATATGGTGCACACTTCACAATCAATCATAATTTGTAGAGCGCAACTACTCACCCTTAAGGGTCTACAGGCGCTGAGGGGCTCGGTCCTCTGTGCTTCAGTTAAAGAGCCAGGTCTTAATGTCCTTCTTGAATTGAGGCAACAATGGTGACTGCCCGAGGTGAAGAGGCAAGATGTTCCAACTCTTTGCCACGAGGTAGGAGAAGGATATTCCTCTGGCCGAGGTCTTCCGTATGGGGAGTATGGTGGCTAGTACCCGTTGAGTGGAAAGGTCTGGCAGGGAAATAGAAGGTGATGAAGTAATTGAAGTAGGTGGGCCCTAGGTCGTGGAGAGCCTTGTAAGCATGGACAGGGAGTTTGAAGTTGATCAAGACGGGAAGCCAGTGGAGGTCTTTTAGGTGTCTGGTGATATGCTCCCGGCGGGGGACGCCCAGGATGAGTCTGGCGGAGGCATTTTGGATGTGCTGTAGTTTCTTCAGGTTCTTCTGGGTGATGCCGGTGTAGAGGACGTTGCCATAGTCGAGTCTGCTGGTGACCAGGGCGTGGGTTACGGTGTTGCAGCAGTGGTTTGGGATCCATTTGAAGATCTTCCAGAGAAGTTGGAGTGTGTGGAAACAGGAGGATGTGACCGAGATGACTTGGCAGATCATGGTGAGCGATGAAGCAAGGATGAAGCCGAGGTTGCATGCGTGGTTAGTTGAGGTGGCATGGTGCCAAGGGTAGCAGGCCACCATTAGTCGTCTCAGGCTGATGTGAAGGGTCCCAGGGTGAGGATCTCGGTCTTGTCAGAGTTGAGCTTGAGGCAGGTCTCCTTCATCCGGGCTGCAACAGCTTCAGTCCCTTTGTGGAAATTCTTCTTGGCAGTTGTGGGGGTTTCAATCAGTGAGATGATCAGCTGGGTGTCGCCGGCATAGGAGACGATGTTCAGTCTGCAGTTCTTGACCATGGATGCGAGCGGGCC
Source organism: Pleurodeles waltl (assembly GCF_031143425.1). Lineage (NCBI taxonomy): Eukaryota > Metazoa > Chordata > Amphibia > Caudata > Salamandridae > Pleurodeles > Pleurodeles waltl. Next base: position 51,466,100 of record NC_090443.1, read on the forward strand.
ATGTAAATGATGAAGAATGGGGTGGTCTGTGTTCTGCGGGCCAGTAAGGAGCGTATCCACTGTAGGGCCTTTCTGCGGATGCCAGCTGCATGGAGTCTGGAGCAGAAGTTGTAATGCGAGACAGTGTCGAAGGTGGGCGATAAGTCCAGTAAGATAAGGGCTGCTGTTTGGCCGCGGTCGAGGAGCAAGCGGATGTCATCTGTGGTGGCGAGGAGGGTGGTCTCTGTGCTGTGTTTGCTCCTGAAACCTGATTGGGATATGTCCAGGATGATGTTGTCATGTCGGCGTGCTTCCAGTCCTCTGGGAAGACAGCTGTTTCCATGGAACAGTTAAGAGTGTGGCAGAGCTCGGGGGTGATGGAGGTGTTGGCTTTGTTGAAAATGTGGGGAGGACAGGTCTCAGTAGGGGCTCCGGAGAGGATGTCATTCATGATAGAGTGGATCTCATACGAGGGGAGGGTGCTCCACAGTGCAGGATCTGTGAAGGTACGGAGGGTCCGAGCTGGAGGTTTGTTAGTGGGCTCAGGGGTTCTTGGGGTCCAAAGCTATCGTAGATGTCTTTGATTTTCAGGTGGAAGAAGGTGGCTAGTCTGCCGCAGAGGTCCTGAGATGGGGGATGTTTGCCGCTTCCGACTGGGGTTTGGCAAACTCTTTGACCATGTTGAAAAGCTCTTTGGTATTGTGTGCGATGGCGCTGGTATGGTCCTACAAGGCGGCTTTCCTGGTGGATCAGATGAGGTGGTGGTGGGATTTGATGGCGGATTTGAAGGCTGCAAGGTCTCCAGGGACTTGCTGTTTCTCCATCTTTTTTCTAGCTGTCTGCAGGTGCACCTGGAGGCCTGGAGTGCGGGGGAGAACCAGCTGGCCTTCTTGAAGTTGTTTTGCTGAGGTCTTTCTGAGCGGTGCTAGGGTGTTAGCACATTCAGAGATACATTTGTGGAAGTTCCGAGCTGGGATGTTTGCGTCGGAGGCGAGGGGAGTAAGTGACTTGCTGAGGGTGTCAGTGAGCTGTTATTTGGTGATCTGGTTCCATTTCCTTCGTGGGGAGGGGAGTGTGCAGAGGTGGATGGTCGGTGTGGTGATGGAGAAATGAATGCAGTGGTAGACGGTTCAGTGTAGCGTGGAGGTGATATTGCTGCTGGCTGAAAAGATGGGGTCTAGTGTGTGTCCAGCGATGTGTGTTGGTGAGGGGACAGAAGCTTGAGGCCTATTGTGGTGAGGTTCTCGAGCAGGGAAGTGGTGGTGGTGTTGCAGTTGTCGATGTGGTAGTTGGGGTCACCGAGGAGAAGAGAACGCTAGTATTGGAGATATCATTCTAGTGTTGCTCAGTTTATACAAGGGCGTTTTTATCTCTAGGCCTTGTGTTTAATCCCTCATTATCTGGGGGCTGGAAGGAAGTATGCATTACAGTGAATATTCCTTGTCCGTTATATTCCATGGCCCACTGCCAGTTCGATTCCCTAATGATACAATCCACATGGAGAATTCTGACTTCTCTGAGGAATTTCACAGAAGAATATTTTTGAAATCTTTATGATACTTTAGTAGAGGTCATTAATACCCTTTGTAGAAGGCAGATTATTCTGGGTTTGAATCTCTGGGAAGAGTGGTTCTTTTGCTTGCTAGAGAGCAGAGCATAAACCACAGTAGTGGGAGAAGGTCCTTGAACCAGAAGGAGTTTGCAAAGTTCCTCGCATTACTATTCAGAAGACTACTGCGACGACACCTTCAAATTTGTTCAAACACCTGAGGAAGGTGTTCCTAAAGCACCGTTTGGCACACAGGAGCCTTACTTTGAGGAGCCTCAGGCATTCCCCAGGAAAGGAGGTGCCTCACACCCCTTCAGGAGACCTCAATGATGGGGAACACGTGAGTGGTAAGGATCTTAAGGGCGATTCTTGGGACGGATCAGGCTCAAGGAGACTTTGGCACCTGGACGCGCAAGCCACGTGTCCCAGACTGGATGACAAGAGTCCTCTTGGGGACAAAAGCCTCTCTCACATCTTAAACTGGGAGAGATCTTTCATCCTCAGTCTACAGACTGACTGCCGACAACTCATCCTAATATGTAGGACAGAGAGCAAGGAAGGCTCTGGACAAAGAAGAAAAAGGTCACCTTAAAATTGACTGTCCCGGATCTTATTTGAAAGGTAACGTGGCATTGAGAGGCAAAATAAATGGGAATATGGCAACATTTATTAATACATTTTAGAAAGATCCAAAAAATTTGACTTGTTTAGTCTTGGAAATCCTTCAGGGGCAAATTACTTGACATCACAGGCCCTCAGTTAGATTTTGGGTAAGGATGATTAGGTCTAAGCGACTTGCAACTTAACCTCTCGAGGGATCCTTTCAGGAGGGCACAGAGAAAACTTTATTTCTTAGAAAATGTCAATTGTGGCTGATGGAAAGATGCCACTCTCACCTAATGCAGATTCACCTCAAGTTAAGAAGCTGGCCCCCTCTTGTGGAAGGGGGTGTCTTTGGGCACTCTTTTATACGAGAGAGAGAGAAACTGTCACAACATTTTCATCTCTTGGTAAAGCGCAGTAGTCTTTGAAGGTCTTCGGGGGGGAAAAAGATTTTTAGTAGTCAGCAGAATGCACTTGACTGACCGTTCTTATTTCCCAGCCTCCCAAACAAGCAAAGCTTCAAGTTAGGCCTCCCAGTGGCAAGACCAGAGACATTTTGGTGGACTCTTTCCTATCTAGTGCAACTGATGCAGCTATGTAGGGAGGAGAGCCTTTAGAGCTGCCACCAACGCTCACTGAGGTGTCAGAAGTAAGATTTATAAATTTTCGCTGGCCTGGAATGGGAGACAGACTAACTGTATCTTAAAAAGTGGAGAGGGATGCTTGGGTCCTCCAAACGATACAGTGTTTCCATATACAGTTCTACGACTTCCCTGTACATGAGGGGAAATTTGAACCTCTGTTTAGGTTTCAATTAAAACCTCTGCTCATGGATCAAGTGTAGGAAAATGTCCCTTGATGCAGTGACCCCCCTTCCCCAATGTTTTCCCTGGTATTGATGCTGACTTGAGAGTGATGGGATCCTGCTAACCAGGCCCCAGCACCAATGTTCTTTCCCTAAAAATGTACCATTGTTTCCACAATTGCCACCTCTGGCACACAGATAAGTCCCTTGTAAAGGGTATCAGTGGTACCAAGGGCTCTGTGACCAGGGAAGGTCCCTAAGGGCTGCAGCATGTGTTGTGTCACCCTAAGGGACCCCTCACCTAACACATGCATACTGCCATTGCAGATTGTGTGTGCTGGTGGGGAGAAAAAGGCAAAGTCGACATGGCATCCCCCTCAGGGTGCCATGCACACAAAACACTGCCTGTGGCATAGGTAAGTCACCCCTCTAGCAGGCCTTACAGCCCTAAGGCAGGGTGCACTATACCACAGGTGATGGCATAAGCTGCATGAGCACTGCGCCCCTACAGTGTCTCAGTCCATTCTTGGATATTGTAAGTGCAGTGTGGCCCTATTAAATATATGGTCTGGGAGGTTGTCAAAACAAACTCCACAATTCCATAATGGCTACATTGAATACTGGGAATACTGGGAAACTTCTCAGTACAATAAACACACACTGATACTAGTGTTTGAGGTATTACAAAATGCACACAGATGGCATCTTAGAGATGCCCCTTGTATTTTACCCAATCCTCTAGTGTAGGACTGACTGGTCTGTGCCAGCCTGCCACTAAGACGATTTTCTGACCCCCTGGGGGGTGAGGGCCGTTGTGCTGTCTGAGGCCAGAAACAAAGCCTGCTCTGGGTGGAGGTGCTTCAAACCTCCCCCCTGCAGGAACCTTAACACCTGGCGGTGAGCCTCAAAGGCTCAGACCCTGTGTTACAGTGCCCCAGGGCACTCCAGCTAATGGAGATGCCCACCCCCGGAGAAAGCCTCCACTTTGGGTGGCCTGCTCGGCGGGAAACTTAAGAAAAACAAGGAGGAGTGACCACTTCAGCTGGGACCACCCCTAAGGTGTCCAGAGCTGAAGTGACCCCCTCCCTGCAGAATCCTCCTTCTTGGTTTGGAGGACAGGGACCAATAGGGATAGGAATGTGCCCCCTCCCCAAAGGGAGTGGACACAAGGAGGGTGTAGCCACCCTCAGGACAGTAGCCATTGGCTACTGCTCTCTGGCCCCTAAAACGCCCCTAAATCTTGTATTTAAGGGCTCCCTGAACCAAGCTATTCAGATTCCTGATGACCTCACAAGAGGAAGAAGGACTGCTTAGCTGAAAACCCAGCAGAGAAGGAAAGGAGACAACAACTGATTTGGCCCCAGCCCTACCAGCCTGTCTCCCGCTTCAAAGAACCTGCAGAGGAAAGGTGAGGCATCCTGCAGGTCCAGCGACCTCTGAAAAACCTCCAGAAGACTGTCTGCATCACAGTGGATCAAGAACTCCCATGGACAGCGGACCTGTCCAAAGAAGAAACAACCTCTTCTAAGGACTCCCACCTCACTCCAGATGCGCAAGTCCTCGCCCCTGTGCACCTGATGCCCACGGCCCATGTCCAGGTGGTCCACCCAGCATGAAAGGGTCCCCCAAACGATTGGGAGCAAGAGCCTTTGAGGGAATCCAGAGAACCCCCCTGACTGCGAGCTCCGGAAGAAGATATCCGATGCCTAAAGGACCCACTGCACCCGCAGCCCCCAGGCCTTGGAGAACCTGACGCCCGGTACAGCATCAACCAGCAGGTGGCCCTCTTCCCTGTCTGTCGGTGGTTTGCCTGAGAAGCCCCCCGGGCCTCGTCTGCAGCCTCAGAGTGAACCCTGGGGTCTCCCCATAGACCTGCATTGAAAACCCGAAACACTGTTTGCACCCAGCCGCCCTAGTGCCACTTAGGGTATATGTTTGGTGCCTACTTGGGGCCCCTCCAGTGCTCGCCTGAACACCCCTGGTCTGCCTTCTGAGTTGCGGGTAGTTACTGCTGGTAGACTGAATTCTGAGTACCCACTCTCCATAGGAGCCCACGTTAAAATTGCTCAACTTTGACCTCTTCACCCGGCTGGCCCAGTTTTGCTGGTGGTGGGTGTTTGGGGTTCTCTTGAACCACCAACGTTGGACTACCTATACACCAGAGACTGGAACTGTAAGTCATGTACTTACCTCTAAAACTGTACTTTATTTTTTTTCCTCCAGGAACTGTTCAGAAAATGTACAGTGTCCATTTTTAATATAGATATTCTCTTAAAAACTGTTTACTTGACTAAAGTGAAACAAAGTTACGTTGATGTCTGTGCTACCTGCAACAGTATCTACTTCTGAACTGAATCTTGTGGCTCTAGTAGTAAAGTAACAAAAATATATTTTTCTATATAAAATACTAATGGTCTGGAGTTAAGTCATTGAGTGTGTGTTTCTTCTATTGCTTGTGTGTGTACAACAAATGCTTAACACTACCCTCTGATAAGCCTAACTGCTCGACCACACTGCCACAAATAGAGCATTAGTATTATCTATTATTGCCTCTTTCATGCCTCTAGGGAACCCCTGGACTCTGTGCACACTATAACTCATTTTGATACTGTATATACAGAGCCAGCTTCCTACATCAAGAAACTCAGTTCCTTCTTCGGAAGAGGTGGTAGTTCAGTCCTTCAACCAATGGGTTTTTGTAAGCAATCTCTTTTTGGTTGAAAAAAAGAGCAAAGGTCAACGCCTGGAAATAAACCTCCAGGAATTCAAAGGGTGGCTGATCTGTTATTACTTCAAGATGGAGGGGATTCATCTTTTTAGGGACACCCTGCTTCTTCACGATTGGCTAGTAAGGTTCACAATGCCAATCTCTCCTCCATATTGAAGTCTCCTCCAGTTCAGGTAGAAGGAACAGGTCTACAAATTCACAGCCCTCCCTTTCATGCTGGTTTCAGCTAACCAGTTGTGAATGGCTGCGGCCAGGGCTTTTTGTCTGATAGTTCATATGAATGACATCCTTCTGATGAACCGGAGCCTAATTCAACTTTAAGAAGATATTTTACAAGTGGCAAATTGGTCTTCTGACTCTACTTTCAAGATATTTTACCTTAAGATGGTGATGGGATGGGAATGGCCTCACTGGTAGTCAGTAAACTTTAATCTCACATATTCCAAAGCCTTTGTTCCAAAAATAAAATGTAAAAATTCCTAGCTATCGTAAAGGAGAGTTTTAAATCTATTAGGGAATAGGATTATCCCACCTTGTTTCTGCCCAGTGGGATGACAGTCCCACCCAGGATAGGAGTGCATTCTCCGTAAAACAAGTATTAGGTTGCATGTATTTTTTCTATTTATTCTTGAATGCAGATACGTATTATGGCTATTGCTGGACAGCATTACGACTTTGCAACTGTGATACAACACTTATGATTAATGTTAGATCAGAGACTGGTTTCTAATTTTCTTTATTCTTTGGCAGGTTCTGACAAGAAACAAGATTTCAAATATAGAATCTCAGAGATTTCACAGTTGTGTTCCGCACAAAGAAAGAGAAAGTGCAATTTTCTTGAGTACTGTTACACAGACTGATGTACCAATTGGTGGAATAGTTGATATTGCTTTGGGAGTCATGGAATATGACATCCCTGTTGTTTGTGTTGTAAGGCTGCTGAGATGGAAATAAAGTCATAAGCATACTCCTTGCCTCGGAGTCCTTAATAGAAATAATATTTAACTTCGCAATAGCCAGGACATTTTACATTAATGGATAATGTGAGCTCTTTTTTTTTTACCTTATTGAAAATAATCAAATACATTTTAAATACCCCAGAGTGAAGCCTATCAACGAAACACTACATTAGAACTTTAAATTGAGGTACTAAAAGATTTCCCAAAAGGTAAGACAGTTCTTTTCTTCCAAATCAATCTGGTGAAATGTTTACCTGCATAACCTGCAAAACGTTGCAGCTTGTTTGAACTTCTGAGGATCCAGATGTGCTACTTTAAAGAGACTGGGAATGGAAGAATAACCCTATCTCTGGAGGAGGCAGGTATAGAAGGAAAAGTTACTTAGCTTTAATCCTAGTTCTCCGACATTGGTATTCTCTTTGAATATATAAACAGTGCAATATCTCTGCTCACATATGCGTTCCGCAGAACACCATTTTGAAGTGTGGCTTGACAGCACAGCTTTCTCCAAACCTTATGTGATCAGCAATAAAATAACTTTAAGAAAACTACTGAGAGAGGGCTATAGCTCTGCCCACATGAGGATTACAGTAAGTACAGAATCTTATTGGGCAGATGTGTGTTTCTACTGAAAAATGAGTGCTTGTTTTGCACCTTTCCCTTAAGGAAAAATGTATGCTTATTACAGCTGGGACTGAAGTGGTTATGGTGCAAGTTAATGATTAAAGGTACAGATTTAATTTGTTTATTATGGAAAGATATGACAAAGATAGTACACCTTGTGTATTCATTGATGAAAGCATATGTTAAAGGTAACAGCCATTTGAGAATGGACTGTTATACTATGCTAATGTTTGCAGAGAGTTATTTTGTTCAATGTAATCTCACAGATAACTGCTGTAGGCATGGGTTTGGGAGTTGGTTACCCCCTCTGAAAAACCAGAAGGTAGAAAGTTTGCATGTGATAATTCTTGTTGGGTCCTCTACGGAGGGACTGAATATTGTTTTGCCAATAGTTGCCATGTGAGAAAGCTTATGCTTGATATAATATGCAGTGTTGGTCATGGAGACAACGCAATGTTTAAGGCAACTGGCTTGGTTGGTTCACGAGAAAATAAATAAATCCATTGCCATGGTTCTGCTCTTTTTATTATGACAGAAGCAGTGGGCTAGACTCTTTATTGTGGAAACATATGATAAAGGTAGTAAGCCTTTAGGGATTGGTTGTTATTAACCTTTATTAAAAGCAGAAGATATGTATTTTATTACATATAATCTCACAGATTATCATACTCTGAAAGGGATTTAGGGGGTCATTACAACCTCAGGGGACCGCCGTGTGGAAGACTGCCAGTAGTAGCGGTTTGCCGCTCGGCTTATTATGACTGTTGGCTGCTCTCCGTCCTTTTTAGGACGGAGAGCCGCCAACAGCCATACTGGTGGGTGGCGGGGAAGTGGAGGTTGCTCCACCTCCACCGCCACGTCAACAGAACACCGCCCCCCGAATCACATCCTATGATTCGGCGCGGCGGTGTTCTGTTGGCGGTGTGGTGTCGGCGGAGCAGCCCCCATGGCTCCTGTCTCATCCCGGCGGATCGACAGAACAGGTAAGTCGATCGTCCGTTAGGGGAGGGGGTGGGGGGTGTTGTGTGTTGTGTGGGTGCATGGGGGTGTGTGTCTGTGTATGTAGAGGGGGTGTGTGAGTGCATGTATGCTTGCGGGGTGTTGTGTGTTTTGGGAATGAGTGTGTGTGTATGTCTGTATGTATGTCTGTATGGATGTGTGCGTGTATGTCTGTACATGGGTGTGCATGTCTGACTGTGTGTGTGGATGTAGGCATGTATGTCGGTGTGTGTGCGTGCGTGTGTGTGTTGGTGGTGCCTGTGTGCGTGTCATGTGTGTGTGAGTTCTGCGATGTTGGGGGTCGGGGTGGGGAGGGGGGCCCTGCCACCTTTGGGGGGTGGCAGGGGTGGTGTGGGGTATAGGGGAGGGAGTCGGGTGGAGGAGACCCCTCTCAGTGCCAGGGAAGGAATTCCCTGGCACTGATAGTGCTTACCGCCATGGATTTCATGGCGGTTCCTACAGCTGGAAATCCACGGCGGTAAGCCAGGAGAAAATACCGGCGGCGGTATTGTGACGGCCGCCGGGCTGGAGACCCAGGTCTCCAGCCCAGCGGTCGTCTCCGCCCTGGCGGGCGGAACGGAGAAGCGACGGATGACCTTGGCAGTAACCGCCATGGTCATAATACTGAAAAAAAGACCGCCAGCCTGTTGGCGGTCTTACCTCCGCTTTAACACCGTCCGCCAGGGTTGTAATGACCCCCTTTATGTTACCACCTGACAAATGCTTGAGCTTGACGATTTGCACCTTAATAGTACTTGTTTTACCATATTGTGTTAAAGCCTATAGACAGATATGTTGGTACATGGAATTTCATAGACTACCAGTGATACCAGGCCACTTGCTGGCCACATTTGACCTGCAGTACACTGATCACTGATCTAAAATGAGAGGACATCCTGGAATAATTATGCCCACAGTGTACCAAAGATTTACCAATCCAAGATGGCTGCTGTTAGACATTGGGTTATTGGTTGATTAAGGGTGTGAGAGCCCTGGTCAAGCAGCAACCACAATCTTAGCCAGGGTAAGGTACAAGCAAACCCCAGATTAACCTGTGCTCACCCTCATGGTAGCTTGACACACAACAGTCAGACTTAACTTAGAGGCAATGTGTAAAGTATCTGGGCAACACTTCAAACAGTAAAACTGCGAAAACACCACACAAAAAGAATCCCACCCCAAGTTGAAATATAGAGCTTACTTTATTAAATAAAACAAGACCAAAACAACAAAGAAACTGAGATATTCAGTTTTGAAGATTTCAGTCAAAATATCGCCAAAAGGCTCAAAGTGGCAACTGGGAATATCTGGTTGTGCCGGACTGGGACAAAGTAACAAGTTCAGGCTGACCGCGATTGAGTACGGGCCAGCTACAGGGACCCAGTTAGGCCTGCTGAATGCAGCACCTTAATTCTGGTTTGTGGAGTGTTGCGAGGATCTACTCAGAGATGTGTCGGGCAGCTGAGACGATGTGTCTGTTCCAAGATGCGGCGAGGCTGTGGTGTGAGGGCCTGCATAGTCCTAGAGGATTCTAGCGACAGGGCTTGCAATGTGAAGTCCAGTGTCAAAGATGAGGCGCGTAGTCGGGGTGGGCGGGGGGTATGGGTTGGGGAATTAGTCAGTTCCAAGGTGATGAGGAGTCTTGTGTCGTCATCGAGGCTGGCGTCGATGAGGGATGAAAGGGCCCAAGCCAAGGATGCATAGCACAGTAGCGGTTCCGATGAGGCTGCGATGCGGGTCTTTACAATGGCTCTAATCCACAGAGCAGCTGCGGTGCTTTGGTTGTGCTCAGCTTTGCACAGCAGAGGAGATGTGTCAATTCTGCTGGATCCCCAACCTGCCAGAGCACCTTAGGCCCACTTCCAAGGGTCCAGGACTGGGGTGGCACCACTTGGCAGGGTAGACTCACAGATGGCAGAGTCAAGGTGTCAATGCAAGTTTGTTGGAGCGTGTTGCGTCCCTGAGGCTTCAGATCAGGTGGCTGCCAACTAGCCCTTGGAGTCACTGAGTTCTGTGTTCAAGAGATGCAGGTCCAGCCCTTCTCAGTCAGGCAGGAGGGCAGCAGGTCAACACCTCAAAGCAGGAGTCCAGCAGAGTGGCAGTCCAGCAGAGTGACAGTACTTCAGCAGCACAGCAGTCCTATTTACCGACAGAGTATCCACAGGTCCAGAAGTGTACTGAAATGGTAATGCCGGAGGTCCTTCTTGTACACACATTTGTGCCTTTGAAGTGGGGAGAAGCTTCTAGAGGCATCCCTTTGAAGTGTACAGATGCCCTGGCTTCCTGGCCATTACTTCAGACTAACTATAGGGGGTATGTAGCCCTTTGTATGGTGACAGAAAACAGCCTATTCAAGTGTAAGTGTGGTTAAACCCAGCTCCTACCTCCACTCCTGCCAGTGATGGCCCATCCAGTCACGCCTATGCTCCCATTGTGTGTGGCTGCCTAGGAGGAATGCAAAAAGCCCAACTGTCAACTATGCCTAGTCATGTGACTGAGTGGCTGCAGGCACCAAATAGCTAAAGCAAGAAAATGCCAGCTTTCTAAAAGTGGCATTTTCGGAATTTTAAGTTAAAATTTGACTTCACCATAACTTAGGATTTTCAATTAGGATTCTAGACACATCAAACATGAACCAGTTATCTCTTCCCATTTTGAAATTACACTTATAAAATGTAATAATAAAGCCACTCCAAGGAGAGATAGGCGTTGCAGAGGCAAAAAAGACAAATGTAAGAGTTTTTGACTGCCAGGACATGTAAAACTTAAAAGTACATGTCCAACTTTTTAAATAGACTGCACCCTGCGCCCTTGGGGCTGTCCAGGGCCTACCTGAAGCGTGACTTACGTGAATTAAAAAAATGAAGGTTTGGGTCTGGCAAAAGGTTTATTTTACCAGGTAGACATGGCAAGCTAAACTGCACACACAGATTCTGCAATAGTAGATTTGAGGCATGTTCAAAGTGCTACTTAAGTGGGTGGTACTGCAGGCCCTTTGGCAGCATTTAACGTACAGGCCCTCTGGGCACACGTAGGGCACTTCATTAGAGGCTTAGAAGTAAATTAAGTATGCCAATTGGATATATGCCACTGTTACCATATGTTAGGGAAAAAGCACAAGCACTTTAACTCTGGTTAGCAGCGGTCGAGTGTGCAGAGTCCTAAGACCAGAGAAAACAGACGGTATGAAGGCAAATAGTCAGGGGGAAAACATGCTAGGATGCCAAGTCAGATGTCATCTTTAGAAGCATTATGTTGGCCATCTTTGATCCGTAGAGAAATAAAAGACTGTGCAATACCGTATCAGTATTTACATTGAAGGTAATGTTTAAAGAGATGCCATTTTGGACCGGTACTGTAGATAGGTTACTGTGAATGGTCTGTAGTAGACCCTTTTCAAAAAAAACAAATACAGGGGAAACGTAGCCTCTATTAGACTGTGCACAAGTGTGCCAATTACACACTGTACCTTTAAGGAACTATGAAGGTCCTCGGCCTTGCCAACACGCACTGCATGTTCAGGGATGTGTTTTAAATTTGTTTTTTTAAATCGGCTTCTGAGTGAAGGATGCTTGAGCACGGTTACCTTTCTAAGACTGCTTTTTGACTGCATACACCTATTTTTGTGGAGTTTTTCTTAGCTTGACTCTAAACTTTTCTCCCGTTTACTGGACTCGTGGATTTTCTTGCAGTAAGTGCCGTTCATTTTTTTCTTGGATTTTTATCCCCTTGCCCTTTTGCCCATTGCGCACATTCTGACTCTTTTTTGACAGATGCCCTTAATGTGGAATTAAGAAGATCTGGAGTGATGAACACGACGCTTATGTCATCTCTCTCCTGGATTTAAAGTAATTATTGAAATGACAAATCGGTCTTGAAATATGGAGCGCATCAGGCAGCAAGCCAACAGAATTCTCTCCAAGCGAGAAGAAATACCAAACACAACTTGGAAATCAGGGACTCTAGCAAGGCAAGGGTCCTTCCACAAAGGATAAAAAGCTCCAATAGCCAGTAGACGGAACAATTCGCAATTACAACAAGGAAATGGACGTGACTCAACTGATGATCATATCACCCTAGGCTACTGTACGAACCAACATCCTTCCAACCCACCAGAACCTACAGGCTAGCGTGCTACTTTTTTTTTTTTTTTTGCAGTTTTTATTTAACGATAACTCGACCCGAAGGTATTTGGAGCACTTTACGTGAGCACCAGTTACATTACACAAGGACACATTCATTTTTTTTTAGGCACCGAGACATTAAGGGATTTGCCCAAAATCACAGGATGTTGAACCGAAGCAGAGACTCGAACCTGGTTCCCCGGTTCCAAAGTCGGCAGCTCTGAGCGTAACCCACACTGTCGGCCAGATCACTTAGACGCCTCGCCAGGGCAAGGGAGAGCTAGTATACTAGCAGCTATAATACATTTGTATTTTACCAGGGGTTCCACTATAAACATCCCATCACAGAATCTCCAGACACGTCAAAACAGAGAACAGCCACAAGCAGTCAGCAGGTGGCAGCAGAACACTACTCAGCCCAGGGTTTGACTACAACAGCCTGAAAAACCCAAAGCAAGGCCTACCTCCCACCGAGCCAAGGATTTACTAAATCAGCCCTCTAGCAGCAATCGGTTCTAAACAAACAGACTAAAATCACATTGTGTAACAATGCCATTAACGGCAGCTCTCAAAACCCCTCTTCGCGCACAGACACCGTGCACAACTGCTATCACATGCCGACACTGACACAGCACGACGAGGAACCTAGACCACCACATTTAGAACACACGCCAACAATGCCCCTGGGTCTGGCCTCGTGGGAGTTTACCTTGTTGACATGAGCGCAAATAAGTGGCTAAGATTAGAGCTTCCTTGTGAGGTAAACAGCAGTGAGTCGGTTCTGCGTTCACAAGGATACAGCAGATGTGCCAATCTGAAAGTGCAGCGTGGCACAATGTAGTCACTGTAACCTACAGATTAACCTATTCTGGAAGACCAGGTGCCATAGTCTTGGCAGAGTACGAACTGTACAATACACAGACAGTTAGACCGTGCAAAAGAAATGTATTGATTATGAATGAGAATAACCTTACAGCCAGTCAATATGCCACACTGTAAAAGAAAGCAAGGGAAATATTGTCAGACAACAGGGCGAATCTAATCTCTGTGTGCACCAATGTGACAGGGAATAAGGCCACTATGTTAGTGTGCGTCTCTGTGAGAGAGAGTAGGACCAAGCACGTCAATGTGCACCACTGTGGGATCAAATAAGGCAAAGCATGTCACTCTGTGCACCAATGAGACCGAGTATAAGACCAGGCAATATCCTATGTGCACCACAGTGTCACAAAACAAGACCAATCACGTCACTGCGCACCACTATGCAGAAAATAAGGACAAGCACGTCGCTGGGTGCACCAGTGCGTCAGACAACAAAGCCAAACAAGTGCTCATGTACACCAATGAGCAAGCAAGTAACTGTGCACCACTAGGAGAGAATACTGTCGACTGTGCCCAGAGTATGATAGACAGTGCCAAATCAAAATTCACTAGGCCAGCAGAAGTTCTAGTGATGTGGTTGATAACATCTGATCTTCAGAAAATGTCCAAGCATCAGGACTTGAGGAATTAACAGGAGGAGGTTCTCAAATCTGCCACCGTGTGTTTAGATTTATCTTCCCTGATGCCTTGCATAACTGCATCAGAGTACTTTTTGCAAAAACCTTTCTGTCCCAGTAAACCAATCCGTTCACTGAAAGAGGATATCTTTATCTTTAGACATTACCAGCTGGGAGTGTATGATCCCTAAGACATGGTCTCCAGGGGCACGATCCCAAAGGACGACAAAGCCATAAAGGGGATGAACTCATAGGAAGACAGGGTCCTCGTGGAGTGATCCCTTAGGAACACTAGCCCCATTAGGTTTTTGACCCACAGGAAGATAAGGTCCACAGAGGGATGAAGACAAAGGAAGACAGGGTCTTACAGGGTTGACCTCTTAGGACTACAGGCCCCCTCAGATGTGTATTCTCACAGAAAGAAGGGATCCTCAGAGAGAGAATTACATAAGAAGAATGGTCCATGAAGAGATAATTCCTTTTGTAGACGGGGTCCTAGGGGGGTGATCCCATAGAAACAAAGGGCTCTCTGTGGGATTGTCTGAGCCTTTAGGAAGAAAGGGTCATCAAGCACTTGCAAATGTGTTCCTGTCTGAAGAGACAGAATGGAGCTGAATCAGCAAAGGGCATCCTTTTTTTTGGGGTAGGACATGCCACAGTCTTGCGAATCAGAGACGCTTGAGTGGCTGTAGACAAAATTGGGGGGGGGGTGTAGTAGCATCTCTTCTTTTCATCTAGAATGTCCAAGATAATCTGAAAAACAACTGGTGTTTCAACTGCTCCAGATCTGGCAGCAAAGAGCGTTGTAAATAATTGTGTTCTCAAATATTCAGTCCACGTGATGCAAGACTGGCAGTGAACTCGCAGCTCTGGTAAAGGGGTGGGTATTGTTTCCCATTACATTGATTCCGCTCTAGGGAGATGTTCTTTTTGATGATGATGAATGTGCGAGTGGCAAGGCGTTCTCAGGCTTCTTTTCAAGAGTACTGAAAATACTTGAAGGAGGCAATGAGGGAGTAGAGACATGACTGGTACAATTAATGGGACCCTCAACACCAAGAGACATTTTAATACTGATCAGCTTCTAGATGAAGAATAGTACCTCTCAGAGACAGTGGAGAAGTACGTACTTGAAGGGAATTGGAACACTACTTGACAATGCTGAGACACCAGAAATTAAAAACCAAAGGGAAAGCAGAGCCATCCCAGTTTTAAACAATGGAGAACCCTACTAAGGAAACAGGGAACCCAACAAAATGGCAGGCGGCAGAAAAACTTAAAGTACGAGAATGCAGAAGGTCTGTTTTACTAGAAGCGAAAATGGTACCAATGGTTATGTATCCAACCTATCATTAGCAAAGAGATTGTCAATAAATGCTGTTAATGTCATACACAAGAGAATAGCCTATTTTAGGAAAAGGGACTTTTTCAGCACCTTTCAGTAAGGACTCCACCCTATTAAACTTTCCTTCCCATTTGTCTGCGACTGCTTAGAAAATTTACAACATTCTGTTAGTGTGAAGGAATTTAAAAATGGAAGCTAAAAATTAAGTTGGTATCCTCAGGTTGATTTAGGAGAGCTGTGCGTGTGTATCAACCAGAATATCTTATGCAGGATGGGTGGCTCAAGGTGAATTTGAAAAGCTCCAACCTTCCCATTAAAATCAAAATGTATATATATATTTTTTATTGTGAACTAAATAAAATATTTTATCATTTGCGTGTTTGTTTATGAATTCTTGTATCTGTATTTTTTTGTATTGCATTGCAGTATAAATCGAGGCTAGGGTCCCCGGTTTACAGTAAAGACGCAGTAGAGTCCCCTGGATTATTAGAATAATTTAGTGGGGGTCCCCAGATTCCATTAGTGACTAAGTGGCAGCAGTGCTGGAAAGTAAGGGGATCCCACCGGAACCTGGTTCTGACGTTTTTTTCTGGGCCAGAAATTAGATCTAGCTGACACAAGAAAACAGGTTGAATTTGACCTGGTGTCATTTTCCGACAATGGGACATAATTCAGCAGCATTCGCATGCGGTCTGCTTTCTGTTCAGAGCAATAACCTGCAGGCGGCGAGGGGGAGTTCTTGCTTTACATTCCATCTGAGCCCGAAACAAAGACCTGACGAATTGTCATCAGCACTCCTTTTGTTCAAGGGTCTTCCTGGCTGGGAGCCGACTGCAGAGTAAAACCTAGTCTCCAATGTAGTGGAAGGAAACAAAGATGTACAGCCTGTCATCACTGCACATGTACTTAATAAAAAACATGATCTGGGGGCATTTTTTTTTTTTTTTACTTTGTTCAACTCCCCATGTGTGAGATGTGCTTTAACTGCAAACATGCAATATTTATCTGCCTGTATGAGTAATTACACAAATATTGATTTAAATGGCATCTACACATTTTTAATACTTTTACAGGGCTGCTCGTACCAGTGCAGGGTGTCAAAACGCTTCACACAATACATACAGAGGCACAATGAATCATACATGTGGGTAAATCAATGTACAGGAAATGTTATATAAGACGAGGAGGCTTATAAGGTGTGGGAATCACATATCCATCCATACATAGACATATGTTAAGAGTGAATGCTTGGGAGAAACACAAAGCCAGAATGCGAAATATAATATAGTGATTGTGGTTGTCTGTACTAACAAGACTTCATTAATTCCCAAAGGGACCCTTCTTTGCAATCTTGCAATACCAAAATATGAGACAAACAAGAAGGATCGACACCCAAGACTTACAGTTTACATTCAGCTCCTTGATGACAGTTAATAGTTCACTGTGCTATGTTAGAAGGCTTGCAACATAAGAAGTAGAAGTAACAAAACATTCTTAATATCTAAAGCAATAGCCCACTTACTAGCCAAATATAATACAAAACTGTAATCTGCATATTGCATGAAGTGCTTTGCAGCAGGTTCATTCACCTTGTACGCTACTTTACAAGTCCAAATTGTGACTAGACAAAATGCAGAACTCTCCCAAAACTGTTACCTACAAGAGATATTTTACCACTATTATAATCCCCTCAAAATTACTTTGCACATAAAGAATCAGCAAGTGTCTTAACTCTGTACAATATTTTAAAGAGTCTCTTTGTGACCAATTAACCTGGAAGATACAGATTTACTGCCACATATTTCCTTGTTGCCAATTTCTTTGCAGCAGACTTTTTAAAATATAAATGTATAAATTGACTGTTATACTGCTTTAAAACTCCGCCACTCGTGACTGAGCCCTCTTTCATCTGCCATACCTTGACCCCGAATTTATTGGTTCCTTGAGTACATTTTTCCCCAACTCAAGCACTTAGAGTCCACATAAGTCAAAATGTTAAGAACCACTGGTCTATATCACCACGTTACCAGGATAAGATATAATAAAAAAACAACTATTTAGAGACGGTCTTGTGACTGTCTGACTTGTGAACTGAGTTCCAAGATCTACTGAGAAATGTACCCCCAAGAGGTCCTGATGGTGCTCTACTCCTCGGTTCCCACAAGGGGACTGGTAACGTGGCACTGAGGCGCGGCGCTCGTGCTGTGCAACCCGGAATACAGGTTACTGAAGGTTAGCGCCTGGTGCCAAGGGAAATCCTCATGTGCTGGAGGCACGCCTCAGGCACACAAACAGAGAATGTCCGTCGTCAAGAGCAGGCGCAGCAATAGGTAGGAGCTCACAGAACTGGTCCGACTTCGGTCACAGCGACCGCCTCAAACATCCAGCAGTGCGCACTTCTTGCTTTCAATCCCTTGAAACCTCTGTTCTTCTGCTTCGCCGATCCTGCCTCGCACGCAGGGTCGAACTGTTCTACAGGGCAATCAGGCAGTGCCCGGCGGGCTGCTCTGGAAGAGCAGTGTGTGGGTCGGTTTGTGGCACTTTGTGGGACTGTTTTATGATCTGGTGGGCCGGTTTTACTGTTGATTTACCTGATATTACCATACTGCCTGGGAGCTAGCAGAAATGCAGTCTCCCAAGCCTTGTAAAATACATAGAAGGCGTGTTTTTTTCAAGTTCAAAACTGGTCTAATTTGCAAATGTGGGCGACATATTTAGCAATCTGGATTGCTAAGTTAGGCGGAAGCATTTTTATTTTGATAAATGGGCCTATTTCCAAATTCCAGTCCGACCTTGCCCACAAGGCAGGCATAGAGTTCACACATCTTAGGGGCTCTTCAGTAGCGTGAACTGCTTTGCACAATGTGACAAAGCTGTCTTCCTTTCTCAGCGTCTTCCATTATGGCGGGGTCGCTAAAGGTTAATTACCAGCGGCCGAACCACAGGTATTGCAGTCTGTTGAGCAATCTGAGCGCAGCATTTGATCTTAAAGCCATGTAAAGTCAGAGATTCACTTCCACTCTTGCCTCTTAAAAAATGGTGTGGACTGTGGTGTACAGCTTCTGTCAGTAAAATGCCCAGGGCTTCGGAAGAGACTGGAAGTGCATAACATGGACTCCGGTCAGCACAATCCACTTGGCGCTGCACCATGTAACCCTTATGTGGATGGAAGCAGTCTGAGGAGCTCGGTGTAGGTACGGTCTGTGGAGCTGTGTTTGAAAAAGCCGGTGACGCAGTGTGTTACCACCCCACCATCTGTGTAGCTGACTAGCTATTTGGGGAGCAAGTCCTAGGGCGTCGTAATGGGCTGGTGGTTAAACGAATGTGTGGAGCTTGGGTCAACGCAGTTATGTACAGATGGAGTCTTGTGAATCAAGGAGTCACGCAGTTAAGTGGAGCTGGTGAGGGGTGCGAGGATGATCTGTGGAACAGCGGAGAAGTTTTAAGTGGGTGAGCGCGGGCTGGGGAGCTGGTGGCTGATCATTATTTGTGAAACTGGTGGCTAAGTGAGGTTAGTGGAGCTGATATGAACTGCGGGTAAGGTCCATGAAGCTGGTGACAATGTGGGCGAGTGCAGTAGGTCAAGTCAGTGATGGCGGTTGATGAACACAGTTATGTGGCGTAGGTGAGAGCTGGTGGCTGTGCAGTCTGTGGGGCTGGTGAGTGAACACGGTCTGTGGAGTAGGAGAGCGTGGGCTGCGCATCATGTTCTGCGGAGCCGGTGTGTTTTGACAAGTCAGTGACAGCGGCGGGTGCACACGGTCTGTGGAAGTGGTGATAAACGGCCGGTGCGCGTGGTTCACGAGGATGGCCTGTGAAAATGGAGGGCGCATACTGCAGAGTCAGCGACAGGGGTTGGCCGAGCACGGTCGGTGAATCCGGCATGAAACGGATGTTGGAAAGAATGTCCAGAGGTAACCTCCGTGCCATTTCCGTGGTGTCGGTAAGCCCGAGCGCACACAGCTGATCCTCTCGTTGGCATTTACCAAAGGAGACGCCTTGGCCGAGCTCCAGCGCACCTGCGGGGCCCTTCCTCGGCCACGCGGATCTGCACCTCCGGGATCACGCTGGCTGTTGGCGTCGGTGTAGCCAGAGGCACGCAGCGGGCACGTGCCTGGCACTCAGACAGCACAAACTGGACCTTTAGTGCTCGAATGCGCCTTTAGGTATCAATGGCGGGCCTGGAAACAGCCGAAGGGGACCCGAAAACGCCCACGGAGGGAGCTTGAGGGAGGAGGCAGGGCTGCCCACGGGCATAGGATGCGGACTGTCACAAGTCCAGACACTGAGAAAGTGGGGCATGGAGAGATGTGTTGCAATGCGGAGGGGACACAATTAACTTTGACTCCACTGAGAGACCTCTTGCATGTACGGACTTTGCCCTTTCAAGCCTTGGACCCTCTCCAAATCTCAGGGTAACAAGAATTATTTGCTCAGAGCATTCGAACTGCACCATCTTGGAGACACCTGTAGTGCAGTGGTTCACAAACTTTTTAGAGCCACTTTTTAGAACAACAAACGTTCGCAACCTACCTACTTTTTATGGACATGAGGCGTTTTTTGAATATAACTAAAGCATCGTGTGGTAGCACTTTGCCATTTAAATACAGTACATTTTCCAATGAAACGGCCCTTACAGTTGCACAAATATACAGTTTTACTGATATAACTAAATAGCACACAAATGTGTAGAAATAATGTTTCTGTGACTATCATTTGTGCTTCACCAAGTGAGTGTCTTGATTTGTTTTAATCCTATTAAAATCTGTTTTCAGCACACTTGAGAACTACAAAAAGTGCTTCATTTTTGCTTTCCTAGCTGCTGGATGCAGACAGTTCATTTTCATTCAAGGCAGATATACTAAAATACGCCCCCCTTAACTTTTACATGCGTCCCCCTTGTCAACAGTGGGACTGGACTCAGTACAAACATTAAAAAAATGTTATACAAATTGACAACCATTTATTCAGAGGTTAATTTGAGCTAAAGAAAGGCAGTAACTAGGGTGTCCTGCACAGCTTGAATTTAGTAGACACATTTATTTTCAAAGATATCTTGCAACAAAAGTGTAAAAACATGATAAAGGCTGTTCAGAATTCAAAAGTGCATATCATTAACCACCAGAACCGTTTCACCTTAGTACATCAGAATACATCAATGTATTGAGAAGTATATATTTTTTTTAAAAGAGTTATTTTTTTAAACATGAATTTAGAAACTCATTTTTCACCCCAGACGCTGAAAACAATGCCAATAATGAACTAAGAGTAAAATCAGTTGTCATGTGCACTCTTCAGGTGGCCTGGGTTTATGCGATCCATGAACAACATTATGTTTTTTTAGATCACACACAGGAGAAGGTTTTGTAGGGCACATGTTCTGAAGTCTTGTATTTCAAGATCTTCAAGTGATAATGAAAAGGAAGGGAAAGTAAAATAAAACAATTGTCTAGGATCACACAATTCAATGAAGTGAAGAAGCCGGAATTAATCCCAAGTTTTTGGCTTCACATTGTGCAATTCAGACACTAGATGTATGTGCTTTCCTTCGCCTATGCCCACCTGACTGCCAATCTCCCCCCTCTCTACTGCACCCTACTGGCATCAATGCAGCCCTCTGTCACATGACAGACCAAACTTTGTGGCCCCTGGAAAAATGTTTGTGAGTACCCATGAACTAATGTATTTTAATTTCCTTGAGTGTTGCGAAAAACAATATCCTAATTTTCAAATAATTCACTTTAAAAAGTCCTCACTTTCCAGTCAGAGAAAGAAAAGTAAACAC
The DNA here is from genome assembly GCF_031143425.1 of Pleurodeles waltl. NCBI lineage: Eukaryota > Metazoa > Chordata > Amphibia > Caudata > Salamandridae > Pleurodeles > Pleurodeles waltl. The sequence goes on from NC_090443.1 coordinate 51,487,099, forward strand.
TAATCCAATGTTGAAAAAATAAAGCAGGCTGACATTTGACCTCTGTCTTTTTAATCACCAGCAAATGTGACAAGATAAACATAATTTAAAGGCATCTTTATTTATTGCTCAGACCCACAGTTTGTGAAACACTGCCTAGGTAGTTGCCCTTCACCATTTACCAACATCTCTACACAGCACAGACCATAAGCTTTACTGTTGTAAGGCACTTAGTGCAGCACATTTGAAAGGCTCACTAGGCTGTGACTAGCTGCCGGTCACTGCCCTACCTCCCTTGCTGCTAGACAGTGGGACTCATTAAATCTGGACAATCATTCTAAGTGTACAAGGTCACATGCAATATGTGTTACCCAGTGTTAAGGTCTGTAATTACTCTGGCATGCACTTGATAGCAGGCAACGCCACTCTGAGGCCACACTGGTAGCATGTGGGCACTTAATCCTTTAAATGAAAATGAGTTGATTGGAATAAAAATGCCAATACAGAACAGCAAACACCAGTTCACGCTGGAGGTTCGCTCACCTCACTAGCTTTAGCCAACATCTTGGAGATCAAAATCAGGCCCATATTATGTTGCTGCAAGAGATGGGTGTGGGGAGCATCTCCGAGTAGTAAGGCAAAAGCATCACCTACATTTTATTTTTTCACTATGACAGATAGCAAAAGGTAGTTCTATAGAAAGGCCGTAAGCATTAGGTATGCCAGTGTCTTGCACCCACCACCACCACTGAATTGTAATCCTGTAGCCTTGTAGATAGCTTTCTTTACAATGTAGCACACCCACAATGCAAGGCATGTATGTGAAAATCCACTGTTTTCCAGTCTTCCAGTTCCAAGTGCGTTAGGAAAGTTACTTCCAACTTCCTTTGCAATAATTTACCCACCGGGGCAATCATAAGGCTCCACAGGGGATTGAAATAAAGTAGTCTCACTTGCTGCAGATGGTGCGCAGATGAAACATCCACGTACAAAATTATCAAATGAACAGCATTAAGCCAAATGTGCCTCCTTTTAAAATAAAGGGATGGGGTTTTGCTTTGAAACTCAAAGTATGAGATACCACAGAAACTGAGAAATACCCCAAGAAGGATATATTTACTTTATTTGATTTGGTATTTGGAATAATGGCAACATGTCACATGACAGTCGCAATGCGGAGCTTATGTTCACCTTTGGTGTAGTTATGTAGAAAGGAGATTGAGGAATGTGATAAAACCCTTAGAAAGTTCTAGTTTTGCTTCCTGTTACAGGGTAGCTGGTCCGGAAAGACTGTTCGGAGTGATCTGGTTCTTCCAAGTGGAAGGGGAATGGGGTCTTAGTGTGGTGAGTTCAAGAGGGGAAGTCCTTGAGAAAGAAGGCTGAACAGTGATCAGGTCCCAGAAGCTACATTAATAATTTTGGCCCCGTTGGAAATAAAGTCTGCATATCGATTGGAGCAGAAGGGTCTTAGTGGGCAAGCAAGAGTATAGTGAAGAGCAACCTTCCCAGGGTATTATGGCACAAGCTCCCTAGAGCATTTACATAATGCACCAAGTCTTGGCATAGATTCTTTGCTCCTTCCAAAGACACCTTCAATGTTTTCAGGTCAGAGGATAGGTGGTCGGATCCTCCAGGTTTAGGCACAGTCTCGCTGCCTGGAATGTGGATCCTCTGCAGATGTGGCAGCTCTATGTCTGCAACACTCACAAACATATTTTGTAAATAGTCCACTTGAGCATAAAACCAGCTCTCTAGTTATTCCCGTTTAGGGATGGGTTCTGGAGGGAGGAAGTACCCTTCAAAGACTCATCAATGGGAAGTCTGTGTTCACAAGTGCACATCGAAAACAAAAAAACAAAAAAACTTTAAGAGGGCCATCTCACTGTTTTTGGAGCCACTCCAAAAGTATTCTATTTGCATCCATTTCTCCCACTACTAAGATTTTACATGGGGTCCGTGCAGGGAAAGGGATTTCTTGTTTATCCAAGTCTGGATTATGGTCTCTAACAGGAGTAAGATTTCAGGTGGCGAATGGACAAATAACACAATATCCCCTTAACTAATGGTAGCATGTATGCAATGAAAGGGTGTGCAAAAGATCTTTGTAGATGCATTCCCAGTGAGAATCCCAGTCACCACTGACTTTTCCACTGCCGTTGCATCTGAATGCGCTTGCAGCACTTCTTCATTTTGTTCCACTCTGCTGCCAACATGCTGTCTTTAAGTGAGCTCAACACCCGCAGGGTTAGTCCTGGTCCTACATCCTACTCCCAAGCCCAGGTTTGCCCCTCTTGCTTAAAGGTATGAAGGGCAGCCTTAAGGAGACACTGTCGACTTCTGACTGGAAACTTGAGGTATCCTTTCATCAGTTTTACTGTTGATAAATGGAAGCAGGTGTTCACAGTGATCAGGTGCAGTACAAGGAGCAGACATTGCAACCAACGGTTCCATGGACATCTGCTGACTTCTATCCTTAGGGTTCTCGTTTGATTGGAAGTGAATCTGATGAGATTTGGAGAGAGAGCCTTTAACACCATTCCAGGGCCGGCTTTAGGGCAGTGCGAGCAGTGCCCCCGCACTGGATGCTGACCTGGATTGGGGGGCGCTGTCTCTAGCATTACCTTAGATACTTGTAATTTAAAAGCACCTCCTGAAAAGTTCCTTGGGCGTCCAGCCGTCAGGAAGTAATTAAAATGTCAAGATACCTCTTGTGATTAATGTTCCTGATAGGGAGAGGGATGGAAGTTTTGTCTAGTGGCAGCTTTGACTCGCCAAAAATAGCGTAGTGAGTTAATATGCCTGCTGCAAAGAACAGAACTATATTTTATGTGGATAGCTGTGTGGATTAATAAAGCCAGCTTTTATAACCGTTTTTAAAACAAACAAATATATGTGAAAGGGAGGCTATGGAGAGATGAGGGGCACATTTGCAGGGTGGTAGTAAGGCAATCCAAGAAGGTGGCCATGGGGTGGGGAGTGCCAAAAACGACTTTTGCACAGGGCACCACCAGGGCTAAAGCCGGCCCTGCACCATTCTATGGTACCTACTAAAAAAAAGGCACATGGTGTCAGTTTTTCTGTGCTGATGCTATGATCTTTCTCCAAATACGCTTACGTTTTTCACCCTACATCTTCTCTACCTGTGAATCAAACTTTTTTTTTTTTTTTTAAATAATTATATGAACCCTAATAGTGTGAAGATGATGATATCCTGTCTCCTGGGGAGAAAAAAGCAGGCAGAGCCAACACTCTGCAGAGAGATTGGCTCAGAATCTCCACTGTGGTTTTGTGTTAACCCTTCCTTGCAATGCCACCTTAAGGCTGACTGAGCTAATGTGTGAGCTAGATTATCACATTGTGGACGTCTTTGAATATGTAACCATTTGTGTTAACTTTAAGTGTTTTTAGATACGTCAACAATTATAAAATCCGAACAGATTTGCAATGTTATGTTTACGAGGTGTATAAAGCCTGAGAAACTGTCGTTTTTCACAGAAAACCTTGAGCAGAGTTGCTACCGTATCTTGACATTTGCACCACCCACAGACTTCTAAAGGTCAGATATTGAAGAACCCTCCTAGATTTATAGCAAGCAGAGTTGACCATATGCTAGCCCTCCTAATAAGACTAGTACTGGACGCCTGTTCTCCTCTTACCAAGGCATGCATATGTGGGGCGAGAACCTGTGACCAGCAGCGGGCATACTGTGAAAGTGCAGGGATGCTATTCCATGCCTGTGGGTCACAGCCAGGGGCTACTGAAGAATCGACCTGAACAAAGTACTAATGAAAATTAAATTGGTCCTTCCATGCCCTCCCTGTTCTGAAAACCATATACGGAGCAACATTGTTCCTCTGGTTCCGAACCATTTTTGAAACGCTCTCCTAAATCACTGCCTAAAGACAATATTTTACTAGTCACACCTAAAATATTTACATCTGTCTATAACCGAGAGGCAACCAGTGTTTACAACACAAACTGATTAAAAATCTAACACATGTGCAGAATCACATTATTTATAATTCCCATGAATGTCAATGATTTAAACGTGGATGATAGGTTTTGCAAATAGTTTGATGTCACCTTGTGATAACTTCACAGCGCTGAGACAATACAACTTGAGAATTGTTGCCCAACAGACCACAGTCTGAATCACCAGAAAATACAGCCACATGGCATGTCCCTTTTTTATTCGGAAATAAGGCACTTATTTCAGGGCACCTCGCTAACTGGTAAAGCTTTTGTTGAGTCCAGAAACGGGTTTGCCGACCGACCCAGAACCTAAGGGGTGTTCTGTTCCACATGACCTTCCCTGCTGCCTGCGATCCCCATTATCCAACAAGTCTGAGTCATAGGTGTGCTTTTATTACCATGTCATTTCTAAATGGGTTGGTTGGAGTGTCACATGTGACTCAACAAAAGAAGCCATAGAACTATTAAAAGAGGTGAGTAAAGTGTTTTTCTTTTGCAGCAAGCCTTTGCTGTGGATTCAGAGGATGTGCATAAACTGTAAAGCAACATCTCAAGCTTTATACAATGCTGGTAGGCAAGGACAGATTAGAGTGAAGAACGTTGGAGGAGAGACCCACGAAGGTAAGTGGGCCACACCTGCCAATAGTCCGTATGGTCCTTAAAGTGTCACACAAACAACCATACTGTATAGTGTCCACTGTGTTAGTCTAGGTTTATACTTCCCCTTTAAGGATCATTTATGTTCTATATAGCATTTACCAAGCCCTAAAGGCAGAGTGCAACATATGACACATGCAGCACATGTACTTTACATGTTCTGATAGTAAAACTCACAAAACAACAATTTTTACTGTGGATAGACTTAGTCACCCATTTGGCGAGTACAGGGTTACACATTGACCCCCCCCCTTCAGCTGTGCTGACTCCTTAACAGTGGAACCTAAGTGGGCACTTCAAGGTATCAAACAACTTGTTACATTAAGCCTGACTTGTACCTCAAAGTCAAAATTAATTTAACTTGTTGCAGTGTGCAATTAAGAAAGGCTGCCACTTTGTTGCCTTTAAAACTCTTGTGCCTTCTCGGGCACACAATGAGCCTCCTCCATGAGACAACTTTCTGCTCTCTTGGAACGATGTGCTAATGACTCTCAGGAAGGCGAAGGTGTCACCACCCTCGTGCAGGAAGCCACTTTGGTATTAGCCCAAAAAGGCTGGCTTCAAAGGTGTAGCTGCCAGTGAAGGGCAGGTGTGTAGCATGAGGGGGAGGGTTGCCACATTGTTGAGTTAGACAGGTTGGCATTGGAGGCAGAGGGGGGTGGGAACAGTTGATAAACTGGTTTCCCAGGGACATGTAGCCTCGAGGTAGCCACACCCCAAATGTGGGCTAGGGAAGTCCGTACACCAGGACAGAGGTCTCGATATCTTGAAAGTGGACAGAGTGGTCTATCCTGAGAAAGCCAGATGCCACACTACACAGGAAGTGGTCACCAGGTGGGATGGAACCTGGTAGCCTATTGGCTACTTACCACATTTTGTCCTGAGGGTACTTTCCCAGCATAAAGTGGGGATCCCTGGCACCCAGAACTCAGATCTTGACTAACTTTGAAGGAGGACTGCCCTGCTGGACTGAGGGGTCAGCAAAGGAAAGATGCACCAACAAGGACGGCACCTATTGCACCTGGTGGTTAGCGAAGAGAGGGACTGGTCCTACAGTGTGCTGTCCTGATCATGGAGGAGCTCTCTCCAGAGCCCAGTAAAGCCAAGAGAACTCCAAGGGCCACAGCACAGGGACATAACAGCTGAAGAAGCCTGCTGGGGCATGTTGGTAGCCCAAAGTCTCCAAACTGTTACCACCACCCTGTGCAGCACAGAGGACCAAGACCCGGCATGCAAAGTTCCAGCTAAGTTTGTTGAGCCCAGTGGTGCTGTCGGACCGTTGATGGGACCCTCAGAAGGAGAGTTATTGGCTTAGGAAGGACTGGCCTGTGACCCCGACAACAGGTGACTGATAGTCCAGTGGTGACTGGCGTTCTTGCCTGACTGGAGAAGACTTTGTGGGACATTGACCCTGCAACCAGAACACCCTCACCATCTTTGTGGAGTGAGGAATCACTGCAGGAAAATCCCTGTCAACTACGACGCACCCACAGCATTCTTGGAGCATCTTCGGCAGCCTTCATGCCTTGCATCATGACCACTTCACAGGAATCCATTACAACATGGATAAAATTCTTGTTCTTGAGGACCTTGCTGATCCCTCTAACTCCATGCTGGAGCTAGCCACTACAAGGCCTTCCAACGGACTGCAGTGACAAATACATACGTTTTCCTTGAAGAAGTTTCTAAGTTTCCAATTTGTTGATTTGGTCAAGGCTTGTTCGCGGTTGAGTGAAATTTCACTGATCTATTATTGCTTGTAAAATCTATATCTCCAGAATCCTCTAGTGGATCTTTTTTGTTCTGGGGTCTAAATTCTTTCAAAAATAGTCTATGATTATAAATTGGTCTCGGATTTCTTAAGTGATGTGTTGATTCCTTCTTCAATTGTTTTGGTGTTGTTAAAATGCTTTACGCATGTTTCTCTGTGTAAGCCTTGCTGCTCAGTGCCACAGCTACTCAGGACTGAGCTGAGGGTTTGACGGATAAAACCCAAGGGTTCTTAGAGTTTGGTGATTGTATTTCACTGTGAGGTTCCCCTATCACACCATTTAATACACCCCATTTTGTCACAGGGCTGAAACTGCACTGTGTCCAGAATAGCTCAAACGAAAGGGAGCATTTGAGAGGGAGGCAGCTGTGACTTCAGCATGGTGATAGTGAACCCCAGCGAATGCAGGAAGTCCACAGTAATCTAGAGGTGGGAGACAGCTGCTTGGAGTGTGTCTGCATTCAACAACCACTCATTAAGAATGGGGGAAGACTGGAACCCCATGACCTTCACAGATGTGCTGCAACCACCGTCATCACCTTGATGAACACCTGAGGGGCACGGGAAAGGCCAAAGAGGAGCAAGGGGAACCCTTATGCCACCCTGGGGACCCCTCACTCAGCACAGACACACTGCTTGCCAGCTTGTGTGTGCTAGTGGGGATAAAACGACTAAGTCGACATGGCACTCCCCTCAGGGTGCCATGCCAACCTCACACTGCCTATGCAGTATAGATAAGTCACCCCTCTAGCAGGCCTTACAGCCCTAAGGCAGGGTGCACTATACCATAGGTGAGGGCATAGGTGCATGAGCACTATGCCCCTACAGTGTCTAAGCAAAACCTTAGACATTGTAAGTGCAGGGTAGCCATAAGAGTATATGGTCTGGGAGTCTGTCATGCACGAACTCCACAGCACCATAATGGCTACACTGAAAACTGTGAAGTTTGGTATCAAACGTCTCAGCACAATAAATGCACACTGATGCCAGTGTACATTTTATTGTAACATACACCCCAGAGGGCACCTTAGAGGTGCCCCCTGAAACCTTAACCGACTATCCGTGTAGGCTGACTAGTTTTAGCAGCCTGCCACACACCAGACATGTTGCTGGCCACATGGGGAGAGTGCCTTTGTCACTCTGTGGCTAGTAACAAAGCCTGTACTGGGTGGAGGTGCTTCACACCTCTCCCTGCAGGAACTGTAACACCTGGCGGTGAGCCTCAAAGGCTCACCCCCTTTGTTACAGCACCCCAGGGCACTCCAGCTAGTGGAGTTGCCCGCCCCCTCCGGCCACGGCCCCACTTTTGGCGGCAAGGCCGGAGGAGATAATGAGAAAAACAAGGAGGAGTCACTGGCCAGTCAGGACAGCACCTAAGGTGTCCTGAGCTGAGGTGACTCTGGCTTTTAGAAATCCTCCATCTTGCAGATGGAGGATTCCCCCAATAGGATTAGGGATGTGCCCCCCTCCCCTCAGGGAGGAGGCACAAAGAGGGTATAGCCACCCTCAGGGCTAGTAGCCATTGGCTACTAACCCCCCAGACCTAAATACACCACTAAATTCAGTATTTAGGGGCTCCCCAGAACCTAGGAACTCAGATTCCTGCAACCTAAGAAGAAGAGGACTGCTAAGCTGAAAAACCCTGCAGAGAAGACTGAGACACCAACTGCTTTGGCCCCAGCTCTACCGGCCTGTCTCCCCACTTCTAAAGACACTGCTCCAGCAACGCTTTCCACAGGGACCAGCGACCTCTGAAGCCTCAGAGGACTGCTCTGCATCTAGAAGGACCAAGAACTCCCGAGGACAGCGGCTCTGTTCACCAAAGACTGCAACTTTGCAACAAAGAAGCAACTTTGAAACAACACGCGTTTCCCGCCGGAAGCGTGAGACTTGGCACTCTGCACCCGACACCCCCGGCTCGACTTGTGGAGAACAATCACTTCAGGGAGGACTCCCCGGCGACTGCGAGACCGTGAGTAGCCAGAGTTGACCCCCCTGACCCCCCACAGCGACGCCTGCAGAGGGAATCCCGAGGCTCCCCCTGACCGCGACTGCCTGCTTCAAAGACCCGACACCTGGTAAAGGCACTGCATCCGCAGCCCCCAGGACCTGAAGGATCCGACCTCCAGTGCAGGAGCGACCCCCAGGTGGCCCTCTCCCTTGCCCAGGTGGTGGCTACCCCGAGGAGCCCCCCCCTTGCCTGCCTGCATCGCTGAAGAGACCCCTTGGTCTCCCATTGACTCCTATTGAAAACCCGACACTTGTTTGCACACTGAACCCGGCCGCCCCCGTGCCGCTGAGGGTGTACTTTCTGTGTGGACTTGTGTCCCCCCCGGTGCCCCACAAAACCCCCATGGTCTGCCCTCCGAAGACGCGGGTACTTACCTGCTGGCCGACTGGAACCGGGGCACCCCCTTCTCCATTGAAGCCTATGCGTTTTGGGCACCACTTTGACCTCTGCACCTGACCGGCCCTGAGCTGCTGGTGTGGTAACTTTGGGGTTGCTCTGAACCCCCAACGGTGGGCTACCTTGGACCCAAACTTGAACCCCGTAGGTGGTTTACTTACCTGCAAAAACTAACAAACTCTTACTTCCCCCAGGAACTGTTGAAAATTGCACTGTCTAGTTTTAAAATAGCTATATGTCATTTATGTGAAAACTGTATATGCTATTTTGCTAATTCAAAGTTCCTAAAGTACCTACATGCAATACCTTTCAGTTGAAGTATTACATGTAAATCTTGAACCTGTGGTTCTTAAAATAAACTAAGAAAATATATTTTTCTATACAAAAACCTATTGGCCTGGAATTGTCTCTGAGTGTGTGTTCCTCATTTATTGCTTGTGTGTGTACAACAAATGCTTAACACTACCCTCTGATAAGCCTACTGCTCGACCACACTACCACAAAATAGAGCATTGGAATTATCTCTTTTTGCCACTATCTTACCTCTAAGGGGAACCCTTGGACTCTGTGCATACTATTCCTTACTTTGAAATAGTGCATACAGAGACAACTTCCTACACCAGCTTTTTGGATTCCATATCTGGTGGAGATGTAGGGAATGTGCCAGACTTAACACAGAAGGTGGAGGCTCGGACCAGCAGGCTCCTGGGGTGAGGGAACTGTCCTGTGCACAGGAGCCTTGATGCAGGACTCGGACCAGCCCACGAGGAGAACATCTGTAAGGGATCCACTGAATGGGAGTAAAGGTTCTGCGGGGGCAACTCCTGGCAGAAGCACCTCCGTCAAGACATACATCTTGACTGCCGCTAAGGGTAACTGGAGGTCCAGGACCTCAGCCGCCCACTGCATCACCACAGCAAAAGAGGCTTTCTCCACCGTAGCCACAGTGGGAGGAGAAACCAAGCCAATGTTTGATGAGGTGTCCAAACCACTGGCATCCACCAGCTCCTCATTTCAGTTGTCCTGTGGTTCCTCAAAGGGGTGCTGGTATCCATAAGGGTTCTCAGACCCCTCCCCATCATTCTCCTCTAAAGTCCTATTGAAGGAAAAAAGCACTGGCTCCACCTTGGAGGGCATGGTACCAGTCAGCGTTGGGCAAAGCCCATATGGCTTTTTAAAGGAGTCGGTAATGACGAAGAGTCCAGTGCCACATGGGGCTTTTCCAGTGCTGGGAACGACAGTACTGGAGCTGGCTCTAAGGAAAATCATAGACTCGCGAGCGGAGCAGCTCTGGATCCAGCACCAGATCCAAGGGGTCTGGCAGGCACCGAGGGCGGACCCAAAGGCAGAAATCCAGTAGGGCGCTTTTCTGAACTCATTGGGCCCGGGGGTGCTCCAGAGGAGTCGGGCCACCTAAATATGAGATGTATGGCCTCATAGAACTGCTTGAATTGGGCGGGGTCGCTCTGGCTCTAGAAAGCTCAAAGGGACCCAGACACAGGCTCCACGGTGGGGCAAGTCCTAGATTGCATGCGTTCACACGCCTTGTCCGATGACTTGCACCAGTGTGGGAAAGTTGAAGAAAACTTCAACTTCTTGTGTTTGTGGGACTAACCAGATGACTAAGAGTGAGACAACACCGAGAGCAGCTCAGCGAGCAATCCTGGGACCTTCCGAGAGACCAAAATCTTGATAGTTGCAGTGTCGCCTGACGTCAAGCAGCAAGGAGCTTCAGGGAACATTCCCTAGGCGCCTTTGGGTTCATGACACAGCAGTCCTTGGAATAGCGGTCCTGCTCCAAGCACCACAAACAAACTAACAAAACAAACTAAATGTGCATCTGTCACAGACATCTGCCTGTGATAGGCACAAGTCTTGAAACCTGTTAGATTCTGAGGGGACATTCCTAGAACAACAGAAGAAGTACTTTATCAAAAAAGTCCTTGAAAAGAAGTAAAAAAAATAATAAAAAAAAATAAAAATAAAGGTTGGTTAAAAAAATGACAGTGGGTAGCGTCTCTGAATCTGCGCTGACTGGTGCGAAAGAAAAGAGCTGATGTCAGCGTGCTGGAGTTACACCTATAAAAGCACTGCACACGTCACTTTTGGCACGGATGATGCCGCCAAGCCGAACAACGTCACCTACCTGCACGCAGGAGTACTGCTCGAACACTTTTAGATCCAGTCTGATGCCTGGGGAATATTCAAAGGTAAGAAATCTGCGACTAGAAGTCTCAATCAGATAAATTGTTAAGCACCATTTTCCCCTGCATTGCCTGCTATCTGGCACGAACACTGACAAAATCTCTTTAATGAGTATGCACCCACTACCATGTAACTGTCCAACACACAGCAGCAGGTGGTCTGCTTTTTAAAAAGATGGGTTTCAAGCTGCCTGTTGGGATGCTTTTATCCTTCAGTCCAATATGCCAACCTAGATTCTGACAACACATTTCCCTTCTATTGCGGGTGAACACCACAAGGAGTTGCCGTGTCATTTTAAACAGCTTTGCCCTAGTAGTTTTACACACATCAAATGATTAAGGAACATTCACATTCTGTGAATGAGGATTTGTCAAGATGGTGGGCAACTGTATTATCCAATTACATTAATATCCCAACTTAGAAAACGACTCTCCAGTCTCAATGAGGAGAGGCTCAAATGGTGCGTCTATTAGTGTGGTTAAGTCACATTTAAATCACAACATGATCTGGTAGACTCCTTTTGCCTTTGACCATGTACAGCACTGCAGTGCCTTTTGGCTAGGTCTGTGCTACGAAAATAATACATTCATACACTCTCCTTGGTGGAATGAGAAAGTCTGAGTACCTGGTAGTCTAAAATATAATTTTTCACCCTTGCTTTGAACGTTTGCAGTAATGGCTGCCAAATGTAGCAGGGTGGACTCAGCCGTTTCTCTTCAAGGATAGCAAGCACTGCAGTATGCCCTTAGATGCAGTGTTAAAGAATAATAACCTTTTCCTGCACTGCACTTCAAAGTGCTTCCACTTACCAGTGTAACCGATGGACGTCATGGGACAGTAAGCCTCCTTGTCATCTTCTTCAGGTAGGCTTAAATATCCAAAAACCCTGGGAGGAACAAATCAGTTATTTTTAGGGTCGAGCCTGCGTTGCATGCGCCCGCGCATGCGTATCGTAGCGAGACGCTTTTGTATTTAGAAAAGGGCTCGGAGCCCTGTCAACTTCACATCAGTGTTTTTTATTGGTTCGTGGGCTTGCCTAATAAAATCTGCTTGCTTTCATTAGTCGAAGGCAAGCATAGGTCATGCCTTTTCCGGTGGCTAGCCCTCCTCCAGCGCAGCGACCAAGTACAGAAAACATGCGAAGCTCGCTGTTTTCCATCGGGCTCGTGGACTTCTTTTTCTCTAATTTATGAGCACAATCTCGCTTGGCAGAAGTCGAGCGCTTTACATAGTTAATTTCACTTTTTCGGGTTGTGTACACAAATGCACTTTTGCCTGATAGGTGAAAAGTCGGGTTAGGAGTTTACAACGCGATCAGCTCTAACATGAGCAAATGCGAGACCCGTTGCATTGTAAATGCTTGTTTGTTTTTCTAAGCAAGACACCGTAAGTGCAAGAGGTATGCCCAGATGTGAGTCCCATGCTCGGAGTGCCACTGAGCTCAGGCTGCACCTAGATGAGGTGCTACATGAAGAGCCAAACTGTCCTGGGGTTGCTTGCATTTCTGTCTAGAGGGGACTTGGCCTGGCAGTTTGGGCTGGAGTGCTCCAACTGGAGCAAGACTAAGTATAATTTACATATGATTGGAATGTGTGGAGGAACAAAGTGAGCAATAACTGACTAAATTGTCACTACCTGTAAAATTACCAGTGGCTGAAATTAATTCAAGCATTCCACCAACCGATTATATTGTTTTTCTAAGTGAGATAGGTATTCCCAGAAATGTATTTGGTGCTTACTGTGCCAACCGGTGCCAAGCTGTACTTCTCTGAGGTGGGTTCAATACGCTGAAAACAGATTTGGGGTTGCTTGTGTTTTAGTCTAGGACGGCCTAGTCTGGCATTTAAGGCTGGACAGTTTCTACTAGAGGAAGGCAAAATCTGATTTACAGACGATTTGCCTCTGGGGGGAGATAATGAGCAAAACGATGGACTAGAATGCACCTTCAAGTAACGACCTTGGCTAAGATTAATTCAAGCAATCTACCAATTAATTTATGTGCTGAAAGGGATCTTACAGCTTCTGACCGCCACTCTTTTTTTCTCCTTATGAGGAAGGGCGTCAACTGCAGCAGTTTTAGCATATTGTATCCTCGCTGTGTGGACAACCATAAAGTACGTGTCCACATCACTGTTACTATCTAAAAGGTCCTGTAATGCTGCTGTACATTTAAGGATCATGAATCTAACCTAAGTGCATATGTGGTAAACAAGCGATAACACACATTTTGGTATTCTTGAAAGAATGCTGTTTTCAGTAGCTATGTTTACAACAGTCTTCTGGACGGGTACGAACTAGTTAATTTTTACGATAAAACTCAGTAATTAAATCATATCCCTTCTCTTGCACCTGCAAAGAACCTAATAATGTATGATTTGCACGTTTCCTCAATAAAGGTCATTCTCACAAGCTATAAACTCAACCCTTCTCCAACAGAATGATCACATGCGGGGAACCCCTGGCATCCTGGTATTCTTCCGATCAATGCCGATTACCATTTTGTGCAAACCTGGTGGGAGCTTTCAGATCTTGTTTCCAAGAGAGTCTTGTCTGGGTAACAGCAATGGGTGTGAAACAGTGTCATTTCAGGTCACAGTGTATACTCTGTGGGCTATTTTGCTTCCACTTTTAGCACATGTTTTTTTAGTGTATGAGAAGAACAAGTTACCATTGGTAATGCTTTTCTGCTAGAGACTAACTGCACAGTCCTCAACTTGGATATTACCCCAGGTGCCAGACTGGATCAGGAAAATCTTGAGCAATACTTGTACACACTGGTAGGTGGCATAGTTTGTGACGTTGTAGCGCCCATATAGGTACCACCCCAGTGCGCTGGCATCGGTTCATTTCTTACCGCGCCACAGCACGGTTGCGGAGTGCTACCTTTGTCATTTTTTGATCAACTTTCTGTCAATATTTTGGAGCTTTCGCTCTCAGTGTACTAGCGACATGCCTCCTGCGGAACCTTCAGGGTTCAAGCCTTGTAGGGATTGTCACAGGCAGGTGTCTGTGTCCAAACCCCACTTGGTTTGTCTCAGGTGCCTGCAGTCGAGTCAGGCACCCCCAGGTCTGTGTCAAGTGCAAGTTGATGCACCCAAAGGCAATTTATGAGCGGATGATGACGCTCCTGGCAGCACAGCAAAAGAAGGCTCCACACCATTTCGGTTTAAGATCTCAGGCTGCTGCGGACAACAGTCTTCCTGCTCCAAGACCTCCATGTCGAAGTAAAGTAAGTGGAAGAAGCATTAGAATTTGTTGAAGAGTCCTTCGGCTTCACCCTCTAAACCTCGTGCTTCTAGGTTCCTCTCTCCGCCTGCAATCAGGGCTTGCTCAGCACTGCCCTGAGTTTCCCAGAGCCACAGAGATGCCTTCCCAACTTAAGTAATTCAATAACGCCATTCATGCCATCTTTGTGCCACTGAGTCTCTCTGGCACGCCTTCAGGCCCCATGGAGCATTGTGTTGCTCCTGCTGGGTTACCTTTGGCAGGTTCGCCCTTGATATCAGCCGGGCCCTTGGGATCTGCTCCAAAATCTGGGCTGATGCCACCACGTTGTGCCTCCATACACTTCAGCTCCATCCCACACGGCTCTACCCCAACACCAAGCCACTCCACTGCTTAATGTTGGCGCTGTCCAGGCCCAGCCACTCACTGGACTTTCCACCCACTGACAGGCCCTACCTTCCTGAAAGGGGAGACGAGATGTATGATCCCCTAGAGGAGAACACTGAAGAGGTGGCGAAGTTCGCCATTTGGTGTGGACTGGACACCACAGACTCCCAGGGTAGAGCTGTAGCTTCTACCTTGGCGTGGCGTTGCTGCACCTAGTTACAGTCCACTCGATTCTCAGGGGATGTCCAGTCATTACTGATCAACATGCCCTTCAATGGCTTCCCGCCTGTTTGGGGACAAAGCCAAAATGACGCTCTGGCACTTTTGCAAGAGCAGGGTCACCGCCAGGCCTGGCCACAAAAGCAGTCCTTCCGCCCCCTACCGTGGATCTGAAAGGCACAACTTTGGCCATTCGCAGTACCAGCCATACTCAGTTCATAATCCTGCCCAGTTTCTTTTAAAGATGGGCCACGCAGCCCAAAAATGATGCAGAAGCCAGCCCCAGCGTGCTGCCAAGTCTCCCTCCCCTCCAGCAGCATCCAAGCCCCTTTATCGTGGCCTCCATCCAGCATTGCCATTCCATTGGCAGCAAAATTAGGCACGACCTTCCCCAATGACTATATCCGACAAGTGGGTGCTTCAGATCGCACAGAAGGAGCACTTGCAACCATCTCCAGCATTATGACATTCTTTCTAAACCAGAGTCAATATATTTTGTTTCGGTGAAGATTTTCAGGAACCTACGCAATCTTCCATTACCCAATGAGGGCTTAGCATGCAGAATCTGTTTTTAGAGTCCCTGTACTAATCTCTTAGCAGCAGGAAAGAATAATTCAGTGTATAGAACTGCTGCCTGGGGCACGGCAGAACTGAAAGTTTTTTTGTTTAAAAACATAAAAAATTGGGGGAATACATCCCGAAAGCTGTCCTCTATTCCATAATCCACGGTTTATTTTAATTACAGATCATTTACTTGTAATCTCATCAAATACATTTGAAAAAATAAATGCTATTTCCATACATGAAGGACGGAAACAAAGACCCTACCCTCTTGATTGTTGGCTTAATTCTACCATTGGCAACATGCCCCTCGCCCTTTTCTTATATTGAATGCTTTTTTCGGTAAGAAAATGTTTTCACTTGAGGTTGTAGAAAGTGTGTCTATACAGACGAGGTATTACATGTGTGAAAACTTTAATAGATCATCACAGTCTTAGGTGAGCCTCTCCGAAACCCAAGCTCAGGTTTATATAGTCTTAAAACACATGCATTCAGAAAAACAAGTTTGCAAACCCACCCAATACCTAAAGAGATCACATTGCTTAGCAACTCCAATTTATGCGGGCTAATGCTACATGCAGCACTGCATCATGAACATGACTACATCTTGAAAGAGGCCGCTTGCATACTTGTGATGTCCAGCAACCAGGACGACTCATTATGGGTGGCAGAGAAGGACACACTGGAGGTGAGGATATGATACTGAACTAGGGCATAAATACCCACAACCCGTGCCACACAATACACTCAGACTGTGGCATACCAGCACGTAACAATTCTGTGCTGATCTGCATATTTTAAGCAGCATTGCAGTGAGTGAACAATGCCTCTGAAAGGCACCTTTGTTGTAGTGCACAGGTAACACGTGCACATAACCGCTAGCCAGAACACTTACCCAGCTTCAGCACTTAAAACACTTCGTCTAGAAGAGTGTGCAATACAGATGCACGATTATCCATCTTACATTGACACACAGCAGTTCCCAACAGTTTTGCCTGCAGTGAAGCATTTGAGGTGACGAAATAGAAGACAGCAACAACTAAGACCTCTGTCTGAACACAGTTCTCGTGCAAGGTGCAGCTCTTCCTGCACTCTCTCTTGCAGGGCAAGGCAGTATGCCATCGGACCGGGAAGAGAGGACTTCACAGAATATTTAGATAATGTATTTGGAGAAGCATTTACAACATGGTGGGAGTCTGCCCTTCTTAGGCACAGCCTTGAACAAGAAGGGCATTCTGAAACGTTTCCAAGGGGAACAGCATGATAGTTGAGGATCCCAATATACTAAACATTTTCTGAAAGACTCAACCTCATATTTTTGATATTACAAAGTATACACCTTCTCAAAGCTATACAATTGCTGGGAGAACCTCTGACGCATATGCGAGGGTTCTAAGAATGTTGACTGCAACATGACATTTTTGAGAGTTCAAGGACGCGATAACAGACCAATTAAAAGTGCAAGGAACACTTAACTGAGGATTCCGGTCTACAAAACTCAGTGGCAAAAGCATAAGGGATTGAAAATGCAGCAAACCAGTTGAAGGAAATGCCTATGACAAGCAAAAAATAAAGGGCAATATCAGATATACTTGGGGGGAAATAAGACTAGAGAACCAAACAATATTTAAAGTTTAAAAGGAGGGAGGTGGTTAAAAGTAAAATGGTGGATATTCAATGTGTGAGACCAAGTTCCATGTATGCAGTGCCAAGGTGCGTACTCGATGGCGTAAATTTCAGATGTAACAAGCAAGGATATTTTGCCGGCGTATATAGTGCTGGAATCGGGAAGGAAAAGAGTTTAAACACTTTGGCCAATGTGGGCGAAGGAAACTAGAAAAACAGCAAGAGGAAAATAATTTATAGCTACAGATTAGGGTAAACTCTCCAGAACTGAAATATTACCATAGACAATGTAGAGATAAGCATACTAACAGACTCTGCGCTACCACATATCATCAATGATGATTACGATTTCACTCAGTTCCCTGTGATGGTGCTCAAAAAGCTTATATGAAATGGTTGCATTTGGTAGTGCATTGGAGGAGTAGTAAGAGAATTTGTTGTTGGAATGGGTTTCAGGAACAGTTAGAGGAATCAATATATGGCGAAGGATGGATCTTATAGTTTGAGACGGGGTAAAAAAAATAATTGGTTATAATGGAGTACCCTAACCATAACCATAACCATGCAGGACATGTCCTTTGTTCTAATGAATTTGAAGACATTAATGATGGATGGTGAAAAAGTAGACTTCCCAAAGAGTAGATAGTGCCTGTTTGGCTTGCAGCCCAACAGCACATACTGAATGTATATGGACTTGTGTGACCTTAATTGCAACATATGGGTGGGGTGGCAGCCATCAACGAATATTTCTGAGATGTTGACGTTGTTGAAGAAGGCAACAGCCTTCATGGCTTAAAGTATGTCCTCAGAATACCGTGCGCTAGAACTGCAGAACGAGTTCAAACCCTTCACATCTTTTGTGACCATTGAGGGTGCTTACTACTAACAAAATATATCCTTCAGTCTAATGGCATGACAAAAGAAAGCAAAATATTTAAGATCTGTGTAAAATGTGTAGGACAGTGGTTATTAACTTGAGGACCAGGGACACCTGACAGTCAACAAAGCCTACTCAGGGGGTCCACAACTGCTTAGAAAATTAAATATTAACAGGTCAATAAAGTCTATACAAAGAAGCAAAGTGTAAAGTTGAACATTTTTAAAACGTTCTCTAAATGTGAAGGAATTTGAAATTGGAGGCGAAAACATTAGTTAGTATCCTTAGATTGATTTGTGGCAACAGTGCAAATGCATCAAACAGAACCGAGAATGGACAATGAGTGACCTCAAATCACTATAGAAAAGATCCAACCTTACCATTAAAATTAAGTTTTAGATTTATTTTTAAAATATTTGTGAATTAAATAAAATATTTAATCATTTGTGTATTTGTTTGAAGAATGCTTGTTTCTGTAGTTTTTGTGTATTGTTTTGCAATTCAAACCATCGAAACCGCTGAGGCTGGGGGTCCCTGGCTTCCAGTAATTACTCAGTCGGGGTCCCCGGATTCCAATAATGATTCAGTGGGGGTTCCTTGGGTTCTAGTAATGATTATGTGAGGGTCCACAGAAGTCAAAAGGTTAAGAACTACTAGTGTAGACAATCTACAAAATAATCTCTCTGGAAAGTGACCTGAACGTAAGGAATGTTTGCAGCAAACCATTAAGAAAGTAACCAGTGCAGTTACGGAAGACCAGCGTTGGTAATTTCTGGATTATGCCACATTCTACTCAAGACTTGTGCCACACTGCTCTAAAAAATGGCACCCTTGCAGTCCCTGCTTAGGGATAATGAAAGACTTGAGTGGAATAAGAAATGTGAATTAGCATTTTATAAGGAAAAAGATGACATGGTTGAAGACAATCCAGCAAAAGTCGTTTTCCACAAATGATAAAAGCAGTGTAATGAAAGATGCAAGTTGGTGTGACTTAGGTGCAGTGTTGCTTCAAGAACATGAGGGCTGTGAAGAGGTGGTGGCTTTTGCATCCAGAATATTTTGAGGCGTTTAGGCAAGCTACTCTCACATACAGCATAAAACCACAGCATGTCAGTGAGACGTACATAATGTTAGAACCTACATGTGAGGTGTTGCACCTGGCCCTTTTTGCAGGGTCATCCCCAGTCTTTTTGCCTCCTTCATCCTAATTTTTCTCACCAGTTTGTGTTGGCTTTAGGACTCTGCTAAAACAGTGCTAAAGTGCACATGCTCCCTGTGTAAACTGTACTGTTGACTGGTTTATCCATGATTGGCATATCTGATTTACTGGTAAGTCCCTAGTAAAGTGCACTACTGGCGCCCAGGGCCTTTAAATCAAATGCTACTAGTGGGCCTGCAGCACTGGTTGTGCCACCCACATTAGCAGCCCTGTAAACATGGCTCAGACCTGCCATTGCAGTGTCTGTGTGTGCAGTTATAAACTGCCAATTCGACTTGGCAAGTGTACCCACTGGCCAGGCCTAAACCTTCCCTCTTACTACATGTCAGGCACCCCTAAGGTAGACCCTAGGTCGCCCAGGGGCAGGGTGCAGTGTATGTTTAAGGTAGGACATATACTAGCGTGTGTTACATGTCCTAGCAGTGAAATACTGCCAAATTCGGTTTTTAATGTGCAAGGCATTTCTCTCTCTCATAGGTTAACATGGGGGCTGCCTTTAAATGTCTTTAAAGCACAGATTCTCTTTGAGAGCAGATAAAAATATGCAGTTTAGGGTCTCTGAACTCAATTTAAAAATACATCTTTTAGTGAAGTTGTTTTTTAAACTGTCTGTTTGAAAATGTCACTTTTAGAAAGTAGGCATGTTCTTTCTTAAACCATTCTGTGACTCTGCCTATTTGTGGATTGCCTGTCTGGGTCAGTTTGACAGGTGGGCTGTTTTGCACCTCTCTAGACAGTGACACAAAAGGGGCGGGGTAGCCTGCATATCCTGATGTGCCATCTGAGCTAGAGGGGAGGGAGTAGTGGTCATTCACACCTGAAAGGACTGTGCCTGCCCTCACACAATGCAGTCTCCAACCCCTTGGTGTGTGTCTGGGCCTGGCCTGGACAAGGAAGGATCTCACAAACACTTGAGACTTTACTTTGAAGTTTGCCAATTTCAAAGGCAGAAAGGGGTATAAGAAGAAGACCCAAAACCCCAGACTGTTAGAATCTTTCTGTAATAAAGAGAAACCCCTGCCCAGGAGAAGAGCTGAAGAGCAGAAGGAGGAGTACGGTCCCTTTGCTGGGTTGCTTTGCTGGACTGGCCTGCAGTTGCTGCTTCTGCCTGAAAAGAGTTCAAAGGGTGAACTTTGCTGAGTGTTCTGCTTGAGAAAGTTCGCCAAGGGCTTGGAGTAGAGCTTGCCTACTGTTGGAAGTCTCAGGGACACCAAATACTTCAGTTTCCTCTAATTGCAGCATTGGGAACTGTGTGTTTTCTGCTGTTCAAGAGGAGAAACCACTGCACTGCCGCCAACGATGCCGCTGGCCTGCACCATGACCTGTCGTCACTGCACAGAGCCGCACTGCCCCGCTTTGCACTGCGACCCTGGTCTCACTGACGCTGTTATCGGACGACTTCACCGAGCCGCTGCTCGCACCGCGACCTGTGGGCCTCGCACTCCGGCATCGCCTGTTCACACCCAGCCTGGGCATCCTCGACGCTGCCGCTCATGCTGACAACGGCGCCGCTGCTTGCACCGTGGCCTGTGGACAACGCTCGTGAGGTAAACGAAGCACCGTCCTGTCTCGCACTGCAGCCCCGGTCCACTGACGCCAGCATCATCGACTCCAGTGTCGTCAACAGGCATCCTGCCCGCACCGTGGCCTGTGGACACCGCTTGTGAGGGTCACAAAGCCCCGTCCGGTCCCGCACCGCACCGCTGGCTTGGGCCTACCGAGGACAGCACTTTGGCAACGACGATACTACTGGCTGCACCATGACCTGGTGACACTGCATGTCGCACCGCCCGCTTCACACCACAGCCCTGGTCTCACAGACACTGCTGGACGCCGTCACCGAGCCACTGCCTGTATTGTCCCGCTTCGCACAGCAGCCACTCACGCCAGTGCTCCTGACTTCATCAGCCCGGAGTTCGAACCGCAACACGTGCGACTTCAAGGGCCCTACAACCCACGCACCGACTCCGGAACGGACACTGACGCCGCTTTCCGAAGCTCACTGCGAGGATCACAACGCCCTGCAAATCCAAGGTACTGTTTGCGGGTCTTCCTGACATCGTAGCTTGCCCGCCACGCTGCGGCCGGCCTGAACTGTTGGATTTGTTGATCACGATGCTGCAATAGCCCCAGGTGGAGCTAATCGACTTCAAGGAACTGTATTTTTGAGTAAATCTTGCAGAATTCATATATCTATTACCGTATGGTGGATTTTAATCATATTTGGTCTCGTCTTATATAGATAAATATCGGCTATTTTTCTAAAACTGGTGTCGTGTCCTTCTATAGTGTTTTAATTTATAACTGTGTTATGTGCAAATGCTTAACACATTGCTTCGGAGATAGGCCTGACTGCTCATGCCAAGCTACCAAGGGGGTGAGCAGGGATTCTCTGAGCGGTTATCTCCCTTATCGTGGCTAGAGTGAGGGTCCCTACTTGGACAGGGTTCAAACCGACTGCCAACTAGAGACCCCATTTCGAACATGAGGTATAAAATGTACCTTTCATTTTAACCTCCAGCCCCTGGTCAATGTTTTTACTAGGAGTAGGGCGTGCTAGACCAATAATTTCAAAATTGCAATATGTCTTCTGCAAGAGTGCTCTCATAAACTGGAGTCAACACCAGGGATAAACAAATGCAACTGCAGATTTACTGTTGAGTCTGCTAGTAGCTAAGGCCTCTGTGGTGTAGATGAAGGGGACTATGAAGTGGTAGTGAACTTTGTGAGGTAGGTTGAGGTGGTTTCATAGGGGGGAGCTTTTTAAAAGAAATTATGGACATAAGAAGAAGTGGTCAAGGTGTTGGTTAAGGTGCGAGGATACTATAAAGAAGGACTGCCCAAACCATGGGACTTCACCATGGAATAAGATGTATATTTCCATACATGTGGAAGATTAACTGACTTTGTCACCAGCTCTAATTAGAGATATGGAACATTATGTAAGAAATTATGATGCACCTCTAGTTAGTTACAAGTCACATATGGTCATGTATATTCGTCTTAATGGTCTTTAAGTAAGCTGGCTCGTTATATTGCTGGTCTATTTTGGATTCTGGATGGTACTCACAAGTATGTGTTGGTTATGCTGGACAATAATTCAAGGTGACCTGAGATATGATCTGTCAAACGTAGAACTACAAAATGTTTAGTTAGGTTTTTGAGGTATGTTTTTAATAGAGTGCTATCCCAAGGAGTTGCTGATAGACAACAGATCTCAGTTGCTGGCCGAGATGGAACAGTATTTGACACCCATGTGACTAAATCACATTGCTGTATTATCACAATAGCCACGGCCCCAGAGTGCTTTAACAGGATGATTAAACTGCACTTTCAACTAGTATTGGTGCATGAAAGAGGGTAGACAAGCTCTCAGATATATCCCGCAGGAAGTACATACCATCTGGCGCACCAGGATAAGATGGGTAGGAACATTTGTTCTCCAGAACGGATGGACATGAAGCAGACTTATCTGACAAGCTGGATGGGAGTTTGTGATATGTGCAGGGAAAGAGGAAAGTAAAGGAAGGTGATCTAGTGAACATGAAGAAAGCAGAATAGTTACACAACAGATTTTGCAAGTTCAAGAAGGTGGTGATGGTAAAGAAAGAAAATGTCACTTACCCTGTAAGCATCTGTCCGTGGTATATTTTTCTGTAGATTCACCGTAGTGTTAGGCCTGGGTGCCTGCAAGTTATTTTTGTTCGAAGAAGTCTTCAAGTCATGAGGAAGTATGACTCTTCTTGCTGGTAATGCACATGGTTATCGGCTCCATAGTTAGACTGTTTTCCCGCACAGTGGGTGAGGATGGAATGTGAAGCAAAGTGATGTATAAAGAGATGTCCATGCAAAATAGGGGAAAGAGATAGTAAGACCCTGTAACTACCATAGGTGTTCGGGGAGGAGGGGGGTCACGTGAATCT
Source organism: Pleurodeles waltl (assembly GCF_031143425.1). Lineage (NCBI taxonomy): Eukaryota > Metazoa > Chordata > Amphibia > Caudata > Salamandridae > Pleurodeles > Pleurodeles waltl. The sequence continues at coordinate 51,510,127 of NC_090443.1, forward strand.
GCAGCACTACATGCCACGAAGAGGTGCTTACAGGGTAACATTTTCCATTCGAGCCATGTGAGACTTTAGATACACATGCTGTGCATAGACTGTAAAGCAGTCCTCCCAGAAAGTGGTGGCTAGACTGAGGGTGTTTCAGCAGTTTTGAAAGAGTATGGAACACTGCCTGACCAACTTAAGCATGTTGGCAGGCTAGCACATCCACACAGTAATGTTTTGTGAAAGTGTGTGGTGTGGACCAAGAAGCTGTTTTGCATATCTCAGCTATTGGGATGTTTCCCAGGAAGGCCATAGAGGCTCCTTTCTTCCAAGTGGAGTAGGCTCTGGAAGGATTGGGTATAGTGCTTGATGTGAGCCGGCGTTTGTTTCTGGGGACCAGAACTTACTTTTCCCCATCAGATATTTGACAAGAGCAAGATACAGATAAAACACACAAATCAGAAAGATGGAGGAAGACGGTAAAAGAGTCACAAAGGGAGAAAGCAGCAACAAGCAACAGTTAGAAAAAGGTGCAGGGAGCGTCTGGAATTCAAGTAAGCAGGCCGATGTTTAGTTGCACTGGCTTTGGATGTCTCAAAAAGAGACTGATGTTTGGTGGCACTGGCTTTGGACGCCTGAGCAAGAGCTTCGGCACCAGCACTATATAATTTACAAATTAAGCACTGAGTGGGCAGAGACCTCTTGGCTTTAGCATAACATGTCTGAATGCATTGAACAATCCATCTAGCAAGGCCTGACTTGAATAAAGCCTTCCCTTTATGAGGTTTGGAGAAATCAACAAAAAGTTGTGTCTTCCTAAATGGTTTGGTACTCTCAACGTTGTACATGAGGACTCGTTTTACATCTATGGTATGGGGAGCCCATTCCACAACTCAATCAGGTTGTGGGAAAAATACAGGATGTTCAACGGGCTGGTTAGGGTGGAAGTGAGAGACCAACTTAGCAAGGAATTCGTGGTTGGTGCAGAGGACAACCCTATACCTATGAACCTGGAAGAAGGGTTCTTTCAAGGGTAATGCTCGAAGCTCACTGACATGCCTGAGTAAGTGATGATAACCAGAAATGCCATCTTTCAAGAGAGGAACTGAAGAGGGCATGAGTGAAGGGGCTCAAATGGAGGGCCATGAGTCTTGTCAGTACAATGTTGAAATTCCGTGCTGGGGACAATGGGACCCAGGGAGGAATCACCCTCTTGAGACTCTCCATAAAAGCTTTAATGACCAAAATCTTGAAAAGAGAAACGTGTTGTCAATTCTATAGGTAGGCAGCCAGGTGTAGCTGTTTGGAAGTGAAGGCTTGACCATAAACCTGCATGTTGAGTAAGCAGCAGACAGTGTCCTGCACTTTAAAAGGATCAATATAGTTTGAGTGACAATAGTACACAAACCTCTTCCACTTGACCACATAGACCCGAGTGGTAGGTATGCGTGCTTTCTTGAGAAGGCTCATGCATTCAGGTGAAAGATTAAGGTACCCAAATTTTATGACCTCAGGAGCTAGAATGCAAGGTTGAAAGACCTGGGTGCTGGGTGCCTGATTTCATCATGGTTCTGCGTGAGAAGGCCCAGACAGTTTGGGAATCTCTCTTTTGCGGACCTAGACAGTTTGAGCAGTGTGGTGAACCATGGCTGGGCCCATGTGACAGCCACCAGGATGTGAGTGAGGGACGTCTGCCAAAGCCTCTGAAACACAAACTGAAGGACAGGAAAAGGTGGAAAAACTTAAACAAATATCCCTGACCAGTTTATCCATATTGTATTGCCGCTGGACTGTAAGAACCTGGAGGCAAAGTTTGGGCATTTGGAGACTTCTGCTGTGGCGAACATGGCTATTTGAAGAAAAACCCTATCTCAGGAAGTAGAGGAGTAGGTCTTTTGGGTGGAGTTCCCACTCGTAGACTTGTTGCCTCATCCTTCTGAGGAGGTTGTAAAATTGTTGTTGATCCCTAGAAGGTACTCTGCTAGCACATTGGCTTGCTGCGGAGAGCCCGCTGCCAAATGTTCTCGGAGAGTTGTGGAGAGAATGTGCCCCTCCCCCCTCTAAAGATAATACATGACTGTCATATTGTCCATTCAGACAAGAACAAACTTGACTATCAGGTGAGGTAAAAAAATAAATAAAGCCCTCAATTCTAGGTGAATTGCAAAACATTATAGAGGGCTAGAGGCCCCAGTGTTTGGGTTTCCACTGTCCCTAGACAGTGAGATACTGTAAGTGTACACTCTAACTCGTAGGGGAGGCATCCACTGTAACAGGGTTGAAGAAAGGCTGCCCCTGCAAGAGGTTGTAGGTGTCCTACCACTGCACAGAGCCACAAGTCCAGCGGCTGATCAACAGTAGATGACCAATGACTGTCTGCCTGAGACCACTGTTGTGCAAGGCATTCCTAAAACAGACATGTTTAACCTGGCTTGGGTTACTATGGCAATGCAGGAGGCCATCTGCCTAGGAGGCATTAGACTGATCTGACTGCGACTTGCTGATTTGGCTGGAAAAGAGGTAGCAGTAGCTGAAAAGACTGGACCCTGGCAGGGTTTGGATAGGCTATGCGTACCACAGAGTTAAGAATAGCCCCCAAATAGGGTTGGATGAGGGATTGTGTGGTGTTGAAGGTGATTCCTAGTTTGCGAAGGTCTATAGTGGTCTATGTGTGTTTGCTGCGTTGCTGGTGTGTGGAACTCTTGATCAGCCAGTTGTACAGTTAAGGTAAGATGTGGACGCCCTGCAGTGCTTAATTTGTGAAATATTAAGTGCGGGACCATTTTTTTTTTTTTTAGACGGCCAAACCCACTTTCTCCACCTACTTCTCTATTCTCTCCACCCACATCCACAACTGGCATTGCTGAAAGCCAAGTGTAATACCTTATCTAAATTTCAGCGAGCGAGCCTTCCCCACATTAGGTTTTGGTAGGACACCCCACCCCCCAAACGTCCTCTCGCCAGCGGTCAGCCTGAAATTGTGACTTTTCCCGATCTAATGCTCCCAGATGACCGTGAGTGGCACTTTGTGCTTTCAGGCACAGTACCTACCGTAAATCTTTAAAATTGCCCATTTCTGGTTCTACCAATTATATTTTTGTCTGTTTGGTGTCAATTAATTAGATTTTACTCTCTTTTACTAAATTGGTGTGGGATTTTTCTTATGTTGTGTTAATTTTATTACTGTTTGTGTGCTGCATAAATACTTTACACATGGCCTTTATAAATTAAGCCTAACCGCTTTTGTGCCAAGCTACCAGAGGGTGAAGCACAGATTAATTTAGTAAGTTTTAAGGTTCACCCTGACACGGATTGTGACTGTTGCTTTAGAAGGGCTCATTCGGGTATTCCAGCGCATTGTGTTGACGCTTAAATGACTTACAGTCAGTCATCAATTACTGATATTGCATAATTGTAAATACCGTATTTTCCGGCGTATAAGACGACTTTTTAACCCCTGAAAATCTCCTCAAAAGTCGGGGGTCGTCGTATACGCCGGTCTACTGCAACCTTCAGGGACAGGCGCCCTGTAGCTGAGCCACCGTGCGTTGCATTTGGGAATCGATTCCAAGCGTATGATGGGTTCCGCATCCCACAAGATTCAGCTACTTGTGGACACAGAGCTGATTGGTCAACCGTGAGTTGAGCTGTCCTTACCGTGTGCCGCAATCCTCGCTGGCAGTTGTCTGGACAGGCACGTATTCCTGCATGTGCTCCAGGCTATTCCACTTGCACTGTTTTATGTTTGATGACAAACAGCCTTCTGTTTATAAGTGACAGTTTTCCTACTAAGTACCTGCATGTCATAAGCATTTGAATTAAAATTACCATGTTAAAATCAAATCTGATGTTTTTAAATTTTTATTTGGTGTGCGTTGGAAGAGGGGTAGTCTTATACAGCGAGTGTAGCCCAAACCCTATATTTTAACAGGAAAAGTAGGGGGTCGTCTAATACGCCCAGTCGTCTTATACGCCGGAAAATACAGTAGATTCCTACCGCTTTTTTTTGTTTGTTGCAGTTTTATGTAATGCAAACTCCACCTGAAGGCATTCAAGCCCTTCACATGAGCACTAGCTGCATTACACAAGGACATTTTTTCTTTTTTGCACGGCAAGATTAAACGATTTGCTAACAGGATGTTTAGCCCCAACGCTGAGACTTGAAACTGGGACCCCAGATCCAAAGGACCATAATGCCACATCCTCTCCCCTTACTCTACATTTTCATGAAAAAGGAAATACGAAGTGATCACCAGTCACTTCAAATTTCAAATAATCCAAAGTATGACATAATTCCTGTGAGGTTTAACAGTCACTTGCTGAGCGATAACCTCCATATTAATCCATTGGGTGGCCAATTGGGCGCCCACCCATTTGCCCGCTGCAGCTATACGCTTACTCTCTTTCTCAAGTGGAGAGGCATCATCGCTGGACTGGGAGTGAGCTCGCTTATGAGCATTTGTGACAACCAGAGTCAGGCAGGAGCTGGCCATGAATGTAAGTGTGGTCAGTAGGGAAGGCTTAATATTTTGTATCCATCTTAGGTGTACTGACCCTAGCTTGGGCAGGGTCCTGATGGAGACGGGTCCAAGGATATTTCATGTGGCAGGGAGGACAATATCTGAATGCCACCGATATAATCGTAGTCGAGGCACGTGTGGAAGACATGACTAAGAGACAGGAGAAGGCCCCGAAGGGTGAGGCCTGGGTGGGGCCACGGTTAACCCGCACCTGCTTAAGCGAAGTAACCAAACATCGACCATGAGACGAAGAGTAAGAGAGATGCGATCGAATACCATACTGCTCTCATTTGATATCTACTGACTCTTGTGGTGGAGGCAGGGTGTTATTCTAATCAGGGAGAATGTGTCGGAGGGGAGAGTTCCCTGAATGAGGGGTGGTAGGCCTGGGGAAACATCACCATCTTGAGAGAAAGCTGTACCCCTTCATTGCTATGAGGTCGGTTACTTGTCGCAGCAAGTATGCATGTCGTCAGCTGAGGTAGGCATGCTGATGTTGTATTTAGTCAGGTTATGTTGTGTCATTCCATGGAATCCGAGGTTATTACAGAACATAGTTAAATAAATAAAGGAAGGAGGAGGTTGGCGGCCTGCTTTTGTCCAGTGATTGTACGCTAGTATGGTGTTCAAGTGGGTTGGATGTCCGACTTCGCCTCTACCTTTTCTAAATAGCTTTGCCAGTCCAGGGAGTTTGTGCTTGGTACATTGCCTGAGTTATGGATTCATAGGGTGTGTTGCTCAGACATACTTGTGTGTAGATCCCTGAGACATGTGTGAATGGGAGGGGATGCTGAGGAGTCCAGCACATGGCAATCCTCTGTTTAGCCAACACCATTACCAGATCAATTAATTTGTCGATCAGTTTGCAAGCAGCTGTACAGTAGGTGAGTCCATTACGCAGTGCCCAATGTCCGTTTGGATCGTGGTGCCTACTGTATCTGATATGAATTGTGTCACCTCGTCCCACTATCTCATTAGAAGTGGGCATGTCATGTTGATACGTGTGAGAAGTGTGGCACAATGGTTAGAGCGGCAGACCCTGAAGCAGAGATCTGGCTCAAGACCAGGGTTCAAGTCCCGCTTCGGCAGGTCTTGGGCTCAATTCCCTTGGACCAGATAATTCTCGCCTCAGTGCCTAATCTAATTAATGAGTCCCACTCTGCAACTCTGGGCAATAGCTTGCTTAATCTCCACAACGGCCCCAACATCGCTTGGATGCCTGGCTTCACCCTGGAGTGGGCACCTCACAGAGAAAAGCCAGGAAGGGTTCCATAGCGGTATGAGTACAGCGCCTTGAGACCCTAACGGGTGAGTAGTGCGCTATACAAGTGCAAAGTTTACAGTTTACAGTTTATACAATTTGCAGTGTGTGGCAGTGGCGACAAGAGTCAGTCATTTCAGGGTAATTGGTGGACAGGCGATCTAGGCCGCAATGAGTGGTGTGAGAAATTTAATTGTGTGTACTTTAACCTAGAGTTTATGGACATCAGTTTAGGGATCGCTATGCATTGCGTCCATTGTTTGTTAGTCATGGAGATGTTTAAAGCCTCGTTTCCAGAAAGCATGCAGAAAAGTCTTTTTTTTTTCTCCATGTAGCACTCTACAGATATGGGTGACTGTGTCACAAGTGATGTCCTGTCACATGTCAACAATATTTGAAGGGGTTGGGAAGTTTCAGGCTCATTATGAGTTTTAATCCAAATTGTATGGAGGATACGAGTGAGGGTAGCATAAATCAAGAAAGAGCCTTGTAGGATCCCATAATCATCTGTTAAGTTGTCAAATGTGTTGAGGTTTTTGTCTGCAAACATATCTCCGCATTTAGTGATGCCTGCTTCCGTACAGGCCATTGTGCCTGACCGTGCTTGTAATATAGAACAGTTGGGTAGTACCCAGAGGGGAAGTTCAGGGATGCATGAGACTGCCTTCTTAGACTTCTGTAGATATTTTGACCAACAGGATTTGGCCACTTTCGTTAAGGTGTTGCCACCTCTTTCGGGTATCCGAGTCTCTGAGCCTAAAACCCAATTCGGTATTTGGGGTGACGGTCCCGCGGACCAGGGTCCCATTTCTGTTTTATTTTGACCAGCTGTCCAGCGCATGGGCCATTGCAGCTGTTCTGCTGCATAGTAGTATTTGTAATTCAGGGCACCTAGTCCACCGCCTTCGACAGGGGCATATAATTTAGATAATGCCACCCTACTGCGTCCCATCCCCAGATTGATGCTGTAAGAAGGACGGGCATGTCCTTAAATATTCTAGTGGGTAGCCACAACGGTAAAGCAGAGAAAAAATATAGGAATCTAGGGAGCATCAATACCTTAGAGAAAGTACCCTCCCTATTGGGAAGAGTGGTAGTGACATCCAAAATTGGAGTGAGGACCTCGCCTTGGCTAAATATTTGCCTAAATTCCCTTGTATAAAGGTCTTTACTTGAATGATAGATGTGCACCCCTAAATATTTAATTATGGTGTGGGACCAAGGAAGCGAAGTGGCTGGTAGCCATCAAATCTGTCAGGGGAAATATTTGGGACTTATCTCAGTTCACCTTAAGTCCCGATGCTTGGCCAAAACTCTCCAGGTGTTTCATAAGTTCGGGAAGTATTGCAGCCTTGCTACGTAGGTAAATAAGGGTGTCGTGAGCATACAGGGATACTATATGCCAGCAACTGTCCCCATTAATACCCCATTCAGGTGCGCAATGATGTAGTGCGCTTGCAAGAGGTTCCATTGCTAATGCAAATATTATTAAGAAAAGCGGACATCACTGACGTGTGCCTCATGCGATCACGAATGGATCGGATATAATGCAAACTCTCTTAACTCTAGCCTGGTGTTGATTATCGTGAAAAGCCACCCATTTTAGGAATTATAGGCTTATACCCATTCTAGTGAGAACTGTCTGAAGGTACCCCAAGGGTGTCAAATGCTTTTTTTCTATGTCCAGTGAGGCAACCCAGGGGTGTGCGCCAGAGGTTTTTACCCAGTTTAGTGCCATGAATAATCTTTGCAGGGTGAGAAAAGGGTTTCTACCAGGAATAAACCAGTTTTGATTGGCATGCACTATGGTGTGGGATATTGGAATCAGTCTGTTGGCTAACAGCTTTCACAGGATCTTGTTGTCTGTATTTAGTAATGAGAGATGGGGGTATCATTCTTTAAGTAGGGGGGGGGGGGGGTCTCTTCTTGGTTTAGGTAAGACAATCAGGACTGCTTCTCAAAGAGATTGTGGTGTACCTTCCGTATAGGCCGAGTTGTATGTTTTCAGTAGGTGAGGAGTGCATGTGGGGCTATAGATGAAGTAGCACTCTATTGGCCATCTGTCGACATTTGCTATCTAACAGGTCTAGGGGGGCCTCAAGTTCATCCCGTTGAGAGGTATGAAGCTGTGGTAAATGTAGAGTTTCAAGGAACAAGAGAACGTGGGGATTTAAGTCGTCTGGTGGTGCTACACATGGAGTCGCATAATATGTGCGGAACGTTTCATTTATGTCTGTCTGTGTATTGAGTATTTGGCCTGTCAACCAGCAAATAGCAGCAATGGGACTTCTTTGTGTGACAGATTTAGGAAGCCATGCTAGCATTTTGCCTGCCTTGTCACCTTTCTGTGTGTTTGCAGGCTAGGTGTTCCTTATAGTTCAGTTTAAAAAGCTGGGTGGTGGTATTTGCATGTGTTAGCGGCATCTCAGCTAGTACGGTGGCGAGTGGACAGTCCCATGTGATCTGTTATTCGTACTTATGTATGCGTTGTTCCAATTTGTGTAGTTCTCTCCAAAGGGCCACCTTGGTGCTGTAAGGTGTTTTGATTGTATGTCCTCTCAAGAACACTAAGTGCATCCCACTCTATACCGGGTTCGGATGCTGTACCCTTATTTTCCCTAAAGTATTCTGTAATGTGTTCCCCCAGTTTAGTATTAAAGCTGTCATCCGTAATGCGTTCGCGGGAAGGTGCCAAGTCCGAATACTTGAGCGGCTATGGCCCCATGTTAGTCAAAGTTGCAGAGGGCAGTGATGGGACATAGTGCGTCCCAATTACTCAGCTCCCCGCCCCGATGTAAGCGCATTCGAGCTGCAATAAATAAGATCAATGCGAGTATTAAGATCGTGTAGCCCTGAGTGAAAGGAGCATCCCCTATCCAGAGGATGTAAACTGCACCACGCGTCCGCAATATGGTATGCAATATATATATGCAACACAAATTGGTCAAATGATTGTTGCATGGCGCATTCCACTGCGCACTCCACGAGGTTCAAATTGACATGTTTTATTGCAAGTATAAAAAATGAAAGAAAAGAGGGACTCATTTACCGTGATCAAGACTCCTTGAGAGTCGAAACGCGTAGGTGGCTGTTGCTTGCAATAAAACATGTCAATTTGAACCTCGTGGAGTGCGGTGAGATTCTTGTTCACAAAATATATATATATGCATGCATGTATGTCTTTTCTCTAGTGGCAGTTGCCATAAAGTAGCGCAAATGGTTTATTGTCCTGCTGCAAAGGATATACATTTATATGTATTTAGCTGAGTGGTTTTGTAAAGGCAAGCGTTGCCTGCACTTTAAAACAAATGTTATGCGAGGGGGACTATGGAGATATGAGCGGCACTTTTGCTGGGTGGTACTGAGGGAATTACATGAGGAGGTAACGTGAGGCAGAGCACCAAAAATGACTGTCGCACTGGGTGCCACCAGCGCTGAAGGCTGTGATGATGGGTATGTGGTAAGGTGAAGTAATACATTCTTTTTTGGGTTTTTTCAGTGTTTTCAGAGAATCTGCCGAATTGGAGAAGAAGCGAAGGTAAGGTGACAACATTTCCTATTGTACACATCAAACATACCCACAAGCAATTTTGTGACTATCTGCCTTCTACGTAGGCTAGTAATTTAGAAGGAGAGTTTAGCCAGTAGCAGAGATGGCGTCTCGTTGGATGACTGATGATCAAGCCCTAACTCGGGTTACGGAGGACAGTTCTGATGTAGGCTCAGAGACTGAGACAGCAGATACTGAGACAGCATCTGAGGGAGAGGACAATGGGGCAGAATCTGGGAGTGATTTTTCAGTCGGCGGAGTCCCATCTGACGACACCTCTTCCAGTGAGTCTGAAGGAGACAATGACGACAGCCGTGCTGTCCCTTCGCAAGCACATTCTGTGCAGCAGGACAACATTGGGTTAGCCGAACCCAGAGAGCAGGTGCTTGCGGCCGCAAGCACAGAGAGAGTGCTCTCTTGGCAGCCCCCTGTTTAGTTCAGCCCCAAATTCCATATTTTACTGGTGACGCTAGATGTAAAGTCGATACAGCGAACTTTTTGCTAGTCAACTACATCCATCTATTTTTGGATGTTGACTTCCTTCAGGAAATTGTGCAGCAAACAAATTTGCGTGCAGACCAATTTCTGAGGGAGCGCAGAGGCACTCTAGGGCCCCGTTCTAGGTCTAGGGCACGCCAGTGGACTCCCACTTCGCTGGCAGAGTTGAAGATATTTTGGGGCCTTACGCTCAAAATGGGGTTAGTGCAGAAACCCACCTTGCAGTCCTACTGGACGACTCGCACGGTTTGGGTAACTCCCATCTTCGCACCATACATGAGCAGAGATCGTTTTTTGCTACTGCAGCGCATTCTGCATTTCAATGACAATTCTGCTGCATTGCCCCGGGACCATCCAGACCATGACAGGTTGTTCAAAATTCGGCCTGTCGTGGAACATTTGTCTGCCAGGTTTCCAGAGATCTATACTCCTGGAAAGAATATAGCAGTCGATGAGTCCTTGATCCTGTACAAAGGACGGCTGCTTTTCAGACAGTACACTGCAAGCAAAAGAGCTTGCTATGGCATAAAGCTGTACATGCTGTGTGAGAGCTCTTCTGGCTATGTGTACAGATTGAGAGTGTATACAGGGAAGGATTCTACCCTAAACCCTGTAGGTTGCCCTCCCGCGTTAGGGGTCACAGGTAAGATTGTACAGGGACTTGTCCAGCCACTTCTTTAAAAAGGTTATAAACTTTATGTGGACAATTTCTATACAGGAGGAGAGCTGTTCAGTGAGCTCTACAAAGCTGGCATTGTGGCCTGCGGTACAGTTTGTTGTAACCGCAAAGGATTCCTGCAGGAGCTTCTTTGCAAGAAGCTCCAGAAATCAGAGAGTACTGCATTGCGTTCTAACGAACTGCTCGCAGTCAAGTTCTTGGATAGGAGTGATGTATACGTGCTCACTACAATTCATGATGAGAGCACTTCCCCCATCACGGTTTGGGGTCAGAGGGCCGAAGTCCACAAGCCCATCTGTATACTTGATTACAATAAGTACATGGGTGGAGTGGACAAGAACGACCAGGTTCTTCAACCATACAATGCGTGTCGTAAAACTCGCACTTGGTACAAGAAACTGTTTACCCACCTGATTCAGATGGCAACATATAACGCGTATGTTGTTTACCGTCAGACAACCACAGGAAGACTCATGACTTTCCTTGACTTCCAGTTGTCTGTAATTGAAAGCCTCAATGCTGTTACAGAAGCAGCAGCAGCCTCCACCTCATATGTTCTGGAGGATGTTGCAAGGCTGCAGGAGCGACACTTTACTGATCGCATTCCTAAAACACCCAAAAAGGATCGTCCATTTCGTCGCTGTAAAGTGTGCTCGAAGCATGGAAAGCAGCAGGAGAGTCGGTATTACTGTCTCCAGTGTCCATCACAACCAGGCCTCTGTATGCCTACTTGCTTTATGTTGTGTCATACTAAAGCAAAGTTCTGGGAAAACGACTGAGGTTGAGCCGCCATTGGGTAGTCCTTTCAGTGGCAGTGCATGGATACCGAATATCCATGGGCCACTGCTTCGTTAGGCAAGGAGCCACAGAATTGTACTTCATCTACTTCATCATGAACTTCCTTTTGGACTGCTTGAGAGCTAAATCCACCGTCAGAACGTGGTAGGTGTTCAGTTCAATTAACATGAATTATATTCCCCCTACTGCATATACTAGTGGACAGAACATATGCCACATTGTCATGGAGTACCCTTTCTTCACCAGCATGTCTACCTTACTTTCAACGGTAAATATGCTCTCTCAGTTCGAGGAATCACTTTGTACGGCATACTTGGAAACCCCCAACTTGCATCCACAAACTAGTATAGGTTCACTTGGCAATTATACAGGATCAGTCAGGATTCTGATGAGAACAGAGACATGAATGGGTAAGGAAAGCTTATGGTAGGTGTGCCTTCACAAGGATATTGCACAGGTAGAAGGCAGGTAGTACAGATGTACATTATCTACACCTATGGATTCAAACCCTTTGGTGCCATCCCAGCACACTGAAGGAGAATGACTTGTATAGGTCAGTGTTTGACCTGCTTTTCATGTTCATCCTCCATCAGAACTTAGTAGATGTTCAGTTTGCTGTATAAGTGCATTACAGTCACATCACTGCACATAATGTCGGCTGGGACATATGCTACTTTCTCATGGACTCCCCTGTGTGCCAAACACTATCCTTTTTCATAGCCTATGGCCTTCTCTTTAGGGAACATCATGAGAAATCCCCAGCATGTCTCCCTTAGTTTCAAAGGTAGATATGTTCACTCAGTTCGAGGAATCGCTTTGTACGGCATACTCGGACACCCCCAACTTGCATCCACAAACTGGAAGGAGTTAGATTTAGCACAGAGAGTGCGTTAAAGGTGCATGAAAAACATGTCTTCCTGAGCCTCAGGTGGCTGTCACAGGAGTCATTGGTAAAGGTTTGTTACGCATGCATTTGGTAATGTTAGGGAAGAAGGAGTCAGTTACTTGACAGGTGGTAAAATGTAGTCAAACCTATTCTGTTCTGTGGCGTGTGAATGTGATGGGCCCTTGTCTGGCAGCGGTAAGTTAATGTGAGTGCAATGATTGGTTGGATTGGGCCTGTGGCCGGCGGTATGAAAGGGTTGATTGCTGTGTGTCAATGGCGTGTGAATGGACCATAAAGACGTTGGTGCCTGGACGCGGCTTTATGGCCCACCTTCAGAAGGCTTGGTTTCAATATTCAGATACTTTGATAAGTATTCATGCTTTGAAACCATAATTTCTGGAGGTGCTAAAACCAACCAGTGTGAGTGGTGGGTTAACTTTAACAAACTAGTACCAGGGGAGTCCAAGGGTGCAGGACTTGCGTGGCTCTCACCAGTTTTCCTTCACCCAGAATCCCCTTGAAATCACAAAATGTGCTTAAAAACACATTTGTCTTGCATTCCAATGAGCAGAAGTCCAGGGATCTGCAGGGAGCAAGTGACCACAACAGGGAAGTACCCAAAACGGATTGCGGAGACATTCAACCTACCTACCACAAAACAGCCTCGTTTTTTAAGACAGTCACCTAAGTATTTGGTCCTGGGCTCGGCAGCCATATAGGGAAACCTACCAAACGCAGACATTTCTGAAAACTAGACACCCAAGGCATCCTACGTAAGTGCGGCGTGTTTGGATTTAACAAAGTTTTCTTACCCAGAATACCCTGCAAAAGTGAAACGTTGATTAAAACCACTATTTTTCCTTTCTTTTTTATCACAGAAACTACAGGAATGTGCAGGGATCCTCAGAATTCCTACCATCCAGTGTTTCTCCACTTGTCCTGATAAAAACACAACCCCGCTTGTGTGCCTGCGCCTAGTGCTGCTTCAGGAATGGATCACTCCAGGGTTAACAGTAGCCCTCATGCAAGGACTACCCATTGACCCTTGTGTGATCCATTCCTGTCGCGGGCACTAGGCCTACCCACACAAGTGAGGTACCATTTTTATCGGGAGACTTGGGGGAACGCTGGGTGGAAGGAAATTTGTGGCTCCTCTCAGCTTCCAGAACTTTGCAGCACCAAAATCTGAGGAAAAAGTGTTTTTTTAGCCACATTTTGAGGTTTGTAAAGGATTCTGGGTATCAGAACCTGGTGAGAGCCCCACAAGTCACTCCATCTTGGATTCCCCTAGGTCTCTACTTTTAGAAAATGCACAGGTTTGGTAGGTTTCCCTAGGTGCCGGCTGAGCTAGAGGCCAAAATCCACAGGTAGGCACTTTGCAAAAAAACACCTCTGTTTTCTGTGGAAAAAATGTGATGTGTCCACGTTGTGTTTTGGGGCATTTCCTGTTGCAGGCGCAAGTGTTATTGCCCCTTGTCTTTCTCTACATTTTTTCCTTCCAAATACAAGAGAGTGTGTAAAAAAGACGTCTATTTGAGAAATGCCCTGTAATTCACATGCTAGTAAGGGCACCCCGGAATTCAGAGATGTGCAAATAACCACTGCTCCTCAACACCTTATCTTGTGCCCATTTTGGAAACACAAAGGTTTTCTTGATACCTATTTTTCACTCTTTATATTTCAGCAAATTAATTGCTGTATAGCTGGTATAGAATGAAAACCCACTGCAGGGTGCGGCTCATTTATTGGCTCTGGGTACCTAGGGTTCTTGATGAACCTACAAGCCCTATATATCCCCGCAACCAGAAGAGTCCAGCAGAAATAACAGTATATTGCTTTAAAAAATCTGACATTTCAGGAAAAAGTTACAGCTGTTTTCAGCTCAATTTCAATTTTTTTTTTATTTCAGCTGTTATTTTTTGTAGGGGGGTGGGGGGCGGGGGAGGGGTGAAGGCCTAGCAGCTAAGAGGTTAACAAATCTGGTCTGTTTGGTAACTTGTGATGTGGTATTACAGACAGGTCCAATAATGTTGTGTACCAATGTTGACGTGCCCATTTGGGAGCTATGAGTATCATAGTGAGTGAGGTTTGTTTCTTTTTTTAATTTTTTTTTAATCAGATGGAATTAGTGGGAGAGGTGGCTAAGCATAAGCTAGTATCCCTGACCCGTTCATCCATAGAGCATTGCCCTTGGATTGAGGGTGTGGGCACCTGGATATGAAGCTTAGGCATTTTGCGTTTTCTTTTGTGGCGAAAAGATCTATGTCTGGGGTCTCCCACATTTGGAAGTATTGTTGTTGAAGGTAATAGCAACTCACCTCCTAGGAGTCCAGAATGTCCTAGTATTGTTGAATCACTTGTGGGTGATTTTCCCATTCGTGGACTTGTTGCTGCATCCTCCTTAAGATATCGGTTAGTTGATTGTGTATCCCTGGAAGATACTCTGCTAGTAATTGAATATGATTGTGAATTGCTTAGATCCAAATTGTCTGTGCTAAAAGGGCCAATTGAGATAAATGTGCCCCCCCCCCATTTTAGCAGATAATACATTGTGGTCATATCGTCTGACCGTATTAACACTACTTTGTGTGTGATTTGTATCTGAAAAGCTTTTGAGTGCTAGGAATACAGCTAGTAATTCCAAGCAGTTTATGTGCTAAGTCTGTTGAATTGAGTCCCATTCCCTCTGTATAGTGAGGTTGTTGAGTTGAGCTCCCCACCTATCAGTGATGCATCTGTTGTGATTGTGGTCGGAGGCACAGGGACCTGAAAGGGCCTCCCTTTTGATGTGTTGGTGTAATTCCACCATTGCAGAGAGCGATGAGTTTGGCGGTCCAACAACACTAGATCCTGAATTTGACCCTGTGCCTGAGACCATTGTTGAGAAAGACACTGCTGTAGTGGTCTCATGTGGAGTCTTTCATTGGGGACTACGGCTATGCATAAGCCATCATTCCTCATAGTTTCATCACTAGTTTTACTGTACAAGTGTGGTTGTATTGTAGTTGAGATATGAGATTGTGAAATGCTTGGATCCTTACTGCGTTTGGATATGCTAATCCTGACTGAGTGTTCAGAATTGCTCCCAGATACAGTTGTATATGTGATGGCTGCAGGTGAGATTTGTGGTAATTGATTATGAATCCTAGATTGTGTAGGATGTCTATGGTATATTGAGTATGTTGTTGACAAATTTTAATTGCACTGGCTTTTATAAGCCAGTCGTTTAGATATGGGAAGACATGTATGTATTGTCTACTGAAGAATGCTGTAACGACTGCTAAGCATTTGGTGAACACTCTTGGTGATGTTGTTACCCCGAATGGTAGCGCTTTGAATTGGTAGTGCTTTCCTGCTGTGACAAATCTTAGATATATTCGATGTGCTAGATGTATTGAAATGTGAAAATAAGCATCAAGGAGGTCTAATGCCGTCATGTAATCTTGTTTTTGTAGTAGGGGAATGATGTCTTGTAGATTGACCAAATGAAAGAGTTCTGAAAGGATGTATAGACTGAGGAGTCTGAGATCTAAAATTGGCCTTAGAGTACCATCTTTCTGTGGTATGAGGCAGTAGAGTGAATATACTCCGGATCCCTGTTGGGATATAGGCACTATCTCGATGGCTCCTTTGAGTAGTAGTGATTGTACTTCCTGTTTTAATAAAGTGAGATACTCCTGAGTAAGTCTGTGTGAATGAGGGGGAATGTTTGGTGGAATAGGGATGAGTTCTAGGCAATAGTCTTGTTGGATAATTGGTAGAACCCATTGATCTATGGTGATGTTGTACCATTGTGAGTAAAAATGGTCCAGTCTTCCTCCCAAAGGAGATGTATGTTGTGTGGGGATTTGTAAGAAGTCACTGTTTTGTTAAGGTAGAGGAACCTCTGGGAGTGGCTGATTTACCTCTTCCTCAATAACTAGATCCTTTAAAACAGCCTCTGAATGAACCTCTGTTAAAGAAGTGTGGCCCTGGTTTTTGTTGTGAGGTGGATGGTTCTGTGGTTGATGGTTTGAAACCACCCCTAAATTGTGGCCTACAAAAAGTGCCTCTACTTGGTGTGGCATACAACAGCTTTAGCTGTCTCAGAGTCCTTTGTAAGCTTATCTATTGTGGTATCAACCTCTGGCCCAAATAAATTCTTTATCGAAGGGCATGTTTAATACTGTTTGCTGTATCTGGCTTAAATCCTGAAGCTCTTAGTCATGCATATTTCTTAATGATTATGCTGGTGTTGACTCCCCTTGCAGCTGCATCAGTAGAGCATCTAATTGCATTATTAGAAATAGGCTGACTTTCTGCCACTATTTGTAGCCCTCTTTTTTGATGTTCTGGTGGAAGATACTGTAACAAGTCTTCCATCTGGTCCTAATGAGCTCTATCATAGTTTGCTAGGAGTGCTTATGAATTTGCAATCCTCCAGTGATTGGCAGCTTGAGGGGCACCTCTTTTATCTGTTGCATCACATTTATTACTTTCTTTGTCTGGAGGAGGACCATCTCCTGTAGGCTGGCTACTGGCTTGTTGTTTTGGTGCACTTACCACTATAGAATTAGGTGGTAATTGTGCTCTAATAAAAATTGGATCGGAGGGTGCAGGTTTGTATTTTTTTAATTTTTTTTATCAACCCTGGATGTAATGATTCTTGCTTTTAAAAACATCTATGCATGTCTAAAAAAAAAAATGTCAGGTGTGTGTTCTGACAACTTGGACACCATCTCCATTAGACACCCTCTTAAGTTCCAAAGAGTCTTTTTGGAGCAAAACTATCTATATTCCCTGCAGGTCTCTTCTCTGTGTTCCCGAGACAGGCACAGATTGCACACCAAATGCTAATCGGTATAGGGAAATTTTGCGTGACACCGAGGACAGAATCGAAATTGAGTATGTTCCATCAGCCTAACATTGTTTGACTAGAATGTGTCGAAGTAGGCCCAAAAAGGGCGAGGTTGCCCCTAAGGGCATGAAATCAACCCCAACAGTTACAATTGGATCGACTATAAGAGTAGAAAAATGCGTTCAAAACTATACCGACTTTTATAGAAAGTTAGAAGTTCCGAAGATACTGAACCAAGATAGCCCGGAGCGAGAGGCGAGGAAACACGTCCGAACCCAGAAGACAGAAAGAAAACAATCTAACAAAGTACTCGATGCCCATGCGCAGTATTGCCGAGAGTAGTCACTCTACCCATGACTCGAAAACCTTCTTCGAAGAAAAACAACTTGTAACACGCTGAGCCCAACACTAAATGGCGGACTTATGCAAAGCATGTGTATCTAGAGCTACACATGCCATTGAACATAGGTGTTACATGACTTGGGAGGGGTAGCCTCCCCAAGCCACTTGTATGCTTTGAATGGCACATTTGGCGCCCTCTGTGCTTGAACCAGTCTACACCGGTTCAGGGTCTTCCAGTCCCTGCTCTGACATGAAACTGGAGAATTGAAAGGGGAGTGATATCCCCTGTCCATCATCACCCCAGGGGTGGTGCCCAGAGCTCCTCCAGAGGGTCTCTAGGTTCTGTCATCTTGAATCCAAGGTTGGCAGGGACCTCTGGGAGCATCTGAGTGGCCAGGCCAGGCAGGTGACGTCAGAACCCCCTCCTGATAAGTGGTCACCTGGCTAGGTGACCAACCCTCCCTTTCAGGGCTATTTAGGGTCTCTCTCTTGGGTGGGTCCTCAGATTCAGAATGCAAGATTCCAGCAGGACTCCTCTGCAACCTTACTTCGACTTCTAGCCACTGGAACCGCAAAGGCGTAAAGAAATTTGCTGGACCAGTTGATCCACAGGGCATTCCTGCACAGTGGTACCTGCATGCGAAGTAGCTGCATTTTCTGTTTTCTGCTGTGGCAAACAGGTTTGTGGAATGGGTGCCCCACAAGCGGAAGATACTTTGAACGACCTCTTCGTGTAAGACCCATTTCTGGTTTTTGAGGAGAGCTCTGTTGAGAGCGTCTGCTTGAACATTCTGGACTCCTAGGAGGTGAGTTGCTATTACCTTCAGGTTCCTAGCTAGGAACCACCTGTTTCAAAGATTTTGAACTTCTAGTGATAATGCTCTAGACATGGTGCCCCCCCCCCCCCTGTTTGTTCAGGTAATACATGGTGGTTGTATTGTCCGTCTGAACAAGTAGGCTGTTGGTGATGAATGAAAGTCCTTGAGTGCCAGATGAACTGCACAGAGCTTGAGGAGATTAATATGGGATGTCATATCTCTCAGAGATTAAGAGCCTTGAATCTGGGAATCTGGAGGTGATCCATGTGAGCTCTCCATCCGAGCAATGACGCATCCATCACAATAGTGTGAGTAGGGACCTGTTGGTGGAACGGCTTCCCTTTGAGGAGATTGCTTGGAGAATACCACCGCTTGAGGGATAGTATCGTTTGTAGTGATCCTGTCCTCCCAGATGGCCATCAGATGGTCCTATTGGTCTCTAGAGACTTCTGGAGAGGCTGCAAGTGAAGGCTAGCATTGGGAGTGAAAAAGATGCAGGAGGCCATCGATCTGAGGAGGGATGAGACTTCTCTTGCTGTTGGATGAGGTACCTTCTTGAGAGTCTGACATTTCTGCAGGATTGAAAAGCGTCTCTCCTCCGAATGATACACTTTGCGTGACTGGTGCCAATGGTGGCCCCTAAGTAATGCAACATCTGGACTGGTGTTGACGCTGACTTGTTCAGAATGACCTGAAGACCCAACCAATGAAGGAGATCGCAAGTCCAATTGAAATGCAGTTGGGCTTCGTGAGAAGTGGATGCCTTTATGAGCCAATTGTCTAGAAAGGGACAGACAGATATTCGGTGTTTTCTTACATGGATTGCCACTACATCCATGCATCTGGAGAACGATCTTGGTGCTGACTTGAGGCCAAATGGTAGTATTGTGTACTGGTAACGGTTGTGCCCCACGAGAAATATCCGATGCTACCGGGTGATGGAAATGTGGACGTATGCATTGTGAAGGTCAATGGAGCAAATCCAACCCCCCTGATGAAGTTAGGGATATATCGGATCTAAAGCCAGCATCCTAAACTTCTCTTTCCGAATCCACTTGTTGGTGACTTTTAGATTGAGCATACATCTGAATTTGTGCTTGTCTTTCTTTGGTACAAGGAAATACCTGAAGTAAATGTCCTTCTCGTGTTTACTGTTGGGATCGGGTTCCACCGCCTTCTTTTGCAACAAGCTGTTGACTACCGTCCTGAGTAAGTCAAGATGGGAAGTGGACCGGTTTGGTGGAATGGATGGTGGTAGGGTTGTAAATCTGAGACAGTATCCATCCTGCACAATATTCAATACCCAGGCGTCTGTTGTGATGCGTTGCCACTGTTCCAGGTAATGTGTAATGCTTCCCCCTACTGGAGTAGACAGCAGAATAGGGGAAAGGGAGGACTCAAGGTTTTGTGCCTGATGTTTGTTTACCACCTTGGGTGGGTTGATGGTTAGAGTGTCCTCTTGATGGTTTACGTTGTGTGTGGTAAGATCTCTGATGCTGCTGAGATCTGCCTGGAATCCATTGAGGGGTTTGAACCCTCCGAGAAGAAAAATGACGTTGGTAGGATCTGAACAATTTGCATTGTTACCTGGGCTTCTCCAGCTAAAACTGGTTTTAGTGTGTCGATTTCTGTTTTTATTCTTGCCATTTCATCATGAGTACGGCTGCCAAATAATGTGGAACCAAAGAATGGAAAATTTTGGATATGTTGTTGAGCTTCTGGTTTCAATGACGTTAGTCTGAGCCAAGCATTCCTCCGGCGGAATTATTCCATGGCAATAACCTTTTGCGGAAAGGAGGGCAGACTCTGCCGCTGCATTAATTATTTGGTATGATGCCATTGCCCCCTCATTTATGATTTCAAGGAAGCTTTCCCATTTTTCCTTTGTAAGGTGCCTGGCAAATAGTTGGACAGAATCCCAAAGGGCCCAGTCGTACCTTCCCAAGAGGGCAGTAGCACTGGCTGCTTATATTGACGTGGCAGCTGTGCTGCAGACTTTGCGGTCTGCTGAATCCACGTTTCTACTCTCCTTATCTGGAAGATGACGGAGAGGTGGAATGGACTTTTATGGCAGCCAAGATCACGACAGAGTCAGGAGGAGAATCTAAACCTAAAAATAAGGGATCTTGTATGGGAGGACTGTATTTCTTTTGAAGCCTGGATGGGCAGCCTTAGCAATGGCCGGAGTTTAAAGCAGGTCCATGGCTAGCTCAAGTAGACCTGAAACTAGGGGAAGAAACGACCTTGAGAAAGAACGTTAATGTAGCGTCTCAAAGATCACGGAGGTGGACGATGTAGGGACTAAAATTGGTATATTTAGTTTTGCAGCCCCTTGGACTAACACCTCTTGAAAAGTGGATATATCACCTATCGAAGAGACATGTGGTGGTGGAGTGCCCGTTAAGTTTGGTGAATAGTCTCCTGTTGAAGAAAAGGAATGGCTGAAATGTTGTCGATGAGAACATGACCACGATGATCTATGGTGAGATCCAGAACGGTGATGCCTTGAAGTAGTAAAGTGCGTCCTGGTGTGTGACGACGACAGTGGTGGCTTGACCGTGAGCGCATTGGGGTCCTGGGAGCTGGCTTTCTCCTGGGGACTGGAGGAGAGGGTGAAGTAGGAGGTGCTACTGGTGGAGGAAGCACCGGTGGATGAGGTGGAGGCGGCAGAGGAGATGAAGCTGGTGGAGGAGATAGATAGGATGGTAACATCACAAGAGAAGGTGATGAATCAGTTGAAGAATAAATTCTTCTTTTTCTTCTCTCCACGTCGCCAAACTCTTCGACCTGTCACATCGAGGTTTAGCTCTCGACGATCGTCCACGCCGTGTCGATGGTGAACCAACACTTCTCAATGTTGTCAAACTCTTTGATGTTAACCTCTCACAACAACATTAAGCTCTTGAGGTGGATCTTCCATGCAGTGTTGATGGTGCACTGCACTTCTTGGAGCCGAAGTACTTCTCAACGTCATTCGCCTGCAACGAGATAATGGCGCATAATCCCTCAATGAGTGCCTTGTCGATGGCAAACGTCAAAGTTTTTCCAATGTTGAACCAGCCCTTGACAGCAAACAAGATGGCTCGAAGTCGATGGGGGCTGATGTTGTTTCTGTCTAGAAACACTCACTTGTGATCTTGCATGTCCACTTAAGTTTGAAGGTAGAGCCCTGGTGGAAGACTGACCTTCCCCTCGCTCTTAAGCCCCAGTGACAGGCTGTTTTGTTGCCCTTTTCTCTCTTCTGTTGCTTGCATGCAAAGCGTCTCCCTATCGTGCAAAGTGAGCCTGGAAAACTTCCTGCAGATGTCACAGGTGGCAGGAAGACGAGAGGAAGTTATGCAGATGATACAGACATCATGGGGGTCAGGTTTAGCCTATTTCCTGCAAAAGCAAGGATTCTTGTCAAAAAGTGAAAGCATTTTATTCAACAAAATGCCTCACTTTTGTGTCAGAAAATTACAGGAACAGATAAAAGATGCAGAATAAACGTGTTGTCGTCAATTTGGGACAAAACATTTCTTAGGAAAAAAACGTATAAAAGGTAGAGCTCAATGCTTCAGGGTCCTGTCAGCAGGAACTGGAAAAAATTACTTTAGCAAATGCCACAGGCTGGGCATGATGGGAAACTGGTGGTCTCTGGGTTCTTAAAGGCACAGCCTCTATTTTAGCCAGATACTGGCAGCCTATGAGGCTACTCTTCACTGCTCGTTCTCGTCTCAATCATAAAAAAAGGGTTTGAGAAGATTTATACTGTTTGCAAAACAGTTTAAATTATACTCAATTTTAAAATATTGGCCCTTTTTTGACTTCATAATGAAGATTTGGGTCTTTGTAGCCTAGACATATATGCGGCATTATCTGTCTCTGTCGTAAGTGTCTCCACAGGCCTTCATTAAGAAAGGGGAGATTCCTCACTTAAGAAGACATATTAAAGCAATGTTTCGGGGTCCCCGCAGATGGGTGGGACCATTCAGTGCTTAGGACTATCCATGGAAATCCCTCACAAGAGCAGTTAGTGAAGCGTGCATTGGAGCACAGGAATGAGAAGGAAATGTTTATGGGAAAGAATATTCCTGCCACCAGAGCCAGTTGTTGTATCTCAACTATTAGGTCAACATGTGATATATGGTATTTGTTTTGTACTTAGTTATCATCCTATCATTAATTTAGAATGTTCATGTTTAGCATAAAAGGGAAGGTGATGTGCTAGCTTTATGTGTGTAGAATGTTTGCAAGTTCCTTTCTGATGTCTCAGTGTAACCTTGCTGGCAGGGAATGTTTCTATATAAAGGTTTGGTATTTGGCAGTTGGGGCATACTTGAGACTGCGTGCACTTTTCTGTCACTAAAATACATGTTCAATCAGCGTTCACATGAATTGTACTTTACAGGGCTTCAAATAAGACGGATGCCTATTTCCTTGAAGGTCAGATGCATCACATGGACTCAAAAAGCAGCCAGAGTATCAGGACTAACAGCCAAGATCTTAATATACCACATCGACTGAGCAACAGACTTTCTGGACCTCGGGATCATGAAAGAATGCACCACATTCACTAAGAGTAGGCATGACTTTGAGGCCCACAGCCATGAATGCGCCACAGACTCACAGCCGCCAAACTCTCAGGACCCCTTTGCCCAGCCTGAATGCACTAATAGTCCAGACTCGCACATAGAATGAAAACAGAGACTTAGAAGATAGATGTCGAGGTCTCCTCCCCAGCCCAGAATCTTCTGCTAAAACCCCAACATAACTTACCAACTCTGCAGCTCTGCAAAGGTTTGCTTCATCTTCTTAATGGAGGCATCCATTTCCTCCTTGACACCGATTCTGTAGCGAGCCAGGGATACGGAGCACCGCTGCAGGTCCTTCACTGACTTTTCAATGTTGGCTCCTGGCAAAGAGCAGAGACAAGATTCATGTAAAAGAAACCTGGGACTTGCTAAGATGAGGCTTCTATGAAGGTTCTTCTAGAAGCAAAATTTCTGGGGGAAGGTACTGCCATACTTCAAACAACATCGGTCAAGAGCAAGGAACTACTACATCTTTTTTAACAATGCTGCAAATAAGAAGCTAGTTTTCTGTTCTCTCCTCTATGCCCCCAGGATTGAGTCCAGTAAATACTGCAAGGTAACATTGGGGAAAAAAATATCAAAAGAGAATAAAAACCTTCAGTTCAACTAAAGGTAGACTAGAGCAAGAGGGTGAAGTAATGAATCAGTTCTTTGCATACCAGCCACAGCCATCCGCCCCCTACAAAGAAGATCTGTGCAAAAGTCAGCCCTTTGGGAAACGTGCTATGGGAATTGAACAGCCTCAACCCCAGGGTACTACAGATGCATGTGTGAATGGTAGACCAGACTTCTGAGTGTGAGATAATACAGGTCAGGTAGTATAGATACATGTGTGTACAAATGGAGAGGGTTCCCCATTCTCTAATCATCAATATGAAAGCCTAAATCCACGGAGAGCTTCTATATTTCTGTATGGAATGTGTGTATGACTATTCTAGGTAAACTCTCAATCCCTTTTAATTAAAATGATTTGAGTAATACGATGCAACCACCAAAAGGTAAATATTTATATACGCATGAGAAACATAAACAAACAATTCAATGAGACTTTAGCTGATAAATTCTCATGTTGCAAAGAAGGATGTAAATCATACTTTAACACATTTATTCGTATCACAATTGATTCGAAATAATTTGCAGTTCTTTATGCTTCATCCAAGGTGCAATTATATTTCTGATAACTAAAGTGAAATATTGTACTTTTGGTTGTTGCATTTTATTACTCAAAACAGATGAATGTATACAAGGTACTGAATACTTACACAGATATGAGGTAACAGATGTAAATTTTTGAGGTACACTAGATGTACATTTGTAACATACAGTTGAAGTGCCGTCTTAAGGTAATGGAGGGGCGGGCTAATATACACATAAAAAACGGCAAGAAATTAGGATATTTGTATTCCCGTTTCTTTCTTGCATTTCACTTGCCAAGGAATAGACAAACCTGTCCTCCTATTTAAATGACACTCGTAGGACTTCTCTGAAAACTGTAACCACACAGGGTCAGTGCGTCTCCAGGTAATTACCAACACAGGTAACTAGAGCAGCACCTGTGTATGTTTCTTGAAAAAGGCATGAGAATCGGACACTCAATCTATAGAAGGGTATAGATACAGACTGTGGGAAAGAAAATGCTATTAAAAAGAGCCACAATTTGAAGTTGCTAACACCAGTCTGGGCTGTGCCAGGTGCTGTGTCACTCACCTTCAGATAGTAGCAAAACACATATTGAGATCTAGCCTCCATACACTGGAGGCGCACTTCCAAGGAGCTCTACAGTGAAGCAGTGGAGCATGTGGTGAGGAGGTCTGACAAGGAAGATGACCTTAACTGTTTTTAATTCCGGCAATTTGAAGCCTTCCCTGCTTTGCTTATGCATACATTATCCGCCCTTCCTGGTTTATGGGTAGAGTGCATTACTTGTGGTGCTTTTTCTCAGTCGTAAGCTGACTTTAGCTCCCTGTTTCCATTTACACTTTGGAAATTGAGACTGTCTGCCTGTCAGCACTGGTGTCCTCAACCAGTTGGCTAAGAGGATCTCAAAAGATTTTAGTGGTTACTGAAGAAAGCGGGTGAAAGTTGGAGGACAAAGTCTCCCTATTAAGCTACTCTAGTAACACACTCTGAATACTGGATATGGAAATGTACTTTTCTGCTTTTGTTCCAACTTAAATAAAACAGATTGATGACAGATCCCTGAAATGACCAGAAACTTTACTGTTGGCCGGCTTACCATGCTAATACGTTTTTATTAATAAAAGTTTCTATATGGACACCGAGCAGCCATTTAAAGTTACAGGTTTAAAGAACATAAACCGAAAAAATTAAGACCAGTGTAAATTTTCTTTTTTTCTTTTTTCTTTTTTTAAAGCACACGGTGTCTACTGCCCAATAATAATCAGGAGGCATTTTTCTGTACCTACAAGGTTGTGCAAATAAAGTGAATCTTAGCCTGAATACGCATTTGCCACGTCGCTAAGACTGAACTATATTCAGATTATGAAAGAGAATCAAACAGAGGGAGGAGTATAGCCACATTCATGAGCACAAGTCCATTGTAACCTCTACGAAGAACTAGGGAACTTGCAAACCATAAGCAGCATGCAAGGAGACCATGCAAATCTAGTGGTGAGGCAGCCATGGCATACAAGCAGAACAACACCTAAGTGTACAATGGCTGAGCATGCAGGTAAACCAAGTAAACTATGTGGTGAGGCAACAGCAGCGAGCAATGGCCACACATGCATGCATGCAAAGTAGGCAAATTAGATGGTGGGACAGCCGTAGCATGCATACCCACCACAAAAAGAGTAATACTTCACCCTTGAAGATGTTCTGTACAATGTGGACTAGCAACACTATATACTGCACACCTGGCTTTTGATTGACATATTAGTGTCATTTAGAGCTGTGTATATAATGCATGGTCTTTCTTGGAAAGGGATGCCCCTCACTTCTTCCTAGTTTTTTTGCCCAAAGTTTACCTCAGATTTGGTTAACTCAGCTGCTTTCTGTGTCCATGTTTAAGAAGATACTTTGCCAGCATCAGTAGTTCTGGTTTTGCAACATCTTCTTTGGCTGTTTTCGCTTTTACAAGTTGTGCAGCACTTTTGAACTGCCAATGACAACATCCTGGACCCTTCACAGGTTAAAGAGCTTGTGTGATTCCACCCTGAGCTTTCACTATGTCCACTTTCTTACTTTAGGCAAAATGAGCGTGGCTCCATGCTTGCATCACAACATTAGTACACCATCTGGCCTTACAGGTGAACAGCCTGCCCTGCTAAGGGTAAAGGAGACTTCACATTTGTCAGTCTTCAAGTTATGTAAAGCAAGTGAACTTGGTAATTTATTTGAGCTTTGTCACAACTTCCAGCATTATATGAACATGTCACTGGCAACCCTTTGTTGTATTAGAATGGTGCAGCAATTGTGCCCTTTTTGTGTAACTGGGTTCATTGTATCTTTTGCTTGGTAATCATTGAATGAATGACTGAGCTCAAAGAGCGCGCACCTACTTGGAGAGTGTCTCGGCACTAAAGAATGCACATGTAAGAGACATTAAAGCTAGAAGATTAATGAACAAGTTACTTACCTTCGGTAACACCTTATCTGGTAGAGACATGATCCAGCAGCAGAGTCCTTACCTTATAATTCTCCCCTAGGCACTAGACTGGATCTGGAACTGTTTTCCCAGCAGTACCGCTGCAATTCAGAAGAGAGCATTTTTCGACTCCGACCCAGATGCAGGATTATTATAATTCCCTCCATTCCATCTTTGGGCCCCTACTGCCCTCGAGTGTGTTTTCGAGACCCTAGGAGGTGAGAGGTATCCTACCTGACTCCACGCCAGCAGGTTTGCACTCGGCATCAGATAGATGCTGTGAATCCATACTTGGATCCGTACTGGCTCCAGTGCACAGCCCTTCGGGGTTCCCACCTGCAACGCCAGAGTTCGATCAGCTGACGTCAGCAGCACCGGTCGACGCTAAGCCAATCATCTACTCTGATGCTGAGATGCCACCTCACTGATGATGGATGGCGTCAGGTGCGACGCAAGTGGTTCCCTTCGGATCGTATGCCTTCCCTCGTTCATCTACACAGTCCCTTGCTGTTTTTCCTCTGGGGGAACTGGATTTTGGAGGTGAAGGAGCGGGGTTGGTGTTTAGCAGCCCCATGGACAAAACTGTCCAGTCTCCTCTAGAGGATAGTTGGCTGACTTAGCTGGGTAAGGCTAGTGGTCTTGAGTCCTAGCCGGTTTCGGACCTACTCCCCTCTGCCCCCCAGACTTACTACAGAGTCTAGCTCCTCTTTCGCCAACGAGCTGAACAGGGCAGCTGCAATCGTAGATTTGCAGCTCCTCTCTGTGAAGGTGATGCGCTGATTAGAGAAGATTTCCTTAGCTGAATATCAAACTCCCTCATGAGGGTAATAGCCGAGTATCATCAGCATAGTAAATTATATTAATGCCATTTGATTCCACTGGAAGAGGAGTGGAGACATAAATGTTAAACAACGTGGGGCTCAGTACAGATTCCTGAGGCACTCCACACTTAAGGGCATTTATGTTGAAAAATAAGGCTTCATCCACATTGACTGCTTTCTAGGAGTCAGAAAAGAACTAAGCCACTTCAGTGTCAAGCCACCCAGACTGATTTTTGCCAATCATTGAAGCAAAATAGTGTGGGAAACTGTGTCAAATGCTGCTGATAGATCTAGTAAGGTTACGGTGGCATTATGACCCTGGTCCAAAATCATTTTGATGGAATCTGTAATTTCCAGCAAGGCAGTTTCTATGTGCATGAAAACCGGATTGGGATGAGTGTAGGAAACTGTGAATTTCCACAAACGCAGGGAGTTGTCTGTTGATAAATAATTCTAATATTTATGAATCTACCAGAAGGAGTGAGATCGGTCTAAAATTAGAGACCGTGTTATCGGATGTAAGGTTTCTGTAGGAGAGGGACGACAAAAGCCTTTTCCCATGTATCTGGGACAGTGCACACCTGCAAGGGGGAACTGAGCAGATTGAGACTGGACAGATGGTATCAACAATCTGTCTCAAGGGTGTGTGTGTGTGGGGGGGTGGGGGGTGAGTTTGGGTGGAGGATGGGCATGGAGCTAGCTGGTAGCCAGATTTACAAGTCAAAAAATATCCTTACAGCTCCTCACTTTCCAGTGATAAAAATTGTAAGAGCTTGCCTAGAGAGGGAACGGCCATGATCTTAGGAGCGAGTTCCAATAGAGAAGCAAAATTAGACAACAGCAAATTCATCTCGATCTTAATTTTAGTAGAGCTTCATATCCTCTTTAAGACAAGAGCCTGATGGACATCTATAAACTGGATGCATTTGTATGACAATATATAAGTGAAAGTTATCAAGGTGATATACTTCTGTTGTTTACTTAGAAGTGTTTTAGTGAACTCAAGATGATACTGGATATCAGTAGTAGAAATATTTAATGACTGTAAATTATACATGCACTCATGAACATTGGACTTTTAAAGATTTAAATAAACATGTATACCTATAATGTTTTTTCTGAAGACAGATGTATCTGAATGAAAGTTAAGAAAACAAATACTAACAAAGAAATGTTTTAAAAAATATAATACTTTGCTCCTTCAGCTTGACTGGTAGGCAGATTGCATCAATGGCCAGAGGAGTTTTCTATATTCCCTTCTTATTCCATTTGCATTTAATTCTGCTCTAGCTTAGCATTCACATCAGAGTTATGCCATATTCACTGCATGGTCTCTCTGTGCCCAAGGAACGGACTGTGACAGCAGGAGCGAGTAATAAACGCCCAGAGCAGTTCGCTTATTAACCACATATACCCATGTTGTGACAAGAACTGATTTGTAGAAGCTGCATTCAATACTGTTCTACAAAGCGCACTGTTTAGGATGTTTAGGAGCCTGAAACAAAAGACAGTGCTGGCTGTGCATCAAGAAAGGAAAGACTAAAACATATTAAGGGAGTTACAACTGTAAATGCACTCACAGCACCATCTACAAGAAATCACCCAACCCCAGCAGGCGAAGGCGCTCAGGAGGAGGGAGAGGTCGGTCGGGATTTATCGGCCCCTATTAGGTAACAGGGCCCTGGAAGTGATGAGATGCCCCTGCCCTGGGCCGCCCCTACAGTATCATATTCCGGAGTCAAACAATGCGTATTCCCCAGTGGATGGTGGTGAATTCGCCATTCGTATGTGGGAATTAGGGAGTTCGGGGTGCGCAACACCGGATTGCTTTTGCAGCAGACCTGGTGGTGCCCAAGGGGGAAAGAACCTCTGGATGTACACCCACCTCAACAGATCAAAAATAGGCGGGGGACGGGTGGCATATCTGGTTTACCTGACATAGCTGTCATATTGGGCATTTCAAATTGGAAAGATAATAACTCTATTGGAGCAGCCCAGCATCAAATTATACCTCAAGACTGCTCTGCTGTAGCCCCCGCAGCAGTTCAGAAAAATGCTGTCGGGCCTTAGAATCCCAGATGATTGACACTCAGTAGAAACTAGAGAACTTTGAGAATAGGTTAAGATGTAATAACCTGAGAGTTCTGTGGATCCCCGAAGGCCAAGAAGGGGATGATCCCAGTAAATATATTGTCCCCCTCTTGAAAAGGAGCATTTCCTGAATTGGTTAATTGGGACTGGGTACAAGAAATTCAACAAGCTTATCTATATTCGTTTAGGAAAGAGCCAAACCGAGGGAATTACTGATCTACATGGGAACTTCCTGCTTCGCCAAGCTATTTCTGATCTGACGCGTCCAGATTGTAAATGTACAGTAGGGAGGTGGTCATTTTTTCTCTGATATGATTACTGTCACCACACAGTTGAACGACGTTGGCCCCTTCAGGCAAAGGGGGCACAGGCCTTCCTTACGCTGTCAGCTAAATTAAAGGGGTTCTAGCAGGACAAATCATACTTTTTTTTACATCTGAGATAACGGCGCAAGAGTTTCTCCAGAATTTGGGTGCACAATAGCTCTAGGCCTGGCACTACATAGGTTTCATACAGGACAAAGCAAATGTTTGTCTCTTTGTTTTCTGGCTGTTAATTCTATCAAGGGATATTTTATTTTTCCTAATGTTTTGCATGTTTGTAGTTGGGGTAGATCGGAGTACTAATATAGGTGTTGTCGGAAGGCCAAGCACTCTAGGAGGGTCAGCACTCCATCACGGATGTGGGTGGTCCCTTTGCCTTCATGAGTTGGCAGGGGGGAGGGGCTGAGTTTGGAAGGGTGGGGGGGTGTTGGGGTAAGGGTGATGGGGAGAGAGGGGAAGGGGGTAGGTTTGGATGGGGGCTGGGTTTGAGTGGCACGAGTGATTTTCTTTTTTAAAGTATTGTATAAGACGGAGGTTTGAATTGGCGTCACCAAGTCCAGTTTTGCGTCACAAAAGCAATGCAATCATTCCCAAAAAGTTATAGAATCATGTTATCGAAAATAAGTACCATAGATAGGATACTTATTTGCACTTTGAATGTCTGTGGCCTCAATGACAGAAACAAACGGGCTAGGGTTGCCCTTGCTCTATATCATATTCAGGTGCATCTACTCAGCCTACAAGAGACACAGATCCCTTGGGGCAAACGTTCTTTGTTAGAAGATTTAGGTCTCTCCTGGATAGCATTTATGCTCCAGGGGTTCTCATCAAGAAGTGTGGCGATATTAGCTAATAAAGCATTACGTTCATGGAGCGAGTTAAGGAGGATAAAGTTGGACACCGGACGATTGCTCAGTGTAAGGTATGAGGGATGCAGCTCACAATTTCTTCAGTCTAGGGATCTAATACAGACAAGGCAGATGTGTTGGATTTTTTTTAATGTAGAATTAAATCTTTGGCCTTATCATCTAGTGCTTTGCAGGGACATTAATATACATTTAGGGACACATGCAGACTGGCTTGGGGAGAATCATCTTTATTCTAGAAGGAAGCCAGGCATACATAAGGCGCTGCAGCGGCTGGTGAGGGATCATAGTTCGGTTGATATATGGCTTAAGCGTGAAGCCTCCAATCCTGGTTTCACTTTTTGTTCTATCCCTCACAACAAATTTGTTTGTTTGGACTATTTCTTTACCTCCATGCCCCTTGCTGGTCGGGTTTCAATTGAGATGCTACTCAGGTTCATATGAGATCATAATCCTTTAATTCTGGAAATCACTACTGAAAGGTGGGAGAGTTTTAGGAGATCGAGGTCTTTTGATGACATTTTTTTTTTTAGATCAAGCATATAAAGATCATATGTCTAAATGGATTTGTGATTTTTTTGTTAATAACAGAGGGACAGCCTCGGCAGACTCGGTCTGGGATGCTTTTAAAGCTGGTGTGAGGGAGGAAATCCTTAGCTTTTCTCTCCATCAACAACTGGTAAAGCGAGATGCCATCTGCAAAATGTTTGAAGGGATGAAGATGGTAGAAAGTGAGCTCACTAGATGTATTCAGGGCCAGCAGAATCCACTCCACCTACAGCAGGAGGCAGCAATACTTAAGTCACTAATGAACAGACGCTTTGGAGCTGAGGCGGCTGTTAAGTACCACTTATATAAAAAGCAGTGTTATGAATTGGGCGAGGTTATGGGGAGACTCCTGGCTAAAAACAATTAAACAGAAAGAGGTGGCCCATCAGATTCTGTCCATAGAAGATCAGTGTGGCCTTTGGTGTGAATCTCCTACAAATATCCCGATGGCGGTTTTGTATACAGGAGTGTCAGGGGCTTGCACTGCAGATTTTCTCCAAGAGCTCCCTACACCCAAGGTCGATAAAGAGCAGAAGGCTTTGCTAGACGCTCCCATAACTGCAGAGGAGATCTATAAAGCATTTTTGTCTGTTGGCGTCTGGGAAGGCCCAGACTTCATTCCGGTTGAGTTCTACAGACTTTTTGGGGGGAGATTCAACAGGATATGCTGGACACTTTCTTACAGGCTCAGCTAGGGAGGACTCTGGGTTCATAGGATGCCAGTAGTATTGTAGTCTTCAGAAAGAAGGGGAAACCTCCAGAACTGCTAGGCTCTTATAGGCTGATCTCCCTCAATAATTGTGATAGCAAAATCTATGCTAAGGTATTGGCAATTAGACTAGGGTGTTTGATTGCCCCCTTAGTATCTCTGCCCCAACAAAGTTTTATTCCTGGTTGAAGTACAACCGACCACATCTGTAGAGTGACTGCAGTATTTGACTCGGCATCTGCAGTAAGGCGGCCCCTGGGCTTGTGTTAGTTGATGCAGAGAAATCGTTTGACCACATATCATAGCAGTTTTTTGTGGGCAGTCATTCATTGAAAATGCACTGGTATTAAGTTAATTCAATCCATCAGAGCTATGTACAGGACTCCTATCGCGAAGGATTAGGTTACTGGGGCAAGGGTCAAACAGTTTTATTATTTCAAAGGGGGGTACAACAAGGCTGCCCACTTCTATTTGCGTTGTGTATTGATCCCTTTTTACAGAAGCTGGAGGAATGCCCCAATATTAAACCTGTTATAGTTTAGCAGACTAATTATAAGACTCTGGCATACGTGGACGATACCGCCATCCTTACAACAGACCCGTGTACGGTATAGTTCCCAGCTTCAAATTGTATTATTGGTCTTGCATGCTGCAGCAAATGGGTATCCTGCTCTCTGACACGTTGAAAAGGGTTACTCTCGCCAAATCGCCTACAATCTATGAGATAAGTCTCGGGAATCAAGCCAATAGCTATTTTTGTCAGAATCTTGAACCTGAACCCAGCTATTACAAAAAGACTAGGCTCAAAATTGTGAAGGCTGCATTTAGGGTATGGTCTCAGGTTAAGCAGCAGTTAGGACTGCAGAGTTCCAGGATTTTGTATGGTGAATGCCCTGCTGTACAAAGAGAATGAAATTAAACTCTGTAGGGGGGCAGGTTTTTCCGAACACACAATATTTAAATAACTAAGTAAACTGTACAAACATTTCAAAGTATTTCAGTAGTTGTAGAAGTCAATTTTTTGTACTTCTGTGTGATGAAAAAATATTTTAATAGGATGAAAACAAATCAGAACACTTTACTTGGTGATGTACTAATGATAAGTATGTTTTCTTAAACACAATTTTGACAGATATTTGTTAAAGAACTATATAGTTTTATCAGTAAAGCTGCAAGTTAGTGGGTAGGTTTTAGGACATTTCTTGGAAACTTACTGTCTATAAATGGCAGTGTGCTTTAATGAAATAGTTATTAAAAGTGAGTGTTTAAACAAACTGAGAAACACTCCTGCCCTGATGGCACTGCTATTAGTAAGCTAAGAGGCAAGTCATGGATCACGTGTAAACTACATGTGGGCTAGATTCTTATTTTAAATGGAGCAAATGTTTAATCTATTTATTCAAACAAAAGAAGGTTTTTTGTACACCAGAAATGCATATTTGAAGGTGCACTCATATGTGAGAATGACGAAAAAGGCGACTCTGTAAAATAAAATATTTGCCTAGGATCACACAATTTGAGACCAGTTTATGGGTTAAGTACATTACAGTTAGGTTGCGTAGATTATTCAAGTTACTCGACCAGCAGGTCTAGTAACACTTTTATGATTTTATTGGGCCTGCCGATGTAGGGTGCAAGGTTGGTGACTCCGTATACCAGGAATGATCAACAGAAAGGACAAATCCTGTTGCCTGGTTCAAGCTGTTGTCGAGAGGAGGGGCAGCTGTGGTGACCCATGCATGGCCAAGTCCCTGACTGAGGATCGGAACCTGAACAGATAAACTTTAACCCCCTCTACCCCCAATTATGTGGGAAGGATCACAGGACCTTACTCTCTCATTAGAAGCAGCGCTGTGGAGGCCCAGCAGCTGCCCCTGCAGAGCCGTGAGCGCTACTCACCAACAGCAGCTGCTGCAGCTCTCCGCATCACCCGCAAGATCGCTCCTATAGACTCTGGTTGTGCAATCCCGGCAGAAACGAGTAAGACTGATCATAGGGCGGGAAAGGCCCTGCGGGAACTTGTTCTGCCATACAGCGCTTAGGGCACTGAAACACTTTTGACTTTTTAAAAGAGTCGGAGTGGGACTCCTGAGACTGACTACTAGTGAGGTCTAATATGAATGTCACCTTTAGTGAAAGGAGAATAACCCTACTGCTAGTGAGAGGGAAGTGGGATACAGGAATCTACAAATTGAATAGTAGAGCCCCGTGCTAAGGGGACTGTGTGCATTGTTGGTGTATGATGTATTTCACTTTGTGTTTGCATACATAAATTTCCCCTTTTCACAAAATCAAGTATTTGACCGGGCAATCATTTATTGCTGGTATTGAACATATCTTTAGTTGTGAGCCATGAGTTAGGGATGTCAGCTTCTATCGAGAGGTTTTCCACTCATGTTCACCACCTGCACCTACCTAAAAACCATAGTGTGGGGCTAGCAAAGTGAAGAAAAAGATCACTCAGACAGGAAAAGTTTATACAGTTAGCACAAAATGAAGTGGAGGAAGGTGGTGTGTGAACCAGTGAGAGGACACTTCTCAGTCTGATAGAAAATCCTATGCATGACACAGAGGTTTAAACATTATGGAGGTTAATCCGATAATCAGTGATATAATCAAATTTAGATAGTCAAGAGACTATCCCTTTCTGTGATTTTTCAATTCTTCAAAGTTTTCCCAGCGAGGGATCTGGCAGGCTTACGCATAAGATGTTGCAATCATGCAGTCTGGACAGGATGTGTGCCAACACAACTTGTGGATACAACTATCTAAGCAAAAGAAGAGCTTCAATAAATAGAAGCAAGTAAGAAAACAAAATGAGCTCAAAGGGAACGCCTCTGCTTAACACAAGTACCAAATGTTTAACTTTGAAATGGGAGGAGTACTGCCTAAAGGATAAGACTAGAGGGATGGATACAAATGATCCAAGTGGCCCCCACACAGCAGGATTTATGCACAATCAGTTTGAGATCCTGTGCTGAGCGATTTGAAGAAAAACTGTAGGAGGCTGGTGAGCAAGGAGCGGAAGAGTTCACTAACTATAAGTTGTGTTTATTAGCGTTGGTCTTTTGTATGTTCACATACTTGAATTATCCAGCCTGGGAAACCCTAGTAGCAATGCTAGTATAGCAGTTCACCAATACAGCAATCAACACTGAAAATTAATACAAGTAACTCATCTTTAGCCCATCCACTTCATTATGTGACCCAAACGTCAGTCAATCAGGAGGAAGGGCTAAGGGTTCCAACCCTCCTCAGATACTCCCAACTGCTACAATTTCTACAGCTTGGTATAAAGCAATAGGGAATTCTTTGGAGGTCTGCTCATCTTTTTTATGTCTATTGGAAATGTTGACAGAAATCATCTGAGAAACCCTCAACGACTGGACTCGCTCTTCCTGAAAGCTTGCGGTACAACTGCTAGTATAATGGGGAAAGACAACATTGTTTCTTACCTGTAGAAGTAGTTTTGCAGCTTGAAGAATTTACTGGATTCACATGCTGTGCATTATTCAGCCATCTAATGGTCGGATCTGGAAAGTGGTGTTCTAGTCTTTTGTTTTTTTTCTATTGGGGCGTCGTCGACCACCATTTGGTGCTTAGTCCGTCCTCTGTGTGATGTCAGACGGTGCCACAAAGGTTCCTGTGCGTGGCTTACATCTTCAGATTCTTTTTTCTTGTTCCTCTTTTTGCCTTTTTCCTTTCTGTTTCTTTCTCCCACCATTTTTTAGGGAGGTGGGTGGGTGGCATGTAAATCCACAAAACTCTTCAAGCTGCAAAACTACTTCTACAGGTAAGAAACCATTTTGGTTTGCAGCATGAATCCTTTTCTGGATTCACATGCTGTGCATTAGATCATACTTCGGTATCCCCTCCTCTGGGCTGGCTGTGGTAAAATGTGGACGAGTCTGCAAATAGGTGTTGTAGTACCTTCTGTCCTACTTGTGCATCTTCGTTCATTTGAATGTCCTTACAGTAGCGCTTTGCAAAGGTGTGTGGCAATGCTTAGGTCGCTGCGGCGGAGATCTTCTTGATAGGTACGTTTGCCAGATACACCCATGTGGAGCCTTTCTTTCTGGTTGAGTGCACTCTGAGTTTAGTAGCTAGTTGTTTCCCCGCTTTTGCATAGAAGATTTAGATGGTCGCAACAATCCATATGGCAATAGTTGCTTTGGATACTGGCTAACCCTTGTTTGTTTTGACAAATGACACGAAAAGCTGGTTCCCCCTGCAAAACGCCTTAGTCTCCTGTAGGTAGTAAAATTATGGCCAGTATGTGGAAGGCTCTCTCTGCTTGTGTCTGTGGTTCCTGGAACAAAGCCGGTAGTAGTATGCTTTGGTTAACATGGAACTGCGTTACTACCTTTGGTAAGAACTGAGGATTAGTTCTGACGGCCACCTTGTCCTTGTGTACCTGTAAGGAGGGTTCCTGCACCATTAGTGCTTGCAGTGCAATGACTCTACATAGTGACGTGATTGCTATTAGGAAGGCTGTCTTTAGGGAGAGTGACTTTAGATCTGATTTGTGCATGGGTTTGAATGGCTCTGCCATCAATTGCGTTAACACCATGTTCAGGTTCCATAACTGTGTTGGTGCCACTCTCTTTGATCCTTCTAGGAATCTCTTTACTACTGTGGAAGTAAAGAGACTGGCTCCTAATGTGCCCCTAGTGTATTCCATTATTGTTGCCATATGTACCCTTCTTAAAGCATTTGTGAGGCCACTGTCTAGCAAGTGGGTGAGGTATATTAGTACTGTATTCTGGTGTTCTTGAGTCCATCTTATTGTTGGCTGTGCATCAATGGATGTATGTCTTTCTATTAAGTGTGTAGCATTTTCGTGTGCTTGGCTGTCTTGCTTCCTTCGGGATTTCCATAGTCCTTGGAGGGAGTTGTAGGTGGCTGGTATTTAGGAGCCATGCCACTAGGTTGAGTTTGGCTCCAGGTGATGGACTTCCCTGTGTCAGTAGATCCTTCACTGGTTTAAGTGAGATCATTTGTCCCCTGGAAATCTCCACTAGATCGGCGTAAAAGGTCTGCCTTGCCCATTGAAGGGCTAAGAGGATGATATTGTTCCTTGAGTCTCTGGCTTTCTACAGCACCCTGTGGCGAACAAGTCTATGCTTGGTGTGCCCCAGTTGTTGAAAATCCTTTGGATGACTTCTAGCTTTAGTTCCCACTCGTGTGAGCTGCTCTCTTTTCTCCTTAGTTTGTCTGCCTCTGTGTCGAGTTCTTACGGTGGGTGAATCATTTGAAGAGTTATTTAGTGCTGTATTACCCAGAGCCAGATATCTTGAGTTAGCTTTGACAGGGTGAAGAATTTTGTTCCCCCTTGTTTGTTCAGGTAGAAACATAGTGGTTGTATTGTCCATCTGTATCAGAACTGTTCTGTCTGTCAGGTGTATCTGGAAGGCTTTTAAGACTAGGAAGACTGTCTTCAGTTCTAGGTAGTTGATGTGTTTCACTGCGTCTGAGTCATTTTATAGGCCCCATACCTTCAGAGGGCTGGTTTGAGCTCCCTCAACCCTTGTGTGATGTGCCCATTTCTATGGTCACAGTTGGAGCTGGTGTCTTGAAGGGTCTCCCTATGCTCATGTTTGTTGTTTTCCGCCATTGCCTCTCCCTTTGTAACTCTGTTGACCACCACCAGACCCTCCCAGCTCCCTGTGCCTCATGACCATTTGCTGCAGATGCATTCTGGATGTGCCGCATGTGTAATCTTGCATGAGGGATCAGTGGTATGCAAGATGGCATCATGCCCATGAGTTTCATGACAGTCTTCACTGTCAGAGACTGACCCCTCTGATACAGCTGAGTTTGATTCCTCAATGGCTTCTAACATCTTCTGGACAGGGCACGTCCTTGCCCTCCTGGAGCCCAGTGTTGCTCCTAGGAACGTCTTTACTTGTTCTGGTTGAGGTGATGACTTTTGCTGGTTTATAGTAAACCCCTGGAACTGTAAAGTGTGTATGACAGTTTGTACGTTTCTTCTGCATTTGCTCCCTGATTGTGCCTTGTAAGAAGGTGGCCTGGTGTGTGATGGGTACCTATGGCTTATACCAGGTCCAGGTATCCCCTCTTAGTGAAGTGTAGGCAGCGTCTAGAAGCCAAGGCTTATCTAGGAGACATGCAAAGCTCATGCAATACCACTGTAGTCACACAGCACTTACACACATGAAAGAAAACACTCAGTTGTACAAAAATAAAGGTACTTTATTTTTGGAATACATCACCACAAAATACTAGAAAGGTAACCCACCCTTAGGAGGTATGTAATACACTAAATATATACACTAGCAATCAGAATTAGGTCTAGAAACGATTAGAAAGTAGTGCAAATAGCAATAACCAATAGTGACCCAAGGGGAAGCACAAACCATATACTAAAAAATGGAATGCGAACAAGGTACCCCCACCCAGGTAAGTAAAATGTGTAGAGGGGAGCTCGGAGTACTAGAAAACCACACAGGTAAGTAACACAGTACCCCCCCCCAGCGACCAGGAAAGCAGGAGTAAAACACTGGATTTTCACCAAACCACCCAAAAGGAGGAAAAGAAGAAAAGGAAGACACCCAGAGAAGACTGCAAGAAAACCAGCAGTGGATGCCTGAAGAAAGAAGACCTGTGGAGAGAGGGGACCAAGTCCAAGAGTCACAGTGGAGTACTGGAGTAGAGGCTACTAACCACCAAGCTGTGGATGCAGGAGTTGGTCGACGGTGATAAAGAACAGCTCAGCACTGCAGCCCTAGAGGCGGAGAAGAGTTCCTGATGGATGTAGATGAAGGGCCACGATGGAAGGAAGACTGCAGACGGGTGTCTGTGCAGGAATTCCACCAACAAGCCTTGGCAAAGGCAAACTTGCCGTTAGTGGAAAGAGGTGCTGCAGGGACCAGCAAGGCCCAGGAGCACTCAACCCAGTAGGGGGAGTCACAGGGGACCTTCAGCGTTGCAGAGAGTCCACAGTGGCAGAGGCAGCATCCACAGGAGTCCCAGAGAACGGGGACAGAAGAGTCGCAGAAGAAGCCCACAAAGCACTACAAAAGAGGATCCCACGCCGCAGACGGCTGTGCTTTGCAGGATGAAGTGCTGGGGGCCCTGGAGCTACAAGTAGCCTGAAGATCCCTTGGAGGAGATGCAAACAAGCCTTGGCAGCTGGAAAAGACACAGTGCACTGGGGTACTGTCCTCCGTGGGAAGGCTAAGGCTTACCTCCACAAAAGTTGGAAAGCTGGCAGAGAGGATAAAGAGGACTACTCCAGACCATCACTGATGATGCACGATCCACACAGCTCAGCAGGAGAGGGGATCCGGGCAGCTGGTCGCTGCTCGTTGTAGGTGCCTGCGGTTGCAGGGGAGTGACTCCTTCACTCCAAGGGAGATTCCTTCTTATTCTTCTTGTGCAGGCTGAAGAGTTGCAGTCTTCTGAGGGTGCACGGCCAGGGAAATGTTGCAAAGCTGGCAGGAGATGTGCATACACAGTTGCAGAAGAATCTTCTTCATTGTAGCAGCGTTTGGCAGTTCCTGGAGGGTCAAGTTGCGGTTCCAGTGGCCAGAAGTCAAAGCAGAGGTTGCAGAAGAGTCCTGCTGGAATCATGCAAGTCAAATTGGAGGACCCACCCAAGAGAGAGACCCTAAATAGCCCTGAAAGGGGGATTAGTCACCTAACCAGGCAAGCACCTATCAGGAGGGGGATCTGATGTCACTCAGGTGCTCCCAGGGTTCCCTGCCAACCTTGGAAACAATATGGCAGAACCCAGGGACCCTCTGAAGGAGCTCTTGGCATCACCCCTAGGGTGGTGATGGACAGGGGAGTGGTCACTACTCATTCCATTGTCCACTTTCGCGTCAGAGCAGAGACTGGGGGTCCCTGAACCGGTGAGGACTGGATAATGCACGGAGGGCACCAAATGTGCCCTTCGAAGCAAACCAGTGGCTACTCCTCCCAAGCCAGTCACACCTATTTCCAAAGGGAGAGGGTGTTACCTCCCTTTCCCAAAGGAAATCCTTTGTTCTGCCTTCCTGGGCTTGATCACATCAGGCAGCAGGAGGGCAGAAACCTGTCTGAGGGGTGGCAGCCGCTGGGCTGCCCGGAAAACCCTTTAAGACCGGTGGTAGCAATGCTGGGGGTCCTCTAAGGAGTCCCTAGAGTGTGTGGAATCATACTTCCAATACTTGCAACAGTATTGAGGTATGATTCCGGCATGTTTGATACCAAACATGCCCAGGTTCGGAGTTATCATTATGTAGGTGGACCTATGTCCAGTACACACGTAAGATGGCATCCCTGCACTCAAAATCCAGAAAAAGTGATCTTGAGTTTTTGGGGACACCTCTGCTAGTGCAAGGGTGCCCTCATACACAGGTACCTGCAACCCTGCCCTTTGGGCTGGAAGGGCATACCACAGGGGTGACTGACAGTGACCATGTGTAGTGGCCAGTAGTGAAAGGGTGCTTATACCTTATCACACATGCTGCAAATGGCAGGCATGTAGACACATTTTGCATGGGCTCCCCTGGGTGGCATAATAAATGCTGCAGCCCATGGGGGACCCCTGGTCTACCAATGCCTTAGGTACCTAAGTACCATATACTAGGGACTTATAGGGGTACACCAGTATGCTAATTGACGGGGTCTAAAGGGTACCAAGACAGCACAGTTTAGAGGAACGAGCACAATCATTGGGTTCTGGTTAGCAGGTTCCCAGTAAAAACAACAGGCAAAAAGTGGGGGTCACCATGCCAGAAAGAGGGACTTTCCCTGCACCATGTGAAATAATTTAGTCGATCTAGTGCTTAATTTCGTCCTTCTTTTCATGCAACGCTATAGATGATGTTGTCACTGTCACTAACGGTAATGATGTTTATAAATGAACAGATTTTGGCCCAGCATTGTAGGGAACACTGTAGGTGCTGACTTGAGCATTGAAAGTTGTTCTTTTATAGTCAAGGCACTCATCAACAGAGGTGGTTTGCTGGTAGACAACAGTTTAATTGATGGCAGTGCTTTACTAATTAAGGATGCCTTTCATGTTAAAGGCGGGTTGCTCGTCAACATTTTTTTTTATCATTGATGTACTTTCTTCATCGACAAAATTGATTTCTGTGGTGCAGAGTCGTCTATGGCTGTCAGTGGTACCTTCTTGGATAGTGAATGATCTGCGTGTCCTGTAGACTCTCTTCTCTTTGACTACTGTCCTACCACTGACAAAATAGTCAACAATGATGAAACTGAAGTTTAGGAGCACTCATCGACTGTGCCTTCATTGTCACTTTTTCTGTCTATAGAATACTCTTCTTAGTTGCAGGTGGTAGAGGCACTGACTTTGCTGCCACAACTTCCCTTCCAGAAGTCTATCCTTTCCAAGCATGCACAGAGGATCTTTCGTTGGAGGAACTACTGGGTTCTGAGGCAGCCACAGTAATTGCTTCTTCTAACCCATGATCTTCATGCATGCACTTTTTTAGACTTCAGAGCGCTTTTTTGTGAAGAAGCACAGCATTAAGGAGTCATAGAAGTTTACAGTCTCGCAAGGTTTTGGTAGTAGGAGTGGAACATAGTTCGTGATTCTTGAGGTAATGGCCAGATTTATGAAGTTTTCCTGTAGGAGAGGGGTGCAACCTCTTCTTCTTTGGAAATAAGTGTTACCAGGCTGGGGTAGCTTCCCCACGCCACCGGGTTGCTTCAAAAGGGCACATTTGGTGCCCTCCTTGCATAATCCGGTATGCACCAGTCCAAGGACCATGGTACCCGCTCTGGCGTGAAACACACAAAGGAAACAGGGGTGACAACTCCCCTGTCCATCCCCACCCTTAGGGTGGTGCCTAGCTCTCCTCCAGGTGGCCACTTGGTTCTACCACCTTGAAACCAAAATGTGCAGAGGCCTCTGGGAACATCTGACTAAGTAGGCCGGGTAGTTGACGTCAATGACCTCTCCTGATAGGTGGTCACTCCAGGCGGTGACCAAACCCCAGGGGTGCAAAATAAATCATTGACATGCCCTTCAATGGTCAACACTTAGCTGGATCACATGTAGATGAGGCATTACAAACAATTCAAACTGAGAGTGACACAGCCAAAGCCTTGGGAATTTTGTAAAATAGAAACTTATTTTTATTACAAAAGACAGTAGTATGACAGAAATTGTTTTCGTAGGGGACTTCATTCATATTTTCGTCCCTAGAGGCAGGGTTATTTAAGCCAAAACCCAAACACACAATATACTAGAAGGCAAATGGGAAGCAAACAACAAACGAAGAATAAAGTCTTGTCAACCAACAAGGGCCACAACAGGGGACAGTCTATCAGAACAAGCCACCTCCCTCAAAGTGAATGCTGCTGGGAGGAAAGGTGAGAGTGTATTTTCCCACATAGCGAACTATAATTTGGTGTGTATTGGAAGTAATTCGGCACAGGCACACAATGGAATTTACACCGATGCCAACACAAATGCTCCCCAACAAGGAGAGGCACCACTAGGTGCACTGAAACAACAAATAAAGCTACTCCTAAAAAATATCACAGAATCAGTCCAAGAAATCTAGAACAATCAGACTTTATTCAAGAATTTTCCTTACTGCACTATCCTAGACAAAAGAACTACTAAAGTTGTGTCTCACACTAAACATCGAGAGGAGCATCCTAATGTCAACTCAAAACAAATTGTACCTGGGGACAAATATGTCCGTAAATCAGCTAAAAGCATATCCATCACAAGAAAGGATAGAAAACTTCTTCACAGTGATTCAAGAAATAAGCTAAAAAAAATAGATAAGAGTAAGGAAATTCAAAGTTTTACTAGTGATAGTTTCTTCCTGATTGCCACTCGTACCAAAGTACAGACTGAAAATGTGACCCTTTCAAGAAGGTTTGGACAAACAATGGAAACAAATACCATACCCATGAGACAACAGTTAACCAGAAAGATGAAAGAGTCCATGCATGGCCTGGTTCATGGAAATAACAAACAAGCATGGTGGCCAGCAACTAATCAAGATCAAACCACACTTATCTTACCATAAGTGAG
Source organism: Pleurodeles waltl (assembly GCF_031143425.1). Classification (NCBI taxonomy): domain Eukaryota; kingdom Metazoa; phylum Chordata; class Amphibia; order Caudata; family Salamandridae; genus Pleurodeles; species Pleurodeles waltl. The sequence continues at coordinate 51,552,858 of NC_090443.1, forward strand.
TTAATGAAAGGCTGGGGGGCACACATGATGAACATGGTCATGCCAAAAAACAAATTTACACATAGACCTCCTAGAATTGAAAGAAGTCAGCACTAAAATCATTCCTATGAGGCAAGATGATGTCAAAATATACGAACACACAATGACAACACTCTATTATAGATGGAAGCAGGGAGATACACACAACTGCCTCAGAGAAGCTCAACAACTGAGGCACAAGGCCTTGAAATACAACACCAACTTAACAGTAGAACATGTTCCAGGTTTACTGAATGCCACAGATGCACTCAGCAGATAGGATATGAATTGCCACAAATGGGAAAAAACCACAATCCATCAGATCTAATCAAATGGCAAAACCTTATAAGCAGCTGGTGGTATCCAAACTTTCAGGGGGACGCATTTTCAACTCCCTGGTTAGGGTAATTTGGGTACGCACTTCCCATCAAATGCACTAATTCAGAGGGTATTGAGGAAAATGAAGATGGAACAATGCACTGTTATATTAATTGCCCCAGCTTGGGCCAGACAGGTCTGGTTCACAGATCTAAGGGACCTCTCTATTCAAACATTAACACTATTCAAAACAGACCCATTCCTACTAACCAAGGATCAAGGAAGGATCTCACACATCACGATCTAGACTCCCTTCACCTGACTTGTGGTGACCCAGAGAGTTTAGATCACTTAATATTCCACCAAACTGTAAACCGATCCTGCAAGCAGCTAGGGCTGATGAACAAGTTACTTCCCTTAGGTAACGAATTATCTGGTAGAGACATATTTTAGTTGCAGATTCCTTATCTTAGAATTTCCTCTAGGCGTCAGTATGGATCTGGAGATTTTTGCTTGAGCAGTACCAGTTCCCGCCATTGGTTGGCCGACTCTGTGTCTATAGTTGGCGTCATGGTCGCCGGATATGACGTCCTGTGTAATACATAGGCACCGCACTGGTGCGCTGACATCAGTTTCTTTTCACGACTTTCCAAGCCAGAAGCGAGGAGCCATGAAGAACACTGACCCTAATGAGCCAGCATAGGGACCTGAAAGGGAAGTCCTTATCCCTAGAAATCAGTTTGCAGAGCGGGGAGGATGGGTGTGTTGGTAAGGAATATGCAACTGGAATATGTCTCTACCAGATCATTTGTTACAGAAGTTAAGTAACTTGTAATAAGATAGAGACTTCTAGTTGAAGATTCCTTTTCTTACAATAGATACCCAAGCAATACCATCTCTGGAGGTGGGTCTGCGAACCAAGATCATACTAGGAAGTCCTTCAGGACCGAAAGGGCAAAGTACCCATTCCTTCAGACACAACTGTCCAGACAATAGTGTTTGGTGAACGTGTCCAAAGACTCCCAAGTTGTTGCCTGGAAGACATCCAAGTCTCGAACTCCATGTGCGAACGCAGTGGTTGCAGCCGTTGCTCTAGTGGAGTAAGCATTCAAACCCTCCGGGGGTTGCTTCTTAGCCGATGCGTAGCACATTTTAATGCATAGAGCAACTCATCTAGAGATGATTCTATTTCGCACTGCTCGACCTTTCCTCACACCCACATAACCCACAATGAGTTGATCATCCACCCGCAACTCTTTAGTACGATCAAGATAGAACGCCAACACTCTTTTTAGGTCTAGGTGGTGGAGTCTTCTCTTCCTTAGAAGGATGTGGGGGCACATAAAAAGTAGGCAAGGTAATGGATTGGCCTACATGAAAGGGTGTGAACATTTTAGGTAAAAGGGAAGCCCTGGTAGGAAGCAGTTGGTGCCTGCAGATGCGGGGAAGTGACTCAGGATGGATGGAAACGAAAGGTGGCTTTGAGATAAGGGCCTGTACCTCACTCACTCTGTGAGCAGAAGTGATGGTGACAAGGAGGGCTGTCTTTACAGTAAGAAGCAGAAGTGGACAGTTTTGAAGTGGCTCGAAAGGAGCACACATCATGAAAGTAAGAACCAAGTTCAAATCCCATTGGGGCATTATGAGCGCAGAAGTGGAAACATATGGGTAAGAACCTTAGGGAGTCTACCAACAATTGAAGATATAAACGAAGAGGGTTGGTCAGGTAATCTCAGGAAAGCTGAGATGGCAGACAAGTAACGCTTGAGGGTGCCCAGAATAGAGTCCTGGTGGACTAGAGAACAAACGAGGACCTCAGGAAGAGAGGCAGAGAGGGGTTCAACAGGCTTGTCTGTACACCATGCCACAAATTAGTTTCAACAGCAGGCGTATACCATTTTGGTGGAGGGACTCCTGGCTGCCAAGATAACTTTACAGTCTTTGGGCTGAAGGTCAAAAGCTGTCAACTGCCGCTGATCAATCTCCACACAAGAAGGCAGAGACTGGACAGGTTGAGGTGGAGAACAATTCCCTGCTGCTGCAACAGAAGATCCTCCCGAAGGAGCAGCCTGATTGGAGGATCGATGGCCATGCTCAAGAGCTTAGGATACCAGATTCCTTGAGCCCAGTCTGGAGACACAAGAATGACTTGGGCCTGGTTGTCCTTCATGTTCTTGAGAACTCTAGGTAGAAGTGGTATTGGCAGAAGGGCATAAAGAAGGCTGGAGCTTGTGCGTTCTCTGTGGAGGTGAACAGATCTAACCAAGGCTCTCCCTACTGCTAAAAGAGACCTTGCCCCACCTCCGGGTGGAGATGCCATTTGTGATTGACTAGGCATTGATCGCTTAGTTTGTCCGCTCTGGCGTTCAGAGAGCCCGCCAGACGTTCCAGCCATGTCCAGAGGCGCAGAGCCTCCTGACAAACGGTCCACGACCCCACCCCGCCCTGCTTGTTGCAGTAGTACGTGGCGGTGGTGTTCTCCATGAACACCTGCACAACTTTCCCTTAGAGAGGGAAGGAATGACTTCAATGCTAGCCTGATCGCACTGAGCTCCAAAAGGCTGATAGGGATCCCAGAGTCCCGGGGACACCAGCTGCCTCTGATCTCCGTCCCTCCCATGTGGCAGCCCCATCCCAGGAGTGACGCACCTGTCACTACTATCAGATCTGGTGGGAGAGGGGATCTTCCTCTGACCCCAATCGCAGTTCAAAAGCCACCACTGCAGATCTTGCGCAGTTCCCTCCGAGATCTGAACGAAATCGGAAAGATTCCCCTGATGGTGCGCCCACTAAAACTTCAGGTTCTACTGCAGAGCTCGTACATGCCATCTGGCATGTGTCACCACCAGGATGCAGGAGGCCATGAGGACCAGCAGTCTCAGAGTAATTCTCTCCGAAATCCAGGATAGAGGCTGAAACATCGGTAACAAGGGCTGAATATCCTGGAATCGCTGCTCAGGAGGATAGGCCCGAAACTGCACTGTGTACAGAACTGCTCTGATGAAAGGGAGTGTCTGAGAGGGAGTCAGGTGTGACTTCGTCACGACTATAGTGAACCCCAGCGAATGCAGGAGGTGGGAGACAAAAGCCTGGAGTGAGCTCGCCTTCAACAGCCAGTCACTGAGGGAGGGGAAGACTGAAACCACCAACCTGCGCAGATGAGCTGTGACAACCGCCAGCACCTCGGTGAACACCCGAGGAGCGCTGGTAAGGCAAAAGAGGAGCATTGTAAACTGAAAATGCTCCTGGCCCGCAAGTAACGTCTGTGGGCAGGCAGGATGGGAATATGGAAATATGTATCTTGCAAGTCCAAGGCTACCATCCAGTCTCCTGGGTCCAGGGCAGTTAGGACTTCAACCAGAGTGAGCAATTTGAACTTCTTCCTGTGGAAGAGATTGAGGGCCCGGAGGTCTAGGATAGGGCGGAGGCCTTTGTCCTTTTTTGGGCACCAGTGAGTATTGGGAATAACAACCTGGACCTACACTTCTGTCTCAGGGACACTCTCTGTGGCTTCCTTGGCCAAGAGAGCTCTAATCTCCTTGCGGAGAAGTACCAGGTAATCCTCGGCCATCCAATCGTGGGATGGTGGCATGGATGGAGGGGCAGTCTTGAAGGGAAGGGAGCAGCCCTTAGGACTATTTGCAAAACCCACCTGCCTGACGTGATGAATTTCCAGCGGGGCAGGTGATGGCAAATACTGCCTCAGACTAGCCCTCAATGGGTAAGCGTCAGACTAGAAAAGTGTGAAGGCTGCAGCGGGAGGGGGTTGTGCACTGAGCTGACTGCTGGTTCCCTGATCCACGAGGATGTTGGATCCCATGTCCCAGGCTACTCAGAGGCTGGCTAGCATGCGTGGCACAGTGGCTGGAGGGAAAGGGACATAGTTAGGCGTCTCTTCTGTAGCCACAAAAGGGGCGAAAAGCAGATTGAGGGGGGGCGAGGGGCAGCCGTGAGGTCCAAGGACTTCTTAAAGCATTCGAGCGCTCAGTGTGCTTTGTCTCCAAAGAGACGTGTGCCATTGAAAGGCATGTCCATAAGCACATCTTGGAAATCCCCTGAAAAGCCAGAATTCCATAACTAAGTGTGGCGCCTGAAGGCCACAGTGGATGCAACCTATCTAACCAGTGAGTCGGTGGTATCCAGTCAACATTGTATCGTGAACGTAGCTGTGTCTTTCCCATCAGCAACAGCTTGAGAGAGAATGGCCCAGGCCTCCTCCGGGACCAGTGACAGCACACGTGCAACCGCGTCCCATAAAGTATGTGATTAACTGCCCAAGAGGCATGCAGTGTTCACAGTCCGCAATGCCAGACTGGAGGAAGAAAACATTTTCTTCCCAAGCTGGTCCAGTCTTTTGGATTACCTATCATGAGGTGCGGAAGGGGATGCACTGGGGATGTAGAGGCATGCATAACCAAGCTCTCAGGGGTAGGGTGTAGGGTCAAGAATACTGGGTCGTTATGTGCAGGTCTATGGCGGCAGACGATTGTTTCAATAACAGGAGCCCCTGTGTTTTGTTTGGACCAAGTCTCCAGTGTAGGAAAGTTCCCTCTTTCTGGCATGTTTACTCCCCACTTTTTGCCTGATGTCAGTGTTCTTAGACTGTTTCCACTGGGATCATGCTAACCAGGACCCCAGTGATTGTGCTCTCTCCTTCAAATTTAATTACTTTTGTACTTCTTACACCTCAAAACTGGCATACTGGTGTGCCCCTGTAAGTCCCTAGTATACAGTACCTAGGTACCCAGGGCATTGATACACCAGGGGTCCCCCATGGGCTGCAGCATGTATTATGCCACCCATAGGAACCCATGCAAACTGTGTCTGCAGGCCTGTCATTTACAGCCTGCGTGAAAAGGAGCATGCACCCGTTCACTGCTTGTCACTACACACCATGTTACTGTAAGTCACCCCTATGGTAGGCCCTTCCAGCCCAAAAGGCAGGGTGAAGGTCCCTCTGTGTTTGGGCACCTCTGCATGAGCAGAGGTGCCCCTACGAGCTCCAGTTCCAATTCCCTGGAATTCGTAAGTGCGGAGAAACTTTTTTTAGCAAAGTACTGGCCCAGGAACGTAATGGGTCTGCGACCAGCCCATGCTGCAGCCGTCCCTCAGACAGGAGTCTGCCCTCCTGCTGCTTGACCAGCTCAAGCACGGAAAGGCCCAACAGAGGATTTCCTGTGGGAGAGGGAATACAACCTCCTATCCCTTGGAAATAGGTGTTACTGGACAGAGAAGAGGTAGCCTCCCCACACCATCGGACTGCTTTGAAGGGCACATTTGGTACCATCCTTGCATAATCCTGGTTTGCACCAATCCAGGGACCCTTGGCCCCGGCTCTGGAGCGAAACTGTGACCACTCCCTCGTCCATCATCACCCGAGGGGTGGTGCCCAGAGCTCCTCCAGGTGGCCACTTGATTCTGCCATCTTGGAAACCCTGGGAGCATCAGAGTGGCCAGGTCAAGCAGGTGATGCCACAGCCCCTTCCTGATAGGTGGTCACCCTGTTAGGAGATCAATCCCCCTTCCTAGGCTATTTAGGGTCTCCCCCTTGGGCGGGTCCTCAGATTCAACAGCAAAGATTCCAGCAGGACTCCTCAGCATCATTTGCTTCATATTTTGGCCTCAGGGGCTGCAACTGGACCGCCCCCAGGAGCCGACAATCTGCAACTCCAGCGACAACTCTGCTTTGCAACATTGTTTCTCCGGCTCCTTCCAGCAACTGCAACTTTCCCTGGCTGTGCATACTCAAAGGGCAACAAGTCTTCAGTCTGCACAAGAAGTAAGAAGAAATCTCCCTTTGAGTGAAGGAGTCACTTCCCCGCATCTGCAGGCACCAACTGCAACAACAACCGGATGCGTGGATCCTCTCTCCTACGGAACTGCATGGATTCCGCAACACTTGTGGTGAACTGGAGTGGTCCCTTCGGTCCTCTCTACCAGCTGTCCAACTTGGGAGACGGTGACCCCTTGCCTTTCCCTGCAGGGCAGTAACCATGTGCACCGCGACTCTTGCAGCTACCAAGGCTTGTTAGCTCTTCTTCCAAGGGATCTTCAGGCTCCGGGTAGCCCCGGCCTCCAGCAGTCTCCTGCCTGCTGTTCCAGTGACGTGGGACTCCTCTCCAGGTGTGCCGAGTGGGCATCACTGCAACTCCTGTGACTGTCAGTTGCCTTTGGGGCTGCATCCTCGAATTCTGACTCTCCTCACTGCTGATGGTGGCCGGGAACTCTCCTCCTTGGGTTGAGTTCCCCTGGCCCCCAGCAGCTCTGCAACTCTTCATCTGTGACTTCTGCATTTGCCAAGACTTGTTGGTGGTTTTTCGATACCACTTACTGACTGAAACTCTTCTTCCAATGTGGGACATCGACTGTATCACTCCTAGAACTCTTCTCCTATGTTGCACAGACGGCTTCTGGACTCCACCGTCGACCTGTTCCTGCATCTTCAGACAGGTGGGTAGTGGCCCCTGCCACAACCGGACACTCCAACTCAAACGGGTCTTGGTCCCTTTCCTTTGCAGGTCCTCCTCTGTTAGGATCCATCTTCTGTTCTCTTTAGTCTTACTTGGGTCTTGCACAGTCCATTTCCAAAGATTACCTGTGGGTTTGGGGAAAGACCAGGTTCTTACATCTACTCTCTTGGTCTCTGCAGGGCACCCTGGTACTTACCTTTTAGGGTTCCTAGTTCCTCTAGCGCCCCCTCTACAGATTCCACTTCCTTGGGTCGGGGACTGACTCTCGCATTCCACTTAGTATATGGTTTGGTCTCCTCCTAGGGTCTGCATTGCATCCTAGTTCACTGTTTTCCATAGTTATCTATGCCAACTTCTAATGTGTATATAATAGTGTGTTTACTCACCTGCTAATTGAGTATTACCTATACAGTATTCCAGGATTTGTGTTACTATAATAAAGTACTTTTATTTTTGTAACATTGTGTGGTTTTTTCATGTGTTTAAGTGCTGTGTGACTATAGCGGTATTGCAGGCTTGTTTGGTTCCATTGAAGCCCAGTAGCGGTTCCGGTGGCCAGAAGCAGAAGAGGTTGATGCAGAGGAGTCCCGGTGGAGTCTTGCACTCCAAAGCGGAGGACCCACCCACAAGGGAGTCCCTAAATAGCCCTAACAGGGGGCTTGATCACTCTGCTGGGTGATCATCTATCTGAGGGGGTAACCGACATCAGGTACCTGTCCTGAACCAACCAGATTCTTCCAGGGGCCTCTGCACATCTTGTTTCCAAGATGGCAGAATCAAGTGGCCATCTGGAGGAGCTCTGGGCACCACCCCTGGGGTGGTGATAGACAAGTGAGTGGTGACTCCTTTTTCCTTTGTGTGGTTTCATGCCAGAGCACGGACCGGGGGGTCCCTGGACTGGTGCAAACTAGATTATGCAAGGAGGACACCAAATATGCCCTTCAAAGCAAGCCAGTGGTTCGGGGACGCTAGCCTTCCCCAGCCTTGTAACACCTATTTCCAAGGGAGAGGGGTTTGCCTCCCTCTACCACAGGAAATCCTTTGTTCTGCCTTCCCCAGCTTGAGCTGGTGAAGAAGCAGGAGGGCAGAAATCTGTCTGAGGGGCTGCAATAGCGTGGGCTGCCGACAAACTCTGGAAGACTAGTAGGAGCAATACTGGGGGATTCCTCCAAGGAGCCCCCAGAGTGCATGGAATCATGCCACCAAAACTGGCATTAGTATTGGGGTATGATTCCGACATATCTGATATCAAACATGCCTAGGTTCAGAGTTACCATTATGTAGGTGGACCAGAGGTAGTGTGACTCAGTACACGGGGTAAAAAGACTTACCCGCATTTACAAAGTCAAGTGCGTTGGAATGAAAATGTCACTTACCCAGTGTACATCTGTTCGTGGCATCAGTCGCAGTAGATTCGCATGTTCTGCAATAGCTCGCCATCTGGTGTTGGGCCGGAGTGTTACAAGTTGTTTTTCTTCGAAGAAGTCTTTCGAGTCACGGGACCGAGTGACTCCTCCTTTTGTCTCCATTGCGCATGGGCGTCGACTCCATCTTCGATTGTTTTTCCCCGCAGAGGGTGAGGTAGGAGTTGAATTGTAGTAATAGTGCCCATGCAATGGAGTGACTAAGTATGCACCTATTTAAGGTTGAGATGATACATATATAAATAATTGAAGGTAACTTCCAAACTGCTACAGGCTCCCGGGGAGGCGGGTGGGCACATGCGAATCTACTGCGACTGATGCCACGAACAGATGTACACTGGGTAAGTGACATTTTCAGTTCGATGGCATCTGTCGCTGTAGATACGCATGTTCTGCATAGACTAGTAAGCAGTTATTTCCCCAAAAAGCGGTGGATCAGCCTGTAGGAGTGGAAGTAGTCTGAAATAATGTTCTTAATACGGCTTGACCTACTGTGGCTTGTTGTGCGGATAACACGTCTACACAGTAGTGCTTGGTGAATGTGTGAGGCGTAGACCATGTGGCTGCCTTACATATTTCTTGCATTGGGATGTTTCCTAGAAAGGCCATGGTAGCACCTTTCTTTCTGGTTGAGTGTGCCCTTGGTGTAATGGGCAGCTGTCGTTTAGCTTTAAGGTAGCAGATTTGGATGCATTTAACTATCCATCTGGCTATACCTTGTTTTGAAATTGGGTTTCCCGCATGAGGTTTTTGAAATGCAATAAAGAGTTGTGTAGTCTTTCTGATGTTTTTTGTTCTGTCAATGTAATACATCAATGCTCTTTTGACATCTAATGTATGTAGTGCCCTTTCAGCTACGGTATCTGGCTGTGGAAAGAACACTGGAAGTTCCACTGTTTGATTTAGATGGAACGGTGAAATAACCTTTGGCAAAAATTTAGGATTGGTCCTTAGGACGACTTTATTTTTGTGTAGTTGTATAAAAGGTTCCTGTATTGTAAACGCCTGAATCTCGCTTACTCTTCTTAGGGAAGTAATGGCGATGAGAAATGCCACCTTCCAGGTTAGGAACTGTATGTCGCAGGAGTGCATGGGTTCAAAAGGTGGACCCATAAGTCTAGTTAGGACAACATTTAGGTTCCATGAAGGAACAGGTGGTGTTCTTGGTGGTATAATTCTCCTAAGGCCCTCCATGAATGCTTTAATGACTGGTATCTTATATAGGGAAGTTGAATAGGTAGTCTGCAGGTATGCAGATATTGCTGCAAGGTGTATTTTAATGGAAGAGAAAGCTAGGTTAGATTTTTGTAAGTGAAGCAAGTAACCCACTACATGTTCTGGAGTTGTGTGTAATGGTTGTATTTGATTAATATGGCAGTAGCAAACAAACCTCTTCCATTTACTTGCATAGCAGTGCCTGGTGGATGGCCTTCTGGCTTGTTTTATGACTTCCATACATTCTTGGGTAAGTTGTAAGTGCCCGAATTCTAGGATTTCAGGAGCCAGATTGCTAGATTCAGCGATGCTGGATCTGGGTGTCTGATCTTTTGGTTGTGCTGTGTCAACAGATCTGGCCTGTTGGGCAATTTGATGCAGGGTACCACTGATAGGTCTAGCAGCGTTGTGTACCAGGGTTGCCTTGCCCAAGTTGGTGCTATCAATATGAGTTTGAGTTTGCTTTGACTGAGTTTGTTTACCAGGTAAGGAAGGAGAGGGAGAGGAGGAAAAGCGTAAGCAAATATCCCTGACCAGTTCATCCATAGGGCATTGCCTTGGGATTGTTCGTGTGGGTATCTGGATGCGAAGTTTTGGCATTTTGCGTTCTCCCTTGTCGCAAACAAGTCTATCTGAGGTGTTCCCCAGAGTTTGAAATAAGTGTTTAGAATTTGGGGGTGAATTTCCCATTCGTGGACCTGTTGGTGATCTCGAGAGAGATTGTCTGCGAGTTGATTTTGGATCCCTGGTATAAACTGTGCTATTAGGCGAATTTGGTTGTGAATTGCCCAATGCCAAATTTTTTGTGCTAGCAGGCTTAACTGCGTGGAGTGCGTCCCCCCCTGCTTGTTTAGATAATACATTGTTGTCATGTTGTCTGTTTTGACGAGAATGTATTTGTGAACTATTATTGGTTGGAAAGCTTTTAGTGCTTGAAAAACTGCTAGAAGTTCTAGGTGATTGATATGCAGTTTTGTTTGATGTACGTTCCATTGTCCTTGTATGCTGTGTTGATCGAGGTGTGCTCCCCACCCTGTCATGGAAGCATCTGTTGTTATTACGTATTGTGGCACTGGGTCTTGGAAAGGCCGCCCCTTGTTTAAATTTATGTTGTTCCACCACAGAAGCGAGAGGTAAGTTTGGCGGTCTATTAACACCAGATCTAGAAGGTGACCTTGTGCTTGAGACCACTGTGATGCTAGGCATTGTTGTAAGGGCCTCATGTGCAGTCTTGCGTTTGGGACAATGGCTATGCATGAAGACATCATGCCTAGGAGTTGTAATACCATCTTTGCCTGTATCTTTTGTGTTGGATACATGCGTTGTATGATGGTGTTGAAATTTAGAATTCTTTGTGGACTTGGAGTGGCTACTCCCTTTGATGTGTCTATTATGGCTCCTAGGTATTGTTGTACCTTGCGCGGCAGAATGTTGGATTTTGTAAAGTTGACGGTAAACCCGAGTTTGAAGAGGGTTTGTATGATCTGATTTGTGTGATTTGAGCACTGTATGAACGAATGGGCCTTGATTAGCCAGTCGTCCAAATATGGGAACACATGTATTTGCTGCCTTCTTATGTGTGCAGCGACTACCGCTAGACATTTGGTAAAGACTCTTGGTGCGGTTGTTAATCCGAAAGGCAGTACCTTGAATTGGTAATGTATTCCTTTGAATACAAACCTTAGGTATTTCCTGTGCGATGGGTGTATTGGTATATGGAAATAAGCATCCTTGAGGTCTAAAGTTGCCATGTAGTCGTGTAGTTTTAGCAATGGCAATACTTCTTGTAGTGTGACCATGTGGAAGTGGTCTGATTTGATGAAAGTGTTCACTACTCTGAGGTCTAGGATTGGTCTCAGCGTTTTGTCCTTCTTTGGTATCAGAAAGTACAGTGAGTAAACTCCTGTGTTTATTTGTGTGTTTGGCACTAATTCGATTGCATTCTTTTGCAATAGTGCCTGCACTTCTATCTCCAGGAGATTGGAATGGTGTGTTGTTAAATTTTGTGCTTTTGGTGGTATGTTTGGAGGGAATTGTAGAAATTCTATGCAATAACCATGTTGGATAATTGCTAGAACCCAAGTGTCTGTAGTGATTTCCTCCCATGCTTTGTAATAATGACCTATTCTTCCCCCCACTGGTGTTGTGTGGAGGGGGTGAGTGACATGTGAGTCACTGTTTAGTAGCAGGGGTTTTGGGGCTTTGAAATCTTCCTCTATTTCTAGGGAATTGCCCTCCTCTATATTGTCCCCGAAAACCTCCTCTATACTGTCCCTGGTAACTGGACGGTGTGGCTTGTGAGGTGCTGGCTTGTGTGCTTTGACCCCGAAACCCCCCTCGAAAGGGCATTTTACGGAATGTGCTGTAATTCCCTCTGCTCTGCGGGGAGTAGAGTGCGCCCATGGCTTTGGCAGTGTCCGTATCTTTTTTGAGTTTCTCAATCGCTGTGTCCACTTCTGGACCGAACAGTTCTTTTTCATTAAAAGGCATATTGAGAACTGCTTGTTGAATCTCTGGTTTAAATCCAGACGTTCGGAGCCATGCATGCCTTCTGATAGTTACAGATGTATTAATTGTCCGTGCAGCTGTATCTGCAGCGTCCATGGAGGAGCGGATCTGGTTGTTGGAAATGGCCTGTCCCTCCTCAACCACTTGTTTTGCCCTATTTTGTAAGTCCTTGGGCAGATGTTCAATGAGATGTTGCATCTCGTCCCAGTGGGCTCTGTCATAGCGCGCAAGTAGTGCCTGGGAGTTCGCGATGCGCCACTGGTTTGCAGCTTGTGCTGCGACTCTTTTACCAGCTGCATCGAACTTGCGGCTTTCTTTATCTGGGGGTGGTGCATCTCCAGATGTGTGAGAGTTGGCCCTTTTCCTAGCTGCTCCTACAACAACAGAGTCTGGTGGCAGCTGTGTAGTGATGAAAACCGGGTCTGTAGGAGGCGCCTTATACTTTTTTTCCACCCTTGGTGTGATTGCCCTACTTTTGACCGGCTCCTTAAAGATGTCTTTTGCGTGCCGGAGCATACCAGGGAGCATAGGCAGGCTTTGGTATGAGCTGTGGGTGGAGGAGAGTGTGTTGAATAAAAAATCATCCTCGACCTGTTCTGAGTGGAGGCTTACGTTGTGAAATTGTGCTGCTCTAGCCACCACTTGAGAATACGCGGTGCTGTCTTCTGGTGGAGATGGCTTCGTAGGGTATGCCTCCGGACTGTTATCTGACACTGGGGCGTCGTATAGGTCCCATGCGTCCTGATCTTGGTCACCCTGGCTCATGGTGGTGTGAGCTGGGGAGTGTGATGGAGTTTGTGCTGGTGAGACGTTAATCACGGGCGGAGGAGAGGGTGGTGGGGTAACTCTTTTCACCACTTTTGGTTGTGGTGTCTGTTCAGTCTGGAACTCCAACCTTCTCTTTCTCCTAATGGGGAGAAGGGTGCTTATTTTTCCTGTCCCCTGCTGTATGAAGATACGCTTTTGCGTATGGTCCACATCAGTTGCTTGTAGCTCTTCCTCCAACCTATGCTTCTGCATTTGGGAGGTTAGCGAGTGCTCTTCTGTATAAGAGCCTGAAGCTGGGTCGCTTGCAGTTTGTTTCGGCATCGAAACCCTGTCTGCGTGTTTTTTCGGCTCCGAGGTGACTTTTTTCTTTTTCGGGGCCGAAACCTCTCGGCGTCGATCTGTTTCGGTGCCGCTGTCTCGGCGTCGAGCCGTGTCCACACCGGCATCTCGGTGTCGAGGCTTGTCTCCAGCACTTTCTCGGTCCCGAGAAGGCTGCGTGCCGGTGTCTCGACCGGAGTCGGACGATCTCGGCACTGTTTGGGCCTTTTTCGGTGCCGACGGTCGGTCACCGAATTTATGGGTGGAGCCATGGCCGGATGGCAGTGGCGTCCCCTGGGCCTTGTAAATGTTTCTCTGTGTGGTTTTCGACGTCTTACTCACGGTTTGTGTATCGTCGAATCCTTCGGAGTCTGAGTCTTGGATCGAGAAGGTACCTTCCTCTTCCTGTTCCTCGAACTCCCGTTGGGCTGTCGGTGCGGACGCCATCTGAAGTCTTCTGGCTCGACGGTCTCGGAGTGTTTTTCGGGACCGGAACGCACGACAGGCCTCGCAGGTGTCTTCGCTGTGCTCAGGTGACAGGCACAGGTTGCAGACCAAGTGTTGGTCTGTGTAGGGGTATTTATTGTGGCATTTGGGGCAGAAACGGAAAGGGGTCCGTTCCATCGGCGTTCTTCAGCACGCGGTCGGGCCGACCAGGCCCCGACGGAGGATCGAAAAACTACCCCGAAGGGCACCGGAGCTCTTCGATCTTCGATGCGGTGTGGAATCTAAGTACGCCGATCCCGAACGCAACAATACCGACGAAAATCTTCCGAAATTAGCTAATTTTCCGTTCCGAAACTCGGAGCGACAGGAACACGTCCGAACCCGATGGCGGAAAAAAAACAATCGAAGATGGAGTCGACGCCCATGCGCAATGGAGACAAAAGGAGGAGTCACTCGGTCCCGTGACTCGAAAGACTTCTTCGAAGAAAAACAACTTGTAACACTCCGGCCCAACACCAGATGGCGAGCTATTGCAGAACATGCGTATCTACAGCGACAGATGCCATCGAACCTTTAGTTCGTAGGAGCACCTCTGCTCATGCAAAGGTGCCCTCACACTTAGGAACCTGCACTCTACCCTCTGTGCTAGCAGAACCTACTATAGAGGTCACTAACAGTGACCTGGTGCAGTGACCAGCAGTGAAAGGGTGCATGCACCTTTTCATGCTGGTTGCAATGGCAGGCCTGCAGACACAGTTTGCAAGGGCTCCCACGGGTGGCATAATACATGCTGCAGGCCATCAGGGATCCCTGGTGTACCAATGCCCTGGGTACCTAAGCACCATATACTAGGGACTTATAGGGGGACATCAGTGTGCCAATTGTATGGTGAAAAGGGTACCAAAGCAACAACATTTAGAGGAGGGAGCATAATCACTGGGGCCCTGGTTAACAGGATCCCAGTGATAAACAGTCTAAACACACTGATAAACAGGCAAAACGTAGGGGTGACCATGCCAAAAAGAGTGACTTTTCTACAATGGAAAATAGCCTTTCTACTGGCCATTAAATCAGCAAAAAGGTTTAAGGAAATTCTAGACTTTTCTATTAAAATACTGTTCATGAAGTTCCACAAGTGCAAAGTAACTGTCTACCAATTCAAAACTCATTTCTAAGGTCCCAGAGCATCTACCAACCTTTCTTCCTGAACCGTCTACTGCTGCTGAAAAGATGCTACATTCACTAGACGTCAAAAGATTCTTAAAGTTCTATCTTGAAAAGACTAAAGACTTTAGAAAAACCGATCAGTTCTTTGATAGTTTTAAGAGAGCATTTTAAGTTGAATCATTTCATGCATTTCAATCTGCCATAACAAAGCTGGCAGATATCTGAAGCACAGGACTGAAGCTCACTCAACAAGAGGCAAGGCAGGAATGAAGGAGTATTTGCAGGTATACATTTACAAGACATTCATAAAGCTGCGACGTGTTCATCAACCCATCTTTTTACCAAGCATAAAAAATGTGGATGTTAAGTAATCAACTAACAGCAATGGTTCAAGCAGTCATACACAACCTTTTTCACTACAATAAGTCTCATTATCTAAGATAAGATACTGCTTTAATAATCATAACACCAGCATGTGAATCTTTTGCTGAAGAAAAAAAATACCTGTTACTGCAGTTCTGCAGAACTAGTATCTTTCATAGTTTTACATGACCTCACCCTGTGCCTGTATTATCAATTGCGTATTAATGAGGATAATACGTAATTGCTAACAAGTGTTGAAAATATGGCAGTTGGAGTCCCTCAGGAGGGTTAGAAGCCCAACCCTTTCCACCTGATTGGCCACTAATTATGTCGCATAATGAGGTGGACAGGCTAAAGATGGTCTACTTGTGTTTGTCCACCCGTTTTACATGTTTATGGCTGTATTGATATTCTGTTGTACTAACATTGATGGCTGGGGGTTCCCTGTCTTATACAATAAGATAATTCTAGCATGTGAATCTATAAAAGATAAAAATACCCAGAACTGTAGTTACAGGTAAGTATCTTTTTCTTCATCTGCATATGAAATTTCTTTACAGCCAAAAGACCTGGCCAAATGGATTACAGAAAACATTTTAACATAAAAAAGCACAGGATATAAATAAGAGCTGGGGGAGCCCACACAAGATAGCATATATTGGGGACCAAAAGCAACTGGTTTCAGTTCAGTAGGAAAGAAGAGACCCAATTTCCCACTGAGCCCTGTCATGAGGTTATTTTAGTGAGCTTTTGATGGGCACGTTATTCTAGCTATCGGCCTGCTGCTAGTGCCCTTTAGCTTTAAACATTTTTTTCTATTCATTTTAATTTCTGAGCAGAGGCTTCTTTCTGTGGTGATGTTTTATTTCTTTATCTCATACTTTTTTAGCCTAGGAACTGTTTTCATTCTTAGAATGACATTCTCGTTCTGTACCCTGTTCAAGGCTGCACTCGATATTGTTGTTAGTACAAAGTAGGAACACCACAATCTTTGCCACTTCACAGGAAACATACGTGTTCTTACGTTAGGACGGTTTTCTCAGAACACCAGCTGTTTCATTATAAAACATCCCTCTGACCCCTATACGTTAGAGGGAGAGTTTCAGCCAGAAAACCGTAACTGCATGCTGTCGCTTCATTGCAGCTGTCTGCTATGACATGATGTCTTTTCCGCCTCCCTGGGAGAAAACTCTCAATAGACCAATAGCCCTCTTCGCTACTACCATATTCAGGTATGGGGGGGGGGGGGTCTTCCTAGGGATCTGGGAGGGCGGGTTAGGGTCAACACTGCTGTGCTCTAGTAGTACCTTAGTGGTGTAGGTAGGGATTCCAACCCACAGCATTCAGACACTATAGGTGGACTTTTCTTACGTTTCACTTTTCTTGTCACCACATCGCTATTATTATGTTTTATCATCCAAATCATTGCAGTACATGCTATTTTATCCAGAACGCAGAATTCATTCTGCAAGTCTTCCCAGATAGGGCACCTAAGTACTTGGTCTGAAGTTCTTTAAAACAGTACTGTTCACATCGCCTTTTTTTAACCCATGGGTAACAACTCTCCCATCTTCCATTCTAACAGAACCATTCCTGATGGAAGAGAGATTGATAACCATGGTGGTTAGAGAACCAATGACCGAAAAACGTATTGAATGAAAGAGAAAGGATAGGCCATCAGGAGAACCAAATTTATCAAGTTAAAACAACGCAGTGATCTCCTCTAGATGAGTGGGGATAAAACTCTCCAGAACAAGAGTGAACTGCCACCACAGATCTCTTGATTTTAGAGTAGATTAGCAGCATTTTTACACTACAGATGTGACATCAACAAAAACATTTTGATGGTTGGACGGCAAAGGCTATGCAAAGAAACTTACAAAAGGTGTTCAAGATTTAAAAAACTGATGTGGTGGGGTAATACAAGTTAAGAATGTACTTATATTGAAATTTAGATAAGATCGTTACGAGTTTTTCTGTAAATATGTGAAGAATTTGTTACTTACCTGTAACTCCCAGTCTCTAGTATTGGTATCTTTCATAGATTCACATGCTTGCATCAGAATAGTCAGCAGTGCAATACATTTCGATCAAATATACATGCATACAATAGCTGATGGTGGGTACAACATTCTACATTACATTAACAGGGCTCACCTTATTGGAAAAGATGCAAAATACCGCCTGACCCACAGTTGTATCAGTGGTCTGTACTTCATCCAGACAGTAGTGCTGGGTGAAAGTGTGCCTGCTCTTCCAGGTTGCAGCATGGCATATATTTTCAATGGACATCCAGCAAAAAAAGGCAGCGGTTGTGGCAATTGCTCTCAGAGTGTGCTCTCGTCTTCTGTCTTAAGGGTCTGCCCGCCTTAGAATGACAGAATTGAATGGCCGATTCAATCATCTTGCTATGGTAGACGTGGGGATTGGACTACCTTTATTATTGTTACCATAAGCCACAAAAAGTTCATCTGTACTACGAATATGTTTTGTTCAAAGTAAGTAAAATTTTAAACATCTCTTGACGCCAAGAGTATGTAGACTTTGTTCTGCTGGTTGGGAAGAAAGTCTTAAGCATAAGTAGTTGATATAGATGAAAGTCAACAGGAACTTTTGGTATGAACTTGGGACTAGTCTGCAGTATTACCATGGTATCCGTGAACTGCAAGAAAGGTTTTTTTAACAGTGAACGCGTGTAGATCATTTACTCTTCTAGTGGAGGTGAGGACAAGTAAGAGAGCCACCTTCCAGGTAAGGAATTTTAACTCAGACCTTTGAACCGGTTCAAATGGACTATTCATTAACTGTAATAATACGGTGTTAAGTTGCCATGCAGGCGGTGATTTTATTGGAGGATATGTTCTGAAAAGCCCTTTAAGAAATTGAAAGTTTATTCCTTGTGACCATAATGAAGGAGATCCCCAAAAGCATCTGTTTCTGGAAAAAGCAGCTAAATGAGCTATGACTGAGGAATGTGCTAGACTGGATTTGGCTAATGATACTAGATATGGTAACACCTGTTTAGGAGAAGATGTAATAGAATGTATGTTAGATTTCTCGCACCAAAGACAAAACTGCTCCAATTTGAGGCAATATGTTTTGTTGGTGGAATCAGCTCTAGCCCTCACAAGAAAATGTCGGCAATCCTCTGAAATATCTAGGAGTTGTAGTTCATGGTGCTCATGAGCCAGGCTGATAAATGCAAAGAACTCGGGTATGGATGAAGGACCTGCTGATTGTTTATCGACAACAGGTCTTCTTGATGCTTGAGTTGAATGTGTTTGCCTACTGACAACATCAGGAGCTCCAAAAACCAGTGTTGTCTTGACAATCGTGCCGCAATGAGCATCAGCCAGCATGGTTTGTGTTTTTATCTGAGAATCCTGTGAAATAAGAGGATTTTGGGGGGGGGGGGGGGGGAGAAATATGGCATTTAGGACTTGTTGGTTTAACTCCCATTCATGACAGGCTTGGATTGTTGTGCTCAAGGTGTCTGCTAAAGAGTTGTGAACTCCTGGGAGATGTTCCACTCTTAGGGGCGCTTGATGAGCTAGTGACCACTGCCAGATATGTTGAGCTCCCTGGGACAGAATCTGTGACTTCATACCTCCCTGTTTGTTGAGAGAATGCATGCCAGTCAAGTTGTCTGTTTTTATCAACATGGAGGAGCCGTGCATTCTTGGTAGGGCTGCTTGAAGAGGTAGAAAGATTGCTTTGAGCTCGAGTAAGTTGATATGTTGCTTTGATTGATCTTGGGTCCACTTGCCCTGAATCTGCAGTTCTTGCAAATGAGCTCCACATCATTCTAGAGAAGCGTCTGTTGTAATAACGTATTCTGAAGTGGGAGGAAGGAACTTTAGTCCAGCAGAGAGATTGTTGGAGTTTAGCCACCAGGGAAAGGCTGCTTGCATGACAGGTGTGATGTGTACAATGCTGTTGAAATGTCCCTCTGACTGTATCCACTGTGTATCTAATTGTTTCTGGAAGGGTTGCATTTTGAGACAAGCATGAGGTATTAGTAGAATGGCCGAAGACATCATGCTGAGCAGAGCTCTGATCAGGCAAACTGTAGAAGACTTTCTTTCTGAAAGAGAACAGGCCAGAGGAGAATTTCTGCTGCCTGTCTATAGACAAGAATGCCTTGTAGACTAATGTGTCTAGGGTTGTTCCTAGAAAAGTTATCCTTGTTGTAGGACAGAGAAGGGACTTTTGGAAACTGACTGCGAGCCCCAGGTTTTCAAAGAGGCACGTGGTAGTATTCCTCGACGGCTGTTGGGAAGATGGATCCTTTATCAGACAGTCATCGAGGTAAGGGAAAATGTTAACGCAGAAGGGCTGCCACTGGGGCAACAGTTGTCGTAGATATCCAGGGAGCGGATCGGTCACCAAAGGGCAGGACATTGAACTGGTAAAGTATACCGGCTACTGCAAATCTGAGGTACTTGCAATGGTTGGGGTGGATGGGAATGTGAAAATAGGCATCCTGGAGATTGAAAATCCCCATGGTTGAGAAGTTAGAGAATTCCTTGGAGGGGAACGGTACGAAAAAATGGTTTCTTCTGGTACTTTTAGTTTCTTGAGGCCGAGAATGGGACACCACTCCCCTGACTTCTTCCTCACGAGGAAAAAATAAACAGGAGTAAAATCCTTTACCTTTTTGAAAAAGTGGAACCTGTTTTATGGCTCCTTTTGAAAACATGGCTAAAATCTCCTTGCAAAGAAGATGAAGGCGAGATAGGATGAATTTTGTTGTTGGAGGCCGAGGTGGAATTTGAGTAAACTCCAAGGCATGGCCATGTTCAATGATCTCTAGGACCCATTTGTCTGCAGGCAACAACAGGAAAATGAGTAGGGGTTGTACCCAGAACATTGATGTTGTCACTGCTTCCTAGTGGTGTCGATAATGGACGTACACTGTCTTCTTCTTGGTTGCTGTTTAGCATAAGCTGCTGACGGAGGTGCTCTGTATGGCTATTGTTGCTAAGCGGGCCAAAAGGGCTGTTGGTAAGATTGTGGCTGATATCACTGATATCCCCCACGGTATGAATAAAATCCATGGCCACTGACTCCACAAAAAGGCTTTTTATGGAACTGAAGGGTTTCAAGAGCTCGAGCTGTCTGTGTCAGTCTTCATGGCCTGCAGAGTGTCATCAACATGCTTACAAAATAAGTTATCGCTGTTAAAAGGCATATCAAGTATCTTTGCCTGTACTTCTGGGTGAAATGATGTAGCCTTAAGTCACCCTGGTGCCGAAGAACGGCAGATCCCACCAATTGTCTGAAGCTAATGGATCCCATATCCATTGCACAGTCAATTCCCGATGCCGCTTTCTCACCTTCCTCTAATATGTGAGTAGCCTGTGTTTTACTATTATCTCGCAGGAAATCCAGGTATGCAGCAATGTCTGACCACATTTGGTGATCATATCGCCCTAGGATGGCCAAAGAGTTTGCGGTTTGGACGGTGGCACCCAACATGAGTGTGAATCTCTTGCAAATATTGTCAAATCGCCTGCCCTTCTTGTCAGGCAGATAAGTGAAGGGGTGGAAGAATTTTTAGATCTGCGTTGCTCAGCCTGAACAATGACTGAATCAGGTCTTGGATGTCCAGTTAAGCAGGCTGATGAATTGTCTGGGGCATTGAATTTCTTATCAATTTTGGTTAGAACAGCAGTGATGGACGCTGGTGTCTTCATGATTTTTACTCCTTCCTCCCATTTGTAGTTAATAATTGGTATTGCTCTGACTTTTTCTGGACTGATTTTTAAAATCATATAAAAAACAGTCCGTCTGTTTAACAGGAATAGGGAGTTGAAAACGCTTGGCTGCTATCTCCATTAACAAGTGAAAACCTTCAATATTGCCTGGAGAAGAATCTAGTGGTTGTGGCACTGGAGGAGAAGGTGGAGCGATAATCATCCCTTTTGTTGGTGATGGTATGATTGGCTGGGATTTCACCTTCCTTGCTGTTTCCACCACCACCACCATCATCGTTATCATCATCATCTGAAGAAGGATCATCCAGAGGAAGCACAGGAATACTGGATTGCAGAGACATCCTTGGGGTAGGAGGTAGAGGCAGATGTTCTAGAGATTTAGGCGCAGGCGTGGCCTCCATTACAGGCATATGATGCGCCTCAGCTGGTGTTGGAAAGCATTTATAATAATCTTTAAGCATACTCTGCAGGTCTTGCACGAGGGTGGCTGTGACCAAACTCATGTCTGGTGATGAAGGAGGCACACAACGATGATAATATTTTGCATATCGATGAGATTGATAAACGGGCTCATAATAATCTTGCTTCTCGTCTTCATCCTAATATTTGACATGTAATTCAGAGGGTATGTGAGCCGTGCCAAACATTCCCTGATCTTTCTCCTCTGAGTCTTGAATGTCCAGCAAATGACTGTGTGTTAACAGAGATACATTTAAGGTGATGTGAAAGAAAGATGCATCCAGTGAGGAGATGGCAAAACTGTTGTCGACGAGGTCGTTGACGGTGTGGCCAATAGTAGTGTTGATGGCCTTTTCTGTCTTGACTTTGCAGACAAGGTCTTTTCCAAAGGTTGTGTTGTCAATGGTGGTACTGATGTCGATGTCGTTGTCGATGGAGGATGTCTTCGTTGACGTTACCGTCGTTGAAACAATGATTCTCGTCAAAGTTGTGGTAGCCGTTGACAAGGTGGTCTTTCTCGACGTAGAAGTCTCCATCCACGACGTTGATGACGACGGTAGAGTTGTTGTCGGGCCCCTTAAAGTTGTAGTTTTAAGTCATCAACAATGGTTTTGGTGTCTTGGATGTTGTCGACGATGCCTTTGAAGACAATGTTGACTTCTTTGAAGGCTCAGATGATAATGTAGTCTTCATAGGAATATCTATAGAAGGAGAAGAGAGCTCGGATTTAGAGACTGAGGATGCCCTCTTTGATTTCTCTTGATGGGAAGAGCCTACTACAGAGCTGTGGTGGGTCTTTAATAAGGCTTCTTTACCTCGTTGAGGGGACTCAAGGCAGGACCTTTCCCTCTTTCTGGAAGGCTGTGAGGAGATAGAACACTTGCTACTCTCTTCCTCAGAAAGCACAAAAGGCTTAGATTTATGTTTTTGTAGCCATAATAAGTCTTCCCTCACAGTCCTTGAGGGTTTTTGTAGACAAAGTTCTACATATTTTGCAGTCTCTTACCTTGTGGGATGGATAAAGACAATATATACAATCCTGATGAGGATATTCTGAATGGAGCCTTTTCTTATCACAGGTGGCACAAGGTCTGAAGGGTCCTTTCTTGACTAGTTCTGGCATAGTGGAACAGAGAAATGGTTGTTTGAAGATGAATATGTTTGGAAATACTGAGCAGAGCTCAGGGAGACTCCCTCACACACGACCTGTGGGGAAAATCTGAGGAAAGATGCCTCTGTTGGGAGTGTTCTAAAGGGCACTGTTGTCTAATTGGCCATTGTTCAACTTTGGTCCTTTTTTAAAAAGGACATAGATAGGCTATTAAGCTGAACTCTGTATTCCCTTTACAGTCTATTATACTGCTTGCTATGATACAGTGGAACTCCCACTTCGCGACGGGGAATGATTCAAGCATGTGACTCGATGAACGATACCCCAATACTGGTGAATGGTTGTTTATAGGCCAGTAAGCCAACTTCAGAATAGGAGACTTTCCCCTTACTCTCATCATTTTGTCGGAAAAGAAAGCTGTAATACCTCAAGGAGTCAAACAGTGAGCTATTGGAAGCCAGGTTTCTGGGTTGTTTTGTGAATTGAAGAGGAAGTTCCGTACTCAAGCCATCTGACAGGTCCTGGATGTTGTAGTGTCAGGGAAGGCCTAATGCCCTTTTTGCCCACGGTGATTAGTATGATGACAGAGCCAAAAATAAAAGCCAGCATACCACTTTCACATTCGGTCACTCACTCAGGATAGTGAAACATGCAAATTTACCAGGCAGGTGACGTTCCTGTCCCAACAGTAGGGGTGGGCGATAAACTCTGCTCCCGGGGAAGTTGGCACAGTTTTGGCCACTTTGTGTTAAAGCATGTAGTGTGGAGTTCCGGACAAATAGCTCCAACAGCCACGTGGCATTTTTTGTTTCCTCTTGTGTGCTGCGTGCCAACAGCAAGTTGGTGAGTGAGATTTGGCATCCCCTTGCACAATTTTTGGATGCTGGGAGGACACCCAGTGAGATTTTCCTAAAGATCGGGATTGAACCCTTTGCGATCAGAAAGCTGTTGCTCGACCAGAAAATCTATTTAAGCTGCAGCAAAATCAGCTCAAGAAGCAGTGCCCTCTAGTGTGCCACATGGTGCAGTTCCTGTTTTTCTCCCCAGCATGGAATGAGCTCCCGGAGCTAAAAATCTGCATAAGGTTCCTATTTCCACCCGTTTTGTGGAATCTCACAGAGTTTTCATGTATCTCCAAAGAATTCCACAGAGTAAAACTCTGCGAGTTCTGACCACCCCTACCTAACAGTGGATTGGTGAAAAAGGTGATGATAAGACAGTTTATAGTGCACAGCTGCTTTGTTTCTGCTGCTACAAACTTCATTTGGTCTTACTTATTTAGAACTACTTCAATGCTTTAACCATCTGCATGAAATCCACTAAATTAGAAAAACTCAGTTGAGAGATGTGGAGGCTCAAAGTGGGCACATCCTGTGTCTTACCAAGTTTTCTGGAGGCAGAAGAAAGGGGGGTGTCTTCAGGCAGCGGCAGAGAGCCAGAGGCTAGCATCTGGGTACCGGAGGTGCTGCCTGCACGGCCTTTCTGGGTGTTGCGGTGGTCTTGAGAGGCCCCTCGTGTGGACTGATGGTGCACTGGTAGGTGGACAGTCTGTAGCTTTAGATCCAAGTCAGCTTTCCTGTCTCCCATTTCTCCTGCAAACACAGTGATAACAGGACATTAAGGCCAGTATAAGGGAACGCAATAAGAATGGAAAGAAAAATGGTGAGAAGAGGGCAAAGGATTAGAGCAGTAAGAGGTGTTTTCAGATCTTTAACTCACAATCAGTAATCGGGAGATGGCAACAAAGAACATGTTTCTAAATTTAAAAATGCATTTTAGCAACAAGTGCTTCCACCGATCTGTAGATTAGGATTAATTTGTAGACTGTCTCTGTAGGTTTATATGCTTGAAAAAATATATACCTGGAGATAGACCAAGGGAAGATTCACAACAGTATGAATCTTCATGCTGGAGAACCAATAATGATGCAAAGTAGGCCTTACAAGTTACACTTGGGCCTGATCGCTCGAGTGATCCGATCGACGTGGTGCACAAAGCTGCTCAGGCCCAAATGGAATAATAATCTATTCTAAATGTGTGGTTCAAATGCACACACTCCCAGCCAAACTGTAGTAGTCCTCCTTGTGCACCAGGGGAGGAGCCTTCATCCTCTTTGGGAATGGAACCTGCTTAGTGAGAGCAATGTTGAACTAGAACATGTTGCCATATGAGCTGCCGCTCCGCCTGCTGCATCTCAAGGTTAAAAAGGATCTGTTAGTCATTCTGATGTCTCTGCATTCCAAGAGGCATTCAGTAATGTAAAAATGTTCGCAATACTGCTTCAGTCAAATTGCTTAGGGCTTGGGAGAAAAGTGTTGCCCTTGGAACCAAAATCACTGCGCTAGGCACTTTCCTAATCACAGTATTTATTATAAATACATCACACCTTTGCCTAGATCGGAGTCAGAGCATTAGAGCTGTAGAAAAATTCGAAACCACACAAGATAAATGCACAAATAAAGAGTGCCCTTTTACAGACAAGGCTGTCCTGACTGACGCAGACCTGCAGATTGGGAGTGACTCAAGTGCAAAGATCATTAATGGCATGTCATCTGTGAACATCAACACAATGTAGAGACATTCAACAAACATACTTTTTTCTCTCTGTCAATTATAGCCGACATGAAGTGCTCAGAGTTGAACACTGTTGTCACACTTGCAGGACAGCGGCGCACACTGCTCTGAAAGTAATTAAAACTGGGGTCCAGTGACAGTGTTTTCTAGACTAGTGGTTCTTGACCTTTTGTCTCCCAAGGATCCCCAATGAATGAATACAGTAAGCCGGGTACCTCCTCCAAAGCAATTTCTATGACTTGAGCCTCAAAACACTACACAACATGTATACATCAAACAGATACATAAATTATGGAAATTATTTACTTTACAAGCAAAATAAGAGAACAATTGAAATTTTAATTGGAAAGTTTAAGCTTTTCAAAATGTAGCTTTATTACTAAAATACGAAGCAATATGCTAGTCTCTAGCATATCATTGTCTTTTTTGTTCCTATGGCATGTACTTTTTTCAGCCCACACCACTGTTGCTTCAAATGAAGCCACAGGCAGTCCATACTAGATTTCATTAGTTGTACTTACACTGCTCTCATAAATCAAGATAATGATGCCAACTCAATGTCTAGCTTCCAATTTTAAATCTTTTCACATAAGCAGAATGTTTTAAAACTTTCAATTTTGTTTTTATGTATAAATACTTTATTATTCAGCTAATAATATTTAATTTTATGGACAGCCATGGACACACCTAAATAGGCGCTGCGGACCCTCAAGGGTCCCGAGACCAAAGGTTAAGAAATACTGTACTAAGCTGTCTCTTCTCACCTGTCCCATCGAACCCATCCAGTGTGATGGAGTCAGAGTCTTCAAGGTCCCTGGCATCAATGGACAGTGTGTCAAGCCCCTGGCTCAGCGAGTCCACAGACTCTGTGTCATTAGCCAGACCATTGACATGGTAGCCGTTGATCCCACTGCCCTCTGGGGATATCACACATGGCTCCTCTTCTCCAGAAGCCTGCTTGCTGGAATCGGTCACGCTGCTCGCTGCATCTGTCACACTAGGTTTGCTTTTCTTCTTTTTGTTCTGAAAATCGCAAAGAGAATAATTACACACAAAGAACCCAGGACACTTAATTCCTAAAATAATCATGACCTACATAAAAGTGACATCGAAGCACCCCTTTTGGAGTTGCACCCAGGATGCAGAACGATATCTGGCACACAAAGCCTTCCATGTAAACACTTGACTTAACCTCTAAAGAGATGCACTCTTGAGTGCAGGTCCATGAACACGACAGATGTTTAAGAAAGTTCATCCGCCATACACTACTAAATAAGGTGCTTAAATATTCACAGGATTCACGTGTGCAGAGCAAGGGGTACGTGACACCAGAAGCATGCAGAACCTGTGATCTCTGACATCACAAGAGAGCCACGAATTCAAACTAAAACAGTTAAGTTTACAGAGCTTAGTATATATGACACTGCAAGTGTAGGATGATACACGTGTAAAATCCAAATTCTTCCCTTTCTTATAAACAGCAAAAACTTTTTAATACTTTGAAATGTAAACCCACTCTTTGGAATCCAGTTTTGCTTCTGGGAATTCCAAACTCCTCAGATATGCAACATCAGAAAATAAGAGGCAAATGTTACCTACATGACAAGATACTACAATTTGTGATCAGTTACGTCATGGTACCTTGTCATCATAAGCACAAAAGTAAACGCTGACAAACATAAAAGTGCATAGCAAATGGCATCACTTGATTGCAGAGCAAGGGATGTGCAACCTCAAAGAAGTCACAAACACAGCATCATAATTTACCGAGATGAGAAATGAACTACAGCAAGCATATTATGCGGCGGCTGAGCGAGGTCACAAGAGGGCATGTTCAGGCAGAGAAACTTCTCAAGAGTGCAGGGTGAAGGTTAAGCAACAAAACCAGTGACGACATAGCTACACAGACATGAGCACCATCACTGGTGGACAGGGTATAAGTAACAT
Source organism: Pleurodeles waltl (assembly GCF_031143425.1). NCBI lineage: Eukaryota > Metazoa > Chordata > Amphibia > Caudata > Salamandridae > Pleurodeles > Pleurodeles waltl. The sequence continues at coordinate 51,579,682 of NC_090443.1, forward strand.
CACAATGTGACTTTTAAGCAATATAACTGGTGCGTATTGCAACACTTTTGTACTATCACTAGTGTTTGGAGAGAAAGTTGAGCAATATCACATGTACGGAAAGCAAAAACAATTTGACATTACAAGAGCACAAGGGTACGGGTTGAGAAAGATCATGTGCTTACAGTGAGACGGAAGGGCTGTCAGGAATGTGATGGAGACTGAGTTGCTTCAAGAATACTTGCAGTGTAGGTTCAGCAACATTTTTAAGTGCACTAGGCAAGATTTTGGGACCAGCACAAGTGCACAGGACTATGGGTGAGGGGAACTCCAAGGGGGTCTGGTGGATGTTTTGTTTGTGTGCGGTGATAGGGTTTGAGACATTAGAAGTGGATTTGGTGTACTGGTCAACATCACCAAGGCCCGCTGCAAGATAAAACATCACTAGAGGGCAGAGCATGAATTGAGAGGTACCACGCAATCACAAGACGAGGGCTAAGCAGCATTCTAATAGGGCAGGGAAAAGGTTGACCTACATAAGAGGGCTTGATGCTATAATGAGAGAGCAGGGTGGGGCTTGAGCAACACATGTGTACAAAGTACATGCTGAGCAATACCACGAAAGGACAGGGCAAGCTTTGAGATGCATCAAGAAAGCACAAACAAGGGGAGGCTGAAACTATAGTTCGATATAGCAAGACTTAGTTTACTTCAGCAGCAGCAAGAGCGTTGTGCTGTCACTAGAGTGCACTGAAAAGGATGAGTGATAGTGCATGAGCAAAGCTTCTGTGACACCACAAGTGCTGTGGGTGTGGACTGAATAAAATAAATATGAAGCAGAGAAGGGTTCTGCAACATCAAGGGTGTAGAAGGTAAGGCTACTTGGCATCACAAGTGTTCAAAGTAGAGGATGAGCGACTCTTCAAGTGCAAACATCAATTCAACTGCTGCATCACAAGTGGCTAGAGTGCAAACTCTCCTGGGTACTGGCCAGTTCTATTGCACTCTCAAGTTTACTTGAGCAGAGTTGCACAGTACATCTCTATTTCAGCAAATTCACTGTCTGACAGCACAACACCACTCACGCTATAGTTATGAACAGTGTACCTTTGCATTAAACACAAAGCCTTGGTATTGCAATGGCAGCTTTGTAGCTCTAGGTTATTCTCGGAAGCCTTCAGAACACAAAGAAAGTCATTAGGGGACCAGCCATGACACGCTGTAGACAGAATTTATAGCCTCGGTTGCCTGTCTAATGAAAATATCTGCTGTATCCTCTACTGATGGCTTCCTGAGGATAACACATTCTCATACTTTTTAGACTGTTAAAATGAATACCACAGATTTGGCTGTATACAGCAGTGTCACGCTACAAAGTGGAAAACACTAACAAAGCTTTATTTTAGTAACACCCACTATCACAAATGTCTCAGAGTCCTCAAAAGTTATCATCAGTACAGGTCACAAACATGTACATCTGCTTTCACAACCTGTGCCTTGCACAAGTTACTGGCCAATACAATTATATTTTTGACCACGTTAAATTATCTTTTAAGACGCCTTGAAAAGGACAAACAGGCCAGGATAAAGGACATTAACTCAACATTACCTTTTTTTTGCTGTTCACTTTCCATTCCTTAAGCACATCAACTGCACTGCCTAAAAAAGGAAAAGACAGTAACATTGGTAGTATCTGGAAGCTAGAAGTAAATTATAGCACTGTTCATTGCCTCCCAGAGGGGCTGCACCTCTCATGAATGCTTAACCGCTGCTCAGATTCATTTTATAAGTCTTACATAATCATGTCCACAGACAATCACATTATTATTGTCTTCAGAACAACCCGTCTCCTGAATCACCTAACCATTTTCCCAGAGCCATCTCCTTCCAAAATCCTTAACACACTTCATCCTCGGGGCCACCACCACCACCGTCTTCAAATGGTACATTCCCTACCACCACAGACTCCTTGGAGCCATCATCCTTACCTCCACTGCACCCCAGAGCTACCATGCATTTCACCAATGCTTCCCCAAGGCTACCACTGCTGCCATCACTGCCTCTCCAGAGCCAACATCCCCACTGCCCCCACAGCAAATTTCTGTTCCCCTCAGTAGCAGCTGGGAGCCACTATTCTAAACCCACTCTCTCTCTAGAGAAACTATGCCTTTACACAGTCACTTTCAGAGAGTAAAATATTACTTACCTGTAACTATAGCATAACAACTCAATGTGTTCTACATTCACATGTTGGTGTAATTTTTAAATCTGGGCTGCTGATTAAAATTATTTTTTAAAAATCAATCAAATGGTTGTTGACCTGAGGGAGTGTCCAATCAGACCTCCTTCTGAAATCCGATTCCAAAAAGCCCCACGATCCAGTGACGTCTACAGACTGTCCTGTTAAAAAGGATGCTTGAGTTCAGGTCAACCTTTGCAATCACATCTAATATTGTGATGAGGCAGACAGGGTTGCGATTTCCATGTAGCAGTCTTGCATTTGTTTTAGTATGTCCTCATTGTACATCAGTATATTCCCTAAGAATGCTACTATTACCTTTTTCCATCTTAGGAGTGAGCTGCTGTTAACTGGGATACCCATTTATCTGTCCACTAACAGCACAGCACAGCACAGCACAGTACTTCTCTGGTGTGAGTGCTAAAAACATTTTTTAAGTGTTTCAGGTGATTAATGACTAACTGTTTCCATGCAATAGCCCAGCACTGGCAGGAATGAAGCAGATATTGTATAGACTAGTTTCACTGCCCTCAGCAAAAGGCTTCTGCTTGAAGCTACAATTGCCAATGATATGTTGTAGCTCGCTAATGCTTTGTGCATGAGAAAGTTGCACACCAGCAAATATCCAGTGGTGAATATTGAAACTGTAGGTTATCTAGCTTTGTCCACCATGCCAATAGGCAGAGGGATTGTGACTATCTGAAAAGTAGTAATACTGTGCAGAGTAGAGAATGCTTTAATGTTGGGTGATTTTTCGACGTTGAAGATTTGAGGTAAATCACAAGTAAGGGCAACGTGTTAATCCTAGGGATCTGGGTAATAAATCAGATATACAATAATATGATCCACTTGGGGAAAGGGGAAAGCCTATCCACCTTAGGCCAATGAGAACAATACACTAATTATTATTGGTATAGTACATCAATACAATTAATCTTGCAACAAATTCAATATATCACAATTTTTTGGTAAAAAGATCTCAGTAGCAACATTCATGTTATAGGTGTTTCACAATCAGCGCTGTTTAATTTGACATATGTGAATAAAGAGCACAGGTGGTTATTTACAATATATACAGTGTAGGAACTGATGATGTGGAAAATTAAAAATACAAGACTCAAAATTGGAGTTTGTTAAAAAAAAAAAAGTGAGTCAACATCATCAATCCTGTAGTAAAAGTCGACGTTTTGACCCCACACATAATTTATAACAGGGTCATTATCAGGACCTAGATAGTAGCATCCAACACAGCACAATAGTTGAAAGACACCAATTTCTCTGGGAAAGTGAAAATCACCCTACTGGAAAAACAAATCCAACACAGTTCGGTGGCCAAATTACATTGTTTTTTTTTTTTGCAAGATCACCCTGTTATAAATTATGTGTGGGACTGAAATATCGACTTTTATTGGAGAACTTATGTTGACTGGTACTGCAAAATCTGGTCCCAAGCGACTCCCCCAAGTTTCCATTCTTACCTTGCAGCCTAAAAGTTCCCTTTACTTCAAAATCCTAAGGCACACCTCTCACGGCCACAAAGCTCTCATTCTTCTCTCACCACGTCAAAGCTCCCATTGTACTTTGGTTTCTCAAGACTACATCTTCACCTTACCATAGCTTCCATCCTTACAGGACAAAAGTGTGGATCTTTACCATATTGTCCCCAAAGATCCCAGCATTCTCTTCCAAACCCCAAAGATCTACTCATCACCTCACAGTTTAAAAAACGAATTTACTGTTCACAGCGCCCCAAAACTCCCAACATCACCTAGGAGACCCCACCCTTGCAACTTTACCTTCCATGAAAGCCTGCACTGCCCGGTCCACAGAGTTGTCAAAATGTTGCAGGACTAAGATAATTTCATTGTTGCTCTTATTCGGGACTACTGCACGCACTGCTGTGATCTGGAAGAGAAAGCACAGCCCCAGCTTGTTTCAGGCAATCCTCAAACACAAAGAAAACGTAAGTACTACAGCACGCACTGTCCTGGTGCACAGGCGAGAACTGCGAAATGAATGGCAACAGCAGACTTTTAGGAAATGGACTGATTAAAGGACAAGTGAAGCCGAACGTGCTTTTGAGTAGAACAACTGGATACCTGCACAGCATGAGGAATCAAATGTAGTAATAACTAGAATCAAATTATATTCTGTTGGGTGTGCTGCGGGATCTCTCAGGAGTACTATCCTGGGAGAAAGAATGAAGGAAAAAGAGATTCCATGACAGAAACAGAACGTCTGAGGGAGAGGGCTGAATATAGGAAAGACCATGCCTCAGTCCCTTCTAGTTCATTAGGTCCGCGTACCTTACTCCAAAAACCTTCTGAAATTTCATGTGTCAGCAGCTCCTCTCTGGCCTTTCTTGCGGTGCTACTAGACTACTAGGAAGAAATCACAGGTAACAACATTGCCAATCTTAAGGAATCTTTTTCCAGCTTACTTCATAGATGAATATATTTACAGGTATTGAGGTGGAGTGGGTATCAGTCCTCTTTATAATACAGAGACTTGGTGACTCTCTCCCATCAAGTTACTACAAAGAAAAGTAGAGATGTAGATTTGTGCTTATAACATAACAGCCGGTATCTTATTGAAAGGCAAAAAAGGAAAGTTGAGGTGACTCGATCACCCAGCAATTTTATAGCTATGAGGAAACACGGTGAGATATGCTTTGTAGAAAATGCCTGAAGTTGACAAGCTAACAAGCTTGCTGAATGGGATTTTCAATCCAAATAATTTCACATTGTTCCAGCTACTCCTTTGTCTCAGAGGTGAAGCTGGAATGTTGGCTTAAATCCACAGCTAAGACTGTTCCTGTGCTTTGGCACGTTTTAGGAGAAAACTCACCCCTCCTGAGCTAGCAGAAGAAGAGACAGCCGTCAACAATGCTGTTGAGATAGATGCTTACCTAGCAAAATGGTCCAAGACTTAACATTAACAGTAGACATCTCCAGAAAGAAAAAAAAAATCGGGATTCAAGTCACTTACACAAAAACAGATTTTCAAAAAGCAGCTGAAAATTAGGATTTTTTCATAAACTCCTCAGCCTACTTCTATATTTATTTAATTTCATATGTGAATATTTATTTTTGAGACTTAACAATTAATCCTAAATCAACCACCCACAACCTTCTTATCAATAAATAAGCATTAAAGCCTGTGATTACCAAAATGCGAAATATTTCATAGCCTGCGTTTTCATATGCCGCTTTTGTATTTCATATTTATACAATTTGAAGCCCTTTCCAGGGTATCAACATAACTGTGCACCACAGTACACTGTAAACACAGAATACAGTGTTTATTTCTGAAACTATTTAGTGAAACTGCACTTCATTTGCATTACTCTGTGATAAATACTGTTTTCATCCAAGCACTCACGAGGCACCCTTGGGTCCTTAATACCCTACCAGAACAGTGAAACTTTGGATTGTGTTCTAACAGCTGAGATAGGAGGAGCTCATTTTGAGGTCCAGTGTCTGGTTGTAGGTGCCAAAGGCAACATCATGTCTACTGGTGAAATGAGTACACATTTTTGCCTCACTTCCTCGCTCGAAGACGTGCCAACACCACAGGAGGCATACAAATTTGGCCAGAGAGAGACCGCCTTTAGGACAGAGAGACACAGACACTGGAGCAGAGGGACCTAGGATAAAAATGCTGACGCACAAACACAAGACACGCAAACTATTATGACACAACCACATAGTGTGAAAAGACAAAAGCATTGACAGAGTTCACTTTACAAATCCCACATAACATAGCTACATCTGTTACCTGAGCCAGCACAGATTCACATCTTACCTTCTCCTTCATGTTTTCATAAGAGCCACCCTGGGCTAGCACCGTGTTAGATTGGACATCGAAGACGAACCCTGTGGCATCTGGAGGATAAAGAACACAATAAGGTGAGTTTGCATCCAAAAAGTGGTACGAGGCTTGGTGCAAGAACGGTGGACTTAGGAACCATTTTAGTGCCTATCCCCACAAAAGTGGAGTAATGCTGTTTGCGATTAGCATGTTAGACGCTGATATGAAACTTGAGGTCCATGACTTGCAAGGCCTCCTCCATCCTATGCATCAAACTTCAACAAGACAATAGTAAATGAGGTTTAACAACAGTGTCCGAGTTCTGAAAGGGCTGCACAGAGGTGCAGTGACAGCTCAAGGGACGACTGTCTATGGATGCTACTGGGGGGTAATGGAGCCACTATAAAATGGAACATTTGTATGTGGTTTCTGGCAAGGCATAGCACTTACAAAAAAAGCTCAACACGAATGGCTACTGGAACTAAACAGAAAAGAAGGATCAAATTAAGCACTAGATCAACTAAATTATTTCACATAGTGCAGGGAAAGTCCCTCTTTCTGGCATGGTGACCCTCACTTTTTGCCTGTTGTCAGTGTGCTTTGACTGCTTTTACTGGGATCCTGCTAATTAGACCCCAATGATTGTGCTTGTTCCTCTAAACTGTGCTGTCTTGGTACCCTTTAGACCCCACAATTAGCACACTGGTGTACCCCTATAAGTCTCTAGTATATGGTACCTAGGTACCTAAGGCATTGGTGAACCAGGGATCCCCCATGGGCTGCAGCATTTATTATTCTGCCCATGGGAGCCCATGCAAACTGTGTGTGCAGGCCTGCCATTTGCAGCCTGCGTGATAAGGTATAGGCACCCTTTCACTGCTGGTCACTACATCAGGTCACTGGAAGTCACCCTTATGGTAGGACCTTAAAGCCCTAAGGGAAGGGTGCAGGTCTCTGTGTATGTGGGCACCCCTGCAGGAGCAGAGGTGCACCTACAAACTCCATCTCCAATTCCGTGGACTTGGAAAGTGCGGGAAGCCATTTAAGCTATGTACTGGTCATAGGTCACTACTTATGGTCCAGCTACATAATGGTAACTCCGAACCTAGAGATGTTTGGTATCAAACATGTCGGAATCATACTCAAATACTGATGCCGGTACTGGTGGTATGATCCATGCACTCTGGGGGCTCCTTACAGTATTCCTCCTACCAGTCTTCCAGGGTCTGCGGGTAGCCCACGCTGCTTGACCAGCTCAAGCAGGGGAAGGCTGAACAAAGGATTTCCTGTGGGAGAGGGGTGCAACCTCCTCTCCCTTGGAAATAGGTGTTACAAGGCTGGGGAGAGGTAGCTCCCCATGCCGCCGACTTGCTTTGAAGGGCACATATGGTGCCCTCCTTGGATAATCCGGTTTGCCCCAGGTCCCTGCTCTGGCATGAAACTGCACAAAGGAAAAGGGAGTGACCACTCCCCTGCCTGTCACCGCCCCAGGGGTTGTGCCCAGAGCTCCTCCAGGTGGCCACTTCATTCTGTCATCTTGAAACCAAGATGAGCAGATGCCCTTGGGGCCATCTGACTAGTCAGGTTAGGCAGATTACGTCAGTGAGAACCTTTGATAGGTGGTCACCTTGCAAAGTGACAAAGCCCCCTTTTTTTTTTTTTTTACTTATTTAGGGACTTCCCTATTGGTGGGTCCCAAGATCCAGCGTGCAGGACTCCACCAGGACTTCTCTGCAACAAACTGCTCTGCTCCTGGCCACTGGAACCACTGCTGGACTTTACAGGAACCAAACAAGACTGCAACACCAAGATGGCATCTCATTGTAACATTGTTTCCGTGGCTCCTGTCAGCAACTTGCAACATTTCTACAGCTGTGCTTCCTCTGGGGTCAACAAGACTTCAGCTGCACACAAGAAGGAATCTCCCTTGGAGAGAAGGAGTCACTCCCCTACATCGGCAGGAAAATAAGGAAACGACATCCGGCTGCTGGAGTCTGCTGTCCTGTGGACTTGCGAAGATTCTCCAACACAGGTGGTGGTTCTGAGAGGTCCTCTGGGTCCTCTCTGCCTTCTTTCCAACTTGGGAGACGGTGAGTCCTTCCCTCTTCTTCCAGGATGGAATCCCTGTGCACTGTGACTGTTGCAGCAGCCAAGGCTTGTTGACTCCTGCTCCGAGGGATCTTGAGCCTCCAAGTAGCCCTGGCCCCAGCACTCTACCTCTGCAAGGACAGTCTCCTCTCTGCTGCTCCAGCGACTTGGGACTTCTCTTCAGGTGTGCTGCCAGGGCCTCACTGTGACTTACTGTGCCTGCTGCCAGTGGGTTGCTCGTGGGGGCCTGGAGTGCTTCTGCTGGCTCTCCTGTCTTCTTAGCGTCAACCTGGCCTCCCCTCCAAAGGTCGAGTCCCCAGGACCTTGCTGGTTCTCTTCAGCTCTGCTAATCTCCTACAGCTCCAGTTGCATGTGCTTGTGCTTGTTGGTGGTCCTCCTGACCACTGACCTATCTGCAATCCAATGACCGACGAGGGACAGCTCGTGGGTGACTACAGGGACTTCTCTGCAGCCCCTGCACTACGCAGCTGAACTTTATCCACCACCGTCAACCTGGATCTTCACCCACAGAAGGGTGGGCACTGCCTCCTGCCCATCTGGACACTCCTGATGGACTGGACTCTGTCCCCTTCTTTCGCAGGTCCTCTTCTTCCTGGATCCACTGTTGGGTTCCACCGACCTGGTCCTGCTCTTACAATATTCCAACTCCAAGTCCCCATGTTAGCCTATGGGATGACCAGGTAACTTACCTCTGCTCTCTTGGTAGCTGTGGGTCTTCTAGATAGTTAAAACTTGGGGTTCCACACTCTCCCAGCCCTTGGCTAACTACTCCATAACCTCTGGCGGGGAACCCATTCTCACATTCCACTTTTTTAGTATATGGTTTGGCCCCACGATAAGGCCCTTGCTATTTTGTGCTATTTCTTAGTACTTACCTGTGTATATTTTGTGTGTACTTACATCCAGAAGGGGGTTTGCCTATAGTAATCTAGTTTGGTGTTCCTGTGATAAGGTGCCTTTATTTTTGCAAAACTGTGCAGTTTCTTTCATTTGTGATCAGTTACTGTGTACTACTGTGGTACTGCAATTGCTTCACACTTCTCCTCGATGAGTCTTGGCTGCTCTCCACAGCTACCTCTGGAGATCCCTGGCTACGTAGACACTGTAACACTAACTAATAAGGGTTGCCTTGACCCAGTATAAGGTGTACATCAAAGGTGTCCACCACACACAGGGCCAGCCTCCTACACATGAAAAGGCAAATTAGGCTGAAAAGCAAGTAAGATTATGCAGCATATTATGTTATTAGAGTCAAATTAAGAAACACATTTTGTGAAATTATTGTACAGCTATTATGAAATTCTAGCACACACTTATACAAGAGATGCAAGCATGCTATGAAATACAAAGATTTCTGAAGTGCGAAAATGATGCATAGTCAGGGGATCTTATTTAAAAGGGTATTTACTAATAATTAATAATTGTGTCATGCATGGAAAAACAGGAATGCCATTTTGACACTGCCCTTTCTATCTCCCAGAGTAAAACTAAAAACAAAACACATAATTAAATAACATACAATGTTGTTGTTAGACGAATACAAGTCACACTTCATGTAATAAAAGATGAGCCTTATTCATTTGGCACATACCGATTACTGTATCTAAAAACTGACCCAAGTATCCGTCTTACCATTTGTTCACACTGCAGAAACTCGGGAAACACTTGATTATCAAAGGTTTTTTTTAGACATGTTATACAGCAGCAAGGCTAAAGTAAAAATAAATAAATTACAGTTTTTGTTCTTTTTTTTTTTTTACAGGTGCTACTAAGTGGTCCTAGCGGGTGGCTTAAAAAAATTGACAAATAGCACTATTTGACTTCGTCAATGTTATTTTTTTACCATGTTGTACAGCATGGTTAAAATTCACAAAATATATAGAAATATTTTTGCAGCCAAAAGGCAGTAGATCTGCTAGACAGCATGCTAAAAAAAAAAAAAACACTGACACAGCCATTACATCTTGCATAGGCAAGACCTATTGGCTTTGGCAATGTTTGTTCGGTGTTGTTGCCGACAACAAAAAGCCTTCCAACAATTCAACTACTGGAAATCTTTACACCATGTGTACAAAGTATCACTTCTATAAATGCCTGACTACAGCAATCAACTGATGAACAGGTTAACGTCTGCCAAGTGTAAAGGTTAGTTAGCATTCCAGCTTGTGTGCAGTAGTTTCAATAACATTTGCCCCGCTGATCCTACCACCCCCCTATTTATTTTTAGGTACAATGTGCAAAATTATGTAACATATAGTGGTCTATGTGCTATGTGACAACTGCGAAAAATTCATATTTACCCAGAAGCCACTGCATAGTGTTGTCACACAGGACCGGTTTTTTTCTTGCTGGACACACGGGGACAATGTAAACTAGGAAGGGAGCTTGGGTACACTATTACACAAGACAGTACATGCTGTAAGGTATAAGCCCTGCAGCAGACGGTCGAAGGAAAATGAAAAAAGTCCTGAAGCTACTCGTAAAAGGAAAGGAGATGAATCCATAGAAGGAAGCCTATATGCTGGGGCACAGACCTGCGGGATATAGCTGGTGTGATGTGGAAGTAGCTGCTGACCTTTACTCATGGTGAACAATGTACACGAGATATTGTGTGGGAGGTCACAACAACCATGCACGTAACTAGAGCTGGGTTTCTCTGACGAGCATACCTGAAACGAAACTCAGAAGTAGGCTCTGCAGGAAAGGAAAGTGAGCAACTCTTGGGTGCAGTACATTTCAGGCTTAAACATTACTTACGGCTCCTCACAGAAGGTAGAATGAAGGGACGAAACAACCAAGAGCTTAATGAATGACAGCGCAACGAAAGGTTCAATGAGCAGCAAGTGAATGACAATCCTCAATAAGGTCCAACAAGAAAAGCTGAAAGGGAACCAATCTTACTAAAAATCTCTACTGCCAAAATAATGAAGAGCTAAACAAATATCTTAACGAGCACCAACCCAATAAAGAGCTGAACGGGCACCAACACAAGGACAAGTCTATAAGACTGACAAGAAAGGCACACAAGACAAATAAATCACAGTCTTCAAAAGAAAACAATATTTATTTACATGCAGGTATAAAATCTTGATAATTCACAAGAAAGTCATGCAACCGCATCTATTTATCAAGGGATTTCACCTGAGAATCGAGCCCACATGGCAGCTGTAAAACTATCAATTTTCTTAAAGAGACACAGCCTTTGAAGTTGTGAGGCCTTGGAGCAAAAGCATAAAATGGAATCTATTTCACTTTAGCAAACTTCAGATTCTTTAGAGACCAGGAAGCTGCATGTAACTTTCTTAAGTACTTCTGCTTTAGATTTTCTACTGCAGTCTGTAGCTTTCTAGTTAACAGATTTAATTCTCATACCATTCACCACATTGTTCTCATTTCCAGAACCTTTTTAGGTGAAGCCTATAAGACAGAGAATGAGCGTTCTGCTGCAAGGCATATTGTGGCGCACCAAGAACATAAAGAGGCTTAGAGCCCACTCGCTGCTTACCACTGGTTCCTTTGCCTTGCAACTCTCATTTGTCCCAGCTTGTCAATCTTGTGTTTGTCCACTGCATGGTGCATTGCCTCTTCACAATCTCTTTGATTGGCTTGCATCGCTGGTTCCACTCTTTGCTTTTCTGGCACTACTTTTTTCTTTTGTGTGAAGCACTCCATTAGAGTGTGTGAGTTTGAGCCATCTCCCTTGGGTATGTCTCTGCACTCCGTGTTGCTCAAATGAGTCTCTCCACCTTCTGCCTTTTAAGCTTGCCTCTGTGCGTGTCCTCACTGATTCCCACACTCATGCCCTCCATGTTGCGTTCCCCAAATTAGTGTGGCTTTCACTCACATCCTACCCCCCAATTGATTCCGTGTCCCCTCTGGCCTTTTACACATTTCTTTTGTGTCCCCTTCAGTGCTGGATCAGCACCCCTTCACTGTTCCTCGTGTTGCTTTACCATTAGGCCCCCTATCCTCCCTCATGATGATTCGAGGTTTCCCTACCATCCCGTGTTGCTTCCACTCCCCCGCTTACCTAAAAAAACATGTATGCTTAACCTGGATCAGGTAATTAAAAAGCAACAAGCATTGGCAAATCCGATAGGTCTCTCCTATACAAGAGCTATTGGCTTTGGCAATTTGTTTTTGACATGTTGTACACCAGGGTGGTTGCGGTTCACCAAGGCTAAAAGTTGGTGGCGTGGAGTGTTGTAGAGTGGATTTGTTGGTGTAGAATGGAGCAGGGGGAGCAGAATGTCGTAGAGTTGAGTGGAGGGAAGAAGAGTTCAGTGACAGTGTCGTAGACTGTAGTAAAGCAGAGTGGAGTGGTGTATAGTGGACTGGGTGGAATAGGGTGGAGTGGGTTGGAGTGGAATGAGGTAGTGGGGTATTTGGATCAGAGTACAGTATGGGACTGGACTGGGGTAGAGTGGGGTGGACTGGATGGGGTGGATTGGATTTGAGTGAAGTGGGTTGAAATGGCATGAGGTGGATTGGACTGGAGTGGGGTGGGCTGTAGTGGGGTGGATTAGATTGGACTGGGGTGGGTGGATTGGAGTGATAGGACAGTGGTGGGGTGGACTGAATTGGTGTGGACCTGGATTAGAGTGGGTGGATTGTATTGGAGGGAGGAGGAGTGGGGTGGATTGGACTGGATTGGAGTGGGTGGATTGTATTGGACAGGAGTGGGGTGGATTAGACTAAAGTGGGGTGGATTGGAGTAGGGTGGAGAATTGCAGTGGGCTGGATGGATTGCTTTGAGTGGGTTGACTGAACTGGGTTGAGGTGGAATGAAGTAGAGTGAGATGGATTTGATTAGAGTGGGGAGCAGTGGAGTTGGGTGGATTGGATGGGGTGGATATAAGATGGACTGGATAGGGGTGAGGTGGACTGTAGTGGGTGGTGACTGGATTGGGATGGAGTAGACAGGAGTGGGGTGGGTTGGAGTCGGGTAGGGTGGATTGGAGTGGGATGGGTTGGAATGGATTGGAGTGCAATGGACTGAGTGGTGTGGAATGGAGTGGGATGGAATGGGGTGGATTGGATTAGACTGGCGTGGGGTGAGGAGGATTAAACAGGATTATATTGCACTGTGGTAGATTGGAGTTGATCGGATTGGAGTGGATCAGGGTGTGGTGAATCGGGGTGGGGTGCATTGGATTGGGGTGGACTGGACTGGTTTAGTGTGGATTGAATTGAGGTAGACTGGGGTGGGGGATTGGAGTCGGGTGGACTTGAGTGGTGTAGAAGTTTTGGAGAGGGTTGGATTTGATTGGGGTTGAGTGGCCTGGATTTGAGTGGGGTGGATTATGGTGGACTGGGCTGGATTGTGGTATATTTGATTGGAGGGAGCTGGATTGTGGTGGTTTTGAGTGGGGCGGATTGGAGTGGGTAGATTAAAGTGGATTGGACTGGAGTGGGATGGATTAAATTGGATTAGATGGATTGGGGTGAAGTGGATGTATTGGACTGGAGAGGTGGGGTGGATTGGATTTGATTGGGTGGAATATTTGGAGTGGGTTGGATTTGATTGGGGTACAGTGGAATGAATTTGAGTGGGATGGGTTATGGTGCACTGGAGTGTGGTGGATTTGATTGGAGTGGGGGTGAATGATGGTGGTTTTGAGTCAAGTAGACTGGAGTGGGTGGATTAGAGTGGGTGGATTAGAGTGGGTGGATTAGAGTGGACAGGATTGGACTGGAGTGGGATGCATTAAGTTTGATTGGATGAATTGGGGTGTGGTGTGTGTATTGGACAGGAGGGGTGGGGTGGATTGGAGTGGGGGTGGAATGGATTTCAGTGTGCATTTTGGATTGGTGGGGTGAAATGAAGAGGGGATGATTTGAGTGGGGTGAATTGTTCTGGGCTGGAGCAGGGCAGATTGGAGTGGGACAGATCGTTCTGAATTGAAATGGTGCAGATTGGAGTGGTATATATTTGAGTAGGGCAGATTGTTTTCAATTGGAGTGGGGCAGATTGTTTTCGATTGGAGTGGGGCAGACTGTTTAGAGTTGAAGTGAAGCGGACTTACAGGATGGAATGGGGCATATTGTTTTGGATTGGCATCAGGCAGATTGTTTATGATTGGAATGGGGCAGACTGGAGCAGAGCAGATTGTTTTGGATTGGAACAGGGCAGATTGTTTTGGATGGACAGAGTGGGGCAAATTATTCTGGTCTGGAGTGAGGGAGATTGGATTGGAATTGGGCAGACTGATTTGGACTAGAGTGGGGGAGGATGTGTGTGAGAGTGGGGCCAGACTCTCGAGAGTGGGTTGAGAGTGGGGCCAGACTCTCGAGAGTGGGTTGAGAGTGGGGCCAGACTCTCGAGAGTGGGTTGAGAGTGGGGCCGATGGGTTGAGAGTGGGGCCGACGGGTTGAGAGTGGGGCCGACGGGTTGAGAGTGGGTTGAGAGTGGGGCCGACGGGTTGAGAGTGGGTTGAGAGTGGGGCCGAAGGGTTGAGAGTGGGTTGAGAGTGGGGCCGAAGGGTTGAGAGTGGGGCCGACGGGTTGAGAGTGGGTTGAGAGTGGGGCCGACGGGTTGAGAGTGGGTTGAGAGTGGGGCCGAAGGGTTGAGAGTGGGTTGAGAGTGGGGCCGACGGGTTGAGAGTGGGTTGAGAGTGGGGCCGACGGGTTGAGAGTGGGTTGAGAGTGGGGCCGACGGGTTGAGAGTGGGGCCGACGGGTTGAGAGTGGGTTGAGAGTGGGTTGAGAGTGGGGCCAAAGGGTTGAGAGTGGGTTGAGAGTGGGGCCGACGGGTTGAGAGTGGGTTGAGAATGGGGCCGACGGGTTGAGAGTGGGGCCGACGGGTTGAGAGTGGGGCCGACGGGTTGAGAGTGGGGCCGACGGGTTGAGAGTGGGGCCGACGGGTTGAGAGTGGGGCCGACGGGTTGAGAGTGGGGCCGACGGGTTGAGAGTGGGGCCGACGGGTTGAGAGTGGGGCCGACGGGTTGAGAGTGGGGCCGACGGGTTGAGTGGACTTGACAGCGGGCCGACGGGTTGAGAGTGGGTTGACAGCGGGGCCGACGGGTTGAGAGTGGGTTGACAGCGGGGCCGACGGGTTGAGAGTGGGTTGACAGCGGGATGACTGCTTTGGAAAAGGAGCGGGCCCGACTGCTTTGGAAAAGGAGCGGGCCCGACTGCTTTGGAAAAGGAGCGGGCCCGACTGCTTTGGAAAAGGAGCGGGCCCGACTGCTTTGGAAAAGGAGCGGGCCCGACTGCTTTGGAAAAGGAGCGGGCCCGACTGCTTTGGAAAAGGAGCGGGCCCGACTGCTTTGGAAAAGGAGCGGGCCCGACTGCTTTGGAAAAGGAGCAGACCGTTTGCTTTTGGGGCAGACTTTTTTTTTTTAATGGAGTGGGGCAGATTGTATCGGAGTGGGGCAGGCTGTTTTGGATTGCATCGGAGCGGGGGCCGACCGTTTTGGATTGCATCGGAGCGGGGGCCGACCGTTTTGGATTGCATCGGAGCGGGGGCCGACCGTTTTGGATTGCATCGGAGCGGGGGCCGACCGTTTTGGATTGCATCGGAGCGGGGGCCGACCGTTTTGGATTGCATCGGAGCGGGGGCCGACCGTTTTGGATTGCATCGGAGCGGGGGCCGACCGTTTTGGATTGCATCGGAGCGGGGGCCGACCGTTTTGGATTGCATCGGAGCGGGGGCCGACCGTTTTGGATTGCATCGGAGCGGGGGCCGACCGTTTTGGATTGCATCGGAGCGGGGGCCGACCGTTTTGGATTGCATCGGAGCGGGGGCCGACCGTTTTGGATTGCATCGGAGCGGGGGCCGACCGTTCAGAAAAGGAGCGGGGGCCGACCGTTCAGAAAAGGAGCGGGGGCCGACCGTTCAGAAAAGGAGCGGGGGCCGACCGTTCAGAAAAGGAGCGGGGGCCGACCGTTCAGAAAAGGAGCGGGGGCCGAGCGTTCAGAAAAGGAGCGGGGGCCGAGCGTTCAGAAAAGGAGCGGGGGCCGAGCGTTCAGAAAAGGAGCGGGGGCCGAGCGTTCAGAAAAGGAGCGGGGGCCGAGCGTTCAGAAAAGGAGCGGGGGCCGACCGTTCAGAAAAGGAGCGGGGGGCCGACCGCTCGGGCAGATGGAGCGGGCAGACCATTCAGAAAAGGAGCGGGGTAGACCATTCAGAAAAGGAGCAGGTAGACTGTTTTGAAATGGAGTGGGGCAGACTTTTTTTTTTTAAAGGAGTGGGGCAGACTGTTTTGGGTTGAGGTTGGGGCACACTGGACTGGGGCCAATTGTATTGGAATGGGGCAGATTGTTTTGGATTTGAATGGGGCTGATTGTTTTGGATTAGAATGGGGCAAATTGGAGTGGGACAAATTGCTCAGGATTGGAGTAGTGCAGAGTGTTTTTGGTTTGGAATGGGCAGACTGTTTTGGGTTGGTGGAGAGGGGAAGAATGTTTTGGATTGGAGTGGGGCAGAATGTTTTGGATTGGAGCGGGACAGATTGGAGTAAACAGATTGAAGTGGGATGGGTTGGGAGGATTGAAGGGGGCTGGATTGGAGTGAGTGGTTTGGACTGGAGTGGGGTGGATTGGATTGCAATTGTTCCACCTCCTTCAAAATGGCCACCATGTCTGACCATGCACATTAACTTTGGAATGCTTTTTCTTGGTATCAAAGTATTCCAATATGGCCACAGCATGCACATATGCGTAGCAGTGATCTTAGAATTATGTTCTTAAAAACAAAGAAAAATACAAAGATGGTCGCTGTACTTGCACACTCATGTTTAGGAGTCATCTTTGAAAATCTTTTTCTTTCGTTCTGACAAGAAACATTCCCACATGACTGCCTTGCTTGTAAGAGCTGACATATTGGAAAGGTTTATAAACCATTTGAATATGGTGATAGCTGCCTGGTTATACAGCTGCAGTGGGAACGTGAGGGGCATGGGGAGGCAAGCGGACAGTAGAGAAGTTATTTTTAATAAAGAAAACGGGAATGGGAAAGGGGGGGGCATAAGAAAGACAGGGAGCGATAATAGCTCCCATGCATTGCAATGCAAAGTCAGCTGTGGAAGGAAACAACTCATCTAATGAAAACATACACCAAAATGCTTGTTAGACAGGATAAATGCAAGAATGGAGAAGCAAGTCATCAAATCAGGAGCAGTAAACTAAGATAACCAAGAAAGCCATCAGATCATAAACAAGGGGCAGGCACAAAGCCCACACCCCGTCCATATTGCATACAGTCTTTTCTCCAGAGCAATCTAAAGTGATCTGTAGATGTGAACTAAAAAGGAGTAATTTCCCCTAGGGACAGACTAAATAATCATAACATCCGTCTTTTGACACGGGAAAAACTGAGTTTCATAATGGCTTTCACCGAGGTTTTGGGGTCACCTGGAGGTCTCACAGAGAAGGAAAGCAAGCACTGGCTTGTGTCAAGATGGAAAGGTAGAACATAAGCCTGGTCCCTAGAATTGAGGACAGTGTGTGTTAATGGTGTCTGGGCGAGACCATGCTACTTGCTCACTTTCGTACTTACCTGCCTCAACTCTGGTTTCCCTGATTGTTCTCTATCTAGATAAGGGGGACTACATTGATGGATATGTGTATGGTTGAAGAGATGTATGTACTATGCTATTAAGCCTAAGTTTGGAGGGGGCGTTGTATCACGTGTTCTATTTGATATTTTGGGCTAATGTAATGCTCAAGTTAAATTTATTTGCTCTCAGAAGCTATAGTGGACTCCTTAGATTGTCAGATGTTGCAGGATGTGGACTCACAGGACCTGGGTAGGGGCATTTTTTTTAAATCACTGTAGAACACAACTCTGGACAACCTATTCAGGCAATGGAGAGTTAAGGAGTATGCTCCTTGTAATCTTGATAAGCATCAGAGAATATGAGCGCCCCCAAGTTGTACATAAATTGCTCAAAATAGTTAACCTTTGTATCAGTAGACAAAATATTTTAGACTTTGAAGGGGTTCCGTGGGATTGCCTGTTCACCTCTGTGCAATGTCAAAACGGGGTTCTTATGAGCTCAGACATACAATGCATAAACCATCAAGAACTCAAAACACTGAGGAAAGAAAATGTTCAACTTCTAATGACATAGGAATGATGGCTAGCTAGGTCACAACTTTTTAAGTAAACAAAACAACTAAGATTAAGATATTTTTTGGGGGAGGGGAGGGGGAAGGTTAATCGCCTTACAAAAGGTTTCATGGAAAGATCAGGACAAACCATCACGCTCTGCCGCTTTAGTACGTTCTGTCCCAATTTACAGCACCTGGAAAAGGTTGATAGGCTTCTTAAGGGCGAACGACTAAAGACCTGACAAGAGCAAGGTTTTTCCTTACTCACCAGGTGAGATAAACGAATGTGAGGACTTGCCACAGCAATATCCTTCCAGAAAGTAGGGTTTCTTTAAAGTCCAACTCAGCACTGCCTCCGTGCCCTCCCCAGAGAAACTGTTCAGCTGTTTCCCCCCCTAGCTGCGGCCTCGCTAGGCAAATGCATCCGCTATCGGGTAGAAGTACAGGCTATGCATTTGTTCGGAGCTCCTGTTTGGCACTAACTGCTTGCTGTACCTCTCTCCCCTCACTGAGGTCATCTTAACCTCCCAGACATCAAGAACAAGGAAGATGTGTGTGCTCACAGTGTTAGAATAGGGAGTCTCTGCTGCTTTCTTGCAAGGAGTGACCATTTTGATACCTACATATTGTAACTTGATTGTGTTAACTCACAAACCACCCTTTATCAAAGTTTAAAAGAAATGCAGAATGGAATACTCTCTCAATTGTGAGCAGATTAAGATTTTTTGTTCACATAATCTCATTTGTGAGGAACACAGCAGCAGGTCATATGCAATCAATGCATGGGACTAGGGGTTTAACCCTCTATATTCCTAGGAGCTGGCATGAGTGTTTACACCTCAGAGCTGCAGCAAGCTTAATTACTAGCAAGTAACATCTCGTAGTGGAACTACTCTGGAATGGTGACATGTTTTTGGCTTCTGGAGGCTAGAATTTCTAATCATCCGAGGACCTGATTGTGATTTAGGGGCCTACAGCTGTCGGGCTACTACCAGGAAGAACTCCGTTTTGGAACGATTCTGGAATGCTGAGTAAGTCAGTATGGATCCCAGCAAAGACCAGGAAACTAGTATTTCTGCTCTTTGGGGATAAAACTCTCCCAGACAACCCTGCACAGGGAACAGCTGGAGCAGATAGAGTCCTATCCCTGCACTCTTGTCTTCACAATAAACCCCTGAAGGTCCTCTTTCAGTCTTTCAGGGGGCAACACAAGCCACAACACATAAGTTATGTAAGAGAACAGGTGACTTGCAGAACTGCTCCCAAGCCTCAGATAAGGGAAACCACTGCCATAAAACCATGAGCAGCGTTAAAGGGTGCGCTGCTCCTGTAGCCATGCCGAAGCCACAACAGCTAATCTCAGTCATCCATCTGACGTCAGCAACTGGGTGAGCCGATAACAGGCCACGCTGTTCATCACAACACGATCAGGATATAAAGAGCCGCCTTTACACTTTAAATGACCGCTCTTTAACGTGCACGCCAATCCTGAACCATCTATGAGGTATAGCTCAAAAATACCTTCTAGAGCTGTGCAACGCCAGCGAACTGCTGAGCAGGCGGTGTATATCTGTGCAAAGTGACCATGCCTGCTATCAGGAACTTTGTTGATAAGTGTCTAACTAGCTGATCAATGTCAAATCATCTTGAACAAAACATCAACAATTTCAATACGACTGCTCCGGAGGGAACTGGCACTCTATGTCACAGCTTGCTCAGCATCATGGGAAACTGTTTCAAAATGAACGCCATTCGTGAATTTTCAAGGAAATCAGGCTTCAATATTAACAAGACGCAACTTCTATACGTATGAAAAGTTACCCTTATGCAATTTAAAATGAGAAATTAAAGATTTACCTACACTACTGATTTCTAAGTGTTGATTGTAAAAGCAACCAACCTAGGACAGAAGGCATCACCCAACAAAAACCTATTTCGCCTTGTTTGGCTTATGCGATGCACTTGAAGGAGCAGTACAAGACTTCAGGCTAGGTAAAGCTGTTTCTCAGTCAGTTAAAAGCAAACAGCAGTTTCTGTCACCAACAGGTCAAATACCAAAAACTGTTCTTAAGAACTGCAGGTGTTGCACTGGCTAGGTACAGTTTATTCCGGGTTCACATGCCTCAGATGCACCTGTACTAGCTTAAAGGAAAAGGGCCTCTGTACGCATCTCTGGCCTATTCCCCCCCCTCCTCCCCCCCCCCGAAAGTAGTAGTGCAGGTGTGACTAAGATGAGAAGAGAATTCCAGAATGCTGCTCCAGTCAGAGTGGTGTGGCTGCCTCAAATGTCGGTGAGGAGGCTGAAAAACCAATGACCTATTAAGGTCTGCTCAAGCTTCGTGGTCTACTACAGGAACTGATTTTTACTTTCAAGTATGGCTGTTTCAAGGAGAATGGGGCCAGGGCGAGAAGTCAGGTGAAAGTGGCAGGCAGACTTAAGAAGGATAAGCAAGAGGCATTGTTTAAGTGGCACATCTTCAGGGTCTTATCGTAGTTATGCAATGCATGAACCATGGGCCACCAGTCTAGTCAGACCATTCTTTTTGGCAATGAACGGCCATTCAGAGTGAAGTATTGTGAATTCTTTAGCACTCGACCACTGCAATAGGCTGCTTGCATGCGACTTAGCAGGAGTTTTATGACGTGTTGTGGGCTGTGTGAGAGCATATAGCACTATCATACGATGTTCATGTATGTCTTTGAACTGATCCAGAATTCAAGGTGCAGGATCTGCAAAGGTAAGACAGGACTCTGTCACTTGTCACCCACCAAACTGTAGAAGTGATCAAGTAGACACATCTTAACTTCTAGAAGACATAAGGTGACCAATACCCCATATAGTGTAACACTAGGCTATCACAATACAAAAGAAATCGATGTCCAGTAAGAGGCATTGTATGAAACAAGAATGCAGCTTAATTATACCTTTCAATAAAAGTTAACGTGATCTCTGGTTGAAAAAGGAGGTCTCTCACCCATACATTCACGAGCTATGACTCTCCAAAGAGTAATACACACACACCAAGGGTAGAAGTTACTGCCTACTAAATTAAGACAGTGGTAAGCTATGGACATGTTCCAAACCTCCAAGTTATTCACGACTTATTGTTTTCCTATAATTTGACGCCACAGTCTTTGCAAAGAACACAATTCAGTACCTTAAAATATATCAGTTTTTCTAGTAATGTTGCCAATATGAAAAAAACACCCAAAAAGTTTATCCGCCACCAACCAATATACAGAAATAGGCATGTTTTAGTCTTCTTAATTGTTAAGCCTAACTGCAATCTACAGTACATCAAAAGCTCCGTCTTAGTAATAAAAAACCCTAAACTGTTAAATAGTATAACCTAAATGACTAATTTTAGGATCTTGGGCTTTAGCTGAAGAAAACCAACAAGAAGCAAAAAACACAGGGGTGACTTTAAAAAACTATCATGATCTAGACATCAGGACAAGCCGCCCTCTTGAATCATACTTTTGGTACCCCCATGGCTGCAAACAGACATCTTCCCAAGTGAAAAACTTTAAGTGCAAAGGATAGCACCGGACTAACACTTTGAGAGAAGTAACTGCCTATTTGCCTCTTGCTGGTACTTCTTTAAATACCATAAAACCACATTTCCACCTTTATCAGCTGGTTTAATGACAAACGAAGAAGCTTTGTTAAGAAAATTAATGCTTTCCGTTGACCTGGTTGCTTGCGGGCGCAATGCCGGCTCCTGCAAGAGCCGGGGAGCCGGCTGGGACCCTGGGGCCTTAAGGCTCCCCCACGATCCCCAACAAAATATACTGGGGGCCCTAGGTGGGGGAAGCATGGCCTTCCTCTCATTTTTAAATAGATATTTGATTCCAGGGAGGGGGTCGTCCTATTTATTAAATCTAGCGCTAGGGAGGTGTGGTCCCTGGGGCCGGGAGGGGGGTCTATGCTGCCCCCACAACAATTGTTCTTATGTAGCCCCAGGAAGGTGTTGGTCCCCACAGCCCAGGGGGGATCTGCGCAGTGTTCCCTAAAAAAACATTTGTATGCAGTTCAGGGGAAGGGGTGGTCCACAAACTCACTGGATATTTACCAAATGTAGCCCTGGTGTGGTGTGGTGGTGGTCCGCGGGGCTTTTCAAAGCCCTAGGAGAGGGAGCCAATGCACACACACACCCTTATTTATTACATTGATAATGGCCCGGGACCTGGCCCACCCATGGGCAAAATTAGTGAAAAAGCGCAGGAGACCACTTTTGGGCTGGGGGGGAGGGGACTGGTTGGGGGTGTGGTATCGGGTTAGAGGTTCTGAATTCACTCACAAAAAAAAACATAGAATCTCAGCAGATATAGTTATGGTTCGCTGAAGTAACTGTAACTTGCACCCTCGTCGTTCACTGCTAATTACCCCACATTTCACAATACACATGACATCTTTGATAGCATCATTCGTAATATCAATGTACTATCTGCAGTAAAATTATTGAGGAGAAAACTGTGCATAGTGGGTGAGCCAGTTATGGTTACTTTAGTGCATGAGTTATAGTTACTTCAGCTAACCATAACTGCTGAATTTCTATGGTTTTGTGCAAGTAAATTCAGAACCTAACTATAATGTTCCTCTTACCTTTGGTTTTTATGTGAATATATATTTATTTGTTTTTACTTCATATGGGAATTTATTTCTTATTTCCTAAGGGGATTTATTTTCAGGCCCAAACTATTTTCTGTGGGCGGATGTTGCGGTACCAGTGGTTGCCCATGTGTGATGCTGGACTTGAGCTCTGAGCAGGAGTAATTTACTACTGTTTTGGGTCTTTTTTTGGCTGCAGCTCCTTTAGAAGGACAGTTTGTGGATAGCTGTGGGCTTACTCTTATGTGTGGTATATCTCTCTCAGTAACGCTCTCCCTTAACCCCCCCCCAATCTAGTAGTAAGTATGCTCCTTTTTCTAACTATTTTCCCTTGTCCATCACACATTTACTGCTAACTAGTAAATTACATGTGTGAAAATCTCCCGTAGAAAGGACAGGAGAGGTGAAGGTGGAGATCCACGCTTGTAGATTTGTGAATAGCATTTTGTAGTACTATTGTAGCACTAACTACGAAAGTATTACAAAATGCAGTTTGTGAAAATGCCCTTCAGTGTTTACTGAGAACTATCATGCATAGGTAGTGTTGTTCAACATAAGTGACCCATGGTCACACTACTAATAAGCTTTAATCGGGGCCATTCAAATTATGAGTTTCTGCGAGTGTGCTATTCTCCCTAGTAATGGATTTACTGATTTGCCACATAACACATCATATGCTACAAAATTTGCAGATTAAAAAAAGATTATGTTTGTAGCTCAAATAAATGAAGTTACTAAAAACCTAAGCAACACATGTTGCTGTGCAGTGAAAGGGCCTTTGCTAAGGTTGGCTGGTCACCTTTCATTTGCTTTTTGCTGTATTCTGGTGTTAAAGTGGTACTAAAGAGGTAAACTTTGCCCATACTGTTAACGTGTAAAAATGAAGAAAAAAAATATAATCACAAAATATGCTGCATTATGCCGTATAATTTGCCTTTTTCTTACCGCATAATTCAGTCACACCTGCCACACAATTTGTTCCTACCCTACTGAAAAATCCCAGTGGCCCTGGCTATAACTGAATTTCCTAATTATTATCAGAAGGCACTTGGCTCCCCAGGAAGCGAAGTAGCACATTGAAGGCTTACTACTGGAAGATTAGGGGGTAAAGACTCAGATACAGTATGAAACATTAGCTAACATCTATTCAACATCAGTGGGGGCTATTTCAGGAGTTCCGAGGCAGTCAGAGGTTACTGTGCATCAATAAAAGCCTTCTCCGCTGGTGTCGTGGGGGCATACCGAAGTGCTAGGCCCAAAACTAAGCACCAAGCACACCTCTTTGGCACCGGGCCTTCAGGTAAGTCAAACAGGCAATGCGTTCTCTGGGATGTGGTGTGTGGTACAGACTTAGAGCTCAATCCAGAAATTGATGACAATTAGTGATTCAGCCAATGATTTTGCTGAAGGAAGAAAAAAAAAAGTAGTTTGAAGGAAATAACAGAGTGTGGAAGCTACGACCAAGGCTTTACAGGTAAGACAACAAGAGAATGCGAAGACACAATTAGTGACCCTCGTTCGCCTTTAACTTTCTCACCCAGGGCAGTATATTCTACAAGACTCATGATGGCGCGACGCTGTGGGAGCTGTCCAGTGTCTGCCGAAATATTTAAGTTCATGTAACATCGGCTACGCACAGCAACCCCGAAATTTAATAGGTTTCCGCCGCTTGAGGTCCTGCTCTTGCCTCTGTGTGCATGTACTCGTTCATGGGCAGAAGTGCCCGCCTTGTGCACCTATGAGGTCGAACAAACCAAAAGAATATGGCGCATCTCCACTCAAAATGAATGGGCTAAAACGTAGGGGAAGTCAGAAAACTGAAAAAAACAGGTCCGGCACAGCCTTTTCGTGCCATGGTAAGTAGGTCTGTCCAAACGGGAGTATTCTGCCATTTTATCACCCAGCACCTAAAGTTCTCAACAGGCATACGTGCCTCAGTGCACACCCATGCCCAGAGCACTCATCTTCTGGGTCACTACCCAGGCTGCGACAGGTAGCACCTAAAGAGCTCAGGTTAAGGAAGTAAGGGCGAACCGAGGAGTGGAATCCGCTGGAGGGGAGAGAGCTTTATAGAGGCTCAAGACTCACTCGTCCTCAGTGACAAGGACAGGGATGGGCAGGAAAGAACAAGAAGTAGGCGGAGTCCAGAAGATAATGAGAAGGCGCAGAGGGGGCATGCTCAGCAGCTCATCCCCCCCTCCACAGAGTCTCGGTGAGGTCCCCGGAGCAGCGGCTTCAGCATTACACTGGAGGACCTGCCACCACTGGGGCGCACTGCCGACCAGGGGAGTCCATCGTAGGTTCGGGTGGACCCGATCTATTTTAGATTTTCAGGCTATGTCATTTAAATCGTGGTTAACGACAAATCTGGCACGCAAACAGCCCTTCCGGACCGGACACCCCTGGTGTAGAGCAGCAATCTTTCACTACTTAAATGTGCGTTTCACCTTAAATATTTAAAGCAGAAGTGTGCTTTGATCCAATATATAACTTCCGTGGTGCTCCGAGAGACCTTCGAGTGAGTTTTGAGGACGCGACCTTTCCTCACCGACCCCCAATCTTGTCTAAGCGTATCTTTAACCCTCCCAACCCTACCACTGCCCCTCTCCCCCCCTTCACAGTCATAAGCCTATTGGCGAGCACACGAATGATGATGCTCTGTTCGCACCTATTATTTCGAGAATTCGACGCCATAACTTTAAAAATGAAAGACGTAGAAGCAAATCCTTATTGGACCCTTCTTCAGTTTCGTAAGAGCCCTGTGTTCAAAATAAACACAATACGCACATTTATCATCGAAGAAAAAAGGGCCCCAGTTACTGGAAAAGGCGGATACGCGAAGAGAAGTTAAAACTGCAAAGCG
Source organism: Pleurodeles waltl (assembly GCF_031143425.1). Lineage (NCBI taxonomy): Eukaryota > Metazoa > Chordata > Amphibia > Caudata > Salamandridae > Pleurodeles > Pleurodeles waltl. The sequence continues at coordinate 51,605,343 of NC_090443.1, forward strand.
AAAAAAAATACCAAACATCCTGGTGGCCCGGTCTTAGAAGGATGAGCTTTCCTTAATGCCGCCAGACCAGGAAAGGAGAGCCTAACTATGAGCAGCGAACCACAGTACTCACATGGGAACAATAGCAGGGATGACAGTCCTAAACTGGGAAAGGCAGCGTCTCTCTCAACTTTCAAGAAGTGTGTGGGACCCCAACAACAAACAGATGATGTACTTCAAGAGGGACAAGTGCTACAAATGAACTAATAGGACCTAAATGTGCATGCTACCACCTTCAGTCTCCACAGACTCTGCTAAGCCACCAACAAACTGCTTTTATGTAGTGCTTCTTACCACACGTCTGCCTTTCCAAGCACTGCACAATTCACATGTGACATGGCGTGTGTCGGATCACTTTTCACAGGTGGCCATTGGGCAGGTGTCCAAGCACATGTCATTCTACCCAAGCAAAGTTTCCCAAGTTTGCCAGGAAAATCAGTCAAGAAAAAAACGTATCATCTCTAAGTGAGTGAGTGTGAGAATGAAGGTATGGACCATGATGGTGCATGTTCATCACGGACTGAGTACAGGATGGTGGACTTTCATTTTGGAAACCACATACGTAGCTGAAAAAAAAGGTGGTGGGGTTCCTGAAGATTGTCCTTTAGCCCTGGTGGTTGAAACAGCCAGTCAGACCCTTTGTTGTGGCTCCCTTCCATGACACTGGAGCTACAAATTGGGTTGGGGTGAAGTTCCCAGCCTTTGCAGTGTATGAGGAGTCTTCTCTTGAGTACTGTGAACCAACCAGAGCTTTGTGGTTAGACTAGTAAGGCTCAAGCTAGCAAGATACCCTTGGCCACTTGTGACTGGCCTGCCAGGTGACGACCCACCTTGCAAAGCCTCCCACACATAGGACAAAGGCAACAATACATATATTTCAGACTTTGAAAGTGTGGCTTTATTCAGACTGTGCCTGCAAAGTCGAACACAGTCTTACACATTTAGCCAGGCACGCATTTGTCTGGACCTAGAGGAGACCCTGCAAACTAGTGTTTGCCTTGGACAGTATCTCTGGAGACGGCCGTCCTCCTCGGCTGCAGGAGTTAGGCTGTGGATCTTGGAGAATCCATGCTGTTGTGACCAACCAGATTTAGGGAAACCGTACCAGCCAGCAGTCTGCCAACTGTCAGAAAAGCATGTACAGGCTTAGCTCTTGGAAAATCTGTATGCAAGTTACTTCAACTAAGCAAGCTATCCAGGAGGCACTAGATCTCAACAGTCCTGCTGACCCTACTAATGAACCAACTAACTATGACCTGCGTGTTGATTTGCAAAGATGCTTTAATACCAAACATTTGCAGTTAGGCTGCACACTGTCCTGCCCACTTGATACCCTTAGGCTGCCTACTTCTAAGACTGTTAGTCTCAGACAGAAAAAAGGAGTCTTTCCTTCTGGCTCCAGCCAATCGGATTCAGGAACTGTTTGAACCATTGCTCTAGGTGGTACACTTCAGAAAATATTAAATTTTCAAACTGGTTCTCACTTTCGAAAGGTCGTGCATTTGGGACCAATGAATGCCCAGGTCTGCGTGGATTGGGCATGAAGTATGGGGCGAATACCCAGGTTTGTATGGATTTGGCATTAAGTATGGGGCCAGCAACCATATTCTATGTGTCTATGCCACACTTTTGCAGGACTGCGTCTGGCATGAGACAATTAGTTCACATATATGTTACCTTTTGCTGTGTGACTCTCTTAAGCAATACTATAGTGGAATATACATTGAATCAAGATCAAACCGAAACAGTGGATAATAGATACCATAAACTTTAACAATAATCAACAGAACACTACAACCAGGCAATGTCTGACAAAATGGATGTAGTAGCCCCACTTTACCTCAAAAGAAAGAAACATAAATTATCCCACACCTAGTACAAACATAAATTGAACGAGGAAAGGAGGAGAGATTCTGAACAGCTGAGAGGCTATAGAGGCATGAACCCTCCTCAATGCATCTGCAACTACTCCAGGAGCGATGAAACACCTACAAAAAGACCAGCTGGAGGGCAAAAGCACCATTCTTCATAACTCAACATGATATAGCCAACAATCATCCATGTACACTCTTTGAGATTGTCAAACAACAAGTTGGGTCTAGCAACTGAACAGGGATCACCAACACACTCTAAAGAGAATTGTGAAGCCTCCTCATCTGTTTTTTCCAGGGAGAAAATATTTGAGATTGAAAAAAAAAAAAATCAACAGTCAATGAACGGATTAGGAATCTGAGTAGCAATTTACCCACAGGATAAAAGGCAACTACAACTGACAGATACAAACCCACAACAATCTCATGGAGACCAAAAATCAGGCTTCTTGGTGTGAACTGTGAACTCTAAATGAAGAGGACACTTGGGAGTCTATATTGTCAATGAAACCAACCTCTCAATTTGATGACCCTCTTCAATCATCAAGGAGCACAGTCAATTCATTGCATACCTTTGGACTAAGATTGTGAACACAACCCTAACCCATAGCATCATCCCAGAATGTCTGAAGATTGGTTCAGTAACACTACTCTTTAAAAAATATAAGTCGCTGACCCAACATATCAAAGTAATCTGCGTCCAGTGTCAAACATTTCCTTCCTAATGAAACTGCTAGAAAACGTGTACATAATCTACTCTGGCAGCAAATTTAACAGTTCAAGTGGCTGGACAAATTCCAAACATGCTTTAGCCCAGGTCACAGCACTGAGACCCATCCTACATATTATGTATGACCCACTCCAAATTCTGGAGTGAAACGACTCCTGCCTACTCATATTGCTCGATCAGTCATCAGCATTCATCAAGGTCAATCACAACAGCTTCTCAAAGTTACTAGAATGCAGAATGGGGTTATCTGATTATGTTCTGAAATGGTTAACTTATTTTCTGTGAGACCTTTCTCAACAAATCACACTGGGTGGCTTACTATCTACAAGGTCACAAATGAATTGTGGAGTCCTTCATAGATCCATTATCTATCCCACCCTCTTCAACCTTTACATGGAACCGCTGACGCAAAGCCTAAAGCAAGCTAACTTTGAGTACAACATGCATGCAGGCAGCCAGCTATACTTAAATATTTCCTCCTCAGATTATATTATCGGACTCAAAGACAACCTAATGAAAATCCAAACCTGGCTCTCAAGTAACCATCTCAATTTTAACTACACAAAGACAGAATTCCTACTTATCTCCACACCTTAGGGATCCCTTCCCATAGAGTAATGGAATAGACACCAAAACAGCCTTAACTGCAAACCAGTCATCATTGATTCAACAAAATCTCTTGGGATAACCCTGGACAAGAACCTTAATATGCAAGCACACATCCGCGCAGCCACAAGCAATGCTTGCTTCTTAATCCGGTTTCTCTAGAAGATGAAACCATTAATTTAGCCTCTAGACTTAAAGAGCAGCAGTGTGAGCTTAACTGGATTACCAAAAGCACAAATAGCACCATTCTGGACAACCCTAGATGCTGCAGCAAGATTAATAGCAGGTCAGAGATGGTTGACAACATCACCCCCTCCTCTCTGGTCTCTTCAAAGGCTCCCACTCGAAAGAAGGATCCAGCTGATTACTGGGCGCATGACACACAAAGCCCTCCACCAAGATGAACCGAGGTATGTGGCACAAAATCTATGATCTAAGGAGGCAGCCACTTTCTAAGGAGCACCAGCTCCCTCCTGCTGGAACCTCAGAGATTCTTCCTAAGTAGGACAGGTATGCCCGGACAAGGGTCCCCTGCACACTGTGTTACTCGAAAGAAGCTATACCTAGCTGAGGAGTCCTTACTAGGGCAAAACCGGGACTGTCCTCTTGTGTTCTGGTTCAGGGAGGACCTGGCCTGGCAGTTCGGGCTGGACTGTTCTTATTGAAGCAGGATCAAGACTGATTTGCCTATGGCTAGGTCCAATATGAGGTGGCCTGGTGTTCAAAATAATGATGTACTGGGATGCAGCCAGAGTGATTACGAGTGGCTGAGGTTAATTCAAGTATTCAATCCTTCACTTTTTTTGTTTTTACTTACTATAGAACTATTCACAGCTTTTGTATGGATGATAAACCACATACTCATAAATTCACTATTAATAGTGAACTAAGGGAAGCAGGATTCCATTGCAGCATTATTCTTTTACCCCTTGCTGGCTTCCTAAATCTTGAGGTTCTCTCATTGTTGGTTTTAATGGATGCCATAACTTGTGGAAAAATGTGACTGCAACTGCCCTTTTCGACATACATCTTGGTACTGCCTGGGGATGTCTTTGTGGGTGATAACACACATCAATGTAGTCTACATTGAAAATACTGTAAAAGCTCGAGACCTCGTGTCCTTTACTGTCATCCCTTTGAACTGTGTCCTAACTAGACTCAGACAATTGGATTTCTGGTAGCCTCATTAAGGTGGATACCAATCTAGCGAACTCACCTTGATACCCTAAGGTTCCATATCTGACGTGGGTGGGACCACTGTATGTTTCAGATAGTGAGTTTTTTGAGACAATGAGATTTTAAACTGGAAACCACAGCAGGTTTTCAATCCCACTGAGCTTTCTATTTAGCACCCTAAGACCCTGCAACTAGAAGGCCAGAAATATCATAGCAATCCAACCTCAGAGCATTTTTCTGTCTGGTACCTTTGTCCTACATATTAGCTTTATTTGCAGTAATAACCTTAATGCGTACAAAGTCTGTTAACATACACCCAGAATACTAGTTCATTAAAATAAAATTGGTCACAGGGCTCAAAGTTATTGAAAAATCTAGAGTGTGAAGGCTAGGATCATCTTGGGGTAAAATCTATTTGTCTACAGAGGACGAACACAGACACTTGCACGTATCTGGTAACAAAGTCCTGCTCTTCTCTTAATATAAAGGGGGCATTCAGTTCACTGTCCGTGTATTTATTACAAGGTTTCATTGCACATATCGTAAGCCTCACCTGCTGGCCATTGCTACCAATGGAAAGTGAAATAGCCAAAGGGAGCAACTGGAGTACAATATTTTTGGTGGCTAGGGGTCACCAGTGGTAAACAATATTATTGCCCAGAAACCACTGAGTGTCCCAGGACACCAACGGAAAAAAGCCTTTCAGCAGACAGACAACTTCAGAGACTGAGCAGTGGCCTGAGAGCACCCACGCCCTTCGGTTGTGACCCTTCACTTGACCTCAGCTGCAATGTCAACAGTAAGTTATGGTTCACCTTTGCACCAGTCTCTTTTTTATTTATCAACCTTCCTTAGATTCTGCAATGTTAGGGGCAGCTTCTGGTGACCTATGAGGTCCACCAGGACAACTCACATCACCAACAGCATTCCTGTGTCTAAAAATGGCGCTTCTGATTCCCACCACGAACTTGCTATATGGGAGAAGACAGGGGACATCAGAAAATCCTCATCATCACTGCTAGAGGCAAGACAGAGCAATGATGTCATCATTACATAGGCACGGCTACCAGTGAGCCTCTGGGTGCACATGTGGCCAGCCTGAGCCAGTAAACCCTGGCCTTAACAACGTGGCATGGTACAGTAGTAGCCGGCTGTGGCATCTAACACAAGCTACTTAGTGTTTGGGAGGAACCGGAGTAAACAAGAACAACCTGACTGATCACGTAGAAAAAAAAACTTAGGCGGATGTGTCAAAATGCCCTACAACCTGGACCATCAGATGTGGGACTTTCATAGATTCGTACAGCCCTCACCGAACCCTCCATTATTAAAAACTACAGCACCCTGGTGAAAAAAACGCTCACAAATGTTTGTGGGTTCCATAACCCTAACCTTTATGAGGATCTAGGGCATCGTACATTAGGACTAGTTAGGGTCTGAACCCCAAGTTTTTCCTCTGGACTTTTTTTTTATTTTTACTCAGCACAGCAATTATTGGTATTATTTAACAGATTCGTCTGTCTAAATACCACAGGAAGAACCTACGTGTCACAGCATCATTTTTGCCTCCAGTGCCTGGGGACCAGAAGCCCCCCCCCCCGTTCTACCTGTGCTAGAAGCCTAGGTATCTGAAAATCTAAGGACCACCAAAGGAGGGATGAGGGTGTTTCTCAAAACCTGTCACTGACATTTGGCACATACACCACATTAGTATATTATGAAACGGACAATGCACAAAGTACACACAACAAATGGGAGCTTGAAAGACAAGTTTTTACTCAACCTGATGTCCAGTGTTTTATCATCTTTGCAGGTTGAAGTCTGAGGCCACTCACCTGTGGCCATCAGATTACAGTTGGTTATCTGTAACAGGCACACTGCTATTTTACTGGAGCAGGAATCTACACATAGTACACAGATCTATGCCTCAGGTATTCAACCCACTTAGTTATCTTTTCGAGAAGCACGCCTGAGACTCGCGTATAAAGGCTGAGGTACACTGTGGTGTAGTATCAGAAGTCCACAGTCAGGCTGTGCGCGGGCCTCAGTATTGGAATAGGAGTGGGTGCCGGAATCACAAATACTAAAAACCATGACCGAGCTATAATGGAAGAGGGGTGCATCATGGAGTCTAGTTCTACAATAGCGGGGGTTGCCCCAGAACAGGATTATGTTGCAGTAACATGCCGTGGGTGGGTTTGGTGCTGGCATAACGGGGTTCCGTCGGCTGGACTTGGGTACACTGGGTAGGTACCTGCAGAAGGTGCGTCAGCCCCTGAGCCGCCCTCATACGCTGCAGCGCTAACCCTCTGCACTCAGTGTGCATAAGGCTGCCCGTGGGGAGCGAGGCTGTGCGGCGTGCTGAGCAGTTAATAGCAGAGTGCGCGGTGTCTGGGGCGCGGTAATGCCAATAGCAGGCCTGTTATTATGTGATGAAGAGGGCCCCCCGCGCACACTGATGTGATCTCGAGCTGCGGGGCAGGGAACAGGCATCTTAAAGGTCACTAAATGAGCACAGGCTAAACATTGGGCTCACGTCATGGGGCGATAGAGAGGAATGCGTAAAGCGAGGTAGAAAAAAGTTGCACTAAAACTACAAGGCCTGCCGTGTACAGATCTGGGGACACCACCTGGGGTACTGTGCCCAGCCCTACAGCTCATTTTTAGACTATCGCATTTGCTTCTATAAATTCAACCGTGTTTTGTGTGCCGTCCTAGAGGTCACATCTGAAGTAATATGCAGTTCTGGAGACATTACCTAGAATATTGTCTTAATCCAGGCACGCATCTGGAGTACTGTGTCCAGTTTTAAATTTCACGCCTGAAATGTAATGCAGTTTTAGAGGTCACTTCTTTAGTGTAGTGCCTAGGTCTGGGTATTGCAACCCGTTGTAGAGGTCACCACTAAAGCAAAGATTTTCCGAAAGCATCACCTGGAGTACTGCCATTCATTCTGTACACGTGTCTGCAGTTTCGCGCTCAGTTCTAGATTTTACTTAGGGAGCATAATGCTCAGTTCAAGTGATCACATCTGGAGGACAAATCTTGGCTATTGTGACTAGGTTTACAGATCAGATCCAGAGTGGGATCTGAAGACCACATCTGTGTATTGTGGTGATATGTAAAAATCAGGCCGCATGTCCTACGCAATGTCCTACCACTTTTGCACTACTGACACAGTTCCAGCGATCACAGATTCCAGACAGAACTCCATACGTTGTCGCCATCTTTGAAGAGTTTTGCGGTACCCGGGCACCAATAGATATACAGACGTAGAAGCGCTACTAAGATTCCTGAAATACTTTACGATAATTTTCCTTTTGTTAGCTTGCTTACCACTGTTTTGCATGGCATTTCAACTCGGCCGATCACATGTTTCAATGCATTATGAAAGGTACCAAGTAAACATTTCATCTTCAGGTGACAGTTTCAAACAGTCTTTTATATGTGTGCTGCTCAAACTTTTATTCTTACTTCTTCACAAACTTCCTTTCCCTCTGCTGGCGAACTGGCCACGGAGTGGCCGGAGTGAAAGGAATATTTTATGAACTATTTGTCTAAAACTGAAAAGGAGGATTTTACACTGAATAAAACATAACAATTATTTGTTGCACACCTTAGGGCCTGAAAGCCTAAAGATTTAAAACCAGAGAAATAAAGAGTCTAAGACGGTGGAGGAGTCGGATGTTTTGAAAAATGCCATTGTTGATCTAGCCTAGATAACTATTTTTGCCCCCCATATCACATGCCATTGACGGGTTACATTTTTTTCCAGTGGACTCTAGGTGCTGCTGAACGGTGGAGGATTAGGTAAAGGCCATAACAAGCAGTAGCCTGTAGATTTTGGAACTTGCACAATGATTTCTCCAGGAATCAAGTGGTTTTGCCTGACAACAATGCTAACATATAAGCAGAACTTTGAATTTAAAGGCTCCTCCTTTGAATAGATCACTGAAAATCTCAACTGTTGAAAAAATATATCAAACCTGCTTAGAGTGGTTGAACTAGCAACATGTCATATACAAGATCTCTCAAAGGGAGGTCACCTATTCTGGGAGGCTAATCTCGGGCTCTGGTCTTAAAAAGTCCCAACACTCACTTAAGTCTAAGGGAATTGTTGCAACAGTGAACCATACTGATATTCTTACAGATGTAGTAGCAAAGAGCATCTTGCATATGATATTATGTGTCCTGCTCTTGGACAGAGGTTTTTCCCATTGTGGTGTAGTGGGTTAGTTTGCCAGTGCCCAAAAAACAACGGATAGGGTAAATTGTGTGTCTGAAGCCAGTGAGGGTGAATTCTCATAGGCGAGTGCCTGTTGGAGGGAGAAGAACTGCATGTTTAGAATGATGGATAGTGTTTTGGTGGTGGACATCAATATGAGGAATAAACCAGTTTGTAACATGCATTAATGGTGTGAACCTTAATATAGTGACAGATTCAGGCTTCCCGTTCACCATTGTGAAGGAGATGTATGGCAGAAAAACGAGTGATTTGTTTTTTGGTGGGGAGTGAACTAAAGATTCCAAACATTCAGCTGGAGAGATATACTGGTGAGTTCATACTGATGCACAGGCTCAGGACCCTTCTCTTCAAATTTAAAGGCAGAGTGGTCATGGGGAAACTATGTGTGGCTGAAAATGATCTATCTGTCCTTGGGTGTTTGGACAAGTGGTTGCTTAGCCTCACAATAGAACTCAATAGTCCAGAGCATGTCTTATTGGTGGATCATATGGAAACTCTTCTCCATAACTTTACAAGAAGAATTTCCAAAGGTGTTTGCTGAAGACTTGTGGAGGCTAGTAGAGCTTTCGAACAAAAATGCCCTGAACACCCCTGTTTGCCTCAAGAATAGAAGCTTTCCTATTGGTATTAAGGACAATGCAGAGGAAGGACTAATGTTGGAGAAGGGTATAATTGAAATAAACTAACAGTGTTTGGCCCTTGAGGTTGTGGCCAGGTGGGCAAGTGGAAAATTAAGATTATGGGTGGATTCAAGAGATTGGAAAGAGAACATTTTAGTGGACACATTTCCATTGCCTAGAACCAGTGAACTGCCGGCCATGACCAAAGGGGTAAAGTGTGTATCTGACTGACTTAGCCTCTGCATACCACTAGATACCTTTACACCAGACCAACAAGAGCCCCACTAATTTCGTCATCCCATCTAGACCCTACCGGTTAGTACAGATGCTCTTTGGCCTCACCTCAGCAGCTGCAATTTTCTAATGTGTAATGTACCAGTTATTCAAAGTTTGCTGTAGAGTGGATATTTCCAGGATGACATTTTGTTCATGGGTAAAGACAGGGCAGAACATAATAAGCGGTTGCAGAAAGTGTTGAAAATTCTTGGGGTTAATGGTTTGGCTAGAGAAGTGCACGTTTTCAAACATACCTGGGTCATGAAGTGAGTGAAGCAGGTGCATTGCCAAAGAATGGATTTGTTCAAGCAATTGTGAATGCTCCGCACCTACTTGTAAGGATGTCATGAGATTGTTTCGAGGCCTTGTGGAGTTTTGTGTGAAATCCATCCTCCTTTGCAGTTACTGAAGGAGTGATAACAATTTCAGTGGAACAAGTCTCCAGGAGTGTTTTCCTTCCAATAAAAATAATATTTGCAAGGCAACACCTTTTTAGGGGTATGATCCACAGGCCAGCAGTGCCATAGCAACTGATGTAAGGGATGTAAGACTTGGTGCAGTGTTAAATTAGGTGGAATCTAATGGCATGGCAGTCATTATGGCCTATGCCACCCGGTCCTTGTCTCTCACTGAAGAAGAGTACTACTTTATCAAAAGAGCGATGTCAGCTTACATGTGAGGCATAGACTATTCAGATAATATGTTTGGGATGCTGAGTTTACCATAAACATGGATCTCAAGCCTCTCACAAAGATACTTACTACCTGTGGCTTTTTAAGGATTTGCCCGCATTGCCAGGATGGCGCTGCAACTTTTTAATTACACCTACAAAGTTGAGGGTGTTCCAGGGTGAAGATTAGGGTGGCTGATTTTTGATAAGGGCACCGTAGTAAGTCAGATAACATCCAGGTTCTTTTGAGCTCTCAGATAAGTCACATCCCTTGCTCTGAGTTAATGTGGGAAGTTGTCAGTGTGGACATACTGGACCCCATTTCGGATGACGATGAAGTGGACAGGTGTGAAATAGTGATTATTGATTTCTACTCTGAATGGCTCGAGATTTCACTGACAGATCGGATGCTAGCGGTGAGATTCTTGGATGACATTTTTCAGAGGAAAGGTCTACAGAAGCATAGTGTGACTGACAATGGTCTGGAGGAGTTCTTTGAGCAAAATGTAATTGCACATAGAAACATTTCCCTTTACCAGCCTGCAGGAATGGACGCTGGTAAGTGCTTTAACTGAGTGATCATGGGTGTAGGGCAGATGGCTGTCAAGGAAAGGGGGTGAATAAGATGCTTTGAATAAATCAAATTACACCTAGCTTGACTGGATTTAGTCCATTAAGGATTTTGAGATATACTGGGGTGTGGAATTTCTATAGCCCGACTCCCAGGACATATTTTGTGGGGTCAAGGACAATACGTTTTCATTTTTATTTCGTCCTTTGGACAAGTAGACCCACCACCTTGCAAGCACAAGTACTTTGGCTGCCAGTTTACAATTTAACATTTATGGATCAGGGAAGAGCATTGTCTACAGTTAAGGTAATATTTCTGTTTATACAGTAATGCTGCTCAAACTTGTATTTATGGTTCATTAATGGAAAGCCTTTATTAGGAGAGCGCTGTAAGAAAATGTTGTAAGCTCAGACTGCACTGCCGAAGGTGGTCCCACTATAGATATGTGTACACACGTTTGCAAGTGTAACAATATAAGGATATGTATAATGCTCCCAGAATGCTATCAGATTAAATGCAAATTTGTGCAGAAGCTTGAATGCAAGATTGACGAGTCATTTCTTTCAAATTAAATGTTTACAAAAATGCAACTAGGAAAACGCATTTTGCTAAAGAACTGTGAAATATTAGGTATAATTTATTTGAAGCATCATCTATTAAAATGTGTTGAGGCATGCTGCTATTCCCAAAACAAAATTCATAATGGAAAAATCAATGCAGCCAGTTTTCCCAAGATTATTGGGAAATATGAAGATAAACAATCACTGGCAAAGCCAATATGTCTGATAATGGAGGTCAGTCTTCTGTTTATTTCAAGGTGTGTCTTGTTTTGACATGGTTTTTGTGAAATTTTGTTGTTGTGGCAGCTGCCAGGTTCTCACCTTATTATAAATGTTGGCAAAAAGCAATAGTATTTTTTGGCCTTAAAAAGCACTAATTTCCAAGGTAGTCCCAGGCATAAACGTTCCTTGTGAAAGAACAGAATGCTGTTACTCACAGCGAAGCCTGTCTATTGATGGATGAGACATAATTTTAATAAAAAACAAAAGGTATTGGTTAACTCAAGATCTAATTAGGAGCCCAAGTCTTAAATAAAATCACAGAAGTGCACCTATGGTTTATGCCCTTGCATTAGTACAGGTATACAGCTTTCATTAATTAATAATGATTTACAGATGTAGGACAGGAAATCATACTCCTAGAAAATATCTGTGAACTTCACTTTAGCACAAGCACATATGCCTGTGAAGTTTTGCTCACGCAAAGATCTGTTGAGGGTTTACAAGTTGACTTTCTCTCCAACCACTTTTTCAGCCAACAATGGAAGAAGTTTTACTTCTGTCCTTGTTAAGAGTAAATGGCCATCCTTTCTTAGCATGGGGAAAACAGTAAAGAAGAGTTGGTGAAAACCACTAAAACATGCAAGATAGTAGGTTTGCATAGACTCCAAAGCACATGCCAACTCTGGAACTATTGCTTAACACTACCTCCAGCTCAAGTAAGTAGACCTGTGGAAAGGACGCAAAATGTGGGAATTGCTAAAATTCAAACCTTTTTGTAGTATGAGTCCTGGCATAATCAAAGAAGCCAATATCTGAAATCCTATATAATGAGAAAGGTGGAGTTTTTTTTACAGGACCCGTAGATCTATGAAACATTCTGCCCCATGGACAAGTAGATATGTTGATAAATTCTACACTTCTGGATATAGAGCCATTTACTAGGGACATTTGGTTTGAATTTTGCTTGACAGGCAGAAGGACTGGTCTCCTGAGGTTGTCACACTCAAAATACAGCGGGCTCATGCTATTTCCAAGGAATACTATGACAGAAAAAAAGATATCAAGGAAGTGGTTCTGGACTTTGAGCAGTGGGTACGTGTTTCCCTTGCAAGTTATAGGTGGAGGAGCTGTTGCAAGTTTGAGTTAGTGTCTGTTTATTTGCTTGTTTATCTTGGTGGTGGCGTGTTGGGTCTGCTTCTTTACTTATGAAGTGCGACACCTCTCTTGTATAGTTGCTTTCAGTAACTGGAATGTTGGAACTTGAATTCTTGGAGTGGGGAGGGCAGTGTGTTGCTGGGAAAGGCGAAGGCAGCTGAAGCTCTGGGTTGCTGAAATAAAACTGAGCTTCACGATTATAAAAGCATTCAGTCTCATTTCTACTCAGCATTGTGCTCAGTTCTGAGGAGACACTGGAGTACTGTACAGAGTTCTAGATGACACCTCCAGAGTATTAGGTTGGGGGGACTTAACAGAAATGCTGTGGTCAGCTGCAAAGTCACCATCTAGAGTGCTTCCTGTTCTGCAGGACACATTTGATCTAAGCAGAACCCCCTTGCAGAATTATAGGCCGTTCTGGAAGGTACAGCTGGAGCTCTGTGTCTAGTTCTTTGGGGTACATCAGCCTACTGTGCCCAGTTCTGGAGAGCACACCTGGATTACTGTGGCAGAACTCTTTAAAACCTCTAGAGCCTGGAAAGCCTTAGCACCGGGCAACATCATGAAACATCATGAAACATCATATACAGGATCGGTATGAGCTTGTACGCGAGGCAGGAGCCCACAGCCTGGGGTCTTTTTCTCCAAATAGTATATAGCCTCTCATAAATACGACTTCATGAGGCCTATGATTAGTCTATATCTGGCACAACGTTATATGATCTCCATCAGTCTCCTGAGCCCAGAAGTATTTAAACCCACTGGGGCTTTCTTTGAAGGATACATCAGTTTTCTTAGTGGTTCAAGTACAAAGACTGCCCTGACCTTACCCAGATATGGTAGGGCATTTTAACCCTAATGGGCGATCACAGAATCTCCAAAAACGATCAGAAAGCATTGCCGGAACCTCCAGGAAGCCATCACTGGGTCCAGTTACTAAGCTCTCTTAATAAAATAGAGCTTCATCCTGGCAATCTATTATGGCAGCACTGGAACAACTACTGAAGTCTCACTGGTCCACAGTAAGGCAGTACCTTTAGAGAAGCTGTCGATGAATCAGTAGACAAGCTAAGGTAGTATCTTCAAACGTGCCATGTTCGCAAAATAGGGACAGATTAAAGCAGTATTTTTGGAATACATTATGACAGGCTTACTTCATTATGCTAATGCTGTAACTTTACGCTCAATGTGGCAGCCACTTTGGGACAAGCTAAAGCAGTATCTTCAGATAACGTAGCGTTACAGGGCACAGTAAGGCGGTAACTTCAAACACACTTAGCAGACTCTTTGGCCAAAGCTAAGGCACCATCTTCAGAGATACTGTGTCAGCCTCAATGGAGCCAGGTATGTGGTACCTTCATACATGCAGTGGCTGCACCACTGGAACAAGCAAAGGTACCACTTCAGATACACTTAGACAGGATCATTGGGCCAAGCAGCACAGTCGAAATCTTCAGCATGCTGTATATACACCAATGGCATGAGCTAAGGCAGTACCTTCAGACATTGCGGTCGATGCATTTACGAAAACTAAGGTGCCAACGTCAGACATGCTACGGCAGTCTGACTAGCACACGTTACGGTTCTACCTTCGAATATGCTGTGAAGGCTCAATCGGAAAATCTAAGCAGACATTTTTAGACACACTGTATCAGTAAGATTGGGACAAGTTAAAGTAGTACTTCAGAAAGCATGGAGTGGGATGACAGGTACAAGCAAATACAGAATTGGCAGCATCACTGGACAAGCTGCGGGGGTATTTTCAGACACACTACGCAGCCTCACTCATTGGAACAAGCTAAAGTAGTACTCCAGGCACCTTAATGAAGGATCATTTGACAAGCTAAGGATATATCGCCACCCATGCTGTGGCAGTATCACTAGAACAAGCAAATAAGCTTATGATAGCCACACTGGGATAAGCTTTGGAAACGGTTCAGCAGCCTCATTGCAGCTAGCAAAGTTAAGTTATTCTATGGACAACTGTACATTATATATAATTACACAAGTAAAAATGGCCTTGCTTCAATGCATATGGGAAAATCACAAAAGTTTGGAAAGCTGCAACAGTAGATATTTGCAGGTATCCTGAAATGTAAGAAACATTGGCAAAGCCAATTGGTAGGCCGGGGTTTTTGTAAGGGGAATTTTGTGGTAAATGTTGGGCAACTTTCTGTGCAATGCAGTTGTCCTAGAAAGGCAAACCCATTATTATGGAACATAATGGGCTACAATAGAAGCTGGAAGTAGATAAGCAGAGTTAGCTCTATTCTCAGGTGTATTCTGAAAAGGAGTTAAAAAATGAAGTTAGCATTGTAAGAGGTAAACTTAAAACATACAAAACAGCATTGATTATTAGATGCTCTTGAAAACGGCCGGTATTTTCTCTGCATCTTTAGAAAAGCTTAGGTGACACATCTTTGAGAACATAAAAAGGTCTAAATTCAATAACATGTTATTGTCAGAAAAGTGAACCAAATCAATGCACGAGGGAGATTAATGAATAGCACTCTACCATTTAAAAAGGTTAAAGCAATCAAAAGGTATGTAGTACTTACGCAAAAAAGCTATGAATCAGCAAATTAACATGTGTCAGATTAGTAAATACATCAAGACCAGACACAGATTATCAAATGCAAGCAACATAGTAGAAACACAAATGGAATGATGTAACCATCCACAAAATGAAATGGCATTGATGGCCATTTAATCCAAGCTATAGCAAATCATGAAAAATACATTAAAGCAAATAGCTGAATTGGGATAAATGAAAGGCCACTCTTTGTGTACTACTACTTATCAAACATTGCTGAAGAAATGATGCCATGATGTAATCCACACAGCTGAGGGTATGTGTAGATGTAAGTGAAATGCAACTGTTAATGTGAAATGTAATGTAACTGTACAAGTAAAAAAAATGTGAGACTTATCTAATCGATGTGTACTATCTGGTATCACCTCAGACGTCATTCCTTAATGTGCAGAGTTGCGTCGCTCTGCAGCTACATTCATGCTATCTAAATACAAATACACACATAGATAAGTGTATTTGTATGGTGATTTCTGAACTCCTTTGAGACTAAAGCAGAGGTTATTATGACCTGAAAATCTTTGCTTCTCGCAAAAGATGAACTACCTCATCCTCTACGCCAATAAAAAGCCTGGACCTTATTTTCAATCTCCTCACATCACGATGGCTCCTTGTGTCAGACTGTATCCACTCCCTCGTTTGGGTCGCTGTCACCATCAAACTAAAGTCTCCACCACCTCTCAGAATGCTCTCTCAATCTCGAAGAGCAGCAGTGTCTGTGCTTTCTCCATGTACTCCCAGACACCGACCACCCCATACCTATACTGTACTCCATCAAGTATGCTAGACGTAGTGGAGAACAAAATGACAGTGCGTTGTGCGCATAGCCAGGTGTTCAACACAATCCAAGCCAATTCCAACTGTGCCTCTTAAAACACACGGAAGAGGCTCTGGATAAATGTAAACGTTTTCACCAACCGTGCAATATGTCCTTACTAGAAGGGATCAAATATATGATCCAATGATCAAAAAAACCTACTGCCAAAATCCCATGTAGGTCTAAAGAGCCTTTAAGCGCATGGTCTGTTAACCATTCCTCTGCCAACATACAGGACGAGCCCAAGAACTTTGGTGTGAATTAATCTCTTACTCCAGGATAACATCTCTGCAACAGATGCTCTATATCCTGTGGCCAGAGCTACGACTCCTTACACCCGCCACAGTGTGACAAGCTTTCTGTTGAAGACGTCAAATGCTGACGTGGCAACAGCAAATCAATATGTGACCTACTGGCCAGGGTATTTAAAACTGAGGGAAAAAAACTAGTTATCTTCCAAACTAGAGTATCGTCTCCACTTTCAGTCTGTGACTAAGACCTCCATAATGAACATCCGACAACTTGTGACAGGTCATTTGGTTGGACATATTGAAGGTGGGGGGGAGAAGGGCATATATATGATAATAATGTTCTGTATTTATAGTATGCCACATATGGGTTAGACTGGATGAGAGTCAGAGGTACGTGGCATTTTCCCTGTGGTTACAGTATGAGCTTGGTTAGGAAGGACTTTAAGTTGGATGACGAAGGAAAAAGCGAACATGGTGACAGGTAGCCATGTAACATTCAGCCGACCGTAGACATACTAGCTTCACTTAAAGATAAATAAGTAAGCTACGTTTTAAATAATGCCGACACTTGCAGCATTGGCTACCCGTGGGGAAAAAAGGGAAATCGGACCCTGAAAACAAATGTGACCTCCTAAACATATGAAACTACAAAACTGTTTCAATAGTGTATTACACAAGCATTTCATAGGTAAAGAACAATGCCCCACAACTAACATGTAAATTTATCGGAGTGGACATTCCTACTCAAAATTGTTCCAGTAAATGTTTCAATTCAGCTGCTCACCCTATTAAATGCTCAGAAAAATCCCTTATTGAGTGATGAGACCCAAAAGCTAAAAAAAGAGCCTATTGCTACACATATGCTCAGAGGATACCTATGGAGTCAGCAAACACACAGTACAAATTAAAAACAATCCTAGAAAACAATCAGTTCAAACACAACTTCAGCCAAATCTCAACACATCCTGCCTCGACGATCCCCTCCTACATGGCTTCCAGACCAGACAGGGAACCTAAATCACACTTCACAAAATGTGGAACTATATATTTTGACGAAGGGGAAGCTTGCCTATATCTAAAGTCTATAAAATACCTGACAAAGGAACTCATTTCACTGGAGGCTCCAGAACTCCTAGAAGCAAATACACACTTCATCATGATATATAGGGAACTGGGTCCTTGAATCAGTGCGGAAGAAGGACTTTTCTTCAGACGGGGGACAAACACAAAAAGAAGTAAAAAGCCAACAAAAGCGATCGCAAAAACAGCAGGCAAATGAGAGTGAGAATAAAGCAAACCAATGGTCACCAATTGGGGAGGGGTGACAATACGCCTATCAACAAATAGCACATATGGGGCCAGATGCAGGAAACGATTTGCGAGTCGCAAACGGCAAAAATTGCCGTTTGCGACTCGCAAATCGCATTTTCCTATGCAGAAATGCATATTGCGAGTCGGGACCGACTCGCAATATGCATTTCAGAATCGCAAATAGGAAGGGGTGTTCCCTTCCTATTCGGAGTGGCATGCAATACCATTTGCGACCGCATATGCAGTCGCAAATGGTGTCGCAGTTACCATCCACTTCAAGTGGATGGTAACCCACTCGCAAATTGGAAGGGGTCCCCGTGGGACCCCTTCCACTTTGTGAATGGACCCAAAACAATTTTTTCAGGGCACGTAGTGGTCCAAGGGACCACTGCCTGCCCTGAAAAAATACAGAAACTAAAGGTTTCGTTTTTTTTTTTTAAGTGCAGCTCGTTTTCCTTTAAGGAAAACGGGCTACACTTAAAAAAAAAAAAAACTGCTTTATTTAAAAGCAGTCACGAACATGGAGGTCTGCTGACTACAGCAGGCCTCCATGTTTGCGAGTGCCTATAGTCGGTATGCGGCCGCAATTTGCGACCCACTTCATTAATATTAATGAGGTGGGTCTCTGCGACCCCATACCGACTCGCAGACGGTGTCTGAGACACCGTTCTGCATTGGAATTTGCGACTTGCAATTTGCGAGTCGCTCCGACTCGCAAATTGCAAGTCGCAATTTCCAAATTTGCTACATCTGGCCCATGCTGTCTAGAGGGAAAGACCTAAAAAGACTCTAGGTGGAACACATGTGACACAAGGATATACCACACTATGGAAAGATTGCATGGGGTAGACTACGGAGAACAGCAAGCAGCATCACAAAAGGCAGACTCTGGGAGGCAGAAAACACAACACAATGGATAAACAGACTCTGTGGCAAAGTGAGTGGCAGCACAAGGGGCTGCTGGTTCCCTAAGAGAGGAGGGGATCAGCGTGCCTCACTAGAACAGTTCCTGTACTGCTTGGCAAAGGAGGGTTCACCTGAAAATCCCCCATTTCATTTTTCCTTCTTCAGAAACCTGGTGATGGTAGTCCTAATGTAATTTCTAGAACGGCATAAAATCCCTGGCTCCAAAAAAAGATATCCTGTTGCATAAATGTGCAAAAGCACTTCAGCGCTGGACAAGGCAATAGGTCTCGGCTATACAAGAACTACTGGCTTGGCAATGTGTTTTTACCATGTTGTACACCAGTGTGGCTGCTGCTCAGCATGGCTACAAGTTAGTGCCGTTGAGTGTCAGAGTGGAGTAGGGGCGTAGTGTTGTAGAGACGATTTGTTGGATTACAGTGTCGTGGGGGAGCTAGCGTGTTGTAGAATTGAGGAGAGGGGAGTAGAGTTCAGTGGTTTAGTGACAGAGAGGGTCGTAGAATACAGTATTATAGAGTGCTGTGGTGCAGAGTGTAGTGGGATGGAGTGGATTTAGGTACTTTAGTGGATCTGACTGGAGAATGGGGTGGACTGGGTGGATTGGAGTGGGGTCGATTAGGTTGGAATGGTAGGGATGGGTTAAACTGGAGTGATAGGACTGGGGTGGGTTGGAATGGGGTGGGGTGAATTGATCTGGGGTGGGGTGGACAGAATTTAAATGGAGTGGTTTGGAGTGGGATGAATTGGACTGAGGTGGAGTGGGATGGATTAGATGGACCTTGGGTGGGCTGGATTGGACTAGAGTAGGGTGGGTTGGATTGGACTACAGTGGTGTGGATTGGACTGGACTAGAGTGCAGTGGATTGGATTCACTGGATTGGAGTGGGGTAGATTGCCTAGAGTGCCGAGGATTTGATTCACTAGATTGAACTTGGTGGATTGGACTAGAGTGGGGTGGATTGGACTAGAGTGGAATGGATTGGGGTGAAATGAACTGGGTGGGGTGGATTGGAGTGGTGTGGTCTGGATGGGGTGGATTTAAATTGGTTGGGTAGATTGGATTGAGTGTGGGGTGGATTGGAGTGGAGTGGATTTATCGGAGTGGGCTAGAGTGGGGTGGTTTGTACTGGAGTGGACTGGGGTGATGTGGATGGGATTGGAGTTCGGTTGAGGCAGTTTAGAGTAGAGTGTATTAGGATGTGGTGGGGTAGACTAGATAGGACTGGAATGGATTGGGCTGGAGTGGATTGGGTTGGACTGGAGTAGGGGCAGGGTAGTTTGGAGTGGGGTGGATTGGGGTGGGGTGGCTTAGACTGGAGCGGGGCAGACTGGAGGTGGGCAGATTGTTTTAGATTGGAGTGGGGCAGACTGTTTTAGACTGGAGTGGGGCAGACTGTTTTAGACTGGAGTGGGGCAGACTGTTTTAGACCGGAGTGGGGCAGACTGTTTTAGACTGGAGTGGGGCAGACTGTTTTAGACTGGAGTGGGGCAGACTGTTTTAGACTGGAGTGGGGCAGACTGTTTTAGACTGGAGTGGGGCAGACTGTTTTAGACTGGAGTGGGGCAGATTGGACTGGGGCAGAATGGAGTGGTATGGGAGGATTGGAGTGTAGAGAAGTGGATTGGGATGAATGGTTTGGTTTGGAGTGGGGTGGGGTGGACTGGATTGGTATGGGGTCAGCTGGGCTGAGTGGAGTGGATTAGTGCGGGGTAGGGTGGATTGGAGTGGACTGGACTGAAGTGTGCTGCACAATTGTGTATTAAAGCATAATTTTGGAAATTAAATGCAAGAAAGAAACAATTTTGCTTTGTAATATTGAGAACAAGATAATCTTCATCTTTTGAGAACAGCGTCCTCGAGCAAAAAACAAACAAAACATGAGTGCAAAGTGAGAAAACAGGACTTGACAAAATAAAACAAAACAAAAAAATTAACCATAGAAGACAAAACTTTGCAATTTGCTCCTCCTGCTGGACACATTTTTGCCAGTCACATGCCTTCTGTTTACATGGCCCTAGAAGTTAAAAAGAAGTACCTCAAACACATCGGGAGCAGCGGACAGGCAATGATTAAACTGAATTAAATCAGTGCTTGGTCTCTGCTCCACAGACAGGAACGGAAATGATGCTTGGCCTGCAATGACTAATTACGAGGCTTTAACAAGAGTGCCAAGCAGAGCTCCAAGTCCTTTTTAGTTGACAAAAGTGTCTCACAAGCGAGACGCATGTGCTAGCGCAGTGGATTAGATGGGGTTGCTGGAGTAGGTGGATTGGAGTGGAGTAGGGTGGGTAGGATTGGTGTGGGATGGGTTAGTTTGGAGTGGATTGGATTGCAGTGGGGTGGGGTGGAATGGGGTGCAATCTGGGGTATGGAATTCCTACAGCCCCACGCCCAGGACATATTGTTTGGGGTCAAGGACAACAAGTTTTCATGTTTATTTTGTCCTTGGGATAAGTAGGTCCAACCCCTGCAGCACAAACTCTTTGGCTGCCAGTTTACAGTACCACATGGGGGACCAAGGAAGGGCACTGTCGGCCGTTTAGGTAATATTTGTGCTCATTTGTTAAGGCTGTTCGAACTAGTATTTATGATTCATTAATGCAAAGCCTTTATTATCAGGATGAGCGCACTAGGGAAATGTAAGCTCGGACTGCACTAACAGAGGGTCCGGCATAAAAATGTGCATGCACACTTGCAAAGTTTACCACTACAAGGCTACGTATAATGCTTCCAGGATGCTCTCTGATAACATGCAAATATGTGCAGAAGCTTGAAAGCAATATTTTGGTTTCAAAATAAATGTTCACAAAAAATGCAATTAGGAAAGAAAAAAAACAGGTTTCATAAACTCCTGTTAAAATTTTAGATACCATTTCTAGTAAAACGTGTGGATGCATGTTAATATTTCCAGAAAATATTCATAATGGAAAATCCTTGTAACCAGTTTCAACGAGATTATGGAAACAACATTAAAATAATCAAGCATTGGTAAAGCCAATACGTCTGATATTGGTGGTCAAAAAATTTGTTTTGTCAGTGAGTGCCTTGTTTTGACATGGTTATTATTTTTTTTTTTTAACTTTATCGTTAAGCACTCCCCGTTATAACAAACATTAGCAAAAGAAAAAAAATATTTTGGTCTCAAAAAGCACACATTGCCACAGTATTACCTGGCACTGAACAAACCTACTTCGACTGGTGTGCTGATATGCGCCTTGTGAAAGAGCAGAATGCTGCCACTCATAGTGAAGCCAGCCCACAGGGAGAGACTGAATTTAATAAAAACAAAAGGTCTTTGTTAATGCCAGACCTAATAAGGGACCCAATTCTTGAAGAAAGTCACAAAGTGCACCTATGGTTTATGTTCTTGCATTGGTGCAGATTTACGTCTTTCATTGATTCACAAGAATTTACAGAAGTAGGCCAGGAAATCGTACTCCTAGAAAATAGTTGTGAACTGCATTTTAGCACAAGCAAATATGCTTGTGTAGATTTGCTCAGATGAAAATCTATTGAGACTTTACAAGTTTACTTTCCTCCAGCTACTTTTTCCGCTCAACCCTGGAAGAAATTTTACTTCTGCCCTTCTCAGGAGTAAATTCCCAACCTTTGTAGGTATATGAAAAGATTAAAGAAGAACCCCATAAACATGCAAATCAGTAAGTTTGCACAGACTCAAAATGGCATTTCTACCCAGGAGTTATTGCTTACCGCTACTCCCATTATGTAGAACTGTAAAAAGGTAACAAAATAAGGGGCAACGGGGTGCAAGAGAGACGCAATTCTTAATTTAAATTTATCAAGCAACGCAAGGCCACCTTGTGCAGCATTGCCTGGCTTGATAAATCTAGAGCAATACAACACAAATAGCTGCATTGTGCTACTCTGCCCTGGGAAGAGTTTCCATGGGAGGAGCATGGGTGTTCCCTCCTAAGTATCTACCAATGGATTTTGCCACATTCACAGATTTACTATTACTGGTAGATCTGGGAATGTGTCAACATGTTACGCCTCTCCAGGTAAGATGTAACAAGGAGAAATAACTTCATTTCGCCTTGTTAATAACTCTTTGTATGTATGTTGCATTCTGCAGCACACATAGAAGAGGAAAATGCCTCTCAGGATTGTTTTTGTGTAGGAAGGTGCTCCTTCGGGCACACAAACAATCCTACTTACAAAGAAGGTATCCTTGCACCATGGTACAAGGGTGTCTGCATTGGCACTAGGCAGCGTATTGTGCACCAGCACAAGAAAAAAACAGGAATGTGCCATACAACTTTTAAATACGGCGCATTCCTGCCCTTTCCTTATCACGGAGCGCAACATGGTAACTTGCTGTGGTGCGCTGCGTCTTTTGTTAATAAATATGCCCGCAAGGGAATTGCTAGTATTTAAACCCTACTATATTTTGAGTCCTGGCATAATCGGAGAGGCTATTACCAGAGCTCAGAGGACAAGTAGATTTCTTTTTTTTTTTACAACGCAAGCAGATTTGTAAAACAACCTGTCCCATGGACAAGTATATATTTTAATAAATTCCACACCCCTGGGTGCAATGGATTTGAGTGGATGGGTTGAGTTGGAGTGGAGTGGAGTGGGAGTGGTGTGGAGTGGGGTAGACTAGATTGGAGCAGGGAAGACTAGAGCAGGCAGATTGTTTTAGACTGGAGTGGGGCAGGTTGTTTTAGATTGGTGTAAGGCAGATTGTTTTGGATTGGCGTAGGGCAGATTGGAGTGGGGAGGGTTGTCCTGGATTGGAGTGAGGCAGATTGGAATGGGGAAGATTGTTTTGGATAGGAGTGGGGCAGATTGTTTTGGGGTCAATTATTTAGATTGGAGTGGGGCAGATTATTTGAGATTGGAGTGGGGCAGATTGTTTTGGATTGGGCTGAGGCAGATTGTAGTGGGGCCGAATATTTGGGATTGGAGAAGGGCCGATTGTTTGGGATTGGAGTGGAGGAGGTTGTTTTGGATTGGAGCAGAATGGAGCAGGGCGAATTGGAGTGTGGCAGATTGTTTTGGATTGGAGTGGGGCAGATTGGAGAGGGGTGGGTTGGGAGAACTGGACTGTGGTGGACTGGAGTAGATTGGGGTGAGTGGTATGGTCTGGAGTGGGGCAGATTAGAGTGGACTGGACTGGTCTGGGGCCATTTGGATTGAGTGGGGTGCACTGGAGTGGGGCAGATTGGAGTGGTGTGGATAGAAGTGTACTGCATGATTATGTGTTAAAGCATAATTTAGAACAAGATATCATCATCTTTTGACAACAGCCAACACAAGCAAGAAAACCAATCAAACATGAGTGCAAAGTGAGAAAAGAAGACCTAGAAAAAAAAAAAGAGTTAACTATAGAAAATAAAACTTTGCAACTTTATTAGTCCTGCTGGGCACGCTTTTGCCAGTCACATGCGTTCTGTTTGCACGGCCCTAGAAGTTGAAAAGAAGTATGTCAATCACGTCAGGAGCAGCGGACGGGCACTGATTAAGTTGAATCAGTACATGGTTCATGTTTCACAGACAGGAACAGAAATGATTGGCCTGCAGTGACAAACTACGAGGGTTTAAAGAAGAGCGCCACGCAAGCCCACAAATTGTAAGCAGTGGGCGGGCTCCAAGCCTTTTTCATTAACTGTCTTGCAAGTAAGACGCATGCGCTAGAGTTTGGTCTTGCAAGCTTGACCCTAAAAAACCCTGTTTGGCGCGCTGGCGGGGGCAAGCCTTTGACTGTCTCTCACACATTTTTCAATGGCCGAGTCATTCTGAAACTCATGAGAAGAAGCTCCAGGGAGGTTTGGCAGAGTTTCAGGGGTACCAGCAGCAATATGTCTACAGTTAAAAAAAAAAAAAAAAAAAAGAAAAAAAAAAAAAAAGGTCCAAATGTGTGGGACTGCCTTTAGGAAGAGCGCAAGGAAACCAGACACGGATGATGGCACACACAGGGCTAAAACAAGACAGATATAAAAGATGAAACTTGAGCCTTGGTCTAACATAACAGCAAACAGGGACACTGTAAGATTACAAAGCCTGGAGACACTGGCACGATGGAGATTTTCTGCTCTTTTCCTATGATTCTCCATCAGACAATACTCTTTTTGACCTGCAGGGAACATTTTATATCAAAAGCAGAGGTTAACGGAGGTATCAAGCTCTTGGAGCAGCAACAGTGATGGACAGAAGTCTCCTGATGCTAGATCCTCAAAGATCTACTGTGGAGTGACAGGAGGTTCCTGCTGGCAGATCTTCACAGCTGTAACACTGAGGGCACCCAGAACTCTGGTGTTGGCATGAGCAGCTCTTTCTGGTGTCAGAACCTCAAAGCTCTAGTGTAGAAGGACTGGAGGGTTCTCGTGACAGAGCCTGACAGCTGTAACGCTGAGTTCACAAGACCTCTAGTCTCAGTATGATCAGGTGCAACAATAACGTACAGGAGGCTTTTGGCATCAGAACCTCAAAGGTCTATTGGGATGGGGGGGCAGCATCGTGTCAGACACACACACTTATATCAGTGGATGATGGACTGGTCTGGACTCTTGTTCCAGAGCACTAACCACACTGTAGTTTGTATGGAGCACTCAGCAGTATTG
This sequence comes from Pleurodeles waltl, assembly GCF_031143425.1. Classification (NCBI taxonomy): domain Eukaryota; kingdom Metazoa; phylum Chordata; class Amphibia; order Caudata; family Salamandridae; genus Pleurodeles; species Pleurodeles waltl. Next base: position 51,630,563 of record NC_090443.1, read on the forward strand.
GAGAAATGTTCCCCCAACTGGACCATAAGTCAGGAAACAGAGTAGCATACCACCCCCCTTCTTTCAGTGACTCTCCAGAGGTTGATGAAGTAGACCAGTCAAGGTTTCCTCAGAGGTGATGTGAAAGTTGGTATCTAATAGTTTGAAACATACTATCACCATCAAGAAAGGCCATTGTTTCAATATTATGAAGAATACGTCCTCTCTTTACAGTTAGTACAATGGCAAAATACCGGTTAAAGCTAGATACTGACAGTCTCAAACAGATTTAACATAGCACAACAATGATGGTTGTCACTGTTGATTACTTGATTCAATTAAGGTGGTTATGTTAAGCAAGGGCCAAACTTCATGATGCCTAAAAAGCATGCAGGTCTCAGTGAATGCAAAGCACTCAGGCTTCAGGAGTTCGGCTAAATCATTGTTGTTTATTAACTGGTAGGCAGCTAATGTCTCCTTACAGAGAGACACTGTAGGAGGCTGGCCTGGCTTGTAGTGGGTACCAGAGGTACTTACACCTTGTGCCAGGTCCAGTTATCCCTTATTAGTGTAGAAGAGGTGTTTCTAGCAGCTTAGGCTGATAGAAGGTAGCTATGGCAAAGCAGCTTAGGCTGAACTAGGAGACATGTAAAGCTCCTACTATACCACTGGTGTCATATGCACAATATCATAGGAAAACACAATACACAGACGTACTAAAAATAAAGGTACTTTATTTTTATGACAATATGCCAAAAGTATCTCAGTGAGTACCCTCAGTATGAGGATAAGTTATATACACAAGATATATGTACACAAACCAAAATTATGCAGGTAATAGCAAGAAAAGTAATGCAAACAGTGTAGAATTTCAATAGATTGCAATAGGAGCACATAGGTATAGGGGCAACACAAACCATATACTCCAAAAGTGGAATGCGAACCACAAATGGACCACAAACCTATGTGAGCTTGTAGAGGGTCGCTGGGACTGTAAGAAAACAGTGAGGGTTAGAAAAATAGCCCACCCCAAGACCCTGAAAAGTAGGTGTAAAGTGCACCTACTACCCCCAGAGAGCACAGAAGTCGTGATATGGGGATTCTGCAGGAAGAACAAACATCAGCAATGCAACAACAGTGGATTTCCGGACCTGAGTACCTGTAAGACAAGGGGACCAAGTCCAATGGTCGCGACAGTGTCGAGAGGGGGCAGGAGCCCAGGAAATGCCAGCTGAGGGTGCAAGGAAGCTGCCACCGGATGGAAGAAGCTTGGAGTTCTGCAAGAAAGAAGAGGACTAGGAACTTCCCCTTTGGAGGATGGATGTCCCACGTTGCGATGAAGCTTGCAGAGGTGTTCCCACGCAGAAAGACCGCAAAGAAGCCTTGCTAGCTGCAAGGGTCGCGGTAGAGGTTTTTGGGTGCTGCTGTGGCCCAGGAGGGACCAGGATGTCGCCACTTGGAGGAGGAGACAGAGGGGGCGCCCAGCAGGTCAGGGAGCCCTCACAAAAGCAGGCAGCACCGCAGAAGTACCTGAACAGGCACTTGGAAGAAGAGTGAACCGGAGTCCACGAAAGTTACAAAAGGGAGTCCCACGACACCGGAGGACAACTCAGAAGGTTGTGCACTGCAGATTAGAGTGTCGGGGACCCAGACTTGGCCGTACACGAAGGAAATCCTGGAAGAGTGCACAGGAGCCGGAGCAGCTGCAAATCACGCGGTACCCAGCAATGCAGTCTAGCATGGGGAGGCAAGGAATTACCTCCACCAAACTTGGACTGAAGAGTCACTGGACTGTGGGAGTCACTTGGACAGAGTTGCTGAGTTCCAGGGACCACGCTCGTCATGCTGAGAGGGGACCCAGAGGACCAGTGATGCAGTCTTTTGGTTCCTGCGGTTGCAGGGGGAAGATTCCGTCGACCCACTGGAGATTTCTTCCCCAGAGCATGCACCACCTGGAAACAGTCGAGAAAGCCGGCAGGATGAAGTGATACAAGGTTGCTAGTAGTCGTCTTGCTACTTTGTTGCGGTTTTTCAGGCGTCCTGAGCAGTCAGCGGTCGATCCTTTGGTAGAAGGTGAAGAGGGAGATGCAGAGGAACTCTGATGAGCTCTTGCATTCGTTATCTGGTGAGATCCCCAAAGCAGAGACCCTAAATAGCCAGAAAAGGAGGTTTGGCTACCTAGGAAGTAGGATTGGCTACCAAGAGAGGTAAGAGACTATCAGAAGGAGCCTCTGACGTCACCTGCTGGCACTGGCCACTCAGAGCAGTCCAGTGTGCCACAGACACCTCTGTTTCCAAGATGGCAGAAGTCTGGGACACACTGGAGGAGCTCTGGGCACCTCCCTTGGGAGGTGCAGGTCAGGGGAGTGGCCACTCCCCTTTCCTTTGTCCAGTTTTGCGCCAGAGCAGGGCTGGGGGATCCCTAAACCGGTGTATACTGGCTTATGCAGAGATGGGCACCATCTGTGCCCATCAAAGCATTTCTAGAGGCTGGGGGAGGTTACTCCTCCCCAGCCTTCACACCTATTTCCAAAGGGAGAGGGTGTGTCACCCTCTCTCAGGGGAAATCCTTTGTTCTGCCTTCCTGGGCCAGGGCTGCCTGGACCCCAGGAGGGCAGAAACCTGTCTGAGGGGTTGGCAGCAGCAGCAGCTGCAGTGGAGACCCCGGAAAGGCAGTTTGGCAGTACCCGGGTACTATACTAGAGACCCGGGGGATCATGGAATTGTCCCCCCAATTCCATGATCTTAGACATGTTACATGGCCATGTTCGGGGTTACCATTGTGACGCTGTACATAGGTAGTGACCTATGTACAGTGCACGTGTGTAATGGTGTCCCGCACTCACAAAGTCCGGGGAATTTGCCCTCAACGATGTGGGGGCACCTTGGCTAGTGCCAGGGTGCCCACACACTAAGTAACTTTGCACCCAACCTTCACCAGGTGAAGGTTAGACATATAGGTGACTTATAAGTTACTTATGTGCAGTGGTATATGGCTGTGAAATAGCGTGGACGTTATTTCACGCAGGCTGCACTGGCAGGCCTGTGTAAGAATTGTCACAGTTCCCTATGGGTGGCAAAAGAAATGCTGCAGCCCATAGGGATCTCCTGGAACCCCAATACCCTGGGTACCTCAGTACCATATACTAGGGAATTATATGGGTGTACCAGTATGCCAATGTGAATTGGTAAATTTAGTCACTAGCCTGTTAGTGACAAATTTGGAAAGCAGAGAGAGCATAACCACTGAGGTTCTGGTTAGCAGAGCCTCAGTGAGACAGTTAGGCATCACACAGGGAACACATACAGGGCACATACTTATGAGCACTGGGGCCCTGCCTGGCAGGGTCCCAGTGACATATATACAGTGAAATATGGGGGTAACATGCCAGGCAAGAAGGTACTTTCCTACAGACACAAACTGGCAAAAGGTGGCAGACAATCTTCTGTAATTCAACATTGGTTGGCCTACACCATTTGGAAGGCTGCAGTGAGATGCAACGCAACACAAGAATTCTGCTGACATGGTAGAGGTGGTGGATGGTGACAAAATGGCAGACATCCTGCCAAAAAAAATGTTTCCTTCATTGTCAGACCTTTTCTGCAAGCTCTGGGGCCGATAGGGAGCACTGGGAAGCGACAGTTGATCTTGTCACAATCCCAGGCACCAGCATACTATGGCTTAATAGCATTAGTGAAGTTTCCCTCAGCTTGATCTACTCTTCAATGATACCAGTGGTTGAGCTGACGAAATTTACTTGATGAGGTAGTGCGTGTTCAGACACAATATAAGAAAATAACTTTAGCAGTTGCTGTTTCCCTCTGGATAGGAGAAGCCCTGCTATTGTCCCCTGCCCAGCAAAGACTATGAGACTGACTGAAAAAGAGAAATGCCCTGATCTAGAGAACAAGAGACATCTTGAGGCCCTGTGCCTCTCTTCTAGCCATAATAGTCTCTGTGCCGCACCACTGTGCACAATAACCTGAGAGGTGCGGTGCAGGACAGGTGAGGTTGTGGAGGTGCTTCTAAAGGGCAGAAGAAAAACTGTATGCCACTAACTGAGGAAGAGACCGGGTTAACATGTCCACATAGAGCACTTTTGAAGTTATGTAAGATTGAATGCAGCACTGCCTGTGTACCACAAATTTCCTAGCCTTTGAGGCAACCACTGGAAGAAAACGTGAAGTGGCTAATTAATGGGCCAATGCCATGTAAGAAAGACAGCCTTGTCAAAGGCAACCATAGAGTAATGTGCAAGATCGACCAGCTACATCATTCTACCCTGTCATGCAATGCACATGGCATCATGTACAACTGATGCAACAATATGGCAGGGCAGTAGAGGAGAGCTGTGCAAAGTATTGCACACATGGTGCAAGGGAAGAGCAGCTAAGTTGATGGAAAGAGAGACTGTGGCTTGGATTTCTAGATGGAGCATCTATCAACCCTCAGCATTTCTGAAATGGTAGATAAGTGAAGACTTTGTGACTCCTTTTTGGACACAAAGACTCCTGCTTGACTGCAGGAGGATGTTGCACTGGTTGAATGCTTTCCCCTTACAGAATCTTGCTCTGCCTTCTCCTGTTTGAGAAGCTCGATCCCCTGGAATATTCGTACCTACATGATTTTGGACTACTGAGGGGAGAAATAAAGTACAGAAGCGCACCCTGAAATCCCCAGATGAAGCCCTCTGCACTAGCTGCTCTATGTCCTATTCCATGTCTTCCCTTCCCTCGCCTTTGTTACAAGGTGACAGCCTTCTCGCACCCTTTGGTCTCCCTTGATTATGTATCCTTTCCCTGAAATCCCTAGTACTCCAACCCCCCACCACCCTTTAGCAGTGACTCACTATTCATAGTCAGGGTCCTCGAATTACCTGATAAGCTTTGAGGGAGCAGGGTTACACCAATGGGGCTGAAGTAATCACTACATCAACTCATACCCTAGTGTATGGACCCCTTTGGAGGACCACTAAAAAGAGAATGGCCTTCAATCCACTCTTGTCTATTTGATTTGAACACGCAATGGTTGGGGAAACAATGGTCATATTCTCTGTAATGTGAATAATGTCAAGACGTATTTTTGAGATGGCCTCATTGGAGGTAGGTTTTATGTGACCACTACAATGCTACATTATCATTCCGAGCCCCACAGCTGCAATACGAAGGTAGAAGAATGATCTAGTCACAGAGCTGAACTGCTAGTTTCAAAAACCCCAACGCAACCTCTACCCTCTCCATCCACAAACAGAACTGATGTGGAACAGGAGGGTCTAGTTTTGGAACCATCAAGATGTAATAATAAGGGGCAGGAGAATCTAGTGTTCGACCTCATCAAGTATAAACAAGCATTTGCAATGCAATGGGTCTTGCATTTGCTTGAGTTCGAGCTATTAGAGTTGCAAATTCCTAACTGAACTTTTCTTGCCACTTAAACTGAAAATGAAAAGTAAAACAGTTGACATAAGTGAGCTGATTCAAAGCACCACGGCTGCCATAAGCGTGAGAACGAAGTAGAGACACAAAAGGAAAAATAAATTTGCTCGCAGTCATCGGCAATCGTGCAAATATCCATGTAACAGGGGCAGTTTGCAATGCGGTAACAAAACTGCCCCAAGATAAAGCATTTACCTATGATCAAGAATTTTTAAAAGGCAAGCACAGGAACGAGTGAAAGTGATAGACGTGTGGTGGGCGTGGTTAAAAGCCAACAATACTTACAAGTCAAAGCGCTTGCGCTCAACCTCAAAATGAGGGACAGGTAGTGTCTGCTCTTGGATACTCACAGCTTTAAAATTGAGGGACAGGAGGGCTCCAGTCTCGCACCCCATTCAACTGAGATACTGATAGAGACAGGTGTGACCTAATCTAATTGATGGAATACTGATGGTTCTGGTGTCCACCTTCACATCTGTATTACTGAGGACTGTAGGTCTGTGGCCTCTAACCCTCACAGCTGTGATACTGAGGGAGAAGTGTGAGCTAATCTCACAGCTGGAACACTGAGGGTTCTGGTGTCCTGTGTCCACCTTCACATTTGTAATACTGAGGACTGTATGTCTTTGGTCTCTGACCATCACAGCTGTGATACTGAGGGAGATGTGTGAGCTAGTCTCACAGATGGAATACGGAGGGTTCTGGTGTCCTGGGTCCACCTCACTGACCTGGTCAGTGAACTGCCCTGCCACTGCGTAGCTCCACCGGTAAGTGCAGCCCTTCTGTCCCTGAACTCTGACCCCTGTCAGTAGTTCGAGGCCCTCCTCCACCCCACAGGCTCTGCCTGCGCCTCATCCCTGGTGCCTAGTGGGCGAGCTCTACTCTTTTGCTGGGCTGCCCTCTGCCCCTTCTCCGTCCTCTTGGAGTGTACCGCTTTTTTAATTGTGCCTTTCACTTTCTGCACTTTCCTCTATCCTTTTCCCTTGTTGTTCTAGTTTTTTCAATAACTCCTTCCATTCTCACTTCTCTCTCTCTCCGCGCTCTCCCCACAGCTGCTGCCCCCATGGCTCAACCCCCTGTTTTGTGCCGTTTACTGCTCCAGCCTTCCAGCTGTCCTCTTCCCACCCTCCCCCCCAACTTAATGGCACCCGCTGTGCAGTAGGGAGAGCAACCTCACTGACCTGGTCAGTGAACTGCTCTGCCACCGTGTACCTCCACCAGTAAGTGAAGCCCTTCTGTCCCTGAACTCTGACCCCTGTCAGTAGCTCAAGGCCCTCCTCCACCCGCAGGCTCTGCCTGCGCCTCATCCCTGGTGTCTAGTTGGAAGGCTCTGCTCTTCTGCTGGGCTGCCCCCTCTTTCTTCTCCGTCCTCTCTCCTTTTTTTTCTCTGAATGTGCTGTTTTTTACTGTGCCTTTCGCTTTCTGCGCTTTCCTCTATCCTTTTCCTTTGTTGTTCTTGTTTTTTCTATCACTCCTCCCATTCTCACTTCTCTCTCTCTTCGCTCTCCCCGCTGCCCCGCCCCCTCCTCTCTCACTGCTGCTGCTGTCCGCGTGGCCCAGCCCCCCCCTGTTTCGTGCCGTTTCCTGCTCCCACCTGTCTTCTCCCCCTCTCCTACTGAATGGCAGGTGCGCCCCTGGCGCGAAAAAGGCAAGCCCATCTGCGACCGTCCGTGACACGACCAGCGCCAGGACCCCTGGACCTCTCGCCCACCACCGCTACTCGTCAGCAGCACTCATTGCACTCAACCCAGGACACGACAACAACTGTAAGCAGGCATAACCGATTAACACCAAGGGACCCTTCATCTGTTGCCACTGCAAATTCCATGCCTCTGTCACTCAAGCCCACCCCCCGAAGACCCACAAAACAGAACACAACCTCAGATGTATCCTGATCAACACTCGTTCCATCCACAGGCACACTATCGAACTCTGGAACCTCATTGACACCACATTCCCGGATGTCACCTTCTTCACAGAAACCTGGCTCAACCCCTCTTCGGCTCCAGACATCGCCATCCCAGACAGCTACAAGATCATCGGCAAAGACCCCACCGGGGGAGGCATCACCATCGTCCACAAAGAGTCCCTACTCCTCTCCACCAGCACCGAAGACTCCACAACCAACATGGAACTCCTCCACTTCCAGACTGGAACCAACCCTATCACCACTCTGCAAGGCACACTCATCTACAGGCCGCCGCTCCCCCCCATTCTGTGAAATGATCGCTGACATCGCCACCACCCACGCGCTCGCTTCCAAGGACTACATACTCCTTGGGAACCTCAATTTCCACTGGAGAACACCAATGACAACAACTCCACAATGCTGCTCGAAAACGTCACCAACCTCGGACTCAAGCAACTCCTCACCTCGCCCCCACCCACTCTGACGGACACACACTCAACCCCATCTTCACCGCCAACAACCACATCTCCATCAGCCACATAACTGAACTCCAATGGACCGACCACCACTGTATCCACTTTACTTTCAGCAAATCCCCTGACCAACACCTCGCTCACCTAGCACCCCACAGGAGCTGGAACAAGATCACCAAGGACCAGCTACTCAGCAGCCTCAACAATTCACCCCCTTCCCCCACCAGACAACCTCGACACTAACACCGCTGCCTGGGACCTCATCAACTGGATCTCAGACTGCGCCAGCACCTTAGCCCCCATCAACAAACCCTCCAAGAGTCGCTCATCAATGAAAGACAACTGGTTCACCCCAGCCCTCAAGGAGTCCAAACAAAACTGCAGACGCCTCGAAAGGAAATGGCGCACAGACAAGACCCCCACGAACCACTAAGCCTTCAAAAAAGCCTTAAACACACATGACCAACTCATCAGGACCACCAAGAGAAACGCCTTCCAGGAACGCATCAACAACGCACGCAACAGCAAAGAGCTCTTTGCGATCATCAGCGAACCTACCAACCCCAGAGCGAACTCCACAGACATCATCCCCTCACAAGAGCTCTGCAACAACCTCTCCACCTACTTCCACTGCAAGATAGCAAACATCAACGACCACTTTCAGACCAAGGAGCATCAGACGCCCAACTCCATCATAGCCACCACCGAAGCGCCTTCAAATCCCAACACCTACTTTGCTGTGCCAACATCTCCGACAAGGAAACCCTCAATATAATGAACTCCATCCACTCCGGCTCTCCCTCCGATCCCTCCCCTCACCCCATCTTCAACAAAGCAAGCAGCACGCACCATCGCACCTAAGCTCCGGCACATCATCAACTGCTCCTTTGAAACCGCCACCTTGCCAGAAATCTTGAAACATGCCAAAATCAAGCCCTTACTGAAGAAACCAACCGCAGACCCAGACGACCTCAAGTACTTCCATCCCATCTCTCTATTCCCTTTCCCAGCCAAGGTTATCGAAAAAGCTGTTAACAGACAACTCACCAAACACATTGAACTCTACAGCATCCTTGACCCCTCTCAGTCAAGCTTCCTGAGCAACCACAGCACTGAGACCGCCCTCCTTGCCACCACAGACGACATTCACATCCTCCTAGACAGGGGTGAGACCGCGGCTCTCATCCTCCTCGACCTGCCTACCGACTTCGACACCATCTCCCACTGCACTCTACGGACTTGTCTCCACGAAGCCAGCATTGAGACAAGGCAATAGAATGGCTCACCTCCTTCCTCTCCAACAGGATCCAAAAAGTCTGCCCCCCCTTCTACTCAGGAGGTCACCAAGATCATCTGCAGCATACCGGAAGGCTCCTATCTGAGCCCCACTCTCTTCAACCTCTTAATTGCCCCCCTAGCCACCATCGCCAGACACCATGCACCATGCACTCAACATCATCTCAGACGCCAACGACACTCAGCTAATCATCTCCCCTACCAACGACCCACTCACAGCCAAGGCCAACTTCCACAACAGAATGAAAGCAGTCGCAGCCTGGATGAAGGAGAGCTGTCTCAAGCTAAATACCAAAAAAACAGAAGTCTTCATCATTGGCAACAACCCCTCAGCCTTGGACATCTCCTGGTGGCCCACTGCCCTCGGAAGCGCTCCGCCCCCCACCGACCACACCCGCAACCTTGGTTTCATCCTGGACTCAGCACTCTTGATGATCCGTCAAGTCAGCGCAGACTCTTCCGCCTGTTTTAACGCCATGCGCATGCTCCGGAAGATCTTCAAATGGATCCCAACCGAATCCAAAAGAACAGTCACCCAGGCCCTCTTCAGCAGCCGCCTGGACTATGGGAACGCACCCTATGCCGGAACCACCACCAAGGTACTGAAAAGACTACAACGCATCCAGAACGCCTCTGCCGGTCTCATCAAGAATGCCCCCAAACACAGCCACACCTCCGCCCTATTGGGAGACCTGCACTGGCCCCCAATTACAAGAGAATCACATTCAAAGTTCTCACGCATGCATACAAAGCCCTCCACAACGCCAGACCAGAATACCTCTACCAAAGACTCCACTTCTACACGTCCACCAGACTACTCCGTCCCGCCAACCTCGCCCTCACCGTCGTCCCACGTGTCCGGAAGGCCACAGCCAGAGGAAAGTCCTTCTCCCACCACGCCGCCAAGACCTGGAACTCTCTTCCTATCCACCTCAGAAGATCTCCCACTCTATCACAATTCAGAAAGGATCTCAAATCATGGCTCTTCACCTGATCCCCTCTGACCTTCACTTTCTGCCCCCCCAAGAGCATGGAGACCCTAACGGGTGAATAGCTGCGCTCTACAAATACATTGGTTGATTGACCATCATATCTGGAATACTGAGGACTGTAGGCCTGTGGCCTCTGACTCTCACAGCTGTGATAGTGAGGGAGAGGTGTAACCTAATCTCACAACTCGAATAGTGAAGGTCCTAGTGTTCACCTTCACATTTGTGGCCTCTGACCCTCAGAGATGTGACAGTGTGGGGAAGGTGACCCACCCTCGATCCTCATAGCTGTGGCGCTGAGGGGCAGGGCTCCGGTCTCTCACACACAGGTCTCATAGACCGTGACCCACTCTGCAGCAGCAGGGCTGTGCTCAAACAATCACTGCCGTATGTTAATTTATGTGTTTGGTGGAACAGAGGGACGAGATCTGTAGCCACATTACTGAAAAACAGCCCCAGCTGGTGCGCATTCCTGATCAGGGGGTCTGGGCGCCCCTCACCCCCATACACTCCCCAGAGGGAACATGTGCTGAGGATCTGGCCCGTCCTGGGGAAGCCATGCCTGGCTCCACGTCCGACCCTGACCCCAGTGTGATCTGCTCTCACATCTACCTCTGCACCCTGGTATCCTGGCGTAGCGCTTGGCAGTACACCCTGAGCCCAGGGGTGCTGGGTGCTGATCCTGCTGCGTAGGGTGTCCGGCATCTCTCCAGGAGCATGGAGGGTCTGCCATCACAGCTGCTACGGTCCTGGCACCCTGTCCAGGGGAATGGGCGAGTGGGCATCGGTGCTGATGTGTTCTCCTTCTTCCCCCAAACCCCCGGCCTACCGTAAAACCTGGTTTGACGGAGCGCGGGAGAAGGAGAGGTACTAACATTTCGAACCAACCACATGGATGCTGTCGACTTGCCCTCCCCTCTTTCCTGCGTTTTAGGGAACCTAGCGGAACCTCTGGGCTAGTGAACCATTCCCTAAGCATTGGAGAGAAAAAACACAGTGCAGTGCTGGCCCTGGGAAGCAAGCTGACTAATGCAAAGAGCCCGACAGTGAATTAGACGATCCCCCTGTTCTCCATCTCAGACACTTGGGCAGAGATTCAGTCTGTCTCCCAACCGCAGGGTCTTTCCATCAGGGCGAAGTGAGTCACAGCCCTGACGTTATGTCGTCGGCTGCCAAAATATGAATATTAGGAGCTGGGAAGGCTGAACGTCAAGAGGGTGAAAATTCATGGTAAAGTGTGTGCCACTGACCATATTGGGAGGAACTCGGCAGAACGGGGTATTGTACACCTCCTCCTCCCTCCCCGCCCACACACACACACCCCAAACAGAAAGAAGGGTTTCAAAGCAAATAGGCCTGGCTGACATTTTGTTTACCGGAAAGTTTTAACTAAGGTTTTTGCAGTGAAAAAGCACGATTGCTGCCTATATGCAAGGCATGTAGGAGTTCAAAAAATGCGTGTTAATTCAATTTACTTTTGAGATGTAAAACAGCCCCTTGTGCATTCCAGTGCCAGCACTCTGCAGTAGGCGGGACGAAACACCAAACAGTTATTAGCTTGGGGTAGGAGAAAGACAATCTTCAAAGTGCAGCCAAAGCCCACTCTATATACGTTTTGATGAATTTAAACAACTTATGAAGCGGACAGCGGCGCTGTCAAACCAAACCTAAAAAAACAACATTTGAACATGTATCTCAAGGGAGACTAACAACGCCTACTCTGGCCCACTATCTTCAAATCAAATAACACTCCTCTGCTTGCCACCCTGTGCCCACAAAGATGTCAGGTCAACACGACCACTGCCCAAATAAATGGGCCCAAACGGATATTAGGCGAGGGCAGCCAAGGTAGGCTGAACCTATGGCCTCACAAAGTACACACAAATCTCTGCAGCGCGGTCATTCGATTTTTCAGCTACCTCACAGACATCACAATTTGCGTCCTGGTGTATACACACGGTCTTCTGCAACAAGTCATCAACCTCCCAGGCCTAAGCTATCTACCAGCTCAGCAGGGTACACACAGATATCTTGAGGCCCCATCGACCCCTGAGCCAGTGATCTGTAAGTTACATAGAAATCAATGCAGCATGTATTTTAATCCACCGAGCTATCTTATGAGGATTGAAATTCGCATTCTGCATTTTACACTGAAATCTCTGCTGCTTATGCGCTGGCCCATCTTTGATTTAACTATGTGGGATTTAATGTGTGATTTGGAGGCTACCCACATTTTGAAAGTAGTCTTGTTAACTCTATGAGCTATTTTAGTGCGACTAAACCCATTAACTAGAAGTCATACACATCTCTGTACGTTAACTGTACGGGCCTAGGTTTTATATACACACACTTACACAACCTCTCTGCTAACTGAGAGCCACCTGCTGAATGCGGTGCCAAGAGGAGACTGCACAGCCTAGTGAAAGAGACACGCCTCCAGGACACAGCTGCTTCGGCATTTGCGTGGTTCTCTAGGCTGCTGTGCAGAGGCCCAGATGTTTGCAAGCCCTGGAAACAGCAAGATCCTCTGCGGGGAGTGGCCCCTGGGGGCCCGTGGAGCTCAGCCGGAGCTGGCTGACGTGCGGCGGCCCTGGCCACGTCAGGGCCGCTCCCCGCAGCTGTCGTACGCGGAAGGTGCCGGCGGCCGGATCAGAAAGTTCCTCTGCCACTGTGGGTGTCGCATGGCTGGCTGCCTGCCTGCCCGCCTGCCCGACCCGGCCGCCTCCGCTGCGCGACCTGCTTTTCACGAGTAGAGCAAACAAACCCGGGCCTTCCTGTAAGAGCAGGGCTTCTCACACAAGGCTATCACCCCGACCCAAGGGACCAGCACATGGCGGCTCACAAGGGGCCAAGCGCAGGGCCCGGGCCGCAACCATGTCACCTGCTCACAGCCGATACTTCTAGTACAGTGAGTCTAAACTGGTAGTCTCATGAGGTTCACCCACCCAGAATGAATCTAGAGTCCAAACACGGGGCTCATTTACATGCAGAGAACAGAAACTGGTCTACACACGCGCTACAGTTTTATGAAAGGAATCTACATTAATCCACTGGATTTATGAAAATATGTGATCAAGGCGTTTTCTGTATAATTATGGCCTTTGCCAAACTTGCCACAATCTATCATCTGTTGCATAATTTGTAGATTTTTTAACAAAAAATTGTTTCTAGCCCGCACGGTCCAAAGGTACAAAAAAAGACCCTTTGCAAGGTTAAATGCTCATCTTTATGTTGCTCTTTGCTCTATTTAGGTGTCAAACCTATATTATTGGGGTGCCCAAATTGTGTTTACATGTGTAAAAGGGGCAAAATAACTAGTACTGCTACACAATGTGCAGCATTAAACAGCATAATTTGCCTTTTCTTGCTGCATAATTTAGCCAACCCAACAGCATAATTCCAGTGGCCCTGGACATAGGTTACATTTACTACAAAGAACCTTAACTGGTATACACACACAGATTACATGTAGTTGAAACAGGTTGCATAATAACTGCCTTATACTGCTTGGTTCCCTCACTGTCACACAATACATAACCATTACAAGTCACATTCATCACCCAATACTGTTCCAGTCCAGCGCAATACAGCACCCATCACCCACAGAACAGGCATGGAATAACTGACGAAAGCTGCCACATACCACTGCAGAACTCTAATTTAGTCCACCACAGTAGGTTCTAAATAATTACATACAGTGACCATAAAGATACTCAATAGCCACAATATAATTATGAAAGGTGGAAAAACTGATAGCACAACAATATTCTCATACCTGGGGATCTTGTTTGATAAAGAAGGCTCTTGGTCAAGGTGTGTAAATGCCAGAAAACTACAGTTTATTATGACTAATATGGCTCTGAATAACTTTTCAAAACGGCTAGGGACAATTACCCCACAGAATATGCTAAAAATCTACAGAGCAAAAGGTATTCCCACTGTCAAATACAGGGTGGGTGTTTGGGGGTACAGTAAATGTAGTATGCTTCAAACAGTGGAAAATGAATTCCAGGGATTTTTTATCTGTACCAAAAGGTACTTCCTCATTCATCTGATATGCAGACGTGAGGGTCTCCTTTTTAGTTGATTTAATAATGGTGCAGCCCATAATATTATGGCAGAAAATATGGATTTCAGAACATATGGGCTTAAACCGTGTTGTTCTGCTGGATTGTTTGGCCTCTTTCATTAAGAGTCCCGTGGTTGAAGTATATCAATAATTTTTTCAAAGATGTGGGACATCCATAATATTATGAAAATCCAGAATTACTGGCTGTGTTAAGTAGAAAAGATCTGAGGACTTGGGGGCGATGTATCAAACATTTCTGCATTCACAAACGGTGCGAATCGCAAAATTCGTCCATTTGCAAATGCAAAAATGCCTTTCAAGATTTATGAAAGGCATTCGCAGTGCAATTTCAAGGAATCGCTAAAATAGCGATTACCTGAAATTGCGACTCCATTTAGGGAATCACAAATTGTGATTCCATAAATAGGAAATCACAAATTGTGAATTCCTATTTGCCATTTCCAATGCACATGTATCAAGCATTTCCTAAATGCGAATAGGGCCTTTAGGAAATGCCATTGCCACCAAATCCAGTTTGGTGGTATGCATGTGCAATTTTTAAAAATGCATTATAAATTATTTAAAAAAAATGACATGTAGGGAATGCGTGCACTTCACATGTCCACAAATATTTTTTTGGGGTGCATCAAAGGGGGCCTTAGGCCCAAAGCACCCTGAGCTTTGCATTACCTAATTTGCGAATTCCTAATAGGAATTCCCAAATTCAGAAATGCAAAACCATTAGCACCTATGGGCTTACTGGCCCATGGGGGTGAATGGAGTGCCATTCCCTAATTGCAATTCGGTAATAGCGATTGTGATTTTTAAGAAATCGCTATTGCCGAATTATCATTTTCATACATCCCATTTTGCATTTCTTAAATAGCGATTTCTTAAAATTTGCTATTTAAGAAATGCAAACCAGGAGCTTGATACATGTGGGCCTTTGTGCCTTAAGCACCTAGCGGACTTAAAGTGGACAGTGGAAGTGCAAAAACATAGTGTTATCAGCAATCAACTCATGTTGACTCTGGATGGCATGCCGCCCTACCTAATGTAAGTAAGGAGAACCAGGCACCGGTTTGTTCTTAGACACATTTCATCACATAGTAACTCTTCCTACCATGAATGACTGGAGCGCGACATTAAGGACCTGTCCCTGCGACTCCCTCTCATTACAAAGCACAATACATATCGTGCTATTTTGTAAACTGTTTGACAGGCAGAGAAAATTATATATAATCCCCCTCTTAAGATCCTCTCACATACGCCAATGTCGTCCTGCGTATCTATATCTTCAGACGCTTTCATCCATTGAAATATGCTGTGCCTTAGCAAAGTTTCTAACTTTTGTAATCACTGCCAGAAAGAACTTAAATAAAACAGTAATCTGAATTTGCTGAATGTTCTTTTATTGTCAATTACTATGATTAATGTATTTACAGAAACCATTTATCTTGTTTATTTGATTAGATTATCTTTATGCAATGTCACACGATTGAGTTTTCACGATCTCTAATACGTTTTGTTTAGGATGCCTGTTGAGGATGGGACTTATATGTAGAAAGGGGACTCAGGGTTAGTAAAGTACCCAGAGGGCATTATTTTACATCATATGACTTATTTATCATCGCACATGAAATGGATTTAACCTGAAAGATTCTCTACATACTTTTTAGCTAGGTTGGAATTTTTTTATTTTACATTTGTGAATCTGTTTTTAGGAGAATATTGCACTTTAGTAAATTTTTTGTCAGCAGTAAATTTTAACTGAATTTTATTAGGTAATGAGTACTCTGCCTAAAAATGTTAATTGTCACTGCTCATATGTTATCAAGAATGAGAAGGTTTTTAAACTAACCAGAGAATTACTATGCAATTTGTTATTTTGTGTGTTGTGCTTTTATGGTCTTTTGTGACCGACTAAGGAACTTTTGACTGACTGACTGACTGACAACTTCCTGCTCTAGTATCATAACAATCAGAGAAGGGATGATTGTAACGAAGTCCATCCCAGCAGATCTCCTGCCCCTCTCTCCCTGAAAACTATGCCTGCTCAGGCCCACAAACAAGTCTCAGAACTGACGACCCTGAGAGGTAATCGACTTAGTGATACAAAACATGCAAAAAGGGACTTACAGAGCTGATCAAAGTTGCCATTTCACTGAAAACCAAAAACTGTACAACCATCTCTCACTCTTCTTTATCCATCCCACTGCTTAGCGCTGCATCGGATAACACAATAATTGTACCTCGGCGGCCATCACAAAAGACAAGGAAACACTTCCCACAAAGGATCAAAAACAACAACAATACCCTCCCTCACCACAGAACATTTACAGTGCAGGGCACTGACCATGTTGGTAAGTGCTTCACTGGCCCAAACATGGGTAGCAAGAGATATATAAATGTTACAATACAATGAAGCCAATCTGGGACTCACACGTGGAGTACATGTGAATACAATGGATCTAGAATCGAATCAATTATAGCAGTTATATAAATAAAATACAAATTTTTTAAAAAAGAATCAATCAGCAACAGCGAACATTTTTGTTCTAGTGCCAGTCTTGGAGGAGCCGCAGGTAGGAGGCACACAGACCTGTGAAGGGTTGTGTATCAGCTACATCTGGCACAATCTGCGCACCGGTTAAGGAAGGACTATTACAAGAGAGGTCGGTGTGTTTGACCAAAATGAGCTGAACCCGCACTAGTGGCACCGGTCACTATTTGCAAAGTTGGTTAGTGAAGAAATTTACAGTTGTTTACTTGGAGAAACTCTTGTATATGTAGGAATCCTGCGTGCAATCTTGTGGATGAGGCTCATGGAAAAATCTACATTCTTCCCTAAGTATATGTGACTTTTATAGAGAGCAAACACAACTACGCAGCAACAGAATGTGTACCAGAGGTGAGGTGCACAACTGAGGCCTAAACGTAACAGAGTAGGACAGAAGAGAGAACGGAAAACAGAGAAGAGCTAGAGAGCAGATATGAATGAGCGGGGAGAAAGGAACGAAGGAAAGTAATGCTTGAGGGAGGCATGGGAAATGGGGTTCTTTACAAATGGATGTCAATGCCAGTGCTGATACCAGTGCACAACCACAGTTAGCACATCTGGCAATGCTCCCTTTTTATGGGCGAGCGCAAAGCACTCCGTCCATGATGTAATCTCTCTTTGGGCTTCAAACCACACCCAGGTCAGGTCAGTCACTTTCATTGGTTCCTGGGCTTGCTCTTTAAAATCTGCTTGCTTTTATTTGTTAAAGGCATGCATACGGCATGCCTTTTCCAGTGTTTAGCCCACCTACACAGCACCGGTAAACTACTGAAACCATTTGAGGCCCGATGTTTTCAGCCCGGGTTTCCGGACTACTTTATCTGTTTATTTTTCTGGCAGTGCGATCGCGCTGGGGTTTACATAGCGCGATCGCGCTCCGTTTTTACGTTTTCAATTTCAGCGTGATCGCGCTGCATTTTACATAGCGCGATCGTGCTGTGTTTTTTTTTCTTTTAATTTGTGTCAAGAAAAGTCCGGTTAGGAGTGTACAACGCAAATAGCTCTAACTCAAGCAAATGCAAGCCCCGTTGCATTGAAAATGCTTGTTAAATTTGAAGTGAAATGAGGAGGTGGAAACCTGTGTGACTTCCTGCCCTGGTCTGTGAATGCAGTAAAGGGAGGACTGGGCTGTGTGGGCACCATGCCTACTATTTGCCACCCGTTGCGGCTCCTGCGCATGCAACCCTCTTAGCCAATTAATGTTGCACCATGTAGGACTGCTTTCAGGCCTGTGATCTGTTACTGAACAAGGGTCTCCTCCCGTAGCAATAAGAAACACGATGCGGACATAAGAAGGCTCCAAACAACTGAGATTGCCTGGAACGAATTCAAGAAGAGTGCACTGACCAGGAAGGAAGGTTTCTGTATGTATTTAATGCGACAGGCAGTAAAATGTATCATACGGAGGTAAAGTACTGTTAAATGTCAAGTGTGATGCGGGGAACGAAAGTCTTCAAGCATGGATTTGTGAAGCTGTGATACCGTTCCCTTGCACGTCTCTTCTGGAGAGCCCCGTGCGTTTCCCCCACCAAGTGAGTGTGCTATTACTGCAAGCCCACTGCAGGTACCCTACTTTTACTCTAAGGAGACACCTAAAGTGCCCTCTTCTTTTTGAGCGTGGCTGCAGCCCCCTAAACCTCAGCTCTTAGAGACTAGCAGTGGTGGCAGCACTGGGGAGCAGGAGCTGCACCGCCACCGAGGGATGTACTACTGACTCCCTCCATGTGAAGGTTGCATACTGGGACCGTGAACCGCCATGATGTCTGGGACATGCATGAGGATTGTGTGTCTAAGTGTTCTGGTTTCCCATGCGCCCCGACAGGTGAATGTTGGAATTAGCCCTCAGAAGCCACAGCTTTTCTACCAGAGAAAAACCTCCCTCTTTCATGTTTCGGGATCCGCATTTCTTTAGCGATGGCTTCCTGCTTGGTCTAGTCTAAACTGGTTTCAGAAGCGGAAGAAGGGCTGTATCAGTTTGTCAGGAGGTAATAAAGCTTGGTCAGCCCCATCCCCATCAATGATTGGGAGCCCTTGGAAATTTAACAATCACTGGTAAAGCCAATAGGTCTCACCTATACAGAGCTACTGGCTTTGGCAGTGTGTTTTTTATTGCCATGCTGTACACCAGTGTCGTAGACTTGATTTGTTGGAGTAGAGTGTCGTAGAGTAGAGGAGTGTAGGGGAGTTAAGTAGAGGAGAGTAGAGTTCAGATTAGAGTGGGGCAGACTGGAGTTGGGCAGATTGTTTTGAACTGGAGTGGCACAGACTGTACTGGGGCAGATTGTTTAGATATGGAGTGGGGCAGATTGTTTTGGATTGGAGTGGGGCAGACTGGAACGGAGCAGGTTGTTTTGGAGTGGCGCAGATTGTTTTAGATTGGAGTGAGGCAGAATGTTTTGGATTGGAGTGGGGCAGATTGTTTTGGATTGGAGTGGGCCGAATTAGATTGGAGTGCGAAACTGATTGGTGTGGTGATTGGTTTGGATTGGAATGGTCTGTAATGGATTGGATTGAGTGGGGTGGATTGGTGTGAGGTGGACTGCACAATTATGTGCTAAAGCATCATTTCAGACATTATACATAAGAAAGAAACAATATTTCTTTGCAATATTTAGAACAAGATAATCCTCATTCTTTTGAGAACAACACCCATGAGCAAAAACAGAAGAAAACATGAGTGCAAAGTGAGAAAAGAAGACTTAGCTAAATAAAAGAAAGTTAACTGTAGAAAATAAATCTTTGCAATTTTGTTTGTCCTGCTAGGCATATTTTTGCCAGCCACACGCCTTATGTTTGCATGACACAAAGTCATATGGTCTCTGTATGTGGGAAGCTTGTGCTGCTGCCTGTCAGAGACCCCACATCTGGGAAGCTTGCACTGCTTGTGCTCGTAATGTACTCTGTAGGAAAGGTGCCTGTGCGGCTACAGTTCTGACAATAGGAAAGCTTGCTCTTGTAGCATCTATGCTGGCACTGTTCTGTGCACAAGGGATAAATGCACTACTGCTGCCTGCATTTTATTTGGTTGATATAGAAGGCAAGCTTACCCAGTAACACGTCTCAAAATTCCAGCCATTGTGAGGTACACACGTCTGCACCGACAGAATTCAGAGTAGAGAGAAGTGGCAGACATGCCCCAGAGGGAAAAAGTACCAGTTGCCAATGAAATTAAGGTTTAGGGCCTTGCTGGTAAAACACAGAGCCACCATGGCACACTTTCCCTGGTGTGTCAGTACACAGGTTCTGGTGTATACTGACAGATGGAGCCAGGCCAGAAAATGTAGGTGCGTGTGCATGGACCATTCGCTTTCAGCAGACGTGTGTACTCCCTACACACAGTGTTTGAAAAATTTCCATTCTGTGGTTAGTTACCTAGCAACTCAAGACACGTGAGTGCAGAATTTAGGAACGCCTTTTAAGATTTCCCTGAACTTAATATCGAGACGGAATCACCATTCTTACTAGGAATTAGAGACTGTGTTTGTACGTACTGGTATTTATACAATGCAAACCTAGCCGAGGAGTAATGGAGGACTGTACATCGGGAGAAGGGGGAGACTGGGAGGCGACACAAGATCATGTACATCTAGTGGAGATTTACATCTGTGAATCCAATTACATATCCTTTATTTTAAATTGCAATTCACATTTGTGGGCACTGTGACACTAAATGAATAAACCTTGAACCCAAGCCACCAGGTTCCAAAGTCAGCACTCTGAGACTAGATCATATCTGTTGCTGCCTGCCTTAGTCCGGCTCTGTGGTTTTACTATCCAGATCATACAGCTAAAAGGTTTGTGGAATGTCTTATTCCTGAACTACATTGGACACTCATGAAGGGTTATCCTAGTAACACACACAAGGATTTTGCAGGGAAACGGCGTAAACGAAGAATTAAGGAAAGCCCATTATAGATACATGATTTTGTACTTTGCAGTATACACAAAGGGTTTTAAGAGTGGACCCCCTATGCAACCTCTCCCTGGTTTTAGTGTCTGGGCTGTGCTGGTCATACTAACGAGAAGTTTGGAAAAGCCCTACTTGGACTCTCCAGTTTTAGTATCTGGCCCATACATGCTAAGGGTTTGGGGAAGCTCTTTTGCAGGGCTCTGGTTTTAAGCAACAGGACTGTCTTGAGATCACGCATGAAGGGCTAGAGAAACCCTACACTGGAGCCAAAGTTTTAGAGCCCAGGCTACCTTGACTGTACACAAGAGAGTTTTGCAAAAGTCATGTTCTGATGCTCTGATTTTAGCATCCCTACTGTCCTTTCCATTATCATGAATAGTGTTTGAAAGGCCTATTGCAGCACTGTGACATTAGAAACCATCCACACAAACAAAGCATTTCTGAAATTATTTAGAGGGCTGCTTTAGTATCCCGCATGACTTATTTATAGTGAAGGATTTTAGAACTGTCTAGTGTGGAGCCCTAGAGTTACTGCCCAGACTGCTAAGGCCAGCAATGAGTACCTGTCAGAAAGGAATTATTGGTTATGATTCTAGGTTGGTCAGCTGTACCAACGAAAATCTATCCTTCAATCAACCACTGGTTTTAGTATCCGTACCATACTCTCAAATGATCTGGGTACGAATGTCTATTCTACATCCCTGGTTTTATTTTATTCTTGTGGCTGTTCTTAGAAGGGAAACAAATAAAGTCCTACTAGGGTATTCCCGTTGTAGTATTTGGGCATGACCATCACGAAAGGGTTACAGAGAACTATTGCGGGCCCTGGTTTTCGTGCCCATGCTGTCCTCCCTGTATTTGCTCAAGGTTGGACACCAGCCCTATTGAGGGCCCTTGTTTTGATATAATTGCTTTCCAGACATACCAACAAGGTGTTTTTACAAAAGCGGTGTTATGGGCAATAAGTTTATAGTGCCTACAGAGATTTTGCTGATGAATGGTTTGTATAATTTAGGGCATAGGTTACTATATACAAGCCATTTATTGAAGGATTTGGAGAAAGTGCGGACCCGGGGTCAATGATGTTATTTTCTTGTCAGTACTAATAGAATAGACCCAGTCCTGGTGCTCGATTTATATAAACAAGCTCCCCAAGAAGCACTCATAAAGAGATTGAAAATGGTGAATTATGGTCCCCTTGTTTTAAGATCCTTTCTGTCTAGGCCTCACTCCAGAAGAGTTGGTGAAACTCTCATTCTGGATCTCAGGTTTTAATATGAAGGGTGGCCAGCCACACTCATGAAGAGTTTATGGAAAGCCCATTCCTGTTGTGTGGCTTTAGTGTCTAGCTATTCTAGCTGCTCGCTTTAAGGATCTGGAAAGGCTCCAATAATTATCTACTTTACTTAGGCAAGCCGTCACAAGCAAACTTCATAGAGAATTTGGGAAGCAACTGGCTTGATCTCATTATTCAGAATCTGGTTATAATGCCCAGGTTGTCTCAGCTGCCCTCAAGAATGGTTTATCAAAGCCATGATCTTCTGGCTTTAGTGGGTGTGCTGCACGGCCATCACCGCTGAACAGATTGATAAAGACCTAAGTCAGGCCTGTTATTTAGAATCTTGGTTGCTTAGAATGTACTCATTTGTCTTTTTCACAGGCCTGGTCTTTGTGCAAAGTTTCGGGGAACCACGCTTTAGTGTCTGGTTTTACTACTTCTACTGTACTGGCCCTGCTCACAAATGGCTTGAAAAAGCTCTGCTTTGGAACTCTTGTTTTCAGAATCTGGGTTGTTTTGTCTGTGCTAATGAAGGGTGTTGAAAAGCCCTCCTGCAGAGCTGTGGCCTTTGTATCTAGGCTTTCCCTGCGGTACCAGAAGGGACTTGGGGCATGTGCCCTGGTTTTAGTTTCTGGTCTGTTCTAGGAGTACACATCAAGTGTTATGAAATAACTATGTCTGCTTCCTGATGTCAGTCTACAGGCTACTCCGCTGTCATTATGAAGTGTTCGCACTGTCAAGATCCTGTTTTTAAATATCCGTTCTTTCCTAGACAGAGCCCTGAAGAGGTTTGGGAAAATCCTATTCTGATACCCTAGGTTTACTCTCCAGTCTGTCCAGCTGCACTCACGAGACGTCGGTGAAAGACCTATTTATGTTACCTGGTTTTTGTATCTACCTGCCCTGATGATGGGTTTGGGCCAGTTGTATTCTGGTTCCCTGGTTTTAATATTCGAGTTGTCCCACAAACACTCATTCGGAGTTTGTTTAAGGATGGAAGCCCTATTTTGGGGCTGTTGTGTTCACCTTATTTAAGGGGTTTGTGAAATTCTATTTTCTGATTCAACTGTCAGGCTGTCTCGGCTGCATTTAAGTTGGATATGGGAAAACACTATTATGGTTCCCTCTTTTTAGCATCCTCTAATCTCAGTTTCAGAAAGTACTATTCATAGGCATCCGTTTTGAAGCCTGGTTTGTTTCTCGTGCAATCAGGCCTATTGCATTGGCCATTGACGCTCAGAGGACTTCGATGGTAGGGCTATGAGTGAAGCCACATTATGGGAAGACTGACCAGAGATTTTCTGTCTAACCCCAAATTAGTCTACGTTCGGACAATTGTCACCAGAATACAGTTTATCCACTGCAACAGCTGTGAGAAAGAAATGAGACGATGCAGTTTAGAAACGTGTGCTTAAGGGGTGGCGATGACAGCATTCCATTTAATGGCAAGTTATAAAACTATATTCATGCCAAACATAAATCTTATCCCCTTAACTCCAAAGATCTTCAGCCACGCCGTTTGATTCTGTGTGAAAATACAGACTCCAAACAATAGCCTGCAAACATAAAGACCAAGCAAAAACATCGACTGCTTCAAAAGTATCATTTTCAGCTACTCTCCCCTGCCAGCTGTTGAAAAACTGAATTAAAATGCTATTCTAATTCCACTCATAGCAAACTGGATGCAAGTGCTTCATGGGAAATTTGTCTAAACGGATATTTTTATTTTTTGACAAGCTACATATCTGAGTCTTTTGTTGTCTACATTTCAGTACTCATGTTTCCACCTGCTACCCTTTCCAGACCCCCATCCCAACACTTCATTTGTTACAGACTCCAGCGTGCTAACAGGTGCACTCACCAAAACGTCCTAGTGAATAGAAGTGTATGTTAAACCAGACGGCAGATCAGACAACCTCACGCTTTGTGGCTCAGCGAGCCACCAGCCATGGGTTCAAGCCTGCTGTAAGGCGATAAACTGTCAACAAGTTGAACCCATACCTGTGACATTTTTGTACAGCACGTTATTTTAGTATACAGCCTATTTATAATCAATCTTATGGTCAGACAAAGTGACCAGGTGGGTTGATATGTAAGGAATAGAATTCGGGACACCGGTTTAAACAATCCACAGCGTAATGAGGAGGAGAGCTTAATCAGGTTTTAAACCCATCTATCGGCACGCAGACTGACGTGACAGCTGACAATATGTAAGCTCTGGATCAATGCCTAGCCAAAGACAGGAGGCTTTTCCACACCAAGTGGCATTTTAGTTCTCACACCATCACACAACACACCCTCCCCACCACCATCATCATCATCATCATCAATTTCATGGTGCCAGTTAAATCATAACTCTGCCACTTTGTTTTATGTGCCAAACTAAGGGACACAACATTTGGATGCATAAAAACTCAGAATAATATGTTCCAAAGCAAGGTAAGGAAACACTTTGAGTCCATAAGCAGATTAAAAGGAGCACCACGTTTATTCCCTAAAGTAAAAGAAATCTGGGGAAAGAGAAGGAGGCCAAGGAAACGATATTGGCAGTTTTCATTGCTTTGAGAGAGCACAAACCACACCATTGTTTCATGCACAGAAACAGACTTTTGAAACGTGTACCTGGAAATGAGACAGGGCAAAGAAAGGCCCACGTGAATTCAGGACTAGTCTCTTCTCGGTCACCTCCTCATGCCAACAAAGCTGGTTCTGTGAGCACTGAAGCCCCCACCCCTGCGCGCACACATACACACACAAAGGCTCTGAGCTCTTTATTGTAATGGCTGACTGTGTAAGTTACCGTCTATCTGCACCTGACCCCGAGCTTCTACCTCCGGAGCGCTGCCTCAGGTACGTTGGGGCATCCCACCAGGAGTTGCTAGGGAGGGAGGGCATGGACTGTACAACCCCTAAGGAGGCCGAGTTTGGACTGCACCAGCTCTTTGGACGGACAGCAAGGACTGGGCTAGACCCTAAGGAAAAGGAGCAAAGGCAGTGGCAGCAACGTGGAAGGGGGCAAGGGCAGTGACAGCCATCTTTAGTAGAGTCGAGGAGTGCACCAGCACCCTTGGAGAGGGGCGACAAAACAGGCCAGCACCGGGGGAGGTGGAGGCAGACGGTGATGTGAGGTAAAGTAGGAACTGGGACTGCAGAACCACCTCCGAAGTTAGGGCATAAACTGGGCTAGAGCCTAGTTAGGGACAGCATTATCTCTCTAGTGATTTTGGGGGAGGGGGGTCGTGGAGGTGGGGGCAGGAACTGTGCCGTTCCCCCAAAAGAGATGTTGCAGTGATGGCACCAGCGGTAGGAAGAGAAGGCACACAAGAGAGAAAGGTGGCAGTGTCAAAACCAAAGCAAAGAGGGCATACAAGGGAGAAGTTCAATAGCACCCTGAATGAGTGGGAGGAATTGTAAAGATGTCAAAATATGGCCGCACCCTAGCCAACGTTGGGGCATTCAAGCTGTGCCTGCATCCTTGGAAAGAAGGCATAAAGTGTGGCTCTGCCGGGAGAGCACACAAGGGGGCAGAAACTGAGGCTGCATACTACAAAAGGTGGCACACACCATGGAAGGAAGGGGGTGGCATGAAAAGTACCAGCACACTGCAAATTGTACCACATGCCACAGAAAGTGGTCGGAAGTGGGTGCTGGCAGAAACTGCGCCAATACACCGCAACAAGTGGCACATGCAGTAGAGCGCAAAAGCAGTCTTAACACACCGTAAAGGGCAAAAGTGGTGGGGTACAGCAACAGTGCCAGTACACTGTACAAAGTGACAAACGCAATGGGGTGCAGGTGTAGTGCCAGCACAGTGAGGTTATGGTGTGAAGGAACTACAGGTTAAGTAAGCCACTGAAAGCAACTGAGGAATTCAAGAGGACTTTAAGCTGAGTCTTCATCAAAACTTTCTTCTCGTGGAGCATCAGTAGAAGCAGTGCAGAAGTACGGCCGCAGCGTGTTTGCACAGCACTTCAGAACTATAACTGCAGAATGACAGAGTCGGAGGGCTTAAACAAACTGCCTTTAGAGAAACAAAAAGGGGAGCATGAGCACAAGCAATAAATAAGTTATACTGGAATTACCTTGGAGCTGCTGCTGTGCCACATATTTAAAGATGTGAAAAATGTTTAAGTTATAAGCCCACGGTGTCCTCCTGTCCATAGCCCACCTGAACCACAGCAGCAAAACATGCCAATATGTGTCACTCAGGGGAGGGGGGCTGGGCCCCGAAACATATTTGGTGGGCAGAATGCTAGCAACAAATCCTGTGGGAACCCCACAGTGCCCATTTTAGTACAGCTTTGGGGGGGGTGAAGATGTCAACAAGAGCAGACATGGAAAAGGGGTGGGTCGATCACAAACAAAAAGTCTGAGTGACAGACATATTCTGAAGATGATAAGAAGTGAATCTCTCAGTGTCCGGAGCTGATAACAAAGCGAATAGACGGAGACCAACAAGGAACTGCAGGAGCCGACCACAGAAGACAATGAAAAGTCACTGCACAGGGGCGTGTCACAGCGCTCCTACTTTACAAAGCGTGACATGTCACTCTATGGCAAGATGCCATCAGATCTCTCAGTGCAGTGCGACACAGTGCCATATCACCGTGTACCACGCAGATCTTAATGGGCATATAATGTAAATCCTAATATAGAAAGAATAGTAAGCTATTATCTGTCATCAAAGAGCTGCGTGCAAATTGCAAGGTATAGATTAGAGTGTTATGACTGTTTCCCCAAGCCTTTCATTATCCTAATGTTGCAAACAGGGTTCATATGGGTAGAAAGTAATTCTTATTAGTAAAGACCATGGTGGTACTTTGTAAATTCTGGGCTTGTGCTTCTCCTGATCAAGCACGTTTGAACTATACTGCCCACCAGTATGAAAGACATGCTCCCTACACCTTCTAATTCTCTGTATTATGTAGTATTTCCTATACACTGAATTACACACATGATCGATTTGCCTCTGTGGAATGTGTTTGGGATATAAAGTGCTCTGACACGCTACACTGATATGAGTGGCGCACGAAAACTAAATGCATGTCAGAGAGAATGGTTATGGAGACGTGGGAGTACTGTTAAAGGGTAATAGTGTGGGAATATGTGGTGAAGGTGGTCATTTGGTGTCACCAACAAGCACCGGGCCCCACCAGCGCTAAGGCCGGCCCTGTAGCGCCCCCCCCCCTCCCCCTCCACCAACAATATGAGATATTCACATCACTTTATGAAGACACTTTACCAGAGATCTCATTCTCAGAACTGTGGCAGGTTCGCACACAGAAATATATAGTCAACAATTTCACACATTAAAGGTGAGAAATTTAGAGGTCAGTAAACATAGACATGGTGTCAGAGCTAATCTACACTGCAGCGCGAGGCAGTGACAGGTCAGTGCACAAAGACATACAGGCAAAGATTTCGACACTGAAAGATTAGCAAGTGAGAGGTCAGGAAATGGAGACATGCTGTTAGAAAGAACTATTTTACACCGCAGTGTAGACAGTGACAGGTCTGAGAGAGACTGAGGGAAAGAGAAAAGGAGAGAGACAGAGAGGCTCGCTGGCAGGTCAGTGCAATAATACATGCCGTCAGAGGTCTCTGGAGAACTTGGAGCTGCAGTGGAAACTAGTGAGACAGAGGTAAAGGGACAGGACCCTGCACAGCCTACGAGTCGCAGCCTCGCACACTCCAGTGCACACAAGCAGAGGACCCTCCTCACCTTTCTGCTTCCTGGACATGGCGGCGGGATGGGGACCGGTCTGCTGCTTAGGGGCTGGATTTGACGAGCAGTCAGTCAGGGCGGAGACCAGTGCCTCGGACAGTGCCGGTCAGGACAGGAAGCGGCGGACCAAGGCGTCGGGGAGGGCAGATGTGCCAGCGGCGGCAGAGTGCACACGTCCACAGGAGCGAGCAGCAGGACCTGCAAGGAAGCACAGAACAGGAGTGAGGCGACTGCTTTGCTGGGGGGGCAAGCAGCTTCTGGGAACTCCTGGCGAAAGCAACAGCTGGGGGCGGGGAAGGAGGATGCTCCTCCCAGTTCGGGCGCAGCCAGGTGCGCGCACACCTGCCCGGGGATCCCTGCGGTTCTGTCAGAGTAGGGACCGCAGCACGACGCCCTCAGCCTCCCTCCCTCTGTGCAGGACCTGCCGCGAGACCGGGGCATCTCCAGGGTGTCTCCCAGCCCCCCGCACCAGGACCTGCCCCATAGCCTCCCACTGGGCCGGACCTGCGCCCCGAGCCTGCCGCAAGATAAGGACATCTCCAGAGTACCTCCTATTTGGCAGGGACCTGCACCCCCTTCTGCACAGGGACTGCAGCACATACCCCCTCAGTCGCATTGCCACTGGGCAGGACCAGCGCCCGAGCCTGCCGCGAGGCCAGGACGCCCAGGGTGCCTTCCGGGACATGCCGCGAGATCAGGACAAATCTAGGGTATCTCCAGCCCCCTCACCAGGACCAGCGCCCCGAGCCTGCCGCTAGATCAGGACCTGCGCCAGGACATCTCCAGAGTACCTCCCCATTGGGCAGGGACCTGCACCCTCCCTTTCCACAGTGACTGCACCTCTGTCGGCATCCTACTGGGCAGGACCTGCGCCCGAGCCTGCCGCGAGACCGGGACATATCCACGGTGCCTCCCAGCACTTCGACCAGGACCTGCCACTAGACAGGACATCTCCAGAGTGCCTCCCACTGGGCAGGACATGACCCCTCCCTCTCGCCAGCACCTGCACAACGACACCCCAGCCTGCACTGGTCTGGGAATGGACCTACTGAAATACACCGCCAGCCTCCTTCCTACTGAGCAGGGCCCTGCAGCACAACACCATCACCCTGCCCCCTACCGGCTAGGTACAAGCAGAACGACACCCTCACGCTGACTCCCACTGGGCAGGTACCTGGGCACAGATCTGCAAGAAGACACCCCAAGCCTGCCTCTCCAATAGGGCCTGCTGCACGACACTTCCAGTGAGCTTCCCACTGAACAGGGACCTGCAAGCAGTGCTGCAATCGGAAACGGAGTAGCGCCGGAACTCACTATCAACAGCACGTGTTTGCCCCTGAGATGAGCAGGTACTATCCTTTTCGAATTAAAGAAGTGCAGGTACTCAGTACCGGACAGTATCTGCCCAGTTACAGCACTGCCTGAAGCACAATACCATCGGCACTCCCTCGAAACAGGGTTCAGCTGCACGACTCCATGCGGCTGTTTCCACGAGCCTGGGACATGCAGTACAACTTTCTCTGCCACCCTCAGAGTGGGAACCTGAAGCACGACACCTCCAGCCTGCTTCTCTCTGGAGCGAACATCAACCTCTCTTTGGACATGGACCCCGGGCAGGGACCTTCTGCACAACACCCTCAGCGTGCCTCGTACTGGGGTGGGACCCTTAGTTTAACACCCGCCCCCCGGACAGGGACCTGTAGCACGACTCCCTCAGCCTCCCTCGGAGGAAGGGGCTGCAGCATGATACCCGGAGCCTGCCTCCTACTGGACCGGGCCGTAGCACGAGGAACCCCCCTCCTCCCTCCCCCCCCCCCAACCCCCAACACTCCCTCAAGAAAGTGACCCGCGGCACGACTTCCTCTATTAGCCTCGTTCCGGGAAAGGTCACTGCTGCTTTCCCAGGCAAAGGCCAAAGCACCCTCAACCAGTTCTCAGGGCAGCGATCCCATCCTATATCCCATGTCGAGATCAGAGCATGCAGTGAGACACCCTCTACCCCTCGGCCCGCTGCTGGACAGAGGCAAGCACTGGGTCTCACAACCTGCTTTCTTCGACACAGAAACTTGCAGGACAACTACTTCATCCTGCCCCCTACACCAGTGGTCTGGGGACCCCTGGGGGTCCGCAAAGCCTCCTCAGAGGGATAGCGACTACTTAGAAAATTAAATAATATTAACAGATTAGGTCCCCAGCTTTCAGTAATGACTCAGTGGGGGTCCCCGGAATCCAATAATAATAATTCACTGGGGGTCCCTGAATTCCAATATTGCTAAAGTGGGGGGGCCCCAGAAGTCAAAGGTTGGGAATCACTGCTCTAGACAGAGACCAACCACATACCCTACCTACACCTAGCCTCCTCTTCAGTTCAAGGTCTTGTAGCTTGGGTGTAGGAACCGTGGAGGGCATGGAATATATCCCCCACCTCCCAAGATTTTTGAGTGGAGGTGGGGCATGCAAGGGACACTATCCCATCGCCCCAAGATTTCTAAGCGGAAACTGATTTTAAACAGGGCAGAGTAGTCTCTCTGAAGAAATGCTGCACATCAAGGAAGTCTCCTTGAAGGAGTGTAACCTGAGTTGAAAACTCCGAGGCGGTCATAGGACCTTTTTGTTTGGTTAATTATTATTGTTAGTTATTTAATAGCAGCTTTTTGTCAAGCCAGGGAGCCAGCACAGTATGGGAAGGCAGGAGATGCTATTTCATTTTACTTTTACTTCTGGCTTGGTTGACTTAAGAAGAGACGATTTTAGGAGAGGCTCAACACCTTAATGACTGCAATTAAATAAAATACATAAAAAAAAAACAACGAGGTATCAAAGCCCCCAGAGAGTTTGCTCCAACAGCATGGTCTCAGACAAACAGAAAAGGACATCTTTAAATCTTATTACAACGCACATGTACACATTTGTGTATGGTGTCAGTTTTATTCAAGGAGTGATGCATATATTTATTAATCTCTAGGTAATAACACAATAACATTAATTGAATAACTGAAAACGAAAGACTGACCTTTGGCATTTAACGAAACAGAAGGATGGGAACCTTCAGTCTTAACTGTACTATAAGCAAACCTGGACTAATATCTTTGCTTCCCCACCTGACCAGAATGCACAATTCACAACCCATCTCTTTACTTCACTTTCTTTTATCTTCCCTGACCATACGGAATGAGAGCACATTTAAGAAATTCAGTATAGGATCCAAGATCTATAAAAACCTCATGTATGTATGGTCAAGATAAAATAATCTTGCTTCACATTTAACAACAATATAGGCTATATAGAGGACGTAAACTGACGCATTATAGGTAACTTGTGGCAACATCATTAAAGCATGGGTTATTCTTGGATGATTTGTTTAAAAAATACTTTAAATAAATGTCACTCAAGTTCAGTGATGGAGTCATCCGCACTTCATGGAGACTGTTAGATACTGGGTCTCTAGTTGGCAGAGGTATGCACCCTGTCCAAGTAGGGACCACAATCCTAGTCAGGATAAGTCAGCTACACACCCTAAATTAACCTGTGCTCAACCTTCGGTAGCTTAGCACAGAACAGTCAGGCTTAACAAAGAGGCAATATGTGAAGTATTTGTGCAATACATTAACACAGAGAACACCACAAAAAGACTCCACACCAGCTTGGAAAAATAGATATTTATCTGAGTAAAACAAGAACAAATATCCAATAAGTAGAAATTGAGATATACATTTTTAAAGATTAAAATGTGAAAACAGTGCTTAGAAGTCATTAGCAGTCAAAAGATTACTTGAGGTCACGGGGGACCTGTGCAAATCCCCAAATCCAGGACTACCACGATGGAGGGTAGGTCAGCTACAGAACCCATGCAGAGTCAGCTGAAATATTACCTTTGATGGAGCAAAGTGTCAACGGCGAGGGCACGATATATTGGAATTTTCTACACATTCGGGTCACTGCATCATCATCGGGCTCCACTGAAGTGAACGAAATGCGTTGTAGTCGAGCTGCAGAGAGCATCGCCGGCTGTAAATCTGCTGTCTTAGAACAGCCTCTGCGTCGAATGAGTGATGAGCTGATTTTTCTCATGCACTTGAGACAATGCTTTGGTTTTTGCAGGAATCAGCTGCAGAACCCACTTCTGAGGATCATGACAGGAGAGTGGCACCTCAGGCAAGGGTAGGAGACACAGATGACAGAAGCCAGAAGAACCAGGAGAGTTGCAGGTAGTCTTTGATGTCCCTGGGACTGCGGAGAACAAGGGGCAAGCCAACAAGCCCTTGGAAAATCTTGGGTCGAAGAATGTAGAGAACAGGTCTAGGCGTTCTCTTTGCAGGCAAGAAGCAGCAGGCCAACACAGCAAAGCAAGTAGCAAAGTCATAGTCCCTCCTAGAGCACAGCACACAGCAAGCAGTAGGCCAACACAGAAATGCAGCTGAAGAGTGGCATTCCCTTCTGCCAGCACAGCAGTCCTTCTTCCTAGCAGAATGTCCTTTTTTTAAGTAGAGTTCTGGTTTGGTGGGGTTTGGGGTCCAGTACTTATACCGAGATGTGCCTTTGAAGTGGGAGAAACTTCTAAAGAGGCATCTGAAGATCTCAAGCTCCCTGCCCTTTTTCCCCTGGCTGCAGACTCTTAACAGGGGGGCATACTCCCCTTGGTGTGAGCAGGCACATAGCCCAATTCATGTGTAAGTGAGTAAGTGCTAAGCTCCACCCCCCCATCAAGACGTTAAAGGCCATTCAGCATGGTGATGGGCCATCAGGATGCAAATGTCACACCTCAGCCCCCTTTTTGTGTGACTGTCTAGAGGGAATGCACAAAACCCAGCTGTCATCCACCCACATACATGTATTCAGAGACAGACAGAGGCACAGAATGGTTAAAGTAAGAAAATGTCAACTTCCTAAAAGTGACATTTTCAAGCCTACAATTGGGAGTCCAGCGACACCATACTCCATATCTCTATTGTGTCCCAATTGGGAATTACACTTAAAAATACTTTAAGGCAATCCCAATGTTGCCCTATGGGAAAGATAGGCCTTGATGTAGTGAAAAACAAATTCATTTCAATACCAGCTCATGTTATACTTAAAAGTACATGTCCAACTTTTTTAAAAATACACTGCACCCTGCCCTTGGGGCTAATCAAGGCCTCCCTTAGGGGTGACTTATATGTGATAAAAAAGGAATGTTTGGGCCAAGCAAGTGGGTGTACTTGCCAGGTCAAAATGGCAGTTTAAAAATGCACACACAGGCTCTTCAGTGGCAGAGCTGAGACATGTATGAAAGTTTACTGTTGTAGGTAGCACAATCAGTGCTGCAGGTCCACGGGTAGCATTTAATTTACAGGCACTGGGAACCTATATTTCACTTTACAAGGGACATATAAGTATATTAAATATACCAATGGTGGATAAGCCAATATTACCACACTTTAAGGAGAGAGCACACACACTTTAGCATTGGTTAGCACTGATAAAGTGCAGAGTCCTAAAGCCAACAATGACAAGGTCAGAAAACGAGGAGGAGGAAGACAAACAGTCTGGGGATGACCCTGCATAAAGGGCTATTCCCAACAGAGACACTCAAGAATTTTCATTTTAAAGTCATCATCCTACTTTTTCATTTCACTGTTTCCTCATTTACATGCTCTGATGGCTCACCTTGAGTATTACCTCTTGGAACCAAATCAGACTGTGGGATCACTTCTTTCCAAGGTTGCCTGTGTCCCTGCGCCTACAGAAATTTAGTGTCTCCCACACCCTTGCCTTATTGAACAACTGCATAACCTGAGGGTTCACACAAACTTACAACTTTTTAAGGTTTGCACAGTGTGCTGTAAAACTCAAGTATTGCTTTCATTTCCACATGAATGATCGGAATTGTACAATTGATGTATCTATGCCAATCTAACCCAACAAAGCAGGGAAATCTTAGATGAACTGAAAAGGACAGCCAGATTAAGAAAGCACTGTGGTCCAACACCGACGACAGGAAGTGCTATACAAATGTTCGTAACACAGCAGCATAAGCTGCAATGCTCAGATGATATTAATATTCAACACACTTGTATGTCACCGACCTGGCCATATGGACAGCAGAGCACTTTAGCTGCTTCAGACTGGCAGGCACAGGAGTTCTTTGGGATAGAATATAGCACTTAAGGCAGTAGTATTTGCCTATTGTCTGTCTTTTGTTATGGATGAAAAGATAGTTACATTTGGGGTAGATCATTTGTCTTACAGACCATCAGAAGGGTCTGAGACAAAACCCCCTCATAAAAATGGGGCCTTTGGGTAGTATGTAATATTCTGGGGTTTTATCAGGGCGGGTGGATTTTCCTCATGTTGCCAGCTTGGCTTTTATTACTGTTATCTTACTCATTTGGTGTATGTATACAGCTGCAGGCAATGCACCAGTCTTTAACAAACATTGGCTATGTCAGTGTATGTTTTGTTTTGTTATGGTTTTGCAAAAGTTTATTGTTCGGGAAGCTGTGGAGCTCCCATCAGTTAAAACAAAACGACTAAAAGCAAACATTGCCATAGTAGTACCTGGTGTTTAAGGGAACTACTTTGTAGTTGGATGTACTCCTTGTGTAAGTGCAGAATGCCACCATTCTCAATGAGGCTAACCAATGGCTGAAGTGGGCTGTCCCCACTGACCCACGCTGTATGCTGTAGTGGGTGGAAGAAAAATGTGAATAGCACAATAACAGACCATTGATGGTAGGATAGGCTAAAAGTCCCTACGTATACATTATTATAGATATAATTTTGGTAAAACCAAAAGGTCTTGGTTAATACATAGCCTAAAATGATGCACAGCTCCTCCCCAAGTCACCAAGATTGTTACACCACTAGTTTCTTCATTCATTTGGCATAAATTAATTAATTTGACAGCAACCTCAGTTTAAAGAAAGTTACACTTATTTTGCACAGCATTTGCAATACTATGGGCCTTCTGTGATGACACTCTTGTTGTAAACACAGAGCCCTCACTGGCTAGACTGGCACTATGAAGATGCCTTAAGGCATGCAAGCCACATGCAACCAAGCAGTAGTAAAAGGTAGGGCGTGGATGCCGCCAACAAACAATATTAAAACGTAACATATTAGTCAGATCACGTAGTATGCACCCAAGAGCATAGACAGTGCACCTAGCTGGCTATCACTGTGCGCACAACAGCATTTGCCACCATGAAAAAGCCCACACAAACATCCAACTGGACAGAACTTCAGGCACATAACATTATCCAGATAGGCCATGCACTTGGCTATGAAGGTGTCTCAACAGTATTTCCCATTTCCACCCAACATCACTCAGTACTCAGCACCTACAGAAATACACTTACAATTTGACTTTCGCAGGGAGAAGACACTAGCCAGAGCCCTGGATATGAACACAGCATGGGACAAAGTAGTATGGTTGGCAAAGTACTGTCAACTCCACAAGAGTAGCCCACACCACACCAATATATCTTAGAACCTTTCAGATAAAGTTACCTTGAGCATAATCAACCATCAGAGGCAAAACATAACTAGGTAGTGATGCTGTCTAGAAAAAAAGATGTACAGCCTGGGCAAGAGGCAATCAATGATTCAGCTGACATGAGAGGAGTGGATACTGCACCAGTCACCTTGCCAGGGCCAGGCTGAAGCTAAAGCTGGAGAAAGCAGCTGGAACAGACACACCAACATTATTGATAACACCACCTTTCTTAAGGATGCACAGAAACGCAGTGAATACTCAGTCATCCTCAGCAACAGGTTTCAAGTCCTGAAAGACTAGAGAATGACAGAGAGCTAGTAGAAGTCAGGGATAGAAGATCAAAGAAACAGTGACATCAACCTGCCAAGAGGTTCTCCACCGAGACTCTCCACAAAATCTAACAGAGAAAGGAAAAGAAAACCGGACCAACACCAGCTGAACAAGAGCAGAAAAAGTGAAAGTTCAGGGTGAGTACCCCGAAAGCAACATGGTAGCAAACAGAAGTTTAAGAGCATACAAACAAAGACCCATTGATGGTTTTGCCACAGAAGCCAAGAAAGCAGTGAGCCATGGAAACTTGAAAGCACTTTGCAACATAACGAGGAATCTCTCTGACAGAAATGGCAAGCCAGAAATCCCTGTTAAAGATAAGACTGGGAAAACAATTATGGACTGGATTCTCCACAGACATACAGCCAGCCAACAAGGATTGTCAATAGACTGCAACAGACCAGCCAAGGAAGAACTATGGCAAGTAATCAAAACATCTAATTAATGGGAAGGCAGCAGGGCCTGACAATATTCCTGCAGAGGCACGGAAACATCAGTAGACATGCTGCACCCCATGTTTGGGAGAATCTGGAAAAAGTGGCATCAGACTGGAAAGAGGGATATCTCATCAAGATTCCTCCAAGAAAGGTGACCTGAGTAACTACAAAGGGATCACTCTTCTTTCAACCCCAGGCAAAGTGTTCAACAGAGTCAACCTGAACACAATGAAGGAACAAGTTGATGCGAAGCAGGCAAACTGGCTTCTGCAAAGCTAGATCATGCAAAGACCAGACCGCAACACTGCGCATCATCATTGAGCAGTTGATGGAATGGAACTCCCCCTTCTATGTCCCTTTCATCGACTATGAGAAGGCATTCAACAGCGTAGACAAAGAGACCCTTTGGAAACTCCTCCGCCACTACTGCAGGCCAGATAAACTTGTAAAAATCAACAGGAACACTTACGATGGAATGACCTGAAAGATAGACTTTGGCGGACAACTCACAGGCCTTCAAAGTACGTTTTAGAGTCTGCCAGGGATGTTCACTCTCGCCTTTTCTCTTTGTGGTGGCCATAGGCTGTATCATAAAGACATCCACAGCGGGGAGAAGAAATGAGATCCAGTGGACACCTTGAATGCAGCTTGAAAATCTGGACTCTCCAGTCGACATGGCCCTATGCTCTAATACACATCCGAAGAGAAGACTAACAATGTGGCAGCCACATCAGCACAACTTGGACCTTAACATCCAGAGGGGAAAAACCATGACACTGATAGCTAACAGGGCCAGCACAACAGCAGTCACTCTTGCAGGCAATGCACTGGAAGAAGTTAAGGCCTTCACTGACCTGCCCAGTGTCCTAGGACAAGCAGGGCAACTTGGAGGACAACACTGACCAACACACAAAAAAAGTCCAGACCTTTATCAACACCTGTCTGAGAAAAATCCTCCAAATTAGCTGGTCAAATACCATCAGCAACAATGACCTATGGCAGCAGACTACCCAACTCCTTGCCATGAGAAATCATGAAAAGATGCTGGGGCTGGATAAGTCACATCCTCCAAAAGTCAGTGTCAAACACCACCATGCGAAGCCCTGACCTGGAACCCTCAAGGGAAAAGGAAATCCCAAGAAACATCTGGTGCTGTGGTCTAGAGGCTGACTGCAAGAAGATGGGCTACACCTGGAGTCAGATTGAAAGAAAAGCCCAAGACAGAGATGGCTGGAGAGTCCTAGTTAACAGCCTGTACCCCAGGAGGGGTAGCAGGCATAAGTAGTAGTAGTAGTAGTAGTAGTAAGTAGATTCAGCTCAAAGAGGAACACCAACTCTTTCAAAACATCCATCTGAGCACACAACACAACATATAAAGCATTTTACCTGATCAAACGAACTTTACTTTCTCACTAACAGCACAAACAGTTACTAGACTCTTAACCTCTACTAATTATATACAGCCAAACAGCTATGTTGTAACACTGCACCACGTATTATAATCCTGGACTGATGTCACAAAGGAGCCCAGATGTTTGTGTGTAGTGTTGCTGCACCATGTCATAATCATGAATAGATATCACAAAGGAGATGGAGTGACCCACTGTAGGGTTACTGCATTCCGTGTCATAATCCTGAACTGAGGTCACACAGGAGACATCGGCATGTTCCACTGTGGGGACACTGCACCCCTAGTCATAAACCTTAGTGATGCCACTGCATGTTGTATAATAATCTTTAAGTGATGTCACAGAAATAGCCAGCATGTTTCAAGGTGGGGCCACTGGACCTTTTTTAAATTCCTGAAGTCCTGCCACCCAGGAGACAGCACTTTCCAATCAGGTGTCATGACACCCTGTGTCATAATTCTGAAATAGTATCACGGTGGAGCCAACATGTTCCATTGTGGTGTTGCTACACGTCATAATCCTGAACTAACATCACACTTGAGATGACATGGTCCAGTTTTGGAACACTATATCCTGTGTCATCAAGTGACGTCCCACGGACATGGTCCTAAGCGGTACCGCCATGTCATATCTATGACATGATGTCATAAAGTATGTGGTCGGTCCCAAATGGGGTGTTGCTGTACCATGTTGTAATCCTGAACCAATGTCCAGTGGAGCATCAATGGAACAGGTAATAAGCCTGACCGACTTCGCACAAGAACTGGAATGTTCCAAAGGAACGCCATGCTACCCTAGGTCATAATTCTGATCTGATACCACACAGCAGCTTGCATGTTGCAGTGTGGGGTCACTACACTATGTCCTGTGTCATAATCCTGAAGTGATGTCACATCGATGCCGACATATTTCAGGGTGGCTGCTGCGCTTTGTCATTTTGACTTTGTCACCTAGGAACAGATATTTTACTGTGTGTGATCACTGCACGTGATCATTCTGACCCGCCTACTCTGCAAACTCCATTCTGACACTGACTAGGCAGGAGTATCAAAATTACCATAGTGAAAAGAAGAAAAGAGCGGCTGTTAAGCAGAGACCAGGTCGAAGACTGGGCCTTAATACTCAGTGACCTATCCACATTTTTAAAACTGCAGATGAAGATATTATCCCCAAGCTAAAGTCGTTCTTCTGTAGATTAAGTCATTCATATCGAAACCACTCATCAGGTAGAGTTAGACCACTTTCTCTTGAAAATTAAAGTGGTATTCTGTTACATTAACAAAAGGACTCTACTTCTGGTCCTATTTATGGCCTACATCGTCCATTTAGCAAGCATCATCAGCAGCTGCATTTTGGGCGAGGGTGGGTGCATTGATGGATAGGCCAAAATTGGCTCTCTTTTAAGGGACTGAAAATGTAGGTGATGTCCTACACTCCACAGATGCTTCAGTGCTACTGTTAAATTGCCCACCATTGTGTCTACTTCAACTGAATGAAAAAGGAATTAATTTCTCAGAAACCAGAGGTTCTTCAGTGGTGTTACACTAACAACTCCTTACAAACCCTTTTGATCTTGTCACGGAAGGACAAAACTAAGGCAATGTATCCGACTCCGATTAGTCAAGACCATACAAACAAGGGCAGTTTTCATATCCTCCATGCATCCAAGGCATCCTACATATTCTGCAGAAACAACACAGAATTGTCCAGTTCAGTTTGAGAAAAACTGAACAGGTCATCTTCATGGTCTCTTCAAAACATTTTGCTTTTGTCATCAAGGTCCTACAGAAGCTGCACCTGAAAATGTATTGAACCCAGTGCTCTCCTAAACCCAAAGGCAAGTGCCAACAACTCCCTAAGTACAAATGCATGGTGGTATTCCATACAATCTCAAGGATCCTCCCTTTGGAAATCTCTGCCTCCCACCCAATCCACCATAAGGAAATAAACTACATGTAAAACCATAAATGCATGAAGAGCCTTTCACCTCTTTCATCAAGTATCTTGCCTGGACTCCGATCATTATTACACATGATAACCATCTCTTCTTCATAAGCGCTCCGAAGCATCTATATGTATAGGCTCAGTTTTTTTCAAATACTTATGTTCTCAAAATACAGCCATTTTATCCATCCTCCACTACAATCCTCCAGGTTCACACACAACACCCCCTCAAGACATTTAAAGGATCTGTACCTCACGTACAGGTTTGCTAAAAAAAATAATAATATAGATAACGTGTCTTTTTACTACGTACAAACCTCAATTATGTATAGACCATAGGTCTCCAATAGAGCACCTGACCAAAAACAGCTCCCAAATCCTGTTCACAATCACAACATATTTGGCCTGATTTTCTTTTTTTTTTTTAAAGTAGTACATTAGCCTTCAACATTCATACTCTGCATAGCCCTTTCCCTCTGCCATCGAAGGATACAACAGGGATCTTTTCCACCCCCCGTGACTGCACTAGGACCTTTCTTTACTTCTCCAAGGTAGTATTAACCACTCTTGTGGAGATTGGGAAACTAAAGTTGCCTTGAGACCATCAAGTGTAGCACCCTTACAAACCTGCTGCTCCAGGTCCGTGCAGACACAAACGGCTGCATCTGAGACAGCCCCTGCTTGAAAAAAAGCTAGCACCCAACTGCCCATAGCCTTCTGTACCCTGTACTCGAGACTTTCTCCACTGTGCTTCTATACTGAATTTGTCAAACATCACACATACTAACCATTAAGACCTTAAACCTGAAAGCTACAGTAAGGCTGTAATGAAATTTAGCGAGCACTAAAGTTTAAAAGCTTTCACTTGGATTCCATGTAGAGTTTTATAAAACAGTTTGTTTTAGCTAACATAGCTTCAAAATAAAATAAAGTAAATGGAATGGTTCAAAGGAAAACTTTAAAAATAATGTAAAGATGAAGCCATTTGGAAAAAACATCCTCATTTCCAGCCCCAATGGTTGTTGAACATGTCACTGCTACCAGTCACTGTTATGCATTAACCACCCACTAGCTACTACTGTGCAATCTTTGCAACCACTTCAAACATTTGCCTTGAAGCAGCTTATATTCCTCTCCACTGTCCACCACTGTGCATTCAAAATGAGCCAGAGCCCCCACATTATAATTGCTGCCCAACCTATGAAGAGGAAATGCTCCTCACTCCTTGGAAACTCTTCCAGAAAATCTCAATAAGATCCTGCTAATCAGATATCCTCACCTCTGGTCAAGAAAACTGCTCTTCTTTCACCCTTTTATAAAAAGTGTTCCTCACTCCTTGGAAACCTTTTCAGAAAATCTCAGAGAGATCTGCTCCTGCTAATCAGATATCCTCACCTCTGGTCAGGAACAACGCTGTTCTTTCCCCCCATTATATAAGACAATTCTTACTGTATTTCTGCACTTTTTTGTAAACTTGACACTGTTTTGTTTTATCCACTCCATTTAAATTAGTGTTGAGCAAACCCATAATGCATTAAACACTTAATAAGAACACTGAGAACAACAAAATCAAACATAATAATAGAGTATGGTTTATAAAAATAAAAAAAATAACCGTCCCCCCCCAAAAAAAAAAAAGTTCCAGGTCAAAGGTCGTGCTATATTAATTACAACACCCCCCACCCCCCATTGAAATAGCACTGAAATTTAGATTGAAAATAATTGTCGAACACAACAATGGTGGGTGAAGCAAAATCAGGGATAGCAATGCTTCTGGGCCCTTTGAAACGCTGAGTTTTGAGTCACAAGATATTTTTAGTCTTCAAGTTTCTAAAGTAACCGAGAACCATTACAGTTTCAGGCAAATACGAGAAGCTAAGTGTAGCGAGAGCAGGTGTTCTGAACTGCAGTCTTACTTTCAGCAGTAGTCTGCTTTGTCAGCTTCAGCCCACACTGTAAGATTATCTCCTGAAACACCCATGAACACAGGAACGTTAGACACAATGTTAACCACAATTCCTCTACATCTCCAATATAAGCTCACAGTGAAGGGTGGTACAACTGTATTACAACACAGTGACATCTCAACGGTACATGCCAATTGGTCAGGCCCAGGACTGGCACAGTCTGTCCTCCAGAGAGAAACAATGGACCTTCTCCAACTCATACAAACAATATAACACAGGTGTCTCCAACCAGTGGATCGCAAGCTACCAGCACCTCGAAGACACCATCAGAGTATTTCACACCCTTGAGTTCATTTTTAAATCTGCACAGGGTCACATTTTTCTTTCAAAGTTAACCCCTCAGCTGCTGCCACCCCTCCCCCCACCTTCCCCCTCGTTCTGAGCCCTTTTTGGGCTATTTGGGGTAGTTTGCGCTTAGGCCTTCATAACTTTTTATCCACATAAGCTATCCAAGCCAAATTTGCGTCCTTTTATCCAAAATCCTAGAGATCCTAAAGATACCTGGAGTTTGTGAGTTTCCCTGGGGGAGGCCAAGAAATTAGCCAACATACAGATACAATTTCGTTTTTTTTTTTTTTTAGAAAAGTGGAAAAAGGGCAGCTGAAGAAAGCATGTGTTTTTTTCCCCTGACAACGGCATCAACAAACGGTTTGCGGTGCTAAAATCACCATCTTCCCAGCTTTCAGAAACAGGCAGACTTAAATAAGAAAACGACATTTTTCAACACAATTTTGGCATTTTACTGGGACATATCACTTTTTTACTATTTTTTGTGTTATCAGTCTACTTCCAGTTAGTGACAGAAATGGGTGTGAAACCAATGCTGGATCCCGGACCGCTAACATTTCTGAAAAGTAGACAAAATTCTGAATTCAGCAAGGGATCATTTGTGTAGATCCTTCAAGGTTTTCCTACAGAAAGTAACAGCAAAAATAAAAATATATTGAAATTGAGGTGAAAAAAAAATTCCGTTCACGTTTTCTTCTAGAACTTTTTCCAGCTATGGCAGATTTGTGAAAGCAATATATTGTTACGTCTGCTGGACTCTTCTGGTTGCAGGGATATATAGGGCTTTTAGGTTCATCAAGAGCCCTAGGTACCCAGAGCCAATAGATGAGCTGCACCTTGATATGGGTTTCATTGTATACTGGGTATTAAGCAATTCATTTGGTGAAACATAAAGACTGAAAAATAGATAACAAGGAAACCTTTGTATTTACAAAATGGGCACAAGATAAGGTGTTGAAAAGCATTGGTTATTTGCACATCTCTGAATTCCGGGGTCTCCAAACTAGCATGTGAATTACAGGGCATTTCTCAAACAGACGTGTTTTTTACACACTGTCTTACATTTGGAATTAAAAATGTAGAGAAAGACAAGGGGCAAAAACACTTGTTGTGCTATTCTGTGTTCCCCAAAGTCTCCTGATAAAAATGGTCCCTCACTTGTGTGGGTAAGCCTACTGCCCGCAACAGGAAAAGCAACATGGACACATCACATTTTTGCATTGAAATCTAATGCGTTTTTGTGAAAGTGCCTAGCTGTGGTCTTTGGCCTCTAGCTCAGCCGGCATCTAGGACAACCTACCAAACCTGTGCATTTTTATTTTTTTAAGAACTAGACACCCAGGTGAATCCCAGATGGGGTAACCGGGGCTCTCACCAGGTTCTGTTACCCAGAATCCTTTGCAAACCTCAAAATTTGGGAAATAAAACACTTTTCCCTCACATTTCGGTGCTGCAAAGTTCTGGAATCCGAGAGGAGCCACAAACGTCCTACCACCCGGCATTCCCCCCAAGTCTCCCAATAACCTCACTTGTGTGGGTAAGCATAGTGCCCGTGACAGGAAATGCCCCAAAACACAATGTGGACACATCACATTTTTCCAATGAAAACGGATGTATTTTTTGCAAAGTGCCTAGCTGTGGATTTTGGCCTCCAGCTCAGCCTGTACCTAGGGAAACCTAGCAAACCTATATATTTTCGGTAACTATACACCTGGGGGAATTCAGAATGGGGTGACTTGTGGGGCTCTCACTAGGTTCTGTTACCCAGAATCCATTGCAAACCTCAATATTGGGCAAACAAAAACACGTTTCCCCTCACATTTTGGTGCTGTAAAGTTCTGGAATCTGAGAGGAGCCACAAACTACCTTCCACCAAGCATTCCACCAAGTCTACCGATAAAAATGGTACCTCACTTGTGTGGGTAGGCCTAGTGCCCGCGACAGGAAATGCCCCAAAACACAACGTGGACAAATCACATTTTTCCAAGGAAAACTAACCTGTTCTTTGCAAAGTGCTTAGCTGTGGTCTTTGGCATGTAACTTACCTAGGGAAACCTAGCAAACCTATATATTTTTGAAAACTAGACATAGGGGAATTCTGAACGGGGTGACTTGTGGGCAGGACAACCTACCAAACCTGTGCATTTTATTTTTTTAGAACTAGACACCCAGGTGAATCCCAGATGGGGTAACTTCTGGTGCTCTCACCAGGTTCTGTTACCCAGATTCCTTTGCAAACCTCAAAATTTGGCAAATAAAACACTTTTCCCTCACATTTCGATGCTGCAAAGTTCTGGAATCCGAGAGGAGCCACAAACGTCCTACCACCCGGCATTCCTTCAAGTCTCCCAATAAAATGGTACCTCACTTGTGTGGGTAAGCATAGTGCCCGTGACAGGAAATGCCCCAAAACACAATGTGGACACATCACATTTTTCCAATGAAAACGGATGTGTTTTTTTGCAAAGTGCCTAGCTGTGGATTTTGGCCTCCAGCTCAGCCTGTTCCTAGGGAAACCTAGCAAACCTATATATTTGTGAAAACTAGACATCTAGGGGAATTCAGAATGGGGTGACTTGTGGGCCTCTCACCAGGTTATGTTACCCAGAATCCTTTGCAAACCTCAATATTTGGCAAAAAAAAACACTTTTTCCTCACATTTCAGCGACAGAAAGTTCTGGAATCTGAGAAGAACCACAAATTTCCTTCCACCCAGCATTCCCCCCCCAAGTCTTCTGATAAAAATGGTACCTCAATTGTGTGGGTAGGCTTAGTGCCCGTGTCAGAAATAGATCACACAATGGTCAATGTTGGTTCTTACATGAGGGCAACTGTTGACCCTGGGGTGATCCATTCTTGACGCAGGCACTAGTTACAGGCACTTAAGTGGAGTAGTTTTTTTTATCAGGATAGGTGGGGAAAGACTGGGTGGTAGGAATTTTGTGGATTCCTGCATATTCCTGTAGTTTGTGTGATAGAAATGCAAGAAAAAAAAAGAGTTTTTAGTCAACATTTCAGCTTTGCAGGGTATTCTGGGTAAGAACACTTTGGGGAATCCACACAAGTCACAACTTTATAGACTCCCCTGGATGTCTAGTTTCCAGAAATGTCTGGGTTTGGTAGGTTTCCCTATATGGCCACCGAGCCCAGGACCAAATACGCAGGTGCCTGCCTTACAAAACCAGGTTGTTTTGTAATAGATTTGTATCTCCACAATACGATTTGAGCGGTGGCATTTGGGGCTGAACTAAATTGGGGAGCTCCCAAGACAGCACTCTCTCTTTGCTTGCCACCACATGCACCTGCTCTCTGTGTTGGGCTAACCCGCTATTGCCCTGCTGCACAGACTGTGCTAGCAAAGGGACAGCAGGACTGAC
Organism: Pleurodeles waltl; assembly: GCF_031143425.1. Taxonomy (NCBI): domain Eukaryota; kingdom Metazoa; phylum Chordata; class Amphibia; order Caudata; family Salamandridae; genus Pleurodeles; species Pleurodeles waltl. Next base: position 51,675,414 of record NC_090443.1, read on the forward strand.
CTCATCACCTACCTCATAATTACTGGAAGAGGAGTTATCGAATGGGACTTCTCTGACTAAAAAATCACTCCCAGAGTCTACGCCATTGTCCTATCCCTCAGATGCTGTCTCAGTATCTGATCCTATGTCAGAGCTGTCCACTATAACTCGAGTTAGGGCTTGAGCAGAAGTCATCCAACAAGATGCCATCCCTTCTACTGGCTAAACTGTCGCTCTAAAACACTAGCCTATGTAGACAGTCACAAAATTGCTGGTGGGTGTGTGTGTGAATACCTGCAACAGTAGAAGTCACCTTACCTTTGCTTCTTCCCTCAATCAGCATGTTCTCTCAATTCACTCAAAAAAACTAAAAATACACTATTACTTCACCTTGTCACATACCAATTGCCACAGTCTTTAGCACCTCTAGCGCCCAGTCCAACAATCATTATTGGTTCTCCCACTTCCATTACCTCCTCCTCCGATTCCCTCACTACCACCCAGCAAAAGTGCATTTCATCGCTCCTCAGCCCCCTTCGCACATACATTTAATTTGTATTATAGCGCAGGTAATGGCTGGCTTTACTAATCCACTCAGCTATTCACATATAATACAGTTTTGTTCTTTGATATGTTGCACTCTTTTATGGCATGAAAACTGCCACTAGACAAAGGTCAGATCCTTTTTAGCAGAAACATAATCACAAGTTACTTTACTTTTTTTATTGCTGCCTAAAAGCTACAGTTGAAACGCGTCAGTTGATGTATGTGCATTGCTTTGAAGACAAGCTGCAACTGCAAGAGAACTGGGACTGGGGCCAACCCCCCCCCCCCCCCCCAAGTGAAATCCTAGGTGTCTAATGGGGGGTTGATTGGCCCTTGATCGCAGCTGCGAGGACCAGGAAACCAGTTCAGGAAGGCCTCGTTTGAAAGGGGAGAAACTCCCCTTTCAAACGAGGCCTTCACGAACGTCGGGAAGGCCTGTTTGGGCCTGTTTTCCCTACTGGAGCAGGAAGCGGCCACTGGGCCACTTCCCGGTCTGGTGGGGAAACAGATAGTGACGTCAGTGCGCCTCACGGCATGCTGATGTCACAAATGGGCGGGTGGAGGGAGACACAAAAGATTTTCCATGTCTCCCATTTTTTTTATCCCCCCCCCCCTGGTGTTGCCCACTAGTCGTGACCCGCACCAGGGAGGTAGTGCGGGCGTCGGCCAGTGGCCGACACCCGCACTGAAGAAGAGGTTAAGGGAAGGCTGTATTTTTTTTTACAATATTATCTTCAGGCTGCAGACAGCAGGGCCTGATAATGAGCAGTGCTGGAGTCAGATTTATGACCAGAAGGCACAGAGGTGAAAAACTGAAGCACAGGCATTTAAATCTTAACTAAAAGTCCTGGTCTACAAGTGTGAGAACAAAATGATGTCTCTAAATGCTTTTAAATGGGAGAAAATTAAAATGATTAAATGATTAAGTTAACTTTTCATTTTAATTGTGTCCCATTTCCAAGTGTCACAATTACAGACAGCAGGGCTCTTGCTCCCAGTGGCCAGTAGATACTGTGCTATATTTATAGCTGAAAAGTGCAATCATTTTTTAAATCAGAGAAATGTAAAGTGAACAAAAATATTTACATGAAAAATTGAGTCAATTATGTCTTAATATTTTGTGAAGCATGTTTCTTCACTCTAAATTCCTCCCATTTAAATAAATGGCTGTATTTTTCTGTCATAAATGTGGCACTCTGTCTACAGGCCACTGGGTGCAAGATGTCTGGTGTTTGTAAATGCAAAACTTTGACATTTTTGAAGTGAGGAAAAATGTTTGATATTACAAATATTTTTGCATAACATTTTTAAGCAATTTAAAATTCTGCCATTAAAAAACGTGTATGTATGTTTGTGTAATACATACAACGGTTCCACATATGGGGAAAGGTATGTCCTGTGCCACACGTACATATGACACAGGCTCTCTTTCACCTATTCACACATATCCCATTCATACACACACAAGACCACGCTCTCATTGGCACACATCAGCCCTGCCATAGCACCCCTAATCAAAAAGTATTTTGTTCAAACCATAGTTTCTGACTGTATGGACATCAGACAGTCAGTGAGCTGGGCGGAGAGCGTCTAGTAACACTGCAAGAGTGCCTTGGCCTTCAGTAGCTCACAATGATTTTCACTGATCTGAAGTAGCTTGCACCACAGAAAAGGTTGGAGACCTCTACTCTAACACTAGCATTCCTCTAAAACTCTCACAAACCTAAGCAGATGTGGTAACTGATATTGCTCAGAGAGGTTAAGCAGCTAAAATCACCTCAACTCCTGCTGCAATACACTCAGAAGAGAGGAAAGAACCGTAGAATACTGGACACTTCACTTGCGCTTGGACAGCAGTCAACATACAAACCCTCTGTGCCAATGGTAAGAAAACTCAAGAGAAAACCCAACATGCAACAACGGAACTCTCACTACATAGGCATAAATTCTTCAATGGCAGCCCTACAAATGATCTTACACGTAAAAGCACAAAGGGCCCAGTTACTGGCGGTAGGAAGAGCTATATAAATACATGTAACATAACATTTTAACATGACAGTAACTTCACCTCCAAGACTATCCTGCCTACAATGCAATCTCAATGACTGTCTAACCCCCCTTAATCTACAGGCACTCATAGTCAAACTGCGGCTATAGCCAAAACTCCTTCCATTAAAAACCCTTGCACTTCCCACCGAAATACCAGAATTTTTCAACCTCTCTGTAACAAGCTAGAACAAAATGAGGCTCACAGTAGACCATAAATTAGACCAATGTGTTACTTATGGAATTACCTGCTGAATGAATCAACCAAATTTGATGCTTAAAGAATGTACTGCCTGGTTTTGATGTAACCAACCCTGAAAAGGGACTAAGGGGGTCATTCTGACCCCGACCGCGGGAGCACCGCCAACAGACTGGCGGTGCTTCCTGGGCCATTCTGACCGCGGTGGTAAAGCCGCGGTCAGAAAAGGGGAACCAGCGGTTTCCCGCCGGTTTACCCCTGGCCCAGGGAATCCTCCATGGCGGCGCTGCTTGCAGCGCCGCCATGGGGATTCCGACCCCCTTCCCGCCATCCTGGCAGACGGGAACGGGTGTCCTGGGGCCCCTGCACTGCCCATGCCACTGGCATGGGCAGTGCAGGGGCCCCCTAACAGGGCCCCACAAAGATTTTCAGTGTCTGCTTTGCAGAGACTGAAAATCGCGACGGGTGCCACTGCACCCGTCGCACCCCAGCAACTCCGCCGGCTCCATTCGGAGCCGGCTTCATCGTTGCTGGGTCTTTCCCGCTGGGCCGGCGGGCGGCCTTTTGGCCAGAATGACCGTTGTGGTCTTTTGACTGCGGTGCGGTCATTCGGCGGTTCCCACCAGGCGAGCGGCTACCGCCGCCCGCAGCGGTTGGAATGACCGCCTAAGTGTCCACAAATTTGCATGCTCTTTACGAAGTAATCCTGGGTGATAGGATTTGTGACCCAAACCCTTAATCATTGTGTTGTGCAGTGGAATGTCCTAATCTTCACCCCATGCCTTCAGATTGGACCCCCAGGCCCTCCTCATGACCTCCATAACGCCAACGGCTGCAGCCCTCCAGCAGGGTGTAGCTTCACCGCCCAAAAACAGACTAGCTGGGACTTCTCACGGTCCCAGGGCAGACAGCTGAAAGACTCAACTAAGACGAACTATAAGAGCAATTGGTCCCAAAAGATGATATCAGTATGTAGACAAGCACCATCAAAGCCAAAAGATATGACACTGCCTGGGTCATTTTCGTTTTGTCATGGTTTTTGTAAGAAATCCAATAGTACAATTCAACTTTGCAGAGTCACGCTAGAACAATTTCCCAGCAAATTGCTTCTCCTAGGACTCTTAGCTCACACTGAAACAGACTAGAATAAATGGCAGTTCTGGATAAATCTGCGTAAACCAACGCCATTAATGTAGACCAACAACCACAAATGCACGGATGCAAACATGTACAGTGGTCCAAAATATCAACACAAACTTGAAGTGCATTGCAAAAATAAAAAAATATTTTAAAAAATCACTAGCCAGTGCACAATCCCACTATATTGACAAAAACGGAATCCTTCTTGCAGCCATGTCACCCTTGGTGCCACTCTTATACTATGTCAGCACCAACTGGCTCCAAGGCCTTCTGAACACCAGTTGGTGCCACAATAACGCTTTATCATCAAACAGGTCTATAGAAGCAAAATATCAGCATTGTCAGCTTAACAAACGTGCTATACTGAGGTATACTTGTTCTGTGGACCGACAATGTCAAAAATGCTAATATTACAGGCATAACATTTCAATCTAAATTAAGACATTGACACTTGCACAACAACGTTGGCCGGTGATACATTCACAGTTTGAGGGTAGACACTAGTTCCATGGCAACACCAAGGCAGCAACAGTCAGTTCCTACTTCACGCTATGTTTTCACGAGCTTGATCCTTGTCATAACAATGTCAACAGTGACACATACTCATATCTCAACTCCCTTCTGGCACTATATTATTTTATAGGACTAACTGCCTCACGCTTCTTGGGTATTCATATTTGGTCTTGTAAAAGGTGGAAGCCCCCTTCTCTGTATTGCGAGTACTCGCTTTTGGGTCTAGTGATAGTGCAGCTTTAGTGATATTACTCATCTCTCCAACCAGTCATCCACCTTATAATTCTGATGCTTACTTAGTATTCATAGTCCAACTTTCTTAATCTTTCACATCTATTCAGTATGAGGCATTAATTACCCCCCAAAGAACTGACGCTCTGCCATCCGCCCACTGCACTGACACAAACTGTAGCATTAGTACGCTCCCTCCATAGAGCTGGTAGTCTATTATTAATCCACTTTAGAATCAACGCCTCCTCTAGTACATATACTCACCTCAAGTGTGTACATACTTACACTTAAGTAATCTTTCCACTTACTACCCATCAGTCAATAAAGCCAATCCGTATAGCACAGCTTCCCCCATGTTACCAACTTGTGAAACACATTTCTCCATAAAGGAGTCTTCCCTTTTTAGTCCACTCCCTGATGTAGTATTCATTCTGCTTTACTCCCAGCCATGTAATAAAGCCCTCTGAGGTTACCTATGAATTAAGGGCCCTGCAACGGCACCCGCCTACCACCCCCTAAGTACAAAATACCAGCTATGCAGTGCTCTCGTCAGTACAAAAATCACAGATCTCTCAAGTCTCCCTAGTTCATAAGCGGCAGCTCACTCAAGACGTTTTTTTCAACGTTCTGATACCGGGAGTGCTGCTTATTTCATCATAAATTCAAATTCATAATTGCAAATATCAGAAAGCAAATAAATCTGCATTAGGTACACCGGCAATGATCTAGAAAACCTGACTGTTCGGTATTCTGGAGCTCTGCTGTTCCCTCGGACATTACATTTCTCTCCCCGTGCAGTGCCCGCCTTTGGGTAGTTTTCTACTCTGTCGTACGGAATTCTTGTGGTGCTTTCTACAGTACTCGTCGACAGCGAGGCACCCTACACCGTCATCATTTTTTTTCACCAGTACTTTAATACTCGGGTACTTTCTGTTGGGACATCCTGACGAACACCCACTGTCCCCTGAGGTAAAAACCTACAATGTACTCGCCGGCATTGTATCGTATACCGCCAGCAGTACCCAGCACCCCGGTAGGACTCCCCTCAGGTACATGGTGGTACTTTTCAGTGAAGCATCAATCACCCACAACATCTCCACTACTCTCACCCCATAATGCTCACCTTGCAGAAACAATCCCTGCAGCCACCAATGTAACAGTCTGCTGCCTTAAAGTAGACCCCATTCCCTCATGTGTTGTCTTTGGCGCACATTTCCACACGTCAGCATCCCCTGTAGCACCCCCCTCTCCTGCGCCACTCTTCTCTTATAATGTTTGGCCCGCTTGGAGTATACCCACTTCAGTACTCTAACCCCTGCAATTAGCTATCCAGTATTCTCTCTGCGGTGTTCTACTTTGCTACTTATATTACTCCTCACCTGCTACCCTCCCTCACGTGGTACTGCCTTCTCATGCCGCATACCTCCTTTGTAATACTGTCCTCCTCAACCCTCCAGAGCCCACATCTTCCTCTCTCCGCTCTGCTTCACTCTCCCGTTTCCAGCGGCAGCTGCTGTCCCCGGAAGTGACGTCACGTGGGACCGGAAGTGGTTGTCCTTCGGCCGGCTCCCGGTTTCCTTGGCAACATCTAGAAGCGCTGCGGCCTAGAGCGCGATCCAGCTGGGTTAGAGGCAGCTTGTGAGGGGCAGTTCCGCTCTTCAACACGGACATTAACTTCCTGTAAGAAAAGCAGCCAGCCCCACGGTTACTGCACGCAGCTCAAGCCGCTACACAACCTGCAGGAGATTGTTTCACTTACCGTGACATGCCAAAGCACCTCCGTGTCGCGTGTGGCATCTTCAGCCAATCTCCCTTCCAAATTATTAGTCGTTTGTGTTATGGAGCAAATAATGTTAACGCTCTTAACGTTAAAAGTATGGGGGCTCAACATTCTTTGAGTGCACGGGCGCACGAAATTCCTTCAGTGTCTGACATAGCCTATTTGAGATGACTGACTTGGCGAATTGTAGATTTTTTTTTTTTTAAGCGGGGACCTGCGCCTAGGTGATATTTTATCAACATTTCCTTGGTTTCATTGTACTTATCAGTGGAATTCTGCTGCCAAATGTAATTGCATTTATATAGCGCCTACTACTGATGAGGTGTCAAAGTGCTTTTCGGCGAGTATCACGCTACTCCAGAATCCAAAAAGGATTAGTGTGGATTACTATGAAGAAATATGTGTTAAATTGAGTGGTGGACATGCAAGTCTTTTAGATGAATTGAATAGGATAGAGGAGGGAAGAGTCTAGAAAATATTATTTGGGAGAGAACAGTAGTAAGATGAGGTTTGGGAAGAGTAAAAGCAGAGATGGAGGAGGAGAGAGTCTCTAGAAAGGGATTAGGGAGATCACAGTAGTAAATGAGGTTTGGAGGAAGTCAAAGGAGGGACACATGAGGGAAGAATTTAGAAAGGGTTATTTGGGAGACCATAGTAGTAAAATGAGGTTTGGGGTGAGCCAAGAAGGAATAGAGGAGGGAAGAGTCAACAAAGGGTTATTCTGGAGATCATAGTAGTAGAATGAGGGTAGGATGAGTAAGAGAGTGGAGGATATATTGAGAGAAGTATAGGATGAGATAGAGTAGTGCATCGGAAAGAGACAAATGATTTTTATTCTTCTGCAGTAGGAGTAAAAAGTAAATATATAGATACATAACTACATAGAAAGGGTATACATGTATAAGGTAGATAATATATTAAGATATAAAGTTGTATAAACTCAGACTTTCAAGTGTTATGTGTGACCTTTTGAGTGACACATATGAAGTGTAATATACAATTGCAAAATATTGACTTGCCTGTTCACAGTGCCTTCTCGGGTGCAGACTGACATCAATGCCAACAGACCCGATTCAGAGTGCAGACTCCCATTTTTTAAGCCAAAAATGGCTTTATTTTAGCTGTCTCCTGCCTGAAATTGCATCTGCTTAAATAGGAAAGGGGTAAAATACCATAGAGCAGTGGTTCTCAACCTGTGGTCCAGGGACACCTGGGAGTCCGCAAAGCCTCCGCAGGGGTCCACAACTGCTTAGAAGATTAAATAATATTACCAGATTAATAAATTGTATATAAATAGAGTGGCTAAACGTACAATGGAAAACATACAATAAATGTCAAGGAATTTGAAATTAGAGGCTAAAAGTTAAATTAGTATCCTCAGATTGATTTGTGGGAGCAGCGAGGGTGCATCAAGCAGAATATAATATGGACAATGTGTGGCTTCAATTTAATTTAGAAAAACTTCAACGTTCCTATTAAAAATATATATTTTTTTCATTTATATTTGTTTGCAAGTTAAATAAAATGTGTTATCATTTGTGTATGTGTTTGAAGAATGCTTGTTTTTGTATTTTGTGTGTATTGTTTTCTGTTTCAAATCATCAACAATGTTTAGGCCTGGGTCTCCAGCTTCCAGTAATGACTTATATGGGGGTCCATGGATTCCAATAATAATTCTGTGGGGATCCCCCGGGTACAGTAATAAAGAGGGGGTCCACAGAAGTCAAAAGGTTGGGAACCACTGCCATAGCGAATGGGAAAAATACATACTCTTGATTTTTTTCCAAACTCTCCCACTTTCCTGGTCTAAAATGTTGGCATGTATAAAATGGGACCTCATAACACTATAAACACTCATCATTAGTCCCCACTTTGTCAGACATGATTCAGTTCTTTTTTCCTCTGGTTAGACATCCGCAGTGATTGCATTACCCAACTGAGGTTTCATAACGTAAAAGAGAGGATTGCTTTTCCCACCGATGTATTAACTTGCAGTAATTTTCAATTTAAGGCGTGTGCATTATTGTATATGCTGTTACCTGAAGGTGAGAGACAAATAAAATAGTTACAGATTATTTTGTCATTTTCAGCCACATTTTTGACCCGGACCCCACACTCTGACACCGCCCCTCCACACTCAGGATGAGTTCAGTGACTTGCTGGACTTACCTCTACCACACAGAAGTGCCTCCCCATTGACTGTCATGCTGAGCCAGACAGTGTCTTCAGACCAGGCTGGGGCCATCTTTTTGCAGACAGCCCTCATTGTAAGCTGAGGTGCCCTGGCTGGCCTGCTCGTGAGTGACCTGATAATTGCACGGAGCAGCAGCTCGGAACAAGCTGAAGAGCGCTGGCTGCATTTGCTTGATTATATTCTTCAGCGTCTCATCCCAGAGGAGCTGTAATATGCATGACTAATGCTTTTTGATGTGGTGATGGAGACACCAGCACTAAAATGTGTTAGTCCAACCCATGTAGCGTGGTACTTGGCAGGGCTGCATGTAGTGTTCCACAAAGTAAATGGTCTCCGGCCACAATGGTGTGAGCTTACGGTGATGGAATAATGATGCACAGTGGTGCATAATTTCTGTAATCATTACTTTTGGAAGAGAGTGCTTAATCAGACTTGAGGACTACAGCTATACAGAAAGACATGGACATTTTACTCAGAGCTGGAATTATTAAAGGTCAGCCCATGGAGCTTTAGACTGCCATAACTTCTGGAAATTATGTAAACTTGCTGAAGGTGACACAGTGATTTTATCTGTTAGAATAAACCCAATCAATTACAAACATCTAGCATACATGACTGTGCAGTTACAGCTTCTTCAATTGGTGATGGAGTGCCGCCCTCCCCATATTGGCTGAGGTGACACAAATGTAGGTGCTGGAGTTGAGTTTGGAGACTATTTTGGCAGCAGGGTCAGGTACATAGCCTCTTGTGAGAATATGAGATCAAAGAAAGTCAAAATGGCTTGCAAAAGTCACATTTTTGCTCATTAAATTAAATCTGAAAATGACTTCGTTCAGAGCACAGAAATCGTTTAACCATGTCATCATGTTCTTAACTTGTCTTCCTGAACATCAGGATAATGCCACTGTATTTTAGGCAGTTGGAAATACCTCTGATCACGTTCCTTATTTCTCCGTGGAAGACATCTGCCTCTGAAGACATGCAAAACCTGAGGCACAGATACTTGAAATGACACAATATACACCAACCGTGGTGACACAGCACAACTTTTCCAGTGCCGACTGATGATACCCGTTGTTAAGGTTGACTCGGCACAAGAGAAGTGCTCAATTCAATTAGTGCATCTTTCTCTGGTTGTAGGTATTGAGATTCTGTTTCACCTGTATGACTTGGCTTGAAACTAAACCTGTCCTCCTGACTAGTGCTTATGGAAAAGCAATATTTGAGTAACCCACGGAGTAAACCCTTCCAAAGGTTCATTTACGTCTTGTTACAGAAGGCTGCCGAATTTTGCCTTGACACGTTCCGGCATATTGAATGGGATGGCACAACATTTTGAATAATTGGCCTCACAGTGCCATCCGAGTGTAGTCCGATCTATTGTTTCCTTAGTTGACCTTGGTCTTTGAATAGATTCGGAAACGGTTTCTCAATTGGGTTCAGCAGGCGATGCAATCCTTGCAATGAATGGGCAGTGCACAGCACTTGAAGCAAACCCATCTGATGTTTAAATGCTTTTACTGAACACAAAATCCGAATAAGGTAAAAGCACACCTTTAAGTTACAACATAATAGGCCAGGTATCTGTTTTTCAGTGAATAAGTAACTCCACCTAGAAATCCTTGAAAATGCTATTTAACCTCAAAATAATATAAAAAGCATTTTTCTTCTGGGCTTCTAGTTCTACTCCTTCACAATTTTCTAGCTCCAAAGTGGAAAATGAGGGAATGGGAAAGATGAGGTACAAAAGAACAAAATCAGACCGACAACAGGGCCATATAACATATTTTCCAAGGACTTAAAACATAGAGGACCAACATAATCACTCAGTTTCCTAAAAACATTCCACACATGATCTCAAACTATTATGGTACAAAGTCAGGTCATAGACTGATCTAGCCCTTCTAGGAAGGTTCTTCATGAGTCTTCTTAAGAGAACAGGTGCCTCTTCTCCAGGAGCTGATTTGCAGTCAACCAGAGCAAACTACTGAATTTTGTATCCATCTCGTGTTCATCACCTGCTTACACTAGTGTACTTTCGTGATCACTGCAATGGGCCAAAATCAGGAAACAATAAAAGTCAGCACTCTTTCTTTTTCACCAATGTTTTCTGTATGGCAGTTGCTAGGATTTCCTCTCTCATCTCGAACAATTAGAATGATGGCCCCAGACTGCACCCCAGGTTTGTTCTTAAATCGTGAAATGCCTTTTCCACCAGTTTATCTAGTTAAGCTCTCACTGCATGCCAAAATGGCTCCCCAAAACCTCAGGAAGCCCTGCCATAAGCACCTCAACTTTGACTCCCACTGCTGGAAACATTTTCTGTGGAGCCAAAAAACGTATGTGAAACACACTGGACAGAACTCATCAACTGTCATCTGCACACAGAATTACTCTTCAATAAGAATATTTTGATGTGTTCAATGTCTCTACACATCTATGATGCATTAGAAACACACCCATTTTGTAAACACTTACACCCCTTACCTGGACACAGACTGTATACAGTTTGGTAGAAAAATAATATGCTATCTACCCCCCCACCATGTAAACTATAAAATAAACTCGAACACTCATAAAATGATGTCATCAGTGTTGTCATAAGTTATGACATAGAACATATAAGGAGTGATGTATGGTGGAGGCGCAAGCTACGCTGATGAATTTCTGTGTTTTTTTCTTAGTTCAAAATGTTAATGTTGTCACTGTCATAGTCACCAAGCTATAACGTTACGTTACCCAATGTTTTTTAAGTGATCTTTTATCACTCCTAACTATAACATTACGTTAATCTTTGCTTTTTTTCAGTGAATTGCTGTTTTATTTTTTTAATGTAAAGTCATATTTTATTACCATATGTAAAGCCAACCCCTTGCTACGCACAGTAGGGTCTTATGTTTTTTAAAGAGGGGAGGCACGAGGCCCTCCTCCCAGAGCCTTATTAGGCTCTTGGACCCCACCCCCCAGGGCTTTTTCTTTATGAAAGTGAAGGGGGCCAGGGCCCTGGGGATCCCCCAGGGCCTTTTTTTTATGAAAAGAGAGGGGGCACGTGGCCCACCTCACCAAGCCTTTTCCGGGCCAGGGACCCCATTTTCCCCGGGCCCACAGTATTAAAGGTGGGCACCCTGGTGCCCTACCTGGCACCCTCCATACACTTGTAGGGGACATCGGGGGAGCCCCAGAGTTGCCGCTGCCCCAGCCAGCTCCCCGCATGCTGCTGGAGCTGGGATTGCTCCCACCTGGAGGGAGCAGCTACTTATGCTTCCCTGTCCTGGGGGGAGTAATATTTTGATCTGTTGAAGCAGATCAAAAGTCTGCTCCCAGTTGGCAAGAGCATTTGTAAAGCTTTCACCTGCTGAGAGCAGACTTTGTGTTTGTTTCACCTAGACAGGAGATTCAAAAATGCTCCCACCAAGTGGTAGCAGACAGAGGTTTCCCTGCCTGAGCTGGTGTGGTCAGGAAAACCACTATGTCCCAGAGGTGGGCTCTCAAGGACATAGCTAGAAAGCCAGCCCCAGAGGATGGTGTCCACGTGGCCAATAATTGCTCAGGGAGGGCAGCCATGTACCGCCCTACCCATTTTGAGTAATTTGGCACCAGGGGTGGGCTCCCCAGGGCCTTTAGATGTTCAGGGACAGGGCGGTGCAACTCTCCTTCCCCATTTTGAAAAAAGTCTGGCTCCGGGTGTGGCCTTTAGAGCATATGGGAGGGGTGCCACTTGCCCCCCATATATACATTAATTTTGGCCCAAGAGTTGGTCTCCCAGAGGCCTGTCAAGGCTAGTAGAGGGGGGCACACACACCCTCCCATTAATAAAACAACGCAACACTGGCTGCTTTTTGATTATTTATTTTTTACGATCCCTTATGAGTCCCGCTGAATCACATACATTTTTGCTGATTTTATTTTGGCCCCATGGGTAGTCCTTCTGAGTTCCCCCATGGGGCCTAGGGATCAGGGTATTCCTATCCTCTTATATATTTTTTGACTTGTTCAAGATAGGGGACTAAGTTCTGAGTCCTGTAATGGCTGCCAGCAACATTTTCCTCATGTTGCTGGCAGCCAATCAGAGTGCTTACTCCCACAGGAGTCTGAATCCCCCTGGAGCGAGATTGCCCAAGGGAGCCTCTCATGGACCCAACCCTCTCGAAATACAATTAGTTTTTAACTTTAACTTCTCTAAAACTACTGAGTGGGTTTACACCAAATCATAAAAAACACAATATGTGTACAAAGATGTAGATTCCTGCCAAATTTTGGGTAATTCCTACCAAAAATAGTCTATGGAAAATGCATGGGGATTTTTTTATTTCGGGACCTCTTTTTTCTCGGCCCCACATGATGAATCTCCCCAAAACTTTCCATGCACAAACTAGTAAAAAATGAATATAAGTGCACTGTTCCACAGAAGAAAGAGAAAACAAGAGAACTCATTGAGTTCTATTCAGCAAAGATTAAACTATACAGGGTATTTTAGGAGAGCCCTCAAGCACCCACTAGGGTGACAGGTATCATCATTGGGCTTACTCCTCGCCAGACTGGTGCTGCAATGCCTGGCGGGCCACCCAGCATTCTGGGTGGCTCTCAACCATTGTTAAATTGCTAACAAAGGAAGTCTGGGAAAGAGACTGACTAAGAAACGGAGAGTATAAAGGAGAAACAAAAAACTCTTAAAATTGGCTCAGAACCTAAACCATTATTTTAATGTGTTAGAAACTAGGTCCAGGCCAAGATTAAAAACAGGAATATAGGAGTGTTACTGGAAATAATGTACCATTACACTCTCTAATTAGGGAAGGTAGTTTACCTAGTCCTACATGGTCAACATGTTTCGCGTCTACGATCGGTCACAAAGTGATCCTATGACGCTTCTTCAGGACCCACGAAAAAAACTTTTTATTAAACTACTTCTCCTATGTATCAAAAATTAATCAAGTGCACAGAAAGTCACTTACAGAATAGAAGACAGAGTATGTCTAAGTCAGTTGGTCAGTACAGTCGCCCATCCCATATTAGAGATTGGGCTCCCTAGGTCTGCGCTAGCATCAACCAAGGAGATCGTATTAGATCGCTCCTTGAATGATCCGGAAAACCTGCCCGTGCCGCGCACCTGAAGACTCTGTCTTCTATTCTGTAAGTGACTTTCTGTGCACTTGATTAATTCTAGAAAGCTTACCCGTATAAGGAGTAGGAACACCACCAAGTATTTATTTCCTGCAGGGAGTGCAGAAGCCCCCCCAGCAGCTTTAAAAACAAGTCTTCTGGATCATTAAATCCATACCCCCTGCACCCAGCACTCCTGGCTGGAGCTCTATGCTCTTTGGCTGGGGTCCAGAGGGCCCTTGCGATTGGTTATATGGCTGCACTTTTTAGCCTGGAAAATATTGAAAAAGGATTATAATACTTTTTTTAATAATAAAGGTTTATTACATTTTTAAATGACAATCACTTTTATTAAACATTGAACTGTGTGAATTAATGCAATATAACTTTATTATAATTATTGGTAATTTTGTAACAAAGACTATACATGTGCTTTAAATATGTTGATATTCTGACCCCTTCATAAAGTCAGTAGTCTCACTTTTTGTGTCTTGATATTCTGAATCTTTGACAAAGTCAGTAGCTCTGCTTTTCTTAAAATGATACCCCTTATATTCAGCCATGTGTGCCTGCGGGAGTTTGGGTGCCAGGCCGTGTGCACAACCCCCAGTCCCCACTTTGTGCATGCCTTGTGCGCAGCAGGGCGGTTCGGTTCAGGGCCAGGCAGCCAACCCTCTACCGCAAATGGCCAAGTTTTGACCAAGAGACAAAGGAAAACAACAACTCTTAGTAGTTTTTGGAGCACGGTACACATTCCTTGATGATATACTATATGTTGAACTGCAAAGTTTGCCCTGGTTGGATTGTTTTCCATTGAGTGTACAAGTTGAGGATTTCATACTAAGGGAAATGCAGTATGAGGATGTCTGAAAGATCCATTGTTTTTCTTACTTTATAACCTACCCAGGTGCTTAAGAATAAATGGTTACACCTTAAGATAGTACTACTGTTACACAATGGCATTTGTGGCTCTGGGGGAAGGATGGGCTGCTGCTCTCATTCAGCCTGTGTTTAGGCAGAAGGTGTATTTAAAACCGTGAATGCTGCAGAACAATACATGGCCAAAGCAGTAGTATAATTATAATAGTTCCAAGTCGACCAAGGCAATCTTTTTCCTTTAAATTCTCATACTTCCTTATTCATGGCCTCAGACAGCTCTTGTGTTTTTTATGTACATGTAACTAGCCTCTGTGTTTTTTTAATGGGAATGACGCATGACAGGCCTTTTACATTCTGTTCAGCATTTCCTGTGTGAAAAGCATCACAAAACTAAATCACACCATTTATGAACAGTGACTATATTGAATTAAATGTTCAGTTCTAGATACCATAAGATATGTTTGCTTTTCCTTCAGTATCTTGTTATGTTTTTCCGTTTAATTTTTTTAAACAATGCTTTACAAACCAGCACTGACAAAGCCAATAACCTGGCACTCACATTGAAAAGATGTAACCTGCTGCCTTTGCCAATGCCTGTTTTTACCCATATCTAAGCCCAGGCCCTCAGCTCAGATCAACAAGGTTGCAGATCAGAGAAAAATCTTTCCTGTGCAGCTGGACTTTTTCACAGCTGCAAACCATTCCTCCTCTTCTCTTCCACGGGGCATCCCAAAGGAAAAATACACCTACACATTTACACTTCCCACCTGCAAGACAAATATCAGGGAAGTAGCAGCACAACAACACATTCAATTAGATTTGAACAATACAATGATCCGTCCCTGGGGAGACAACACCCAGGGAGGCAGCAAAACAACATACAAAATTAGGGAAACAACACCAGAGCATGATTAAACCTAATCTAGGGTGAAGCCACAGTGCGCACAGCACAAATCTGACAAGAAAAGGCCACAACAAAACAGCCCTAGGGAGACTGTGTCAGCTCCGAAGGACACTGTAAAGCACCCCCTACGTGACAGCCTCCTTCCGGCTCCTCGTCAAAGAGGAACACAACTAGATAACCCTAGAGATAATGTAATAACCCCCAGTGGCGCAACAACACAACCCCAAGGAGACAGCAACACGGCCCCCTCCATAGCAACACTAGAGCAGGCCTGAGCTAGAATACTACAAAAGCGAGCGCAGCTGTGTCACAGAGAGACAACCCTACAAGGAGACCACAACTATAAAGTCCCAGAAATGCTGCAACAATCGCCACACACCACCCTGATCTCAGGTACCTTTGGAGAGTGAGCAATCTAAACAAGACAACTCAAGTACACAAACACTATTCTGTTATCTGTGAGTAGTTCACCCACACCTGAGATCTCCAGCAGTTCCATGTCAGCTGTGAATAGCTCACCTAGTTCAGATATCAAAAACTGTATTAAGTGAGCTGTGAGCAGCACATCCAGTCAAAACCTCAAGCGGTCCCATGTTAGGTGTGAGTAAGTCTCTTATACTATTTATTCTTTGTATTCTAAAGAGAGAGTGCCTTTGTTTTTCCCATCATAAACTGAGCTCTTCATTTACCAGACTGTAAAGGGTATAAGTGGGATTAGATGAGGATCGCTCATGTTGCGTGTACCAGCCTCTATTGTCGCTTCAAAGACAGCTCTCAGAGGCCCCTGGCAGCAGCTGGCCTGTGCTGCTCTAGAGAGAAGAGGTCCCTGCCCGCATATTTCTGCCTTCTTGAAGAGGCGTGTCAGGCAAAGCTTTACTCGAGCAAAGCCCAACACTTGAGACATCAGCATCTTATGCTGGAATGAGCCACTCGCTCCTTTGGTGACAGGGCCCAGAGAATGGCTGAGTCCCCTGGAACATAAACTTTGATGGCCCAGCAAAAGACCTACAAGGCCATGGGACTGATCAAAGAAATGGCCTGCTCTATAACCAGGGCCACTGGAATTATGCGGCCGGGGAGGACCAAATTATATTGCAGCATTAACACAATTATGCATCAAGCTAAGGAAAAATCATTTGACATAATGCAGCACATTTTCTCACTGCATAACAGCATTGTTTTATCATTTTTACACATTTCAACACTAAAAAAAGGTTTCACTGCATTAGTACTTAACACCCAACTACAACAATAACCAAGTGAAAGGTGACCAGTCAACATTTGTAAAGTGGCCTTCAATGTGCAGCAACATGTTGCTGTATTTTTAGTAACCTTGGATCCCTTATTGTTAGAAAGGCACATTTTTTGTTAAATCCTGCAGGTATTGCATCAGAGTGTGGATTATGTAGCAAAGGTGTAAAATCCATAATTATGTAAAAAATGTTGCGGCCGCAGAATCGCACAATTCCTGCAGGCTTGCCTGTAAGAGTGCATAGCAAAGCAATTCCTTCATTCTTTAACTGTGTTTCATCATTACATGATAGATCTGCGGTTTCTGAAAAGGCTTTTGTCCGATCGGCTAAGATACATTTTACTTAAACGTATAAATAGTTATCAAGTCTCTCTGTTCCTTGTAAAGTGTATACTTGCTATTGGTGCTAGTAAAGAGTTCAATATGTGTGCTGAATAAATACCTTGTTGAATTGTGCATAAACTCTAGGGTCATTCCTCATATTGTGGCTTCCCATCAAATACGGTTTGTCATTTTGTGTGCATGCAGTGGTGCACAAAATCCACTATGGACAGTGTATATTGACCTTCTATACATGACTCTATGTAACGGAGATAATCCATCTAGCAAGACGTGGGATTTATGGGGAAAAAAACTAATCCTTATATATCTTTTGAAAGAGCATGTGTGGAACTCGATTGCATTCTATCCTTGATAACACTTGAGGCCCATATTCTTGCTTCTCTTCTTCTGACTGACCTTTTTTGGCGTACTTGAGGGCTAAAGGAAAGTTAAACAAACCCTTCCAATCAATTAACAGTGTAACCCATTTGGTCACACATTAAATCCAGGAGTCGGAGAATAAAGTTCAAAGATTTATTATAAATTTAGAGCCAAACTGATATAAATTAATCTAAAAAATATGCTATATAAGTAAAGAATTACCAAAGGTGAAGTAAGCTGTCAAATTAAGTTAAATCGTATAAGCACAAGGCATACAAGAATCTCAGTTGAACAATACAAAAGATGAGAAACAGAATCTCATTATATGTATATAAGTTGTGGTCCTCTTGTCTAATCATTGAAGAATCTACGTTAATCTAAGTACCCTAAACTAATCTATAGGGAAATCCCAGTTAAGTCTCAGGAAGTATAGTAAAGTGTCAGCATAGCAGAAACCTCAGTAGAAGTTCTGATAGAAGATGGTGTATGGCATAAAGCCACAGAAAGGAATAAAAAGTAGAGAGGTCTTTACCTCTCCAAGTCTCAAGGGAATCTGCTCTTGTCTAACTAGGTGAATACCAACTAAACCTACAGAACCTTTGAGAAGGCTACGTCATCTACACCATCAATTTTCATCTTTCTTGCACATTTGAGCTTCGCAACTCCCATCGAACCTCACATCCCACGAACTGTATATCAGGTCGGCCTTCAATGTCTCTTGGTGTCTGATACACAAACAGCAGTTGTTTCTCCTCAGTTCGTCTACACTTTGATGATATTCGCCCTGTGCTGGGGAACACTAATCAGTCTGTTATGTCATCAGTTGATGACGAAGCCCGAATTGTCTTATATTCCCGGCTCTGTGGGAGTGTGCACCCTTTGATATCACTAGCCATATAACTATACACTCTGCCGCCTCATCAAATCTATGCATGTGCACTCTCTGCCATTTGTGATGTCATCAGTCATGTGATTAAACACTCTGTACAATCTGTGATTTTATTACCCAGATTGTGAGCTCTGTACGACCTATGATGTTGCCAGTCAAATGACTGTGCACGGTTTACAAGATGTGATGTCGTCAGATGTGTGACTGTGAGAACTGTACAATAAGTGATGCCGTCAGGCATGTGATTGAGATTCTGAGAGCTGCACAATCTGTGCTGTCATCAGGCCTGAAAAGGTGCGCTCTAAAATTGGATATGCCATCTCTGAGACAGTGCAGTGCACCTTGAACCTATTTTAAAATCTTGGCTCCAGTTCTTACTGGAGTACCACTCTCCCCCCATTTATGCTTCTAAGCACTAGCTGCTGAGTGACTTCAATAACAAGAAAAGCAGCTGTAGGTCCCCTTGTGTTTGGATCTAGCATTTTAGAGAAGGAACACAAGACACCTGGGAGCGCAATATATATTTTTCTCTTCACAAATACTTTAGCGCCACCTCCTGGCTGTAGGTGCGATTACAGCAAACGTTTTGAGTGCGCAGAAAACGATGGAGCTGTTTGTAAAAACAGTTGGCAAAATCAATAGGTCTGTATTACGTTTTCAGTTTTTGAAATTGTCAAAATCGCCGAACACGTTTAATTTGTAGTTCAGCAGCGGCATAGAAGCAGGAGCACGACACCTCCATACACCCGATCTTATGATCTTATCTCAAAATACTTCTCACTAGAAAATTATTTTCTCCAAAGAAAATTGAATTTTACACAATATCTCTCGGTCTATTCACAGACATCTAAATATGTGCATCAGTGATGTTGATTACCCCTTATTCTTTGCCTTGATTTAATTTCCCCTGTGTTAAAATGTATTAATTCTTTAGCACAGACTTTTATCTACTCTCTTGTGTCTCTTTACACTTCATTGACTGGGTGACAAGACAGAGCCACACTTATGAACTCCATCCACTCTGGAGCACCTACCAATCCCTTGCCCCACCAACTCTTCAACCTAGGAAAAAAGAAGATCAGCCCCCCAACTCACCGCCATTATCAACGCCTCGCTAACTACCGCCACCTTCCCGGATGCCTGGAGACATGCGGAGGTTAGAACCTTCCTCAAGAAACCCTCAGCAGACTCCAGCAAACTCCAGAACTACCGTCTCATCTCACTGCTCCCATTCCCCACCAAGATACTGGAAAAGATCATCAACCTACAACTCATCAACCAGTTGGAAAGAAAGAATTTGCTAGGTTCCTCCCAATCAGGATTCAGAACCAATCACAGCACAGAGACAGCTCTGATTGCCGCTATTGACAACATCAACACCATGCTTGACAGAGGAGAATCTGCCGCCCTGATCCTGTTCGACCTCTCCGCTGCCTTCGACATGGTCTCCCACCACACTCTCATCTATCGCCTATGCCAGATTGGAATAACAGATAACGCGTTCAGATGGATGGCATCCTTTCTCACAGGATGCACCCAGAAAGTCTGCCTCTCTCCCTTCACATAGCAAGCCAATCACATCATATTCGGCATGCCCCAAAGTTCATCCCTCAGCCGCACACTCTTCAACATCTACATGACTCCTTTCTCAGACATAGTCAGAACGCACAACATTACCATCATCTCCTACGCCGATTACACTCAGCTAGTCCTATCGCTCTCTGCCGACCCCTCCGCACTAAAGGTCAACTTCCATAACTGCATGAAAGACATCTCAGCATGGATGAGGAACAACTGCCTAAAACTCAACATGTACAAGACAGAAGTCCTCATCTTTGGCAAACACACTGCCCTCTGGAACGACTCCTGGTGGCCGTCGCAACTCTGACCCATGCCCGCTCCAAAAGACCACATCTGCAACCTCAGCATCATCCTAGGCAGCAGACTCTCCATGAAATGACAGGTCAACACTGTCTCCACAGAATGTTTCCACACGCTCCACATGCTCTGCAAAATCTTCAAGTGGCTCCCCATTGACACCAGGAAGACAGTGACGCATGCACTCATCACCAGCCGACTGGACTACAGCAACACACTCTATGCAGGCACCTCCACCAAACTCATGCAAAGACTCCAGTCGATCCAGAATGCAGCCACCAGACTGATGCTCAGCCTACCCAAGAGGGCCGACACCATCCAGCACCTGAAAGACCTCCACTGGCTCCCGGTCCAGAAGAGATGCCAATCCAACCTCCTGACTCATGCCTACAAAGCCCTCTATGACCAGGGACCTGCCTACCTGAAGTTGTGAAGAGCGGAGTGCAGTTGTGAGCTAGGCAAGGTCCAACTGTATAGGGTCTCTGAGCTGAGTTAAATGTGTGTATGTTGTTCTGATCATTGTTTTCTGTTGGGGGATGGATCTGCTTATGCAATATTAAGGTTGGTACTCATAGGTGCTCAGTGCTACCTACTAATCTGAAACATCTAAGCTGTGTAGGATGTGGGCCCAGTGTTCTGTCTAATGTGTTTTGCTGGATAGTGTTTGTTGTTTCTTAGTGGAACATGTTGGTATGTGCACAGCAATATCCAAGTATGTGTTGCTTCCAGTGGCAGCTGGTGAACTTTACAAC
This sequence comes from Pleurodeles waltl, assembly GCF_031143425.1. Lineage (NCBI taxonomy): Eukaryota > Metazoa > Chordata > Amphibia > Caudata > Salamandridae > Pleurodeles > Pleurodeles waltl. The sequence goes on from NC_090443.1 coordinate 51,696,401, forward strand.
TGGTGGGGCATAAGTCACTGCCTCAAACTGCACTTTGCGAGTGAGCCCAAGGAATTAGCCCACATTCTCTAAGAGAGGTGGAGGACTTGTCCCCTAAGAAAATATAAAAACAAATGTGTCTAGGGATACATGATGCAGGGCATAGATCATAAGACATTTCCCCTGCTAGGTGGAGTATCAGCTGCACCACAGTCAATTTCATAAATATCTGCAGCTCCATCATGCGCTATCCCCATATGTTGCCACTCTCACAGACCTCCGGAGTTCGGTCCATTGGAAAGTAAACTCCTTATGGATGACCTTGGGGATCACAAACTTTCAAAATTTATCAGTCCCTGATTTCTAATGAACCTGAAACCTCCGGGCCCCTCAAGTGGGGCATGGGAGGCTGATGTGGGAGAGATGGAAAATGAGGATTGAGCAGAATTTTTGGGAACACCCCATGCAGCAGTGGTGGCAGCTAAGTTGTGATTGATTCAATTTAAATATATACATGGGGTATATTACATGAGATGTAGGTTGTGGAGGATGGGGTGATTGTCTCCCTGACATGCCTCTGCTGAGAGGCGACAGAGTGCAGGGGCGGCTGGTGTTCAAGGGCTAAGGGGCTGCCCCCCTAGCCTTTTCTGGCCTCTCTAGTGAAGCATATATTTAATTACATGATGAAAGTAAAACATTTTCTGCACAACATTTTGCGAGTGAAAGTTGTGCACTTTGAAAAGCCCCACTGCGCCTGCGTCAGTATGTGGCTGTAAGTTGCACAGTATGGCTGACAGGGATTGCCCACGCAAAGCCCTTACGTTTTCTCAGAACGCAGTGACGTCCCTGGTTTATCTCCTCCTCCACCAGAAGCCCTGATAGTAAACAGCCTGGAGTGTTTTTTGTTCAGCCCTACTTCATGTCACTCCAATATTATTCTCCACCCTTTCCTATTTACTCAAATGGTGGGGTGTGATCAGAAGGGTCTACGTACCAGAGGTCACATTTTATTAAAGGAATGTGGCATTGCGCAAAGAAAATCCCCTTTACCTGCATTACAAGCAGTCTGTGGCAGAGAAATGGAATAAATACAATAAATAACTCCATCCAGGGCTCTCTGGGAGACAGGAGTGTGACCTGAAGACCTCAAGTCATAAATATGCCAAAGATAGCCCTGCACACAAGTAAGTAGGAGCTCTATCTTTTTTACAGACAATAAGAAAAAAATCTGTTCTCTCAGCTCTCCTCTCCTTTCACTGCCTCTATAGGTTATTTCGTCTCTCAAAGGCAGTAATGGTTCCAGTAATTTATCATGGCTAGTTATTGTTTTATTTCTTCTGCAGACTAATGACGTGATATGTCATATTGAACATGTAATCTGCAGCTCAAATAACCGTGTACCTTTTATCACTGATACTGCTGGATACTGGATGGGTGAGGCAATGTGTGTTTGTTTGAATGTGTTTGCAGGGCTTGACAGAGTGGCTGAGAAAATGTGGGTGTCTGTATAAGAGTTGTGTGAATGGCAGTGGATGACAATGTGGATGAGTAAATGGGTAGGTGACCAAAGGCAGTGGGTGAGTAGGTGAATGGAAATACGTGGGTAGTGAGGCTCTCTCACAAGGTGCAATTCCGTCTTGTATTTGTGCCCCACCACTGCTTTCAGTCACCAGCCACCACTGACAGAGTGCATATTTTTTCAGACAATATGGAGCTGTCTGGAGATAGACGATTATTGGCAGGAGGTGGTGACATGCCTGAGTGAGGTCCGGTCCGGGCAGGTCATAAGACGTCCTCGAGTCACCCTCCTGCATCTTACAGATGACCTTGGTGTGAACAGGTACAAACTGGCATTTTGTTATCTGGGTCTCACATTGTCAAAGCGTGACCTTGCAAAGGAGTGAGGTGAAGGGCAGTGGTTACCCCCTCCTTGATGAAGTGGAAGAAGGGTATGGATAATGGCATGGGGATGGAGATAGCATTGTATAAGGAGCACGATTGCACCTACAATTATCAGAAGATATGGAAGAGACTGGCTGATTATAGAGGTGTAGACCTGGGACCGCCCACCTGTGGTGGACACCTCAGTGTTCCAGGGATGGAGGCGGGTCATGTTGGGGTGGGATAATGGGATGTAGGTTTGACTTTTTCATACTGGCAGAAGATTGGGGTGATGTGGGTGGGGGATGGCGGGGCAGGCTTATTTTTAATGTGTATGCATGTTATTAATAGGTTTCCTTTGTTTCTTTCCCATAAGCCATACACCATAATGTCAGTTAACTCGGCCAATATGTATGTGGCATTTGCAGCAAGATCAATACAATATGCTAACAAACAAAATAAATAAATAAATGTGTCCAAATGGTGCACTTTGCAGCATCATTTTAAAACTAGCAAAAGTACTATAGTTTTTACATAGAAGCCGGAAAGGGCACTGCTAGAATATTCAAAAGCACAGCGTGGCAACAATGCCTGTCTCATCCCTGTGGTTTTTATGATGACTGCACACTCTTTTCTCAAGAGACTTTTCAAAAACTGAGTCAAACAATAATTTCATAGCATATTTTCCTCACAACAACGGCTTCAAACCTACTGGAAATAATCTATGTACTGACACTTGTCCGGACCCGCATTCGTTTTTCAAATATTTTAAAGCATTTCTCTTTGAGTTTCCCTTCCTGTTTTTCCACATTTGTTATCAGTCATACAATGACTGACAATTTCAGTGGTAGGCGCAAGATGGAACACTAAAAGGATACCTCCCTCTCGGGCCGTAGACAGCAGATCTATCTCCCAGATTAGAAATGTTACACACTATGACAAATGAGGATTCTCCTTTACAATAGTTAAAATAGCAATTATAAATAATGACACCAACGTCGCAAAAAGCTTCAGTACCCATTTTAAAGCATTAATCATGAAACAACTGACATGGCAGCAATTTCGACCAAGTTAGACACGCACTCACGTCTTTCAGAAGAAAAAAGGCTAGTGGGTTCTCAAACACTAACTTTACATCAGTGCTTAGTTTGTGCTTGTTGTTTCTAGTGCTGAGCATCAGCACTTATTTTTGAACGCCGGTGCTTATTCTTCTGCCTCAAGCATTTGCTGCGAGCGAAAGACACATATGGGAAAGACGGAGGAAGGGAAAAACGAAAAAGTTTCACAAAGGGAGAAAGCAGAAAGCTGCAAGAGTGAGCTGAAGGGGCAGGGAGTGGCTTTATATCGATTGAAGAGGCCCAAGATGGCTTCAGGATTACGCCGCCTCAGTATTCTGTGTTCACACATGGAATTGCAGCAGCGGCGTTTAAGAGGAGGGCTTTGGGCACCAGCACCTTTTATTTACAAATTAAGCAATGGTCTCACAGCTGCAGAGACGAACTCTGCTATTAGGCTGTTGTCATCACGAGAAGAAAACATGGTTGAAGCGGCTTAGAGTTACAGTAATGAAAGAAATATATTTCGCAATTATAACAAGGCAGAAATCTGTCCTATGTTCCTTGGGTTTCTGTTGAGAACCTGTCCCCGCTGTTTGCTCAGGACTCTTACTACTGTAGAAGGGCCAAGTCAGATTTGCATAAGTTTGGTCCTTGTTTGGAGCAGCACAGTGGACCAAAAACAATGGATTGGAATGGGTGATTGTTAGTGACTGTCACTTGTCAAACATCCCATCAATCACTTTTTTGTTTTTCTCAGTGTGATGTCTGTGTGTGACAGTTATGTCCAGCCATAGGTCCTGTGCTTGCTGCACCACGTGGCTCCAGCTCACTGATGAGACCCAGCAATGCAGAGACTAGTCTGGGATTGCCTGTTTTTCCTTTTAGAAAGGATCTGGTTTGGCAGTTCGGGCTGGACTGTTCCGAATGAACTAAGGCCAAGTCTGACTTGCATACGTTTTTTCCTGTCTGGAGTGGCACATTGGGCAAAGACTGATGGATGGAATGTGGTCCCGGAATTATTTAAAGCATTCAATCCATCATCATCATATTTCTCTCAGTAATCCATGATAAAGACAATACTTTTGTGCTGGGGGCAGTTTAAAAGCACTGTTACAGTCTATGTATTTTGGTCCATTTTATTTTTTATTTTTTTGATTGATTAATCTGTTATAGTGTCATCCTCCTCCTTGGATCCTCTCACTTACTCCTCTACCCATTTTCAAGTGCTTTTGTTCTGAGTTTGTTCTTATCTAGTTTACACATTAGTCCTCACAGCCTCATAGTTGGGTGCAGTGCTTAATTTGTGCCTGTTGTTTCTGGTGCGGGGCACCAGCACTTATTTTTGAGGGCCGGCGCTTATTTTTCTGTCTCAAGCATTTTCTGCGATCAAAAGACACATTCGGGATACACACATACAGTGACACTTTCAATAGTGCAAAAGGTCATTTACTTAGGACAGGCTTTAAACATAAACAACATTGAACTTCAAGTGTATACCCAAACATTAACTAAACCCCCAAATTCCAGTTTTCCTTTGCTCATCTCCCTCTCTTCCAAACCTCTCTTCGCTTCTCCTCCCCTAGACACTCCCCTATTCCTCACATGCCCTACTTGCTTCAAGCATACCCCCTCACTCTGCTCCTTCACCTCCTTGTAATTCCCCTTGGAAGGGTGGACAAGCCTGCATCTGGCTCTCCACCCTCCCCCATCTTCTGCCATCCAGCAAAACCACTTGGCGTTTTGCTGCCCCACCCCAGGAAGAACAAACCTTCTTCAGGTCCCCCTTTCTCTTTTTTTTTTTTTTTTTTAATACTCTTAGGTTTGTTCTCTAAACCACAGCTTCTCTCCCCATAACTCACCTAACAGCAGTCTCAACTCCATCAAATAATACACGTTTCCTAACTTTGACAGATGTACCCCGTCCGCCCTAAAAAGTGTCTCCTCATGCTCTTTGATGTCCTCATGCTTAAGGACCTTGATCCCCTGAGCCTAATAGAATACCCTCATGGCCCTGTTCAATTTCCTGCGATCCCGCTCAATGGCTCCGTGATTAACTGCCCCTCTCCACACTCGCCGGGGCACAAATTCTGTCCACACCAGGCATGTGCTGTGCAACCTTTGTTTCAAAAGTTCCAAGTCTCTCTGCATCAGTTGTATGAGTGTGAGCCCTGATAGCTTCACAAGGTCATTTTCTCCCAGGTGAATCAGTAGTAAATCAGGACATCCCCATTCCGGCACACTCGCAGTGATAAATGGAAGCAAACTTTCCCACCTCATGCCACTCTTCCCCCACCAAAAACTTCATGGTGTCTGCTAGGAAGTCCCATCGCCCTGCCGTAAATTTGGTTCTCTGCAAACTTCGCTGCCCAGTGAACGAAAGAATGGCCGACCAGCCATGCCACCATCTTGTCTCTCTGCGGCCCAGCCACACAACCTGTAAAGAAAAAACACTGTGAAGGCTGTCCTGAAAACTTAACCCCCCCCCCACACCATAGCCCTCAGGTAATCAAAACGGCTGTATGAAAAATGCTGTATCATGGTCTCACATAACGTTCACAACATCTGGATTTCCATCTACATATGGCCTTAATTTTCGCCCAGTCCCAACCCAAGTGAGCTGCCCCTGTAGCTGCGCCAAACCGAAATGAATGCGTGCCAAAGTCCACCGCGCGCCGGCCTATTCACCCAAGAGCCATTCTCAACACCTGCAGCAGCTGATAACTAGTAAGCTTCACCGCTGTGTCATGGACAAATACCCCGTACTCCCCCGTCCTGCGCAGCCTTTGTTTGAACGCCATCCATTCCTTCACTGGGCATGGCAGTTCATCCCCCCCCTTCTCCAGCCATACCCATTTTCCCTTTCCCAACTGGTCTGTCTTCGAGCGTCTGAGCCAAATGCCCAACTGGTCCCCATGCATGCACACCTCCTTTGTCTTTACCCCTATCTCTTTCCCCACCCCCAACAATTCAGACACTCTGAAAGCACCAAAAAACCTCCAGACCATGCACAGGCGGAATAAACCCACTTCATACTCGTCCGAGCAGCATACTGGCAATACATGTAATAACTCGAGAAGTATGTCAAAAGTGATGGGTTCTCTGGCTGGTTTGCTTGCACTGGACCTAACATTACCCCAGTCCTTCAACATTCGCCCTATCAAATCATTGCGCGCTGGATCGGTACCAAAAAACAATTTCCCATAAAACGAAACCCCAGCCAGTTTTCCCCCAATAGTTGCTGGAGATAAACCCTCCTCAATCAGATAAAGCACAAAACGCAGTGCACGTGCCTCAAGATCCTGCGATCTTAAAGCCCAAAAATTTCCCACAACCAACTCAAAAGATTGAAACTCCAACCATGCAAGCCTGTAACTCCACCAAGTGGACACTGCTAAAGACATCTCCACCAGCCCTGTGATCATCACGCCCCCCACTCCCAAATTTCTGCCGGGACCGCAGTCTTGCTCCATTCCACTTCTGGGGCCAACTCGCGGAAACGCTGCCACTGTGAACGAGACAGGGAGTCCGCAATCTCGTTGTGAATCCCAGGTATGTGTACTGCTTTAAAAATAACATTTAGAGATAAACATTTAAGCATAAACTGGCGCAATAAGCGCAACACTCTAAGGTCCCTCGCCCGCTGCCTGTTGACTAGTTCCACAACCGTCATGTTGTCCACCTGAAAAACCACTGTCCTGTTGGCCAATTCCTGTCCCCAGACTGCCGGAGCCACCAGAAGTGGAAAAAAACTTGAGGAAAGCAATGCTCCTTCCTTGCTGCACCCATTGCCGGGGCCATGGTTCAGCGCACCATCTCCCGTCCCAATATAGACCGAAACCCGAGGCTCCCGCTGCATCAGAAAAAATTTGAACCTGCCACACTGTATCGGTGTCCCCAAAAGACATAGGTACCCCATTGAAATCTTTCAGAAAAGTTTCCCAAACTTTAATGTCCTCTCTCAGGGCCAACGAAATCCTAATCCTGTGGTGTGGGAGTACTGCTCCTGACATGGATAACCCCAAACGCCTACAAAATGTCCTTCCTCCCCTCACCAACCTGCATGCAAAATTAAGGTACCCCAACAACTTTTGGGCCGTTCGCAAATCCATCTTGCGAAGTCCCCGCACCATAGCCAGGAACTCTAAAATCTCTGTGACTTTAGTCGCCGGCAATCTGGCCACCAACGTGTTTGCATCCAATTCAATGCCCAAAAAGTTTGTCACTGCTAGCAGGCCCTCTGTCTTTTCTGGGGCCAAAGGCACTCCTGCCTTATGAGTTAGTCTCTGAAAGTCTGCCAACGCCCGGGCGCAAGCCCCAGATGTGGCCGTCCCTACAAATAGGAAATCATCAAGGTAGTGAGCCACCGTCCGATGCCCACTCATTTTAACAAAAACCCACTGCAAGAATGTACTAAAGCTTTAAAAAAGTGCGCATGAAATAGCACAGCCCATGGGTAACACCCGGTCCACATAAATGGCTCCATCCAGCTGCATACTCAGGAGGTGAAAATCTGCTGGATGAACAGGTAATAGCCTGAAAGCCGATTGTATGTCACATTTTGCCATTTCTGCCCTGAGCCCACACTTCAGAACTAACCTCACGGCATCATCCAACAAGGCAGAAACCACTTTGGAGTCCTCGTGTGCGATAAAATCATTGACAGACGTTCCCTCAGGCCAGGACAAGTGGTGTACTAAATGAAACTCACCCAGTGCTTTTTTTGGGCACGGCTCATAGGGGTGATATCATTAAATTCTCACTTGGCCATTCGTAGAATGGCCCTGCTATTCTACCTAGCGCCACCTCCTTCGCCACTTTGTCGCGAACCACCTGAGGTTGTTCTTTGGCTGACCGCAAATTATCTGCCCATCTCCTATACCGAGGACCCTGGTATCCTACCCTGAAACCTTCACGAAAACCCACTCCAACTGACAAGCCTTATCCGCATCTGGGTAGCTGTGTAACCAAGGCAATAAAAACTCCAGCCTAACCGGCGTAGGACCCCTTTGGCGCAGTAGTGCCTTGTGTGCCCCGCCCTCTGAACGCCCTCCATTGTTCTGCTGGACTGGATAAGGAAAAGCATTGAGTGACTGGATGACGGCCCCCGCCCTTGGAGCAATCATGCTTGAACCTACACTGTTGTCGAGAGCAGAACCCCTTATTGAAATTTCAGCAAGCCCCCGTGGTGGGCACCGGAGACTTGTTGGCTGCTCCCGCCCCTCCCTGGGCAGGACGAGACTGAAAAGGCTTGTAGACAACTGGCAATCCACTCGCTGTATGCGTGGAGGCCGAAGATTGAGCTGATGACATCCATTGCATCCATAGTTCAGGGTCCACATCCCCCCATGTTTTTTCTGGATTTATGCTCACCCTGGCCCTGAACTCCTCATCATAGGTCAGCCATGCGAAACCCCCAAAATGTAACTGTGCCTTCCTTATGATGTCCATGTACTTAAAAAGTGCTATGGCCCTGTCTGGATATTTCTCACAATATATACTGGCAAATATCAGGAAGGCAAATGTCCAACTATCCATTGTAATAGGAACCCTGGGCCTGCGTGCCAGCTCCCATTCCTCCTCCTTGGAACCCTCCTTGGCCTGAATATCCCTATGTAAAAGTTTTAAAACATCTACATATTCATGTCTCCAAATTCGCGCTTTCGTTTTCTCGGCCACATGCTACCCCAGTGGCATGGCCAATCCCATATATGGAAGCCGCTTCTTATGGCTTCCCCCTTCATTATCTTCTGTACCTGTGTCATCACCTGTCGTCTGACTGCCTTGCTCAGTAACTGCTGAGGGTAGGGCCTCCTTAATCTTGCTCACATCCCCCTCCTGGCCTGAACCAACCCCGGGTGTCTCTAAAACTGACCCATCTCCGACACCAATGGACTTGTGTGTACATGAGCCTTTGGTGCCTCCTCCCCCCTCACCCCAAACTGACCACCAACTCCCCTTACCTCTGTCCACTGCCCCCATATTCCGCAGTGTTTTCTTAAAGAACCGTCCTTGTGACGTCATTTGCCGCACTCCTAATGGCCCTTCCGCCAAGACGGTGTCCTGTAAAACAAAAGCAGAGGAAGAGGTTGCGCCGCACTTTCGCCCTCACCCCCCTTCGTGACATCACTCACCTCCGCCTCCCGGATCTCTCCTTCTTCCCAATCATCACCTTCTTCCTCATAATCCAGATCAAACTCATCATCGCCTTCCCACTCACACCTGCTCGCCACATACCCCCATGGCTTCACTGTTGATGCAGCAATTGGTTCTTGTCCCACATGGCACGAACCATCAGTTTGGTACCCACGTTCCAGCAGTGTAGAGAAGGCCACCGCCTGCCCCTCTAATGCTTCAGACCAACATGTTGAGGCCGCGTTGCGCCCCGTTGGCGTCACCTTTCTTCTGCCAACCTCAGCTATTGGCATCGACCTGCCCTTCGGCCGCACTAGCCTCCTGCCCCCCCCCCCACCTCTGTCCGTGGTACCCAGACCCAACTCCCTGCCCCGGAACTGGAGGGCTGAGGCCCCCTGGCGGCCAATACATCTGTGGCCCTCCTGCTCACTTCACCCTGTGCCGCTAACTCCTCCCGGTCCCTGCACAACTGGGCCCATCTGGCCTCAGTCTCCGCAACGGCCCTGCGCTGCTCCCGGATCCTGGCCTCCAAATCCCACGTCTCTGCTTGGTCCCACCCTGCCTGTCTGCAAGGGCCCAAGGGCCCTGTGGCACCCCATCCCCGCCTGCCTTGTGCTTAATTTGTCTGGCCTGTCTTGGGGCTGCCTTGGCTTTAGCTGACCCCCCCCCCCCCCCCCCCCGGCTTTGCCCACATTTTTTCTGCATTTCTTAGCTGGGGCCCCTGCCCCACAGAGGAAGCGGGCCCACCCCTGGGGCATGACAAATCTAAAGAGGCCCAAACCCCGCAGGGCCCCGGCATGGGCTCTTCATCCCCATCTGCCTACCTTGCCGGTGTCTCCCCCCCCCCACTGGGTCCCCCATGGTACCTGGGGGCCCAATCTGCTTTGAGCCTGAACCCATATCCTCCATGGCCCCCTCAGCCCCGACCCCTTTGTCATCCTCCTCTCCTGAAAACATTAAGGGGCTGTGAGCGCTTCGCGCCCCCTCCCCAGCTTTTTCCCCTTGTTCCTGCCCCCCCCCCCTTATCTGTGAGAAAGTAGCCTCTTTCTAGCCTTGTTACCCCCACTTTTGGCCTGTTTGTGAGTATATGTCAGGGTGTTTTCACTGTCTCACTGGGATCCTGCTAGCCAGGGCCCAGTGCTCATAGTGAAAACCCTATGTTGTCAGTATGTTTGTTATGTGTCACTGGGACCCTGCTAGCCAGGACCCCAGTGCTCATAAGTTTGTGGCCTATATGTATGTGTTCCCTGTGTGATGCCTAACTGTCTCACTGAGGCTCTACTGACCAGAACCTCAGTGGTTATGCTCTCTCTGCTTTACAAATTGTCACTAACAGGCTAGTGACCAATTTTACCAATTCACACTGCCATACTGGAACACCCTTATAATTCCCTAGTATATGGTACTGAGGTACCCAGGGTAATGGGGTTCCAGGAGATCCCTATGGGCTGCAGCATTTCTTTTGCCACCCATATGGAGATCTGACAATTCTTACACAGGCCTGCCAGTGCAGCCTGAGTGAAATAACGTCCACGTTATTTCACAGCCATTTACCACTGCACTTAAGTAACTTATAAGTCACCTATATGTCTAACCTTCACCTGGTAAAGGTTGACTGCAAAGTTACTTAGTGTGTGGGCACGCGGGCACTAGCCAAGGTGCCCCCACATTGTTCAGGGCAAATTCCCCAGACTTTGTGAGTGCGGGGACACCATTTCACGCGTGCACTATACATAGGTCACTACCTATGTATAGCGTCACAATGGTAACTCCGAACATGGCCATGTAACATGTCTAAGATCATGGAATTGTCACCCCAATGCCAATCTGGCATTGGGGAGACAATTCCATGATCCCCCGGGTCTCTAGCACAGAACCTGGGTACTGCCAAACTGCCTTTCCCGGGGTTTCACTGCAGCTGCTGCTGCTGCCAACCCCTCAGACAGGTTTCTGCCCTCCTGGGGTCCAGCCAGGCCTGGCCCAGGAAGGCAGAACAAAGGACTTCCTCAGAGAGAGGGTGTTACACCCTCTCCCTTTGGAAAAAGGTATGATGGCTGGGGAGGAGTAGCCTCCCCCAGCCTCTGGAAATGCTTTGATGGGCACAGATGCTGCCCATCTCTGCATAAGCCAGTCTACACCGGTTCAGGGATCCCCTAGCTCTGCTCTGGCGCGAAACTGGACAGAGGGGAGGTGCCCAGAGCTCCTCCAGTGTGCCCCAGACCTCTGCCATCTTGGAAACAGAGGTGTTGCTGGCACACTGGACTGCTCTGAGTGGCCAGTGCCATCAGGTGACGTCAGAGACTCCTTCTGATAGGCTCTTACCCTTCCTTACTAGCCTATCCTCCTTCCTAGGTAGCCAAACCTCCTTTTCTGGCTATTTAGGGCCTCTGCGTTGGGGAATTCTTCAGATGCTGAATGCAAGAGCTCATCAGAGTTCCTCTGCATCTCCCTCTTCACCTTCTGCCAAAGGATCGACCGCTGACTGCTCAGGACACCTGCAAAACCGCAACAAAGTAGCAAAGACGACTACTGCAACCTTGTATCGCTTCATCCTGCTGGCTTTCTCGCCTGTTTCCTGGTGGTGCATGCTCTGGGGGTAGCCTGCCTCCTTCTTGCACCAGGAGCTCTGAAGAAATCTCCTGTGGGTCAACGGAATCTTCCCCCTGCAACCGCAGGCAACAACAGACTGCATCACCGGTCCTCTGGGTCCCCTCTCAGCACAATGAGCGTGGTTCCTGGAACTCAGCAACTCTGTCCAAGTGACTCCCACAGTCCAGTGACTCTTCAGTCCAAGTTTGGTGGAGGTAAGTCCTTGCCTCCCCACGCTAGACTGCATTGCTGGATACCGCGTGATTTGCTGCTCCGGCTCCTGGGCATTCTTCCAGGATTTCCTTCGTGCACAGCCAAGCCTGGGTCCCCAACACTCTAACCTGCAGTGCACAACCTTCTGAGTTGTCCTCCGGCGTCGTGGGACTCCCTTTTCTGACTTCAGGTGGACTCCGGTGCCTGATCCGGTACTTCTGCGGGTGCTGCCTGCTTCTGTGAGGGCTCCCTGACTTGCTGGGCGCCCCCTCTGTCTCCTCATCCAAGTGCCGACATCCTGGTCCCTCCTGGGCCACAGCAGCATCCAAAAACCCTAACCGCGACCCTTGCAACTAGCAAGGCTTGTTTGCAGTCTTTCTGCGTGGGAACACCTCTGCAAGCTTCTTCACAACGTGGGACATCCATCCTCCAAAGGGGAAGTTCCTAGTCCTCTTCGTTCTTGCAGAACATAAAGCTTCTTCCATCCGGTGGCAACTTCCTTGCACCCTGAGCTGGCATTTCCTGGGCATCTGCCCACTCTCGACACTGTTGCGACTCTTGGACTTGGTCCCCTTCTCTTACAGGTACTCAGGTCCGGAAATCCACTGTTGTTGCTTTGCTGGTGTTGGTTTTCCTTGCAGAATCCCCCTATCACGACTTCTGTGCTCTCTGGGGGTTGTAGGTGCACTTTACACCTACCTTACAGGGTCTTGGGGTGGGCTATTTTTCTAACCCTCACTGTTTTCTTACAGTCCCAGTGACCCTCTACAAGCTCACATAGGTTTGGGGTCCATTCGTGGTTCGCATTCCACTTTTGGAGTATATGGTTTGTGTTGCCCCTATACCTATGTGCTCCTATTGCAATCTACTGTAACTTTACATTGCTTGCATTACTTCCTTTTGCTATTACTGCATATTTTTGGTATTGTGTACATATATCTTGTGTATATTTGGCATCCTCATATTGAGGGTACTCACTGAGATACTTTTGGCATATTGTCATAAGAATAAAGTACCTTTATTTTAGGTATATCTGTGTATTGTGTTTTCTTATGATATTGTGCATATGACACCAGTGGTATAGTAGGAGCTTTACATGTCTCCTAGTTCAGCCTAAGCTGCTCTGCTATAGCTACCTTCTATAAACCTAAGCTGCTAGAAACACCTCTTCTACACTAATAAGGGATAACTGGACCTGGCACAAGGTGTAAGTACCTCTGGTACCCACTACAAGCCAGGCCAGCCTCCTACGTTATCACCATCCGAGTCTAAAGATTGACATGCGGCGATGGCAGCCGCTACCCGGCTCGATGCGGCACGTGTCGGCCGTGTCATTCCGACCCAGGCCTGGTCGAGAACCCCAGGCCTGAGCAGGTCGGAACGTCCGGCTTCGCCTAACACGCGAAGCGCGGCCTTGACTGCATCAGCGTCATGGCTGATTGCCATGGTGCTGTGCAGTGTAAGCGGCGAAGCCGCATGCAGAAAAAGAAAACCACGGGGCCCGCGGAGCCTCGCGCTTCAGCTAAATTAAATCTAAACTACGCTATCTGGCTCCGAGACCGCAAAGTCTCGGGCCTCTTACCGTTAACGCCAAAAAAAACACCACACTCGCCTTTCTACCCAAACGAGAGGGTCGGCCTCAAAATCCGCTCTTCCCTAGCGGTCGGCGTGGAAAGAGGCTGACCCTCCCTCCGTCCCCCCTTTTAAACCCTACACTAAGTCCCACCCCCACTTACCTGTCAACCAATCCGACTCCTTCACGCCACTTCCTGCCGTCTCCCGAATGTGCCAGCGGAGAGAGTAGAGCGAGTCTCTCTCTCCGCGGGCCCCTCCAATGGGAAAGACGGAGGGGGAGAAAAATGAAAAAGCGCCTCAATGGGAGAAAGCAGAAAGCTGCAAGACTGAGCTGAAGAGGCAGGGAATGGCTGTAAATGGATTGAAGAGGCCCGAATTGCCTTCAGGATTACGCTGCCTCAGTATTTAGTGTTTGCTCATTTAATTGCAGCAGCCGCGAGTTTCAGAGGAGGGGTTTGGGCACCTACACGTTTTTATTTACAAATTAAGCACTGCTTTACATCCCAGTATAAATCATTTTATGACGCGGTAGTTGGCCCTCAGATATCAGAAGTTGAATGTCTAATAGCAGCAAAACTCGTTCCTAAACACAAATACATACGTCACAGGCAACAGCAAAGGAAACTTTCCTTACATACAGAATGGGTCACGAAAGGCAGTAAAAGCGTAAACTTTGCAAAGTGAACTGTTTTTCCAAATAATGAACAGGGGTGCATTGCATGCTGCATTTATTTCCTTAAACAGGTGACTGTAATTCTCCCTAAGAAGCACTGCGGCTCTTTGCTAGTAAATCATGGAACAGTTTTGCTCGTTTTAGTCAAGTGCATGTCACACCACAAAAAACGATTGTCACCTTATACGACCAACAATGAAAATGCATACACTTGCATGCACTTCTCAGTGCTAGTAATCAACGCTGTCCCACAATCACCACTTACCTTTAAATCACATGATTTTCACGTGCCTGCAAGCATCCACTCAACTCCACGTGCAGGAAAAATGTAAAGACATTTTTTTCAGCTCTCCATTGCCCCTTGCATGCGCACCACGGTGTATTGCTTTCAATAAAAGTGAAAGTACAGTCTCCAGGAAAAAAAGACTCCTATGTTCATGCTAATTTCCCAGGCTCGTCACGGATGTTGGTGTGGTTACTGACCTTTGCGAACCTCACCCTACCTGTAAAGTAATGGAAAGGGACGGGTTATAGAAGTGAAAAGGAACCCACTCAAAGTAATAGTCCCTCATTCAAAACCGGTTTGTATACTCTTGTGCCCGAAGAAGGATTAATATTGGAGGCAATTCGAGCACCTGCAGTTCAAGAGGCACCACTGCTGTTAAGTATTTGAAAATGGGTGGTCGACAGAGGGGAACGCTCCACACATGCTACATCATGTGCTACATCATGTAAATACACTTTGCAGCTGAGGAAAACGCACAGAGCACTTTTAGAATGGCAGAATTATTTGTCCTTGCTCCTGTCAAATACAAGTGGGAGGGTGTGGCCCGCAGGACTCAAGAGAAGCAGGTACCCCTGGTTGGCTGACCTCTTGGACCCAGCACTGGGACCTTCAACGCTGAAGTATCCCAACTCAGCAAGACAGTAGCCTGCTGACCACTGCTGGGCATTCCAAGAGACTGATCCTCGATGGCCAAAAACAGAACCCAGGAGTGTCATCTGGGTTAGATTGGTCACCCAAGATGAACACTCGCCTCCACCAATGCATACTCCTGGGACTGCTGTGGACAGAAACCGGTAGCCTAGCAGCAACTGGCCTTCTCCTGGCTCAAAGAGAACTTTGAGGGACCCCGACCTCTGTGGCCACAGTCACCACACCTGACCTGTGGACTGAGAAATAACTGCAGGGATGCCCCCATTGAGGGCATAGCACCCAGAACATCCTTAACCATCCACCATCTCTTATATCCCCAGCATCAGGACCACTTTGTTAAAGTCTATAGTGATCTTGATATAAAAGTTCTGAAAAGGACTGAAGAGGGCTTTGGTGACCATATAATGGTCCAAATACTCCTTAGTGGCCTCCTGGCTTTCTCCTTGCTGGATTTGGTTGCCATAGTCGGGCCAGAGCAGCTGAACACAACTCTTATAAACTTTTTAAAAGTTTCCAAACTTTACAGTTACCGATGCTTGTTTGCGGTCGTGACTACAAATAGTGATATTTACATTACCTTTGAAAAGCTATATCTCTGGAACCCTCTGGTGGATTTTGTTCCTCTAGGACCCTACCATTCATAAAAATATAATCTATTTTATAAATTGGTGTCAGACTTCTTTTGTGTGGTGTGACTTTCTTATTTCATTGAAGGGTGCTGTTAAATGCTTTACAAAAGTTAATTTGTTTAAGCTTTTCTGTTCGAAGCCACAGCTACCTAGGGTTGACCTTAAGGTTTTAAAACGAGCCTGATTGGACCTAAAACAGTTTTTGCGCGTATATTACATGGTAAGGTTGCACAACCATACCATATAACAAATCCAAATCTATAAGGATATCTCATTGGTGTGCAAATCTTTTATTACAACATTGGCTTGTTGCTGCCATTGGATTTTTCACTCCTCTCCCCGGTCTGCCATATTATGTTCTTCTCCAGTCTTGTCATTTGTGATCTTACTTCAGTTCTGTGTGCTCCAGTATTGGTCTGACCTATTGTTATAAATTGGGTCTCTAGTTGACAGAGTTGTGCACCCTGACAAGTAGGGACCATAATCCTAGTCAGCCTAAGTCAGATACACCCCCCAAGTTAACCTATGTTCACCCTTTGGTAGCTTGGCACAGAGCAATCAGGCTTAGCGTAAGAGACAATGTGAAAGTATTTGTGCAACATCTAATAAGGTAACACAGTGAAAACATCACAAAAAGACACCGCACCTACTTTAATACTAACAAAATAGAGAATATTTCTCTGAGTAGAACAAGACTAAAACAACAAAAATCCAATAACTAGATCATGAGATATGCAATTTAAAGATTATGGGGAAAATAGGGCATAAAGGTGCAAACAGCCAACTGTGGTATCTAGTCGTGTCGAACTGGGACAAAGTCAAGAGTTAAGCCCACTAAACACAGTACTTTAACTCTGGGTGTGCGGGCTGTGCGACATTTCTTTGCGAGTCTTCACAGCGGTTCTGGTGAGGACCACAGAGGACAGGGCACCTTAGGCCCACTTCCATGGGCCCAGGACTGGGGTGATACCACTTGCCAGGGCAGGCTCACAGATGGTAGAGTCCAGGTGCAGGAGCAGGTTGGTTGGAACTCTTTTGTGTCCCTGAGACTTCGGAAAACAGGAGGTCATGGTGTCGCTCTGGGTTCTGAGTTGTAGAGATGCAGGTCCAGTCTTACTCACTGCCAGACAAGAGGGCAGTAGGCACAGGTCAGCACAGCACAGCAAACCAGGATTGAAGCAAAGTAGCAGTCCAGCAGAGTGGCAGTCCTTTCAGCAGCACAGATGTCCTTCCTGTCAGAGTATCCACAGGTCCAGAAGTGTACTGAAGTGGTGGTCTTTGAGCTGTTAAGTCCTATTGTGGATGAAAAGAACAAGCCAATTCAGGTAAGTCGGGCAGTGCTAAGTTCCGCCCCATCAAGCCAGTTAATGGCCCATTAAGGCCCATCAAGTCACACCTAATCTTCCGTTGTGTGTGTCTCTCTAGAGGAAATGCACAAAGCCCAACTTTCACCCACCCCAGAGGTGTATTCAGAGACAGGCAGAGGCACAAAATGGTTAAAGTAAGAAAATGGCAACTTTCTAAAAGGCACATTTTCACATTTACAATTTAATGTTCAACTTCACCACAGTTGTGATTTTAAATTGTAAGTGCAGAGATGCCAAACTCCATATTTCTATCTTTTCCCAATTGGAAGTTGCTCTTAGAGTTTGCTTCAAGGTAACCCCAAAATTAACCTATGGGAGTGATAGGCCTTGCAGTAGTGAAAAATGAATTTAAGTGGGATATGGTAAACTAAACGTACATGTTAATCTTTTTAAATACACTGCACCCTGCCCTTCAGGCTAACTAGGGCCTACCTTATAGGTAACTTATATGTAATAAAAAAAAAAAGGTTTAGGACTGGCAAGTGGGTGCACTTGCCAGGTCGAAATGGCAGTTTCATAACTGCGCACATTGGCGCTGCAGTGGCAGGCCTGGGACATGTTTAAAGTGCTACTGTGGTGGATAGTACAATCAGTGCGGCAGACCCACTTGTAGCCTTCAATTCACAAGCCCTGGGCATATATGGTGCACTTTACTAGGGAATTGCAAGTAAACTAAATATGACATTTGAGGATAATCCAATGTCACCATGTTTAGATTATGGAGCAACTGCACTTTAGCGCTGGCTAGCACTGGTAAAGGAAACAAAATTCTAAAGCTAGAAAAAATGAATTCAGCAAAAAAGTTCAGGGAAAAGGCTAAACATCTAGGGAGAGAGGGCCAGGTCCAACACACATTTCCAGAGATTTGTCTTTTTTCAGCCTTTGGACGTTTCTGCTACTTTTACCTCTAAGTGTTATTTTCCAATGAGGCATCTTTTCTTTCACATATGGTGCCTCAGGACTGATGGGATGAGACATGGCTGTTCTCTGGATACATGTCAAGAAACACAGTTAATACTTTATCACGTTATGTGGATGCATTGGCATGCAAGCTTCACAAAATGTATCAATGTATCAATGTATCATGTACCCCTTTTCCACTTGAAATGTAACCACATGCATGTTAACGTATAGTTTTAATACTGGGAAAAAATAAAAAGATAGTATTAGGATTTTTTTTCATGGGCCATTCACTGTCCAAAATGATGTGTTGATTGGAGCTTCTCCTTTACTATTTCTTTTTTTAGTAATGGGCATCCATCTAACTCGCCTAAATTGTTCAATTTCTTCCATAATGTCACATTATGTGCATCATGTGCATTCTTTCCATAAATGACACTCCTAGGGCTAGTGATGCCATTGACCTAAGATGGCCTCCTATCTAATGCGATGCAAACAAATGAGAAAAATATTGAAAACTGAATATTAAAAGACATGAGCCAACTAAGACAAACCTGAACATTTATCTCTTAAAACATTACTTTGGCTAAGAGGAAGTCCTTAATAGACCTGGAAATGATACATACATAATAATAACACCAGTCCTTTCACATAAATCAGTATGTTCTAGACAAATTGATAATACCCTTCAATATGAGAAATTACCAAGTAACTCACTTAAAAAATACATAGTTAGATGAGGGCAATTACAACTACAGCTAAAGATGTAGGTGTTTGAGTGAAAAAGATTTCAGAACTCAGTAAGAATCATGCAGGACACCAATACTCTATTCCCTTCTGAAGATTCACAAAGATTAAAAGAATCCTCCATGCAGACCCATTCTATCAGGGTTCTGCTCAGTTCTTGGGCTCTTAAGCCAGTTCATCAAAAAATTATGTACCCTTAATGTTAAGTTATGTAAGGGACAGCTCTTATGATTTCTCTAATTGAAGGCCTTATTTTAGACAATGAAAAATAATTATTGGTCACAATGGATACGGAATCTTTTTTACAGAAACATCCCATAATTGAAATGCATGGAGGTCATTGAGTTAATATTAAACATGAGACCATGTCCCACACAAATGGCCACGTACTTCTCCATGTCACTCTAAAATGAAGCCCTGACAAAGAATTATTTTTCTTTTTGATGAACAATATTACAGAGAATGCATGAGGACACATGTGGAAGCAATTTTTGCTTCAAATTTTGCAAATCTTTTTGTTGACTACTTTAAAAAACAGATCGTTAATTGTCACATGGATGAGATATGTAGATCACATTAAGATACATAGATGGCATCTACTTCACAACAACAAGCTCCCAGCATTCATCTATAACTTCAAACCCTGGATCACTGCTGGCACGGACACCCTATCTCCTATGAAAGTAAAAGCTCAGGATAACCAAAACGTTACTGCACCCAACTTGAACTCAGATGGAAACAAAGTCAGTATGAAACCAACAGGAGCTCCTGCATATCCACCCTCAGATGCTACCATCAGCACATCGGAGCCACCGAATGCGCCAAGCTTATTGACTGCTTTGAAAGCAGCACAGCACCAACAGCACCCAGCAAATCTTTGCCACAGTGAAAGACTTCACCTCTACGGCAGCATGTTCCACCAGCGTAACCCCCTCTCAGGACCTCTATACTCATCTGCCCTGTTCCTCAAAAAAATCACCACCATCCTAGACAACATTGAGACCCAAATAGACCCTTGCAGCCCTCCTGGCCATCTCAACCAACAACCAGAGCAACACCCTGACATCTAGGCCACCATTGCCACATAAGAAACTGAAACAACCATGCAATTCATACACTTTGGAGCATCCTTGGGCCCCTGCCCTCACCATGTCTCCATCAAAGGAACGGAACCCTTTCAAATTAGTCCTCAACAGCCGTCTACCTGGACACTTGGAAACATGCCACAGAACTTTCTTTCCTCAAGAGATCCTCAGCAGACCAGAAGGTACTACCTACTACCAGCCGATCTCCTTGCTACCCTATCCTGCAAAAATCATGAAAAAGATGACAAACAAATGCCTAGCTAGCTGAATCAATGCCAATCACCTCCTCAATATCATTCAATCTGGTTTCAAAACCAACCACATTACAGAGACTGCCCTCATCACTGCCACAGACGACATCCGGATGATTATGGACAGAGGTGACACCATTACCCTCATTCTACTAGAACTTACCTTAGGCTTTGCACTGTGTCCTACCTCATCCTTATCCAATGATTGCACAAAGCTGGGTCCAAGGACTGGCACTTTGCTAGATCTAATCCTTCCTGACAGGTCACACCCAGTCGATCAGCCTGCCCCCCTTCACCTCAGAGTCTGTCAACCTCATCTGCAGAGTTCCACAAGGATCCTCACTCAGCCCCACCTTGCTCAATGCATAAATTACTATCCCCACCAGCATCATCCACACCCATGGAATCAACATCATATCTTTTGCTGGCAACACCGAGCTTATACACTCCCTCTCCAACAAGACGGCAAACACTTGGACTAATTTCTCTGCCTGCATGACCAAAGTCTCCAATTAGATGAAAACCAACTGTCTCAAGTTCAACACAGACAAAGACAGAAGTAGTAATCTTTAGCAAAGACACCTCACTTTGGGACTCCACCTGGCGGCCTGCCAAACCTGGGCCCACACTGCTCCATGCAAAGAACCTCTCAATTGTAATAGATAAACAACTCAACGTGACCGGTCAAATGAATACATTCTCCCCCCTCTGCTTCCACACACTCAAGCTACTCAAGAAGATCTTCAAATGGCTACCCACCAACAATTGCAGAGCTGTCACCCAATCCCTTATCATCAGCAAGCAGGACTACAGCAATGCTGTCTAGGCAAAAATGATAGCTCAACTGGCAAGAAGACTACAGACCATTTAAAAAACATGGCGGCCAGTCTAGCCCCCAACCTCTCGCCCATCACTCACAACACCCCACCCCTTAAAGAGATCCATTAACTATCAATCCAGAAGTGTTTCCTCTTCAAACTCCTTATGCATATATACAAACCCTTACACAACATTGCCCCCTGGTACCTCAACAACAGCCTAAACTTCGACAAAGCTACCAGACACTTTCGCTCCACCAGACTCCTACTTGCACACACACACATACACACATACACAGAAATATATTGGCGATCGTGCCTTCTCTTATCTCACTCCTAAAACCTGGAACAACCTAAACTGACACATTAGAGCCACCTCCTCAGTACCTGAAATTTGCATGAAACTGAAGACTTGGCTCTTCACCTAGCCCCAGCTCCTGTTTCAGCCTCAGGATACTCCACCGGCTGATTCATACCCTATCCAAATACACATGACATAACACAATTAAAGGTGTATTTGGATACCTGTGCACCATCCTTTACAGGAAGCCTACAGGTAAAAAGACCCTCCTTAAGTATGAGAGCTTTTACCCCGTAGCACTAATGGATGCCCCCCTTCAAAGATGATTGCTTCACAGAAGAAAGTATCCTTGGCCAGCATCGAAAAAACAAAGGTTGCACATGCACAACTAGCAAACAGTAATAAAAAGAGCACGATTCTCACCAATGGAGGAATTACTAACAAAAAATGGAAGAGCACAGAAAAATTAGTACGTGTCACATCATTTTATGATAAAAATACGTTACAATCAATAAAAATCAGCATGTTTTATTAGCATGTGACCTTGCCCTACATCTTCCTATATTTGCTTATAAATGGATAAAAACTTAAAAGATGGCATAGTCCATGCAGGTGAGAGAAAAACACCAAAGATCAAAATAATCACCACGTTGAGACTTCATCTAATATAGGGACTCTATAAGTGAGGCAAATGTGTGGCATGTCAGTACACTGCTAATAGTAAAACCCTTGCATAATAAAGTGAGTCAAGATCTCAACTTGTCTTAACTGCAATTTATTTAATGCAATCTAAATAACATTGTTTCTATGCAATTTCATTTATATTGGCCAGACCACACAATTTGTAAATACAGGAGCGTGCCAACATAGGAGTAGGCTTCGATGCAGAGTCACTTCTGCTCTTGTGGGTGCCCATTTCCTTGAAAAGTAACACACAGGAGAAGACATATGTTGGCAAGTGACAGAAGTTCAACAGAGACCAAAAAGAGGCAGAGAAATTCAAAGCATCGGTCTCAGAAGGGAATGTAATTTTCACTGCAACTCAGTGAGTTAATAGTCATTTATTTGTTGTGTGCGTTCCACAATGCTAGTAAGTAGTAGTTAGTAGTAGTACTATAATAAGTTATATTAGTCTGTTAGCATTCCCTTTTCTGTACCTTTCTTTAAGTAGCGTATGCAGTCCCTCCCAATCACAATCTCCCGGTGATGTGTAGAATCTTAGTGTGCATCTATGCATTGAGAAAAAATGGAGGCTGAGTTGCCACATCAAAGTTGGTTGAGAAACAAAGACCATTCATTGCAATATGAATTGATTGGTAGTGGTACATGTTGTAAATGTAGTTTAGGAAATTTGGAGTAGGGCTTAGGTTCAGGAATTAGGAAATTATGGTCAACTCGAGTTGAGTCAATGGTGATCTGATTTAGAAAAGTACAATGTTACTGTGTTTGCCTCTGCCTGTCAAAATATTTTTTGGGAGATTAACTGTACAACTAATCTATTCTTCTGGGTCCAGGAGATGAGGGTCCCAGTGCCACCACCAGTGCAGAAGCTGTCGGATCTGCTTGCCCCAGTAAGTCTTCTTGTTCTATTATTATTATTTCCCTAACTTTCACCTCTCCTCATGTCAAATCATCTTTGTTTTATTTTTACTGTGCCTGCCTACCTTTTTTGTTCTTCTTTTCATTCTATCTAAACTTTGTTAAATTCTTGTTATCCTTGCATTTATCTACATTTCATGTTTCTGTACCTGACTTACTCCTGTCAGTACTAGTGTGTAGCTTTCTTCTGCCTTGTTACTAAGCTTGGCTTTCCCTTCTCGCCTTATATAGCTTGAGTACTTGTACTTTAACACTAAGAGGACAAATTTATAGGATAGGTACTCTGCTGACAAAATTGCATGCCCAAGTCAGCTTTTCTACAAGTTTTTGAAGGTTTTCATTCCCTCGATCATGGCCATTGCATTTGCCAACCAAAACCTCACCACAGGTCCTCCTGGATTGATCAAAATATTCCACCCCTTCATTGCACTTCAGTGACTTAACTCTGCCCCTCCATTACTAAACACTTGTGGTTGATTTGACTACCTGGCTTTTCTAACTTAATTAACTGACACAATTCCTAAAGTGAACGAAAAGAGAGGATAGAATTGTAGTGATCTATTGTCATTGTATTTTGTTGTAATTTAAAATGTGTAACGTTTTTTCCAGCTGCACTGACAACCATTGCAGGGGCCAGCAGCAGCACCAGTGCACTGGACGTGGCAGCGGTCAGAGGGGAAGAACTGGCAGCAGCAGGGGCAAGCATTGGTAATTCATATTACTCTTGCTAATTGACAATTACTAGTATACCCGCTGCAAGGGTATTGTTTGTGAAGCCCTGGTGCTACAGTGGGGGTTGAGTTCATTAATGGCCTCTTCTCTCTGCAGATCAGCAGCCAAAAGCTCTTAATGAGCACATTGTACAAATTATGGCTTTATGGAAAAGTGAACGAAGGATGGATGGCTAAAAGAAAGAATGGGTGAAATGGTATATGAGTGAAAGGATGTGTGGGTGGGTGATTGGAAAGGATGCGTAGGTGAGTGATAGGAGATGTATGGGTGGGTGAAAGGATGGATGAAAGGGGTGAAAGTATGCCTTGGTGGGTTAAGGGTGGATGGTAAAAGGATGCTCGGTGAGGATGGATGGATGGTAACGAATGATGTGTGGGTAAATTGATAGGGAACTAAAAGGGTGTTTGAAAGGGTGGATGCTGGATAGGTGAGTGTTAGATGGGTGGGTGGATATATGGATGTCTGGAATGGTGAAAGTCTGGATGAGAGAGTGTAAAGCTTTAATAGTGGGTATCAAAGGGTGAATAGATGAATGAAAAGATGAATGGACAATTGCTTGGTTCAAAAAATAAGGGAGAACTTTAGGAGATGTTCACCTACTTTGTGTGCTCTGCATGGTTATCAAAGATTTGGTTCAAAGTTGGGGTGTATTTTCTGTCTACTCCCTTAACTCACTGTAGTTCCTAAGCAAGTCAGCTATGTATCCCCCACCCATCATCATACCTCCCTCCTCATTGGTCACTGTGATGGGTCTTTTCACTCCGACCCACACATTTCCCCGACTTGTGCTGACTCTGCCTTTGTTGCACTGGAGCTAGCCCAGGATCACAGCGCTGACATTGGCTGCCGATCACAACCGCGGGAGTTGACGGGATTTAAAAGACTGCTTCCTTCCCTTCAGGAGGGCGACACCGGGAATAGGAGCTGGGAGACACCGGAGCTTGTAGAGAGAGAAGACGCCGAGACAAGCAAAGAAGACGCTGCCTCGTGGAGGAACAAAACGCTGCCGGGATCGGGACCGGCAGAAACCCTGGAAGACGACCGCTGACCCCGGTAATCCGAACGGAAAAGCCGCCACGCTTCAGGAGAAGCGTGGCCTCTCCAGGTACGGGGTGAGGGACAAGGGAAACCGGGCGGGAGGTGCGTAAAGGAGGGAGGAAAGGGGTCACAAAAGGGAACAACACAGAGAACACAGGGAAGAAAGGGGTGAGGGACAAGGGAAACTGGGCGGGAGGCGGGAGGTGCGGATAGGAGGGAGGAAAGGGGTCACAAAAGGGAACAACACGGAGAAGAAATGGGCGGGCACGAAACGGGCACACTGAGAAGAAAGGAAGACAGACGGGAGAGCGAGGAAGAGAAAAGACAGCAAGGAGAGATATACTGATTTATGTGAAGGCAGAGAACAGAGAAAATAAGAAAACGATAGAAAGAAGACACACGAGAGAGCAAGGAAGAGAAAAGACAGCAAGGAGAGATATACTGAGTTATATGAAGACAGAAAACAGAGAAAGGGAAAAAGAAGAAAACGATAAGAAAGGAAGACATGACAACAAGAGAACCAGTGAAGAATAAGGGAGAGAAAGAAAAGAAAAGACCAGAGAAAGATACTTAGGGAAAGAGAGAGAGGGAAGGAAAACCAGCAAAACCTCTATCCCACACTTACCCGTACTATATTCTTTTTCCCCACACGCTTCCTGCGAGGTCCAGAGAGAGAGAGAGAGAGAGAAGAGAAAGAGGAAGAAGACGTGAACTATCCTCAAGAGGGAGAAGACGCAGCGATCTATCAGCCATAAAAACCTTTCACATAAGACTGATTTCTATTCAACCAAATAAATCATACCTTTTAATATAAGGAAACCCGCACAGTCTAGTCTTTATAACAACCATCCTCTTACAGTCACCCATGCTAATATGATGAAACTGCAGCGTGGTTCAATTCAGCATTACAATAGTGTTGTCTGTGCAATGTGCATCTGCTTCAGTTAATGCAGCATTTACAAAGTTGTCAATGCAGTGCAAACTTAAAACAATGTGTGTTTCCCTTCCTTCCCAGTGTCCACTCTGTCACCTTCTAGTACTTCAGTCCTTTATTCTTTCCAAAGTTCTGTCCCAGCAACGCAAACAAAAAATCCTTTTGGCATGTGCCACATTTATGCAAGTGAGTAATATTTCATGGCTTCCCTAACGGATTCATGCCAGTTCATATTTTACCCTTTTGACATTTGTCAACTACAGTGATGCATGTGTGGGTAGAAAATGGCCCTGTGACTCGTAATCAGTCACAACAAATTCCAATGGCCCTAGGGGACCAGCAATTTACTGCTACTGTGCGACTCTACCTATTAAAAATTGTTTGCACAGAGCACTGTTCATAATTTCTTATTTTCCTTTTTCTTTCTTACTATAGCTACTCCTGATGGACATCCTCCTAATCGCCAGGAAATAGCAGCCCAGCTGCGGCAGCTGAGGCTGGAGGCCATCCGCACTGAATATCAGTGGCTGGTGACTGTTCGGGAGGAGGACAAGCCCCAAGCAGCTGCCAACATGCTCACCGGTCCGTGCTCCTCCAGCTGGCTGCCAGTGCCCCAGCCTCCCTGCGGCACCATCAGCGCTGGTACAAGCTGCCATCAGCTGTCCACATCCCACCACTGCTGCCTCCTCACACTCAGGTTGCAATTTCCAAAGCCGCCGACACATTGAAGCAACTATTGATGATCTTCAGACCCACGTGCAGGATGCCCTCTGTTGACCCATTTTTTTGTTTTTCTTTGGTGGGAGGAACACTTGTTATGGGTAGAGAGGTTGGTAAAGGGAGTTGTGACCATTTCTGTTTGCACTTTGTACTTTTTCTTTAGACTTTAGATGTGGTCTTTCATTATGGACTTTCATTGGACTTTAGTTGGGGATGGAGTGATTTGTTTGGGGAGAGGGGTGGGTCTGCTGTCCGTGAAAAGGGTGGGTTTTCTATTTGTAAGTAATAAAAGATGATCATTTATTTTACTTCATGTATGCCTCAAATCTTTCTTTTGGTGTTTTAGTTTGCACTGCTGTCTTTTAGTGTAACCTGTTTTTAAATCTGCTAAAAAAGTGTAATGTCAGTTACTTATGCCCTTGCTCTAATGCCCTCTATAACTCTATTGATCACCTGGGGGTCAGTGACTATTTTGCCTACAAAAACCTATATACACACAAACAATATCTTTCACAGTAAAAGGTAATTACTAACTAAACAAGTTCACTTCAATATAGTTCTTCTCTTGCCTGAATAAATGAAGTGAGAGCTGCTACCTCAGTCTTCTTACTGCAGGGTTTTCCCAAGCTGCATCTTATCTTAAGGGGTGGCAGCAGTAGTAGCAGGCTATTGCGCTAACAGGGAAGATACAAGGTGCCACTCCCACTTATGTGAGCTCCAACTGCAAGATTAATCAACGGGTTATCCATCACTGTCCTCTAGGTTGAAAGAAAACAGAGTTTTAGTGGGTTATAAATTAAATCATAACTTTAGAAAGACTGAGACCAGACTACCACATTGACAGTATGTGACACATAACAAAGAAGACCTGATATGATAATAAAAACTCGCAATATCAACTTTTTATGAGCAATAGAATGTTAGTATTTAATGAAAACAAAACTTAGGAAATGAAATCCTTGAGTCAGGAGAAGTGGGCTCAGAAGCAGTAGTGGTTGGACAAGGTTAAGCATTTATGCAACACACAACACAAGACATGAATAATGATGTTGATGAATGATGCGTGGGTGAGTAAATGGGGCTGGTGTGGAATATGGTCATGCAGTGAGTTGGTGTCACTTTCACCACATCCATCCTAGCAAGTGTGTCATCCATTTATGGTGTAAAATTAAGTCACACCTCAATACAAATCACACAGCTCAGGGGAAGAGGGTTAGGGGCTTGATGAATGGCTTGGAAAGGGGATTTGGGGAAAGGTGTGACAAAGATAAACACTACACAAAAGAAACACTTACAAAATTCATCGAGGCGCTGAGCAGCACACCATCATCAATCTGTTGTGGAAGGAAATTAAGGGATGAGCATGATACAGTTCTGTTAAATGCATTGCAAACAGTCCTTTAGCCCCAGAGAGACCCATGGTAATATATCTGTAAACGTTTTTTCTTCCAGGTTTGAAAATGTGGAGGATTGACGTTAACCCACCCAGTTCTAAAAATGATGACTATTAAAAGGAAAATTATACTGTATTGCCAATTTGGCAGTGAGTCTCCATTCTTCTCAGAAGGTCTGTCACTCTTGGTACCTGGCTCAGCCTGTCCAGTAGGTAAGCAGGAGTGTTGTGCTTTTACCATGTTTTGTTTGTGCAGAAGAGGACTAGGAGAAGGCCTGCGTATTGAAAAACAGTAGTTGTATTATAAAGTAAAGGAGAAGGACAGAAGGAATCAAGGTAAGCTTCATGAGGATTCAGCAGTGTACCAAGAAGTCTCAGAGGCAGAGCAGGAACACAAAGAGGAGTGTCACGTTTGAGCCAGCAATGCAGCAAACACACACTCAGCAGCATTTCCCAAATCAACGTACCTCTCTCCAGTCCAAAGAGCTGAGTGAGTACTATGCCTCAGAGTCTTCATCATCATCATGGTTTCTCTTTGAAGTCAATAACTTTCTCCTTCTAGCTGTTAAGGTAGTCCCACCCTGAGTCCTTTCATCGCCCTCCTCCTGATTCTGAGTATCTCTTTCTCAGTCCCAAACCAAGTGAGGTACACCTGCATAGTGCACTGCTGCTGAAGATCAAATAGTGATACAGAATGGGAGTATTTTGAATAGATTTGTGTTCGGTAACTAAAGTGACTAGTCTGGTCTCTGAAGAACCAGAAAAAAGAAATGGACCCTGTAGGTAAATATCACTACATTTGAAAGGCCAATTATTTTAATGAAAAAATGACCACCCATCAGCCCTCAAACATTGCAAATCATCGAAATCAAGTTTGCAGATTTTTGAACTCCCTCCTTCACTGTCCCCACCACATACATCAATCATCACTCACAATCACTCAATGTATCATCACTCATTGGTGCAATAGTTAGTAGTTACCTCTTCAAATCTAATCATGGTGATAGATACAAAATGTTATTCCCTCTTTGATGCTAGGAAAGGAAAACATTGGTATATGGCATTGGCGCTTGCCATCTTTTAATCATTGATCTTCTGTGGCAGCCCTGCTAGCTGATGCAAAAAAGGATAGGTAATGGCATGTGAAGGAGGCAGGCATTGTCTCCAATATCCTGAAGGGAATGTAGAGGTTTCTTCACTGCACACGGTTCCAACTCAAATCCAGCCATATATGTGACTGAAAAATGGTGGGGCAGCATTAATCCAACACACACATAGGTGGTCATTCCAACCCTGGCGGTTGGTGTTAAAGCGGCGGCAAAACCGCTAACAGGCTGGCGTTAAAAAAAATGCAATTCCGACCCTGGCGGAAACCGCCAACAGAGACCGCCACTTCAACACACCGCCCGCCACGGCGGGACAAATAATCAGTGCGGCGGTCACCGCCAACAGACAGGCGGGAGACAATGTACCACCCACCCTATCACAACCCACCAATCCGCCACCTTTTCTGGGGCAGTAGCCCCGCCGATAAAAACACGGTGGAAACAGCCATTTCAAACGGAAAACGCTCACCTCCATACACCCCACGAGGAATCTGGACAGCATGGAACCCGAACTCCACATTCTCCCAGCGATTGTCTTCCTGCTCCTCTACCAGGAGCACGAACGCCGGCGCAGAAGACAACGGTGACTACTGCACCTACGACACAGGGGAGGGGGGAGGCAAAAAATTACGGGGACACACATATGAGACACACCCACCCTCACCCTCACCCACTACAACACACACATCAATGCATAGCAACACATCACAGTTACACCCCCAAACCCCCCGGAAGAATGCAAAGACAAAAGGAAATGATTATAAACTTTGGAATATATTGTATGACTGAGTATAAAATATATCACACATCTAAAACTTTATATACATAAATTGTCCAGTCCGATATGAGTATCAGGCATTGTTCGTGGGCCACTGGGCCCAAATCACATGGGCAAAGCCCACACAGGATACCTGACTCCAACGGAGAGAACACTGCAGGGGCATCAGATAGGAAAACTACAGGCACCTCAGGGGAAGGGAAAGGGGGCACCTCAGCCAGATGAGTCCACGATGCCAGATCCACGAGGGGCCTCCATGGCCACTGTTCCATCCATGGGGAGTACAAAGCCACAGTCTCTTAAGTCTCTACAGTGGGTGGCTTGTCCACTGTGCCATCCTGGGGAGTGCAAAGCCACAGTCTCTCAAGTCTCTACAGTGGGTGGCTTGCCCACTGTGGCATCCTGGGGAGTGCAAAGCCACAGTCTCTCAAGTCTCTACAGCGGGAGGCTTGCCCACTGTGCCATCCTGGGGAGTGCAAAGCCACAGTCTCTCAAGTCTCTACAGTGGGTGGCTTGCCCACTGTGCCATCCTGGGGAGTGCAAAGCCACAGTCTCTCAAGTCTCTACAGTGGGTGGCTTGTCCACTGTGCCATCCTGGGGAGTGCAAAGCCACAGTCTCTCAAGTCAATATCAGTCTCCACTGGTACTGGAGGAGGACTAGTGCCCAGAGTGCTTCGTGCAGCCCTGCCCAACACAGATGCGGGCCTGCCCCTTCCGCCTATGGGCCAGCGGTGCTTGAGATGAAGGGCCCAGTTCAGCGGTGCTTGAGACGGCGGTGCCCAGCGGAGCGGTGCTTGAGATGAAGGGCCCAGCGCAGCGGTGCTTGAGACGGCGGTGCCCAGCAGAGCGGTGCTTGAGATGAAGGGCCCAGTTCGGCGGTGCTTGAGACGGCGGTGCCCAGCGGAGCAGTGCTTGAGATGAGGGGCCCAGTTCAGCGGTGCTTGAGATGAAGGGCCCAGTTCAGCGGTGCCCAGCGGAGCGGTGCTTGACATGAAGTGCCCAGTTCAGCGGTGCTTGAGATGAAGGGCCCAGTTCAGCGGTGCTTGAGATGAAGGGCCCAGTTCAGCGGTGCTTGAGACGGCGGTGCCCAGCGGAGCGGTGCTTGAGATGAAGGGCCCAGCGGAGCGGTGCTTGAAACAGCGGTGCCCAGCAGAGCGGTGCTTGAGATGAAGGTCCCAGCGCAGCGGTGCTTGAGACGGCGGTGCCCAGCGGAGCGGTGCTTGACATGAAGGGCCCAGTTCAGCGGTGCTTGAGATGAAGGGCCCAGTTCAGCGGTGCTTGAGACGGCAGTGTCCAGCGGAGCGGTGCTTGAGATGAAGGGCCCAGTTCAGCGGTGCTTGAGATGAAGGGCCCAGTTCAGCGGTGCTTGAGACGGCGGTGCCCAGCGGAGCGGTGCTTGAGATGAAGAGCCCAGCGGAGCGGTGCTTGAGACGGCGGTGCCCAGCGGAGCGGTGCTTGAGATGAAGGGCCCAGCGCAGCGGTGCTTGAGACGGCGGTGCCCAGCGGAGCGGTGCTTGAGATGAAGGGCCCAGTTCAGCGGTGCTTGAGATGAAGGGCCCAGTTCAGCGGTGCTTGAGACGGCGGTGCCCAGCGGAGCGGTGCTTGAGATGAAGGGCCCAGCGGAGCGGTGCTTGAGACGGCGGTGCCCAGCGGAGCGGTGCTTGAGATGAAGGGCCCAGCGGAGCGGTGCTTGAGATGAAGGGCCCAGCGCAGCGGTGCTTGAGACGGCGGTGCCCAGCAGAGCGGTGCTTGAGATGAAGGGCCCAGTTCGGCGGTGCTTGAGACGGCGGTGCCCAGCGGAGCAGTGCTTGAGATGAGGGGCCCAGTTCAGCGGTGCTTGAGATGAAGGGCCCAGTTCAGCGGTGCCCAGCGGAGCGGTGCTTGACATGAAGTGCCCAGTTCAGCGGTGCTTGAGATGAAGGGCCCAGTTCAGCGGTGCTTGAGATGAAGGGCCCAGTTCAGCGGTGCTTGAGACGGCGGTGCCCAGCGGAGCGGTGCTTGAGATGAAGGGCCCAGCGGAGCGGTGCTTGAAACAGCGGTGCCCAGCAGAGCGGTGCTTGACATGAAGGGCCCAGTTCAGCGGTGCTTGAGATGAAGGGCCCAGTTCAGCGGTGCTTGAGACGGCAGTGTCCAGCGGAGCGGTGCTTGAGATGAAGGGCCCAGTTCAGCGGTGCTTGAGATGAAGGGCCCAGTTCAGCGGTGCTTGAGACGGCGGTGCCCAGCGGAGCGGTGCTTGAGATGAAGGGCCCAGCGGAGCGGTGCTTGAGACGGCGGTGCCCAGCGGAGCGGTGCTTGAGATGAAGGGCCAGTCGCAGCGGTGCTTGAGACGGCGGTGCCCAGCGGAGCGGTGCTTGAGATGAAGGGCCCAGTTCAGCGGTGCTTGAGATGAAGGGCCCAGTTCAGCGGTGCTTGAGACGGCGGTGCCCAGCGGAGCGGTGCTTGAGATGAAGGGCCCAGCGGAGCGGTGCTTGAGACGGCGGTGCCCAGCGGAGCGGTGCTTGAGATGAAGGGCCCAGCGGAGCGGTGCTTGAGATGAAGGGCCCAGTTCAGCGGTGCTTGAGACGGCGGTGCCCAGCGGAGCGGAGCTTGAGATGAAGGGCCCAGTTCAGCGGTACTTGAGATGAAGGGCCCAGCGCAGCGGTGCTTGAGACGGCGGTGCCCAGCAGAGCAGTGCTTGAGATAAAGGGCCCAGCGGAGCGGTGCTTGAGATGAAGGGCCCAGCGGAGCGGTGCTTGAGATGAAGGGCCCAGTTCAGCGGTGCTTGAGACGGCGGTGCCCAGCGGAGCGGTGCTTGAGATGAAGGGCCCAGTTCAGCGGTGCTTGAGATGAAGGGCCCAGTTCAGCGGTGCTTGAGACGGCGGTGCCCAGCGGAGCGGTGCTTGAGATGAAGGGCCCAGTTCAGCGGTGCTTGAGATGAAGGGCCCAGTTCAGCGGTGCTTGAGACGGCAGTGTCCAGCGGAGCGGTGCTTGAGATGAAGGGCCCAGTTCAGCGGTGCTTGAGATGAAGGGCCCAGTTCAGCGGTGCTTGAGACGGCGGTGCCCAGCGGAGCGGTGCTTGAGATGAAGGGCCCAGCGGAGCGGTGCTTGAGACGGCGGTGCCCAGCGGAGCGGTGCTTGAGATGAAGGGCCCAGCGCAGCGGTGCTTGAGACGGCGGTGCCCAGCGGAGCGGTGCTTGAGATGAAGGGCCCAGTTCAGCGGTGCTTGAGATGAAGGGCCCAGTTCAGCGGTGCTTGAGACGGCGGTGCCCAGCGGAGCGGTGCTTGAGATGAAGGGCCCAGCGGAGCGGTGCTTGAGACGGCGGTGCCCAGCGGAGCGGTGCTTGAGATGAAGGGCCCAGCGGAGCGGTGCTTGAGATGAAGGGCCCAGTTCAGCGGTGCTTGAGACGGCGGTGCCCAGCGGAGCGGAGCTTGAGATGAAGGGCCCAGTTCAGCGGTACTTGAGATGAAGGGCCCAGCGCAGCGGTGCTTGAGACGGCGGTGCCCAGCAGAGCAGTGCTTGAGATAAAGGGCCCAGCGGAGCGGTGCTTGAGATGAAGGGCCCAGCGGAGCGGTGCTTGAGATGAAGGGCCCAGTTCAGCGGTGCTTGAGACGGCGGTGCCCAGCGGAGCGGTGCTTGAGATGAAGGGCCCAGTTCAGCGGTTCTTGAGATGAAGGGCCCAGTTCAGCGGTGCTTGAGACGGCGGTGTCCAGCGGAGCGGTGCTTGAGATGAAGGGGCCAGCGGAGCGGTGCTTGAGATGAAGGGCCCAGCGGAGCGGTGCTTGAGACGGCGGTGCCCAGCGGAGCGGTGCTTGAGATGAAGGGCCCAGCGCAGCGGTGCTTGAGACGGCGGTGCCCAGCGGAGCGGTGCTTGAGATGAAGGGCCCAGTTCAGCGGTGCTTGAGATGAAGGGCCCAGTTCAGCGGTGCTTGAAACGTCGGTGCCCAGCGGAGTGGTGCTTGAGATGAAGGGCCCAGTTCAGTGGTGCTTGAGACGGCGGTGCCCAGCGGAGCGGTGCTTGAGATGAAGGGCCCAGCGGAGCGGTGCTTGAGATGAAGGGCCCAGCGGAGCGGTGCTTGAGACGGCGGGCCCAGCGGAGCGGTGCTTGAGATGAAGGGCCCAGCGTAGCGGTGCTTGAGACGGCGGTGCCCAGCGGAGCGGTGCTTGAGATGAAGGGCCCAGTTCAGCGGTGCTTGAGATGAAGGGCCCAGCGCAGCGGTGCTTGAGACGGCGGTGCCCAGCGGAGCAGTGCTTGAGATGAAGGGCCCAGCAGAGCGGTGCTTGAGATGAAGGGCCCAGTTCGGCGGTGCTTGAGACGGCGGTGCCCAGCGGAGCAGTGCTTGAGATGAGGGGCCCAGTTCAGCGGTGCTTGAGATGAAGGGCCCAGTTCAGCGGTGCCCAGCGGAGCGGTGCTTGACATGAAGTGCCCAGTTCAGCGGTGCTTGAGATGAAGGGCCCAGTTCAGCGGTGCTTGAGATGAAGGGCCCAGTTCAGCGGTGCTTGAGACGGCGGTGCCCAGCGGAGCGGTGCTTGAGATGAAGGGCCCAGCGGAGCGGTGCTTGAGACAGCGGTGCCCAGCAGAGCGGTGCTTGAGATGAAGGTCCCAGCGCAGCGGTGCTTGAGACGGCGGTGCCCAGCGGAGCGGTGCTTGACATGAAGGGCCCAGTTCAGCGGTGCTTGAGACGGCGGTGCCTAGCGGAGCAGTGCTAGAGATGAAGGGCCCAGCGGAGCAGTGCTTGAGATGAAGGGCCCAGTTCAGCGGTGCTTCGGATGAGTGCCCAGTTCACCGGATCAGCCCATGGCGTGGAGGTCATTCGCCACCTGACCTGTGGCTGGCTGGGCCTTCCTGCCCACCTGGGATGGGCCTGGTGGGGCCCTCCTGGGCTGCAGTACCAGGCCTGTTGGTGTCCTCCTGCCCACCTGGGATGGGGCATGCGGGGCCCTCCTGCACAGCTGTGCTGCTGGCGGTCTTGTCGGGCGTGCTGCCCTTCCCAGCCTTCCCTGGTCGCCTGTGGCCCTTCCCCACCTTTGGCGGTGTGCCAGGTGGCACCACACTCCCTGCCGGAGCCATGGTAGGGATTTTGGTCCCAGGTGTTTTAGGCCTCTCGCGCCGGGCACTGACAATCTTCACATGTTTTTGCGGCGGTGGGCTGCCCGTGCCTTGGCTCCCTACTGAGCTGGCTGCCCTTGAGGGTGGGGGACTCCACAGTCCATGGCAGACTGTCTTCACAGGGCCCGCTGTTGTGGTGGCTGAGGTGTTGACTGGAGTCTTTTTAGATGGACGGGGTGGGGGAGTTGTTGGGAAGAGGTCAAGTTTGGAAAGGAAAATAAGTTTAGGAAGAGAGGGACGGGTAGGTGTAGTAGGTATGGGAGTGGAGGAAGAGGTTGTGGTTGTAGGAGTTTGAAGTCTGGTGTCTTTGGGTGCAGGTGCTTGGGCTGGAGGCTGTCGTGAGGTGGTTGGCTGTTGGGTGGGTGGCTGCCTGCGTTTGTGTAGCTTGGAAGAGGGGGTGACAGACACACTGGGAGAGGACACAGGGGACGTGTGAATGGCAGTGGGGGTGGTGACTGCACGTGTGCGGGGGGTTCTGGTGGGTGTGCTGGTGATGGACGTGGTGGCTGAAGATGTTGTGCATGCAGGTGTGAGTGGAGGCGTGACAGGGAGGGAGGAGGAAGACGAGGAGGAGGGGGACACAGTGGAGGCAGTGGGTGTTGGTATGTCTGCATGTGGATGTTGCTTGTGTGAATGCCTGTGTGATGTGTGGTGCTTATGTCTGGATGAGCTTCCCTTGGGTGTTGAGGTGTGTGCAGGCTGGTCTGATGGTGTGTCTGGGATAGGCAGAGGTACAGGGGATTGGGTATGGGTGGAGGAAGTTGGAGGGGGAGGCTAGAGACAGGGACAATTGCTGCCATCAGTGCTGAGGCCAGAGTGTTGAACGATCGCTGATGGGCAGCCTGACCCGAATGAATGCCCTCCAGGTATGCATTACTCTTGTGCACCTCCCTTTCTACACCCTGGATGGCATTCAAAAGGGTAGACTGCCCAACAATGAGCGTCCTCAGGAGGTCAATGACCTCCTCACTGAGGGCAGCAGGGGTGACATGGGCAGGGCCTGAGGTGCCTGGGGCGAAGGAGATGCCCACCTTCCTGGGTGAGCGGGCACGGGGCAAACGCTGAGGGGCTGCTGGGAGGGCAGTGCTGGTGCGCTGGGTGGCGGCTGTACCTGTTGTAGCGGGGGGCACGGATGTTGCCGCCACCACAAGGGAGCTCCCTTCAGAGGACGAGTCGCTGTCACTAACATCCGCACGAGTCGCCGCTGTGGAGCTCCCCTCGCCCTCCGTCTCACTGGTGAAATCAGAGTCAGTTGCATGGCCCGCCATGGCCATGTGAGATGCAGCCCCCTCGTGCTCCGATGCCACTTCTCCTCCGCCTGATGATGCTAATGCACAAATGAACAGGAAGACAACAAAAAAGGGGGGTGGGAAAAAATAAAGAAATATTGAGTGCATGCATTGGCGACACCGTTGGCGGACAGGACAGACACAGAAGCCCCCTGCACTACGCCGCGCACTTGGGGTCGACTACGCAATCCGTGGGACATGGCCTACAAGCCTATGGGCGACCTCTGCTCACATACATGACACAGGGCAATGAATAGCTGTACTTGGCACCCTACAGAGGTGGGGGGCGGGGGCACAGGGCCATGCCTTACGGAGGGGCCTAGCCTACAGATATCGCCCTGTCCTAGGGATACCCACAGCCCTCCTCCCCCACCCAGACACCTCCACTGCGCGCAAAGTCACCAGGATTTGAGTGTACTCACCCCCTTGTGTCTGCTGTGATGTCCTCACGCGCCCATCCAAATTGGGGTAGGCCACCGCCAGGATCCGGACATCAGGGGGGTCAAAGTACGACTGGCACCCCTCCCACATTGGGAGGCCATCCCCAGCTGAGCCTCCGCCGTCTTCCTGCTCCAGCGTCGGATGTCCTCCCATCTCTTCCTGCAGTGGGTGCCCCGTCTCTGGTGGACCCCCAGGGTCCGGACTTCCTTGGCGATGGCACGCCAAATACCGATTTTCTGGTGGGCGCTGACCTATGTGACATGTACAGGGAGAGAAGAATAATCATCACCTTCTGCATGCTCGATGTGAGTGGCCCCCCCATCCCCACCCTTGCCATGTGGCACATGCTCTCATCTGTCGTTTGATGCATGCCTCAATCGCTCCCCTCACCACCATCTTTCATCCACCAGACTCAACACAGGCATTGGCCACAAAGCATGGTCCCAGTGTACTTACCTGTTGGTCTGGAGGACCGTAGAGTAGCGCATACTGGGGGAGGACCCCATACACGAGTTTCTCCAACACCTGAGCAGTGAAGGCAGGGGCCCTTTCCCCAGTCGCATGAGCCATTGTCTCTTCCAGACCGTGGTCACAGCAGCACTTGCAGTGTAGGTCCTCTCCTGTGGAAGATCAGGTATCGAGTGATTAAGCAGATAGAAAATGGCGGTCACGCCCGTGGCGGTGCGTACCGTGGCGGTGCGTACCGTGGCGGTGCGTACCGCGACCGCCGGCGCACATCGTCATTGGCTCCTGAGACCCACAGGGTTCAATGTTAACCAATGCAGCTTTGTGCCGCGGTCTTCGACCGCCTACCGCCACGGTGTCCCACGCCAGCGCATTGACCTCACATCCCATTGTCGCACTTCACAGGTCAGGCAGCCGCCATTTCAAGGGCCCACATGCCTTATTTTCTACTGCGTCACACATACCTAGGCCTTGCATCGACACTCATACAAGCCATTCAATGTATTGGGAATTGTGTTCTGTGCAAGCTGTGGTTACGTACCTGTGGGTTGATTGACTCTGTGCTCGTTGTTGTCCTTCATAGGCACCGTCCGCTGGGACATGCGAGGAGATGGAGAAATCTTCCCGTGTACAGACCGCTGGTGGACCTGTCGACAATGGAGGAAAGATATGTCATACTGACATACAGGCTTGACCGAGCCACTATACAGAAACTATGTACCCAGTTGGAGCCAGACCTGATGTCACCAATCCGCCAACCCACAGGGATCCCCCTATAGTGCAGGTGCTGTCAGTACTCCATTTCCTAACAAGTGGGTCATTTCAAACAACAGTGGCCATATCATCAGGGATGTCCCAGCCCATGTTTTCCAAGGTGTTGTCCAGAGTGTTGTCTGCCCTGCTCAAACACATGCGGAGCTACATCGTCTTCCCTGAGGTGGGGGATTTGGCTACAGTGAAGGCTGATTTCTATGCCCTTGGACATATTCCCAACATCATTGGTGCCATTGATGGGACACATGTTGCTTTGGTCCCCCCCAGCAGGAGTGAACAGGTGTACAGGAACAGGAAGAGTTATCATTCCATGAATGTCCAGATGGTCTGTTTGGCTGACCAGTACATCTCCCATGTTAATGCCAAGTTCCCTGGGTCAGTGCATGACGCGTACATCATGCGGAATAGCAGCATCCCTTACGTGATGGGTCAACTCCAGAGGCACCGTGTGTGGCTATTAGGAGACTCTGGTTACCCCAACCTGTCATGGCTACTGACCCCAGTGAGGAATCCCAGGACAAGGGCAGAGGAACGGTACAATGAGGCCCATGGGCGGACTAGGAGGGTGATCGAGCGGACCTTCGGCCTCCTGAAGGCCAGGTTTAGGTGCCTCCATATGACTGGTGGATCCCTAATGTACTCACCAAAGAAGGTGTGCCAGATCATCGTGGCCTGCTGTATGCTTCACAACCTGGCTTTGCGCCGCCAGGTGCCTTTTCTGCAGGAGGATGGTCCAGATGGTGGTGTTGTAGCAGCTGTGGAGCCTGTGGAGAGTGAAGAGGAGGAAGGCGAAGAGGACGACATAGAGAACAGGAACACTATAATACAGCAGTATTTTCAATGACACACAGGTAAGAATACACACCGGCATATTACAAATACTTAACCCCTACTACCTCTCTACTGTCTGTCCTTTTCCCCCAGTGTATGGTAACTGAGTTGTGACTTTCCCTTCCGATTTCAGAGTTGTGGGCCCCACTGCGTGACATCTGCTTTATTTCCCCATGGACTACAGCTGTGTGACATTGGTATGTTGGCATCACAATGTGAATATGCCATTTGGCACGGTAATGTCTAATACATTTGTACAAAATCACAGCCAGACTCCAGATTGTTTTATGCAATATGTGTGTTTATTACAGTGCTCTAAATTGGTGGGTGGTTGCAAATCGTTGAGGTGTGATGGTGGAGGATTGTCCATGGCAGAGTCCAGACTATCAGTATCACAGGTGCATTGTCCAGATGCCTGTGGAAAGTGGAGCAGGGGCAGTGTAAGGTTGGACAGGGTGTCAATGTGGGACAGTGGGATGACAATCAGGGAGGTATCCTTTGCTGGCGGGGGTCTTGGCATCTTACTCTGTCTTCTTCCTGGATCTCAGGGCCCGCTTGCGGGGTGGTTCTCCTTCTGCAGGGGGTGGGGTTCTGGTGGCCTGTTGGTCTTGTGTCGGGCCTTCTGTCCACTAGCGCCGGCGGAGGTGGTAGGCAGTTCTTGGTCCATGCTAGTGTCAGGGGCCCTTTGTGGTGCAACAGTGTCCCGCAATGTGGTGACTACCTGATTCAGAGCCACTACGATGGTGCCCATGGCGGTACTGATGTTTCTTAGTTCTTCCCTGAACCCCATATACTGTTGCTACTGCAGAAGCTGGATCTCCTGAAACCTGGCCAGGACCGTCGCCATCGTCTCCTGGGAGTGGTGGTATGCTCCCATGATGGAGGAGAGGGCCTCGTGGAGGGTGGGTTCCCTGGGCCTGTCCCCCCCCTGTCGCACAGCAGCCCTCCCAGTTCCCCTGTTTCCCTGTGCCTCTGTCCCCTGGACCGTGTGCCCACTACCACTGCCCCCAGGTCCCTGTTGTTGTTGGGGTGGTGGGTTAACCTGGGTGCCCTGTAGTGGTGGACACACCACTGATTGACGTGTCCTGGGGACAGAGATATGGGCCCGCTGGGTGGGTGCTGTGCTGGTGTTCCCAGAGGGGGGAAGGTCTGCTGTGGCCTGTGGCTGTCTGAGGGGAACCGATTGTCCAGAGGTCCCCGATGGGCCGGGCTGGTCATCTAGATCAAGGGAGACAGAGGTGCTGTCATCACTGTGGGCCTCTTCTGGGGGTGGAGTGGACATTTGTGGACCCTCCTGCGCGGTGACGTGGCATTCGGGTCCTGCAGGGGTATAAAAGTATGATTATTGCTTCTGTGTGTGCCATAGCGTGCAATGGGTGGGTGCCCGTGTACCCCTGTGCTTGCATTCCTGTGTGGGGGCTTTTGTGACGGTGGTTTGGGGGGGATGGGTATGTGCAGTGGGCATGCTTAGGTGATGGGTGTCCATGCTTTGGGGTCGCATGCAGGGCTTGGTGTTGGGATGGGTGGGTTGTGAGGGTGAGACATTTGCAAGGAGTAGGTGTGATGGGGGTGGGGGTGAGGGTGGAAGTATGAGTTGGCATGCTGGTGGGGTTGGGGGATGAAGTAGTTAACATTTGACTTACCAGAGTCCATTCCTCCGTCTACTCCTGCGAGGCCCTCAGGATGCAGGATCGCCAAGACCTGCTCCTCCCATGTTGTAAATTCTGGGGGAGGAGGTGGGGGTCCGCCGCCAGTCCGCTGCACCACGATGTTGTGCCTGGATACCATGGAACGCATCTTCCCCTGTAGGTCGTTCCACCGCTTCCTGATGTTGTCCCGATTTCTTGGGCGCTGTCCCACAGCGTTGACCCTGTCCACTATTCTGCTCCATAGCTCCATCTTCCTGGCAATGGTGGTGTGCTGCACCTGTATCTAGAAGAGCTGTGGCTCTACCCGTACAATTTCCTCCACCATGACCCTGAGTTCAGCCTCAGAAAACCTGGGGTGTCTTTGCGGTGCCATGGGGTTGTTTGGGTGATGTGTGGAGTGGATTGTGTGGTGCTAAGTGTGGTGATGTGTATTGGTGTGTAGTTTGAAGTGCGTGGTAATATTGCTGGGTGACAGTGAATTGCGCGTCTGGGTGCTCGGGTCTCTTATCTCTGTGCGTGTTCACGAATCTCTAGGAGTAGGGGTTTGTGGGTGATGTGGGTGTGTGTTTTATATTGTGTTGGGTGTGTGGGAGTATTGTTTGTATGTGTATCAGGTGTGTGTATTTCGAATTATCCAATGTGGTTGTGTTTTGTAACAGTGTGTGTATTTTGAGCGCGGCGGTGTGTACCACCAATGGAATACTGCGGTTGAAAGACCGCTGTGTGGATTCGTGTGTCGTGATAGTGTGGGCGTATTTCTGTTGGCGTGACGGTGGAGGTTTGGTCATCGACAGTTTCTCGCTGCCCTTTGGTGTGGCAGACTTTTGTGGATGTCTGTATTTTGGCGGTTTGCCTGTTGTGGGACAGAATGACCGTGGCGGTTTACCGCGGCCGCGGCGGTGTTATGGCAGTCTTCTGCACGGCGGTAAGCGCCTTTTACCGCCGAGGTTGGAATGACCCCCATAATGTTCAACTAGCTTCTTTTTTTTTCTTTTGCAAAGAAAGAAGTTCAAATAGAAATAATTAAAAAGTTATATGGCACTGGCATTCTCAGTCTGGGAATTACAGTTGGTTCTCAAACTCAGGTGGTTCACCCAGAAGTTGGTCAGCTAATATACTTGATTCTGATCAATCATCCTCCTCCTCCTCCTGTGGTGTTTCAGAAACGCTGTAATGAGGTGGTATGTAATGTTAGTTTATTTTGATCATGGTTAATTTCTCCACGTTTTGAGGTGAGAGACTTGTCCTTCTCACTGTAACAACTGCGCCAGCTGCACTGAACACACACTCAGCAGACAGACTGGCTACAGGACAAGCTAGATAGTTTATTGCCAGCCTGCTGAGCTGTGGCCATTGGCACATCTTCCCATACAAATGTGTTTTGATGCACGTACACCTCTTTTGGATTATCCAGATACTCCTGGAACATCCTCTGAATGGTCATTGGTGCTGTCACTTGTTTGACCTTTTTTACCTTTGCCTCTGTCCTGGACTTAAGACCTACCACCTGAAACCAAGCCAATGGGGAGGTTGGGTGCAATTCTTCTGTTGCTGTTGTTGCCGGTGTTTTTGTTGCTGGTTTTGGCTGCTGTGAGACAAGATTGCTCTCTCTGGAAGTTGGAGGCGGCATCCTAGAACTGCTGAGTGGGACTCTAAGTTCCATCTGTTCTTCTTCCAGGTCTCCTGCCTGCTCAACAATCCACCTCTAATATTTTGAAACATCCTGTAGGAAGTTGGCTCTGTATGCCCTGTTTCAAAGTAAGGAATAGTATGCACAGAGTCCAAGGGTTCCCCTTAGAGGTAAGATAGTGGCAAAAAGAGATAATACTAATGCTCTATTTTGTGGTAGTGTGGTCGAGCAGTAGACTTATCAAAGGAGTAGTGTTAAGCATCTGTTGTACATACACACAGGCAATAAATGAGGAACACACACTCAGAGACAATTCCAGGCCAATAGGTTTTTGTATAGAAAAATATATTTTCTTAGTTTATTTTAAGAACCACAGGTTCAAATTCTACATGTAATACTTTGCATGAAAGGTATTGCAGGTAAGTACTTTAGGAACTTTGAATAATCACAATAGCATATATACTTTTCAAATAAAACACATATAGCTATTTTAAAACTAGACACAGTACAATTTTCACAGTTCCTAGGGGAGGTAAGTAATTGTTAGTTCTTGCAGGTAAGTAAACCACCTACGGGGTTCAAGTTTGGGTCCAAGGTAGCCCACCGTTGGGGGTTCAGAGCAACCCCAAAGTTACCACACCAGCAGCTCAGGGCCGGTCAGGTGCAGAGTTCAAAGTGGTGCCCAAAACACATAGGCTTCAATGGAGAAGGGGGTGCCCCGGTTCCAGTCTGCCAGCAGGTAAGTACCCGCGTCTTCGGAGGGCAGACCAGGGGGGTTTTGTAGGGCACCGGGGGGACACAAGTTAGCACAGAAAGTACACCCTCAGCAGCACGGGGCGGCCGGGTACAGTGTGCAAACACACGTCGGGTTTTCAATTGGAATTAATGGGAGACCAAGGGGTCTCTTCAGTGATGCAGGCAGGCAAGGGGGGGGCTCCTCGGGGTAACCACCACCTGGGCAAGGGAGAGGGCCTCCTGGGGGTCACTCCTGCACTGGAGTTCCGATCCTTCAGGTCTTGGGGGCTGCGGGTGCAGGGTTTTTCCAGGCATCGGGATCTAAGAGTCAGGCAGTCGCGGCCAGGGGGATCCTCGGGATTCCCTCTGCAGGCGTCGCTGTGGGGCTCAGGGGGGCAACTCTGGCAACTCACGGTCTCGTAGTCGCCGGGGAGTCCTCCCTGAAGTGTTGTTTCTCCACAAGTCGAGCCAGGGGCGTCGGGTGCAGAGTTGCAAGTCTCACGCTTCTGGCGGGAAACGCAGTTTGTCTTTAAGTTTCTCCTTTGGAAACAAAGTTGCAGTCTTGGGTGAACAGGGCCGCTGTTCTCTGGAGTTTCTTGGTCCTTTTAGAGCAGGGCAGTCCTCTGAGGATTCAGAGGTCGCTGGTCCTGGGGAAAGCGTCGCTGGAGCAGTTTTCTTCCGAAGGGGGGAGACAGGCCGGTAGAGCTGGGGCCAAAGCAGTTGGTGTCTCCGTCTTCTCTGCAGGGTTTTTCAGCTCAGCAGTCCTCTTCTTCTTAGGTTGCAGGAATCTGAGTTCCTAGGTTCAGGGGAGCCCTTAAATACTAAATTTAAGGGCGTGTTTAGGTCTGGGGGGTTAGTAGCCAATGGCTACTAGCCCTGAGGGTGGGTACACCATCTTTGTGCCTCCTCCCTGAGGGGAGGGGGGCACATCCCTAATCCTATTGGGCGAATCCTCCATCTGCAAGATGGAGGATTTCTAAAAGTCAGAGTCACCTCAGCTCAGGACACCTTAGGGGCTGTCCTGACTGGCCAGTGACTCCTCCTTGTTTTTCTCATTATCTCCTCTGGACTTGCTGCCAAAAGTGGGGGCTGTGTCCAGGGGGCGGGCATCTCCACTAGCTGGAGTGCCCTGGGGATTTGTAACACGAAGCTTGAGCCTTTGAAGCTCACTGCTAGGTGTTACAGTTCCTGCAGGGGGAAGGTGTGAAGCACCTCCACCCAGAGCAGACTTTGTTTCTGTCCTCAGAGAGCACAAAGGCTCTCACCGCATGGGGTCAGAAACTCGTCTCAGCAGCAGGCTGGCACAGACCAGTCAGTCCTGCGCTGAACAATTGGGTAAAATACAGGGGGCATCTCTAAGTGCCCTCTGTGTGCATTTATTAATAAATCCAACACCGGCATCAGTGTGGGTTTATTATTCTGAGAAGTTTGATACCAAACGTCCCAGTATTCAGTGTAGCCATTATGGAGCTGTGGAGTTTGTTTTTGACAGACTCCCAGACCATATACTCTTATGGCTACCCTGCACTTACAATGTCTAAGGTTTTGCTTAGACACTGTAGGGGAATAGTGCTCATGCACTTATGCCCTCACCTATGGTAGAGTGCACCCTGCCTTAGGGCTCTAAGGCCTGCTAGAGGGGTGACTTACCTATGCCACAGGCAGTGTGAGGTTGGCATGGCACCCTGAGGTGAGCGCCATGTCGACTTAGTCATTTTCTCCCCACCAGCACACACAAGCTGGCAAGCAGTGTGTCTGTGCTGTGTGAGGGGTCCCTAGGGTGGCATAAGACATGCTGCAGCCCTTAGAGACCTCCCTGGCATCAGGGCCCTTGGCACCAGGGGTACCAGTTACAAGGGACTTACCTGGGTGCCAGGGTTGTACCAATTGTGGAGACAATGGTACATTTTAGGTGAAAGAACACTAGTGCTGGGGCCTGGTTAGCAGGGTCCCAGCACACTTCTCAGTCAAGTCAGCATCAGTATCAGGCAAAAAGTGGGGGGGTAACTGCAACAGGGAGCCATTTCTTTACATAAGCCCCCCCCCCCACCCCACAGGCCAGGAGACTCAGCCAAAGCTGGGAGAGTCTTCCTAGTCTGTCAGGCGAGGAAGAGTAGAGGAAATAGGCTGGTTTGTTGCAGGGCCTACTCTGCCTTACATCCTCCTGTTCAGGTCGTTCCCTCTGGGGAACTGACCCACTTCCACAGTGATAGGACCTAGTCTGAAGTGCCTCTTGTCTGTGCTTTTAATGTCTCCACCCATTCTCTCTATTTTGGGGTTAGAGGTATCCACCTCTGCTAATCTTATCTTAGCCAGGGTCACCCCTAGCTTACCCAAAGAGGTTACCCAGAGCTGGAGTAACCCCACCATGACCAACAGGGTCAGGGGGCCTAACTTGCTATTTGGCATGGGGTCAGACCACCATGCCAAGGATAGTGCAGCCATAAAGGCTAACACCCAGCAGAGGCCACTGACAGCTGTCAGTGCCCAGAACCACACCTTTATCTCTTAACCTGCAAGGGAAGGAGCTAAATTACAGGCTTCTTTGGGTTCAGGGTGCCTGTCTGCTGTGTAAGAGTGGGGGGTTACTACATCTTGTAGTAAACACCCTTCTTCCACTCTTTCTTCTGTTAACTGAGCAGCCACCCACTC
The DNA here is from genome assembly GCF_031143425.1 of Pleurodeles waltl. Taxonomy (NCBI): domain Eukaryota; kingdom Metazoa; phylum Chordata; class Amphibia; order Caudata; family Salamandridae; genus Pleurodeles; species Pleurodeles waltl. The sequence goes on from NC_090443.1 coordinate 51,741,389, forward strand.
AGGTTTAACAGTTGACTGACTAGCCAGGACTTCTTGTTGGTCAGGTTGGACTTTACCAGTGCCACATTTGGAGTTCTCCCCTACCGGAGCAGAATCTCCTTGGCTTGCTGGAACCTTGGCTAAAGGTTGTCCACCTTTCCTACTCTGTTTTCTTTTCTTTTTCTTCTGGGGCCTACTTGCAGTTACTGCAGGGGTAGCACCTCCAGAGTCCTTGTGAGAGGACTGGCCCTGGACCAGTTCCTCTCTTGGGCTCTGACTAACCTCTGGGTAGTCATTTCCAAGGAGACAATCAAGGGGGAGGTCTGTACTGACTACCACCCTTCTCCAGCTAAAAGTCCCACCCACTTCTATGGGCACAAAAGCCACAGGCCTACAAGTGACCCTGTCTGGGCTAACTCTTACTCTGGCAGTCTCACCTGGGATGTACTGGTTTGAGAACACCAGCCTGTCATGCACAATAGTGTGACTGGCACAAGTGTCTCTCAAGGCAGTGGCTGGGATTCCATTCACCAGTAGGTGGTGGAAGTGTCTACTTCCCTCTGGAATCTCTAACTCACCTGTTGGGCCCTTTTTCCAGTTGGAGGCTATGAAGACCTCCTCATCTGAGAAGTCATCCCCAATGGCTACACTGGTCACCCCTGGGATTTTGCTAGGGGGTTTGTTTTTGGGACAAGAAGTGTCCTTGGTGTGGTGCCCTGTCTGTCTACAGTTATGGCACCATGCCTTAGTGGCATCCCAGTTCTTACCCTGGTACCCACCTTTGTTGTGGGTTGTGTCTTGGGGCCCACCCACCTGTTCTGGTTTTTGGGGGCCTACAGAGGACTCTTTTTCTTTGTTTCTAGTGTCACCCACTTTCTCCTGGGGAGTCTTTGTAACCCCTTTCTTTTGGTCACCCCCAGTGGAAGTTTTGGTTACCCTAGTCTTGACCCAATGGTCCGCCTTCTTTCCCTATTCTTGGGGAGAAATTGGTCCTAGGTCTACCAGATACTGATGCAACTTTTCATTGAAACAGTTACTTAAAATGTGTTCTTTCAAAAACAAATTATAAAGCCCAACATAGTCATGCGCTTCATTTCCAGTTACCCAACCATCCAGTGTTTTCACAGAGTAGTCTACAAAATCAACCCAGGTCTGGCTCGAGGATTTTTGAGCCCCCCTGAACCTAATTCTATACTCCTCAGTGGAGAATCCAAAGCCCTCAATCAGGGTACCCTTCATGAGGTCATAAGATTCTGCATCTTTTCCAGAGAGTGTGAGGAGTCTATCCCTACACTTTCCAGTGAACATTTCCCAAAGGAGAGCACCCCAGTGAGATCTGTTTACTTTTCTGGTTGCACAAGCCCTCTCAAAAGCTGTGAACCATTTGGTGATGTCATCACTATCTTCATATTTAGTTACAATCCCTTTAGGGATTTTCAACATGTCAGGAGAATCTCTGCCCCTATTTAAGTTGCTGCCACCATGGATGGGACCAAAACCCATCTCTTGTCTTTCCCTTTCTATGGCTAGGAGCTGTCTCTCCAAAGCCAATCTTTTGGCCACCCTGGCTAACAGGAGGTCATCTTCACTGAGGCTATCCTCAGTGACTTCAGAGGTGCTGGGCCTTCCTGTGAGGGAAGCAGCATCTCTGACTATGGGCCTCATTATGACCCTGGCGGTACAGAACCGCCAGGGTCAACGGGGGCGGGAGCACCGCCGACAGGCCGGCGGTGCTCCCTTGGGCATTCCGACCGCGGCGGTAACGCCGCGGTCGGACCGGGACAACTGGCGGTCTCCCGCCAGTTTCCCGCTGCCCAAATGAATCCTCCAAGGCGGCGCAGCATGCTGCGCCGCCTTGGGGATTCTGACACCCCCTACCGCCATCCTGTTCCTGGCGGTTCGCCCGCCAGGAACAGGATGGCGGTAGGGGGTGTCGCGGGGCCCCTGGGGGCCCCTGCAGTGCCCATGCCAATGGCATGGGCACTGCAGTGGCCCCGGTAAGAGGGCCCCGCTAGTATTTCACTGTCTGCATAGCAGACAGTGAAATACGCGACGGGTGCAGTAGCACCCGTCGCACCTTCCCACTCCGCCGGCTCGATTACGAGCCGGCTTCATCGTGGGAAGGTTGTTTTCCCCTGGGCTGGCGGGCGGCCTTTTGGCGGCCGCCCGCCAGCCCAGGGGAAAACTTGGAATACCCTCCGCGGTCTCTGGACCGCGGAGCGGTATTTTGGAGGGGGGAAGTCTGGCGGGCGGCCTCCGCCGCCCGCCAGACTTAGAATGAGGGCCTATTATGTTTGGAGTCAGGGATTGAGGGTCCCTGATCTCCCTAATTAGGACTGGAAGGGGGGAATTCTCCTCCCAGTCACTAACATCATCCTCTGGGTTGTCATCCTCAGAGGGGTTGGCTTTTTCAAACTCTGCCAAAAGCTCCTGGAGCTGTTGTTTGGAGGGTCTTGAGCCAATTGTGATTTTCTTTAGGTTGCAGAGTGACCTTAGCTCCCTCATCTTAAGATGGAGGTAAGGTGTGAGGTCGAGTTCCTCCACATTCACATCTGCACTAGACATTATGGGGGTCATTCCAACCCTGGCGGTCGGTGTTAAAGCGGCGGCTAACCCGCCAACAGGCTGGCGGTTTAAAAAATGGAATTCTGACCCTGGCAAAAACCGCCAACAGAGACCGCCACATTAACACTCCGACCGCCACGGCGGGACAAACAAACAGCGCGGCGGTCACCGCCAACAGACAGGTGGGAGTCAATGTACCGCCCACCCTATCACAACCCCCCAATCCGCCACCTTTTCCGGGGCGGTAGCCCCGCCGATAAAAAACACGGCGGAAACAGACATTTCAAATGGAAAACGCTCACCTCCATACACCCCACGAGGAATCTGGACAGCATGGAACCCGAACTACACATCCTACCAGCTATTGTATTCCTTCTCCTCTACAAGGAGCACAAACGCCGGCGCAGAAGACTACGGTGAGTACTGCACCTATGACACAGGGGAGGGGGAGGAGAAAATATTACGGGCACACATACGCTACACACCCACCACCACCCTCACCCACTACAACACACACATCAATGCATAGCAATACATCACTGTTACAACCCCCAAACCCCCCGGAAGAATGCAAAGACAAAATGAAATGATCACAAACAGTCGAATATATTGTATTACCGGCATATAAAAATATCACACATTTAAAACTAATATATACATAAATATTAAAAGTCCGATAATTTTAGCAGTCATTGTCCGTGGACCACTGGGCCCAAATCACATGGGAAAGGCCCACACAGGATACCTGACACCAACGGAGAGAACACTGCAGGGGCATCAGAATGAAAAACTACAGGCACCTCAGGGGGAAGGGAAGGGGGGCACCTCAGCCACATGAGTACACAACGCCAGATCCACGAGGGGCCTCCATGGCCACTGTCCCATCCTGGGGAGTGCAAAGCCACAGTCTCTCAAGTCGATACAGTGGGTGGTTTGCCCACTGTACCATCCTGGGGAGTGCAAAGCCACAGTCTCTCAAGTCCATACAGTGGGTGGCTTGCCCACTGTACCATCCTGGGGAGTCCAAAGCCACAGTCTCTCAAGACCATACAGTGGGTGGTTTGCCCACTGTACCATCCTGGGGAGTGCAAAGCCACAGTCTCTCAAGTCCTTACAGTGGGTGGCTTGCCCACTGTACCATCCTGGGGAGTGCAAAGCCACAGTCTCTCAAGTCTCTACAGTGGGTGGTTTGCCCACTGTTACATCCTGGGGAGTGCAAAGCCACAGTCTCTCAAGTGGATGACAGTGTCCACTGGTTCTGGAGGGGGACTGGTGCCCAGAGTGCTTCGTGCAGCCCTGCCCAACACAGATGCGGCACTGCCCCTTCCGCCAATGGGCCAGCGGTGCTTGAGATGAAGGGCCCAGTGCAGCGGTGCTTGAGATGAAGGGCCCAGTTCAGCGGTGCTTGAGACGGCGGTGCCCAGTGCAGCGGTGCTTGAGATGAAGGGCCCAGTGCAGCGGTGCTTGAGATGAAGGGCCCAGTGCAGCGGTGCTTGAGATGAAGGGCCCAGTTTAGCGGTGCTTGAGATGAAGGGCCCAGCGGAGCGGTGCTTGAGATGAAGGGCCCAGTTCAGCGGTGCTTGCCCTGTTCAGCGGTGCTTGCCTTGGGGGTCCTTGCCATGTTCAGCGGTGCTTGCCTTGGCGGTCCTTGCCCTGTTCAGCGGTGCTTGCCCTGTTCAGCGGTGCATGCCTTGGCGGTCCTTGCCCTGTTCAGCGGTGCTTGCCCTGTTCAGAGGTGCTTGCCTTGGCGGTCCTTGCCCTGTTCAGCGGTGCTTGCCTTGGCAGTCCTTGCCATGTTCAGCGGTGCTTGAGTTGGCGCTCCTTCATTGCCCAGCTGGGCTGTGGCTGCCGCTCCTTCATTGCCCAGCTGGGCTGTGCCTGCCGCTCCTTCATTGCCCAGCTGGGCTGTGGCTGGCGGGGCCCTCCTGGGCTGCCGTACCGGGCCTCTGGGTGTCCTCCTGCACACCTGGGATGGGGCTGGTGGGGCCCTCCTGGGCAGCTGGCCTGCTGCCGGACTTGTCGGGTGTGCTGCCCTTCTTACCCTTCCCTGGTCGTCTGTGGCCCTTTCCCACCTTTGGCGTGTGCCAGGTGGCACCCCACTTCCAGCCGGAGCCAGGGTAGGGATTTTGGTCCCTGGTGTCCTTGGCCTCTCGCGCCGGGCACTGGTAATTTTTGGGTGTTTTTCCGGGGGTGGGCTGGCCATGCCTTGGCTCCTAGCAGAACTAGTTGCCCTTGAGGGTGGGGAACTCCACAGTCCTTGGACAACAGTCTTGATAGGTCCTGGTTTGGTGGTGGCTGAGGTGCTGATTGCAGTCTTATGAGATGGACGGGGTGGGGGAGTTGTTGGAAAGAGGTCAAGTTTGGAAAGGAAAATCAATTTGGAAAGAGAGGGACGGCTAGGTGTAGTGGGTATGGGAGTGGAGGAAGAGGATGTGGTTGTAGGAGTGTGAAGTCTGGTGTCTTTGGGTGCAGGTGCTTGGGCTGGAGGCTGTCGTGAGGTGGATGGCTGTTGGTTGGGTGGCTGCCTGCGTTTGTGTGGTTTGGAAGAGGGGGTGACAGACACACTGGGAGAGGACACAGGGGACGTGTAAATGGTAGTGGGGGTAGTGACTGCACGTGTGCGGAGTGTTCTGGTGGGTGTGCTGGTGATGGACGTAGTGGCTGAAGATGTTGTGCATGCAAGTGTGAGTGGAGACGTCACAGGGAGGGAGGAGGGAGACAAGGAGGAGGGGGACACAGTGGAGGCAGTGGGTGTTGGTGTGTCTGCATGTGGATGTTGCTTGTGTGAATGCTTGTGTGATGTGTGGTGCTTATGTCTGGATGAGCTTCCCTTGGGTGTTGAGGTGTGTGCAGGCTGGTCTGTAGGTGTGTCTGGGATAGGCAGAGGTACAGGGGATTGGGTCTGGGTGGAGGAAGTTGGAGGGGGGAGGCTAGAGACAGGGACAATTGCTGCCGTCAGTGCTGAGGCCAGAGCGTTGAACGATCGCTGATGGGCAGCCTGACCCGAATGAATGCCCTCCAGGTATGCATTACTCCGGTGCACCTCCCTTTCTACACCCTGGATGGCATTCAAAAGGGTAGACTGCCCAACAATGATGGTCCTGAGGAGGTCAATGACCTCACTGAGGGCAGCAGGGGTGACAGGGGCAGGGCCTGAGGTGCCTGGGGCGAAGGAGATGCCCCCCTTCCTGGGTGAGCGGGCACGGGGCAAACGCTGAGGGGCTGCTGGGAGGGCGGTGCTGGTGCGCTGGGTGGCAGCTGTACCTGTTGTTGCGGGGGGCACGGATGTTGCCGCCACCACAAGAGAGCTCCCTTCAGAGGACGAGTCGCTGCCACTGACATCAGCACGAGTCCCCGCTGTGGAGCTCCCCTCGCCCTCCGTCCCACTGGTGTTCTCAGAGTCCGTTGCATGGCCCTCCAGGGCCATGTGGGATGCAGCTCCCTCGTGCTCCGATGCCACTTCTCCTCCGCCTGATGATGCTAATGCACACATGAACAGGAAGACCACAAAAAAGGGTGGGGGGAGAAAGAAAAACATGTTGAGTGCATGGATTACCGCTACGGTTGGCGGAGAGGACAGACACAGAAGCCCCCTGCACTATGCTGCGCACTTGGGGTCCACTACTCAATCAGTGGGACATGGCCTACAAGCCTATGGACGACAACTGCACACATAGATGACACAGGGCTATGAATAGCTGTACTTGGCACCCTACAGAGGTGGGGGGTGGGGGCACAGGGCCATGCCTTACGGAGGGGCCTAGCCTACAGAAATCGCCCTGGCCTAGAGATACCCACAGCCCACCTCCCCCACCCAGACACCTCCACTGCGTGCAAAGTCACCAGAATGAGAGTGTACTCACCCCCTTGTGTCTGCTGTGATGTCCTCACGCGCCCATCCAAATCGGGGTAGGCCACCGCCAGGATCCGGGACATCAGGGGAGTCAATTGACGACTGGCACCCCTCCTACGTTGGGAGGCCATCCCCAGCAGAGCCTCCGCCGTCTTCCTGCTCCCGCGTCGGATGTCCTCCCACCTCTTCCGGCAGTGGGTGCCCCGTCTGTTGTGGACCCCCAGGGTCCAGACGTCCTTGGCGATGGCACGCCAAATAGCGATTTTCTGGTGGGCACTGACCTATGTGACATGTACAGGGGGAGAAAAAAATTCAGCACCTTCTGCATGCTTGATGTGAGTGGCCCCCCATCCCCACCCTTGCCATTTGGCCAATGCTCTCATCTGTCATCTGATGCATGCCTCAATCGCTCCCCTCCCCACCATCTTTCATCCACCCGACTCAACCCAGGCATTGCCCACAAAGCATGGTCCCAGTGTACTTACCTGTTGGTCTGGAGGACCGTAGAGTAGCGCATACTGGGGGAGGACCCCATCCACGAGTTTCTCCAATTCTTGAGAAATGAAGGCAGGGGCCCTTCCCCCATACCTAGGCCTTTCCTCAACACTCATACAAACCATTCAATGCATAGTGAATCGTGATGTGTGCAAGCTGTGGGAACGTACCTGTGGGTTGATTGACTCTGTGCTCGCTGTTGTCCTTCCTAGGCACCGTCCGCTGGGCAATGTGAGGAGATGGAGGAATCTTCCCGTGTACAGACCGCTGGTGGACCTGTCGACAATGGAGGAAAGACATGTCATACTGACATACAGGCTTGACCGAGCCACTATTCATGAACTGTGTGCCGAGCTGGAGGCAGACCTGATGTCACCCATCCGCCAACCCACAGGGATCCCCCCTCTAGTGCAGGTGCTGTCAGTACTCCATTTCTTAGCAAGTGGGTCTTTTCAAACAACAGTGGCCATATCATCAGGGATGTCTCAACCTATGTTTTCCAAGGTGTTGTCCAGAGTGTAGTCTGCCCTGCTGAAACACATGCGGAGCTACATCGTTTTCCCTGAGGTGGGGGATTTGCCTACAGTGAAGGGTGATTTCTATGCCCTTGGACATATCCCCAACATCATAGGTGCCATTGATGGGACACATGTGGCTTTGGTACCCCCCAGCAGGAGTGAACAGGTGTACAGGAACAGGAAAAGTTATCATTCGATGAATGTACAGATGGTCTGTTTGGCAGACCAGTACATCTCCCATGTTAATGTCAAGTTCCCTGGGTCAGTGCATGACGCCTACATCCTGCGGAATAGCAGCATCCCGTATGTGATGGGTCAACTCCAGAGGCACCGGGTGTGGCTATTAGGGGACTCTGGTTACCCCAACCTGTCCTGGCTACTGACCCCAGTGAGGAATCCCAGGACCAGGGCAGAGGAACGCTACAATGAGGCCCATGGGCGGACTAGGAGGGTGATCGAACGCACCTTTGGCCTCCTGAAGGCCAGGTTCAGGTGCCTCCATATGACAGGTGGATCCCTAATGTACTCACCAAAGAAGGTGTGCCAGATCATCGTGGCCTGCTGTATGCTTCACAACCTGGCTTTGCGCCGCCAGGTGCCTTTTCTGCAGGAGGATGGTCCAGATGGTGGTGTTGTAGCAGCTGTGGAGCCTGTGGAGAGTGAAGAAGAGGAAGCCGAAGAGGATGACATAGACAACAGGAACACAGTAATAGAGCAATATTTTCAGTGACACACAGGTAAGAGTACACACCGGCATATTACATTTACTTAAAGACTCCTACCTCTCTACTGTCTGACTTTTTCCCCCAGTGTATGGTAACTGTGTTGTGACTTTCCCTTCCGTTTTCAGAGCTGTGGGCCTCACTGCATGACATCTGCTTTGTTTCCCCATGGACTACAGCTGTGTGACAGCGGTTTGTTGGCATCACAATGTGAATAACAATTTTGGCACTGTCATGTCTAATACATTTGTTAAAATCACAGACAGACTCCAGATTGTTTATGTGCAATAAGTGTGTTTATTCAAGTGCTCTAATTTGGATGGGTGGTTGCAAATCGGTGAGGGGTGATGGTGGAGGATTGTCCATGGCAGAGTCCAGACTATCAGGTTCACAGGTGCATTGTCCAAATGCCTGTGGGAAGTGGAGCAGGGGCAGTTTAAGGTTGGACAGGGTGACAATGTGGGACAGTGGGATGACAATCAGGGCGGTATCCTTTGCTGGCGGGGGTCTTGACATGTTACTCTGTCTTCTTCCTGGATCTCAGGGCCCGCTTGCGGGGTGGTTCTCCTTCTGCAGGGGGTGGGGTTCTGGTGGCCTGTTGGTCTTGTGTCGGGGCCTCCTGTCCACTAGCGCCGGCGGAGGTGGTAGCCAGTTCTTTGTCCATGCTAGTGACAGGGGCCCTTTGAGGTGCCACAGTGTTCCGCAATGTGGTGATTAACTCATTCAGGGCCTCTACGATGGTACCCATGGCGGAACTGATGTTTCTTAGTTCCTCCCTGAACCCCATATACTGTTGCTCCTGCAGAAGCTGGATTTCCTGAAACCTGGCCAGGACCGTCGCCATCGTCTCCTGGGAGCGGTGGTATGCTCCCATGATGGAGGAGAGGGCCTCGTGGAGAGTGGGTTCCCTTGGCCTGTCCCCCCCCTGTCGCACAGCAGCCCTCCCAGTTCCCCTGTTTCCCTGGGCCTCCGTCCCCTGGACCGTGTGCCCACTACCACTGCCCCCAGGTCCCTGTTGTTGTTGGGGTGGTGGGTTAGCCTGGGTTCCCTGTAGTGGTGGACACACCACTGATTGACGTGTCCTGGGGACAGAGGTATGGGCCCGCTGGGTGGGTGCTTTGCTGGTGTTCCCAGAGGGAGGAAGGTCTGCTGTGGCCTGTGACTGTCTGAGGGGAACCGACTGTCCCGAGGTCCCCGATGGACCGGGCTGGTCATCTAGATCCAGGGAGACAGAGCTGCTGTCATCACTGTGGGCCTATTCTGGGGATGGAGTGGACATTTGTGGACCCTCCTGCGCGGTGACCTGGCGTTCGGGTCCTGCAGGGGTGTAAAAGTATGGTTATTGCTTCTGTGTGTGCCAATGGCGTGCAATGGGTGGGTGCCCGTGTACCCCAGTGCTGGCATTCCTTTGTGGGGGCTGTTGTGACTGTGTTTTGGGGGGGGGGGTGATGGGTATGTGCATTGGGCATGCTTTGGTGATGGGTGTCCATGCTTTGGGGCCGCATGCAGGGCTAAGTTTTGGGATGGGTGGGTTGTGATGGTGAGACATTTGCAAGGGGTACTTGTGATGGGGGTGGGGGTATGAGTTGGCATGCAGGTGGGGTGGGGGCGATGAAGTAGTGAAGATGAGACTTACCAGAGTCCATTCCTCCACTGACTCCTGCGAGGCCCTCAGGATGCAGGATGTTCAAGACTTGCTCCTCCCATGTTGTAAATTCTGGGGGAGGAGGTGGGGGTCCGCCGCCAGTCCGCTGTACCGCGATGTTGTGCCTTGATACCATGGAACGCACCTTCCCCCGTAGGTCGTTCCACCTCTTCCTGATGTCGTCCCTATTTCTTGGGTGCTGTCCCACAGCGTTGACCCTGTCGACTATTCTGCTCCATAGCTCCATCTTCCTGGCAATGGTGGTGTGCTGCACCTGTGTCCCGAACAGCTGGGGCTCTACTCGTACGATTTCCTCCACCATGACCCTGAGTTCAACATCTGAGAACCTGGGGTGTTTTTGAGGTGCCATGGGGTGGTGTGGATGATGTGTGGGGTGGAGTGTGTAGTGATAGGTGGGGTGCTATTTAGTGGTGTGTTGTGTGAGGTGCGTGGAAGTTCTGTGGGTATTGGTATTGTGTGCCTGTGGATGCTTGGTAGTTGACTGTGGTGTCTCTCTCTGGCCTTCTCTCAGAATTTCTGGTCGTAGGGGTTTGTGGGTGATGTGGGTGTGTGTTTTATATTGTATTGGGTGTGTGGGAGTGGTGGGTGTATGTGTATCAGGTGTGTGTATTTCGAATTGGCCAATGTGGTAGTGTTTTGTACGAGTATGTGTATTTCGACCGCGGCGGTGTGTACCGCCAATAGAATACCGCGGTTGAAAGACCGCCGCGTGGATTCGTGGGTCGTAATGGCATGGGCGTATTTCTGTTGGCGTGACGGTGGAGGTTTGGTCATCGCCAGTTTATCGCTGACCTTTGGTGTGGCGGACTTTTGTGGATGTCGGTATTTTGGCGGTTTGCCTGCTGTGGGTCAGAATGACCGTGGCGGTTTACCGCGGCCGAGGCGGTGTTATGGCGGTCTTCTGTCTGGCGGTAAGCGCCTTTTACCGCCGAGGTTGGAATGACCGCCTATGTTTCTAAAAGTTGGAATACTTTTTAAGAATCTAAAACTAGTTCTAGAATCTAATTCAAACTTTCACAAAACTTTTAAACTCTAAAAGAAATGCTACCAGGGACTAACACAAGGCCCTAGCAGGACTTTTAAGAATTTAGAAAAATAGCTCAAATTGCAAAAATCAATTTCTAATGACAATTTTTGGAATTTGTTGTGTGATCAGGTATTGGCTGAGTAGTCCAGCAAATGCAAAGTCTTGTACCCCACCGCTGATCCACCAATGTAGGAAGTTGGCTCTGTATGCACTATTTCAAAGTAAGGAATAGTATGCACAGAGTCCAAGGGTTCCCCTTAGAGGTAAGATAGTGGCAAAAAGAGATAATACTAATGCTCTATTTTGTGGTAGTGTGGTCAAGCAGTAGGCTTATCAAAGGAGTAGTGTTAAGCATTTGTTGTACATACACACAGGCAATAAATGAGGAACACACACTCAGAGACAATTCCAGGCCAATAGGTTTTTGTGTAGAAAAATATATTTTCTTAGTTTATTTTAAGAACCACAGGTTCAAATTCTACATGTAATACTTTGCATGAAAGGTATTGCAGGTAAGTACTTTAGGAACTTTGAATAATCACAATAGCATATATACTTTTCAAATAAAACACATATAGCTATTTTAAAACTAGACACAGTGCAATTTTCACAGTTCCTAGGGGAGGTAAGTAATTGTTAGTTCTTGCAGGTAAGTAAACCACCTACGGGTTTCAAGTTTGGGTCCAAGGTAGCCCACCGTTGGGGGTTCAGAGCAACCCCAAAGTTACCACACCAGCAGCTCAGGGCCGGTCAGGTGCAGAGTTCAAAGTGGTGCCCAAAACACATAGGCTTCAATGGAGAAGGGGGTGCCCCGGTTCCAGTCTGCCAGCAGGTAAGTACCCGCGTCTTCGGAGGGCAGACCAGGGGGGTTTTGTAGGGCACCGGGGAGACACAAGTTAGCACAGAAAGTACACCCTCAGCAGCACGGGGCGGCCGTGTGCAGTGTGCAAACACACGTCGGGTTTTCAATTGGAATTAATGGGAGACCAAGGGGTCTCTTCAGCGATGCATGCAGGCAAGGGGGGAGCTCCTCGGGGTAGCCACCACCTGGGCAAGGGAGAGGGCCTCCTGGGGGTCACTCCTGCACTGGAGTTCCGATCCTTCAGGTCCTGGGGGCTGCGGGTACAGGGTCTTTTCCAGGCGTCAGGATCTGAGAGTCAGGCAGTCGCGGTCAGGGGGAGCCTCGGGATTCCCTCTGCAGGCGTCGCTGTGGGGGCCCAGGGGGGGCAACTATGGCAACTCACGGTCTCGTAGTCCCAGGGAGTCCTACCTGAAGTGTTGTTTCTCCACAAGTCGAGCCAGGGGCGTCGGTGCAGAGTTGCAAGTCTCACGCTTCTGGCGGGAAACGCAGTTTGTCTTTAAGTTGCTCCTTTGGAAACAAAGTTGCAGTCTTGGGTGAACAGGGCCGCTGTTCTCTGGAGTTTCTTGGTCCTTTTTGAGCAGGGCAGTCCTCTGAGGATTCAGAGGTCGCTTGTCCTGGGGAAAGCGTCGCTGGAGCAGTTTTCTTCCGAAGGGGGGAGACAGGCTGGTAGAGCTGGGGCCAAAGCAGTTGGTGTCTCCGTCTTCTCTGCAGGGTTTTTCAGCTCAGCAGTCCTCTTCTTCTTAGGTTGCAGGAATCTGAGTTCCTAGGTTCAGGGGAGCCCTTAAATACTAAATTTGAGGGCGTGTTTAGGTCTGGGGGGTTAGTAGCCAATGGCTACTAGCCCTGAGGGTGGGTACACCCTCTTTGTGCCTCCTCCCTGAGGGGAGGGGGGCACATCCCTAATCCTATTGGGCGAATCCTCCATCTGCAAGATGGAGGATTTCTAAAAGTCAGAGTCACCTCAGCTCAGGACACCTTAGGGGCTGTCCTGACTGGCCAGTGACTCCTCCTTGTTTTTCTCATCATCTCCTCTGGACTTTCCGCCAAAAGTGGGGGCTGTGTCCAGGGGGCGGGCATCTCCACTAGCTGGAGTGCCCTGGGGCATTGTAACACAAAGCTTGAGCCTTTGAAGCTCACTGCTAGGTGTTACAGTTCCTGCAGGGGGGGAGGTGTGAAGCACCTCCACCCAGAGCAGACTTTGTTTCTGTCCTCAGAGAGCACAAAGGCTCTCACCGCATGGGGTCAGAAACTCGTCTCAGCAGCAGGCTGGCACAGACCAGTCAGTCCTGCGCTGAACAATTGGGTAAAATACAGGGGGCATCTCTAAGTGCCCTCTGTGTGCATTTATTAATACATCCAACACTGGCATCACTGTGGGTTTATTATTCTGAGAAGTTTGATACCAAACTTCCCACTATTCAGTGTAGTCATTATGGAGCTGTGGAGTTCGTTTTTGACGGACTCCCAGACCATATACTCTTATGGCTACCCTGCACTTACAATGTCTAAGGTTTTGCTTAGACACTGTAGGGGCATAGTGCTCATGCACTTATTCCCTCACCTGTGGTAGAGTGCACCCTGCCTTAGGGCTGTAAGGCCTGCTAGAGGGGTGACTTACCTATGCCACAGGCAGTGTGAGGTTGGCATGGCACCATGAGGTGAGTGCCATGTCGACTTAGTCATTTTCTCGCCACCAGCACACACAAGCTGGCAAGCAGTGTGTCTGTGCTGAGTGAGGGGTCCCTAGGGTGGCATAAGACATGCTGCAGCCCTTAGAGACCTTCCCTGGCATCAGGGCCCTTGGTACCAGGGGTACCAGTTACAAGGGACTTACCTGGGTGCCAGGGTTGTGCCAATTGTGGAGACAATGGTACATTTTAGGTGAAAGAACACTGGTGCTGGGGCCTGGTTAGCAGGGTCCCAGCACACTTCTTAGTCAAGTCAGCATCAGTATCAGGCAAAAAGCGGGGGGGGCTAACTGCAACACGGAGCCATTTCTTTACACATCCCCTTCAGAAAAAGCAATGAAAGTGGGAAAAATATTTTGTGGTGTGGATCAAATAGGGTGGCACATATGTACTCTCTGAACAAGATAATATAATTTTGCAGCCTTGCATTACAAGTCAAGAGATAGCTTAAGCTCTCAACAAAGGCATGCTCTTCTGGGTTTTTATTCACACCTCTGAGTGTGAACCTTTCAGACTCCTTCTTTAACTGGTCCTGTAGCAGATGCAACAATGGGATAGCTTGGCCTATTGTACTTCTCTCCTTGCTAACTTCACCTGTGAAAAACTCAAAAGGAAGCAGCATCTATGTCAGGCATTTGACTAGGGTCCATTTGTCTGCATCCATAGTCATAGCTTTCCCAATTGCATCCCCTCCTCTTTGAATGACATAGTCATTGATCTGTCTGATGTTTCAACATATAATAGCTTGAGTTCCAATGTGTTGGCACCTCCTATATCAGGTTTTTAACTGGTACTCTGTAGCAAGCTGATTAATCCGCAAGTGCTACTGGGCTTTAAAGGAATGGCTGAAATGAGTGCATATTCATCTGCAGGTGGTCAGTATGTTGCTAACTATGTCTTCTTTTTTGAGAAACTCTTGACCAACCAGGTTGATGCAGTGTGTCAAACACAGGACCCTGAAATAGCCATCATCTTCCATGACCTTGACTATGTTACTGCCATTGTCCCTGGCAACAAATCCAGTTCGGAGACCTCTGGGTCACAGCCATTCAGACACCTTGCTATTAAATTCATCGAAGATGTTTGCAGCTGTATGTGATCTCTTCATGGCAAACATGGCTGCTGTTACATGCCACCAAACACTCTTAACCTGTAGATAGCTTTTTCTTTGCCCTCGCAAACAAGATCCAGTGTGCAGGTATGCACATGTAATCAGTAGCCTGACAACTGGTCCACATGTCTGCTGTCAGGTAGATAGTGGGGACAACACTTTGCTGCAAAGCTTGTCCAACTAATTGCAGCACATTGTAATGCAGCACTGCAACAGCAAATCTGAAAAAATAGGTTCAACTTGGAACCTTCCATTTCAGGCAGATGGCTGCCACAAATTCTAAGAATCCCATTCCGTCCACGAAGAAGAAAGGGAAGCGGTCCAGCACCAAAATTTTTGCCATCTTTCCATTGTACAAACGTGCCACTGGGTGGTTGTGATAGTAGGGTTCCTCCTGCCTATGCGTGTATAGGAGCCAGGATTTAATTATTTTCTGAGGCCACTGACGCAGGTGACTTTCGAGAGGTAGGTGGTGGTAGACTCATGGGGCCGTTACTGTATGCTGTGGTGTCTCTAACTGACTCTGAGTCTTCCTGTGCCATTGTGAGGACACTGAGGTGGGTGATTCGAGTACACTGCCGAGGACAGGCCTGCTTTGCCTGAGGATGTTACCCTTTTCTTCTTTATCTTCTGCCATGATTGGACCAGTTGTGGCTGTTGTTTCCCAACTCTCCTCACTTTCACCACCTCCAGCATTTTTTTAAGTGCTCCTCCCACTGGATTACATGATGTTTTTTCATATAGTTAATTTGGCATCCAATACCATAATGTGTACCAGGCTTATCCCGACAAACACTTGCGTGATAAATTGAGCATATTGCAATGTTCTCCTTCTGTTTGCTAAGCGTAGAAAACATCCCAAACCGAGGAGGAGTACTTTCTTAGTGGGCTACTGCCAAAGACTGAAGAAGAACAGGAAGTTGGTGGGTGTGTTGTCGATTGCCTCTCTGTAGTGCATACTTCTACTGAGGTAGAGGTTGGTGCAGGTCTCAGCTGGTGCTTTAAAATATGGGAGCTGGCTGTGCTACCTGTGCCACATCCCTCACAGCAGGTTGAATAGTAATGTCGGACTCCTCTGTGCCCACTTCCATAATGACTGGCTCGTCATCGTCATCCTCCTCCATGATCCTAAGGCTTTCGGGAATTTTTCTTTTCCCTTGCCTTTCCTGGCATCTCCCAGACTTTGCCGGATTCCACTCCATGTCCCTATGATTGTCATCAGAAGTGGTGCTTGGAGAAGATGGTGGAGTAGTACCCTTCCTTTTCACTTTCTTGAGATCTGGTAGCCATTGATTCTAAACAAGTAGGTTCTTACTTGGCAGGAAGCTTTACCTCCTGTTCTGCACCAACTTCGGTAAGATCTACTATTGCTGCCTGCGGCTGCTGTCCATTTTCCTCTGTTTCCTGAAACAATTGGGTACTACTTTGCCAATGGACAAATCCAATTCAATATGACTGCTTGTCGGCGTCGCCATGATTTCAGTGGCTGCCTCACTGACAGACATGGCCTTGGGCTTAGGTTGGGGTGGTGCTGTTGATGCTGGAGTGCTGCTCCCAGGTTCCCCTCCCGGGGTCAGTGTGGCAGGCACACATCTCCCAACAACGGTTGCAGCAGGCACCCCACTGGTAGAAAGCTGCTTCGTTTCACTGACCACTGTCTTGGGACCAACATTCATTCATCTTAAAGCTCTCAGTTGGCAATTGCACTAAGCTGCACAAGTGATTGGAGGACTGAAATAACTTTACAGGCCCTTTTCTTTGGCAGTACTGTGGGTGATATGACGCCTTTTCTATTGTGCACCTAAAAGCAACAAAGCAAGAAAAACGTGCGGTTAGTGAAAGATGGCATTGCTGCAGGTTGAAATAGTACAGACAAATGCAATACTAGTGCAGTTGGTTACTTATGTCATAAAAACTAATTTAATCAACCATTACAAGGCCAAACCACACCACCACATCATAAAGTTTTATTTCAAATCAGGCAACACATCATGCAGATATAGCTCTTCGCTTTATCTTCATCTGTTTTAAACGAGCAACCTGTGGTATCAGAGAGATGTGCATGGGTAAATGGAATAATCCTTAAAAAACCTGTGGCAGCAGGGTGGTACAGGGGAAATGGAATAATCATTAAAAAAATGAATTATACTGCTGATGTGTCTACAGTGCACTGCAGCGAGGGTGTCCAAGAGGAAATGGAATTTTTATACACCTTAAGAAACTGAGGCCCTCATTATGACATTGGCGGTAAGTGATAAGGTGGCAGAAATACCGCCAACAGGCTGGCGGTAATTATCTCCAAATTATGACCATGGCGGTGAGAACTCCCAAAGACAGCCAATGTACCACATCATCCGCCAGGGCGTTAACACCACGCACCACAGCGGTTGCCATCAACAGCCAGGCGGAAGACAAAGTACCTCCCACCATATTATGACACAGGAAACCGCCAGGATTTCCGGGCCAGTGCCAAAGCCATCAAAAGCCTGGCGGAAACAGAACATAGAAAATGAAAGACTCACCAACAAGTACACAGAGGACTCAGAACTTCAAGTCTTCCCGATGCTCATCTACGTCATGCTCCACCTGGAACACCAACGCTGATGAAGACAACGGTGGTGAGTACAGCCGTCTAGCACACAAAGGGAGGAAGGGAGGAAAACAAGAGTGACACAGAAATGCACAACACACACCAGACACACACAACCAGCTGCAGACGTAAAACAATTGCACACGACACACGGTACAATAAAACATGGACCAGATTTCGGAAGTACTGAAAATGTATTAGCAAGGGAAAAGCCACCACATGAACCTGATATGTACAATTGTCCACAAAGGGCCAATGCCCAGTCCAAAGTACAAAGGGCCCACATGGCCACAGGGCACAGACCAAGACCCAACTTGTCTCCTGACATCAACTGCACAAAATTCTGCAGGGGCATCATTTTGTAAGTGGGCAGGCATCTCAGCCGAAATCGGGAACTTTCCCACTGGTTCTGGAGGGGGCTTCATGCCCATTTCTCTGTGCTGGGGAGTGAAAGGCCACAGTTTCTCAGGTGGGTGACTTGCCCACTGGTTCTGGAGGGAGCTCCTTATACAGCAGTCCCAGGAGGGTAGCCATCATGTCCTCTGCTGGAGGTGAGGGCTGCACTGTCTCATCTGGAGGTGAGGGCTGCACTATGTCAGCAGATGAAGGTGCCTCCTGGGCAGCCTCTGCTGGAGGTGAGGGCTCCATGACCACTGGTGGTGGTGGTGTCATCCTGCCAGCCTCTGCTGAAGGTGAAGGCTGCACTGTGATAGCAGGTGAAGGTGCCTCCTGGGCAGCCTCTGCAGAAGGAGTGGACTGCACTGCCTCAGCTGGAGGTGAGGGCTCCGTGACCACTGGTGGTGGTGTCTTCCTGCCAGCCTCTGCTGTAGCCGAGGACTTCTTCCCCTTCATGGCAGAAGTTGCGGCCTCCTTCCCCTTCATGGCAGGAGTCGAGAGCTTCTTCCTCTTCATGGCAGTGGCTGTGGGATCCTTACCAGACCTGGCTGGAGGAGTTAGAACTATCACTGTCTTGCCTCCACAGCTAGGAGGTAACTACACTGTCCATGTGGACTGTTTGGCTGAGGTGCTGAGCTGGGTCGTTGGGACCCTGCTCTTACGGGCAGGACGGGGGGAGGGGGAGGGAAGAGGTCAAGTTGGACAAAGAAAAGCTTTTTAGGGATGGTGGGGCAGGAAGAGGGAAGAGGGATGGGAGTGGAGGTTGAGGGAGTGGTTTTTGAAGGAGTACGTCTGCTGGACTTGGGTGCATGTGCATGGGGAGTGTGCTGATGTGAGGTGGATGGCTGTTGGGTGTGTAAGTGCTTGTGTTTGTTACCTTTAGGAAGAGGGGGGACAGACAGGGTTGGGGAGGACATAGGGGACACATGGATAGATGTTGTGGAGGTGTCCGCCGGAGATGTGTGTGTGCTGCTTGGTGTGGTGATGCTGTTGGTGGATGTTGAAGCAGTGCATGCAGGTGTGAGTGTGAATGTGACTGTGAAGGAGGTAGAGGAGGAGGAGGAGGGGGAGACCGTAGAGGCAGTGGATGTGGTTGTGTCTGCTACTGTGTGGTGTTTGCGTCAGTGCTTGTGTGTTGAAGTATGGTGCCTTTGTTTGACTGTGCTACTCTTGTATGTTGTTTTGTGTGCATGCTCATCTGTATGTGTGTATGGGATGGGTTGGGGTTGAGGAGACTGGGACTGGGAAGCAGTAGTTGGAGAGGGGACGGTAGGGACATGGACAATTGCTGCCATCAGAGAGGAGGCCAGAGCCTGAATCAATCTCTGTTGGGTCACCAATCCACTGTGGATGCCCTCCAGGAATGCACTGCATTGCTGCATCTGGGTTGCCAGCCCCTGGATGGCAGTCACAATGGTTGACTGCCATACAGAGATGGATCTCAGAAGGTCAATAGCCTCCTCACTCTGGGCAGGAGGGCTCACTGGAGCAGGGCCTGAGGTGCCTGGGGCGAAGGAGATGCCCACCCTCCTGGGTGAGCAGGCACGGGCAGCTAGCTGAGGGGCTACTGTTAGGGGGGTGCTGGTGCTGGGGTAGCGGCAGTACCTGCTGCTGGGGTGGTCACAGAGGTGTAGGCCACCACCAGGGAGCTTCCATCGGAGGAGGTATCTGAGTCTGTGTTGTCACCTCCTGTCTTCGCCGTGGTGCTCCCCTCGCCCTCCTTCCCACTGGTTCCCTTGGCGTCAGTGGACTCTGCCTCCTGGGTCCTGTGGGATGCAGCTCTCTCTGTTGCCAGTGCCCCTGCTCCTCTGCCAGATGATGCTAATGCACACATGGACTGGGTGACAGAAGATAAAGGAGGAGAGAGAGAAAGAGAACGCTCGGTCAGTTACTGCACCAACACCACTGCTGGCATACACAGCACCGTCAGACACAGGGATTAGGATTGAGCACTATGCATTGCATTGCCATTGATTTGGCTAGATGCCACAGCAAGATGAGGGCCAAACACCGCCACTGCATACCTCCTGGGACCCACTAAGCCCTGTCTGACATGGAATGCAACCTAGCTAGGGTACCTTGTTTTCGCTGTCAACCATTACCCTGGAGCTGGATCACGCTGCATTGTCTGGGCTGGCATTAAGGGGCACTCACTAACTGATACCTACCACCCGGATCCCATGCCACCTACCAATTATTGTAGTAATGCCCACAGTACTCACCCCCTTGTGGCTGCTGTGATGCCCTCAAGCGCCCATCCAGCTCTGGGTAGGCCACCACCAGTATGTGGGCCATCAGGAGGGTCAGGTTCCGAAGGGCACCCCTTCCTCGTTGGGAGGCCATCCCTAGCTGGGCCTCCGCAGTCTTCCGTGCCCAGTGTCTCAGGTCCTCCCACAGTTTCCAACAGTGGGTGCTCCACCTGCCATAGTCCCCCAGGGTCCGCACGTCCTTGGCGATGGCACGCCATAATCCCTCCTTTTGATGGGTGCTGACCTGCAGAGGCGATATAGACAGGAGGACACCATCACACATAAAATCCAGCCTGTCACATATATGGCCCACCAATCCTGTTTCCTTCACCATTGGCACACACATCGGCCGGCGCACACCATGTACACCACCACATGACATCAACCCCCATGACACGATGCTTGCACACACATCTCCATGCATCATTCCCACATGCATCGTGCCCAGGGTGTACTCACCTGTTGGTCTGGAGGCCCATATAGCAGTCTGTACTGGGGTACGACCCCATCCACCAATCGCTCCAACTCCTCCGAAATGAAGGCAGGGGCACTTTCCCCGGTCATATGGGCCATGGTATGTTCCAGACACAGGTCATAGCAGCACACTCAGTGTAGGTGTTCTCCTGTTGAAGGTCTGGAAACAGGTGAGGAATCAGATAGAAAATGGCAGTCACGCCCCCGGCGGTGTACACCGTCACCGCCGGCGCAGATCCCCATTGGCCACTGTACTCCATAGAGCCCCATATTGTCCAATGAGGAATTGCACGGCGATGCAAGACCGCCTTCTGCCACGACGCCCAACATCGGCAGAGTTACCTCACTTCCAACTGTCCCTACATACAGGACAGGTGGTCGCCATGTCATGGTGATGGACAACCATCAGATTAACCTTTACTGCACCACTGCCTAGATTTGCACATACCTGTCATTCCCACTGTCCCATCACATAAATGCAACATGTACAGTGAGTTTGTGGTTCCATTGTTCAAATTGTGACAGCCTACTCACTTTTGTGTCCCTTAGATACCTACCGCTGCGGATGAATGTGAGGAGAAGGAGAACCTCTGTGTACAGTCCCCTTGTGGACTTGGCTATGCTGGAGGATAGGCACATAATACTCACCTGTAGACTGGACAGGGCCACAATCACAGAGCTGTGTGCCCAATTGGAGCCTGACCTGATATCAGCTATCCGTCATCCCAATGGGATTCCCCCTCTGGTGCAAGTGCTATCAGGGCTCCATTTCCTGGCAACTGGTTCTTTCCAAGTGACAGTGGGCTTGGCAGCTGGATTGTCACAGCCAATATTTTCTATTGTGCTGGCAAGGGTCTTGTCTGCCCTGATGAAACACATGTGCAGCTACATTGCTTTCCCCCAGGTGGAAGATTTGATCACTGTAAAGGCAGAATTATATGCAATGGGCCATATCCCCAATATAATCGGTGCGATTGATGGCACACATATTGCATCAGCCCCCCCGCCAGAATGAACAGGTGTTCAGGAATCGCAAGAGTTTCCACTCACTGAATGTGCAAATGGTTTGCCTGGCGGACCACTACATCTCTCACGTCACTGCCAAGTATTCTGAGTCGGTGCATGATGCCTTCGTCCTGAGAAATAGCAACATCCCAAATGTGATGGCCCAACTACAGAGGTACAGGGTGTGGCTAATAGGTGAGCCAGATCCACCACCCACTGTATGTCAGTGTATGCCTTCAGGTGTTTGCCCCTTAGGATTGAGTAAGGCTAAATGTTGTCCCTCAATTCTTGCAGGTGACTCTGGCTACCCAAACCTATCATGGCTGCTAACCTCTGTGAGGAATGCCAGGACAGGGGCTGAGGAGCGTTATAATGAGGCACATGCGCAAACCAGAAGAATAATCGAGTGGACCTACGGCCTCCTGAATGCTAGGTTCAGGCGCCTCCATCTGACAGGTGGATCCCTGTGCAACTCACCCGGAAAGGTCTGCCAGATAGTAGTGGCATGCTGCATGGTGCACAACCTGGCCCTCAGATGACATGTGCCTTTTCTGCAGGAGGAGGGGACTGGAGATGACCCTTTGGCAGCAGTGGACCATGAGGACATTGAGGATGAGGAGGCAGAGGATGAGGACAACAGAACATCAGTTATACAACAATACTTCCAATAACAAACAGGTGAGACAGTGGAACTGAACATTACTCTGACTATTGATTTATCTGTGTGCCTGTGGCATGATGGCAATCACTTCCTTTGCATCTCAAATTACTGTCACCTACGGGTTCTCATTTTCCAGATGTTGGTGATATGACAACATTGTCCTGATGTGATCACTACAGACAGTTCCAGGTTATTATTTGTTAGCTATCAGTATTCAGATCATTTGCAATCGATGTGACTGTTCCCACAAATGCATATTTAAGACACATAAAACAGTGTTATTCAAATTGTGTTCAAGGGAGTTTATTGTAGTGCTTTAAAATTGAGGGTAAAGTACAATTGAATGGGGTGATGGTGGAGGAAAGTCCAGGGTATGGTTCCAGTCAGTTTGTAGCACAGGTCCAGTGTCCATGGGCCATAGGAAAGGGAGCAATGGCAGTTCAAAGTGGACAAGGTGACAGGGTGGGACACAAGGAGGACAGTCAGGAGAGTCTCATTTCCTGGCGTTGGTCTTGGTCTTGGCAAATGTCTCTGGCTTCTGTCTGGTTCGCAGGAAACGTTTTGGGGCGGGGCCTCCTGTCCACTAGCTGCAGCAGAAGTGGAGGGCTGGTGAATAGACTCGCTAGTGGTAGGAGCCCGCTGCAGTGCAGTCCATTCCCTCATGATGTTGGCATGTCTGCCAGCCCCCTGCTATGGAGATCATGGTGGTGTTGAGGGCCTGCAAGTCCTCCATGATCTCCTGATGGTGTTCCTCCTGCAGCCGCTTGTTCTCCTCCATGTTGTTCAAGATCTGGCCCATCTTGTCCTGAGATTGTTGGTAGGCACCCAGGACATTGGTGAGTGCCTCCTGGACAGTTAGTTCCATGGGCCTGTCCTCCCCCTGGTGCACGGCGGTCCTCCCAGTGTCCCTGATGCCCCGTGCCCCTGTCTCCTGAACAGTGTGCCCACTGCCACTGACCCCAGGTCCCTGATTGTCTTGGCTATGAGGTGTGGACTGGGGTCCCTGTACAGGTGGGCACACTGCTGATTGATGTGTCCTGGGGACAGAGGTGTGGGTACGCTGGGTGGGTGCTGTGGTGTTGGTAACTGATGGGGGAGACTCTGTGGTGGACTGTGAGTGGGCTGGGGTGACTGACTGTCCAGTGGTCCCTGATGGGTCAGGTTGCTGATCCAGATCCTGGAGTCCAGAGTTACTGTCATCACGGGGGGCATCTCCTGTTGGGGAACTTGATTTGTCGTGGCAACTTTTCTCCACTGAGATTGGCTGGAGCACCTGTGGGGATGTAAGTGATGTATTATGCTTCATGCCAGTGACATGTTGAACATCCCTATCTTCCCCTCTATGGTTGCTTTTGCCCTGCCACCTTTGATTGTGTATGGTGATGTATTGTTCTCCTATGCTGTGCATGCTTTGGTGATGGTTGTCCATGCAGGGCTGGGAGGGCTGTCCATGCATTGTTATGGCATAGAGGGCTGGGCATTGGAGTTAGTCAAATGTGTAGGGACAGTGTGTGGGATGGAGTGGAGTGATGGGAGTGAGGGTGAGGGGGTGCGATGGCATGCAGATATGGGGGGTGATAAGTGGTAAATGTTGGCTTACCAGTGCCCAGTCCTCCGGCTACTCCAGCCAGTCCCTCGGGATGCAGTAATGGCAAGACTTGCTCCTCCCATGCTGTGGGGTAGGAGGTTGGGGTCCGCCGCCAGTCCTCTGTGTGGGAAGCTGGTGCCTTGCTGCCACAGAATGCACCTTCCCCCGTAGGTTGTTCCTCCACCTCCTGATGTCGTCCCTTGTTCTTAGATACTGTCCCCCAGCTTTCATCCTGTCCACGATTCTCCGCCATATCTCATCTTCCTTGCAATGGATATCTGCTGTACCTGTGCTCCAAACATCTGTGGCTCTACCCTGACTATTTCCTCCACCATGACCCACAACTCCTCATCTGTGAAACGGGGGTGCCTTTGTGGGGCCATGGGTGTTGTGTAATGTATGTAAGTGTGTGGGTGTTGGATGGTGTGATTGGGTGTGCGTAGTGGAGTGCGTGAGGGATGTATGGGTGTGTCTGTATTTGTCACAGTGGTCTTGATGTCTGTCTGGTGGCAAAGATTTGTATTCGTAAAGGGTTGTAGGTAATGTGGGTGTATGTTTTATAGTGGTGTTAGTGGGTGGGTGTGGTGTGTGTATGGGCGTCAGGTGTGTGTTGTTTGAATTGGCCAATGTTGTGTAGTTTAGTATTTGGGTGTCCATTCTGAGTGCGGTGGTGTGTACCCCCAATGGTTTACCATTGTTGAATGTTCGCTGTGGTGATTCGTGGGTCATGATGTGGTAAGCGTTGTTCTGTCGGTGTAACGGTATAGGTGTTGGGACTGACAGTTTACCACTGACCTTGGGCTGGCGGATTTGTGTATGTGGCTGTATTCTGTTGGTTTAGTGTGTGTGTTTCGTAATATGCCGAACTGATATTTGCCACCGTGGTGGTATATTGGCGGCAGTCAGTGTGGCGGTAAGCGTTTTTTTTACCCCCAATGTCATGATGACAACCTGAATTTTGTAGCGCAGCTGTGCGCCTATGGTGGATGGATAGAGAAATGGATGGATGTCTGGATGGATCAAGGCAAAATGCAGAATTAAATCAATAGAAAGAATAAAAAAGTAACAAAATCCCCAAAATCTAAAATACATTTTTATAATTAAAAAAAAGGAAATAAAAATTACATTAAAATATTAAAACAAAAACTTAAAATATAAACTTAAATTAAATGAATGATCAATAATTGCCGATGTTTGTATACGACGACAAGAAGAAAGAAACTTACTGTGAGGCAGGAGGTGCAAAAAATTAAAAAAAGGAGGGAAATATTATAATCAATCTTCATCAGAATCTTATTCTTGTAGTATGCATATACTACAATGATCCCCAAGCATATTAATATTAAACTGTTATCAAATGAATCCATGGAAGCCTATGACAAATCTCTACTAGCTGCATGTACAAAATGGCTGTCATCCACATGGTCAAACAATAACAAAAAGGAGCAAGGAGGCATGGGGAACAAAGAACACATGCAAGCCTATGGCAAAGGCACAGTGACTGGATGCACAAAATGGCTTCCAGCCACATGATCAAACAACAACAACAAGGAGGAAGTAGGCATGGGGAACAAAGAGTACACGCAAGCCTATGGCAAAGACACACTGGCTGGATGCACAAAATGGCTGCCAGCCACACGTTCAAACAACAGCTGCGAACAAGGAGGCATGGAGAACAAAGAACACATGCAAACTTATGGACATAGACTACACAAAATGCCCCCTGGCCACACGGCATGGAGAACAAAGACAAATGGTGGATGATGACAAACACACACATATAGTACACATATAGTACACATACTGGTCAGAAAAAGGAGGCATGCTGGTACCAATTGAAGAAAAGAAAACACTAACATTAATTCAGCAAAGCAAAACATGAAAATTAACTGAGCTATAAAACTTTCACAACAACTCACGTCCTCCTGTGCCATCAAATATTACTCTGCAACATATACACTTTTTGCACCAAAAAAATGAAATGCAAACAATGGCCAACATTTTTTATTTAATTCAATGCCATACCTTCTCTAAATGAAGGTTTAAAAACATATACCACTGAAGCATTTATTTCATGCAATTGATGATTACTAGTAGTGGACCTACTGGGTAGATGTCCATTTGGAAGTCTAGGCCACAGAGTAAAATAAATGAATATTACAAATGTAACAAACATGGAGAAAAGGTACTGAGCTGTGCAAATATTTTTCTTTACAAAAGATGAGAAGTCAAAGAAATGCAAAATAAATAACTAAGGGCCAGATGTACAAACTTTTTTTCTTGTCCCAAACAGCCTGATTCTCAGAATCGGGCCATTTGCGACAAGAAGAAAGAATTTTGAGATGCACAGACACAATTTTGAGATTCTGTAATCTATTTACCGAAAGTCAAAAAGGGTTTGCGAGTTGCAATTAGGAAGGGGCGTTCCCTTCCTAACTGAGAGATGCAGTGCAATGTATGATTGTTTTTTGACCATGAATACGATCACAAAACAATCGCAGTTAGCACCAATTTCAAATTGGTACTAACCCATTCACAAACGGGGAGGGGTCCCCACAGGACCCCTTCTCCTTTGTGAATGGATGCGAAAATATTTTTTCAGAACAGACAGTGGTCCCAGGGACCACTGCCTGCTCTGAAAAAATAAAAATAAAAACTTTAATTTTTTTTAAAATGCAGCCTGTTTTCTTTTGAGGAAAACAGGCTGCATTTCATAAAAAAACACTGCTTATTTAGACGCAGTGACAAACGTGGTGGTCTGCTGTCCCCTGTGTGAGTGTGGCCACTCCCAATGGGATTGCAAATTGCAACCTACCTCATGAATATTTATGAGGTAGGTCATTTGCGACCCCATTGGGAATCGCAAACAGTGTAATTGACACTGTTGGACATCAGGTTTTGCGACTTGCAAATTGCGAGTCACAAAACCTGGTATTTGTTCATGTGGCCCTAAGCCCCTAATTAAACTCCAGGCCACCCACCACCATAAAATTTAAAAATCAAATTAAAGTACAAAGAAATACTGGGGCATGCCTAAGTAAACAAACAACACCCTTTTACAATAATTTTTTTAAATGTACTTGTGGGATATCTAAAAAACAAAGTCCTTACATTCAAAGGTATATCCAAGAGACAAAGAGAGTGCTCCTTCCATCTCGAAATCCAAGTGAAAAATGACCAGGAAATGGATAAAGCACTGGGACGAGCCTGCTGGACAGGAATAGGATGTTTGAGTCTCTGGGGCACTTCACTGGAAGGAGCCTGCTGGACAGGAACAGGATGTTGGAGTCTCTGGGGCACTTCCTCCCTTCCTCTTTGAAAACACTAGAAAAACAACTTGAAAGGTCCATTGGAGAAGAAAATCCAGTCTAAAAGCTATATTTGTCTAGATTAAATGTATCTAGAGTAGAAAATCTACTCAAGGCGTGTTAACAAGCGGCACAGTTTTGGCATCCTGTTTTGCGGAGGCAGTGTGGCAGGCGTGAAGTCCTGTGCACGCTCATTGCCAGGTGCTTGCTCGTGACGGCCAAAAACAAAGCTCACATGCGCGACCGGAAAAAATACATTCCAAAAGCTCCACAACCTGAATTTTCCGCTCAGGCCTACATCCTCGCAGCCTTTAAATGAATGTTTGAGAGACCTGGGCTAGAGTACACTGCCAAAGATGCTCTCTGTGATATTCAACAAGACAATCAAAATGTCTTAACCTATAACACCCGCTTCCATCCGTTGGCCGCTGAAACAACTTGGGCCAAGTGGACCCTTGTCACTCTTTTTTGCTGGAGTCTCGGGGAAGAGATAAAGGATGAGCTAGTCCATTCACCTCTAGCTGAGACAGTCTTAACATTGATGAATCAAGCATTCTCAATTGAACATCGCCTATACGAATGTAGGTCTGAGAAAATCAGAACCCATTCTCAATTGCCTCAGGGGAGTGCTCGACCACCAGTCTGAAGAACTGATGCTTCTCTAACAGAATCTTCCATACCGTCCAGTGAAGAGCCTATGCAAAATGATGTAGCTTGTGGAACACCTATAGAATCTGAGAGAGAACATTTATAGAAACATGGGTTATATATGTACTGTGGATCCCCCAGATAATTAATTTGTGCTAGCCCAATTTGTCCCTAGGAGGATTTGAGAAACACAATTTTGACAAAGGGGATAGGACAGGAATAGTCAGTAGCCCTCTAATCTGCGTCTCAACAGAACTGCTGGGCCCACTTTTCTCCTGCCTGTGCAGTTGGAAATCCCTAGTGGGAAGACTAAAAGGAAATTGCCACTTCTGAATAGTAAGACCAGTGGTCTATATCTGAATAATAATTGGGGACTTGAAAGAAAAATTCACTGAATACCTAAAGAGTCTCAAACACAAGTGCATATGGTTGATGGTACACTAATGGTCTCTGGACCAGTTAAGGAGATGGCTGTTCTTTTGAAGTGAACCTTCAGAAGACATCATTTGCTCAACCTCATAACCACATCTCATCATGTTATGATATTAGGGATTCCAAGGCTTGGCTGGCAAAACCATATATAAATTGGGAAACAAGAATCATTTCTCTTTCCGCTCAGTTTTGTCACCACAAGATTATTGGACCCCCAGGGAAATATCCTAGTGTCCAATCATGGTACCATTAATATTTTGCAAGGAGTTCTTGCTCATTACCAAGAATTTACAGATGTATTTCAAAACCCCAAAAACATTTCACCACCTCCTCACTGAGAATGTGATTGTGTTATTCACATTGAAACTTGTGCAACCATTACATTGGGCAGAATTGACTCCTTCTCTGAGTCTGAAAGGAAAGCATTGAAGTAATACCTCGAAGAAAATCTTCAAAATAGGCTCATCACTTTGTCCTCTTCACCTGCTGGAGCCTCACTATTATTTGTACTGAAAAAGTCCAATGAACTGCGACCTTGCATTGATTTTAGAGGGTTAACCAATGTAACTATCAAGAATATGTATACATTACCTCTCATTAAAAATATCCTGCTGTCTGGGGTGCACCAATATTCACAAAATCAGACCTTCATGGGGCCATCATCTCTTACGAATCAAGAGGGGTATGAATGGCAGACAGATTTTAGAACCCCTCTGGGACACTTTGAATAGCATGTCATGCCATTTGGATTAAGCAATCCTCTAGCGATCATTCAAAGCTTCATGGATCATATCTTTGAAGATTTACTGAACCAAAGTATTGTGGTATACTTGGATGACATCCTTATCTTTCCATATGACCCTCCTCTGCATCATCAACGTGGCTGTCAGGTGCTTGGTAGGCTATGGCAAAATGCACTATATTGCATTCCTGAAAAATGTGCTTTCGATCAGCTTGAGATCGAATACTTGGGCTTTCACTTTAAAAAAAAAAAAGAATTGCCATAGACCCTCAAATGTTTCTGACATTCTAGAGTAGCCTACATCATCCATAATAGAAGAAACCCAAAGTTTTCTTGGTTTTGCCAATTTGTATTGGCAATTTATTGGAGATTTTGCCTCCCTAAGTAGTAATTTAACCCGAATCCTAAAGAATGAAAATCTCTATCATTGGTTCAAGTGGCATACTCAAGCTGAGAAAGCTTTTAAAAAATTAAAACAAGCCTTCACCCAAGCACCTATTCTGTCATTCAGAAACCCCCAATAACTGTATTGCTGAAATTGATGCCTGAGACAGATCTGCCAGTGCTTTTTTGTTACAAATGCAAGAAGAGGATGGCCTGGAACATCCGATCTTCTATCTGTCACATATTTTGTCAGATTCTGAAAGGAACTATTCAGTGTTGGAAAATAACTCTTGGCCATGAGGTTGGCATGCAGGGAGAGGAGACAATTCCTAATGGGAACTAGAGAACACTTTGAAATTAGGACAGACCATCAAAATCTCCGGTGTCTTCGTAACATGCAATGTAGGAATAGCTGCCAGGCATGATGGGCCTATTTTTGCAGCCAGTAGAACTTCGCCATTACTTACATTCCTGGCTCCAACCTCAATAAAGCACCATTTCTGAACAGAGAATGTGACAGTCACAACTTTGGAGAGGGAAGTTAACCCCAGATGTACTCAGTGCTTTATTATCCTGACACAATAGTGCATGCACCCCATGCCATACAATAAATGCTGATCAGTGATGAGGGAAATGTTCAGACTATCTGACCCGGGCTGTGTTCCTTCTTTCTTCACTGAATGGCACATAGCAGATAACTGAGTTTCCACTTCTAGCATGCCCCTTCCCCTCAAGGCATGCGTGCTGCCTGCCAGAAAAAAAAAACATTCGCAAAGCAAGTAGTTCCTGTCTGTGCAAGAGCAGTTCGCTTTACCAATGCCTTTTAGGCATGTTGTACAGCAACGTGGCTTTGCAGCATGGCTATTAGTAAACTCAGTCAAATAGCAGTATAACGCGGACAGCGCTGACTCAATGTCATAGTGCTTTGTTTTATGGGATGGGGAAGGGCTGGATGGGCAGACAAGGATTGGGGGAGGTGTATGGGAAAGCAGGGGTGGTGGGGGGTAAAGAAGACAGCAACACAGAGAAGTAGAGGATGGTAGGGTAAAGCAGCAGCTGGGGACAAAATACTACCACAAACACAGTATGATCACAGGACTGAGACTAATCAAGAGAAATCAATCTGTGCTTGGTCTATGCTCCAGAGAATAAACAGGAAGTGATTCCATGGCACATGCTGGTTAATTAGAAGGCTTGAAAGAAGAGTGATCCTGAAGTCATCAGATTCTAAGCAATAGGCGGGCTGCAAGTTGCAAGCCCCTTTTTGTACACAATAGTATCTCTCAAGCGAGAGAGCTTGCGTTAGCGCTTGCTGCTCACACAGGCTCAACCCTAACAAGCATTGGCCAAGTCAATAGGCCTTGCTTATGCAACAGCTATTGGCTTTGCCAATAGGTTTTAGCCATGTTGTACACCAGCATGGCTGCAGTTCAGCATGGCTAACAGTAGAGTGGAGTAGTGTTGTAGAGTGGAGTAGAGTGTTACAGTGGAGTAGAGTTTAATGGAGTAGAGCATCAAAGAGTGGAGTATCATAGAGTGTAGTGTTGTAGAATGGAGTAGTGTGTCCTAGAGTGAAGTGGCGTAAAATACAGTGATGCAGAGTACATTGGCGTAGAGTGCAGTGACGTAAATTAGAGTGGCATAGAGTAGAGTGGTGCAGAGTACACTGCAGTGGAATAGAGTGCAGCTGTGTATAGTAGATTGTTTCAATGTAGAGTGAAGTGGCCTAGAGTAGAGTGGAGTGGCACAGGGTAGAGAGGAGTTGTGCAGGCAGAGTGCAGAGGGGTAGAGTAGAGTGGCATGGAGTGCAAAGGCGAACAGTAGAGTGGTGTAGAGTGAAGTGGCATAGAGTACAACGATGCAGAGAGCAGAGGTACAGAGTATACTGGTGCATGGTAGAATAGAGTGCAGTGATGTACAGTGCAATGGTGCGGAGTGCACTGGTATTGAGTTCAGTGGCGGAGAGTGCAGCCTTGCACAGTAGTGTGTTGCAGAGTGCAGTGACGTAGAGCAGAATGGTGCAAAGTAGAGTGGCACAGAGAGTAGTATTGCATAGTACACTACAGTGGCGTAGAGTGCAGTGGAGTAGAGTGTGTTGGTTTTGAGTAAAGTGGTGTTAGGTGCATGGTTTAGAGTATTGTAGCGTAGAGTAGAGTAGTGCAGAGTTGAATAGAGTGGCATAGAATGGCCCAGCATAGAGTGCAGTGGCGTAGCGTGCAGTGGCATAGAGTGGAATAGCGCACAGTAGAGTGGTACAGAGTAGCCACAGTGGAGTAGAGTGCAGTGGCATAGAATAGATTGTTTCAGAGTAGATTGAAGTGGTGTAGAATAAATTGAAGTGGCATGGAGTGGTGCAGGATATAGTGCAGTGGTGTAGAGTAGTGGCGTAGGGTGAATTAGCATAGAGTGCAGTTTTGCAGGGTAGAGTGGCATAGAGTAGAGTGGAGTAGAGTGGGGTACAGTGGAGTGGCTAAGACTGGAGTGCTGTAGAGTGCAGTGGCGATGTGTACAGTGGTGCATAGAGTAGATTGGTGCATAGTAGATTGAAGTGGCATGGAGTGATGTAGAGTAAAGTGGAGTGGTGCAGGTTAGAGTGCAGTGGCCTAGAGTGGAGTGATGTGACTGGTGCAAAGTAGAGTGCAGTGGCGCAGGGTAGAGTACAGTGACATAGAGTGGAGTGGTGTTGGGTGTAGTGGTACAGAGTGCATTGGCATAGAGTGACGTAGAGTACAGTGGTGCAGAGTATAGTACAGTGGGTTAGAGTAGAGTGGCATAGAGTTCAACGGCAGAGAGTGCAGTGGCGTAGAGTAGACTGCCTTAGAGTGTAGTGGTATATAGTTGAGTGCAGTAGGGTGTAATGGCGAAGAATGCAGTTGTGTAGAGTGGCAGAGATAGCAGAGGCAAAGCATACAATGGCATAGAGTTCAGAGGTGTATAGTGCAGTGGGGTATAGTGGGCTATACTGTTGCAGAGTAGAGTAGATTATAGTGGCATGGAGTGCAGTGGTGCACAGTAGATTGGCATAGAGTGCAATGGCATAGAATGCACTGGTTTTGAGTAAAGTGGTGTAGAGTTTATTGGCGTAGAGTGCAGTGGAGCTGAGTGAGGTGGCGCCAAGTGCGAGGATGCCTAGTGCAGTGGCATACAGTAGATTGTTTCAGACTAGAGTTTTGCACAATAGAGTACAGTGGCATAGAGTGGATTGCGGTACAGTGCACTGATGAAGAGTAGAGTGGTACAGAGTAGAGTGCAGTGGCATAGTGTACAGTGGCATAGAGTACAGTGTTGCAGAGTAGAGTAGCACAGAGTGTAGTGGTGTAGACTGCAGTGGCGAAGAGTGTAGTGGTGCATAGTGGAGTAGTGTGGGGTACAGTGCAGTGGCATATAGTGGAGTGGTGTAAAGTAGAGAGGCACAGAGTCAAGTGACATAGAGTAGAGTGGTGCAGAGCAGAGTGCAGTGACACAGTGTGGCGTGGCCTAGAGTGGCGTAGTGTGCCGTGGTGCAGAGTAGAAGGCAGTGGTGTGGAGTGGTGTAGAGTGGAGTGGGGTCATGTGAAGTATGCATGGTGTGGTAGCGTACTGCCATTACATAGAGCACATCTTCAAATGGGGTGTGTCATAGAACAGAGTGGATCAAAGTGGCATGCAGTAGTCCAGTGTTATAGAGCGGAGAAGTGCTGTAGAGTGTCATAGAGTGGAGTAGAGTGTCAGAGTGGAGTAAAGTTTAATAGAGCAGAGCATCATAGAATAGAAGATTATAGAGTGTAGTGTCATAGGGAGGAGTTCAGTGGCCTAGAGTGAAGTTGTATAAAGTACAATCGTAGAGTGCAGTGGTGTAGAGTAGACTGCCTTAGAGTACAGTGGTATATAGTTGAGTGCAGTAGGGTGTAATGGCGAGGAGTGCAGTGGTGCAGAGTGGCATAGATAGCAGAGGCAAAGCGTACAATGGCATAGAGTTCAGAGGTGTATAGTGCAGTGAGGTATAGTGGTCTATACGGTTGCAGAGTAGAGTAGATTATAGTGGCATAGAGTGCAGTGGTGCACAGTAGATTGGCATAGAGTGCAATGGCATAGAATGCACTGGTTTTGAGTATAGTGGTGTAGAGTTTATTGGCCTAGAGTGCAGTGGAGCTGAGTGAGGTGGCGCCAAGTGCGAGGATGCCTAGTGCAGTGGCATACAGTAGATTGTTTCGGACTAGAGTGGTGCACAATAGAGTACAGTGGCATAGAGTGGATTGCGGTACAGTGCACTGATGAAGAGTAGAGTGGTACAGAGTAGAGTGCAGTGGCATAGTGTACAGTGGCATAGAGTTCAGTGTTGAAGAGTAGAGTAGCACAGAGTGTAGTGGTGTAGACTGCAGTGGCAAAGAGTGTAGCGGTGCATAGTGGAGTAGTGTGGGGTACAGTGCAGTGGCATAGAGTGGAGTGGTGCAAAGTAGAGAGGCACGGAGTCAAGTGACATAGAGTAGAGTGGTGCAGAGCAGAGTGCAGTGACGCAGTGTGGCGTAGTGTGCCATGGTGCAGAGTAGAAGGCAGTGGTGTGGAGTGGTGTAGAGTGGAGTGGGGTCAAGTGAAGTATGCATGGTGTGGTAGCGTACTGCCATTACAGAGCGCACATCTTCAAATGGGGTGTGTCATAGAACAGAGTAGATCAAAGTGGCATGCAGTGGTGCAGTGTTATAGAGCAGAGAAGTGCTGTAGAGTGGCATTGAGTGGAGTAGAGTGTCAGAGTGGAGTAAAGATTAATAGAGCAGAGCATCATAGAATAGAAGAATATAGAGTGTAGTGTCATATAGAGGAGTTGAGTGGCCTAGAGTGAAGTTGTATAACGTACAGTCGTAGAGTGCAGTGGTGTAGAGTGCCCTGGTTTTGAGTAAAGTGGTGTAGAGGACATTGGCATAGAGTGCAGCGACATAGCGTGGCGTAAAGTACATTGTTTCAGGGCAGAGTGAAGTGGCATAGAGCAGACTGATGCAGGGTAGAGTAGGGTGGTGCAGGATAGAGTTCAGTGGTGTGGAACAGAATGGCTTAAAGAGACTTGTTATAGTTATTTCACAGTCTCATCATTTCAGAACTGAAGCATTTTCAATATTTTATACAACAAAGCTATTGATTTTGCTTATTTAGCTTATGCAACTAACAACCATTGACAAAGTCAATAGTCCCGGCTTGTTTTAGGTGTAATGTTACTTGTTGTATTATATATCTGGGTGCGATGACAGAAAGAAGTAGCGAAATACTAGTCCCTAGGCGAAGCACACATTTTTAGCTTATGTGTATTAAGCCACACCCTTATTTACATCATCCACGCCCCTCTGAGAGGCCCTCCATTTTTTTCACACCACTAAAAGTCCTGCGCTCACACAACATACACACACATAGCCACGCACAGAGAACACATGCACGCACATCTCTCTCTGCTGTTTTACAGAATAGCTTGCATTGAATTAAACATTTAGGCCCTCATTACAACATTGGCGGTAAATGCTGCCTACTGCCGTGCTGACGGCCGCCAACATACCGTGACCACGGCGGTATACCGCTACGGGTATTATGACCCACACAGAGAAATCTGCCACTATACAGACACCCACACAGGTCCGCCAGACCAAAGGTCAGTGATAAACTGGCGGTACCAAAACCCACACCGTTACGCCAACAGAAATACGCCCACAGTATCAGGACAACGAATCACTGCGGCAGTCTTTCAACCGAGGTAAACCATTGGCGGTACACACCGCCGCGCTCAAAATACACACACACTTACAAAAGTACACTACATTGGACAATTCAAACTACACACTCCTGACACACATACACACACCACACCCACACAACCACGCCACTATAAAAAACACACCCACATTACCCACAACCCTTTCAACGAAAAAAAGATTGCTAACAGAGAGAGAGACAAGCCAGGAGCAGCCACTCAATCTGAGCCACAGAACACCATCACCCATACACCATCCACGCACCTCACAGCATACACCACAACACATCACCCCACACATCCTCACACATACCACTCACACCACATCCATGGCACCCCAAAGACACCCCAGGTTTTCAGAGGATGAGCTAAGGGTCATGGTGGAGGAAATCATCCGGGTAGAGCCACAGCTATTCGGATCACAGGTGCAGCAGAAATCCATTGCAAGGAAGATGGAGCTATGGTGGAGAATCGTGGACAGGGTCAACGCCATGGGACAGCACCCCAGAACAACGGATGACATCAGGAAGAGGTGGAACGACCTATGGGGGAAGGTGCGTTCCGTGGTTGTAAGACACCAGGTAGCCGTACAGAGGACTAGCGGTGGACCCCCACCTCTTCCCTCACAACTAACAACATGGGAGGAGCAAGTCTTGGCGATAATGCATCTTGAGGGCCTCGCAGGAGTAGGAGGAGGACTGGACTCTGGTAAGTCAAATTTTACTACTATATCCCCCACCCTACCTGCATGCCATCACAAACTCCTACCCCTACCCTCATCCCCATCACTCCACCACCTCATATATACCCCACTATCACAACCCATCCATCCCAATGCCAAGCCCTGCATGCAACACCAATGCATGGACACCCATCACAGGCCTGCATGGACACCCATCACTAAAGCATGCCCATTAGAGAGAATCACCTAGCCCACAAAATCACTACTCACACAAGCCAAAGCTGACAGGGCTATCACAACCATACAGGGAAACACACCCATGCACAAGATGGCACACGCAGATACAATAACTCTGCATTTACATCCCCACAGGACCCCCACTCAACGTCACCGGAGAGGAGGTGCCAGCAACATCCAGTCCCCCCACAGAAGAGGCCCACAGTGATGACAGCAGCTCTGCACACCTGGATCACAATGACCAACCTGGCCCATCAGGGACCTCTGGACAGTCGGTTAACCTGCCACTGTCCCATACCACCATAGACCCTCCCCACTCAGGAAACACCAGCACAGCACCCACCCAGCGGGCCCATACCACTGTCCCCAGGACACGTCAATCAGCAGTGTGTCCACCACTATAGGGACCCCAGGCAACCCCACAAACCCAGGAAGATCAGGGACCTGGGGTCAGTGGCAGTGGGCGCACGGTTCAGGGGATAGAGGCACAGGACAACAGGGAAGATGGGAGGACTGCTGTGCGACAGGGGAAGGACAGGCCCAGGGAACCCACTCTCCACGAGGCACTTGCAGGGATCCTTGGAGCATACCACCATTCCCAGGAGACCTTGGGCCATATACTGGCCAAGTTGCAGGAGACCCAGCGGCTGCAGGAGGGACACTACCTGGGGATAAGGGAGGACCTCAAACACATCCACACCATCCTTGTCACCATTGCAACGGTGCTGGCTGACATGGCCAACACCATGAGGGAGGCAGTGGCACACCAACCGGCCCCTGACACTAGCCACACCGAAGAACAGCCATCCACCTCCGCCGGCGCTAGAGGACAGGAGGCCCCGCCACTGTAACAACAGGCCACCAGCACCCCACCCCCTGCAGAAGGAGAACCACCCGCAAACGGACACTACGATCCAGGCAGAAGCCAGAGAACATTGCCAAGACCCCCGCCAGGAAATAGGTCTCTCCTGAATGTCACCCTTCTGTCCCACTATGTCACCCTGTCCACCTTGAACTGCCATTACTCCCCTTCCTATGCCCCCATGGACAGTGCAGCTGTGATACAAAGAGACTGGACTCTAACTGGACATTCCTCCACCATCACCCCAGCCCATTGCACACCCCCCTCCACTTCTTAGCACTTAAACACCCTTGGAACAAATACAAGTCTGGAGTCTGTTAATTGGTTGAAATATGTATTAGTTCAACAATCTGTAAACATTGCAATTCATATGTACAGTTATATATACATTGGTATGACATGTAGTGGGCAGCAGTAAACACACCAGGAGCCAGAGTGGGGCACAGAGATCTGAAAATAGAGATGCCAAAGGGTACAGTAAGTGGCTATAGACATAGGGAAATCATGCTGCCATGTCCAATGTCCAACACAAAAGTGCAATGTAAAGTTGAAGTTACAGTGTCTTACCTGTGTGTCACTGGAAGTACTGTTGTATGAGAGAACTTCTGTTGTCCACATCTTCATCCTCTGCCTCCTCTTCCTCACTGTCCACAGGCTCCACCGCTGCCACAAGACCATCTCCAGGCTCATCCTCCTGCAGAGAAAGCACCTGGCATCTCAAGGCCAGGTTGTGCAACATGCAAAATGCAACGATGATCTGGCACACCTTCTTGGGTGAGTAGTACAGGGATCCGCCAGTCAGATGGAGGTACCTGAACCTGGCCTGCAGGAGGCCAAAAGTTCTCTCAATTATCCTCCTTGTTCACCCATGTGCCTCATTGTAACGTTCCTCTGCCCTTGTCCTGGAACTCTTCACTGGAGTCAGTTGCCATGAGAGGTTGGGGTAACCAGAGTCACCTGCAAATATCAAGGGATACCTGTTAGCCACACACTCACCCTTAGGGACAACCACATACCCATTCACCAACATATACTTGGTGGTGACCTTGGGCTCACCTTTTAGCCACACCCAGTGCCTCTGGAGTTGAGCCATCACATATGGGATGCTGCTATTCCTCAAGATAAAGGCATCATGCACAGAGCTAGGATACTTGGCATTGGCACATGGGAGATGTACTGGTCCGCCAAACACACCATCTGCACATTCATCGAATGGTAGCTTTTTCTATTCCTGAACACTTGTTCATTTCTCCGGGGGGACACAAATGCTACATGGGTACCACCAATGGCACCAATGATGTTGGGGATATGTCCCACGGCATAAAAGTCAGCCTTCACTGTTGCCAAATCCTCCACCTGGGGGAATACGATGTAGCTGTGCATGTGTTTCAACAGGGCAGACAACACTCTGGTCAACACGTTGGAGAACATTGGCTGAGACATCCCTGATGTGCCATGGCCACTGTAGTTGGGAAGGAACCACTTGCCAGGAAATGGAGCACTGACAGGACCTGTATTAGAGGGGAGATAACGGTGGAGTGGCGGATAGCTAAAATCAGGTCTGTCTCCAATTGGGCACACTGTTCTTGGATTGTGGCCCGATCAAGTATGTAGGTAAGGATTATGTGCCTGTCCTCCATAGTCGCCAGGTCCACAAGGGGTCTGTACACAGGGGGTGTCTCCATCTCCTATTCATCCTCAGCAGTTGAACTCTAGGGTGGAAAACGGTGAGCATAGGGTCATATTCACACATATGTTGCAATAAAAATGCATTTCTTCCTTTACAGAAACAGTATGTGAATTTGAAAGTCAGTTGATGTGCCAATGTCTGCTGTGACGCAGTTAGGTGCCATGGCCTGTGCCCCCCTGAAATCGCGGCTGCCTGACCTCTGAGGAGAGACAAGTGGAAATGAGGTAATTCCACTGGCGTTGTGTGCCGTTAGGGTCGGCGGTCGATGACCGCTGTGCAACTTCGCATTGGATATCATTGTGGCTTCTAGGAGCCAATGGCGATGTACGCCGGCGGTGACGGTATGCACCGCCTTGGACGTGACCGACATTTTCTATCTGTTCAATCACTTGCTACCTGACTTTCAACAGGAGAGGACCTTTACTGCAAGTGCTGCTGTGACGTGTGTCTGGAAGCGACAAAGGATCGAGTGTTTGGGGAAAGGGCCCCCGCCTTCACTTCGGAGGAGTTGGAGAGACTGGTGGATGGGGTCCTATCCCAGTATGCTTCACTCTATGTTCCTTCAGACAAACAGGTGAGTACACTGTGAGCATGATGCGTGGACCATGAATGTATGGAGTGCTGTGTGTGTGTGTATGCCTCGTGTAGGGGGGGGCTGAGGGGTCCTGGGTAGAGTGCTGCATGTCTGGTGGTCAATGTCTGTGGTAAAGGGATGGGAGGGATATTGTGGGACTTGAGTGTAAAAGTCCAGACGGTATTAGTAATCCCTTTTTTCTATGTATATTTCCCTGCAGGCCAGCGCCCATCAGAAAAAGGGTATTTGGCGTGCCATCGCCAAGGAGGTGCGGACTCTGGAGTCTTTGACAGGCGGAGCACCCACTGCCGCAAACGGTGGGAGGACCTGCGCTGCTGGGCAAGGAAGACCGCCTAGGCCCAGCTGGGGCTGGCCTCCAAATGAGGAAACAGTGCCCGTCGTACCGTGACCACCCTGATGTTCCGCATCCTGGCAGTGGCCTATCCGGAGTTGGATGGGCAGTTGAAGGCATCACAGCAGCCACAAGGTGGTGAGTACAGATTCAGAATCATGACTTTGCGCACGTTAAGGTTTTACCTGGGTGGGGGATGTGGGCTGTGGGTGCCCCTAGGCCAGGGTGAACATGGCAGGGTAGGTCCCTTGTTGGGCAGGCTCTGAAGCACTCCAACCCCAATAGTGTTAGTGGCTATCTACTACTGGGCAGGGTCCTGTGGGTTTCAGGTGTGCATCTAATGGCGTTAGGCATTGTACCCCATGGGCTGGTGACTAGCTGTGTAACTGGTAGTGCACGGCCTAGTGCATAGGGCAGCTGCCTGTGTGTTGTGTACGCCAATGGTAGTGGTGTTGCGGGCACTGACCAAGTGTATCCTCTGTCTCTCCCCCCCTTTTTGTTTTGTCACTCTGTCCTTGTGTGCATTAGCATCATCTGGTGGAGGAGCAGAGGCTCCGGCGACGGAGGGAGCTGAAACCCACCCTTGCCTGGAGGCCAAATCCACTGATGGTGAGGGCACCAGTGGGCCAGAGGGAGAGTGGAGCACCACAACAGAGACAGGCGTGGACACTACAGACAGCGACTCCTCCTCTGATGGAAGGTCCCTGGCGGTGGCAGACACCTCTGTGTCCACCCCAATAAAGGGTACAGTTGCCACCCCTCGTACCAGCACCGCCCTCCCAGAAGCCCCTCAGCATTTTTCCCGTGCCCGCTTACCCAGGAGGGTGGGCATCTCCTTCGCCCCAGGCACCTCAGGTCCTGCTGCCCTCAGTGAGGAGGCTATTGACCTCCCGAGATCCCTCACTGTTCGGAAGTCAACCATTCTGAATGCCATCATGGGTGTCAAGAGGCATTTGCAACAAACAAATGCATACTTGGAGGGCATTCACTCTGGCGTGGCGGCCCAACAGAGAGCATTTCAGGCTCTGGCCTCAGCACTGATGGCAGCCATTGTCCCTGTCTCCAGCCTCCCCCCTCCAACTTCCTCTACCCAGTCCCAATCCCCTCAACCCCAACCTATCCCAAGCACACCTTCAGACCAGCATTCACCGAAATCAACACACAGAAGTGGCTCAGGCAAACACAAGCACCACACATCATCCCACAGGCACTAACACAAGCACCATCCAGTTGCAGACACACCAACATCCACCGCCTCCACTGTGTCCCCCTCCTCCTCGTCATCCACCTCCCTCCCAGTAGCGTCTCCACTCACACCTGCATGCACTACATCCTCATCCACTACCTCCATCACCAGCACGCCTATCACTACATCACTACATGCCCCTCACTGGCAGTCACCATCCCCACATCCATGCACACGTCCCCTGTGTCCTCTCCCACTGTGTCTGTGACCCCTCCTCCCAAAGTACACAAACGCAAGCACACACCCACCCAACAGCCATCCACCTCACAACAGCATCCAGCTCATGCACCTGCACCCAAACACAGCAGACTGACACCTCCTACAACCACTCCCTCTTCCTCCACTCCCAAACCTTCACCATCTTCCCACCCCAGTATCCCTAAGAAGCTTTTCCTCGCCAGTATTGACCTATTCCATACCCCTCCCCCCCACGTCCTTCACCTCGGGCTAGGGTGGCCTGAACCCAGCCCAGCACCTCAGCCACCAAGTCCACGTCCGCTGTGGTTTCTGCAGCTCAGGGAGGCTCTAAGGAGGCACCTGTCAGCCCAGCCAGTGTGCCTCCTACACCTGCCATGGACAAGAAGGTTCCGCCACCAGGAAAGGGCAAAAAGGGGAGAGCATCCAGCAAGGAGAAGGAGGCATAACCAGCCAGCAAGGCCAAGGCAAAGACTTCAGCTGGCAGAAGCAAGGAGGCAACACCATCTGCCAAGGGCAGGAAGGGGCACAGAACACCAGCCAGGGCACCTCAGTCATCCGAGGCTGCAGGGAAAGGGCTGGAGCTTCCCCCCTCCACTGGCAGTACCACCACCTGCACTGTGGCCAGCACCACCACCTGTACCGCGGCCAGCACCGACAGCTACACCGCGGACAGCAGCCCGCCATCAGTAGCAGCAGCCCCAGTGGGCAGCCGTCCGAGCCGTCAGTGGAAGAAGGCATCCAATCACCCCATCCTTGGCAAGATGGAGCACAGTGGGCACCAAGCCCCGTCCAGAACCAGTGAAAAACTGGCACCCACTAGAGACACTGTGGCTTTGCACTCCTCGGGACCAAGTACTGAGCACCCCACCCATTTGAGAGACTGTGGCTTTGCACTCCCCAGGACCAAGCAGTGGGCAAACCACCCACTTGAGAGACTGTGGCTTTGCACTCCCCAGGACCAAGCAGTGGGCAAACCACCCACTTGAGAGACTGTGGCTTTGCACTCCCCAGGACCAAGCAGTGCGCACCCCACCCACTTGAAAGACTTAAGAGACTGTGGCTTTGCACTCCCCAGGACCAAGCAGTGGGCAAACCACCCACTTGAGAGACTGTGGCTTTGCACTCCCCAGGACCAAGCAGTGGGCAAACCACCCCCTTGAGAGACTGAGGCTTTGCACTCCCCAGGACCAAGGAGTGGGCAAATAACCCATTTGAGAGACTATGGCTTTGCACTCCCCAGGACTACGCAGTGGGCATGGAGCCCCCTCCATGAGCAGTGGCGTTGTACCATCTTCCGGCTGAGGTGCCCCCCTCTCCCCATCCCCCTGAGGTGCCTCTGTGTTTTTTACCTGATACCCCTGCAGTGTTCTATCCATATTGAAGCAGGAGTCAAGTGTGGCCTTGGCCTATGTGTTTTGGCTCAGAGAGCCACGGACATTTTGAGTGGACATTGTCCCCCTTTTGTACATATTGTATATTTTGTAAATACTGTTTTTGAATTATTAATGTATTTCTAACTATTTCTAATATAACACTCAATTACTTTTGTCCTTGTGTTATTCCAGAGGGTTACAGGGTGTATGTGTAATGTTGTTGCATGTGTTTGTGTGTATGGTGTTGGGGGTGAGGGTGGGGGTGTTGCGTGTGTGTGTCACTCTCTTTTTCCTCCCCCCGCCCCTATGTGTTAGATGCAGTACTCACTGTGTTCATCGTCGCTGCCGTTGGTACTCCTGATATATGATCAGATACACCAGCATGGGGAAGACATGCAGCTCGGGCTCCATGGCGTCCTGGTTCTTCCTTGAGTGTTGAGAGGTGAGTGGTTTCCCTTCAAAGTACTGTTTCCACCGTGCTTTTGATGGCGTTGGTACTGCTGCGGAAAAGCTGGCGGATGGGCGGGTTGTATTGGGGTGGGTGGTACATTGTCTTCCGCCTGGCTGTTGGCAGTTACCGCCACGGTGTTTGTTGCTACCCCCGTGGCGGTCGTAGTGTTAAAGTGGCTGTATCTGTTGGCGGTTTCCGCCGTGGTAATGATTCCATTTTTGTTACTGCTGGCCTGTTGGTGGTATTACCGCCGCTTTAACACCGACCGCCAGGGTTGTAATGAGGGCCTTAGTCCTGGCCTAAGGTTCACTTTTACTAATGCTCACCACACATTTTCACATTTTAACTGACCACATGCACATCAGTGTGCATTTACACGGACAGCGTGAACCAGCCATTGTGCACAGCCATCCCACGCCTAAACAGCTACAGCATCGTGTGCTCACCGCGCGCAGCCCTAGACACGAATAGTGCTACTAACAGATAACAACATATACACACAGACGGCCTCTCTGGTACATGATGTGCATTACTAGCTGTAAAATGTATTCAGATCTTTTTTCTAGAGCATCTAAACAATAAAGGAGGCGTTTGGAAGGAGGTGACATTTCCGGAAAGAACAAACCTTAATTTCTTTATAATGCACGTT
Source organism: Pleurodeles waltl (assembly GCF_031143425.1). NCBI lineage: Eukaryota > Metazoa > Chordata > Amphibia > Caudata > Salamandridae > Pleurodeles > Pleurodeles waltl. The sequence goes on from NC_090443.1 coordinate 51,784,379, forward strand.
ATTCCAAATGTACTTTTGTGGCTACAAAGCCAGCCCCACATTACATGTTTGCAGACAGAGTGCGGCTTTTATTATTAGACAATAGCGTGCAATCAATCAATCAATCAAAAAATTTACTACGCGTGCTACTCACCCGATAGGGTCTCAAGGCGCTGGGGGGGGGGAGAGGGTGGTGCCGTTTACTGCTCAAAAAGCCATGTCTTGAGGTGCTTTCTGAAAGTCAGGAGGTCCTGGGTCTTGCGTAGGTTGGTAGGGAGGGAGTTCCAGGTCTTGGATGCGAGGTAGGAGAAGGATCTGCCCCCGGAGGTGGTGCGTTGGATGCGGGGGACTGTGGCGAGGGTGAGATCAGCAGAGCGGAGGAGTCGAGTGGGTGCGTGGAAGTTCACTCGTTCGTTGAGGTAGGCTGGTCCAGTGTTGTGGAGGGATTTGTGAGCATGGAGGAGGACTTTGAAGATGATCCTTTTGCTGATGGGCAGCCAGTGAAGTGATCTGAGGTGGGCGGAGATGTGTTCATGGCATAGGAGGTTGAGGATGAGATGTGTGGCTGCGTTCTGGATTCGCTGGAGTTTCTGCTGAAGTTTGGCTGTGGTACCAGCGTAGAGGGCGTTTCCGTAGTCTAGTCTGCTGCTGATGAGTGCATGGGTGATGGTTTTTCTGGTTTCTATGGGAATCCATTTGAAGGTTTTCCATAGCATGCGAAGGGTGTTGAAACAGGAGGATGATATGGTGTTGGTGTGCTGGGCCATGGAGAGAGATGAGTCTAAGATGATGCCAAGGTTGCATGCGTGGGTGGTGGGTGTTGGGGGTGGTCTGAGGGCGGTGGGCCACCACGAGTCGTCCCATACTGTCTTTTGGGGCCGAAGATGATGATTTCTGTTTTGTTGGAGTTGAGTTTGAGGTGGCTTGCTGTCATCCATTTGGTGGTGTCGAGGAGTCCGGCGTGGAGGTTTGTCCTGGTGGTGGAAGGGTTCCTGGTGAGGGAGATGATGAACTGGGTGTCATCTGCGTACGAGATGATGGTGATTCCGTGGGGGCAGAGTATGTTGGCGAGCGGGGCCATGTAAATGTTGAAGAAGGTAGGGCTGAGGGAGGACCCTTGGGGGACCCCGCAGATGATCTTGGTTGCTGGGGACTGGAAGGGAGGGAGGCAGACTTTCTGGGTTCTTTCGGTGAGGAAGGAGGTGAGCCAGTCCAGGGCCTTGTGCCGGATTCCTGCGTCGAAAAGGCGTGCATGGAGGATTTGGTGGCATACGTTGTCGAAGGCTACGTAGAGGTCTAGGAGGATGAGTGTGACGGTCTCGCCCTTGTCGACTCCAGTTCTGATCTTGTCAGTGCAGGCAATGAGGGCGGTCTCAGTGCTGTGGTTCTTGCGAAATCCAGACTGGGAGGCGTTAAGTGCATTGTTTTCCTCTAGGAAGTGAGATAGTCGGGCGTTCACTATCTTCTCAGTGACCTTGGCGGGGAAGGGGAGAAGAGAGATGGGGCGGTAGTTGGTGAGGTCTTCTCGGTCTGTTTTGGGTTTTTTGAGGAGTGCGGTGACTTCGGCGTGCTTCCAGGTGTCTGGGAAGGTTGCGGCGTCGAAGGAACTGTTGATTGCGGCACGGAGCTGGGGAGCGATGATTGGGCTGGCCTTGTTGAAGATGCGGTGGGGGCAGGGGTCTGTGAGGGAGCCTGAGTGGATGGACTTCATGGTTTTTTCAGTTTCTTCGTCGTCGGTAGGGGTCCAGGTGTGAAGTTGGTTGGTGTGGGGGGGATGTTGTGTTGTTGGTCATGCCGGTGGTGTTGGTTGTGGTGATGGTGGGTGCGGATGGTGTGAAACTGTTGTGTATGTCTAAGGTTTTGAGGTGGAAGTAGTTGGAGAAGGAGTTGCAAAGGTTTTGTGTGTGAGAGGGGTCGATGGTGCAGGATTTGGGTTTGGTGAGCTCTTTGATGATTATTAAAGAGTTCCTTGCTGTTATGTGAGTTACTATCTATGCGTTCTTTGTAGTAAGCCCTTTTGGTGGTCCGGATGAGTTGGTGGTGTTTACGTATGGTAGTTTTGAGGGTGGAGAAGTTGTTCATGGAGGGCTCTTGGCGCCATGCTTTCTCAGTTTTGCAGCATTCACGCTTGGAGGCTTGGAGTTCAGTGGTGAACCGGGGGGTGGTCTTGATGTTGCAGGTGTTGTTGTTACTTTTCAGTGGGGCGAGGGAGTCTGCGCAGGTTGTTAGCCAGTGTGTGAGGTTGTGAGCAGCGATGTCGGGGTCGTTGGTGAAGGGGGGTGGAGTCTGTGTGAGCTTGGCGTTCAGGTGTTCTATAGGGCTCTTGTCCCACATTTGGTAGGGTGTGGTGTGTTGTCAGTAGTGGGTGGGGGGTTTCATGAAGGAGAAGTGGACGTAGTGGTGGTCGGTCCAGTGGAGTTCGGTGGTGTGTGTGAAAGTGATGTGGTTGCTGGAGTTAGTGGGTGAGGTGACCAGTTGTTTGAGTCCTAGGTTCGTGAGATTGTCTAGCAGGGTTGTGGAGTTGTGGTGGTGGGTGTTTTCCAGGTGAAAGTTGAGGTCACCAAGGAGAATATAGTCTGTGAAGGTGAGGGTGTGGGAGCTGATGGTATCAGCGATGGCGTCACAGAAAGGGGGGTGGGGGCCTGGTGGTCTGTAGATGAGGGTTCCTCTGAGGGTGGTGTTGGCTTTTATGTGAATTAAGAAATGTAGGTGTTCTGTGCTGTCTAGGGTGTCATGGGTGTTGGTGGTGATCTTGATGGTGCTTTTGTATATGATGGCGATGCCTCCTTTTGGTTTGTTTATGCGGTCGCTACGAGAGATTTTGTAGCCTTCTGGGATGGCTATGGCTATGTCGGGTTCTGATGAGGGGTTCATCCAAGTTTCCGTGAGGAAGGCGATGTCAGGGGAGAGTGTTGTGATCAAGTCCCAGAGCTCGATGGCGTGCTTGTGGATGGAGCAGGTGTTTAGGAGTATGCAGTTAAGGTGGTTGCGGGGGCTGTTGTTGTTGTGATGCGTGTTCGTGTTGTTGTGGTGCATGTTAGTGTTGTTCAGGAGCGTGTTAGTGTTTTTGTGGAGTGGTTAGTGTTGTTGTGGTGTGTGTTAGAGTTGTTGTGAAGCGTGTTACTGTTGTTGGTGTTTGTGGGAGTGCAGGAGAAGCGGCACCCATGACATGTGAAAGGTCCGTGTGTGTGCTTGGGGTTGGCCTGAGTGCAGGTGGGGTGTTGTCCTGGGTTGAGGGCGTGGAGATTGGTGGAGGAGTAATGCTGCCTCAGGGGTCGGGGCAGCGAGGGCCAGGGGGACCGGCACGGGTGCGGTCCAGGCGCCGACGGGCGGACGGGGGTGCCTCTGGCGTGCCAGCAGCGCGGCCGCACAGTGCCCGCCATTAAGAGTGTGAGGTGGGAGGGAGGGGACCAATGGGTACGCGAGGGGGGCGGGCCACAGGGGACGCAGCGACAGGGACCAGAAGACCGTCGAGAGCCGGCTGAAATGGGCAAGCACACAAAAGGGCGGAAAAAATGAAACGGGCTACAAAAATGGCACAAAGGCAGATAATAGTAATACAGAAAATGAAAAAACGATATGGAAAAACGAAATAACGAAATGACACAAGTCAGAAGAGCACAACAACACAATTATGCCTACCACTAGGCACCAGGGATGAGGGGCAGGCAGGTGTCTGCGGGTGGTGGAGGGCCTCAATCTCCAAATCCTGGCTGCAGACGGCAGGGGCACGGAGGTGGCTGGTGGAGCCAAGTGGACTCCTGGCCAGAACTAGGTCAGGGGGTCACATGGGGTTCCGCGCAGCGGCCGCCATTAAGAGGGGGAGGTGGGATGGAGGAGCAGCTGGGAGGCTGGAGGGAAGGGACCAATGGGTGCGCGAAGGGGGCGGAGCCGCAGGGGACGCAGCGGCAGGGACCAGAAGACCGGCGAGAGCCGGCTGAAATGGGCGAGCACACAAAAGGGCTGAAAAAACGAAACGGGCTACAAAAATGGCACAAAGGCAAATAATAGCAATACAGAAAATGAAGAAACGAAATGGAAAAACGAAATAACAAAATGCCAGAACAACTCAATATGCCTACCACTAGGCACTAGGGATGAGGCGCAGGCGGGTGCCTGTGGGTGGTGCAGGGCCTCGATCTCTAAATCCTGGCGGCAGATGGCGGGATCAGGGGCACGGAGGTGTCTGGTGGAGCCAAGTGGACTCCTGGCCAGAACCAGGTCAGGGGGATATGACCTTTTTTACAATTTGTTTAGAGCTGCCGTCCCCTAAGCATACGGAGATAATAATTATCAGAAATGTGCTAAGATAACGCACTGTGGCCCTCATTCTGACCTTGGCGGTCTTTTCGCAAGACCGCCGAGTTACCGCCGCGGTGAAGACCGCCGACCGCGGCGGTATGCCGCTGTGCGCATTCTGACCGCTGGGAGCGTTCCGCCGGAAAACCGCCAGCAGCCACACTGGCGGTCGGCGGGAAAGTGGAGACTGGTCAACCTCCACCGCCACGCCAGCAGAACACCGCCCACAGAATTACGACCCACATTTCTGTGTGGCGGTCTTCTGTTGGCGGTCTTCTGTTGGCGGTCACCTCCCCATGGCTCCCGTCGCCTCCCGGAGGACCAACACACAAGGTAAGTTGACCGTCCGTGAGGGGAGGGGGTGGGGGGGTGTTGTGTGATGTGGGCGTGCATGGGGGTGTGCGTGTGAGTGTGTAGAGAGGGTGTGTGAGTGCGTGTATGCGAGCGGGGGGTGCTGCTGTGTCTATGGGTAATGTGTGCTGTTCGGCAGGTGCGCATGTCTGCATGTATGTGTGCGGGTATGTGTCCCCGTTGTGTATGTGTGTGTAGGGGGTGTGTATATGTGCATGTTGGGGGTGTGTGCATGTCGGGGTGCATGTATGTGCATGTCGGGGTGGGGGTGGGGAGGGGGTTCGTACCACCTCTGGGGGGTGGCAGGGGGGTGGAGGGTGTGGGGGGAGGACTCGGGTGGGTAGTGGGGGGTGGGGGAGACCCCTATCAGTGCCAGGGATGGAATTCCCTGGCCCCGATAGTGCTTACCGCCATGGTTCGCACGACGGTTCCCGCCCGCAAGAAACCGCGGCGGTAGGCAGGGTCATAATACCCTTGGCGGTCTTGGGACGACCGCCGGGCCGGAGTGCGCAAACTCCAGCCCCGCGGTCATGACCGCCGTGGCGGTCGGAGTGGAGAAGTGGCGGTCGGTCGCGGCGGGGACCGCCGCGGTCAGAATGCCATTTTTAATACCGCCGGTCTGTTCGCGGTCCGACCGCCGTCTCTCCGCCGACCGCCAGGGTCAGAATGAGGGCCTGTGTCTCTGGAACCATGGTTGTATGTGAGACCCTCTGTTGGGTCTTGTTAAGTGTATGGGCGTTCCACATTCGGAGCGAATGTGGAAGGCAGGGCGCTGGAGGTTCGGGGGTGGCCTTTGAGGCAGAGTTATATGGGACGCGGTGGAAAGCGGAATAAACATTGATGTTCACTCACCCAGTCTCGGCTTCTCTTCAGTGGGGACGAGCGGACGTAAACCAACGCACAGCAGAACCATCCAGGTGTTGCAGTGTGGCAGCAAGCATCGAGCAGTGCTGCGCAGGAGGTGTGAAGTGTGATCAGCCTCACATTGAAGTTTTGTGGGTGGAGCGGAGGCGGCTGCTGGAGCTTACAAAGAGGTCCGCCTTGGGGGCATTTTGTAGACGTGTTGGACAAGCGGAGACATCGGAAGCAGGAAGAGCGAAAGCGATTTAGGACTAGGGAACAGCAGCAGCTCTACACTCATGTCTGGCGTCCATTTTGTCTGGTTGGGAAAACATCACTACGAGCCCAACCAGTCATAGAAACAATTCCTCAGCTGAAACTGTGGTGGCCATCTTGGAAGTACATATTGGTAAGGAGTAGCGAAAGTACAATTTCATGCATAAAAGGAATGTTACAATATTATAAATAAATATATATTTCAGAGCATATTTTCAAGATAGCCGTTACAACCATTTAAAAAAAAAATATCTTGAACAATGGGTAGAATATTGGCACCTGCACCGTTCTTACAGACGGCAGGAACACCGCCTGTGGATTGGCAGACTTGGAAAGAGACATTTGATGCTTACTTGGAGGCGATTGAAGGTGATACATTTACTCCTAAAAAGAAAAAGGCGCTATTAATCTACAATTTGGGAACTGAGGGAAGGAAATTTTTAAAGACATTGCCATCAGAGATGGTTAGTACCCTAACTGTTGGCGATGATAGTGTAGAGTCAACATCCACTGTTGACGAGTATGCCTCGATAATTAGTACATTGGACAAGAGATTTAATTCTCGGAAAAATATCGTCCTTGAAAGACATAGGTTTCTTCAGTGTGCACAGATTTCAGGAGAGTCAATCGACGATTTTGTGGCGGCACTACGTTAGCTGGCGACCACGTGTAACTACAGAGAGTTTAGAGATGAAATTATATGTGATCAACTGATTGAGAGGACAAGTAACAAAAAGATCCAGGAAAAATTGTTAGCTACTGAAGATCCAGATTTGGAAACAGCTTTAAAGTTGGCAAGAAGTATAGAACACTCTCAGAACTGTATGCAGGAGATGAACAACAGTACAAAAACAACGGAGATTAGACACATAAAAGCAAAGCAGGTATCTAAAATAACAGTGAAGAGTAGTAAAGGAAGTGGTTGTGATGAGCATGAACTCTTATCATCCAGAAGTAGGATTGGCAATAACGACATGTCTTGCTACAGGTGTGGAAGTAGGACGCATGTTGGCAATGTGAAGAATTGTGCAGCTGTTAATCAAACATGTTACAAGTGCGGAAAGAAAGGCCATTTTGCGAGGGTATGTAAGGGAAATGTTGGCATGAAAAACTCTGCGCAGACCGGTAAAATGATTGAGGATACCTGTGACACTTCAGATGAAGACATGAATGTTATCCTTATGCTCACATCTAGGAAACAGGAGGACAATGATGTTGTAGAAATATCTTCAATGGTAGCAGCACGGAAGAGGAATCCACCATCATGTATAGTTTTGGTTAACAATAGGGATGTGAAATTCCTAGCCGATTCTGGTTCTCCGTTCACATTAATCAATATGGTGGATTTCAAGAATTTTGACAGTATGGTTATGCAGGATTCTCACATAAAAATGTTTGCGTCTGGAGGAAAACGCATTGAGGTTGTGGGAAAATTTGAAGCAAACTTACAGTTTGCAAGCAAATGTGCTGCAGGAACGGTGTATATGGTCAAGGAGGGTGCAAATCTTTTGGGTTGGGAAGAACAAGGAGAGTTGGGTATCATTCTAGATCTGAATCATCCTGATATGGTGTTATCAAAACATGAGAGTGTCTATCAAATGTGTGTAGGAGCAACCAAGGATTGGATTGGTGACTATCCAGAAGTTTTGGCGGATTGTTTGGGAAAATGCAAGGGATTCCAGCATCGAATAATTTTGAAACATGGTGCCAAAGCCGTGGCTCACAAGGTACGCAAGGTACCATTAGCACTACGGGCTGATTTGAAGCAAGAATTGGAAAAATTATGTTTGTTGGGCAAAATAGAATCAATTGAGGGATCTGAATGGTTGTCACCTATAGTTTTGGTGCGCAAAGCAGATAAATCGATTAGACTTTGTTTGGATGTGAGAGACTTAAATGCAAACATTTGGGTGGATCGCCAACCATTTTCCAACATCAACGAAATGTTGACAAATTTAAGGGGAGCAAAGTATTTTATATCACTTGACATCTTTTCTGCGTACCATCAGGTAGAATTGAGCAAGGATTCTAGGCATTACACGTCATTTGTAACCCCTGAAGGAGCATTACAGATATGTTTGCGTGCCATTTGGGTTGGCATCTGCATCTGCCGTATTCCAGCGGTTAATGAATAAGTTGTTTCAAGGAAAAGAGGGTGTTGAGTATTTCCAAGATGACATATTAGTATTCGGGGACACTGTTGCTGTACATGACAAAAGACTAAGGAGTGTGTTGGACATTATCGAATCAAGTGGAATGACTTTAAGGAAGGGCAAGTGTAAATTTATGCAAGAGGGAGTAGACTATTTGGGACACCATGGTTCAGAAACAGGAATGGAACCAAAGATGAAAATTTTGGATGCTATCCGGAATGCACCAAAACCAGTGGATAAGGAACAATTACGATCTTTTTTAGGTTTGGTGGAGTATTATGCAAAGTTTGTCCCCAATTTTTCTGACATACCAGCATGTTTATGCAGTCTTTTAAAGAAGAGTGTCAAGTTTCAATGGAACCAAGAATGCGAAGAAAGATTTGAGTTGATAAAGAAGAGCATAGCTGATGCGCATCCTCTCAAAGCTTTTAACATTAATGATACATGCATTATTGCTACTGACGGAAGCAATGTGGGTCTTGGTGCCGTACTTATACAGAAGAGAAAAAATGAGAAGGAGGAAACTATTGCATTTGCTTGCAGGACTTTGAGGGGGGCGGAGTACACATATTCTACAATTGAAAAGGAGGCTTTAGCCATGTGGTGGGGTGTCGAACATTTCAGAAGTTTTTTGTGGGGAAAGGAATTTATCCTGAGAACCAATCATAAACCATTAGTAGATTTGTTCAGCACCAAAGGTGGGGGCAGGGCCACACCCAGTATTGCGAAATGGCAATATAGACTCCAAGAATATAACTATAAATTGGAATATATGCCGGGTGTAAGGAATCGGGTGGCAGATTGCTTGTCAAGGTTACCCATGTCAGAATGTGATGAAAAAACAGAACCAGTGGATGAACTGGAGATAGTGTGTGCTGTTAATGCCATTGGTGAAGTTTCAAAAGGTGCATTGACTGAACAGGAGTGGATGAGTGCATGTTTGGATGATGAAGTGTTGCAAGAAGTTAAAAGTTACATCTGTGGAGGATGGCCTAACGCAAAAAACTTACAGGAATATTTAATTCCTTACAAAAGAGTTGAAGAAGAGTTGTCCATTGTTGGAAATATTGTGCGGAAAGGAAATCTGTTAATAGTTCCTGTCAGCCTACGAATGAGAGTGTTAGAGTTAGCACACAAAGGGCATCTTGGAATTTGTGCCATGAAGGGTAGGGTGGGAGAGGATTTATGGTGGTCAGAGTTGACAGAGTGATTGATCATTATGTGCGTGATTGTTGCATGTGTGTATTGAGTGACAAAGCGCAGGTAACATATCCATCCCCGGTAGACCCAGTCGAGGTAAAAAATTTACCTTGGTCAAAGTTAGCATTTGACATTTCCGGACTATTTGTGGTGATTGGAAGTGCACCTAAGTATGCTTTGGTAATGGTGGATTACATGTCTAAATGGCCAGAAGTAAAGTTTGTAGATCACATGAGTACCGGTATTGTCAAAAGTTTGTTAAAAGAGGTGTTCTTGAGGGAGGGTTTCCCAGAAGAGATAGTCACTGACAATGGGACACAATTGGTCTCCAAGGAGATGGCAACTTTTCTAGCTAGTTTGGGTATAAAGCATACCCTAACATCCCTGTACCATCCTCGTAGCAATGGTTTGGTGGAAAGATTTAACCGTGTGTTAAAGGAAAATGTGCAATTGGCATTGGTTAATGGTCTGCCTTGGAAGGAGTCTGTTGAAGATCTTCTATGGCGTTTCAGGACAACACCTCATATCAGTACAGGAATTTCCCCATTCACGTTGTTAAGAGGTAGGGTAGCTGGCACAAAATTGAATAAGGACTGGATGTCGAAGAAGAATGTTGAATGTTGGAGTGTCAGGACGGGGCGGGCCACTTCTGCTGATGAGTGACAGCAGCAGGGAGCTGTGCACTTCAGTTTAAAGTGCACATTTCCCTTTGTCCGCCTTTCTTGCCACAGCCAGCCATACATGCGCACTTTAAACTTCTCTAACCTAGCTGTCTTAAGACTGTCACAGGCGCTGTCTGGTTAGCGCTGAGAGCCTGGTTACCAGCATGAAACCAGCGTCAGGATTTGGTAGGGCTCTATCCTGGTCCCTGTGCCGCATTGGAGCCACAACGACAGGAGCATGCCATGAGCTGAGGGAGACCTGTCGCAGTTAGGTAAGTGCCTTCTCTTTTTAAAAAAAATTATTATTATTGTATCCCTCTTGCCCCCCGCCGTAAATAGAAACCAGATGCCAATGGGCCTGCTCCCTAATCCAGGGGGCCTTCACCAACAATCCTGAGCACACAAAATTACCCTGCCTTTAATTCACTGTTGAGGACAGGGGCAGGGTTTGAGGGTTTTTTCTGTTGTTACACAAAGATTCAGGAAGCAATTGTTATCACGGTTTCCCTCTTAACTCACCAATATGCACTGACGATGATCCCCAGAGCAAAGAAAACAAGCATTGGCACAGCCAATAGGTCTCGGCAATCTGAGAGCTAAACTCTTTGTCAATGTTAATGTCTTTTAGCTATGTGTTATGGAGTTGAGCGGATGTATGTGGTGTGGAGTAGAATTATGTGGGCTGAAGTGCAATTGTTTATTGTGGAATTGTGTGACATGGAATCGTGTGGTGCTGAGTGGAGTTGTGTAGTGGAATTATGTGGCATGGTGTACACTGGAATTATATGGCTAGGAATTATGTGGTATTGCGCGTAGTGGAATTATGTGGGGTGGGATTGTGTGTTCTAGTGTGTAATTATGTGGAGTGGCATTGGGTGTCGTGGAGTGGCATGTAGTGGAGTAGAATTATGTGCCTCGAAAGCAAAAGCACATGCACTGTCGCAGGCTCAACCTAAAAAAAGGGCATTTGATGATTATCAAATACTGCTGGGAAGCAAACCATTGCAAATAGCTTGGGTTAGGAACATAGAGTTTTCGAGGGTGTACAGGAGCAGGTACGGCTGGGAAGGGAGGGAGTGCAATGCTCCTGTGACAGGACTGTTGTGCCTCCCTTGTAAGGTGGGAGTTGGAAGAATGTGGTGTACTCACCGTACATGGTAAGCAGGGCATATTTCTGTCTGACCGTTGGCACTCAGCAGACCTTCCGAAAGGAGCTCATTCTCATCTTAACGCATCATTAGTACCACACAGATCATCTGCCTGCATAGGTTGACCATCCAGGCCTTTCAGTGGGTTCACAGGGAGGGATGTAGGACCCAAGAGAGCAGAAAATCACTTCCCACTCTGTACTCCTTGATGTACGATACCCACTCTACTCGCTTTGACTATCTGAATACTGTTTTGCATTTCTGTCTGCTTACGGTGTGTTAAAGTGCTCTGAAATGGCTGAAGCACACCAGCAACCAATAGGAAGGCTTAGCGAGCTGAATGCTCAGAAATGAAAAATTTGGTGATCTGAAGGTTACACATATAAATACCTGAAAAGTAGATTTATCCTTCCATCCGTCTGAGATGGGCAAATTACCATTCCTTGGGTAATAAAGAAACTATTCATTGTTGGCTACAGCGCTTAGAAATGGCAAAAATGTGATATGAATCTCTACATAAAACAGGTTTTCACTAACTAAACTAATAGGAACCTTATTGCATTGGCCCAATGGGAACGGATGCACATTGAGCAGGTTGTGCTCATCTTAGGATCAGGAGAGCAGTTTTTATAAAAGCAGGATCTAGCACCCGAATCTGGCACTTTGGATGAGAGGAGCTAATTTATTTCTGGTGGCGAGGGACCTTGTGGGTCGAGTGTGGTTTTCATAAATGATCCTTTTTTCCCATTAACTCAAGTTCTTTATTTGTCCCACAAGATGCATATCTCAGATTTGGAAAAAGGAACTTGGGTGTCGGTGGGCTGAAGGGTGGGGTTAAGGAATGCTGTGCCAGGAAGCAGCGCCTCTCGTGCTAAGACAGACTGCACGTGGGAAAGTGTGTGCTCTAGCAATGACAAATCAATCACCAATCAATTAACTCTCAATACGTTTAGCTTCTTAAAGCAACAGTCTGAACGGATCCATATGTAGAGAGGACACTCAGACACTTGATGTGTGCCTAAAAAGTCTTTATTTTAGCTCTCTCCTAGGTGCAATGTCTACCGCCTCAGTACCCCCATAACAGCAGCTGGCCACAGTCACCCTTAAGCTGGGCTACCTCCTGGTAAGGAGGTTGTTATTCAGAGGACCCTCGACGGAAGTTCATTCTTATCTGTGTGGGTTCCTAGTCCCATTGCGTTTCTTAAGGTAAGGCACCTGGCTAATCCGAGGGCGTTCAGCGCCTCTGGGATGGATTCACAACTCACCAGGGAGACAGGGTCACTTCCCAGCAAGCATCCTTAAATCAGGACCACAGAATGGATGGAGCAGTGAGGGACCAGATTATGCAAAGGTTACCTAAATTATACGTCACGAAAAGGCAAGTTTTGCAGAACAATGTGGCATGTTATTCAGCAACATTACATCACTGTTTTCTCCTTGTAATACCCATGAGAGGTCAGTATTTTTCATGGCGCAAACAAAAGCCCTTTAACCTTTATTCTTTTGTAAAATGCAGACACCTCTACTTTAGTTTAAAACATAACATCAAGCGTATTTGTACAGATAATAGATGCTTGTAACACAACTCAGTGGTCCTCGTTCTATCCAGCTGAGAAGGATGGAAAGCTGAATGGGCCCAGCAGAATGTGAACCTGTGAGAATGGGGGTCAAACATAGACCCTCCACCACCATCAGGTCGAGCGAGGGCTGTTAAAAACCCCATAAACACCACATCACGGTTTACTCCTCTGTGCTTCTGTGTAACGTCCTATTCAAAACTTCAATGACAATCAGAAATAACTAATTTAAAATATTGTAATTAAAAAACCTGGATATAATTTAAATTTAAGTTGACATGTTTTTAGGTGTCAATTTGCTAAGGAAGGAAAGTTGTATTTTAAGGATGTGTCTTACCAGAAGCCAGACCGCAATCGGGTCACTGATGCTTCCGGCCACTGCCAAAAAATAGACTCCTTGTCAGATGGTGTGGGAGAAACAACCTCCTCCCACTTTCTGTGCTTCCTTTGAGGCCAGGGGTTGCAAAGGCAGTGCCAGGGATCACAAGGGGCAAGCAAAAGGTCACAACTGCAAACCCTGGTGTCCCTTAAATGATGTCCATGACTATGGGTGTTTGTACTGTTCCTGCCTTGTAATGCTATTTGCATTAATTATAATTGCAGCCCAGAAATGAGTGCTTTGTATTAAATACAGCACAAGTGATAAGCTGTGATGTGACGTACTGCAGCGTCTGTAATGAAACTCCGTCAGAGGAAGGCAGTGCACTTCATTACAGCTGTGGCCCCAAGACACAAGTGAAAACGTGCATCCGAGGGGCATCGACCTCTGTTCAGCTCATAAGAATGTAGATGTGACAGCGATTGCCTCCGCTTTCAGACACCTCCTTGGCGTGCGATGATGGGCCTTTGCCATTATCCCAATAAATATGCCTTTCTTAAAGTTGAAAGGTTGAGGCGCCAGCTCCAATGCATATCACACCTCACTGTATGTTGGCAGAGTTCGCGCAAGTACGGGAGCGTGCACCTGGGATTCTTATAAACTGAATTAAAGAAACCCTGCCCTTTTCTGAGCTCTTCTCAGGGAACAAAGAACAGCACTGAAAGGATTACTTCTTCTTCAAACTGTAAACAATGCAAACAAACAGAAACCCCAGAAAAATAAAGCCAAAGGCATATATCACTGCCAAAAAAGGACATGGGTTCTACTGCAGCTTACTGCAGGAATCCCACTGTAGCCCGAGCCAAAAATGAATCATGCAACAGTCTTACGTGCATTCCTTGAATGTAACACTGAAGGGTGGGAGATCCCAAACAACCATAGCACCTGAAAAATAAGTGCACGTCACCTCGCAGATATAAACATCGCCCCACATTTCTCCAAGTCTGCAGGGAGATTACCACTTACTGTCCCTGTTTGTCAGGAAACATTTTCCAGTGTTAGAAAACTAGCAAAGAAACTCCCTCCAGCATTCTGACATACAGCACTCCTCTGAGTGCCGTGCCTTCTGATAGGTTTCCACAACATGCACACCAGTGCACTTCCAACAACGGAAACTGTCCTAGTCAGGAACAGACAAACGTGTGCCTCGTAGCTGCCGTTTGAGGCCAGCCACACAATGCAGCCTGGCTCATCAGAAGTCCCAGCTGTCACGAAAGATCAGTCACAGGAAAAGATAGGAACAAGATTTACAAGCCTGTTTACAGAGACACAGCAGCTCCGAGCAGCTGCTCTGAGCACATAAAAACAGGACTTATCGTTTCAATTACTGTTCAAGAAAGATAAAAGTAGTCCATGAACAGATATTAAAATGGTGACCAGTGTATTTATATAGTGCTTGGTTCCTGCTTTCGGGAAGGGCTAAACAGAGCAAAAGGCATGACAAATGCATGCCATGGACAAATGAGGAGGAAGAATACCAAAGTGACGATGGAGCCAGCAAATGAGAATCCTATGGGCGGGCTGAAGCCCACCATGTAGATACAACATGTCTCTTCGAGACAGCACAAGTGCTGTCTAGCAGAGACCTAGCAATGTAGATGCACCATGTCTCTTCGAAACAGCACAAGCACAGTCTAGCCAAGACCTAAAAATTGAAAACAAACAAAGAATTGCAAGACACTCCTGCCCCTCCCAGAAGCCTGTTTATGGTTCCTTGTTGACTCATAGATTGCATCGGAGAAGCCCCCTTGTAAATGAGTGGAAACACCCCACAGGCACACAGACAATGTGCAGCTGCTGCTGGCAAGCACTAATGTCTGTGTGTGTGGTTATCTGTGGGATTCTGATTATCATGGGGTGCTCTGTCTCTGGGCTGCCTCTGATGGGGAGGCGAGGTTGGGGAAGGCTGGTGTGAGATGAGAGAGGGCTACAGTGCTGGGGGCCCTGATGGGGCTGGTGTGAGATGGAGAGAGTGCCCCTGCTGCGATCCAGGGTAGTGAGTTGAGGTCCAGCGGACGGCAGGTGTGAGATGAGAGAAGGCCACAGTGCTGGCGACCCAGATGGGGCTGGTGTGAAATGGTGGAGAGAGCGCCCATGCTGGGGCCCACGGTTGTGGGTGAGGGTCCAGCGGATGGCTGGTGTGAGATAAGAGAGCATTAGTGCTGGGGTCCGTGGATGACTGGTGTGAAATAAAGAAAGTGCCAGAGCTGGGGGTTGGAATAGGGTGTGCATCCTTTTGTTCTCAATAATTTTACTGCAGATGTTACAACGATATCATGAATGATGTTATCTAAGATGTCATAATATGTGGGATAATTAACAGAGCATGGCAAGGGAGCGAGGTATAGTTACTTAAGTTAACCATAACTATAAGTGCTGAATTTCTATTGTTTTGTGTGAGTAAATTCAGAACCTAACTATAGAGTCCCTGTAACCTTTGTTTTTTTAAGTGAATTTATATGTTTTTTAAATTCTATTTCATAACTACAACATCTGTGTGGCTGTAAGAGGGAAATGTATGTAAGTTGAGCTTCCGTTTGATTCTAATTGGTCAGCCTAACACTGATGTGCCAGATTCCAAAAATAAAAATAATCGCCAATGCAGGGTGTGCGTGTGTTTATCTGTGTGTGTGTTTGTTTTTAAAACTTTTATAACTCTCTGGTCCAGAGCAGTGTTCTGGAGGTAAACTTACATCACGCTTGCAACAAAAATAAAATTACAAACTGTTAAGCAATTCATTCTTAAGCACTTGCCACACCATGTTTTAAACACATTTAACACTTTTGTGTTTGTTTGTATAATGTAAGCATCTTGAAGAGGGGCCTGGAACCAGAAAGTAAACAAGAAGTCAACCCGTTTATAACTTGCATTGCAATGAAGAAAGTTTCCGTCTGTCTTGTCCTCCCTTTCCTGCCGGAGTCTTTCTTTCTTTTTGGTCTTGTTGTTTCGATCTGAGGCAATGTCTGAAAAATGTATCTCTGTATACAGATGGGCCCGCAGGCTTCCTTTCTAGTTCATATAGTCCATGAAGTTCAATATTAGGGTAGGTTTTTCTGCTAAATTGGTATTAAAATGTCGACCTCATGGGAATGCACTTTGCTGGTCACTTTGCTGAAAGGAACCTGGAAACATAGGTTTTAATTTGACTGTTCTCTTGGCTCAATAGAGCGATCTTTAAAATATAATATTTAGGTTGAACGTGCAAACGCATTTCAACCTGTCGTCAGTTTTCTGTGGGCTTTTAACCACGCCCATCACTTTCACTCACTTGTGGGCCTACCTTTAAAAAATCTCTTGATGTCATTGGTAAATGCTTTACGTTTGTCCCGCCTTGGGGCGGTTTTGTTACTGCCTTGCAGACTGACCCTGTTACATGGATTATTGCACGATTGTCGATATACTTCAGCATGGGCAAACTATTTTTTTCTTTTGTCTCTCCCCTTTGTGCTCCATAGTGGCCGTGGCACTCACAGCGTGAACTCTATCGGCGGTATTGAAGCGCTGGTCACATTGTCCACCTTGTTACCTAATCAGAGTCATTTCTTTTGGCTCTCCCCTTCACACTCCATAGCTTTTACAAAAACACTTGTAATTGATAAATGCTTTTCCTAAAAAACAGAGAAATCCTCAAAGCAACTCTCCCAACACAGTGGGAGAGCCGATACTACAATATTCAATGCACTCAGGAAACTCACCCCATAATGCTTTGCAGGCCATTACTTTTAGAAAACATTTTTGCTCATAACTCAACCTGTGGTGGTCCTAGGACAATGGGACCACCATCAAAACGTCCACAACAATGTGCTCTTTCTGTCTTTTCTTTTCATGTGGTTATCCTCTCTAGGGGCTAACTATATGGTTACATGTTCATGTTTCTTACAAATGCTATTTTCATTGTGGTGTCCTCTAGGAACTGTTCTAAGCATTACAGTCAACATATCAACATAGTACAATATTTGCAGCATGGAAACTTGTCCCATAATGCTTTGCAGGGCATTATTTGTACAAAACATTGTTGCTCTTAACTCAGCCTGTGGTGGTCCTAGGACAATAGGACCACCTTCAAAATATTGACCACAACTTGCTCTTTCTGTCTACAACATATCCGAGTCCCCACACTAGGTTAGCGGGGACCCCAAAATAATAAGTCCCAGCCCCCCCATTATTCAGTGTCTCATTTGAGCTCTCATGGTTGTAACTTTTGTTTTACAGCAGGGAGTAGTTTGTGTTTTAAAGGCCTTGTTTGTAATTTCATTGTAGTAAGCCTGCTAGCCATGAACATGTGAATGTGCTTTGCTCTCTAGGAGCTAAAAATATGGTTACAGTACATTATTTTCTGATATTTTCTTTTCATATGGTTATGCCCTCTAGGGGTTAACTATATAGTTACATGACCATGTGTCTTACAAATGCTATTTTCATTGTGGTGTCTCTAGGGACTATTCTGAGCATTACAGTCTAATGCCAAAAATGTATTACTGACAAAGGTTTTTATTGGGTTTACATGATAATTGTATATGTTTTGTTAATCTGTCCTTATTGCAATTATTATCATGATTCATGCCAACTTAAGATCCTTATTACACTATGACCGTTTGAACACTCTTTATATGTTTGGGTGACCCTTTTAGTTTATTTCTCTTGTTACCCCTCCGTGACTGTCTTGTGTCTTTTTTTGGGAATTGTGTTGGCCAGCTAGCAACTCTGATGGTGGGGTGGAGAAAGTGGTGCTCCATTGGAATTATTATGGCAGATTTAAATTAGGATGCTAAATGGAAACATTTTCATTTTTGGCTATAGATAAAGGAAGGAGGGAAATCGAAGTGCTTTAGTTATATGAAGAGCGACTGGTTACTTTTTGTACTCCAGCCCCAGGACCGATTTGGGCACCAAATCCCCATGTGCTGCAGGCTACAGAATAAATAAACTGCAAGGATCTGGTTATTAAAGACTTGAGAGCGGCCTTGAATCTGCGTATTGCATAATTTGCAGTCAATTTTCTCACTTCTCCAAATTCAGGCTTTTGACAGCCGACGTTAAACATTTTAAAATTATAACGTGCTAAAGCGCTTCGCGTTGTGAAGGAGCGGACAGCACCTAGGCCAGAATAGCTGTGAACCTGTCTTGTTTATATTACACATGCAGAAAACAACAGCAACCCCACATGCCTCTGAGGTGCCGGAAGGCAGTTAGGAGCCCCGGGCCTGGGTCTGCTGGAGCATAAAACAGTAATACACCAATGTGATCCTCTGCAGAGCTCCTGCGGCTTCTGCAGGATGTGACACACTAATAGAGACAGAAACAGCAAATAAATAGTTTGCCCAAGTTGCATATTGTTAAATTAAGTGGCCAAAACAGCAGAAGAAACCGCAAAAGAAATTAAGTGACAATTTAATAATCCCTGAACACCAATGCATGTTTCAAGCTTTCATAGGCTTTTTTCAAAACAAGCACTTTTCTTTTTAATTTTCGCTGGAGTCACGGATCTGTTTCGACTTTCGGCCAAAAGTTTTCTAAAATTCCTTTTTTGCCGTGGTGGGGTAACTCTGGGACCCCAGCACCAGAGCTAAGGGGTCAGGGATTTCCTACCCTGGCCTCTTTTTTTTTTGATCTTTTATTCAGGGACTCGGCTTCAGCCGAGTCCCAGGATGGCTGCCAACAAGTCTTGGTTGAAGTGTTTGCTGCCAATCAGATTTCAACAGGGGCACTGTCGGATTCTTTTATTCTATATTTAATATCTCAAAAGCACCAAATAACAAAAAGGGCACTTTCTAGACCAAGAGCTACCTTTCTGCCAAATTTGGTGTAATTCCGTCCAGGGGTTCAGGTGCTATTCCTGTTAAAAATCCCTATAGAAAAATTTGTGGGGAAAAATCGTTTTTGGACCCCCCTCTTTTTCTGTGCCCACACTTGATGGACCACTCCGACCCTTTCCAGACAGAAGCTGAAGTGAGCGTTGTATTTTCTTGGAAAATTTCATGAAGATTCATCAAGCGGCACCAATGTTATTAGAAAAACAAAAAAAAAATTTTTTAATAGAAACTAGGTCCTAACTATAACTATGTAGTGTTGACCGGCACTAGGTAATATATAAATATGCATATATGTACATAAATGTATGCATTGCGCCACTTTGTAAATCTGGTGTTGTGATTTTTGAAGCCTAACGCTACATTAGTGTAAAAAAAAATGACACTAATGTGGTGCCAGAGGTTCATAAATCTGGGCCATAGTTTTCCAGGAGGAGGTGCATGCCTAAGGCTTTACACATGTACTCATTTAGGCAGGTGTAAAAACTTGATAACTTGCATTTGAAAATGCTAATATTTTTTTCTCCAGCTAGGATTTTTTTTTGCTTTGTAGAGAAACCCCTTCGTCTGCATCCTGACCATTTTTCGGCATGTTTCCTGCCCATGTCCACCCTGAATAGGAATCCACATCTGCTGTTAAAAGGAGTAAATCTTTCGCTATACCTAGCAATGGAATTGGGCGCGAAATTGTGAAATACCATAATCATAAAAATCTTCGAATATGTATCAACTCTCCACGCTCCCCCACACCCTACACTGAGGGCCATATTTATACTTTTCGACGCACAACTGCGCCAACGCAGTTGTGCGTCAAAAAATCTAACGCCGGCTAACGCCATTCTGAAGCGCCATGCGGGCGCCGTATTCATTCAATGACGTTAGCCGGCGGAGCTGCCTTGTGTGCGTCAAAAAAAATTACTTACACCAGGCAGCGCCGGCGTAGGGGAATATGGAGCTTGGGCGTTAAAAAATGGGGCAAGTCAGGCTGAGGCAACATTTTCGCCTCAACCCGATTTGCGCCATTTTTTTTTACTCCCAACCCCCATTGAAATGACTCCTGTCTTAGCAAAGACAGGAGTCATGCCCCCTTGCCCAATGGCCATGCCCAGGGGACTTATGTCCCCTGGGCATGGTCATTGGGCATAGTGGCATGTAGGGGGGCACAAATCAGCCCCCCCTATGCCACAAAAAAAAAAAAAAAATACTTACCTGAACTTACCTTAAGTTCCCTGGGATGGGTCCCTCCATCCTTGGGCGTCCTCCTGGGGTGGGCAAGGGTGGCAGGGGGTGTCCCTGGGGGCATGGGAGGGCACCTCTGGGCTCCTTCCGAGCCCACAGGTCCCTTAACGCCTGCCCTGACCAGGTGCTAAAAAACTACACAAAAGCGGCTGGACGTCATTTTTTTTTACCCGCCCACTCCCGGGCGTCATTTTTGCCCGGGAGTATAAATACGGCGCACATGCCTCGGAGTCATTTTTTAGTAGGGAACGCCTACCTTGCATATCATTAACGCAAGGAAGGTGTCCACGCTAAAAAATGACGCAAACTCCAAGATCTTTGGCTCTCAACGCGTCTAACGCCAAAGTATAAATATGGAGTTCGTTTTGCATCGGATTTGCGTCAATAAAAACGACGCAAATCCGGCGCAAACAGAGTATAAATATGCCCCTGAATGCTTAGATTCTGCCCCTAGAAGCAGAATTACTCCCTCGTAATTTTACACCCTACTTATGGGAGTTAATCATGTTACAAGTGTAAATTCCTGTTCTGTGAATCCCAAGAATTAATTGACACTCGTAAATCAACGCACAAAAGAAAAAATGTAAGTGTAACGTGAAAGTGAAACGGAGGGCAGCCTTTCCAGGATGCAGGACTGCACTTCGTTGCACAGCTGATGTGTACAGATGAAACTTGATATGTGTTTCCCTCTTGAAAGAAGGGGCGATGTTTTGTCTTTTATGGGGTTTGGCGCAACTAACAAACAATTTTTTGCCAGAATGCCGTCCCTTCCAGTTGTTTGTGCAAATAAGGGGTGAAGGAATACCCTACATGAAGGGGAGAAGGAAAGCACTAGGAGGCCTATTTACAAGAAATTGGCACATCAGCTATAATGCGCCACTTTTCTTGTGCCCCCCTCTAGCATCACCATGGTAATGCCGTATTTGTAATACGGCGCATGTTAGCGCAATATCGTCAACATTTTTTATGCTATTGTGGCACATTGCTCAACTAGCCCCAAAAAATGGCACTAGTTCAGCAATGCGTGGGGAGGCCCATTGAAAACAATGGGAGTGTCACTTTAACCCCTGCCTTAGGCAGGCGTTAAAATGAGGGGGAAAATGGTGCAGTGCATTCTTGTAAATTTCACTGAGCCATTTTTCTGGGCCTCCTAATGGGGGAACACCCCCCTTGCATACATATGCCTAGTGCAGGGATAATGTGCCGCCAGGGGATACAAAGTGGCGCAATGCTTGCATTGCACCACTTTGTAAATATGGTGCAGGGAAAAGGCCTCCTTGATGCCGTGTTAGCGTAAAATAAAATGATGCTAGGGCAGCATAAGGAGGCACTAGGGGCTTGTAAGTATGCC
The DNA here is from genome assembly GCF_031143425.1 of Pleurodeles waltl. NCBI lineage: Eukaryota > Metazoa > Chordata > Amphibia > Caudata > Salamandridae > Pleurodeles > Pleurodeles waltl. The sequence continues at coordinate 51,805,644 of NC_090443.1, forward strand.
CCACTGAATTTAAAAGGGTCAAGAGCATGTGGAGAAACAGTATAGGGACAATGGTTATACTGGAGCAATGAAGGGTCATCGTACGAAGTGGGCACTTGATGGGTACTTGGCCACTAGATCAGTGAAACAACCATTGGCAAAGCCACTAGGGATGGGTTTGACTGACTGATGTGAGAGGTGTTTTATTAGTTTTCTTCAGTGGAAGAATATGCCCCAAAAAATAAAAAAAAAGGCAAAACAAAACTAAGCATGGCACCGTCTAAATGTGATGGCCTCATCCTTTAAAATAAATAATTGAAATAAAAATAACCATCACATATAATTTTAATACAGCAGTACAGGTGCTTCCTGGCAGGCAGGTCTAATTATGTCTAATTAGAACAGGCATAGAAACCCGTTGCAGTTTTTACGCACATCACAAGAATACATTATTATTAGTGACACAAAGAAAAGGCACTGTTGGCTAGGCATTACAGTAACATGGAGACATAATTTGAGCACACCACTACAATAACAATAGACTAAGGCAGTGGTTCCCAGCCTGTGGTCCGGGGACCCCTGGGGTCCGCAAAGCCAACTCAAGGGGTCCGCGACTGTTCAGAAAATTAATTAATATTAACCGATAAGGTCCCCAGCTTTCGGTAATGACTCAGTTGGGGGTCCCCGGATTTCAATGATTCAATTGGGTCTTCGGGTTCCAGTAATGATAAAGTGGGGGTCCACAGAAGTCAAAAGGTTGGGAATCACTTGGCTAAAGAACAGAAAGGGGTAAACAAACATATTAGCAAAGTGAAGGATTGGCCAAGCAGACCTGGCACTGAAGTGATCTTTTTAAGCAGATGTGCACGTGACCAGGAGAAATGCCATAAACGACGGTGTAAGAAAGCCTGTGGCAGAATTTGAATGCCCCACTACCTCATACTGTACACTGCGTAGGGTGAACGCAACATGTAAAAGACAGTAGGACAGACCAACGGCTTGAGAGAGTTAACCCAAAGACTCTCAATGTATGTATTTTTATTAATTTTTTCATATCACATGAGGCTGAGGAGACAAATGACGCTCTCAAACCAGATCTAAAATCAGCACTGTAACTTGTCGTAAATCAAACCGTGGACAAAAAAAACTTTTCTGAGCTAAACTCAAGCAACCCACTATATTCTAGTAAATCTGTAAAAATACAGCTGTTAGAACACTGTAATACACTTAATTGCTATGAAATCCATTAACATTATACAATACTTTAAACTTCTCAAACGTGTGTGTCAGACGATGGGGCCAATAGTGGCTTCTTGGAAAAAAGTGTATTCTTGACTGAATCATATTTTGGTTCAAAAAAGTGTGGGGGGGCTTTTAGGAAAAGGGGATGTGGGTTGGAGTGTCTTTCCAGAACATTTACAGGGGTTCCAAGTGGGGAGACAACTCTTCCAGTGTAGCAGAAATGGGGGTCGCCATTTTCTCCTCTTCTGACCGCTGTATTTTGTTGTCACTTTTCTTTAATGCGCTCCTGTCGCGTCAATAAAATCAGTAATTTACCAACACACTCTTCAGCTTCCCAAATAGCAATCTGCTTTTGAATATGTGGGGAGTTCAAACAACAACATGAATAGGTGTTCAGCCTTTATTCATTCCTCACAGTCAAGTACTTGTAAAGTGTTTTTTAATGTGCAGTATTGAGCTGATGCTATTACCACACTGTTAATCACACGCTCTTTATTACCGCTCTGTTTTTTCACATAATGTTTGAAAATGGATCCCACTAGATAGGTTACATGGGCTTGTGTATCCTTGCATTCAATATTTCTGTAAGTGCTAATTGTGGCGTGGAGCACCATGCTCCAGCAATTGCTACTGCCTGAAGGGCTGATGGGAGTTTTAGGGCATCCATTTCTTTGTGCCTTGGAACGCAGGAAATGCTCTCCCACGTGGTGCCCAGGGGCACTAACCAGCAGAAGGTTTGCTGAGGTGAGCCCCTTACAGCCCTGGGAATGTCGAAGGCTTTGCTGCTACGGGCCCGTGTGCCAGTGGCCCTCGGTGGCACCTAGGTTGGCTTAGATTTGCGCATGTGTGTGAGTGTCTCATAGGCCTCCTGGATCTCGATGAAGCGCTGCTCCGCCTCTTGCACCCTGTGGCGGTTGTGATCGGGGTGCCACAGCTTCACCAGCTCCCGGTAGGTGTACTGGATGTCCTCAGGCTTTGCGGCCCGGTCCAAACCAAGTACCTGCACAAAAAATAAAATACAAACATTAGAACCCTAATAGGTAAAATGATACCCCCACCCCCCGCTCCCCGTTTCTCTTTGCAGCTGTCTTTGGATGCATGGCTCTGGTGAGCGTGGTCTTCTGCCTTCTGTTCCTCTGAAGGCAAAGTCAATGAATGGCTTTCTGATTTTGTGCCTCACTGAACACGACAACCACACAGATTCATGGCCTAGACTCCGTGGTGAATCCTAGCGCAGCCATGATGTGTGGTTTCATTTCTTCTATCATCATGCAGAGCAAAATGCTCACTGTTATAATGCTCTGTGTTGAAATGCAGAGGTGTAACACAACTGGCGCCTGCCTCCCCCCGCAGGATATAATGAGGGACTCCTGAGTCTCCTGTATCTTAGAGCACTTCATTGGCCTTTGGCTGAATAGAGGGCCCCTGGTAGGTTGGGGGCACCCTGCGTCGCAGAGGCTGCAGGGGCCTGTGCATTGCCCCTGTTGACATACTGTTTTCAAAGAGCTCCGGAGGAAGTATTTTGCTACTTTCAGGGCTTTTCCTGTTTGTGTTACTGCAGCCCGAGGTCAAAAGAGTCCTTTTTCGGGTCGAGCCTGCGTTGCATGCGCTCGCGCATGCGTATCGCAGCAAGACTCTTTTGTATTTAGAAAAGGGCTCGGAGCCCTGTCAACTTCACGTCAGTGTTTTTTATTGGATCGTGGGCTTGCCTAATAAAATCTGCTTGCTTTCATTAGTCGAAGGCAGGCATAACTCATTCCTTTCCCGGTGGCTAGCCCTCCTCGAGCGCAGCGACCAAGTACAGAAAACATGCGAGGCTTGCTATTTTCCATCGGGCTCTTGGAGTTCTTTTTCTCTAATTTATGAGCGCGATCTCGCTTGGCAGAAGTCAAGCGCTTTACATAGTTAGTTTCCCTTTTTCGGGTTATGTACATAAATGCACTTTTGCCCGATAGGTGAAAAGTCGGGTTAGGAGTTTACAACGCGATCAGCTCTAACATGAGCAAACGCGAGACCCGTTGCATTGTAAATGCTTGTTATTATTTATTTTGGGGTGGTTTTGGGATGGTGGTAGCTGATGCTGTATTGCATTTTGTATTCTGGCTTGTCTTGTCAAATTGTGAAATAACCTTATGCTGACAATGTAATTTTTGCTTTGTATTTTCTAGAGTCTAGTGTACCCGAAATTAGTGAGCGGACCCATGTCAGTCTGCCTGTCTCTTGCATAGGATTAAAAATATTTTACTCTGAGGCTTGACTTCTTGTCATTCTCCTTGATGCATTTGATTGAGCCTTATGCCAATTCCTTATAATGATTTACCATGTATTTGACTATTGCTTTTGCCTTCTGCATTGCACTTTGATTTTGTAATAAACCTTCATGGTTTTAAACTAAAAGAAAGCTCAAGTCTCTTTTTGTTTCAAGACTTATTTAACTATGATTATTTATTTGCTCTTAATCTGTTATCTGTAGGGACACACTGCCTCATGCGATTTGAGGTTAACACTGTCTCCGATCCTGAGTAGGTTCTTTATCTTAGATTATCAGGTAAAACAGCATGAACGGTAAATCATCTCCTTTGTTATTTGGGACCCAGCTATGAGATCTTCCTGCCCACTTTTGAAGATGTTTCACTGTAGTCAGGTTTCAGTAGCTGCAGGTGAGAATGGCATGTTCTGCCCTTTGAAGTCCAGCCTCCGATAGGTACTTTGTCAAGGCACTCCTGCCTCTGCCCGTCTTTCTACAGCATCTGAATAACAAAGACTGTGGTTAACTAGCCTGAGTCCAATATACAACAATTCAGGAACTGACCTAAACCGTTGGAGATTGAGCTCTTGGAAATGAGACCCTGACTCTTCGTGCTATGATTGGAAGATCCCCCCAAAATTGAATGTGGAGCATAACCTGACTGGTCAGCCTGAGAATAAGTATGGGGCATGTACCCTACAAAGAATGAAAGGAAACCTCCTGGACCAGGACCAAGCTCCCAACACCAGTGTGGATAAGAAGGCTCCAGTCATGAATCTCTGATTGCTAGCTCCCCTGCCAGATTGGGAACTGAACCTGAGGTCCTGCTTTGTACTACAAGTACTGCCTGATGCAGTCTTGAGCGAAGGAGCCTCACTTGCAGTGAAAGGAAATACTGGAGGTGACCTTGCCGAAGTAGACTTCCTAGAAGAGAAGCTCCACATTCCAGATTCTTTGTGTCTGAGGACCTATGGAGAAAGGAAAAAGAATCCCCACCATAAGCACTGCAAGCAGCCTAGGAGAAGGTTTGGCTCTGAAAGGATCTGTGTGGTGAGCTCCCTTTGTCCCTGAACACCAGAGAGCCCTTCCTTCTGGCCTGAGCTTGTTGATGAAGTTGCTAGACAACCCTTTACTGAATGGAACCCTGTAAGCCACATGAAAATCCATGCAGTGGCTGCAGAGATATTCAACTTTACCAACCCAACTCATGAGTCCTTTTTCCTTTTCCCATTGCTTTGTGGGTCCCATAGGCATAGGGAAAAGTCAACCATGAGCAAGACTTTTCCTGCTGGGTGTCTCTGGAATCATGCACTGATAGACGTCCCAATTGCATGCAACAGTTACTTTCATTTGTTTTTTTCATTGCAGAAGCCTAAGCATTCAAGTGTGTGTGTACTGGAAAATAAATGTTTTAATCCTCCATTAGACACCTGTCCTACATCTCTGTTGTGTCCTCCTCTTTTGACCTACTACTTTGTGGTGCAAGGATCAGCTGATGGTGGGCTTCTCGCTCTCGGTGGAGGGTTGTGCCTTAGATTGCCGAAGGACTAAAATGTCTGGTCAGCAAGGTGCAGAGCTTGACCAGTGGGGGCTTTGGTGAGGAGCACAAATCTTCAGCTGCAGTGTGACACCATGAAGCTTCCCTGCCTGTGACTGTGACCACAAGTCCTGATGGTGAGCCCGAATTTTCTTTCCCCTTACGAATCTGTGAGAAGGTCAATAAGAATGGGACTTATAACATAGTGAAAGATCTATGGGGGTCATTCCAAGCTTGGCGGGCGGCAGTCGCCGCCCGCCAAGCGGGAACCGCCAGAAGACCGTACCGCGGTCAAAAGACCGCGGCGGTCATTCTGGGTTTCCCACTGGGCTGGCGGGCGACCGCCAAAAGGCCGCCCGCCAGCCCAGTGGGAAACACCCCTCCACGAGGAAGCCGGCTCCGAATGGAGCCGGCGGAGTGGAAGGTGTGCGACGGATGCAGTAGCACCCGTCGCGAATTTCAGTGTCTGCTAAGCAGACACTGAAATTCAAAGTGGGGCCCTCCGACAGGGGCCCCTGCAGTGCCCATGCCATTGGCATGGGCACTGCAGGGGCCCCCAGGGGCCCCACAACACCCCTCACCGCCATCCTGTTCCTGGCGGTCGAAACCGCCAGGAACAGGATGGCGGTGAGGGGGTCAGAATCCCCATGGCGGCGCTGCGCCGCCATGGAGGATTCCCCTGGGCATCGGAAAGTCGGCGGTACACCGCCGACTTTCCGTTTCTGGCCGCGGCTGTACCACCGCAGTCAGAATGCCCAAAGGAGCACCGCCAGCCTGTTGGCGGTGCTCCCGCGGACCCCGGAATCACCCCCTATGTCTTTCAATGACAATAAGCAGGGTTTGTGAATTGCAAACATCTTGTGTTAAGAACAGTCAATCAATCAATCAATGGATATGTAAATCACAGCTCTGTCACCCCTAAGGGTATCTAGGCACTGAGGGAGCAGAGTCTCTGTCGAAGAGCCATGTTTTGAGTCTCCTTCTGAAGTCTGGCAGGGAGAGAGCCATTTTGAGGTGGAGGGGCAGGTTGTTCCATGACTTGGCTGCTATGTAGGAGAAGGAGTGGTCTCTGCTGCGGCTGCAATAGATGCAGGGTGTGCATGCAAGGTTGAGTGAAGTGGAGCGTAGTTGTCTAGTGGGGACATGGAAGCTCAGACAATGGTTGATGTAGGACAAGCCTTGGTTGTGTAGAGCTTTGTATGCAAGTGTGAGGATCTTGAATTGGCTTTTCTTCTGGATGGGAAGCCAATGGAGGTTTCTGTGGTGCGGTGTGATGCTTGCACAATTGGGAAGGTTCAGGATGAGTCTGGCTGTGGTATTCTGTAGAGTTTGGAGTCTTTTGAGTAGCTTGGAGGATATTCTGGCATAGAGAGTGTTGCCATAGTCAAAGCAGCTGGTGACCATATGTGCATGACTGTTTTTCTGGTGTCGGTGGCGATCCATTTGAAAATGCGTTGGAGCATGTGGAGGATGTAGAAGTAGGATGAGGTGATTGAGTTTACTTGTCGATACATGGATAGTCGAGGATGATGCAGAGCATCCATGTGTGGTTTTATAGAGAGGGTGTAGGCCCGAGTTCTGCTGGCCACCAGCTGTTGTCCATATGGAGGTGTTGTTCCTGAAGACCAGGACTTCAGTTTTGTCTGTGTTTAGTTTGAGGCAACTGTCTCTCATCCATGATGCTATGTTGGTTAAGCGTTGCGCAAGTTGGCCTTGGTGTTGAGGGGGGTACTCATTGAGTGAGAGGTTAAGTTGAGTGTTGCCTGCTTATGAGACTATGTTGAGTCTGGGATCTGATGAAGTGTGTGAGGGTGGTCATGTAGATATTAAACAGGGTGGGGCTGAGAGAAGATCGTTGGGGTACACAGCAGGTGATGTTCTTGGGTGCATAGGTGAAGAGGGGAAGGCTGGGTTGCTCTGGGTGCAGTCTGAGAGGATCAAGGCGATCCACTTGAGGGCACTTAGCTGGATGCCTATGTGCTGAAGTCTGTTGAGGAGAATGTGCTGGGGGACTGTGTTGAATGCTGCAGAGTGGTTCAGGAGGATCAGGGCTGCCTATTCCCCGGGGTTGAGAAGTGTCCTCATGTCGTCCATGACTGCGATCAGTACGGGATCAGTATGCTGTGGTTGGTCCAGAACCCTGATTGTGAGGACTCGAGGAGGTGGTTTTGTTCGAGGTAGTCGGTGAGCTGTTGATTGATGGGTCTGTAATTTTTAAGGTCACTGGGGTTGGTGGAAGGTTTCTTCAGGAGATGCCTGAGCTCTGTGTGCTTCCATTTGTGCAGGAAGGTTGCAGTGGAGATGGAGACATTGAGGATGCCGGTTAGTTCTGTGCTGATGGCGTTGGCTCCGAGGTTGAAGAATCTGTGGGTGCAGGGGATGGTGGGGTTCCTGGAGTGGATGGACGCCGTGATGGCTGCGGTGGTTAGTGTGTTGATGGGGGACCAGCTGGTTACTGTGTGTCTGGTGTTCGTTGATAGAGACAGGTTGTCTGGGCTGAGCATCGAAGGTTGAGAGTTGAATCTCTTTATTAGTAGAGACATTATTGTGGGAGTAGTATGAGAGGGAGTCGCAGAGCTCAAGGGATGGATGGATGGTGGTCTCTGTGGCTGTCGGGCTGAAGAATTCCTTGATGATTTTGAAGAGTTCTTTCATGTGGTAAGCTGCGGTGTCGATGATGGTGGTCATTGCTGCTCTCTTGGCCATTTTGATGTGGAGGTGGCAGTTGTTGAGGGCTGCCTTATATGCAGCTCTGTCAGAGGGGTCCTTGGTGACACATCATTGTTTCTCAAGTCATTGGTAGTTGCATTTGGAGTTTCTGAATTCTGAAGTGTACCATCTTGCAGACCTGGAAGTGTTTGTAGTTTTAGTTGATTTCTGCGGGGCGACTCTGTCGGCGCATTTGGCGATCCAGGAGGTGAAGATTTGGACGGCCTGGTTGAGGTCTGCTGTGGGTTTTGGTTGTGCGGTGTGTAGGGCCTCTGTTCTTGGGCCCCGGTTACCTTGCCCCAGCTTTGGTAGGGGGCGCTATGGTGGTTGGAGGTTGTGTGCTGGGCATTGGAGATGGTAAAGTGGACAATGTTGTGGTTGGTCCAGGTGAGTTTAGTGACGTGTGAGAAGTTGATTCTGTCGCTGCTGGTGAAGATGGCATCCAGTGTGTCTGGCTTTGTGTGTGGGTTTGGTGACCAGTCGGGTGAGGCTGATGTTGTTGAGGTTTTCCAGTTGAAAGGTGGAATTGGTGTAGTTGAGGTCGTTGAGTTGGAAGTTGAGATCATCAAGTAGGATATAGTGAAGGGATTCTATGACGAGGGGGAGATGAGGTTGGCAATGGCATTGCAGAAGGCTTGACGTGGTCCTGAGGGACTGTACACGAGGGTACCTTACATCGTGGTATTGGACTTCAGTCTGGAGTCAGAAGTTGAGGTGTTCCATGAAGGGCGTTGGGTCGTCATCGGTGCATTGGATGGTTTCCCTGAAGATGATGGCAATACCCCCGCTGTAGTTCTTTGTGTGATCCCAGTATATCATCTTGTATCTGTCCGGGTAGGCCATAGCAATATCAGGGTTAGAGGGGGGGTTTAGCCATGTTTCAGTGATGAAGACGATCTCTGGGTCGTTGGTGGTGATGGTGTCCCAGATTTCCGTGGCATGTTTGCAAAGGGAGCAGGCATTGAGCAGGATGCAGTGGAGAGGTGCTGGGTTGTTCGCCGTCTTCTGTGTGGCTGCTGTGCAGGTGTCAGAGTGGGTGGGCACGTGTTGCAGGGGAAACAGCAGTGTCGGCAGGTGACGGGTCCTTTAGTTCATCTTGGGGAGGCTGTGAAGCAGCAGTTGACAGACTGTCCAACCTTAAGTTCCTGGAGCTCCATAGAAGTGTAGTAGTGGGGAGTAGTGGGGTGGCGGACTTGGCACTGGACGTGGTCTAGGCGCGGAGGGGTGCAGACAGAATTGCCTTTGAAGCACCTTCAGTGCATCCGCTGAGTGCCTGCTGCACAGCTAGGCTTCAGCCATCATAATATATCCTGGGAGGGGCCGTGTTGGGAGACGGGAGGGCAGGAGCGGTAGTGGCGGGAAAAACACATTAGCAGGATGCAATCACCAGTAGAATGCGGGTGGAGTAGATATGGCAAGGTCTGGAAGGCCACGGAGCGGCTGGGGAGCTGTCACGTGCAGGGGTCAGGCACTGCTCCATGAGACCGCGTTGCGGCCTTCATAATGTATCCTGGGAGGTTGGAGGGGCCGCGGTGGGAGCAGTAGTGGTGGGAAAAACGTGTCAACAGGACACAATCACCAGTAGAAAGTGGACAGAGTAGATGCGGCAAGGGCACAAAGGCCTCGGCGCAGCAGGGAAACTGTAACCTGCACAGGTCAGGATGCAGGCAAGGGCTTGTAACATTGTATAACCATGTGTCAATGACGGTAGGTACTGACAAACCCTGTCTCAAACACCATATGTAGGGACTATTAAATTGTGTAAACTTTTGTTTCAGAAAAGCGGAGGGGTACAGAGAGCTGGGTTTTATTCTGTTGTTCCATTCTGTTGTTCCTTTTGTATCACTTCAGGTGTGGTATTTAGCTGTATGTGTAGAATAAAGTACTTTTCCAAGTAAAAGTAGTGGCTGCATGTTGATTTATTCATTATTATTTTGTGATGCAGCCGAGTTAGGAATTTAGAGCCCATACCACCTAACCGAGAAAGCCTTGGGCTACTTTGCTGTGCTATTCTGAGGGGCAAGTGTGAAAAGGGTGTATCTGATGATCAATATTTGGTCCAATAGAAACTTGGGCCAAAGACTTCTAGCTATACAACTTGAGCCCATTCACCCCTGATAGCCGTAGGGCCATTCGACCAGCTTCCACAAACCAATCATGTCTGTTTGTGGTTTAATGTTTGTAAATATTGTGCCCTTCAAGAACTGTGCTGAGTCAACGTCCTTATCACTATCTGCAGGACACTGAAGGTTTGCTGTTACATCCTCTTTTCTTTAATGTATATCATTATGGTTACACATTGCAATTTACACTCATTGCCTTCCAGTGTCCTTTCAGTAGCAACTAAGAGGTTGTAGAGGGGCTGAGGGAGTTATAAGGCATCAAAACTGTAATGTCGTTAGGTCAAAGGGTACCCAATGCCAATTTCACTATCACTGGTATTTTGGTAAATTTGCATACCTGCTGGTAGCACTAGTAGTAAGTTCAACCCCATCAGAACACATCATAGACGTATACATCATCATGGACTCAGACTGGACGAAAAGACCCACATATCACATATACACAAACATTTCCTTTACATCTACAATATATAGAGAAACAGTGGTATATTTCGTAGCTGAGATTTGCAAAATCAGGGCTATGTAGAAGTGTGGAAGGCAATATTAGAGAGGCTGTACTTACCTTGTAGGCCATCTCTTGTTTCTCCTGTTGAAAACTGTGCACAAACTGATAGATGTTCTCCCACTCACGGAAGTAACCCGTTCCGAATCCTCTGCCCCCAGTTATCAGCATCCAGCAATGGTAGGGCAGCAGAAGGACCCCCTCCAGGAGGGCACTAAGGGTAGGGAACACACTAAGCCAGTCCAGGACGGCCCCAATGCTCTCTGCGATGTAGTTGATGGTGACTGTGGTGTTATAGAAGGCACTGTATGCCAGCGGGGCGGTGAATGCCAGGTATGCAAGTCCGAGGCGGTAAAGGCGGAGGCTTATGTTTTCCTCAGTGCCTGTTCTAGGAGGTTTGTAGCGTCGGCACTGCTGGGCTGTAGCAGAGGCCACAATGGTGATGGGCAGCATGCCAATGAAACGGCCATAGAATATGGGTGATGTCACAAATGCAGCGACCATGGTTCTCCACAGGTCAGAGGTTTGGTCACCTAGACTGGCCACTAAGTAAACACCAAGTCCCACCGCCAGGGGCAGAGCGATGAAATAGAAGCTACCCAATGAAGATAGGCAGATGACCGCCACAATTCCAAAGTAGATGCCAACAACCATCTGGCCTAAAAGCCGAGTCACACTCATATTTGGCACCACGTCCTGCAGCTTGTTCTGGGGTGGAGACTTCCTGTTGGCTTGGGCCACAAACCCAGGAATGCGCCAGAACTCCCACAACCAACCCATGCCAAAACCACCAAAGGTTAGCATCCAGAGCAGTGCATGACTGTCCCTGCCCAGGTATAGGTGGTGCAGCCCGAATGGTCCACCAAACGACCAGAGAGCATAGGTCTTCAAGAGGCTCTTAGCCATAATGTATTCTTGGAGTAACTTAAATCATTGGATGCCAGAGGAAAGGTTGGATATTAAAGGTGCAAATGGTGGTCCCTGACCTGTAGAGCTAGAATGATATGATCACATTTAGACCTCAATGGATCATCTGTGGCTCTTGAGGGATAATATATTGACTTAACAGAGTCCTTGTGATCTAGTGGATCACCTATATCCCTCGATGAATCACCAGTAGCCTTTGGTAGATGACCTTTGGTCTTTGATGGATTATTAGTTGGCCTGACTAATAGGCTATGAATTCTAGTGGATTAATTATAGCCATCAATAGATCTCTAGTAGTCTATGAATTATCACCCAAGGCTCTTGCTGGATCAGCTGTAGTCCCACCTGTAGTCTTGATGTATCACTGATATCTACTGATTGATAATATGCCGTTCTTGAAGGATCCCCTGTGACACCTATGTTCCCTTATGGATGAGCTGTCACCCTTTAAATGAGCAACTTTATATTTGCTCACTTCTGATTGGAAACTAAGAGAGACTGTTTGTAGTACAAGGACCACCTAGATACACTTTGAGAAGAAAGATCTACCAGGCTATGGCAAGACCCTGTGACTGGGTTCTTCAGTAGATCCTGAGTATTTCCTAGATTTGGAGGCTGTCTCAGGAGGCCCACTCTGCTGTGCTCGTCATGACTGGAATATGACTACCCAGGTGATCAAGGCTTCATCAGCTTCTATAGATCCTGCAAGAGAAGGAAGAATGACATCTATGAGTGACTGTAGGTGCAAAATTATCCATTTGGTGGCATGGGCTACAGGTAACAAAAGAGGCTAGCTTACAGTAATAAAGGGTGAAAAAGATTTAAATACCAGGGAAAGGTGCTGAAGAGTGGGAGATGGATGATTATACACTACATTTTACACAGTAGAGGAGGAAGGCAAACAATGATAGTTCAAACACATTGGGCACATATGGGATTCCCTGTTATACAATAGTGGGGCAATTCATTGTGTGCCGTGGCCTGTGTCATATGCCACTCCTAGCAAAGCACTATGCATTCTTTAGAGAAACCAACCTACTATGAAATTTAGATCTAAATTTAGATGTATAAGTTATTCAAAAATAAAAGAAGAAACTATAGGTGAATCTCGTTTTTTGGCAGAGATGCTTGGTGACTGAGGAAGAACTGAGTCCCACACGTGTTTTATAGAACAACGTTCATTTAACAAGTTCAGCATAAAATGATAGGAGCAAAAAAAAAAGTCACTAATAAATGAGCAGTCTCCAAATCCCAACTGACACTATCAAATCTATACATTCCATAATTAGAGTTCTAGGTCTTATGGTATATTTTTTTAACATTGTCATCTGTCTTTATACATGTAATTTTTGAAAATGATATATTACTTACTGGGGGACACCAGTAGGTAGTTTTAGTTAAGACCTAGTTTCTATGGAAAAAGCATTTTTTTACTTGCTTATATCTTTGGTGCTGATTGACAAATCTTCAGAAAATGTTCCCCAAAAAATTGACGCTCATGCCAGCTGCTGTCTGGAAAGTTTCAGGGTGATCTGTGAAGGGGGCGGCAGAGAAAAGGGTGGGGTCACAAAATGTGTTTTCTCCATGTTAATTCTCATAGGAATTTTGAACAGGAATAGCACCCGAACCAGTAGACGGAAATACACCAAATGTGGCAGAACAGTAGCTCTTGGTCCAGAAAACACCCTTTTTGTTATTTGGTGCAATTTCGTTCAGTAGTTTTTTAAATATTAAAGAAAAAAAACAAATGTGTATGTATAGGGACACAAAGGCTCCCAAACCATTGCAATCTCGTGCTGAGATTTGATTGGCTGCCAACACTTCAACAAGTAAGTGTTGGCAGCCATCTTGGGACTCGGCTTCAGCCGAATCCCCCCAAAAAAGGTAACCAATGAGAAGAGTGGCCAGGGTAGAGACCCCCTGACTCTTTAGCTCTGGCCCCTAGAAAGACTCCCTCTAGAGCAAAAAATAATTTTGTTTAAAAAATGTTGCTGCGGATTCACAACCCAGCGAAGACAAATTAAAAAAAATACAAGTGCTGGCTCCAGTGCTTGCTTTTAATAAACCACAGGGGAGTCAGGTCTCGGGGCATGTCAAAAATAAGAAGGGGGCACACAGGCCCCCCTCCTGGGCTTGCTTGAGCTCTGGGGACTGGCACCTCCCCAGGGCTTTAAACTGAATTGTAGTGGGGGGCACGATTAAGTGGGGGCATACAGCCCCCCTTGCAGCCCCTCGGACTACCACCTTCCTGGGGCTTTAAACTAAAATGAATGTGGGGGCCTGTGCGACGCTCCCTGCAGCCCCGGGAAACACCACCTCCCCAGGGCTTTAAACTAAATGAAAGTGTGGTGGGGGTATGTGCCCCCACTTCAACCCCGGGTACAGCCACCTCCCCAGGGCTGAACTTAAAATAGAAAGGGGGTCCGTCATTGATGCCAGGCCCCATGACCTCCCTGGGCCTAGTTCACGTTGGCAGTGGGCTGCGCTGCCTCCCTCAAGGTGCCAATGATGGCCATGGGAACTGCCACCCCCCCAGGGCCGGTTCCTGCTATGTCTTGGGGTGCCCATCCCTGGGACATAGCTGTTTGTTTTTGCTTGGTGGGAGCTGACAGCTCTCACCAAGCAAAAGCAAACAAACTCCGCTTTTTGCAAGCAGCAGCTGTCAAACAGCTCTCGCTGGCAGAAAGCGGAGTTTTCATCTGTTTCCCTCTACGCAAATATGCGTGCAGGGAAACAGATGAAAACATTGCTCCTGCAAGCAGGGAGCTGCTATTTCAAGCAGCTCCCTGCTTGTGGGAGCAATGCCGGCTCCTGCAGGACGTGGGATGCTGGGTAGGATCCCAGGGGCCTTGAGGCTCCCCCCAAAGTCCTGTCACTTTCTCTCTTTCACTTCCATCTCAAAATGTGATGAAAGAGACAGAGAGGAATTTCTTATTGCACTGGTCTCTCTATACAATGATTTTAAAGAGTCAGACTGTTATAGTTACGTTTGGATGCAGAGCAGAACATAGCCAATTCTGGCCTAATGGTCCAGGTCTTGTGCTGTCACTCAGTAGGCTGAAGGTTCAAATAAACTGGAGTGGCATAGAATGGAGATGCAGGTCTAGAGTAGAGTGGAGTGGGGTGTCATGGAGTGGCATATCATAGCGTGTGTTACAGTGGAGAGGCATAGAATGGAATGACATTAAGTGGAATAGTATGTCATAGAGTGGAGTGGTCTGTCATACAGTGGAGTACCATGTAGAACAGTGGAGTGGGGTATCATAGAGAGGAGTGAATTGGAGTGTCCGAGTGGAGCAGAGTATCCTAGAATGGAGTGGTGTGTCATAGAGTGGAGTGCCATGTTGTTCAGTGGAGTGGCATGTCGTAGAGTGGCATAAAGTGGAGTGGCATACAGTGGAGTAGAGTGCTATAGAGTGGAATGGCATACAGTGGGGTGGGGTGTCTTAGACTAGAGTGGAGTGACAGAGTGCAGTGTTGCAGAGTGGCATAGCATTGAGTGGAGTGTCGTCAAGTAGAGTGCTGAAGGGTGCATAGAGTGGAGTAGAATTTTGTAGAGTGGAGTGGCATAGGGTGGAGTAGAGTGGAGTGTCATAGAGTGGACTGTAATTGTGTGGAGTGTCATAGAGCAGAGTGGGGGAGAGTACTGTAGAGAGAAATGATATGGAGTGTAGTGTAGTAGAGAGGTGTGTCATAGAGTAGAGTGTCATATAGTGTCATTGAATGGTCTAGAGTGGAGTGTCATAGAGTGGAGTATAGTGTCGTAGAGTATGGTAGAGTACAGTGGCATAGAGTGTCATAAATTGGAGAGGCACGGAGTGGGGTGGTATAGCATTCAGTAGTGGTATAGAGTGGAGTAGTGTGTCGTACATTAGAGTGAAGTAGAGTGCCACTCTAAGACACTACAACATGCCACTCTATGACACTCCATGACACTCCACTCTACTCTATGACATGCCACTCCACTCTACAGTACTTTACACCTCTCTATGCCCCTCCACTGTATGCCACTATGCAAGACTGTATGGCATACCACTTCACTCCTGTCACTCCACTCTATGACATGCCAAGCCACTCGACTTTAAAATACGCCACCGCACACCACTCCAATTTACAACACAATACTCTACTCTATGACACTTCACTCCACTCTACAATATGCCACTCCACTCTACGACACTCCACTCTAAGACACCCCATAACACACCAGTATATGACACACTGCTCCACTCTAGTCTTTGACACACCATTCTGCTCTACATCACAACACTTTATGCAATGTCACTCTATGCCACAACACTCTGCAACATGAAACCCTATGACACTCTACTACATTCCACACTTTAACATATAACTCCTAACTTCGCTATGCTGCTCCACTGCACTCCACTCCACTCTACTCCACTGTATGACACTTTGCTCCATTCTACGCTGCTCTGCAATGCTCCACTCCCCTCCATTCTATGATACTCCACTCCACTCAATGCTACTGTATGATACTCTACTGCACTCTATACAATTGTACGATATTCTACTCCACTCTATCAACCTATACATAACTCCCTAAAACCACTCCATGCCACTTTACTCCACTCTACTAGTCCACTCTACTCCACATTACTCCACTCTATGCCACACCACTCTATGCCACTCCACGTTATGACATTCTATGCCACTCCACTCTACGACACTCTACTCCACTCCACCCCACTCCACTCTACAACACTCTGCAACACTCTATGACACTCCACTTTATGGCACTCTACTCTACAACAATCCACTCAATGACATTCCACTCTACAACACACCACCCCACTCTACTCACTCTAAGCCACTTGCAAATCTACAACACTCTACTCCACTCTACATCACTATATTCAACGATGCTCCTCTTGACAACACTCCACTCTGTGACACTCCACTCAACGGCACTGCACTCAATGACATTCCACTCCACTCTGTGACACTCAACTCCACTTTATGCCACTCCACTGTAAGACACTCTATCCACTCTAAATACAATCGGATATCACTGTAGTAGTCTATTATTAATGTTCCATCTTCTATGAAACGACCATAAGACACATATTTAATACCATAATAAACAACATTTTATGATTAGAAACAAATTAAAAAAAACACACATATTCAATGAAATAAACAAAGGTTTAATATTAGGAAAACGTAATTTATTATTTCTATACTAAACCAACTTAAACTATACAAACATAAAAATATAAAAG
Organism: Pleurodeles waltl; assembly: GCF_031143425.1. Classification (NCBI taxonomy): domain Eukaryota; kingdom Metazoa; phylum Chordata; class Amphibia; order Caudata; family Salamandridae; genus Pleurodeles; species Pleurodeles waltl. The sequence goes on from NC_090443.1 coordinate 51,822,154, forward strand.
TTGTCGTTTAATTTACGGAGGATCAACAGTTCCACTGCAAAATAAAAAAAAAAAAAAAAAATGTGGTCTCCCTTGCTTGGTCTTTTTATGCCCCCCACCGGTGGCCCAGGTCCTGGGTTTGGGGGAATAGATATATTGTGAGGGAGGTGGGTGCATGTGGACCCCTCCTGGGCTGATCACAGTCCTGGGGATCCCCCTTTCTCCTGGGTGCCGGCCATATTTTAAAGGGGGAATAGGGCACACAGCCCTCCTCCCCGGGCCTCACCTTACCTTAAAATTAGTTGTTCAGGCAATTGTTATTCAGGCACAATTGTTGTTTAGAGAGTAGTTGTTCAGTACTTAGTTGTAGAGACTTTTTAGTTGTTTAGCAGTAGTGGTTTAGGCTACAGTTATTTAGGACCTAGTTGTTCTGTCACATATTCCTTTTTAAGGGCTTGGGCGGGTGGAGTATGGTGTCAGGTGTAGGGGGCAGGGAGGGGCAGAATTTACCACGCATGTTCCTTTACCAAACATGCTTTTACAATGAAATTTGTTGTAAATCAAATCAAATCAAATCAAATCATGAACATTTATAAAGCGCGCTACTCACCCGTGCGGGTCTCAAGGCGCTAGGGGGAAGGGGTTACTGCTGCTCGAAGAGCCAGGTCTTGAGTAGTCTCCGGAATGCGGAGTGGTCCTGGGTGGTCCTGAGGAAGGTGGGGAGGGTGTTCCAAGTCTTGGCCGCCAGGTAGGAGAAGGACCTCCCACCCGCCGTGGAGCGGCGGATGCGAGGGATGGCGGCGAGAGCGAGGCTGATGGAGCGGAGAAGATGGGTGGGAGCGTAGAAGCTGAGGCGACGGTTGAGGTATTCTGGTCCGTTGTTGTGGAGGGCTTTGTGTGCGTGGGTGAGGAGACGGAAGGTGATCCTTTGGCTGACGGGAAGCCAGTGCAGGTGTCTCAGGTGTGCGGAGATGTGGCTGTTGCGGGGTATGTTGAGGATGAGGCAGGCGGAGGCGTTTTGAATTCGTTGCAGACGTTTCTGGAGTTTAGCGGTGGTTCCTGCGTATAGGGTGTTGCCGTAGTCCAGGCGGCTCGTGACGAGGGTGTGGGTCACGGTCTTTCTGGTGTCGGCGGGGATCCAACGGAAGATCTTTCGGAGCATGCGGAGGGTGAGGAAGCAGGAGGATGATACGGCGTTGACTTGTTGGGTCCAAGATGAAGCCGAGGTTGCGTGCGTGGTCTAAGGGGGTCGGTGCGGTGCCAAGGGCCGTGGGCCACCAGGAGTCGTCCCAGGCGGTCGGGGTGTTACCGAGGATGAGGACTTCCGTTTTGTCTGAGTTCAGTTTCATCCAATCTGCGACGTCTTTCATTCCATCTTGCAGGTTGGTCTTGGCTCTTGTGGGGTCCTTGGTGAGTGAAAGTATCAGTTGAGTGTCGTCGGCGTAGGAGGTGATGATGATGCTGTGTTTGCGTACGATGTCGGCGAGGGGGCTCATCTAGACATTGAAGAGTGTCGGGCTGAGCGAGGAGCCTTGTGGGATGCCGCAAATGATCTCGGTGGGGTCTGAGCGAAAAGGTGGGAGGTAGACTCTTTGGGAGCGATTGGCGAGGAAGGAGGCGATCCAGTCCAGGGCCTGGCCTTGGATCCCGGTGGAGCGGAGGCGGGTTATTAGGGTGCGGTGACAGACGGTGTCGAAGGCAGCCGAGAGGTCGAGGAGGATGAGGGCGACTGTTTCTCCGTTGTCCATCAGGGTTCTGATGTCATCTATGAGTGAGATGAGGGCGGTTTCTGTGCTGTGGTTGGCTCGGAATCCGGACTGAGAGGGGTCGAGAAGGTTGTTGTCTTCAAGGAAGTTGGTAAGCTGCTTGTTGACGGTCTTCTCTATGACTTTGGCAGGGAAGGGGAGGAGCGAGATGGGGCGGAAGTTCTTCAGGTCGCTTGGGTCAGCCGTAGGTTTCTTCAGTAGGGCGTTGACTTCAGCGTGTTTTCAGCTCTCGGGGAAGGTAGCAGACGAAAACGAGGAGTTGATGATGGTCTGGAGGTGTGGGGCGATGATGTCGTTGGCTTTATTGAAGATGAAGTGTGGGCAGGGGTCCGAGGGGGCACCGGAGTGGATGGAGTTCATGGTGGCTTTGGTCTCTTCTGTGTTGATGTGGGTCCAGGCGTTGAGGGTGATGGCTGGGGTTGTGGGTTCTGTGGTGGTCGGCTGGGTCTGGAGTCCGAAGCTGTTGTGTAGGTCGGTGATCTTACGATGGAAGAAGGTGGCGAGGCAGTTGCAAAGGTCTTGTGAGGGCGTGATGGCGTTGGGGTTGGAGAGCTCTTTTACGATGTTGAAGAGTTCTCTGCTGTTGTGGCTGTTTTTGTCCAGTCTGTCTGTGAAGAAATTCCTTTTGGAGGCGCGGATCAGGTGATGGTGTTCGCGGGTAGCGTTCTTGAGGGCAGTCATGTTGTCTGCGGTGTGGTCCTTACGCCAGGCTTTCTCGAGGGTGCGACAAGTTTTCTTTGATTCCTTAAGGGTGTCAGAGAACCAGGGAGGTTTTTTGGTGTTGGACTGTCTTGGAAGGCGTCTGAGGGGAGCGAGGTTGACTGCGCAGTTGGTGATCCAGTTCGTGAGGCTGAGGGCTGCGTCGCTGGGGTCGGCGGAGAAGGTGGGTTGGTTGTCGATGAGAGTGGAGAGAAGCTGTTCTTCGGGGATTTTGTTCCACTGTCGACGTGGGATGGGTTGTGTGCGGAGGTGGCGAGTTTCGCGTCGGAAGGTGAAGTGGACACATCTGTGGTCGGTCCAGTGTAGAGCGGAGGCGTGGCTGAAGAATACGTGTTTGCTGGCGGAAAAGATGGGGTCGAGCGTGTGTCCGGCGATGTGGGTGGGGGTGTTCACCAGTTGCTTGAGGCCGAGGTTGGCGAGGTTGTCGAGCAGGGCGGTGGTGTTGGGGTCGTTGTTCTGTTCCGGATGGAAGTTGAGGTCGCCGAGTAGGATGTAGTCCGGCGAGGCGAGGGCATGCGGGAGATGAAGTCGGTGATGGAGTCGCTGAAGAGGGCGCGCGGTCCGGGGGGACGGTAGATGCATGCAATCTGACGGGAAGTCCATCAGTTCCCGGGGATTCACCCTGCACCATAGGTTTTATAGTTTAATGTATCTCCTTAACTGCCAGCTGTGCATCTAAGTAAGCCAGCTGTAGGGGGGATACCATTCCATGTGGAGGGTGTCCAGATAGCTCTATAGAGAGGATGTATCTAATGTTGTTGGTGCTGCGTATAACTCTGCATAGTAGGAGGCGAACGTCTTGTTGATCTCATCTTGAACATTTACTAATGTGCCCTTCTAGGTTCTTATTGCTACTGTTGGGAATCAGGGGGTCTCTAAATGCAACAGCTATACAAGCAGTCAACCTGATTTGTCACCCTCTGAGTGCCGATGAGCCACATATGCCTTTCTGCCTCGCTTGCGTCAGATAGAATAGGGCATTGGATTCCTGCAAAATAGCAAACTCATGCGTGCGCATGTCAGTCTCTAACACCATGAATTCCAGCCGAAGCATCAGTCTATTGCCATAGGTTGACTTAATGTGTAGTCCTTTTAGAACAACTTTAAAAGCTTTCCATTCCACAAGGGTGTCTGATGCAGTCAGTGGCGGCTGGCTCCTATTTACAATGGGTGCAGGGAGCAGGGGGGGATACAATAAGAATAACATTTTTTTAAAAGGCACTTACCTGACGATCTCATCTCTTGCCGTCTCTCCCAGCTCGACGTGCGACAGTCACTGGACCAAGGAAACGGCACCAGCCAATCCTGACGCTGGTTTCATGCTGGCAATAAAACCAGAGTCAGGATTGAGGATTGGTGGGAGGGGCTTTTCTTAGCGCTCACCAGAGCGCAGGAGGCCTGTGCTTTCTCTAACTCAGCCGTCTTAAGACAGCTGGGTTAGAGAAGTTTAAAGTGGGCATGTCAGGCTGTGCGCCGCAAGATGGCTGTACAAAGAGGCATGCGCACTTTTAACTAACTAGGTCGGCCCGGAAAAGAGGCCGACCCCACCCTTCCACCCCCTTATAAAACCCTTCCCTAATCCCACCCCCACTTACCTCACAACCAATCCGGCGCACCTGCGCCACTTCCTGTCCTCCCGAACAGGCCCACGGAGAGACTAGAATGAGTCTCTCTCTCCGCGGGCCCCCCCAGTGCTGTCATTCAGCAGCAGTGGCCCCACCCCGTCCTGACACTCGATTCAGGACTGGGTGCTGAAAAATAAAATGGTAATAAATGTTGTCTATTACCATTTTATTTTTCTGTTCTGGGGGCATTATTTTTGCGGGCGATGCTCCTCAACCCAAGTGGAGGGACAGCCCCTGGATGCAGTGCCAGGATTCTCTAGGAAGTAATGGTCTACTGTCTTTCCCTATGAAGCTCGAAATGCATTATCGGGCATTAATTCTACATGAAGGCACTCAATTGGGATGGGAGCTCCCTCCCACATACCAGGGACAGTTTAAGTGGGGTTTGATCAGACAGCGTGGAACCCAGATACTCCAGCACCTCCACCTTATTGACTACCTCGTGTGTACAGTAAAAGAGAAGTATGTGATGTTGTAGTTCATGAACCCCTGAGTAATGGGGTATTCTCTCATTTCCAGATACAGCAGTCAGATATCCACTGCTTGTGTGTGTGTTACTCACTGTTGAAGGCACTTCGTCATGGTTATGGATTGAGCCCAGTGAACAGGGGGAGTGGATCTGTCCCCCTCTGAGTCCAGGGTAATGTTGAAATTTCCACCCCAAATACTGGTGGAGAATGTATTTGCAGGAACAGAGGGTGTGAGGGAATCTATAAACAACGCTTGATTGACTTTCGGGTGTATAGTGTAATCAATGACAATGGTGACGTGTCTAAGAGGCATTCCAGCACTACATATCTTCTATCAGGGTCAATGGAGGAGGCCTGAACTGTAAAGGGGACTCCAGGGACTAGCTTTCTTAGTACCCCAAGGCGTACCTGGAGTATGTGAGCCCACCACTATGCCCCTCCACCATTTACTGAGTTTCGGTACCTCCTCACAGTTGAGGTGAGTCTCCTGTAAAAAGGCAATGTGTATGTGGCACAGCTTCAGGAATGAATGGACTTTGAATTGTTTAACATAATTAGCCATACCCCTTGGCATTCCACATGAGGATATTATATATTGGTTTAATAGTGCCAGTGGTGCCCCCATTGGTCATGTTGTGGAGATTCACTCCGGCCTCAACACTCCCCTCCCCCACAACAGCATCCGCAGGGGCTGTAGCTTCAGGGTGGGTGTGGCTGGGGTTACACCCCCCTAACAAATGTATTTTGTGCTAAATAGTTGGGTGGGGGTGCTTTCAGTCGGGTATGGTGAGGTGTCTGTCAGATTTCACCAGGAATATTTGCACACAGACAAAAATGCACGCACACTCTCTCCCTCCCTCTGTATGGAAAGACTTAAAAAATGTTGGTTATTTCATTAAATAAGGTGCTTTCTCTCACTTAGTACACCTACCAATACACATTCCTCTCCCTTTCCATTGCCCCTTAAGCACCTCTCATGCACCCTGCTTGTTGTAAAATGTATTTTAACATCATGTGCCAGCGTGATTGCTAGCAAATCTGAAGCTAGCGTCTCCCAATCATACTGCCGAGCTACTCCCCTGAGAATACCCCGGTGTCTTGTGTGGTGCTACAAGATTCCGTCAAAGAATAAAGACATTAAAGAACTGTATAGCAAAACTCATAAACCAAACCCAAACTTCCCTCTGCAGGTCAGCACACCAGCAGGTGCTTGCCCACTTGTACTGTACTGTTCTGTTCATAGTCTCCTCCAATAATGTGGGGGATGCTGGGGGTGTGGTAAAGCTGCATCTGCCTTAGATAGTCAATACAGCTCACTCCCAGCATCAGGTTAGGGGTCTGCCCAGCACAAGTCTCAGTCCGGTAGTGTTCGGGGAACCCCCATCCCACTAGCTGAAACTCTTCCAAGATATCAACAGACAGGACGCCATCCACTGTCACTGGGGTCAGGTCACGGTCTCCCTCGAGGAGTGAATCCACTAGGGCCAGATCGTCGTCGTCGATGACCTTGGGAATTCGGGAGTGGATCCAGTTTGTTGCTCCACCTCAGCCACCACTAGTGCCCTTTCCCTAGCAGCCGGTTTTCTGGGTGAGCCAGCCTTGTGGTGCCACCGAAGCTGATGCCTAGCTCGTGCTATGGACCATCCTGCAGTATCCTCTTCCCTGTCACTCAATGTGGCTTCTCCACTACTCTCCAGCCAATCCCATACCTCACAGAATATGGTAGTATCACAGAGCATGATTTTAAACTTAGCAGGAAATATCAGAGCATAATGAATGTTCAACTCACGAAGCAGCTGCTTCACGTTGTAAAAGGACTCCCTCTTTTTTTGCACTTCTGAAGTATAGTCTGGGTAGACAGTGACTTTGCTGTTTTCAATTTGCCGGGGTTCTCTCATGCAGGAGACCTGCAGAATATGATCCTGGTCTCAGTAGTTAAATAATCTTGCTATTACTGGTGAGGGTGGAGCACCTGGTGGGGAGGATCTGGCGGGAACTCGATGGGCAGGTTCGACAGAAAAAGAACATGGACTGTTTGCCCCCCAAAATAGTATTAACCAGCCAGTCTCCCAGGAAGAGTTCCATTATGGGGCCTTTGCCCCACTTAGGTAGTCTGACGACATGGATATTATTGCGGCGTGAGCGGCCATGTGCATAATCCACCCTCATTCTCAGGTAGTGAATCTTTTCTTGGAGGGCCTTATGTGCACCTGTGCGTCTACCCCAGAGGGGTGAACGGAGACCACAGTATATTGTGTCACATCCATGCTTTCCTTCTGAAAGGAGGGCCATGTCAATCATGAGTGCATCCAGTTTGGGGTCACGCATGGTTTTAGTATCTAATATAGCTGCTAGGATTTCTGAAAATGTCCCTGTGTATTCATGTAATGTCTTTGCCTTTGTCATGCTACCATGCGGCCCTGAGAGTTGCAGGGAAGTTGTTGCCCCCCCGGGTCACATGGAAGTCTTGCCACCCCTAGTAGTTGCTAATGTGCCTTACATTACACTGGTGGTTGGGGGCGGTTGTCTGACAAGTGAGGATCACCCACAATCAGTGTCAGGTCCCTCAATACTGGCCCCAGCTTTCTGCGAGCAAGTGTATGGAAGCTAGTGACAAGTAATTGCCCACTGTTTGTCCGTACTGTGGGTGGGAGGGGCAGGGGGAGGGTTCCACAGTCCAAAGGCCTAACCCTGTAATGGGGGGCAGACAAAATGGATGTAGGTGTGAGGCACACAATAGCCAGACTCTCACCCCAGTCAGGATCCAGTTTGGGCCCAATGTTCCGAAACTTAATCGCTGTGATTATTCCTTCCAGGCCAAGGAAGCACGGACCGTCTACCTCTTGCCCCAAGGATGAGCCACAGTGTCTTTGCTGAACCAGCGGAGTCAATAAAGAAGATTAGAGAATGCATGATGCACGACACCGAGGAGGAGGAGCTTACGAGCAGCGCACATACAGGCTGCAGGCGAACTACAGTGCTACGGTACTACAGTGAAATATGGTGCTACGGAGCCACGGAGTCTCGGAGCCTCACACACTATGGTTCAACTTCTTCAAGATGTTTCGAGGCAGCTCCGCATTAGCCCAGCCTAGCGCGCACCAGCCCATCCCAGCCAAGTACCCAGCCCAGTATACGAAGTGCCATGGTGCCTTGGCGCCCCAGCACCCTTGCCTGCCTAGCCCTGCACCAGCATGCCCTTGGAATCCAGAGGCTGGGAGGGGTTATGGATTTGAAACGTATTCCGTCTACCGGCTGGCACCGTCTACCAGCAGGCACCGGTTTGGCAGATGTGTTTGGCCGCATACCTCATTGTAATACAGAAGTTGGAAAGCGGTGAGACAGCGAGCCGGGGACAGGGGCCTGGGGGGAGTCTGGTTTTTGGAGGCAGTGGAGTACATAGAGCGGTGTGAGGCAGTAGTCGTTTTTCTCTGCCTCCATCAGCAGAAATGTTTCTACCCATTCTAGTAAGGCATTCCAAGGGCTTTTTTATGACTGCATAAAATTACAAAAGATTGTTTAGTAAGCCTACACATAATAAGCCTACACAAAAGCCTGTGCTGATGGCCGCTTGATCCCTATTGAGCCCTACTGACATTATTGCTATTGACGGTCCCTGAGGTTTCCGAGGCCTTGTAGGTAAGCTGATCTGAAGGCTGTTGGGCTGTGGATAGTATCCATTGGCAAAAGGTGAGAGCACGGTGGCCATAGTCGACTACCAAAGAGAGTGAGCTCTGCGGACCCATCAGAAGCGGCACGGCTAGAGCTGGGTGCGGCTTGAAGGTGTCAGCAGTACGCCCCGCTCTGAGCCTGCATTGTGATTGTGGTTGTGACCAGATTTTTCAATCCAGAGCCTATAACCAGTTAAAGTGTTTGATGCTGGAACTGCTGAATTACTGACAATAATTTGTAATTGTTTAAATTTACGCCTATAATATACCAATATAAATTGGAACTTTGGAACGTTTGTCTAACTGTGAAGAGAAGTGGTTTCATTTTGTGGGTGTATGGGTCTCCAGCTGTGAAACCGGCCACATAATAAGTCACGAGGTGGACTCTGCAAGGTGTTTAAGGCAGACAAAAACAAAAGACTAAGATAAAAAAGGGCAGAGATGTTCAGCAGATGCTTAGGTGATGGACTGAAAGACGACAGATCTTGCGGCCCCAAGTGAGTGGCTACTGAGCCGTAGAATGAGGTCAGGCCGAGTAAGACAAGTACATACAAGAACAAATAAGAGGAGAGGGTTGCAGGTGGAGCAAACAGCAAAAACAGCAAAGGCAAACTCTGGAAGTGAAAATGTATCTTTAATATCACCTGTGACACTAATGTTTGAGAAGGCACTGAAAGTGCCAGAAAAATGTGACTTTTTGAAGGATCCGGTAGAAATAATTTTCTCTACCCCAAGGGATACAAATCTACTTAAAGAGCCCATTACACCAATAAAATCTAGCCCTGTGCAAACCGACTATCTAAGGGTAGACTTGAGAGAGGATTTGTTGCAATTTGGTTTAAAAAATAGTCTTCAAAATCAAGAAGCAACAAAACACTAAAATTGAGTACACAGTCCCTCTGTTGAAGAATGGTTAACCAATGCCAGCAGAAGCTATCGTGGAGATTGATAATAAGATAGGGAAAGTAAAGACCCCAGTGGTTATAACAGATTCAACGGACACAATCGCAAGAGAAATGGATGGTGCTGAGCAAGCACGAATAGCCCCTGAAATGCCCCAAAATATCTCACCAATAAAACAAAGTCGACAAGAGAAGCATGCCTCACATGATATTCACCAAGACATGATAGATCAGAAAAGGAGATATTGCCAGCAGGTGATCTGGCAACCATGTGGGAGGTTATGTTTAGAACATAGCAATTGATCCTTGAGGCTTCAACATATCAATCAAATAAAATGGATGTTCAAATAGACTTATTGAATATAATGGCACCTTCAATATCAGGTATCAGTCAAAAGCTCGCTGATCTAAATTGTCTGAGCAATCGTACACAATCAATTGCAGCATCACCAAATATTGAGTGTATGTGAGCCCCTTAAGTTAACAAATTCAGATTGATACCGAAGGCCTTAACCTCTGTAATAGATGATTTAAAAGTGAACTATGTTGTGTCAAATACAAAATCAGGAGAAGCAGAACAACAAAGTATTCTTACGCAGGAGAGTCAATAATGCCACAGATGGAATAAATATAAAGAAGATAAGAAAGATGAATTTATCAATTCTAATGAAGAAACAAAATGCAGTCATATGAAATCTAGTGGGAACAGTAAATGTGAATTCAAAGTGGACGTACAGAAGAAAGGCCAGAAATAAGCGACAAAAACGTCTGGCAAGGCTGGAGGGTCTCAATGTGCGGCAGAAAGAGGAAAAAAGTTGTGTGATGCCATTGTTAAAGGAGCAATCCAAGATAGAGCGTGTAAAACTCTTTCCAATTTTTCAAAAGCCTCAAGATTATCATGCTAAAAAGACTTTGAATGTGAAGTTAATAAAGATTGCCAATCTTCCCATAAGTACAGTGGAAATAGGTAAGCCCTTAATAATAGTATCTTCGAATGATAGGAAGAATACTTTTCCCCAACATGTGATCAGGAAAGAAATGGACAGAAAGGAGAGCAACTGGAAGTATTTAAAAGTATGGAAGTCTCTGGAAGTGAAGACAGTAAACATCAATATCAGCAGAAGATTTGTGCCAGAAACAATAAGAAAGCGAGAGTGCAATCACCAGATACAAGTGAATATTAGGCCTGGACGAAGTTCACGGAGTCCCATTCTGTGGAATTCTCCGGAGTTGAATAAAAACTCATTGGAATTCCGCAGAAGTGGAGTTCCATGAGCCGCGGAGTCCTGAATGTGCCAGATCTTGGAAGTGCTAAGCAGGGTCAGGCCTGGTTACCCATGCCTGACCCTGCTTAGTGCTTCTGAGATCAGGTGCATTCAGGAGAGGGCAGTAGGTGGTGAAAGCTGTGGATTCAGGCCTCTTGTGCACCAGCCTGACCTGTGTGCAGTGCACACAGGTCAGGCTGGTGCACAAGAGGCCTCAAACAGCAGCTTTCTTTTGCTGCCTATGGCCTTAATTCAGGCCAGGGCCTTAAGCAGCATAGGCTGCCAGGCCTGTTGTGCACTGCGCACCTGCTGAGCTCCACTTGGCTGGCGGGCCTAAAAGAGTTTTATGGACTAACTCCGAGCGACAAGTGGAGTGCAGAGTTCTAAAAACTTAGCTCCGCTAGTGGAGTGGAGCTCCCCACACACCCCTAGTAAATATACTCTAGGACTATGTAATGTGAGTAAAAAATATGTAATGTGTCAAGCATTGGATTATTCTGAGGATGGAGACCGGCGAAACACTGCAGGAACTGGAAGAATATGTCAGATTAAAACTGAGGAAGGGGATTTTGTTACTCAACCACTGACTTTATCAAGCAAAATAATTTTTATCTCCACATATAAGTCGAGAGGCTCACATGACATTCTGAACCAGGGGAATATACTGAATTTACTGCATGCAATACTATCACTGTCAAAATTGACCTCGAGTGATATTGTGTCAATTGAGTTTCTTGGTCTAGTGGAGGGGAGGGTGCACAAAGCAACCTTGGCTTCATTGTAAAATAATCTATTGGTACAATTAATAATGCAAGATAAGTATAGTATGGCAGCCTGGGGGATAGAGTTAACCCTACCCCCAAAGGATGCATCTCCTATACCATTTGTACTGGCAGAAGTAAACTCAACTGCAACCGCATGTGATGAGGGGGTCAGACACATTCAATTCTGAGATCCGCAAGTGGTAGGATGGAGAAATTCACAGAGATTCACCATCCATTAACTTTACAGGAGAAGAAAAGGGGCATACAAATAAACGTAGGATGGCTTACTGAGGCATTGCATGGTAAGCAAAGGACATGACCTAATGGGAGCGAGGGTATAAATGTATGGCATGGTTTGCTAATGATTAGTTCATGGAATATTAATGGAGTACAAACAAAATCTCAGAAGAAAGATATTGCTCATTTATTAGAAGGAAGTCAGATAATATGCCTCCAAGAAACATGGGCTCTTGAAGGTTTTTATTCAACAGGGTATGTGGGTTATTTTAGATCAGCAGTCTTTAGGGGCGTCCAAAAGGAGGGACTGCAATTTTAATTGAAACAGCACTGACGACTGAAGTGTCTCAGGTGGATTTAGTAAATAACAATATCTTAGCGATTAAGCTGAGTAATTGGATAAAGGATATTAGCACACCACTATACATGATAAATGTCTATATATCCCCAAATACAAAGTTAAAGTGCTCAATAGATTCCGAACTTCTGTATGTGATAATGGTGCTATCGTAGGAACCACAGTTACCCAATATATTAATAACAGGGAATTTTATTATGGATTTGATGTACCAATTTGAGTGTGAAGATCAGATTATTCAGCAAGATTATATATGGTCAGTGCCCCCACAAGTAAAAAGGGATCCTATTAGAAGAACATGTGTTAAAAGGGCTAACACTTTAGTAAAAGACCTGGAGTCCTTAGGAATGCAAGTAGTAAATGGCAGGTAACAAACAGATAGCCCACCCAAGTGGATTTATTATTCGACTACCGCATGCTTCATCATAGATTATACGGCAGTTACACTTACACTTCTGGGCCGGATAATATCTTTTAATGTTAGAAAAACGAACAGCAGTGATCACAGGCAGCAAAGGATTGTGCTCTCAGCGCAAGTACAGCATCACCAATTAGCCCCGCTTTTGTTTGGGGAAAATAGCACGATAAATTATCAAAGGCTTGCATGGTCTGGCAATCTGGAAGCCCAAAGTGAGGACTTAGCTGAAAATTCAGTAAAAGAAGGTTTTTCTGTCAGACATATAACCAAGTCAAGCAGTGGGCGATATTCCTGAGAAATATTATGGCAGAAGAAGTAGAAAACAACAAGGAGGTGGCAGCAGGACCCTGTGGGACTCCCTGACGGCAGGAGCTGGGGGGAGTCGCCGGGTCAGGAGCACTTATTGCGCATTTTACTTCTCCCGCGGCACGGGACAACAAGGAGGCGACAGCAGGACCCTGTGGGACTCCCTGATGGCAGGAGCTGGGGGAGTCACCGGGTCAGGAGCGCTTATAGCGCATTTTGTTTCTCCCGCGGTGTGGGACGCGTGCGGGCCGCGCCCGGGCAAAGCCCGGGCCAAGGGCAGGCCCGTCTTGCACCCGTCATCGACCGTCAGAGGCTGGGCAGGGCCACCCCTCTTTCTTCTTGCCGTGGATGGTGAGTTTTGTGTTTACTATTTTTTATAAGTGACTGAAGACCCTTTTGCCCTGAGAGACTATGCTTTAAACTGTGATTCCTGTTGCCCCGTTTAGTGAGGTGCCACCACTTGCATAATGGGGTGGAAAAAGGGCCAGTTATCTGGAGCTATGAGTGGTGGTGGTGGCAGGCAGGGTAGCGTAAATACCACTTTGGACTCCTTTCTCGCTAGAGCTGTTGGGTTTGTGACTAAGGAAATTGAGCTGGCGGAGAGGAGGCTATCTATGGAGATGGAGGATTGGCATCATGTCTCAGTAGTAAGTGATCCCTCAGTGGGCTTGGAGGAGGAGGAGGTGGTGGCCCATCCCTGGGGAGATCAACGTGTTGTTTCAGAGCGCGACCATGCTGAGAAATTAGGGGATTCCGGCGACCCAGGGCCTTTGAGAAGAAGTAAAAGGCTCTTGCTGTCTTCTCCTCTGGCCTGCCCTATGGATAAGTGCAGTCCTCTGCCGAGGAAGAAAAAGACACTGAAGAAAACGGTCCCTAAAACGAAAGCATCTCTTGTGGTTTATTCCAAGGAGCTGTATTGCGGCCCTGAATCCATTGAGTTAATGGGCTGTGATGCAACCAATTTATTGTTAAAGTTTAAGGAGATGATTGAGGGTATTCTGTCTCCTGTGATGGCAAAACTATCGGTGATAGAAAAAGCAGTTTCTCGGCTATGTGAATTAAGAAGCCAAGGGAGCCAATCTGTGGGGGGATGTGAGGCACTGTGCTGTCTGTCTCAACCAAGCGAGGAGGTGAATTTACAGGAGGAAGATGCTGGGTCCCTGGGGAACATGCCTCAGCAACTGGATAACCAGACAAATTCTGGGGGCCAAGGTGCCTGTGCTCAGTCTGTGTTGGTCTCAACTACCGCCCCACCAGTGGGTAGGGGGGCCATGATTGGATCCAGTCACTGCAGGCAACCTGACTATGTATCTGTGGCTGCTGGGGGAGGGTTGCCAACAGCTGGATGGGAAGTTTAACCAGAAACCGTTGAATAAAAAGTATTTGTTGGTCCGTCTGGATCTCCCCCCGGCATGTGCCCCTTATGTGGTGGTGATGACGAATGTTCAGTCCCTTGGAGGTCGTTCAAAAGGGGGCCTGGTTACCTTAATCCGTTTTTCTAAGATAGTGGCTGCTTTTCAAATTAATTGTAACCACCAGGGTATATTGCCTGCACGGGTAATTTTTTCTAACAATTTTAATGTTCTGTTGGTAAATTTTTATAATGCTGTCTGGGATGGAGGGTGTCAAATTGGGATCCTCTTCTCCGTTCTCCAGGTGTTGAAGTGTAGAATGGAGTAGGTGGGGCTGGAATTCTGTGCCATTGTGTCAGGAGATTTCAATGCCAAGTTGGGTTGACTTAGTACAGTGGTAAATCCCTTCGAGTATGACTGTGTGGATTACTCGGTGGATGATGTTCAGGATTCCAGAGGCAGGGTTCTGATTAAGGAACTTAGGAAGTTGGGCATTCTGAATTTCCAGGACACTGAAGTAGTAGATATTCATCAGCTCCCAACGTTTGTGGGTAGAGGGTCTGGCACCACAATTGATTACATTTTTGTGTCTCCACTATTGAAAGATTTGATAATTGGAGGAGAGGTGCTTGGGGAATGTATAAGTGATCATAACCCCCTTACAGTGTACTTTAAACTCCCAGGGGCTCCAAGTAAATCAGGACGGGGTGGACCCGCATCAGTGATGATAAGAGACCAGGGTAAGCGACTTGGCTGGAAACAGGTAGATGCCCAACAAGTTATAGAGAGGGTGGTGGGGGGCAACTTACCCTTGTTTTTGGATATACTTCTGAGAGAGACTCCGAGCCCTAAGGAAGTTAAGGATGCAATAGCTGAAGTAAACATAGTAGTTAGAGACTGTTTATCTTCAATAGACAGTCGTCCCAACAAGCGCAGAGGTGGGTGGTTTGATAAGGCCTGTTACGATGCTAGGGCAAATATGAAAACGGCCCTTAAGGAATACCCCAGAGATAGGGCCGCGGTAAAAGCAGCAAGGATTAAGTATAAAAGGGCTTTGAGGGAGGGTAAGGAATTTTTTTAAGAAAAAGCCTGGGAAGAGTTGGACCGCGCTACAGTCCTGAAGGATCCTGGTCTGTTTTGGAAGGTGGTGAATAGAGGTTCTTTTGCAACAGAGACATCTGAGGGATTGGGCTGTAGTATTGCCCCAGAGGCCTGGGTAAATTATTTCTGTAGAATTTGTGAGGGAATCCCCCTAAGAAATAACTGGGAAAAAGAGTGTGGTGTGGTTCCCAATCTAGCGATCAGGTTTTCGCTACATGAGGTTATTGATGCACTCCAGGGTAGTGCTAGTAATAAAGCCATGGATTTGTACAAATCTTGTCCCCAGCTATGGGCACCTGTTCTCTTAAATGTTCTTAATGCAGCAGTTACCGTGGGAATTCCTGCCTCCTGGAGAAGGGCTTGTATCATCCTAGTTTTTAAAAAGGGGGATCGGAATGACCCTAAGTCTTATCGCCCCATTTCCCTACTTGACTCTTCTGTGAAGATTTTGGGACTGATCATCTCAAGGCGTATTGAGGTTTGGATGGCAGAAAAGGAAATTTTGAGCCAGGACCAGTACGGATTTAGGGAAGGTCTTGGCACGCGTGAACAGTGCCTTAATCTTCTGATGATGATTGGGAAATATACGCAAGCCAGGAAGGGCACCCTTTATCTTGCCTTTATGGACCTCAGTTGTGCCTTTGTCAGGGTAAATCGGTCTATACTGTGGGAAAGGATAAGTCAGTTAGGGATGGATCCTAATATTGTAGAGTTGCTCCGGTATCTCCACTCAGGATCGGCTGCAAATGTGAGGGTGGGGATGAACCGGGAATGTTCCGAGGCTTTTAAGCTCACAAAGGGCGTTCACCAGGGGTGTGTTTTGGCCCCCACTCTGTTCCTTTTATATACAAATTGATTGTTGGATTTTTTGGTGGAACACTGTAGGGATGTCCCTAAGGTGAATGGCACTAATGTCCCTGTGTTGACCTACGCGGATGATGCGGTCCTCATGGCCCGCATTATGAATGGCCTCCAAAAAGTAGTTAGAGCTTATGCCTCTTACATGTCAGGCTTGGGTCTAGAGATTAATTATAAGAAATCGCATTTTATGGTATGTGGTAGACCTTTGAGTAGGGTGGGGGAGCTAAAGGTTGAAGATCAAATTATTAGCAGGGTTCATGAATCCCCATATTTAGGGGTGATCTTTGATGATAAAGGTTCATGGAAACCCTGTATTGCCAGAAGGAGTATGCTCTTCCATGCCTCAGTTGGTGCCACTTTTGATTTTGCTGTAAGAGTAGGAAGTAAACCTATTAAGTCTCTGCTTGAAATCTACAGGCGAAAATGTCTACCTGTCCTGTTGTATGGTGCAGCACTCTGGGGGTATATGGATACCCGAGCCCCCATTGTTGAAGAACATCATTTTTGTAGAAGGCTATTGGGTGTTGGCCAAAATACCTCTGGTTTTTGCCTGCATCTAGAACTAGATCTTGAGTGTGTGCAAGACACTATTCAGTTGGCTCCCTTCTTGCTCTATGGATCTCGATTTGGAGTAATGAATATGCCACTTTTAATAAAGAGATCTTAAAGTAGTTAGAGCTTATGCCTCTTACATGTCAGGCTTGGGTCTAGAGATTAATTATAAGAAATCGCATTTTATGGTATGTGGTAGACCTTTGAGTAGGGTGGGGGAGCTAAAGGTTGAAGATCAAATTATTAGCAGGGTTCATGAATCCCCATATTTAGGGGTGATCTTTGATGATAAAGGTTCATGGAAACCCTGTATTGCCAGAAGGAGTATGCTCTTCCATGCCTCAGTTGGTGCCACTTTTGATTTTGCTGTAAGAGTAGGAAGTAAACCTATTAAGTCTCTGCTTGAAATCTACAGGCGAAAATGTCTACCTGTCCTGTTGTATGGTGCAGCACTCTGGGGGTATATGGATACCCGAGCCCCCATTGTTGAAGAACATCATTTTTGTAGAAGGCTATTGGGTGTTGGCCAAAATACCTCTGGTTTTTGCCTGCATCTAGAACTAGATCTTGAGTGTGTGCAAGACACTATTCAGTTGGCTCCTTTCTTGCTCTATGGATCTCGAATTGGAGTAATGAATATGCCACTTTTAATAAAGAGATCTTAACGGACTGTTTGGCCTGTGATAATGTAAAATATATTCCCTGGCTGACGTATATAAGAAAGGCAGCGCATGATCTGGGGCGGCCTGACTTGTTTGACACTCCTGAGGGTCTGACTAGCCGTGATAAAAATTGGGTAAAGGAGAATTTTTTGAGAATCCGGGGGCTAAAAGAGAGGGGAAGGAACTAGGGAAAAAAATCGGTCAGGGATTTTGTTATGTTGAAGATGGGGGCGGATCCTGAGCCCTATCTCTTAGCGATAAATGATTTGAGGGAAAGGACTCTCATCACTCGATTTCGCTTGGGGATCATTAGAAGTAATCTTTGTTTCCTGTTAGGCCAGTATGGTGAAAAATCTATCAGACCTTGTCCTTGTGACGGGGTGTCCCTGCAGACCTTGTCCCATTTTACATTATTCTGTGTCTTTTATGCACCTTTTAGAAGTCGTTTTTTATTACCCCTGTTGAGGCCAAAGGGTTTTGTGCAATATCGTCCTGCTTTTATGTGGCTGCAAATGGCTTCAGATGCATTGGTGTGGAGGGGGTTGGGATTGTTCTTGAGGGGAGCCATTACTTGGCGCAGTAATTTAGAGTTTTTTAAAGAATCTTTTAGATTGTTATCCTTGGTAATGAGGTTTTATTCGTTTTTCATTTTATGATTATTGGTATATTATTGTTTTATTGCTATTTCGGTTTATTTATTGTTGTCTATGTGATCTAAGGGTTGAATTATTTCATACCGAATAAAGTCTATCTAAGTAGAAAATAGGTCTGAAAGATCCTTCAAAGAAGGTTAATGCCTGAGAACAATTGTAGAATAAAATTGACCATCTCCTCTCTTGTGTTAGGAGAAGAGCTAAAGCAACTGCAAAAGAGAATTAGGAAAGATCCATTTAATGGAGACCTACTCTGTGCTCTTGTTAAAGTGAATAGGTGCTTCCAAAGATCGGTATGGGAAGAAAAAAGGAAAGTAAATGACATTTTGTTGGGTTAAGGTGTTGTATGTGTCAAAACAAAAGAATTCAAGTCAGTTTTGTAAGGTTTTAAATAAGTTAAACCGTGCCCCAGCCCCTACAGTCAGTTCCAACATAGCAGGACAGACATGGGTCAATTACGTAAAAGAGCTATTTAAAATATCATCAACTGGTTTGGAAGAAGGAGCTTTTGCTCTGGAAAAACTTACATTATCGGGCATTCCACTTGGTCTTCTCAAAGCAATACTGCTCCTTTACACTAATACCTGGGTGAGGATACGAGTTGGGAATAGAACTGTATTGTCAAGAAAAATTTACACTCATCAGGATTTAAAACAAGGCAGCATTTTGGCACCCTACCTATTTAATTTGTTTTTAGCAGATCTGTCAACTTAATGCAGTTAATGCACATGCACCCAGGCTAGGACCCATATGTATCTCCAATCTGCTTTACGCAGATGATGTTATTCGTATTAGCCAAACAAAGATTGAGTTACAAAGACTTATGGGGGAGTTATCAGAATATTCGCAGAAAACTGGTTGACAATTAATTTAAATAAGATGAAGGTAATGGAGTGCAGCCGCAGGATAAATAAAAATCACAGATGGTATTTAAACAGAGAACAGGTGGAGCAAGTTCGAGTGTATAGATTTTTGGGAGTATTATTTGATGAACGTGGATGTTTTAGTCAACACAAGAAAGAGCTTAGTCGAAAAGCCAAGTCGTTGGGCTTACCTTTTTCTACCTTAAAAAGATCTCTGACTGGCCCTAGCACTTCACCATTATTATAAGTGATATCAGTTAAGTTGGTACCCAGCTTCACTTTTGGTAGTGAAGCGCTGCGTGGACAAGATGCAGTATACTATAATAATAAAATTGTACAGGCAGTTATTCTGCCGTCCGCAAAATGCATCCCCAGTACAAATACGATTGGAGTTTGGGCAAGTCAATTAGATAATAGCGAGGAAAGAGGTCTATGCACAGACTTGGTAAAGAATAAGAATGAGCAGGAAGAATGAACTGTGCCAGGCACTGTGGCATGAAGTAGCGGGATTTTCGCATTCTGTTACCTGGAGCTGGCAATAAATGATTTGGGTTAACAGGAGATTTGGGAAAGTGCTTTAAGAGAGCAGTAAACAGTAATATAGAGAGGCTGTCTTTATTGAAAGATAAAGAAGTATTATCCACAAAGACCACATGCATGGGGGATGTTGAATGATTGTAAGTTTCTTCGCTATCAAGTGAATTTTGAAGCAGGATGTTCCTCTGTTTTAAAAATAGGTTTCTGCATTTCCGATTGGGAAAGCTGCCTGGTGAAACAAGGGAGACCTTGACGCAGAGTTGTAGGTTATGAAAGGATGGAAAAGAGGAATCTTATACACTTCCTATGTATTTGCCCTGCCTTAGTGCAAGAAAGAAGATTCTCGTTAAAATCCCTTTTAAACCAATGGGACATACGAACATTTCGACAAGCAGTAATAGCATGTCTTAAACCAAATGATCCAATCATGAATTCCCAAATGATAAAATTCCTAAAAGCGTCAGAGAAGAAGGAGTTAGGCATTCGGAAAATGGACACTCTGCCCCATCTGGTAAGTGAAAAATAGCGACATCTATTAAGCAAATGAATTGCTTTACGAGATCTGTACAAATGTTAACTCAATGTTGGATTGGAGAATCCATAGTTTTTAGAAATCTCAACTATTATGGATAAATGGTTTATTACCCTTACTTAGGATGGTGAAAATGACCAGAGGTCAATAACCCAGCATGTGTTAAATCAAGAATAACCTTCTGCTTAGCGGTATTAATCGTCAAAGGTTTAATAAAAGAAGAAAATGGGTTGTTTGGCTAAAGTCGAAATATTTTTAAATTTGTTATATTATAACAGATTGAGAACTGTCCATGAATTAATCTGTGGAGTTGTATGTGCACAATAGCACTTTTTTCGTATGTAAACTAAAAATGGAAAATTGATCGATATTTAAAAAATGTGCTCTCTCTCAAAAAAAAGATATCCTTATATTTAGAGAGAGTATAGGGAATTTATTTTAGAGGTTTTTTTTACCTTGTCTGAAATAGTTTATCTTTCATTTGTTCTTTAAAAGAATGTAATGTTTAATGTGTGTTTTAATTATGATTGAAATGTATGCTTTTATTGTGATAAATATAAATGTATTTTTGTAATGGTTTTTATTAACTGTACAATAAATTCATTCATTGATTCATTAATCGCTGCGAGGGAGGAGAGGGCCTCCAATCTCTGTTCAGCTCTATTGTTGTTAAATGCCTTAAGCATCTGTGGGGTCGTTTATCACAAGGCTCAGTTAAGGCTAAAAGTCCTTGTAGATATGGGCCCACTCTGTAGGAGAGGCGAGGGCCTGGCATATGGTTGCACAAATGTGGGGAATTGATGTCAACCCCCCCCCGCCACCTCGGATGCTGCCTACCTGTCCAACTAGGTGTCCCCCACTAGCCGCTTCAAGTCTTCTTATGCCCCACAGTGCAGTGTGCAGAGTGGGGCCTGCAGGGCCCGGGACCCAAGCCTCGCTGGACCATCCGCTTGTGGCCCTGGAGCCCCTTTGGCAGAGTCTCATTCTGGTGAAGAGTCACCCAGGGAGACTGACACACTTTTTTGTTAGGCTGGTGGGGAAAGGGGGTCCACGCCTGGTCCTTCAGTCTCATTGCTGAACGCCACCCACACCTCCAGTGGTGCAGCCCCCAAAGGCAACTTCAAAATCTCTGCCGCTCCAGAGCGTGGTGTGAGGAGCTGGGCCTGCAATGTCTTGGCCTGCAGGCCTCCCCAGGTCACGCTTCCCAGCATGACGATGAACTGGCTGCATTCGGGACCCAAGCATTTGGTTCATAAGGTGATTGAGAGCTCCCTTATCGCCCCCATGGATGCACTGAGGCAGAAGGATGTGCCTCAGGAGGAATAACTCTAGGGCAGATTGTCAGAGCTCACAGTCGAGCGTTCGTCCCAGCTGCCATCTTAGCCACAAACCCTATATATATATATATATATATTAAAAGTATGTAACTGTTGAGTTAAGAACAGTAAATCTATACTTACATATATATACTTGTCTCTATATTCTTGGCTATATGTACTTAATTTCACAATATTGGGGTAATCATTATTTGTTCATAATGATATTAAATTCTTGATATTCTGAGAGAAATTCACTTTCCCTTTGGAATGACAGCAAAAGGATCCATTAAGTCTAGCCATCTTTCCTCCTGTGCCCCTCAGACAATTCTGCGTTGTGAGATGGCACAGTTGAGGGTTTGACAGGTTTATCCCTGAAACTGCACACATGAGACTTTGACATCCATCTTTAAACCAAGGCATCCATGCTTAGCCACCTACACAACTCCTCTAGTCTGACTTTGTGCCAAAACATCCCTCATGGATCACTTGAATAATCCTTCTCCTAGACCCAAAAGGAGAAATTACCTTTTTCCCCAACCCAAAATCAGTTATAAGTCCAGAAGTAAGGTGGCGCACTGCACCAGAGGTATAAGGCCCTAAATGACACATTTGAAAGCTAGTAAACACAGATGCCATGGCCCCCCTCCTACCTCAATTCTCCATTGAACACGTTTCCACAATCCTTTAGTGGCATGCCTGGCCTGCATTACATTCCCAGAGAATCTTATGATGATTCATTACAGGCTTCTCTGGGAGTGGGGCCAATACACTAAGGTCTGTGGGGACAGAGGGCAGTGTTCCATCTAGACAGCTGTGAAGAGAGAAGGGACTATGCAGACAGGGGTGCACTATCCAGCACAGAGAACGTGGGCGGCAGTGGCTAGTAGAGACAAAGGCTAATGAGACAAGTTCATTGGCAGTCAACGTGCAAGGAACTGGCATAGACGAGGAAATTCAGTATGCCTGGCATCAACAAATTTGGCTGGGAAGCTCCAGTCTAGACAAATGTGGATGGACGAGGACCAGTACATGTAGCTCTGGATGACAGGGGCAGTACAGCAGGGCCCCAAATGAGATGTGCCCACCCAGGGCCTACTCACAAGCAGGAACAATGAGAAACCCACTCTTCAGTCTTTTTTAGGGCAAGCCTACTAGACAGTGCAAGCTGTCTGGTTGCAAAAGATCTGTTTTGTGCTTACCAAGAACTTACAGGGTATTATGTACTGCCCATTGCTTACCATTGGTAGGCAGTGTTGTCACTCTCATTTACTTGCTTCTTGTAAGTGTTATACAAATAGTTTAACTTGTTCGTCATAATTAAGCAGGCACTTTCTGTGAATATTGGTGATAACTAGAATTAGTTAAGGATTTTGTATACCATTTCTGTGTGATTTTCCCAAAAACATCTTAGAGTTATTTTAGTTCTTTGTGGTATATTTAAGTGTTGAAGTGTTTACTCTGCACCAATTATAATACAAGATTTTCAACAGGAGTCAAGTGAATGGCTGTGATTAAGTGGAGTTGTGTACCACACAGTAAAGAGTTGTTCTGTCTAAGTAGGTTTGATTTGTAGAGAGAACATACATGTGAGGACCCTGTGTGAATATAAATTTGGTTGGTGAAAGTACACTTTTCGGCCTGAGTATACATTAATAGGCTATGATGTACTTGTTGGTTCAACTTTTAACATCACTCTACACTTGCATGTTTGAATGCATGTTCATTGCAACAATCGATCATTTGACCAGGGTTAGTTTTATGTGTTCGAAATAGTTAATCATTTGGATTTAGAATCAGTTTAATCAAGGAATGCCCATTTCATTATGGCCGAATAGTAACCAAACTCTTGAATTGGTAATAGGGCTATAGTATAGTGCCTACATAACTGGGTCTAATCACAAAGGTAAATTTACATGTGGGTAAATCTAAATTTGTAAATGTACTTTTACACTTTGTAGTAAAATTACTACTTTTGGCTATTCACTATTTCTGAGTGTAAATTTACTACAAAGTTAGACTTACATGCCTCCACCCTCTGAAACAAATAGGTAGAGGTCTCTGCCACATGAGTGGACATCTCCCTATGGTAATGTATAGGGAATTTTTTAAATATTCATTACACTTTAAAAACGTAAAGAAATATTGCTATTTTAAATACGAATGTAAACTGATTTTATATGACGGTTTTAAATGCAGAACATAATCTAAAAATACTACAACACTATTACCTTAATTTTGAAGTACATGTTTAATTAATTTACATATATTGGATTAATTTAAAGTTTTTTCATTAAAACATACCCCAAAGTAAAATATTTAAATTTATTTATTATGTGGTACAGCATTTCCCAAATTGTGGGTTGTGACCCACTGGTGGGCTCTGAGCCACTTTTTGGTGGGTCTGTATACTCTGAGCAATTAATAAAGATGCCTTTAAATAATGTGTTTATATTGTCACCTTTGCCAGTGCTTCTAAGACAGATGTCAAATGTCAGGCTATATCTTCTGAAAAATTGCTGCTTATTCTTTTACCACGGGATTTGTGTTTACTTTTCTTTCCCTGACTCAAAGTGAGAGGAGTGTTTTAAAGTGAATTATGTGACAGTCTTGCTGGAGTGCACAGCATGTGAAAGGAAAGGCTGTAATATGTTGTTTTCTAACAACACAAAACAAAATATAAAAACCTGTAAATTAACTATATGTATTAATCAGTTAGGAAAGCTAAAATGAAGTACATTGTTTGTAATTATGTAATTTAAAAGTGTGATGGAAACAGGCATTTTAATAGGTTCCTGCCTGAACCCCTCTTTTAGCTCTTACTCACCTCCTTATTACTCCTCCCTAAACACAAGCTATTTAATTGTAAGTATTCCCCATTTTCCAGTCACTACCCCGGTTCCTCTCACATTTAGTACAACACGCAGATGTACATTTGAGGTGATATCTGCTCATAAAAGATAGAAGAGACAGAGGGAGAGACCTCCACAGGTAGGTTTATGAATAGCATTTTGTAGTATGTGATCGGTACTATTGCAGTACCACTAAATGTGCTATAAAATGCAGTTTTTGAATAGGTACACTTGTTTAAGATACTCACTGAATATGAAGTAATTTTTCTGTGCATCAGCAACCAATACACACATCATGAACACATTTGAAGTGTTTTTTTCTCAGAAGAAAGAGGCAGTTTTTACCCTTTATTATCATTCATGTGGGTCATGTAGAATATATTTACATGTGGAAATCTGCAAAATGCATTGAGACAGCTCTGAGAAATGTGGGCTTTATGGTTCTCCATACATTAATTTAATTTAAATATGACTTTATGTACCAGTGGTGTCTAGTGGTGAGATTAGCTTTTTAACACTGAACACTTTCAATTCTGAACAAATTACTTTTAAGCTTGTAAAATCGTGGCAGATCTTGATTTGAGTTCGAAGTCTATAGGGTACAGATCCCACATAACTGCCACTGTATAAGAGAAGGAGCAACCTCCTAAAAAGGGGAGTGTCTAATTTAGAACTATCACATCTGCCTTAGTAGTGGACCTAAGAATCCATGTAGGAAGAACATTTCTGAAGATAACTTGGTCATCCACATTGATGGCGTTCTGATTAATTTATAAAGGATCTAAAAGAGATCTTGCTGACTACCGGGAACCAATCCAGCCCTGCTAGATGAGAAGACATTTATTCAGTTTTTCTCAGGTTCAATAGCAATTGAATGGCCATATTTTGGATTATTGGAAGCATATTGATCAAATGTTTGGGTGAGCCCCATTAAATGACATTCTCATGATCTAACCTTACTGAAAGAGTTTCTTGAATAACAACCCGTTGGCCATCTCTGCAGAGAAAGTGGACAATTTTCCTCAACAATCTCAAGATGAAAAACACTCAGGGGAGGGGCCAGCTTATTTATCTGGGGGTTAAGAGCTAAATCTGAATAAAATATGTTGTCCAGGTTTTAGACTGTGTTCATCAGAGTGGGCACCAGCCAGAGGATGGAGGCCAACAATCAGAGATCGAAACACAGTGGGCGTTCCCACCTGAAAAACATGTCACCTGACAAGCATGTTACCCTTCTCCAAAATTAATATTAATGTAGTAGATGACATCCAATCAGCTACAGATGATAGACATACTTGGAAACTAGAAGAGACCTTCAATTGCATAGAAGATCTGGCTATATTACCTGAGCAGTCTCCCCAGTGAGGCAATTTATGCATTAAATTAGGTTGGGTTCAATGAAGACACAAGCAGCACTCCACACTTCAGGAAATAAAGTTGGACTGAATATAGTATCTTTGAAGAAACTTATGTTGGAATAGTGCTCAAAAAGACTTCAAAAATGATCTTTTAAATTACGAGTTTCCTGTTTAACCTCCCATGAAGTTCGTATGAGCCACAAGTACTTTGCAGGAGGGTTATTCAAAGTTTGAAGGACATTTGGCAAACATTTCAATTATTCAGCAAACAAATTGATTTTGAAGTCCCTTGGAAAGCGTAACTTAATCTTAGCTAAGGGGCACTACTTTAACAACTATGGGCCTGATTCACAAAGGTAAACTTGTGTGAGTTCTATCTTTTTATTTGTGGAGTTCCCCACCTTCACTGCAGAGTGTCTGCAGTCATAAACTTACTAATAACTCGTAGTTTACCCCACAAAATGTAAACTTACACAAAAGTGCGTATTTACCTTTTTGAATCAGGCCCTACATGTGTGGAAGCATATCCCTAACTAAGGGGCAACTTTGAATTTTATTTCTATATAGTGGTGTGCAAAGCTGTGAAGCTTAGCTCTTCGTATTTAAAAAAAAAAACATTTTAAGGTTTAGAATGCACATTATGTTGGAAGCATTCTGTACTCCAGTCACTTCCTATTGGTTTAGATGTGTTGTCTACATCTCCTTCCTCCAGACGTGGAAGGCCCAGGGCACGACTTCTGCAAACAGGGAGAGGTTGTCAGCCTTTTCCTAATGTGTTTTTTCTGCTGTTACCCCCACTGAGTAACAGTGGGAAATACTATTTCCCGTAGGCAAGTGTGCACACCCCTAATTCTATGACATTGGCAAAGTTTATCCGCACATCTCCAGTTCTATAATGTCAATGTGGTGTTTTTTGTGACATGAAAAATCACCATCAAACAGAGTAGTTTGTAAATGTCCCCAGAACTCCAAAGCATGTTATCTGTTATGTATCTTTTAATATGACTGTTGCAAATACTGCATTTTATTGTTGTTTGCTGCAATATACAAATATACTTTCAATCTTTCTTATTGATTGAAATCTTTAGTTCACAAGAATAGTGAAAATTCCACAAATTGTGTAAAAATAATAATTCATGGGTGTGGCACATTTCTTGTGAAATAATAGTTTTGAAACCACTGCTGAGGGGACATTATGATTTAAAACTTAAAAAACGACTCTTTTTCACCATGTATAGTTAGTTATGGTGTAATAGGACTCAACAATTCACTACTGATACATTTCAGTAATACCTGGACATTTCAATACCTAGTGGACCCTGGGCAAAGTTAATGGCCAGTTATAGGAAGCTGGCTCTGTGTACACTATATTAAAATGAGATATAGGCCCTTATTATGAATCCGGCGGTCCTTGGACCACCAGACTCGCGGTGGCAGTCTCACCGCTGCCGAGCTGGCAGTAAGGACTGCCATCTTACGGCTTCAGCGGTTTGGCCAAAGCCAAACCGCTGAAACTCCACCCGTACCGCCAGGGCGGTCGGACCGCCGAGCGAGAGGTGAGCACCTCCGGCCCAGCGGTAGCCGTAATACCACCATCGGTATTACGACTTGGCAGACTGCCAGCATTTTTACAAAAATTCTGGTGGTCGTGCACCTAGTGACAGGAATCTCTATTCCTGTTGCTGGAAGACATACCCCCACATGACCACACACCTTCATTCATGCACCCCCACTCACCCACGCATTCTCTTACATTCACCCCACACACTCGCACCCAAAGACACATTCAGATACACCCATTCACTCGAACACATACACTCAAACAGACACATACACTCGCATGCACGCACTCAGACACATACACTCACATGCACACACTCAGACTCATACACTCACATACACGCACTCAGACACACACACTCGCTTGCAGGCACTCAAACACATACACCGCATGCATGGACTCAAACTGACACCCCCTTCCCCTCTCCACATTCACACAAACATACACACACACAACACCCCCTTTCCCCTCGGCACACTCACAAATGCACACACAGACACTCCCCCCCCATTCGTACACACACGCAGACACCACTCACGTTCACACAGCACCTCCCCCCCTCGTGCCCATCCCCCCTTTCAGACAATCAACTTACCTGCTTTGATGAGGTGGCCATCACGGAGGTGATGGGTCCTGGTGCTTTCCACTGCCAGCACCACACCGCCTTGCAGAAAGCCGCCGCACCGTATTTTTGATTGTAATACTGTGGGTGGTGTCGTGTTGGCATGGCAGTGCCGGCAGGGGAAACCCCTCTATTACGACATCGGTCAGGCCAAATGTGTTGGATTTCCACCCGGGAATTTGACGGAAATCGGCACAACTTCGTAATATGGCAGTCCTTGGACTGCCACCACTGGCAGGCTTTTGGTGCCCGCGGCTTCTGCAGTCTTTTGGAAAGACTGCCATAGTGTGAACAGAGTCCAAGGGCTCCTCAAAGGCTTAACAGAGGCTAAAATAGATAATACTAATGCTTTCGTTTGTGGTGATGTAGTAGAGCAGATGGCTTATCAGAGGGCAGTGCAAAGCATTTGTTGTACATACAAAGCCAATAAATGAGGCACACACTCAATGACTAACCCCAGGCCAATGTATTTATATTGGAAAAATATATTTTCTTACTTTATTTCTAGAACCAAAAGGATCTTGTTCCAGGTAAGTACATTTGCAAGTAAGTTTCAAACATATGTATCAACAGCACTTTGTTTAGATTTGGCAAACAAAACAGTTTACAGGTAACTAACACTTTTCAATTTTAAAAGTTGACACTGAAATTTTCAGAACAGTCCTAGGGTCGGAAAAGTGTAAGTGCAGTTTTGAGGTAAGTACTCGACTTACAGTTCCAGTCTCCAGGGGTTAGGATGTCCACTGGTCGGGGTTCAGGATGACCCCAACCTTACACCACCAGCAGCACTGGGCTGGCTGGGTGCAGAGGTCAAAGTCGAAGTTAAATTTAGAATGGGATCCTATGGAGACTGGGGGCACTTGGAAACAGACCTGTTAGCAGGTAAGTACCCACAACTTCAGAGGGCAGACCTGGGGGTTTGGGTGAGCACCGGGGGATGGGCCACAGGTTAGCACCAAACACACACCCTCATCGGCACAGGGGCAGCTGGGTGCAAACACAGCTTTGAGCTCCCAATGTTTTCAATAGGGGGACACCGGAGGTCACAAAGATGCTGCAGGCTGGGTTCAGGGAAACCACAGGCTGGACAAGGAGGAGGGCTGCATGCTGAACGTTGCTGGACCAGTGGTCTGATTCCCCAAGGTCAGGGAGCTACGGGTGCAGGGGTACCTTCAAGAGTTGGGAATCTTCATCCGGTTCTCTCCGAATTTATGCTGCAGGCATCATTGTGTTGGCCAGGAGGGGTCAACCCAGGGTGGACACAAGGTCAGAATCGCCTGGGGACCTGCTCTGGACCAGTGGGCCACCTGGACATGGGCTGTGGGTGTTGGATGCAGAGTGGGCAGGATTCACGGATCCGGAGCAGTTCTGAAGTCCTTTTCAGGGTTTCTTCTGGACAGGGCCGTTGTCCTTGGGAGTTCTTGGTCCTCTGGTGGGCAAGCCTTTTGGTAGCAGAGTCCTTGAAGATGCAGATAGGCCGGTAGGACAGGGGCCAGGTCAGTTGTCATCTGGAGTCTTCACTTCTCGGGGTTCGGCTTAGCAGTCCTTCTTCTTTCTTTTTGTCTTGAGGTCACTGGAAATCTGGTGAGCTAGGTTCAGGGAAGCCCACAAACCCTAGATTTAGGGGTGTTACAGGGGTCACGGGCAGTAGCCAATGGCTAATGTCCCTGAGGGTGGCTACATTCTTCTTGTACCCACTCCCTTTGGAAAGGGTTACACATTCCTAACCGTATTGATCGCTGTCCTCCAAACCAAGATGGAGGATTCTGCAGGGAGCGGGTCACTTCAGCTCTGGACACCTTAGGGGTGGTCCTGGCTGGAGTGGCCACTCCTGCCTATTTTATCTTATTTTCCTGCCAGACTTGCCGCCAAAAGTGGGTCTTTGTCCGGGGGGTGGGCATCTCCACTAGCTGGAGTGCCCTGGGGCACTGAAACAGGAGGCCTGAGCCTTTGAGGCTCACCACCAAATATTACAGTTCCTGCAGGGGGAGGGGTGAAGCACCCTCCACCCAGAGCAAGCTTTGTTTCTGGCCTCTTGGGAGCACCAAGGCTCTCACCCCCTGCGGTCAGAAACCTGTCTTTTAGTGGCAGGCTGGCACCGACTGGTCAGCCTTACACTAAAGGGTTGGTTCAAATACATGGGCATCTCCAAGATGGCCTCTGTGTGCATTGTCTATTAAATCCAACACTGGCATCACTGTGGGTTTATTGTGCTGAAACATTTGATACCAAACTTCCCAACCTTCTGTGAAGCCATCATGGAGCTGTGGCCTTCGTGATGACAAACTTCCAAGCCATGTACTTAATATGGCCACACTGCACTTACAATGCCTAGGAATGGACTTAAGACACTGTAGGGGCATATTGCTCATGCAGCTATGCCCTCAGCTGTGGTACAGTGCACCCTGCCTTAGGGCTGTAAGGCCTGCTAGAGCGGTGACTTACCTATGCCACAGGCAGTGGTAGGTGGGCATGGCACCCTTAGAGGGATGCCATGTTGACTTTACCTTTTTCTCCCCACCAGCACACACAAACTGCAATGGCAGTGTGCATGTGTTTTGAGAAGGGTTCCTTAGGGTGGCACAATACATGCTGCAACCCTTAGAGATTCTCTCTGGTCACAGGCCATTGGTAACACTGGTATCTTATCAAGGGTCTTATCTGTGTGCCTGGGGTGTGCCAATTGTGGGAACAATGGTACAATTTTAGGAAAAGAACACTGGTGCTGAGGCCTGGTTAGCAAGATCCCAGCACACTCTCAGTCAAGTCAGCATGAATGTCAGACAAAATGTGTGTGTGTGTGTGGGGGGAGGGTGGTAGCCAGGCTAAAAGGGGCCCTTTCCTGTACCGGCATACAGGCCCAGTACCGAGAAGTCAGCCTACAGCTGTGCCCCTTGGACACTGGGAAGAAGACATTGCCTGCGCCCATGGTCAGTGGTCAGTATAACAGTTTGCAGTACAGGATTGGGCCCTGGTTCCGGGGTGTGGCTAAAGATCTCCATAAAATACAACACTTCTAAAATATGGCACTTAGACTTGTCACAATTAGACACATGCTGGGTAGGGGCTGTCAGTATCTAAAACACCAAGCTCTAGATGTACAAAACTTGTTTTCAGTTTTAAAGATTCTGACTTGGTTTTCCAGCTGAAAAGGGTATTTGTGATTTAATGAACCAATTTTAGGAGTTAGTAAAGTTTAACAGACTCCTAAATAAAATGTAGAAAGAGATACCAATTCTGTATTTTTAAGGGGCTTGTATTGGGCATCCCTTCCAGGAACTGAATTGGTACCATGTGTATCAGTTGTTTATTTAGGAAATGTACCTTTTCTGAACAGTTATCCCAGATATGTTGTCTTTTGCTGGAGCCTAAATTATTTTTCCTGTCATGAAAACTCTGTGCAGCTTACCCCTGCTAACCACCAGAAAAGTGCCTGTGCTCTATTTTAAACATAGTTGAATTGGCCTTTTACTAATTGGTGTATTTAAGCTGCCTATAAGTCCCTAGTATATGGTGTAAAAAGGGGGCACTGTGGCCTGAAAGTTAAATGCTACTAATAGACTGCAGCACCTATTGTGCTAACCCCTACAGTATCAAAGCAAACATGGGTTTAGCCCTATCCTATGTAGCCCGAACACTGCAGTGGTAATTCTGCAGTGTGACCTGTTAAAATAACCATTTTTAAAAGTAGAAACATCCATTTTAGATATTAGTAAGTCACCCCTATGTAAACCTGGTAGCTCACAAGGCAGGGTGAATAGTATTTCAAGTGGGTCATGTAGAAAATTAATGTTCATATGACCATACAATGACAAGGCCCAAAATAAAGTTACTTTCACTGTGGCATGTGAGCTTGCCCCTTTAGAAAACCAGAGTGCAGATTAAAATTCTAATGCTGCTAACTGAGGAAAG
Source organism: Pleurodeles waltl (assembly GCF_031143425.1). Lineage (NCBI taxonomy): Eukaryota > Metazoa > Chordata > Amphibia > Caudata > Salamandridae > Pleurodeles > Pleurodeles waltl. The sequence goes on from NC_090443.1 coordinate 51,853,369, forward strand.
GGACCAGCTAGAAAAATAATTAAACAACCATTTATAATAGTCATTAAAATACAATTCAACAGTGAAACCTGTTTTTTAATAAATATTAAGGAAAGGTAACTTTTAAAAGTCACCTTTTCTCGACCTGACTTTCCTTGAGGATAATTTGCATTCGCTTTTCAGCTTCACTCAGCCAGTGATTAGTCTTAAATAGGTGTGGAAGAGGTGTAAAATATCTCTCAACAGCAAATAATAGGTTGACCTGAATGGAAATGCCTCTCAGGAGCAAATAATAGGCTGACCTGGCTGGACAGTGATAACCCCTCTGAGCTCAACAGAATATGAATGGTAGGGGTTGTGGACTTCCTCTTGACAGCACAGTATCATATCCTGCTTGACAGGCCTGTTGAGGCACATGAAACATTTGTGGTGCACTGGAAATGGACAGAACAGGATGCCAAGACAATTCTTGTGGATCCCCTGTTTGGTTGCTGAAAGACCCTGCTTTGTCATACCACACTTCTGTCGCTAGCTTTATTGTGGGTACACTGTCTTCTTCAAAGTGAATTTTAGTGTTAGATGTGGGAGGATTCTAGGATTACCATAGTACATCCCCCACAAGCCCTCACAGTCCAAATCAAATGTGACCACATACTTTCACCATCTTGAAGATACCCCGGCAACTGCATTTCAGGCCTGCTTGCAGAAAAGGAGCAACTACTGAAAAAGTGGGTGGGTTGGCCCAAGGAATGTTTATGCCATTGTTAAGGGAGGGTCCAGGAGTCATCCCCACCCACTAGGTAGTGACAGGGATACATGTGGGTCCCTAGGCACCATCTTCAGAACACTTATTGGACTTGTGAAAGATCAGAAGAGGAAGGAACCTGCAGTCTGTGACCTGAGACTATTGTTGAAAAACTGGACCTGTTCCCTCTAGCACCCAGAACAAAGAAATGAACTCTAGTGGTTATTTGGCTGACCTCCTATCTGGCTACAGGGAGGCAACAAGCTACAAAACGCCTTATCCTCAAAGTATCCAGCTGATCATTGGCAACTGGACCTAGCATGGACACTGCGGATGGCCTCTGCCTGACATCATGTGAGGTTTAAGTGCCTCCTCTGAAGTCCTGCTGCCTTAGAAGTAGGGCTGGGTGTAACTTGTGTAATTCAGTGTACTGTAATCAGATGGAATTACCTACAAATTCTGTGAGATTACACATATTTAAGGGAGAAGAGTAATTATTTGTCTATTTTGTAACACAAAAATGCCCCCACGTGTTCAAAATGGGTGCATGAATGCATTTGCACTAAGAAATAGAGCTAAATACAACAAAACATGAATAGCAAGTGTGAGCAGCCTCTCGCGCTCGCTAAATGTGTCCTTGAGGTAGGATTTTCACTCAACTTCTCCCTGCATTTAGCTCTATTTTTGTATCGCAAAATGCCCCCCCTCATGCCCAAACTGGGTGCAAGAAGGTATTTTACGCTAAGAAATAACTCTAAATGTGCATTTGGGTTATAATTTTTCACAACTTACTGCCGGCATCTAGCGCTATTTTCTTAGCCCAAAAATGCCGCAGAACACAAATAGTGAGCTTCAACAGGTCCTACTGCTTGTGGTCAGTAAATGCTCTTGTGGTAGGATTGTTTTCACCCAAATTACTCTTAATTCAGCGAGCAGGCATAATTGGGTTATTCTTGGTAATTCTGCATCAAAGAGTAATGCAAAATTACCAAAATTACTCTGACTACTCCAGCGTAATCAAAACTATGCCTGGGTCTACTTACAAGTGTACTTCTTCGGTTGGTTTAGGCTTCAAAAATTAGGGGCCTGATATGGAGTTTGGCAGACAAATTACTCTGTCACAAACGTGTCGGCTATCTTGTCAACTATATCACTAGTGCATATCCATTGGCCCTTGTAATAAAGTGAATGGGATACCCGTCACATTAGTAATGGAGTAACCTGTTTGCTGAACTCTAAATAAGGTCCTAAGTCAGAAGGTAAAAGCTTTAACCAGGACAAACCGAGGAGATGTATCCCACTTGTGCTCTATCACGGTTGGCCTCAAATCTTCCTGAGGTCCCGGTCAACCCCAATTATTGACTATCATTACCGATTTGTGCTTTTTGACACTATTTCTACTTAAAATTAATTCATAAATACCGTTTCCTTTGTGGGATTTTTGTATTTTAGTGTCATTTTGGTTACTTTAATTTGGGATTTTTAATGCTTTGTGTTTTGACTTTGTTGCTGTTTTGGTACTGTAAACATACTTTGCAAATCACACTATATTGAGCCTGTCTGCTCTGTGCCATAGATACTGGGGGGTTGAACTAAGGTTAGTTTAGTGACTTTGAGACTACTCCCTGAATAGACACAAACAGTTAGGAGCGCACCTGCCTGACATCCCAGCAATTAATCTGCCCCATTGCATCATGGTAGATGTAGTATCTTCAAAAAACGAACTCCATTAATTTTTAAATATTTCACCTTTAAGTAGGTACAGCCTTTACTGTGCATCTCTGGACACATGTGTTTCTGGGTTAGTCCCTTCTTCAGCAGAGAACATATTTGCGGGGTGCTGGGAATGCTGCCATAAATCACCCGGTTTCAGTACCTCTTCCCTGGCCTGCTGGTGCCTGCTCCAGAGCTCGTCAGCCCAATAGCTCAAGGGAGCCTTTAAAGTCACAAACAGTTAGGAGCGCACCTGCCTGACATCCCAGCAATTAATCTGCCCCATTGCATCATGGTAGATGTAGTATCTTCAAAAAACGAACTCCATTAATTTTTAAATATTTCACCTTTAAGTAGGTACAGCCTTTACTGTGCATCTCTGGACACATGTGTTTCTGGGTTAGTCCCTTCTTCAGCAGAGAACATATTTGCGGGGTGCTGGGAATGCTGCCATAAATCACCCGGTTTCAGTACCTCTTCCCTGGCCTGCTGGTGCCTGCTCCAGAGCTCGTCAGCCCAATAGCTCAAGGGAGCCTTTAAAGTCACAAACAGTTAGGAGCGCACCTGCCTGACATCCCAGCAATTAATCTGCCCCATTGCATCATGGTAGATGTAGTATCTTCAAAAAACGAACTCCATTAATTTTTAAATATTTCACCTTTAAGTAGGTACAGCCTTTACTGTGCATCTCTGGACACATGTGTTTCTGGGTTAGTCCCTTCTTCAGCAGAGAACATATTTGCGGGGTGCTGGGAATGCTGCCATAAATCACCCGGTTTCAGTACCTCTTCCCTGGCCTGCTGGTGCCTGCTCCAGAGCTCGTCAGCCCAATAGCTCAAGGGAGCCTTTAAAGTCACAAACAGTTAGGAGCGCACCTGCCTGACATCCCAGCAATTAATCTGCCCCATTGCATCATGGTAGATGTAGTATCTTCAAAAAACGAACTCCATTAATTTTTAAATATTTCACCTTTAAGTAGGTACAGCCTTTACTGTGCATCTGTGCATCTCTGGACACACAGGGTGATTTATGGCAGCATTCCCAGCACCCCGCAAATATGTTCTCTGCTGAAGAAGGGACTAACCCAGAAACACATGTGTCCAGAGATGCACAGTAAAGGCTGTACCTACTTAAAGGTGAAATATTTAAAAATTAATGTAGTTCGTTTTTTGAAGATATTACATCTACCATGATGCAATGGGGCAGATTAATTGCTGGGATGTCAGGCAGGTGCGCTCCTAACTGTTTGTGACTTTAAAGGCTCCCTTGAGCTATTGGGCTGACGAGCTCTGGAGCAGGCACCAGCAGGCCAGGGAAGAGGTACTGAAACCGGGTGATTTATGGCAGCATTCCCAGCACCCCGCAAATATGTTCTCTGCTGAAGAAGGGACTAACCCAGAAACACATGTGTCCAGAGATGCACAGTAAAGGCTGTACCTACTTAAAGGTGAAATATTTAAAAATTAATGGAGTTCGTTTTTTGAAGATACTACATCTACCATGATGCAATGGGGCAGATTAATTGCTGGGATGTCAGGCAGGTGCGCTCCTAACTGTTTGTGACTTTAAAGGCTCCCTTGAGCTATTGGGCTGACGAGCTCTGGAGCAGGCACCAGCAGGCCAGGGAAGAGGTACTGAAACCGGGTGACTTATGGCAGCATTCCCAGCACCCCGCAAATATGTTCTCTGCTGAAGAAGGGACTAACCCAGAAACACATGTGTCCAGAGATGCACAGTAAAGGCTGTACCTACTTAAAGGTGAAATATTTAAAAATTAATGGAGTTCGTTTTTTGAAGATACTACATCTACCATGATGCAATGGGGCAGATTAATTGCTGGGATGTCAGGCAGGTGCGCTCCTAACTGTTTGTGACTTTAAAGGCTCCCTTGAGCTATTGGGCTGACGAGCTCTGGAGCAGGCACCAGCAGGCCAGGGAAGAGGTACTGAAACCGGGTGATTTATGGCAGCATTCCCAGCACCCCGCAAATATGTTCTCTGCTGAAGAAGGGACTAACCCAGAAACACATGTGTCCAGAGATGCACAGTAAAGGCTGTACCTACTTAAAGGTGAAATATTTAAAAATTAATGGAGTTCGTTTTTTGAAGATACTACATCTACCATGATGCAATGGGGCAGATTAATTGCTGGGATGTCAGGCAGGTGCGCTCCTAACTGTTTGGTACTCCCTGAATAGAGTTGTAAATATTCCTTGATGTAGGCAGTTGCCCATCCCAAATATTAATCCAACTTTTTACAGTTTACAGAGGAAAATCGGGTTGCAAACTATTAAAAAGTTAACAATTTCAAGGTTTGGGAGGTAACTTATCAGGGAGAATAGGCAGTGGTCCAAGGGAATCAGTGACAACTGTAAGTGAAACTTAAAAAAAGGAAAACTGTTTTTTTTCCAAAGCAGACCCAATTCCTTTGAGGATGCTTTAAAAAAGGTGTCCCTTATTTAAAAGAATTCACAGGCATGAAGGTCTGATGACCCTTGAAGGCCACCATCCCTTTGATTGCCCCCAATTGGAGTGAGTCTTGCAGTGAATTCAAATTAAACAGGTCAGACTGCGACTCATTCTGATTCTTTATTTTGTAAACCAACCAATTAGTACATATGTCGGTTTTCAAGATAAGTTTCTGTCTGCAAAAAGAATAGTGACAAACTGGGACCAGTTTCTTTGACTTGAAGCTTTGTACTTCTAGCTCCAGATCTCCCGAAAACCCTGTTATCTTTTTTGATTACTCCACCATATATCCTCATGGCCTACCCATCTTTTTTTTGGGCCTTCCCAGATCCAGAATGTTGGGTCCTGGCCTGCAGTAGTGGCAGCTCTGGGGTGAGATAGACCACTACAGTAGGTTGTGGGGAGGCAGAGAAAAGTACAAACTCGCAGCTGTGGGTGACAGGGAGGAGAAGAGACATTACCAGGTGTACACTGTCAAATGTTGACTGCTCATGTGGGTCAGGAGTCGGACCCAACACAGCCAGTTTCTTTGGGGGGGATTGGGGTCACTAGATAGCTCTGGGGGTACTGGTCCAAATACAGACAACTATGGGGAGGGGCAGGGCATGGAATTCATTTAGAGGTCGCCGGGGTCGTAGCAGCAACACGTGGCTTGCCCTTTGCGACCTCTAGATTCAGAGGTGGCGAAATCATTGCTGGGAACACAGTGGTGGTTGGGGCTCCTTTCTCCTTGTTACTTTCGTTTTTTAAAACACTAATAGAAAATAATGTTTAATTATTCACTATTAGTATAATAAAAATGGAGTGCGATTAGCTGGATGACAGCCCTCCCTGGCAGCTGAGGTCAATTAAAAAATGCTTTTAAATGCATGTTGTGTGCGTGCTTGAGGGCGAGGGTGTGTTTACGTGAAAATGTGTGTATGTGAGTGAAATTGAACGTCAACGGGCGTGTGATGTCACTTCTGCCACACTATGGATGTCACTTAGGGGTCGCAGCTTGCCCTTTGCAACCCCTAGCACGGCCTTTCCGACCCCTGGCCTCAGAGGTGATAAATTCAGTGCCAGGAACACAAGGGCAGCTTGTCTTTATGGACACGAGTTGTGGCTCCACTCTTTGACTCTTTGTTTTCCGTACATTTTTTATTATACTAATAGTGAATAATAATATATTATTCACTATTAGTGTAATAAAAATTTTAATATGCCCTTACACGGCAGCTGAGGTAAGTAAAAATGCCTTTAAATGTATGCTGTGTGCATGCATGCGTAGTGGCGTAGCTTGGTGAGTCAGATTGGGGGTGTGTGAGCTTCAGATTTTCTAACAAATAGGACAAGCAGGGCACATGAGAGGACCTAAAGGGACAGTGGAAAGGGAAGCAAATATGGATTGGCAGGCGTAAGTGAGAAAAAACACAATGGCCCAGATTTACGTCAAAGTGGCACAGCGCTGTGCTGTGCCAAAAATAGCAGCACCGTGCTGTGCCACTTTTAAAATGCAGGGATGCGCTGTATTTAGAGTAATACGGTGCACCCCTGTGTTTCCCCTTGTGCCGGCGCTGAATTAAGCTGCCTGCGCCAATGCAGGTTCCCTTGCACATAGGGCAAGGGTGTCTGCGTTGAGGGGATAGATGGTTTATGTGTGTGAAGGTGTTCCTTCCTGAACATAAACAATCCACAATGGGTATTTGGCACTTCTGGGTGTGCTGCAAAATGCAGCACACATAGAAGTACCAAAGTGTCATTTTGGAATTATTGTTTCTGTGCAGGAAGGGTCACAGAATCATTCATGGCCTTTTGCTCCTTCTATGTATGCTGCAGCACACATAAAAGGAGCAAACAATGAGGAAGAATAAAAGGGGTGGCATTAGTTTTTGGCGCCGCCTCAGATTTACGCCGTCTTATAAATCTGGGACACATCAAAAGCAATGGGTGTTGTGGCAGAACGGCCAAAGCAACATCCATTGCATGCCATGCTGATGCAGAAAACTGCATCGGAGGGGTCCATATTTACAAGAAGGGGTTAAGCCACACAAAGTGGCTTAACACCTCCTTGTAAATATGGTGCAGTGAAAAGCACCACTGGAGAGTCAAAGCGTCACTGAAATTGACGCTCTGGTGATGCTACAGCCCTGTAAATCCAGCCTTGTATTCTGTAAAATAAGCAACATTTTTTTAAGACTTTAAAAGCAGTGAAGGAGAGAGTGTGTGTGTGGTTTTGTCTGTGTTTATCTAAAAAAATAAATCCTGGTGAAATCCGACAGACACCTCACCACACCAGACTGAAAGCACCTGTACCCAACTATTTTCCAGAAAAGACATTTATTGCGGGGGAGGGGACACCACAAAAAGACACTGACGCTGCGCCCCTGTGCATGCAGGTAAGAGTGAGTATACCTGTCATTTTGGTGAACTGACGTCCATGCACTACACCTGGCATTTTGGTGGATTCACGTTCATGGGGCGGGGTAGCAGGGCCAGGTACAGATTTCGTATCGGGAATTTTAGTAGACAAGACGAAATAAAGACGGGTCTAGGGAGAGAGAGAGTCTCAAAAGCCAAGTCTAGGAGAACAGAGGCCAGTTCCGACACCCACGTATGCCAGGGCCTGGTACACATAGCTCTGCTGGGAACGCGGGGGAGGGGGGGGCACAGAATAAGATACAAGCGGATCTAGTGGGCCACTGCTCAAGTGCCAACAGCACTGGGGACTGTAATGCTTGCACAGTGACACAAGAATTACAGGGTAGGGACTACAGGGTTCGAAGGGCACATCTCTGAGGGGAGCGGTCTCGTGCAGCGACGTAGGAGCAGCACTTCAGTACAGACAGCTCTCGGGACAGAACCCGCCACAGACGGGGCTTATGGACATTATTCAGTGTACACAGCTCGAGGCAGATAAAGCCCATGGCAGAGAACACTATGGGGAAATGCACTGTCACAGAAACAGGGACTACCACATAATACCATATAATACTAATGGGCTACAGAGCCCAGCACATACAGGTCTAGGATGACAGGGCGCAAAACATACAATGATTGGTTCCCTAGAGACGGTTATGGGGAGCCAGGAGCCATTATATATAATATTATTTGGTGGAGATCTCATTACACGCAGGTCAGGCGGAAGTCAAAGGCTCGTCGTGGGGACCTGGCACAGCCCCGGTGAGACAGAGCTCAGAACAGACAACAGACAGGGAGAGATTGAGACAGATAGGACAGGACACGGTACAGTAGGTATAAAACGGCAGGGTCCGCTACATACATTTCTGCAAGAACCAGGCCTTAAAGAGATCTTGGGATACAAGCTTCAGTATAAACAATCTGGGAGGGAAGGCCGGTCTAGGGAGACAGGCCCCAGTACAGACAGGAAAACGGGGCGGATGGGCCACGGTCAGGAGATACATTCTAACACAAACATCTCTGGGGACATAGTGTCCACTACAATGAGTTCTGGGGCTCAGAGCTTGGTACTGATAGCCGCAGGAGTACAGTGCCAAGTAAGGATGGAGTGATAGTGAGCTGTACTGACTGAGAGGAGGAGGGCCGGTGTAGACAGGGAAACAGGAGCAGCGCCGACGTTCCTGTGCTGCAGGTCTGTGGAAAAGGGCCTGTTACGAAAAGAGTGGCGCGGAAGAATTCAGTATGGTCACCATGCTGTGAATTACTCACCTTTCCCTCCTGTGCTCGGTCCTCTCCGCCATGCCACTTTACAGTACAGGTGAGCCTACTGAGGTGTGTGCACTCTGGCCCATCCCAGCTGGCATCTCTCAGCAGACTTTGCCCGTTTCTAGATTTCAACATTGCAAACAGGGATTGGGTCGAAGGGCACCGGCTTCAGGCACCACATAACTCCCATACTCCGCCGCTCTTCTGCACCCTGTGTCTCTGCGCTCGCTCCTGCTCCTTCCCCTGTGTCAGTGGGAGGAAGGGCGCAGGCAAAAACACTGACTAACTTGTAAGTGTGGAAAAGGCTGCCTTATTGAAACAGGTGCTCAAAAATTAACATAACCCTAAGCCAAATTTGCCTCACAAAACGACGGCCTCTCTAAACAATCAGTAAACTAACCGAACCCTACCCCATTGTCCCACCCACTATAGCCTACCCCACCTGTATTTAATATTAATTAATGCAGCTCCTTTTTACCTTTACAACTTTAATCTACCGCTCCATCTTAAAACTGCAAGTATTAACTTTAAACAACTACTTCTTATCTTACACTTGTCTACCTTTCCTTTTCCCGTGCTTTCCAACGGCAATACCACACCAAATTCAGAGAACCTCCTGGAAAACTTTCTAGTGCAAAACACCTGCTTCAAGCGACAACCAAAAAAACAAAAAAAAGCATCAACACTACCTACCCTTGAACGCCTGTGGCAAAAAACACTGCCTGACATATATGCAAACAATGAAAACCTGACTACCAATAGGCCTTAAAGTGAGGGACGGGAGGACGGGGGAAAAAGCTTGGGCCCCAAAAACTACACTCTAAATACCTGAATTAGGCTACATTGGGCTCTGAGGAAGCCCAAGTTCCTAAAACGATGCAGTGCAGTCAAATTTGACTGCACCCACGCCTAAAAGTCCCCAGGTGGAGGGAAGACCTTCCTGATGGCTGTCTGCCCCCGAAAACCCCATTCTCAGCCCCTCCTGTCCTCAGTACCCGCCTGTAGTGCTTTTTCTCTTGTCTAGTTTCTAAGCACTAACATAACACACTAGAAATGCACTTGTGAGGTCAAAGAAGACTTTTATTGTTATTTTATTCTTCCCCAACCACAATGTTTATGAATGAATGACGAATTAGTAGCTTTCAAGTCCGCGTTAATCAAACAAAATATATCAGTTTGCAATATACACAGCAGGTTATATTTATAAGATATTGAATGCAAAGCAAAACAAATACTTCACCGTGTAGGAACTATTTACAGCTACATCTTTCTAAGGTCTGCAAGCTGATGACCCCTGTCAGCCGCGAGAAAGAGTTTCATCTAGCCACACGGGATGCTGGCAGCTGGCGCCAAGCTCCAGCACGAGGTCCGGCAGATTCGAATCTGACTCTCTGCAGCCTGTTACATTTGTTACAAAGGTGTGCCCCCTCCTCTCAGACCTGGGAAACTGAGCAAGCCTTTTGGAGACTGGCCAGGTCTCCAAGACTACTCCTGTTCCCAAGCTCAAGCGAAGGAAAAACAACACCCATGTACCCTCTCTTATCAGGTCTAGTCTACTGTGAGAGCAAAACATCTTGGTTCATCTGGTGCAAAAACACAGCTTGGAAAAATACAGCTTGGATTCTCAACTGCAATGTCTAACTCCACGTTAAAGGCAATGGGCAGCTAACCTAAATATCAAATGCAATGTCATGTTAAAGGCAATAGGCAGCTAACCTAAATATCAAATGCAATGTATAATATCATGTCAAAGCCCATAGGCAGCTGAGCTGAATACAAAATGCAATGTATAATATCATGTCAAAGCCAATAGGCAGTTAATCTGAATACAAAATGCAATATATAAGATCATGTCAAAGCCAATAGGCAGCTGAGCTGAATACATCATGTCAAAGTCAATAGGCATGCAATGGCAAAGCCAATAGGCGGCTAGACTGGATACAGCATGTCAAAGCCAATAGGCAGAATACAGAATGTAATGGCTAATGCAATGTCAAAGCCCATAGGCGGCTAAACTGAACAAAACATACCATGTGCTACTGGTGAACATTGAGCAACTAATATGCGCAGTGGTGAAACACAAAGTCATTGGTCAAAACAAAATGTAACAAATGGCAGTACATTCCGCCCTTTGACCAATGAATTTTTGTTTCACATATCTCTTGTTTCAAACAAAAACAAAAAAAAAACATCAGCACAAAAAAAACATTATCAGCCAATCAGATTTGAATGATCAAAACAATCCCTGTAAAGCAATAGAAGTGAATTAACACATTGATTTCATAACCTTTCACATCAGATACATCTATACAGAAAAGACTGGGCAATTTTTTTATACTCTGAGTGAGTCTCTAATTCAACAGTGTTAGCAATTTGATGTGGCATGAGTTCTGCTCATGTAAAAGATGCACGGTCCACTTGAAAGGTTTTCTGGAAGGTAAGCAAAAGTCAGAGTTCCATACGAGAGGGAAAAAAAAAAAAAACACAGCAAACAAGTTGAACTTGAACTGAAGGCGCAGTTTGCGCAAAATGGATCCATGGTGCTGGCACTTTACTCAGCCAGGTTCAGGTTGGGGATTCGGTCCCTTCCCCGACCCCACACGCACACACCGGAAGGGGAACCACACAGCACACTCAGGGACAGTGGCGAAACGTGGTAGGATCTGCAAAAGAAACAAGTATGACTTTTCTTGCAAATAACATTTTTCATTTAAACTGCACCCTTCCTCTTTCTTTCCCTGTTTTATGATCAGCAGGACGTTTTTGGGGCCCTTTGTTATATTCTCTGCAGGTTCTGGAGGGTCACTTGGGGCTTCAGCCCACACATCAGCACTGAGGTTTTTATCTGCTGCGCCACAGCTTCCCTTTTCTTGCACTGTCAGAAGGGCTGGGGCAGACTCCTTCTTTACCAAACCTCCATTCACTGCATTTTCTTCAATTTGGGCCATTCTGTCTCCAATTTGTATGAATGAATCAGATTCTTTTCTAGGTATCAGCATAATTTCGATTTTTCCTTGGTAATTTGCAGCAATCACTTTCCCTAAAACCTGATCAATTTGCCATTTCTGATCTGGTAACTTTCCTCTCCCCAACTGCTCTGTGACTGCTTGCATGACAAATTGCTTTTGTGCGTGCTGCACAGTTTTTATCAAATCTAGGGGAATGTGCATCTCTCTCATCTCTGCCCACCTGTAAGTGGCTTTTTCTCTCAGCTGTTCACATTTCTGGGGCACCCACTTAGCCATCCCCACTAAGGCAGAATTCTGGGTGTACACTTCTCTCTCTGAATTTTTCTCATTAACATCTGCAAGGTAATTGAACCAGTTAGGTGCTAAAACATTAGCAATAAACCAAAAATCAGCGAAAAAATGACACATCTCACGTAGCTCTTGCTTTAAAATCTGACACACATTATACAACGCTGTTCCTTCTACGGTGCCAGAAAACAACATTTCAGTCAATGAATCATTAGTAAAACAAACATGCTTTTTATCTTCAGTGGACACGAATTCAAATGGTGCATTCAACTTCATTGGTAATTCTTTTACCTGTGGTATTCTAGCCCTGTCTTGCAAGTACCAGATCCATTGTATGATTCTAGCTAGGGGCACTATTTTCTTTCCTTGTTCATGATTTAAATGTACATCAGTTTTTCCTTCTTGCACTGCGCAGAAACCTGAAGTCTGCATTATTTTATTTTCCAAATCACAAGCGCGCAGCTGCATATAATTTTTCACAGTGACCATATACAAAAGTGTTAGGATTTCTCTCAAATGAGGGCTATTCTTTTTCCAAAAATCAAACAAGCTAATGAAACTCGGGGTGTCTTGTTCTAAAATCCTTCGTTTTACTTGGGCATATTTTGTCTGCCAAAAACCCTGGCTCACACAAAAACTCAGTGCAGCTCGGAGCTGTCTTAACCCCCTCATTACTGGAATGGGACAAGAAAGATTCTTCAAAAACAGCCCTTTTATAACTTTCAGTCGGGCTAATTTGCTCACGTAAATTCCTATTTTCATGTTCCAACTTCCTACATTTCTCCTGCATTTCTCTGTAAGCAGATAAAGGTATCCAGACCTTTCTGTCATCATTACTTCCAAAAGACACGTTTTCTACATCAGGCATTTTAGCTACACATGCATTTTCTTCTGTAATTCCCCAAACAGAAAACAATTCACAGTTTTTCTTAGCACCATCAGGCAGTTCATCAACACATGTATTCTCAGACATGGTCTGCCGTGCTACTGTGATTCTCCAAACAGAAAACAATTTCTGTAATTCTCCAAACAACAAAAAAACAATTACACTTTTAAAGTGTGCACCTAGAAATCTACTAACTCGTCAAACCCCTTCTTAATCACCTCTTAATGACCGACACCCCACTCCTGGTACCAATTGTAGTGCTTTTTCTCTTGTCTAGTTTCTAAGCACTAACATAACACACTAGAAATGCACTTGTGAGGTCAAAGAAGACTTTTATTGTTATTTTATTCTTCCCCAACCACAATGTTTATGAATGAATGACGAATTAGTAGCTTTCAAGTCCGCGTTAATCAAACAAAATATATCAGTTTGCAATATACACAGCAGGTTATATTTATAAGATATTGAATCCAAAGCAAAACAAATACTTCACCGTGTAGGAACTATTTACAGCTACATCTTTCTAAGGTCTGCAAGCTGATGACCCCTGTCAGCCGCGAGAAAGAGTTTCATCTACCCACACGGGATGCTGGCAGCTGGCGCCAAGCTCCAGCACGAGGTCCGGCAGATTCGAATCTGACTCTCTGCAGCCTGTTACATTTGTTACAAAGGTGTGCCCCCTCCTCTCAGACCTGGGAAACTGAGCAAGCCTTTTGGAGACTGGCCAGGTCTCCAAGACTACTCCTGTTCCCAAGCTCAAGCGAAGGAAAAACAACACCCATGTACCCTCTCTTATCAGGTCTAGTCTACTGTGAGAGCAAAACATCTTGGTTCATCTGGTGCAAAAACACAGCTTGGAAAAATACAGCTTGGATTCTCAACTGCAATGTCTAACTCCACGTTAAAGGCAATGGGCAGCTAACCTAAATATCAAATGCAATGTCATGTTAAAGGCAATAGGCAGCTAACCTAAATATCAAATGCAATGTATAATATCATGTCAAAGCCCATAGGCAGCTGAGCTGAATACAAAATGCAATGTATAATATCATGTCAAAGCCAATAGGCAGTTAAGCTGAATACAAAATGCAATATATAAGATCATGTCAAAGCCAATAGGCAGCTGAGCTGAATACATCATGTCAAAGCCAATAGGCAGAATACAGAATGTAATGGCTAATGCAATGTCAAAGCCCATAGGCGGCTAAACTGAACAAAACATACCATGTGCTACTGGTGAACATTGAGCAACTAATATGCGCAGTGGTGAAACACAAAGTCATTGGTCAAAACAAAATGTAACAAATGGCAGTACATTGCCTATCAACCTTGTGTTTCTGTACTGCCTGTAGCCCCTCTGTGCTCTCTCTGCCTCTCTCTACTGCCTCACTTCATCTGTACTCCCTGTGCCTCACCATATTAGCTCTGCCTCTCTACTCTTGAGTCCCTGTGTACTTCCTGTGCCTCTGTGTGCTCCCACTCTGGCTTTATCCCCTTTGTACCTCCTGCGCCTCTATTCGACTCTTTGGTCCTCTCTACTGCCTCAAGTACCTCTGTACCTCCTGTGCATCTCTGTACTTAATGTGCCTCTCTGTACCCCCTCTGCTTCTATGCCCAGGGCAGTTGTGTTGTGCTCAGTATAGTTGGGTTCTGCACTAGACTTTTGAGTCTGGCTCCTGCACAGAGAAGCCTTCCTCTTAAGATATGCGTCATACACTGGAGAGTTGGGCCGACAATTGGGTCAAACTCTGGAAAGTTGAGTCTAGATTTGTACAGTTGAGTCGTGCCTAACCAGCTGAGTCCTGGCCTGGGCAGTTGGGTCTTGTCCAGAAGAAGTGGGCCTTGCCTGGTGTTGAGGGAAAATCTATCAATAAAGTAAGACAGAACAATTTTACACAATAATATGGTTTTAATCAATTGATCAATTGGGAACATCAGCCAGTCTCAAAAAGAGAAGTCTGAAGTTCAAAGTTGTGGTTAAAAGCAGCGGTATTTATACTGTAAAAAGCCATAAAAAACAGTTACAAATTTCTTCATGACGTAAATAGCAAGCTGGGCAGATAAGATATTGTCAACATACGTAAGTCTCCAAGAATTGTGCATGTGTCCATGTTTAGCAGAAGTCCCTTCTTTTGTTTTTTTTAGTTCTTAGAATAAGGGCGAGATAACCTAGGAGTGCTTATCTTTTGTTTGACATCATTGGGCCCAGCCCATCTGACTTCAACATACTCTCAAAAGGCTTGCGCTAAGGCAGAATCCACCCTTGTTTACACTCTGCACTCAATGACGAAGCAAAACCATTTTCTTCTGTCAAACTCTCAGTGTGTTTCTTAAAACTAATGTGCACTATGACCTATATATTTCTACAGAGGTTCATTATTTACATTGGTTTTAAAACTTCCCTTACCTGAAATATTGGTATTGGTGTTAGGGATTTTGTGTTTGTATATATGTCTATAAAATATATTCCTATTATTTCGCTACATAGTTCCCCCCTCTAGTTGATTCTTTAACTATCTTTCCCACCTTCCCATCTACTAGGAGGATCACCTTATGCTCACTATTCCATCCCTCAACATCCTTCGCACTTTTCCTAACCAAAAAGGCTCCTCACATTTTAGCTGTCATTTTTTTACAACATGCTATTATTACCTGAAAAATAAGACTTAGCAAAAGCAATATCACTATAAAAGGCAACAAGGCCTTAAAAAAGCCAACATCCAGGATGGCACCCATTCAAACCAGCCCTCAAACCACCCATCATCGACCATTTTCTTGTGTGGGTCATGCAATGTCTGAATGGCCTTAGTCAATGTCCCATTTTCCACATCATTGGCTGGCACATAAGTACAGCAGGCTGGCCCAAGCTTCTCACACACCCCTTCTTCCATGGCCGTCATTAACATATCTGTGCTGCATTGCCATCAGTCTAAGAGCTCAGAGTTCTTCCCTGATAGCATTGAATCCATCCACGGTTGTATTGATTGTCTTCATTAACTCCCAGCACGTCACTTGGAGCCAGCGGACAGTTGCTTTTGCCTGAACAAACAGTAGAATGGTTCCAAAAAAGAGCTTAGCATCGTTGAATAGTCCAGATTCTTGTGGGACTTCTTTCCAAACTGTAGTACCATAGTATTCCCCAATTAATTTTGTCCAGTGCTGATGAAACAAAGTCATTAGACGGCTCCTGTGATGGTCATGAAACTAGGAGATGTTCACACCTGGTATCACCAGGGAGGTAGTGTATAAAGTCACAAGGGAACAGAGGCCCTTGGGAGCAGTTGCATGTGGAGCCTGGCCCCACACATCCAATAGTAATTCATCAGGCTGTAGGTGACACCCTGCCTATCAGCATTGTAGGTGGTGATCTTGCAGTTGAGGTTACTCCCCACTGTTACTGTCCCATCTCCTCTGAAACAAAGAGAAAACTGTGTTAATTTCAATGATATTCTAGGGTGCATGGTAATTCCTGTCCATGTATATCTCTGTATGTTTGCATCCCATATTTCTTGACACTGGCCTATTATATCAAATGTTAGGTGACTGCTTGTCTTGGTACAATTCCATAAGGATATTGCTCTACATGTGAACCTGGCTCTAGTGTGCCATTTGGTATGGGCAAATACTGATCCCATTATGGTAAGACCTGGTCTGCTTGCACCATCAGGTGGTACATGGTTAGTTAAGTAGTGACTACATTCAGATGATGACCTTCCAAAAATGCCTCAGCGTAATACCACTTTATCCCACTCTGTGTGAGCTCTCTTTTGCCCTGCCTTCTTCATTCTTGATATCTCTTCCGTGATCTCTTGTTTTTGTGTCAGGATTTGTAGGACTTCAGGGGTGGTGTCAAATCTAGGTATATTAACTTGTGCATGAAGGGACTTCCATCAGCCTTAAGGAATCCACATGATGCTAGAGTGCACTGTTGTGGTAACACAGGCTGAATCAGAGTATACTGTTATTATTTCTCCTTTTCCTTGTTTGGTCTGCCACTAAAGCTACTAATTCGGCAGCTTTGGCTGAATTCTGAGGTGGCAAAGTTATCTGTTCTGTTATCTGTAGTGTGACTGAAGAATCATACTGCATCGCTCTGACCACTGCAGCACCTATATCTTTTACTCTTGTATCCTTGTCTATTGTAGAAGACCAGTCCACAAAATATACATTGCTACCTAGAATGTGGTCTTCTATTGCTTGGCTACACTCATCTGAAGTATATGTGGCACAGTCATGCACATCATAATCTGTGTGCGAAATAGGATGTTCAAAGAAGGTAGCAGGGTTGACTTAGTGCACACCACTCCCCTCAGTGCTCGTCATCCCTATGGCATTACCCCTTGAAAAAAGTAAAACATTACTAAACATTGTTTATTATCGTTTTTATTTTTCAATTTGCATCTGCTGCTGCTGGCGGGGGTGGGGGGTGGCACTCATCTGCCATAGTGGAGGAGCCGCTGCTGCCTACAAACATATCTTTGCCACGCTCGGAGACTTTCTTGCATATAGGAATAGTCCCAGTAAGGATCCCCTATGTCCTGAGAAATGCACATTTCTGCATTTGCCACATCTCGGGGCTCAAAGGAACCCTCTCACGGCCATGGTGTCATCTGTGATGTCAGTCCCTCTGTCCAACTCGCTAGGTTGTCAGTAAAAGGGACAACATTATGCCAACGATTCTCATGTTGGGCTACTGTTTCATTGGGCGTCAAATCATTGCCTGGACACACAGGGAATACATGTGCCAGATCTTTCCTCAGTGTCATCCTTCCTGCTATGCCAAACATTCCCTTTGTCCCATATGGGCATGCATGCATATCACCAAATGCTAACTTCCTCAATTCCTGTTGCCCTCTTTGTAAGGCTTGTCCTCCCTTATTGCTGTCTTCTCCCACATAGGCTTACTATGACTGTTCCCTATTACGTTCCTCAAGAAGGGACATTCTGTTTATATGCTTACTGTTGTCATCTAATGCTCCCTCTGGTAGTTTGTAGGATCCCATATCTTTTTCTCCTATGATGCTATGTATAAGGACAATGTTCTCTGGTCCTCTTTGTTCAATTATATGTGGCCCATTTGGGGCCCTCCACTGTCCCAGATGCCCTTCTCCCCTTTCCTGAGTCGCTCTTGGGCCTGCCTGTCCACTTCCTGCATTTCGGCCCACTTGCCTACACTATTCTTCTCTGCTCCTATGTGCAAAAACCACCAGCACCCTGTGGAAGGGTATTCTGATGTGAAAGCTACCATTCTTGTCTCATTTTTACTTGATTTCTTTTCACAAAATCTCCCTGTTTTCTAGCACCACCCATTCTCTGTGTGTCATTTGACCCTTTGTTAAGTGTACCCCCATCTTTCCTAGTGGGGACATCTCATCCTCTAAATGAAGTGTAAATGTGGCTTCTACCAGCCCTACATATTTAGTACTATCCACCCCCCAACATCTCCTGTTGTGTTCTAGCCTTTGTAGGACATGGAGATATACAAATGCTTAGAAGAAGGTACTGATGGTGGGCTGTACTCAGTATTTGTATATCCAACAGCAGTTGTATGTGAAGGGGTGGGTAATGAGTGCAGTGCTCCAGGTTGTATACTATACATGCTCTGTACCTTTGCACTATCTAAAATTAATTGCACATCTTGGTAGAGAGGTGGAGGAGCCCAAGGGGTGTTCAGAGACTTTGGCCCTCATTATGACATTGGCAGTCAGGTGTAGTACCGTCGCCAGGCTGGCGGTAATGATCAGCAAATTATGACCATGGGATGATCCCTCCCATAGACAGCCAATGTACCGCCTCAACCGCCAGTGCAGTACGACCACTGACCACGCGGTAGCCACCTGCAGGCTGGCGGAATACAAGGATCTGCCCACAATATTATGACATAGCAGACTGCCAGGATTTCTGGGGCGTTAGCACCGCTACCAAAAGCCTGGCGGAAACACATCATATATAAGGAGACACTCACCTCCATGGATACAGAGGAGTCCGCGGCCGCCTTGGAACCAGAACTGGAAGTCTTTCCGATGCTGTACCACGCAATGGCAGTCCAGGAGTACCAACACCAATGAAGACGATGATGGTGAGTACAACTGCCTACCACACAAGGGAGGAAGGGGAGAGTGACACACACCACAACACACACCATACGCACACACCACACCCAGAACTAACTGCACAGTAAATCAACAGCAACAGAACCCAGGAGCAAAGAAAGCTAGGACACATACCTCTGGTTCAACCATTGTAATCATGATGGAGAACAAGTGTTAATTGAAATAAATAATAAATAACATGTGTACAGGCAGGGCCACAGGCCAGTCCAAAGTACCCAAGTGGCCACAGGGCAATGTCCAAGGCCCAACTTGAATCCTGACAACATTCGCACTCCACTGGGCCGGGGCATCATCGCGATGGTAGACAGGCACCTCAGGGAGCAGGGGGGAGTAGGGGAGGTGGGGGGGTTTCTTCTTGGGAGGGAGGGGGTCCTTGGGCTTGGGTTTGGGAGGGGGGTCCTTGCCCTTCTGTTTTGGGGGCAGAGGAGTGGCCTTGGGATGGGGGCCCAGAGTTTCACTCTTTTGCACCTTAGTGGCATGAGTGCTCTTATGGGGAGGAACAGGGGTCGACTTGGAGCTGGAGGTATTGGGCTGGGGAGGTGGGACTTTTCTCTTACGTGCAGAACGGGGTGGGGGTGGGAGAGGGAAGAGGTCAAGGTGGAAAAGCTTCTTAAGACCAATGGGGTGGGGTGTGGGAGGAAGAATGGGAGTGGAGGTAGAGGGAGTGGTTGTTGGAGGAGGAGGTGTGCTGGACTTGGGTGCAGGTGCATGGACAGTGTGCATGTGTAAGGTGGATGGCTGTTGGGTGTTTGAGTTGGAACATTTAGGTATCTTTGGAGGGGGGCAGACAGGGTGGGGGAGGACAAACAGGACATGTGGATGTATGTTATGGTGGTGTCTGCAAGTGAGGTGAGTGTGCTGCATGAGGTGGTGATGGTGGTGGTGGTGATTGCGCATGTGGTGTGTGGGGTGTATGTCTGCGGATCTGCTGTTGTGGTGACTGTGGGCAAGGCTGTACAGGTGGCAGGATCTGGGGCTGTTGATGCAGTGCATGCAGGTGTGTGTGCTGATATGACTGTGAGGGAGGAGGAGGATTGGGAGACAGTGGAGGCAGTTGCTGTTGTTGTGTGTGCATCTGTGGGTTGACTGAGTGTGTGCTTGTGGACTGAAGTGTGTTGCCTGTGTTTGTCAGTGCAAGTCCTGTCTGTTGTTGTGGGTGCCTGCTTGTCAGAATGTGTGTGTGGGATGGGATGGGGGAGAGGAGAGAGGGACTGGGAACAGGTAGTTGGAGGGGGGACTGAAGAAACAGGGACAGTGGCTGCCATCACAGAGGAGGCCAGAGCCTGAAACGATCTCTGTAGGGCCACAAAGCCACAGTGAATGCCCTCCAGGTAGGCATTGCGTTGCTGCATCTGGGATGCCAGCCCCTGGATGCCATTCACTATGGTTGACTGCCCTAAGGAGATGGATCTCAGGAGGTCAATAGCCTCCTCACTGTGGGCAGCACGGTGACTGGGGCACGGCCTGAGGTGCCTGGGGCGAAGGAGACATCCACCCCGAGTGAGCTGGCACGGGCAACTGGGTGGGGGCTACTGGGAGGGCAGTGCTGGTATGGGGGTGGCGGAAGATGACGTAGCTGGGGTGGTCCCAGAGGGGTCCGTCACCACCAGAGAGCTTCCATCAGAGTCAGTTATATCATCTCCAGTCTCCCCTGTGGTGCTCCCCTCACCCTCCGTCCCACTGGTCCCCTCGTATTGGTGGACTCCGCCTCCTGGGTCCCGTGGCCTGCAGCTTCCTCACTTGCCTGCTCCTTTGCCAGATAATGCTAATGCACACATGGACAGGATGGCAAAAGGAGAGGGGTGAGAAAGAAAGGGAGCACAGGGTCAATCACAGCACCAACAGCACAGGTGTCATACACATCACAATCACTCCCTGGGACTTACAGTACGCAGAATGGACCACAGTGACAAACCATTGCCTAGGTACTACAGCAGGAAGGAACCCAAATACTACCATCTGCACACCTACTGGGACCAACTAAGCCCTGTCTGACATGGCATGTCAGCTACCTAGCAATACCAAAAATGGATACCACCCTACATAGCTAAGCAGGAGCATGCAGGAATGGACAAACCAGCACATTGGGGTATCCACTGACTAGAACCTTGCAGCCAAATCCCATGGCAAGCAACAAAATAGTGAATACCACACACACAGTACTCACCCGCTTGTGGCTGCTGTGCTGACCTCAAGCTCCCATCCAACGCAGGATTGGCCACCACCAGTATGCAGGACATTAGGAGGGGTCAGGCTTTGACGGGCGCCCCTCCCTCGCTGGCCCAACATCTCAGGTCTTCCCACAGTTTCCTGGAGTGGGTGCTTCGCCGGCCACGGACCCCCAGGGTCCCCACATCCTTGTTGATGGCACGTCACAATCCCTTCTTCTGATGGGCGCTGACCTGCAGAGGAAACACATACAATCCAGCCTGTCAAAAAATGGCTCACATACTGCATTTGCCCCTAATCAAGCACACAAATGTCCCATACCTCTGCATTCACATTGCTTGCAGCTAAACACCCTCCAAATGACACACTGCTAGCACTAGCACACACATACATCTACATGCAGCCATGTTGCATGCAATGTAGCCATGATGTACTCACTTGTTGGTCTGAAGACACATACAACAGCCCATACAGGGGTCGGACCCCATCCATGAGCCTATCCAACTCCTCCAACATCAAGGCTGGAGCCCTTTCCCCTCTAGCACGGGCCATGGCAAGTTCCAGACACAGGTCACAGCGGTACACACAGTGGAGATGTCGTCCAGTGGAAAGTCAGGAATCAAGTGAAGTTTAGAAAGAAGATGTCGGTCACTTCCGCGGCGGTGAACACTGGCACCACCAGCGTTGATCACCATTGGTTCCTTAACTCCATAGAGCCCCATGTTAGCCAATGAGGATTGCACAGCGGTGCAGACCGCCGTCCGCCATGATGCCTAACGCCGGAGGGATGAGGTCACTTCCATCTGTCCCTGCATACAGGACAGGCGGTTGCCATTTCCTACTGCTACTACTCATGTTTGGAATTTATATGTGCGTCATTGGTGTTGAGTGTACACAACTAGACAATTCTAGTGTCCTACAGACATACTAGCTCTGTGTACTATGATGTTGTGTGTCCGTAGATCCTGTAGTCACACCTATTTTACTTTTGACTCACTTAGATACCAACCACTGTGGAGGAATAGGAGGAGGAGGCAAGCACCCGTATACAGGCACCTTGTGGACTTGGCTACACTGGAGGACCGGGCATATCATACTCATCTATCATCTGGACAGGGCCACAATCACAGAGCTGTGTGCACAATTGGATCCTGATCTGCTACCTGCTATCCGTTGCACCACAGTAATTCCCCCTCTTGTGCAGGTATTGTCAGTGCTCCATTTCCTGGCAACTGGTTCTTTCCAGGTGACTGTGGGCTTAGCTGCAGGAATGTCACAGCCAATGTTCTCGATTGTGCTTGGAAGGGTTTTGGCTGCCATGCTTAGACACATGTGCAGCTACATCTCACTCCCCCAGAGTGAAGATTTGCCTACTGTAAAGGTTGGATTAAACACAATGGGACACATACCACATGTGATTGGGGCCATTGACAGAACACATATTGCCTTAGTCCCTCCCAGGGCAAATGAACAGGTGTACAGGAATAGGAAGAGTTTCCACTCTGTCCAGATGGTGTGCCTTGCTGACCAGTACATCTGCCACATCACTGCCAAGTATCCTGGATATGTGCATGATGCCTATATCTTGAGGGATAGCAGTCTCCCACAGGTTATGGCACAACTACAGAGGCACAAGGTGTTGCTTATAGGTGAGCTTCAGTCCCCACCCAATGAATGTTATTGTATGCCTACTGGAGTCATACCCCATGCCATTGTGCATGGCTAATGTGTGCCCCTCACTACTTCCAGGTGACTCCAGCTACCCAAACCTGTCCTGGCTCTTAATCCCTGTTAGGAATCCGAGGACAGGGCTGAAAATCGGTACAATGATGCCCATGGGCGTACCAGGAAGATTGTGGAATGCACTTTTGGTCTCCTGAAAGCCAGGTTCAGGTGCCTCCATTTGACAGGTGGATCCCTATGCTACTTCCCTGAGAAAGTTTGCAAGATTGTGATGGTCTGCTGCATGCTGCACAATTTGGCCCTCAGACACCATGTGCCCAATCTGCAGGAGGATGGGATTGACAATACACCTGTGGCTGCAGTGGACACTGAGAACAGTGAGGAGGAAGAGGAGGAGGGTGTGGACAACAGGACACATATCATTCAGCAGTGCTTCCAATGACACTCAGGTAAGACTGTTAATCTATACATGTGTCCCTTTTAGTTAAGTGCTGTGTGGCTGTTGTGTTGTGCCTGTCACTATCTTTGCATCTCAATTGACTGTCACTTTTGCCTTCCCTTACTGCAGATGTTGGTGTGGTTACAACAGTGTACTGAAGTCATGCCTTCAGACTACTGAAGCACATTTGTTGGATGGATTGACACATCAAAAGGACATTTGCACAGGATAAGGTAGTTCAATACAGTTCAATATATTGTGTATTTCAATTTGATAAAGCATTATTACTCAAGTTGTGTTCAAGGGTGTTTATTTGACTTTTACAAAACACAATGGGAAATGCAATTGAGTGGGGTGATGGTTTGGGAACAGTCTAGTGTAGTGGGCCAGTCTGTTTGTTGCACAGGCACAGTGTCCAAGGGGCCATAGGAATAGGAGCAATGGCAGTCCAATGTGAACAAGGTGACTCAGTGGAACACAAGGGGGACATTCTTGAGGGACTCATTTCCTGGCGGTGGTCTTGATCTTGGCAACTGTCTTTGGTATCTGTCTGGGTCACAGGGAATGTTTGCAGGGTGGTTCACCTTCTGCGGGGGGGCTGGTGGCCTGTGAGTCCTGTGGCAGGGCCTCCTGTCCACTAGCTGCAGCAGATGTGGAGGGCTGGTCAGTACACTGGCTAGTGGTAGGGGCCCACTGGTGTGCTGTTTACTGCTGCATGATGTTCGCCATGTCACTCAGCACCCCTGCAATGGAGGCCATTGGTAGTATTCCAGGCCTGCAATTGCTGCATGACCTCTTGGTGGTGTTCCCCCTGCAGGTGCTGTTTCTCTTGCATGATGTTGAAAAGCTGACCAATCCTGTCCTGGGATTGTTGGTATGCCCCCAGGACATTTGTGAGTGCCTCCTGGCCAGTCAGTTCCCTGGGCCTGCTCTCAACCTGGCATACAGCTGTCCTCCGAATGTCCCTGCCTCCTGTGCCTGTGTCCCCTGAATGGTGTGCCCACTCCCACGTACACCTGGACCCTCATCGTCTGGCCTGTGTGGTGTTGACTTGGGTCCCTGTACAGGTGTGCACACTACTGATTGGCATGTCCTGGGGACAGAGGTTTGGGGGCATTGGCTGGCTGCTGTGGTGTTTGAGTCTGAGGGGGGGAGACCTGTGGTGGTGTGGCTGTGGGATGTGGTAGCCGACTGACCTGTGGTCCCAGATGGGCCAGGGAGTTCATCCAGATAAAGTCCTCCAGAATTGCTGTCATCACTGAGGGCATCTTCTCATTGGGGTCTAAGTTGCCGGGGCACCTCCTCGTCGCTGACATTGGCTGGTGCACCTGTAGGAAGGTAAGTGATTTGTTAGGGTGATTGTTTGTCACATATTCCGCATTTCTACCTTTCCCAGTGATATTGTTATTGTCCGCCCACCTTTGGTAGCACATGGTGATGGATTGTGGGATTGGTAGTTCTACGTGCTGTCCATGCATTGCTGGTGGGTGTGCATGCAGAGCTGGGAGGGTTGTGCTTGCATTGGGTATGGCATGCAGGGGTAGACATTTAGGTGTGGTATTGGGGTGGTGCACTGTGTGGGATGGAGTGGGGTGAAGGGAGTCTGGGTGAGGAGGTGACATGGCATGCAGGTATGGGTGGTGGTGGGTTGGTAATGGTGACTCACCAGTATCCAGTACTCCGGCTACTCCAGTGAGGCCTCCAGGATGCAGTATTGCCAATACTTGCTCCTCCCATGCTGTCAGCTGTGGGGGAGGAGGTGCTGGTCCACCGCCAGTCCTCCTGATGGCGAGCTGGTGCCTTGATGCAATGGAACACACCTTTCCCCGAAGGTCGTTCCACCTCTTCAGAATGACATCCCTTGTGAGTCGATGTTATCCCACGGTGTTCACTCCATCCACCATCCTCCCCCATAGCTCCAGCTTCCTGGCAATGGAGATCTGCTGTACCTGTGCTCCTATCAGCTGTGGCTCTACCCTGACTATTTCCTCTACCATCAACTGCATCTCCTCCTTAGTGAAACGGGGTGCCTTTGTGGGGACATGGGTGTTGTGTGGTGTGTGTGTTGTGCAGAAGGCGTTGAGTAATGTGGTGGGGTGTGTGGTACGAGATGGATGTATGGATAGTTGTGGTGTGTGTGTGCAGTAGTCTCTGGGATTGGTGTGGCGAGGTGTATCGGTCTTCTCGTGTTTGCAAAGGTTTGTGGGTGATGTGGGTTTTATGGTGCTGTTGGTGGGTGTGTGTGTATTTGTGTCAGGCGTGGGTTTTTTGTTCTGGCCAATGTTGTATTGTTTTGTTTTGGGGTGGCCATTTCAGCCACTGTGGTGTGCACCGTCAATGGTTTACCGGCGTGCTGATTCGTGGGTCATTATTTGGAGGGCGTTGTTTTGGTGGTGTAACGGTATGGGTGCTAGTTCTGACAGTTTATTGCGTTCGTTGGGACTGGCGGATTTGTGGTTGTGACTGGTTTCTGTCGGTTTGGTGTGTGTGTGTCATAATCTGGTGGACGGATGTTCACCTCCGTGGCAGTATGTTGGCGGCCGTCACCGCAGCGGTATATACGGATTTTACCACCAATGTCATAATGAGATCCTTGATTCTCTCATATTTGTTTCACAAAATAACTTCCATAGATCTAGTGTGGTCTTCCTTGTCTCTAGTTTACTTCCCTTGAATTTGCTTTGTAGGAAGGTGCCCACGTGTTCCACAGTTGTAGTGTCAAAGGTGCCCTCTTCAGGCCAGGCATGTACAGGTTTTAATATTGCTTTATGGCATTCTTTACAATATTTCTTTATCCTTTCCTTATCTCCTGAGCACACCTTAACCATGTGTTCCAAAGGAGACCCCATGTATTTTTAGTGAACTTGATCTTATGTGCCAACACAGTTGACACTGTAAGTGGACTCCTATTTACTTCATGGGGTGTTTCCAAAACTTCACATAAACTTTTATTAGGCCGTGAAGTGAACATCAGATATATGTATCCCTTTTTTCATTTATGGATGGCCTGAGAAGGTTTTTGCCTGGTGCAAATAAAAACAATTATGTTACTGTGAATATATATATATATATATATATATATATATATATATATATATATTTGGTGTCAGCAAGCTACCGAACTCCTAAATTCACACTGGGAGGTCCCTAATAAATTACATACAATAAGAGGTCTAACACTAAGTATGAGTCTGTTATTATTCCACAGAACACATGCAACCGTTGCCCATGGTTCCACTGCAATGTTGCTGACTTCAATATATTCTGTTGTCAGCCATGAGGTGGCACCAGTGTCACAAATGAACAATTTAAATAGACTATCTACATAAATATTTATTCACTGTGCACTATGTTTCATCAGGGAGAGCAGTTCCCCACTTCCAATATGTTTTTTAATGCTTGCTTCAGATTATGCTAAAAATATTATTTTATGTCTTGCTGTGCCTCTCTGTGTGTCTATATTTGTTCATTTGGGGGTCTCTAAGGTTTTTGGCCAATTTCCCACTGTTTATCCTTAGTAATTCTGACATATTATCTGTAGACCGCTTCCCTCACAACTCCTGGGGGATTGGTCAGTTCCTTTTAGAGGTCTCCTATAGGGTGCCTTACTCTTAGAAAAATAACTGTGACAGGTTTTGTAGATTTTAAAATGATTCTAAGTATGCAAAAGTCTTGTTCACAATTACCTGAAAGGTAGTTATATTCCTATGTATACTTGCTGATAATTCTTCTTCTGTCTGTAAACCCTCAAGAAGTATGTGTACGCCCAAGTCTCCACTGTTTTTTTTAGAATTCTTTTTATTAACAAACTCAAGCAATTGTTGCATATTGTTGAAAGCTCGCCACAATTTAGATAATGAGCCTTGGTTTTTCATAGAGGATACAACCTCTTCAGTAGGCAAAGCAAAACCCACATTTTGAGCTAAATAACAATGGCAAGAGAGGACCGTGGGCACCACTCAATTACATGCAATCTGCAAATTGCTGTCTCCTCAGCCATTCTCCCATTCTTCCTCTCTACACGCACTCTAGCTGCCCTATATCTTGTCCCATTTTTTAGGGTACCCCCTACTCAGGTAGACCACCCTTTCTGCCCTCCTGCACTAGTCCAGGTCAGACTTCCATGCCCCAACACTTGGGGGTTGTCCAGCTCCCCAGGTCCTTGCTATATTTTGTTTAGCTACCATTGCCGCAAGAGTCAGCCATATATGTTTGTGTTTCAGCCAATTGTCTTTGCCACTGATATTCAAAAGGAGTAATTTCGGGTCCAATGGAACTTTGCCCCCAGTCACCCGATTCATAACCCTCACCACTCCCTCCCAGTTGCGCTGGATTGCCGAGCAGCACCAAAAGATGTGATTAAATATATGCCCGTTCCCTCCAGCTTGAGGCCCTATAGTTCCATACTGGGGATAATGGTTAGTAAGTATTCTGAAGTTCATGAGTCTACTACTCTACTTTTTCCATGGAAGACAATAGTCTTACATTAGTTATTTGGATGGTTCGTTTTTTAGCTGTCTTTCGGGGTACTTTTGTTATGTCAATGTAAGTTATATTAAGGTCTAGAGGTAATATACTATTATTACCTAGACATCCATAAATTTCTAACTTCAAGGGGTTATTCAGTGGTATTAGTATTTGCTGATCTACTAAGGTCAGTTCCGTTGGAGAGGGCACCAGCCTGACTATTATAAAAAATTGATAATTAATTTGAGGGTCCATTGTAATTGATTAGTTAACGTTTGAGACATTAACCTAATTCAGTCAATTACTTTAAACTTTCATGTATAATTTTGTAACTTATACCTCATAAGAATAGGAAATCTAACACTTATTCCTAACATTATTATGTGACCACGTTTCTATCTTATATATACATGTACTAACATTATTATGTGGCCATGTTTCTATCTTATACATACATGTACATATGCAACAGTACTAAATTTCATACTAAGGCAACCAAAATATTACTGCATCAATTCTAAATTACATACTAGGGCAAACAAAGCATTTCTGGTCACTTCCGTCTGGATTCGTACAGAGGAAAACCTTTCACTATTTTGCATAACATACACCATTTACTCAGCCTCAAACCCTGATCTGCCTTGACCACTTTCAACTATGTAGCTGAGTCCCTTTTATGTTCTGGTTTTACCACCGAGATCCCTTAATATTGTGTCAATACACAATCTGCATATGAACAAGAAAATGATATATTATTGTAAAAAAAAACTTTTGCGTATAAAAAAGGAACGGACCTCATACTATTCCCACCTTAAAAACGCCAAACATCCGGGACATACCTGCCCCTTAGAAATGCAGAGACTTTTACTGAACAATAGCGTCTCTTTACCTTTCAAAAGTGTGCAAATCACTTCTTGGGGGACAGGCAGTATTCTGGGCTGGCAGTTGGTAAAGTCAAGTAGAGCTCCTGGCTGTGGCCCGCCAAGATGAAAAATCTATCAATAAAGTAAGACAGAACAATTTTACACAATAATATGGTTCTATTCAATTGATCAATTAGGAACATGAGCCAGTCTCAAGAAGAGACCAGAGTCTGAAGTTTAAAGTTTTACTATAAAAGCCACTATAAAAGCCACAAAAATTCACGAGTTACAAATTCCTATGTGACATAACTAGCAAGCTGGGCAGATAAGATATTGTCAATATATGTACGTTTCCAAGAATTATGTATGTGTCCGTGTTTAGCAGAAGCCCCCTCTTGTGGCTTTTTTGTAGTTCTCAGAATAAGGGCGAGATAACCTAGGAGTACTCATCTCTTGTTTGACGTCATTGGGACCAGCCTATCTGACTTCAACATACTCTCAACAGGCTTGTGCTAAGGCACACCTTGTGCTCAATGACGATGCAAAACCATTTTCTTCTGTCAACCTCTCAGTGTGTTTCTTAAAACTAATGTGCACTACAACCTATATATTTGTGCAGAGGTTCACTGTTTACATAGGTTTTAAAACTATCCCTCACCTGAAATATTTGTATTGGGGTTTGGGATTTTATATTTGTATTTATATGTCTATAAAATGTATTCCTATTATTTCCCTACATCACCAGGACATCTAGGTCTTGTCAGAAAGGACTACTGAGTCTGGCTCTGGACTCCTGAAATTTGCTCGGACAGTTGGCTCTTCTTTCCCCCTACTGGGGCTTGCCCCAGACAGAGGGGGTCATTATGAGTTTGGCCATCTTTTGGGAAGACTACTGTGGTGGCGGTCGCAAAAAAACGCCATGTTGGAAGTGAATCGGCCACCGTGTTAAGAGTAACACTGTGAAGTCACATCCAAATTTCCAAAATCGACAGGACACTGGAAGGAGGGAAAGAGGTGATCCCACCACCAGCACCGCCAAGCCGAAAGTTCCTCTCATCATATTATGATCAGAAAATCATGACAGCGGTTCTTCCATGATGGAAAACCATTGGCAGTGTGAGCCACGGCAGTCTCAACTCACATCACACTGAACACACCACCACATTGGATAGTTTGAATACCCTACACCTTACACGTATCCACACACCTGACACACCTACACACTGCACTATGAAACACTCTCCTAAACAGACCACAATTCCTTGCAAAGAGAACGCCACACACAGCCACAGAGAACCAACATTTTAGAGAGATACAAAAATCAAGAATAGGCACCCATTTACATGTCACTACGCACACATCACACACCTTCATAACTTACACATAACACATTTTACTACCACACACAATCCAAAACAACAGTCACACACTCGCAATGCATCACCTACACCTCACCATTTACCTTTTTCAGCACCCTTTTTCTTAGAACACTACCACATCGCCTTCACCACCACTACTGTCGCATAGGGACCCATTATCCTAATGAGACTACTGTAACGCCGCGCTCTGACGCGGCGTCTCTTTCTGTCCTCGCGGGTGGAACACGCTACCGATATTCGGAGCGCCGTTCCCCGCGTTTTTTGACTATGCTTTCTGGTAAGCATTTATTTAGCTCCCGGTCGCGATACACTTACTTGTAGCCTTTTTTCTTCTTTTGTTGTTGGTGGTGGGTTTTTTGTTGGTCCTTTTGCCTGTCTCTATCCATGTTGTGTCCATCTAGTCTTCTTCGTGTTTTTGTCCCAGCATGCTCTGTTTTTCTTTTATACTACTTCCTTTTTCCTATACTGGTCTATGGGCTTTTCCCAATCCAAGATGGTGTTACTTCCCTTTCCTGTGATGTCACTTCCCTTTTCTCAGTATATAAGTCAGTCAGTCTTGTTCCTCCTTGCGTTGCAAACACTTCCTTCTGGTTGTGCTGTTTGCTCCTGTTCTTTGTTCCTGCTTTTTGCCTTGGGAGATTTTTGCCTGTTCTGTGTTCCTGCTTTTGCCTTGGGAGATCTTTGCCTGTTCTTTGTTCCTGCTTTTGCCTTGGGATATTTTTGCCTGTTCCTTTTTTCCTGCCTTTTACCCTGGATATTGCCTATTTTTGTTTCCTGTTGTCAAGTCCTGTTTTTTCTTGTTTTCCTTCAGGAGTTCCTGTTAGAGGTTTTTCCCCAGTGATGGGTTTTTTTCCCTCTGGGACTCCTTCTGGAGGGTACGGTCTGCTTTGGCGTAGCCTGTCAAGCGGCACCATGGCTACTAGAAGGGGTCGCCCTTATCCGGGAGTATCCAGGAACTGTAGAAGACTTGGTGTATTCGCCAATCCGAAATCCAGAGGTGAGAAGTCCAGCACAGTACGTGACAGATTGCAACGCCAAAAGATTCTGCGTTGCGAGAGCGCCATGGAAGATCCACAGGGAGAGGCATCAGAAAATGCTCAAGCTATGTTACAGACTGTCCAACAACAAGCCCAAGAGTTACAACAGTTACGGGCAGAGAACACTGCGCTACGACAGGTCTTGTCTTCCCGATCAATGGACATACCACCCGTATCTGCTACTATTCCTCGATATTCCGGAGATCCTTTAAAGATGAAGGAATTTTTGGACGCTCTGACGGTTTTCTTTGCCTTTTGTCCACTCCAGTTTTCTTCGGATAAGGCTAAGGTGGGCTATCTGATCAGCGCCTTGTCTGGTCCAGCGCTTGCTTGGGCGACTCCTCTGGTTTCTGCAGATGACCCAGTCCTGGCTAACTATTCCGCTTTCCTGACTGTTTTCAAACAATTGTTTGAGAGACCTGGGGTAGAAGCAGCAGCTGAAGAAGCCTTATGTGACATTCAGCAGGGTAATCAGGATGTACTGCAGTATATAACCCGCTTCAAACAGCTGGCAGCTGAAACCTCCTGGGTAGAACGCACCTTCGTAACCCTTTTCCGACGAGGCCTGCATGAAGAAATTAAAGATGAGCTTGTACACTCTTCTCCAGCTTGTTCTTTGAAAGAATTAATGGATCAATCTATGAACATCGAGTATAGACTTCGAGAGCACAAGAATGAATGACGTAGAACTAGAGCTCCATACCAGTCTGGTACCTTCTGTGCTAGCAGTCGGCGAACGGAAGATAGTCCATCTGAAGCCTCTCCACCTCTCCATGAAGAGCCCATGCAGATAGATCTGGTTCGTGGGCCATTGACGGAGTCAGAAAGGGAGGAACGACGACGAAGGGGACTTTGCCTATACTGTGGTAAGGCTGGCCACCTGATCCACAGTTGTCCGGTACGTCCCTCAAGGCCTGCGGGAAACGCCAGCTCCCGTCCCCTGTAAGGAAGAAGGAGACGGGAGGAGCTGAAGTACCATCAATATGTTCCTCCAAAGAAAGCATGTCCACCCTGTTTATCCTCTCGGTCAAGTTACAAAGTTCACAAGATCAAGAAGAACTTCTTCTGGCTCTCCTTGATTGTGAAGCCAGTGGACTCTATCTGGATGAGACCTGGAATATGAGTAAAGGAATTCCCCGCATTCCTAAAGAAACTCCTGAGCAGGTTCACATGGTGGATGGCTCTGCGTTAACCTCAGGACCTGTGGTGGACTCAACTGCTACTCTTTGTTTGACATTTGGGGGGCATCAAGAACATTTTGCCTTTGATCTCATAGCCTCGCCAAATCACATCATGATTTTGGGAATTCCCTGGTTAGCCCGACACAACCCCTATATCAATTGGGAAACACAAACTATATCCCTAACGTCTTCATTTTGTCAACAGAATTGTTATTCCACTACTTCTTACTGGACTCCAAAAAGGTCATGTCAGTCAACTAAGGATAACACTAACTCTATCAATATTATCCAGCGAGTTCCAGATTGTTATCAGGAATATATCAGGATTTTTCAGAAACCTAGTAGTTCTATTTGCCACCTCATCGCAGTTATGACTGTGCTATTCCTTTAATTCCTGGTGAAGTCGTCCCCTTCGGTCGAATGTATTCTCTGACAGACCAAGAAAAGAAGGTGCTAAGGGAATATTTAGACGACAACTTACACAACGGTTTGATTGCTCCTTCCACGTCCCCCGCTGGGGCTCCTCTCTTCTTCGTCCCAAAGAAGACTAAGGATCTGCGTCCTTGTGTGGACTTTCGTGAACTCAACAGAATAACGATTAAGGATCGATATCCACTGCCTTTAATCAGAGATATATTGGATGCCATTCAAGGAGCCAAGATATTTACTAAATTAGACTTACGGGGTGCCTATCATCTCCTTCGGATCAAGGAAGGAGATGAAGGGAAGACTGCTTTCCATACCCCTTTTGGGCACTATGAGTATCATGTTATGCCCTTTGGACTGACCAACGCCCCTTCTGTTTTTCAACGATTTATGGATTCAGTGTTCTCTGATGTACTCAATCAATATGTAGTCATTTATTTGGATGATATCTTGATATATTCCCGTGATCCTGAGCACCATGTAGATCATGTCCTGCAAGTCCTGGAAAGACTTAAGAAAAATCAATTGTTTTGTAAACCTGAGAAGTGTGAGTTCCATAAATATGAAGTAAGGTATCTTGGGTTTTGTATTAATCAACACGGAATATCCATGGATCCTGACAAGGCCAGTGCCATATTAGATTGGCCTTCTCTAACGTCCACTAAAGAAACGCAATGTTTTCTTGGTTTATCAAACTTTTATCGTCAGTTTATTCAGAACTTTGCCCACCTACAAAGTTTCATAACACAAACAATTAAGAAAGAGAACCTGAAGAAGGGTTTCATTTGGACCAGGGAGGCTGAACACGCGTTTCAAGAATTAAAGACAGCCTTTACCCAAGCACCCGTGTTGCGTCATCCTGATAATACCAAGAAATTTATCGTCGTGACTGATGCCTCAGACAGAGCTATTGGAGCAGTTCTGCTGCAGAAGCAAGACAATGATGGATTGGAACATCCTATCTTTTATCTGTCGCATATTCTATCAGAGGCTGAATGAAATGATTCTGTACTGGAACGAGAACTACTCACTCTCAAAGTAGCTTGTAAGGAATGGAGGCATTTCCTGATGGGTTCCAGAGAGCCTTTTGAAGCTAGGACTGATCACCGTAATCTCCAGTGTCTTCAGAGCTTTCAGTGTCGCAAATGTCGTCAGGCTCGGTGGGCTTTCTTCTTTAGCCAGTACGATTTCGTGATCACGTACATACCTGGTTCCCAGAATTTAGTGGCAGACGCCTTATCCCGCAGATATCCTGACATAGCCCAGAACTCCTCTCCACATCTTATTGAGTCTAGCAGGATCATCGGAGCTACTCAATCTTTTCAAGAACGCATTCAATCTGAGTACCAGTTTCTGTCTGCTTCAGAATGGGATAGAGTGACTCCTTTTTTGCAGAAGAAGGACAACTACTTCTATCATCAACATGCTCTTTTCCTACCTACCAAGAAAGTGCAGACAGAAGCCCTGCAAATGTGCCATGATTCTCCTTTAGCCGGTCATCGAGGTATCAGGAAGACCCAGGAGCTGCTTCAGCAATCTTTTTGGTGGCCTTCGCTAAAGACAGACACTGAAACCTATGTGTCAGCATGCCCAGTCTGTGCCCAGACTAAGACACCCCGAACTAAGGTGGCAGGTTTATTAAGACCTTTACCGGTTCCTTCCGCTCCTTGGTGCACTCTATCCACGGATTTCATATGCTCTCTACCTACCTCCTCTGGTAACCAAGTAATCATGGTAACCGTAGATTCATTCACCAAGATGGCCCATTTTTCAGCCTTGAAGAAACTACCAACGGCCCTAGAAATGAGTCGCATTTTTCTACGGGATATTTTTCGCCTCCATGGTCTTCCTCAAGAGGTCATTTCGGACAGGGAGCCTCAATATGTATCACGTTTCTGGAGAGCCTTTTGTGCCTTCTTTAACATTGAGATTTCTTTATCCTCGGGTTTCCATCCACAAACGAATGGGCAAACTGAACGAGTGAATGAAGAACTTCAGCAGTATCTGAGATGTTACTGTAATTCCACTCAAAGCAATTGGTCGGAATATCTTGCTCTTGCAGAGTTCTCCTATAACAACACCATACATACTGTAGTGCGACCAAGACCACACCCTTTTATTGTACTTATGGATTTCATCCGAGGACTTTCACTACTGTTTCTCGAACATCCTCTTCTGTGCCTGCAGTCACTTCTTTTTCACGACAGATCCGTCGAATCCAGGGCCTACTTCACACAACTCTCCTAGGTTCGAAACAAGCTATGAAGTGAAAGGCGGATCGTTATCGGCAAGCCGCACCTTTGTATCAAGTGGGCCACAAGGTATGGCTTTCTTCCAGATTTCTACCATCCCGGTTTTCCACCAATAAGTTCAAACCACGTTTTTATGGACCCTTTCGAATTTCGCACATCCTGAATCCTGTAGTTGTGCGTCTCCACTTACCTCATACCTGGAGGGTTCATCCTGTTTTCCATGTGTCCCAGTTAAAACCCTTTGTTCCTGATCCTTACCATCGCCAGTTCCAACGTCCACCTCCTCTTTCTATCAACGGACAGCCTGAGTATGAAGTCCAGGAGATCTGTGATTCCAGAATTTTTCAACGCAAACTACAGTTTTTGGTCCATTGGAAAGGATACCCCCTCAGTGACTGTTCTTGGGAGGATGCTTCCTCCGTCCATGCTCCCCGTTTGGTTCGCCTGTTTTTTGACAATCATCCTGACAAACCTGGTGCCTTGGGGAGGGAACTACTGTAACGCCGCACTCTGATGCGGCGTCTCTTTCTGTCCTCGCAGGTGGAACGCGCTACCGATATTTGGAGCGCCGTTCCCCGCGTTTTTTGACTATGCTTTCTGGGAAGCATAAATTTTGCTCCCGGTCGCGATACACTTACTTGTAGCCTTTTTTCTTCTTTTGTTGTTGGTGGTGGGTTTTTTGTTGGTCCTTTTTCCTGTCTCTATCCATGTTGTGTCCATCTTGTCTTCTTCGTGTTTTTGTCCCAGCATGCTCTGTTTTTCTTTTATACTACTTCCTTTTTCCTGTACTGGTCTATGGACTTTTCCCAATCCAAGATGGTGTTACTTCCCTTTCCTGTGATGTCACTTCCCTTTTCTCAGTATATAAGTCAGTCAGTCTTGTTCCTCCTTGCGTTGCAAACACTTCCTTCTGGTTGTGCTGTTGGCTCCTGTTCTTTGTTCCTGCTTTTTGCCTTGGGAGATTTTTGCCTGTTCTGTGTTCCTGCTTTTGCCTTGGGAGATTTTTGCCTGTTCTTTGTTCCTGCTTTTGCCTTGGGATATTTTTGCCTGTTCCTTTTTTCCTGCCTTTTACCCTGGATATTGCCTATTTTTGTTTCCAGTTGTCAAGTCCTGTTTTTTCTTGTTTTCCTTCAGGAGTTCCTGTTAGAGGTTTTTTCCCCAGTGTTGGTTTTTTTTCCCTCTGGGACTCCTTCTGGAGGGTACGGTCTGCTTTGGCGTAGCCTGTCAAGCGGCACCGTGGCTACTAGAAGGGGTCGCCCTTATCTGGGAGTATCCAGGACCTGTAGAAGACTTGGTGTATTCGGCAATCCGAAATCCAGAGGTGAGAAGTCCAGCGCAGTACGTGACAACTACTGGATTTGGGCAGCAGAATCACCTGCGCTGTGGGAGACTGAGTCTGAACCCACTACAGGTGACACCTGTCGGCCTAATCTAGGTTTTGTTCCGGCTAGCTAGCAGTGCCTCATCTCCACCCTAGAGCAGAGATGATTGGGAAACCAAGTGCATGGCACAATTGACTCCTCAGGGAAATCGTGGTCACTCAGATCTCATCCGTTTCTCACAGTCACATTAGTCTCATGTATGCAAGGGCAACAGAGGCAGAGTATAGTTCAATAAGGTTTTATTGAAGTGATTGCATCTTAGATAATAAAGCATGGATTACAATAACTAGGATGATGAAGCATGACAGGATTAAAATTGTGACAAGGAGAGTAAAGCATAAAACTGACGCTACCATATTGTCACTACGATCGTTAAGAATAATTCCTACCTAGGGTATGTTAGAGCACAGCATGTTAAGCTCTAATTCTGCCCTTCAGGTTCCCCCAGGAAGACATCATCCCTCATACCTGAGCAAGAGGCCTGTGGTCTACATAAGCAGCAGTGAAGCACTCAGCAACCAGTATACAGTTGTGGCCATCTGGCTGGAATCTCCCTCTAATGTACATGGGGTCAAAGAAGTGTTTTTATAATAAAAAAGCTGATGTTCCAAGGAAAGATCCCCACGTAATAGTGTGTATGTTTCTGTGAACATTAGAAACAAAGCGTACCACTTTTGCTGGCAACCTATCTTACTGAAGCCTTGAGAAAAGCACAGAGTGAAAGAAATGTCTTGTTTAAGAACGTAGTGCTGGCCTAGGCAAGGAACACTTAGATAGAGAAAATAAAACAAGACCGCAAATGTGGCTATTGTTAAAATAATAAAACAAAGCTGAATAAAATATGTCTAGGTTAAAGTGCACAGCGGCAGGCCTAATTTGCAAAGATAATGTGTATGAAGCTATAACTGTTGCGTCGCCGGGACCCGCGGCGCCACCTGGTCAGCCCGCGGTGGGAGCCACAGTCCATTTTACGGGCCGTGGGGCCTGTGGCACCCCTTTCTTCCGGCCTCGCGCCGTCCTCTCTGCTGCGGCGGGGACAGGAGCCCAAAATTGGGCTTCGGTTCTCACCGTGCATTGTGCACGGCACTCATATTAATATTTTAGGCCTGTGGACCCCCCTCGACCTTTCACTCACCTGGTGCCCACTACTTGGCTTCTCCTTCATTTCTTTCTTCGAGTAGCCATTTTTTCCCGTTTCCCCCACCATACCTTTCTCTTCTCTGATTCCCTGCATGCATCTGCCTCCTTTCTTACTATGGTGCTTTTCCTATCTAGTCCTATTACCCCTTCCCAATCCAAGATGGCCATTTTTCATCTTCCTGTTTGTCTCTCCCTGTCTAGGGGTATATAAGGGGATTGAATTCTCTTCTCTTTGCGTTGCAACACTTCTCTTGTGGTGTTCACACTCCAGCTGGTGTTCTAATTGGATTCCAATTTTGGCTTCTGCTTTTTCCTGTTCTTCCTGGCATCAAGATTCTGATTTTTCTTGTGTCCTCCTTTTCTTCCAGGGAGTTCCTGTCTGGAGGTTTTTTCCCTACATGGTTTTTCCTCTGGGACTCCTTCTGGAGGGCACGGACTGTAGTGGTGTATAATTGTCAACAGCACCGTGGCTACCGGAAGGGTCACCCCTACCTCGGCCAGAGCCGGACCTGCAAGAACCAAGGCCGCACGCCATCTCCCTCTGGCCTGGAAGGTAAGCCAAAGACAAGACCTGACAGATTGCAACACCCAAAACTCCGGTCGTGGTCCAGCACCATGGAGGACCCCTTGACAAGTACAGAACAAGAAAACCAGTCCTTGCTCCTGACTATCCAACAACAAGCCCAGGAACTACAACAGCTCCGAAATGAAAACGCAACCTTACGCCAAGCCTTAACCTCCAGGACCACTGATGTTCCCACGGTTTCTGCCTCTACACCCCGTTTTTCTGGGGATGCTAACAAATTATGAGAATTCCTAGATGCCCTAACAGTTTATTTTGCGTTTAGACCGTCACAATTCACGCAAGACAAGACCAAGGTCGGATATCTAATCAGTGCCCTGTCCGGTGCGGCTTTAGCCTGGGCAACTCCTCTGGTAACCTCCAATGATTCCCATCTGTCTAATTTTCCCGCCTTTATCGCTGCCTTTAAGCAAATGTTTGAGGTTCCTGGACTTGAAACTTCTGCAGAAGAAGCCTTATGCGACATCCAACCAGGGAGTCAGGACGTCTTACAATACATCACATGGTTTAGACAACTGGCAGTGGAAACCTCTTGGGTAGAACGTACCCTTGTTACTCTTTATCGAAGAGGACTGCGGGAGGAGAACAAAGGTGAATTAGTGCATTCTGCTAGAGTAGAGAATCTCCAGAGTTTGATGGACGTAATTCTTGCCATAGAAGATCGTCTTCACGAACGCAGGAAGGAAAAGAAAAAGAATTGTATGCCATCTTCAGTAAGTAAACGTGCACCTCCTCATTGTTTTGAAGAAACTCGTCCTGAAACTAGAGGAGCTATTGATGAGGAACCTATGCAAATTGACATGGCTAGCGGACCTTTATCAACTAGTGAACGTGAGACTACACTAAGGAAGGGACTACGGCCCTCATTACAACCCTGACGGTAAATCCCGCTGACCGCCATGCCGACAGCTGCCAACATACAGTTTCCGCGGCGGAAATCCGCAACAGGTATTATGACCCACACTGAGAATTCTGCCACTATACAGACACCCACACAAGTCCGCCACCCCAAAGGTCAGTGATAAACTGGCGATAGCAAAACCCACACCGTTACGCCAACAGGAATACGCCCACAGTATCACAACCCACGAATCAACGTGGCGGTCTTTAAACCGCGTAAACCATTGGCTGTACACATCACCGTGCTCAAAATACACACACATTTACAAAACTACACCACATTGGACAATTCAAACTACACACACCTGACACACATACACACACCACACCCACACATCCACACCACTATAAAACACACACCCACATTACCCACAACCCCATACATCGAAAAACTTTGAAGAAGCAGAGAGAGAGAGAGAAAAGCAAAGACCACACCATCATCCAGAGGCACACAACACCATCACTCATACACCATCCACGCACAACACATCACGCACCCCAACACATCACCCCACACATCATATCAACCATCAACTCACACATCACTCACACCACGTCATGGCACCTCAAAGACATCCCAGGTTTTCTGAGGAGGAGCTCAGGGTCATGGTGGAGGAAATCATCCGGGTAGAGCCACAGCTATTTGGATCACAGGTGCAGCAGACATCCATTGCAAGGAAGATGGAGCTATGGCGGAGAATTGTCGACAGGGTCAACGCAGTGGGACAGCATCCAAGAACAAGGGATGACATCAGGAAGAGGTAGAACGACCTACGGGGGAAGGTGCGTTCCGTGGTATCCAGACACCAGCTAGCCGTACAGAGGACTGGTGGTGGACCCCCACCTCCTCCCCCACAACTAACAATATGGGAGGAGCAAGTCTTGGCAATAATGCATCCTGAGGGCCTTGCAGGAGTATCAGGCGGACTGGACTCTGGTAAGTCAAATCTTTACTACTATATCCCCCACCCTACCTGCCTGCCATAACATACTCCCACCCTCACCCTCACTCCCATTACTCCACCATCTCCCACACACCCCACCATCACGCCCCACCACTCCCACGACCAAGCCCTGCATGCAACAACAATGCATGGACACCCATCACAGACATGCATGGACACCCATCACCAAAGCATGTCCAATAGAGAGACTCAACCAGGGCACACAATCACCACCCACAAAGGGCCAAGGCGATAGTGCAAGCACAGAACAGCCCTCCGCCTCTGCCGGCGCTAGTAGACAGGAGGCCCCGCCACAGGAACAAGAGCCCACCAGCACCCCACCCCCTGCAGAAGGAGAACCACCCTGCAAACGGTCCCTGCAATCCTGGCAGAAGACAGAGAACATTGCCAAGACCCCCGCCAGGAAATAGGACCCTCCTGATTGTCACCCTTTTGTCCCACTATGTCACCCTGTTCACCTTGAACTGCCATTACTCCCCTTCCTATGCCCCATTGGACAATGCACCTGTGATACCAAGAGACTGGACTCTACTATGGACCTTCCTCCACCATCAACCCAGCCCCTTGCATGTACCCCTATGCACATTAGCCCCTAAATAAACACTCTTGAATCACAAACCAATCTGGAGTCAGTCTGTTCTTTCACAAATGTATTATTACAACATCACCAACAAATATCAATGTCATTGTTAATTTGCTCATACCACTGTATGACAGTAGTTGGGCAGCAGTACATATAGCAGAAGGCACAATGAGGTACCCAGATCTGAAAAATGGAAAGCCAAAGTGAATTCTCAGTGTCCATAGACAGAGGTGAAGAGGCTGACTTATACAATGTCCTACAGTATTCAGAAATGTGAGGAGCAGTGACAGTCTCTTACCTGTGTGTCACTGGAAGTACTGCATGATGATGTTTGTCCGGTTGTCAATATCTTCTTCCTCTGCCTCTTCTTCTTCACTGTCCACAGGCTCCACCGCTGCCACAAGACCATCATCAGGCCCATCCTCCTGCAGAAAAGGCACCTGGCGTCGCAATGCCAGGTTGCGCAACATGCAGTATGCCACGATTACATGGCACACCTTCTTCGGTGAGTAGTATAGGGAGCCACCTGTTAGAAGGAGGCGCTGGAATCTGGCCTTCAAGAGGCTGATCGTCCTCTCAATAATACGCCTAGTTCGCCCATGTGCCTCGTTGTAGCATTCCTCTGCCCTTGTCCTGTCATTCCTCACTGGGGTCAGTAGCCATGAGAGGTTGGGGTAACCAGAGTCACCTGTAAACATCGAGGGATACCTGTTAGACACACACTAACCCTTAGGGACTACCCCATACACCTACTCATACTGTGTGGGGACCTTGGGCTCACCTATTAGCCACACACGGTGCCTCTGGAGTTGGCCCATCACATAAGGGATACTGCTATTCCTCAAAATTTAGGCGTCATGCACAGAGCCAGGATACTTGGCATTCACATGAGAGATGTACTGGTCCGCCAAACACACCATCTGCACATTCATTGAATGGTAGCTTTTTTGATTTCTGTACACTTGTTCATTTCTGCGGGGGGAGGGGACAAATGCCACATGTGTACCATCAATGGCACCAATGATGTTGGGGTTATGTCCCAGGGCATAAAAGTCAGCTTTCACTGTGGGCAAATCCTCCACCTGTGGAAACACGATGTAGCTGCGCATGTGTTTGAGCAGGGCAGACAACACTCTGGTCAACACGTTAGAAAACATTAACTGAGACATCCCAGATGCCATTGCAACTGCAGTTTGAAAGGAGCCACTGGCCAGGAAATGGAGCACTGGCAGCACCTGCACTAGAGGGGGGGTTCCTGTGGGATGGTGGATAGCTGATATCAGGTCTGGCTCCAATTGGGCACACAGGTCTTGGATTGTGGCACGATCAAGTCTGTAGGTGATAATGATGTGTCTGTCTTCCATTGTCGACAGGTCCACCAGGGGTCTGTACACCGGAGGATGATGCCATCTCATCATCTTCCCCAGCGGATGTGCCCTATGGAGGAGGATGGTGAGCAGAGGGTCATGTACCACATAGGCTGCACAAGTGTGTTTGCAGTAATTTGAGTAAATCTGTGTGTGGCGTAGTTTGCCCGTATATCTGCCAAATTGACACAGTTAGGTGCCATGCCACGTGCCCCCCTGAAATAGCGGCTGCCTGACCTGTGAGGAGGGACAATGAGGTAACTGCGCTGGCGTTGTGCAGCATCGTGGTTGGCGGTCAAAGATCGCCGTGCAATTCAGCATTGGTTATCATTGGGCCCTATGGGTTCCAGGAGCCAATGACGATGTACGCCGGCGGTGACGGTACACGCCGCCGTGGACGTGACCGCCATTTTCTATCTGTTCACTCACTTGACACCTGACCTTCAACAGGAGAGGACCTACACTGCAAGTGCTGCTGTGACCTGAGTCTGGAAGTGACAATGGCACGAGTGTCTGAGGAAAGGGCCCCTGCCTTCACCACGGAGGAGTTGGACAAACTGGTGGATGGGGTCCTCCCCCAGTACACGCTACTCTACAGACAAACAGGTGAGTACAATGTGAGCATGATGTGTGGGTAATGCCTGTTTGGAGTGGTGTGGATGGAAGATACATGTGGGAGGGGCTGAGGCCTGCATGTGAGGATGGTGAGTGTATGTGCGTCACGGCATGGGTGGGAACTGGTGGGCAATGAGTATGATGGTCCGGACGGGTGAGTAATTTCCTTTCCTCCTGTACCTTTCTTCTAGGTCAGCGCCCACCAGAAGAAGGGTATTTGGCGTGCCATCGCCAAGGAAGTGCGGACCCTGGGGGTCTATCATAGACGGAGCACCCACTGTCGCAAGAGATGGGAGGACCTGCGCGGCTGGAGCAAGAAGACAGCGGAGGCCCAGCTGGGGCTGGCCTCCCAACATGGAAGGGGTGCCCGTTGCACCATGACCCCCCTGATGTTCCGGATCCTGGCGGTGGCATATCCGGAGTTGGATGGGCACTTGAGGCCATCACAGCAGCCACAAGGGGGTGAGTACAGTGTCATTAAGCTGACTCTGCGTGCTTTACAAAGTGTCTGGGTGGGGTATGTGGGCTGTGGGTTCCCCTAGGCCAGGGCAAACTTGGTATTGTAGGTCCCATGTTGGGCAGGCTCTGAGGCACTCCAAACCCAATATTTTTAGTGGGCATCTACAACTGGGCAGGCTCCTGTGGGTTCAAGGTGTGCAGAAAATGGTGTTAGGCATAGTACCCCATGGTCTGGTGAATTTCCAATTAACTGCTAGTGCATGGCCTAGTGCATAGGGCTGCTCCCTGTGTGTTGTGTCCGCCAACGGAAGTGGTGTTGCTGGCATTGACCATTTATGTATTCTGTCTTTCCCCCCCTTCTTGTTTTGTCACCCTGTCCTTGTGTGCATTAGCATAATGTGGCGGAGGAGCAGAGGCACCGGCGACGGAGGGAGCTGCATCCCACATGGCCCTGGAAGGTGAATCTACGGAGGGTAAAGGCACCAGTAGGACGAAGGGCGAGGGGAGCTCTACGACGGGGACAGCGACTCCTCCTCTGATGGAAGCTCCCTGGCGGTGGCACTTCTGTGCCCACCCTAACAACAGGTACAGCCGCCACCCCCCCACCAGCACCGCCCTCCCAGCTGCCCCTCAGCGTGTTTCCCGTGCCCGCTCACCCAGGAGGATGGGCATCTCCTTCGCCCAAGGCACCTCAGGCTCTGCCCCAGTCAGCCCTGCTGGCCTCAGTGAGGAGGCTTTTGACCTCCTGAATGCCATCCAGGATGTTGAGAGGCATTTGCAGCAAACAAATGCATACCTGGAGGGCATTCATTCTGGCGTGGCGGCCCAAAGGGAGCATTTCAGGCTCTGGCCTCAGCACTGATGGCAGCCATTGTCCCTGTGTCCAGCCTCCCCCCTCCAACTTCCACTACCCACACCCAATCCCCTCTACCTCAGCCTATCCCAAGCACACCATCAGACCAGCATGCACACACATCAACACACAAAAGTGGCTCAGGCAAACATAAGCACCACACATCCCACAGGCACTCACACAAGCACCATACCCATGCACACATACCAACATCCACTTCCTCCACTGTGTCCCCCTCCTCCACCTCCCTCCCAGTCTCGTCTCCACTCACACCTGCATGCACTACATCATCAGCCACTGCCTTCATCACCGGCACGCCCATCACTACACACCGCTCACGTGCAATCACCACCCCCACTACCATTCACACGTCCCCTGTGTCCTCTCCCAGTGTGTCTGTAAGCCCTCCTCCCAAAGTACACAAACGCAGGCACACACCCACTCAACAGCCATCCACCTCACAATAGCCTCAAACCCATGCACCTTCACCCAAACTCAGCAGATGTACATCTCCTACAACCATTACCTCTTCCTCCACTCCCACACCCCCTCCATCATCTCATCCCAGTGTGTCAAAAAACTTTTCCTAGCTAACATTACCCTCTTTCCTACACCTCCCCCCTGTCCTTCCCCTAGGGCCAGGATGTCTAGAGCCCAGCCCAGCACCTCAGCCACCAATTCTGCATCCGCTGTGGTCCCTGCT
Source organism: Pleurodeles waltl (assembly GCF_031143425.1). NCBI lineage: Eukaryota > Metazoa > Chordata > Amphibia > Caudata > Salamandridae > Pleurodeles > Pleurodeles waltl. Next base: position 51,897,642 of record NC_090443.1, read on the forward strand.
ACTCCAGTAAGGTCTAAGGGGTCACCCGTCAGAGCTGCCAGAGTGCCACTGACAGAAAAGAAGGACCACCCTATTTCACCACCTGCAAAGGTCAAAAAGGGGCCAGCTTCCAGCAGGGGACAGTCACACCACCCACCCAACAAGGCCTCGCCCAAACACCGAGTGGACAGTGCCAAGGTCCCTGCAGCGACTGTCAAGATGGGGAAGGGCCACAAGCCAAAGGTCACATCACCTCTGGGCACGATGTCTCCTGGTGAGGGGCTGGTGACCACCATATCATCAGGATGGCAGCCACATGCACCACAGTCACCACTGCCGCTCCAACCGCCACCTGCACCGCCACCTGCACCGTCGCTGCCACAACGTCAGTCTGCAGCATCCTCCCCAAGGATCAGCCATCTGAGGCTGCCGGAGACGGTATGGTGTCTCCATCCACCACAACAGTCACTTGCACCACGGCCAGCACTGGCAGCATCTCTGCCGCAGACACCGCCACCTGCACCACCATCAGCACCGCCACGTGCACAGCCGATGCCACTCTGTTGGACGTCAGCCCCATCCCGAGTGTTCAGTCGTCAGAGTCTGCAGGTGACATCCTAGACCCTGGACGCGCCACTTGGGACACCACCTCCAGCACTGACATGAACCAGCAATTGGCAGCCTAAGTCGCCGCAGGATGGCGTGTGGCTCTGCCTCTATGGAGTATCATGCTACCTGTTTCAGGTCCATCGTGTGGCTAAGACACCCAGGTGAGACGAAGTCAACTGCCACACCCCAGGTGCAGCATCACTGGGCACAAAGTCCCCTCCAGAACCAGTGGAGAGATACATCCACTCCCCCTGTCCTTGGCAGGATGAAGCACACTGGGCACAAAGCCCCCTACAGAACCAGTGGAGAAATGCATCCACTCACCCAGTCCTTGGCAGGATGAAGCACTCTGGGCACAAAGCCCCCTCCAGAACCAGTGGAGAGATACATCCATGCACCCAGTCCTTGGTAGGATGAAGCACTCTGGGCACAAAGTCCCCTCCAGAACCAGTGGAGAAAGGCACCCACTCACCCAGTCCTTGGCAGGATGAAGCACTCTGGGCACAAAGCCCCCTCCAGAACCAGTGGAGAAATGCATCCACTCACCCAGTCCTTGGCAGGATGAAGCACTCTGGGCAAAAAGCCCCCTCCAGAACCAGTGGAGAAAGGCATCCATTTCAGAGACTATGGCTTTGAACTCCCCAAGACCAAGCAGTGGGCAAACCACCCACTTGAGAGACTGTGGCGTTGCACTCCCCAGGACCAAGCAGTAGGTAAACCACCCACTTGAGAGACTTGAGAGACTGTGGCTTTGCACTCCCCAGGACCAAGCAGTGGGCAACCCACCCACTTGAGAGACTTGAGAGACTGTGGCTTTGCACTTCCCAGGACCAAGCAGTGGGCAACCCACCCACTTGAGAGACTGTGGCTTTGCACTCCCCCAGACCAGGCAGTGGGCATGGAGCCCCCTCGAGGAGCAGGGGCGTCATACCATCATCTGGCTGAGGTGCCCCCACTCCCCTTCTCCCTGAGGTGCCTGTTTTTTTTTTCAACCTGATGCCCCTGCAGTGTTCTCTCTGTTTTGAGGCAGGTGTCATGTGTGGGCTTCGCCTATGCTTTTTGGGACCACTGGTCCACGGACATTTCATGGGACAGTGCTCGGACTTGTGTACTTGCTGTAAATATTTGTGTATACTGATTATTTGCTGTTCTCTTGATCTATCTGATTTTTCGAATATTACACTAGTTAAACTCATATTGTTTGGTCCTTACGTTCTTCCAGGGGTTGACGGGTGTATCTGTGATGTTATTGGATATGTGTGTGTGTATGTTGTGGGTGGGGGGTGGGGTTGTTGGGTGTTGCGTGTGTGTGTCACTCTCTTTTCCCTCCTCCCCTGTGTGCTAGGTGTAGTACTCACCGTCGTCGTCACCGCCACCGCCTTCTTTCCACTTCGTGGTGTATTAAGAGATACAGCAACATGGGTAGGATCTGCAATTCGGGATCCATGGTGTCCTAGTTCTTCGTGGAGTGTCGAGAGGTGAGTGGTTTCCCTTCTGTGTACTGTTTCCGCCATGCTTTTGATAGCATTGGTACCGCCCCAGAAAAGCTGGTGGATTGGTGCCTTGTAATAGTGTGGGTGGTACATTGTCTTCCACCTGTCTGTTGGCGGTTACCGCTGCGGTGTTTGTTGCTACTGCTGTGGCAGTCAGAGTGTTAAAGTGGCTGTCTGTGTTGGCGGTTTCCGCCATGGTCGTGATCCCATTTTTGTTTTACCGCCGGCCTGATGGCGGGATTACCGCCACTTTAACACCGACCGCCAGGGTTGTAATGAGGGCCTATGTCTTCATTGTGGTGCTTCCGGTCATCTAATTTGTGTTTGTCCCGTTCGTCCGGAGAGGCCCTTGTGAAACGCCAGCTCCCGTCCTCTGTGAGAAGGGAGAGGATGGGATATTCCGAGATACCTTCCATCTGTTCCTCCAAAGAAGAAATAACAGCTCTTTTTCTTTTTCCCATCTCTTTACAATTAGCCAATGGCCGAGAAGAAAAAGCTTTAGCATTGCTGGATTGTGGGGCCAGTGGTATCTACTTAGATTAAACATGGGCTCTGGAAAGGAATATTCCTCGGGTACCCAAGGACATACCAGAACAAGTTCATACAGTGGATGGTTCTCTGTTAGCTTCTGGTCCTGTTACTAATACCACTCCTACCCTGTGTCTACAGTTCGGGAAACATCAGGAATATGTTTCTTTTGATTTGATCTCTTCACCGAATCACATCATAATTCTAGGTATCCCATGGTTCACCCGGCACAACCCCTATATTAATTGGGAAACTTGAACCATTTCTCTGTCCTCCCAATTTTGTCCACAACACTGTTACTCAGCAGGAACATACTGGCCCCCGAAGAAAATGTTGTCTACTAAAGTAAACTGTTCCATCAACCTCCTTCAAGGAGTACCCAGTCATTATCTGGAATATGTTGACGTCTTTCAAAAACCTGATAAACCAGTACTTCCGCCTCATAGAGAATACGATTGGGCAATTCCTTTAGAAACCAATGCTGTAGTCCCCTTTGGGAGAATGTATTCTCTTACTGAGCATGAGAAGAAGATCCTCAAAGAATACATAGAAGAGCATATACAGAGCGGTCTGATTGCTCCTTCCTCTTCTTCCGCAGGGGTTCCCCTCTTCTTCGTACTGAAGAAGATGAAAGACTTGCACCCTTGCATAGTCTTTCGCGGATTAAACAAGATTACCACTAAAGATCGCTACCAGCTGCCCCTCATTAAAGATATTCTAGAAGCCCTCAGAGGAGCCAAGAGATTTACCAAATTAGATCTTAGGGGAGCCTACCATCTTTTAAGGATAAAAGAGGGTGATGAATGAAAGACTGCCTTCAGAACCCCTTTTGGCCATTTTGAGTATCGGGTAATGCCCTTCGGGCTTACTAACGCTCTCCCTATATTTCAGAAATTCATGGATGCCATCTTTTCTGACCTTTTACATCAAACAGTGGTTGTCTATTTCGATGATATTCTTATCTTCTCCAGTCGCCCTGATCAACACACTAAACATGTGCTCCAAGTCCTAGAGAGACACAGGCAACATCATCTATTCTGCAAGCCAGAAAAGTGTGAATTTGATCAGACCGAAGTGAGGTAATTGGGGTACCATATCAACCAAGTAGGGATTGCTATGGACTCAGACAAGGTTCAAGCCATTCTGGATTGGCCATCTCCCTCCTCTATCAAAGAAACCCAGTGTTCTGTAGGACTGGCCAATTTCTACCGTCAATTTATAGCTGATTTCACCCAGCAGACCAGTTATATAACTGAAACTCTTAAGAAAGAAAATCTATGGAAAGGTTTTCATTGGACCAAAGATGCGGAAGCAGCCTTCCAAACGCTAAAACACGCCTTCACTCAAGCTCCCATTTTGCGGCATCCAGATACCACCAAACAATTTATTGTTGTCACAGATGCCTCAGAAAAAGCAATAGGGGCCGCTTTGCTACAAAAACAAAGTGATGATGGGTTCGAACATCCCGTATTTTACCTTTCCCACATACTGTCCAACTCTGAACATAATTATTCAGTGTTAGAACGAGAACTGCTCACCTTGAAGACAGCTTGTACGGAATGGAGACAATTTCTTATGGGATCCAAAGAACCTTTTGAGGCAAGAACCGAACACCGGAATTTGCAGTGTCTAAGAAAATTTAATTGCGAAAATAGTCATCAAACCTGATGGGCTTTCTTTTTCAGCCGATACGACTTTTATATCACATATATTCCTGGCTCCCAAAACATTTTGGCTGATGCCCTATCATGACGTTATCCGGAATGTAATGATTCTACTGCACAAAACCTAATTGAACCTGATAAAATCATTGGGGTTGTGCAATCCTTTCTTGACAAAGTTCAATCCGAGTATTCCAATTTAGGGGAGACTGAATTACGCAAGGATAAGGAATACCATTACCACTAGAAAGCCCGGTTCCTGCCAACTAAAACAGTCCAAACAGAAGACCTATGAATGTGCCACCAATACCCAATTGCAGGTCATCCAATACCACCCAAGATCTCCTTCTGCGCTCCTCTTAAGGCTGACACTGAAAGTTATGTGAATTCTTGTCCTATCTGTGCCCAAGCAAAGACATCTCGTAATAGATCAGCAGGATTGCTCTGTCCCTTACCGGTTCCACCGGCTCTGTGGCACACTGTAGCCACTGACTTCATGTGTTCTTTGCCTCCCTCAACTGGGAATCGAGTAATAATGGTGACAGTAGACTAATTCACTAAAATGGCACATTTTACTACATTAAAAAAGTTACCCACAGCAAAATAATTAAGTCAAATCTTTATTCAAGAGATCTTTCAGCTTCATGGCCTCCCACAAATCATCGTCTCAGACCGTGGTTCCCAATTCATCTCACGCTTTTGGAAACAATTCTGTAAAACACTCTTTCCTCTGGTTTTATCCTCAGACTAACGGACAGACTGAACGGTTAAATCAAGGACTTGAACAGTATCTACAAAGTTTTTGCAATGCTACGGGGGCCACGGTCCATTTTACAGGCTGCGGGGCCCGCTGCGCCCCTTTTGTTCCAGCCTCGCATTGTCCTCTCTGCTGCGGCGGGATGGGAGCCCAGAATTGGGCTTCGGTTCTCGCAGCGCGTTGTGCGTGGCGCGCATATTAATATTTTAGGCCCGCAGGCCCCTCCCTCGACCTTTCACTCACCTGGTGCCCACTACTTGGCTTTCTCCTTCTTCTCTTTCTTCGGGTAGCCATTTTTTCCTGTTTCCCCAGCATACCTTTCTCTTCTCTGGTTCCCTGCATTCATCTGCCTCCCTTTCTTACTATGGTGCTCTTCCTATCTAGTTCTATTACCCCTTCCCAATCCAAGATGGGCATTTTTCATCTTCCTGTTTGTCGCTTCCTGTCTAGGAGTATATAAGGGGATTGAATTCTCTTCAGCTGGTCTTCTAATTAGATTCCAGTTTTGGCTCCTGTTTTTTCCTGTTCTTCCTGTGTTTTTTCCTGGCATGAAGATTCTGATTTTTCTTCTGTCTTCTTTTTCTTCCAGGGAGTTCCGGTCTGGAGGTTTTATCCCTACGGGTTTTTTCTCTGGGATCCTTCAGGAGGGCACGGACTGTACTGGCGTATAACAGTCAAAAGCACCGTGGCTACCGGAAGGGGGTCGCCTCTACCTCGGCCAGAGCTGGACCTCCAAGAACCGAGGCTGCACGCCATCTCCCTCTGGCCTGGACAGTAAGCCAAAGACAAGACCTGACAATAACTAAAATGGCTACACAACACTACCATGTTCCCACAAAAACACTCACGTTTCACGGATGATAAGTTGATGGTCATGGTGGACGAAATTGTCAGGGTAGATCCACACCTGTTTGGAGCACAGGTCCATCAAGCATCAATTGCCAGTAAAATGGAGTTGGATAGTCGACAGGGTCAATTCTGTAGGCAGCTGTTCACGCAAAAGGGAGGACATCAGGAAGAATTGGAATGACCTCAGTGGGAAGGTACATTCCATGGCATCTAGGCATCAGCTGGCAGTAACGAAGACTGGCAGTGTGCCCACACCTCCTACCCTTACTTTCACATATTGGGAGGAGAAGGTCTTGGACATACCGCGTTCTGAGGGCCTGAAAGGAATACCTGGGGTAGTGCAGTCGGGTAAGGCCCCACAAAATCCATGTCTCCCAATTGTTATGTCCTGGATGCTCCCTCACCACCTTAGCCCACCCCAATTAAGATACCACCCACTACACCTCTGTACAAATGTTCCAATACCTCTCTCTGGTATGCCACGTGTCCACTAAACTCACCTGGCTCTATAGCCCTTGGAAATGCCACATGAAGTACAGGCAGCTCATAGCACTACTATTCCCCGAATGCAATATCCCACTATTGTGAAAACCCGAACAGTGCACCAAATGTGAGATGCAATGCATGTGAAACTAACTACCAGTCTAACCCATCTTGTATGTGCAAGTGTGAAACAGTTAAAGCCAATCACAGCAATGCAATGGGCCACTCCCACTATAACCACAAGAAAAACACAGCTATAGCTGGGTGCCCAATCCTAATGCCCTTAGAATAAAGATTCCTAAGATTTAAATGTACTCACCTGGGATGGAAATCTAGATGCCAAAATGGATGCACATGCAGTACATGCAGTACATCTAGTTACAGGTCAAAGTCTATTGCTTACTCCCATACTGTGTCCCTTCTCTGACACTATTGTGCATTGTACAGCTCTTTTTTGTGCTATGTATTATGTCAGACACTTCACTAGGTAACAAAGATGAACACCCATGTCAACAACCAGACAACATAAGATGGTATCAGCAGTCCGATCACTACCAACATCGTTTAACAGATTGAAACATGGTGTATGGTATTGAAATTACAGAGTCTCATGTTGTACTAAGTAAGATTGTTCAGCAGCTGTCATTGTTATTTCTGGGGATCATGTTAAAGCACTGTCTGCATCTCACACAACATCAATAATACCCTAAATGTAACAGCAACTCTGTGTTCCACTCCTCCCACAGGTAACCATGCCAATGTCACCATGGACAGGATACCAGAGACTGTCACTACCCCTCTGGATGAAGGCCCTGTGAGAAAAAAAAAACCTGGATGTGTGTACACTGAAGACAAAGCTGGCCCATCAGGGACACCTGGTGAGTCAACAAATGTCAGCCTCACCCTGCCCACAACTACTTCTCCCAGCCCTGTTGTATCAACATCACAGACAACCATTTGCCCCAAACCTGCGTCCCAAGGACTGTCTCATCCATTGTGTGCCCCACAGTACAGGTACCTGAGTTTCCTTTAGTCCCCCTTGACAATGATGGTCCTGTCACCACTGGGAGTGGGCACACAGTGCCAGGGGCACAGGCATGTGGGGTTAGGATGCGTGGGAGGGATGCTGTGGGCCAGAGGATGGGGGCTCAAAGGGACAATACTGACCAGGAAACCATCTTCCAAGTCTTTGGAGCCTACCAGAAATTCCCAAGGCATGATGGGCCTGGTAATCACCATGATTGGGGAAATCCAAAAGCTGCAGAGGGACAACCACCAGGAAGTCATGCAGCAGTGGCAGGCACAAAATGTCATCCTGGCTTCCATTGCTGGTGTGCTGAGGGATATCAACATTACCCTGAGTAGGTCTGGCACAACATGAAGCCTCTTCCACTAGTAATGAGTCATCAGGCCCTTCAACATCTGTGGCTGCTAGCGGAATTGAGGCCCTAGAAGGGGACGGACATGCCTCAGACACCCCACCCTCTGTAGCAGAGGAACTCCCCTCAAATGTGGGTTTCCAAGAGAAGCAGACGCCAAGACCAAACACACTGCCAGGAAGTAAACCTCTCCTGACTAGTTTCCCTTGTGTGCCACAGATACACCCTGGTGACTGTTCTGAAACCTATCTCCATTTTCCTATGGTTCAAGGACACTGGACTTGTGTTTCCTAATGGTGTAGCAGCTACCCTAATGATTTCAGCCACCATGACTGAACCCTTCACCCTTTACTTTGCGTTTTTTAGTTACTAATCACACATATTGTTTTATTGTCCACAATAAATCACACTTAGACACAGGTTCTGTGTAAGTATCATGTATCAACCATGTACAACTGTTGTGCATGGCAACTCTAGTATCAATATGTCCCTCTGTATACAACCTTTGTTATGGACATCGCACGTGGACTCTATCAGCAGGAGACTCATTACATTGGGATTGTAACATGGACAGATTCAAAAACAGGTGTATACTACATCTACACACATTTATTGCTAGGTATGCAAACAGCACAAAGAGTATAACTGATGGTAACATCAGGATATTTGCTAAGGTCTCATACACTACTAAACCACAGGATACAGAAGTTAGGGACATGCCACTCTTCCTGCAAGCCAGGAGGCATACAGATTGGTCCTTTGTATCACCTGGTAAAGCCTTATTACATACCCATACGTTAGCTTCCTAATAATCATACCCCATGGTACAGACATAGATCAGTACTGATGTCCACAGTCCAGGGATCATTCACCTACATTGTTCACATATCTGTAGGCTTGCCACTCACCTATGTCAGTCCACAGAGACATGCTCATTTGTCTGCAAAGTAGGAACACACTGACAGCTATGTACAATGTAGATTACATTAAACAGAAACCATTGTGATGGTAGAGGCTATGGTTCTACGTTTTCACTTGTGTTGGACACATATGGACACACAAATGACACAATTTGGCCACCTCATGAAACCTACAGGTCACCTTGATGGGAAAACACATTTTCACCCCAGTGTCCTGACAGGCTGGCCATGTTAGTTACATTCCACAGACTCATGGCAATTAGTACCTGGTTTCAACCATGTCCACTTCTCATGTCTGCCCACATTTCACATCTGCTTCTGACACTGTCTGTCACTTGCCAAGGATGAAGAGCCAAACTGGAACTCGGCAGTGCTAGTGATGGACTGGGCAAGTGTGGATTAGGAGTAGGCATGATATTGTGATGCCTGTTAACAGCGTTTTCTAAGGATGATTTGTTGGTACACAGTGATGATCTGTACAGAGAGAGATTTTTGATGTTGCCAAATCATCTTTTGCATAAATAGTTTGTGCTACAACGGAATTGATGGGATGGTGATGTAGTGTTCAGATGGTTGGCTTATGTTGTTGGTGAGACTGTTGTCACATAGGATTGTTGGAAGTATTTAGTTGTGACATGATGTAGGCTCTAAATGGTTTCTACCTTGGACTTTCTTAAACATAGATGTGATATTACTGTTGTGAGAGGTGTAATGTATGTGTGTGTTAAGAATGTGATGAACCTTTCTCTCTCAGTTTCTCTGCATCAGCATCAGAAGGTGAAAGAATTGAGGTACAGCCAAGTAGGGAAGCTGCTGGCCACAGGACCCGGAGTGCTGATATCACTGACACCGACGGACCCAGTGGCCCGGAGGACAAGGGGAGTGCCACGGGGGACAGGATCCAGTTCATCATCTTCGGAATCTTCCTGCAGTGGACACTCCCTGGCAGTGGCGGGCCCATCTGGGAAACTCTCAGCACCATCTCTGTTCATCACCCTCCTATCACCGCCCTCCCTGTAGCTCCCCACCAAGTTGGCCATGCAAGCTCACCTAAGAGGTTGGGTGACGCCTTTGCCACAGGCACATCTGCCCCAGCCCCTGTCAGCCCGGCTGCCCTCAGTGAGGAGGCTATTGACCTCCTCAAGACCATTTCTGTTGGTTGGTTGACCATTGTGAATGCCATTCAGGGACTTGCAACTCGGGTACAACAGAGTAATGTGTTCCTGGAGGGCATTCACGGTGCACTGGCAGGCCTACAGCGATCCTTTTAGGCTCTGGCCTCCACACTGACGGCAGCCAGTCATCCTTTGTCTCCCGTTCCCCCTTCACCTTCAACTTCGTAATCCCAAACCCCTCTTCCCCGACCCAACCAAAGCCCACAGACAGACAAGCATGCATCTACCTCAACATCCAAGGGTAGCTCAGACAAACATAAGCACCACAAAACACACTACCGGCATTCACACAAGCAACCTCCACCTGCACACACAGCAACAGTCACAACCTGCCCTGACCCGCAGACACCACACCAACATTCAGAGGTCCAGCCACTACACCTATCCTACCCACAGACAGCACCACAGCAGACCCTCAGACATCCACCCCAATCACCACACCGGTAGACACCACAGACACGCCTACATGCAGCCCGTCCACCATAGCTGCAGCCACCAACCCAACAGTCACCCACCCACCACGGCATCCCCCAGCACCTCCTCCTAAGACAAATAAACGCCCTAATTCACCCACCCAACAGACACCCACAACCCACAAACATATCTCGCACAAACATGCACCCAAGACATCCACACCAACATCTCAGACAAACACTCCTTCTTCCTCCATACCCAAACCTTTTTGCTATGCCTGTCCAGACTGTCTAAAAATGCTTTTCCTTTCGAAGTTTGCCCATTTCCCCACTCCTTTCCCACTCTATGATATCCCTAAACTGTCTGGGTCCCTCCCCAAGTCCGGCCCTTCTACCTCCAAAACCTCCCCTGTCCTCCTCCAAGTACCCATGCCCCTTCCCCATCAAGAATTTAACCCCTCCATCAAAAACCCAACCCTCCCCAAACCTAAGACCAAGCCCAAACCCCACCCCCCTCCCAAGCCAGATCCCAAAGGACCCCCGCCAAGACCTAAACTCAAGCTCCCCTCCATCTCCCTCCCACCACATAGCCCCTGACGTTCCTGCCTGCTCCGTAGATGCCCCTACCTGTGGGTGTTACAGGGCAATCAGGAGGCAAGTTTGGTGCACACATCTGTGCACTGTGTGCATATGGACTTTACATTTATGGACTGGCCTATGGCCTTTGTTGTTGACGATGATTTTAAAAGTAATAATAATTTCAACCAACTTGTAGTTGGTTTCCTGGTTACGTCTTTGTCATGCATTTCTTTCCCTAGTATGGAGGTGTTCCTGGCTGACATAAGTTGTGTGTCTATATGTGTGTGTGTGTTCTGCTTGGGCTACGAGTGTTGTTTAAGCAGTATGTGAGGTCTTGTGCAGTGCTTTTGTCTGAAAGCGGTAGGGTGCGTGTTGTGTGATGGATATTTGGGTGTTCAAGAGTTTTTGTTGTGTTGGTATTGTGTGTTGTTTGTTTTCAGATGTGTTTGTTGGTGTGTTGTGTGGCTTTGTGTTCTTTGACTGTGTGCGTGTTATGTGCATGAAATGTTAGATCCGGTGTTTTTTTGTAATTCGATCGGTAAGTAGTATGATTGTGTATTTGCATGTATTTTTTGCCTGTTGGTGTTATGTTGTGATGTATGTGTGATGTGTACCTAGGTAGTGTCCCTTGTGGGTCCCTGCCAAGAAATTGGAGATGGTGTGGTTGTGTTGAGGTTGTGACATGTTGTGTTGTGTGGTACTGTGTGAGTGTGGGCCTGTGCAGTTTTTCTGTACCTGTGTGTGTTTGTGACATCTGTAAATGTGTGTGTGTGTGTTGTGGCAGTGGCGTGTTTGTTGTGTAGCTGTATGTGAGCATGTGTGTTAGTGTGCTGTTACATGTGAGTGTCGACCTCACACATTCTTCCCAAGGTATGTTGTGAGAGTGCACAAAAATTGACAATGTACAACAGTAACAGGCAAAAGTGTGTACTTATGGTTGCTGTTGTCATCGTAGTAGCAGATTCTGAAGTCTTTGGGCAAGCAGGAGCAGCGGCAAGACGTCTAGTTTAGGTTCAATGGTGGCACCGGACGAGTATGGCTTCCTGAAGGTGAGTGACTCCTTTTATGCAGTTGGTTTCTGCCTAGTTTTCTGTGGTGGTGCGACTGCGGCAGAAACCTCGTGGTGTGCAACCTCGTAACCTGTCTGGCGGAAACATGGTCTCGGTCAGCCTGCAGATGGCTACCGTCGTCCGTGGCGGCTAGACCGCCGGGATGGTGCTGGTGGTGCTTTGGCTGAATTGTGTTGGGAATACAGCCATGGTCATAATTTGGCTGTCTTCTCCGCTAGTCTGTTGGCAGTACAATCACCAACATAGTGAACCTGAGACTGCCAAACTCATAATAAGGCCCAGTGTGTCTTACCTCAGAGAGTTGGGTCATTTCCCAAACAACTGAGTCTTACTGCATTCTGTATGGTCTTGCTCAGAACAGCTGGGCCTTGCTCATAATAGCTTGCTCCTGTCCCAACAATTGGGTTTTGCTTCAGAACTTTACCACAAAACTGGATGCTGCTTCGGACAGTTGGTAGTTACTATTCCAGGCAGGTGGGTTAATCTCTGGAAAGCTAACCTTTGCTATGAAAAGGTGGGTTTTGCCCAATTGCTTTCTGTCACAGGCTGGTCTTTGGAAGCACTAACAATACACAACGAACTATTCTCCACTGCACCAGCCAAGATTTATTCTGTGGCTTTCAGGATACACAGAGACCTCTGCATTACATTAACTCATAGATGTTTCATAATGTACAGTAGTGTGCTCGCCACTGCTTAACAACTTTTTAAAATGTACTTTCCATTTAAGCTGTGAACTATTTGATGTGTAGTCACCCGACTATGAAAGACCAAAAAACACAGAATATTTTGCTTTTTTAGCCACGCCTTTGACACCGCCCCCACTGCATGCTGCATCACAGTTCCCATACTTATTTTAATGCACTTCGACCGCTGGAGCTTACACGGCCTTTGATTTGACTTAGAAGAACACGCCCTTCACACAAGAAAATACACAACAGACGAAATCCAAGACGGGAAAGATTCAGAGCTTTGATTGAGAGCAGGGCTTCAATCGAGGCTTCGATCGGGAATATATCTCCGGCCTGGGAACTGCGTAACGTGACTATAGATTTATGGCATGTGAACGCAGCGGGCTTAAAGGGACCAAGCCCGATCGATAACCTGATCTACGGTCCTTGTTAATCAACCACTTTACAAACAGCACAGACAACACAGGATCAGGCCCTGGGGGCTGCGAGGGTTGACCTCAGCGCCCTCAGCCTCTGCGGCCTGCTCACAGGCCACGGAGCCCCGTGTATCTCTTCATGTCCCGTGCCTGAGGTCTGAGCAAAGCCATAGACACCCACGGTTCCTCTCAGTGTACGGTGACTGAAGCCCGGACACAGCGCCTCGAGCCCTACACTGAGTCCTGGGCAGAACCATTATAACTTAAAGTTTCTCTCAGACTGCGCAGTCTGAGGCCTGGCCAGAGCCACTATAGCCCGCAGTGTGTCTCAATGTATAGTGTCCCGAGTTCTGGGCAGTCTCATTCGAGCGCACGGTGCCTATCAGAGTGTGATGTCAGAGCTGGCCAGGGCCACTACAGCCCGCAGTGTTTCAATGCATAGTGTTTGAGGCTTGGACACTTATTAGAGTACACAGTACCTCTCAATGCAGTGTCTGAGGCTCGGACAGTCTCTTTAGAGTACACAGTACCTCTTAATGCAGTGTCTGGAGATTTGACAGTCTCATTAGAGTACACAATACCTCTCAATGCAGTGTCTGAGGCTTGGGCAATCTCACTATAGTACACAGTACTTCTCAATGCAGAGTGTCTGAGTCTTGGACAGTCTCATTAGAGTACACAGTACCGCTGAAAGCAGAGTGTCTAAGGCTTGGACAGTCTCAGAGTACACAGTACCTCTCAATGCAGTGTCTGAGGCTTGGGCAGTCTCACTATAGTACACAGTACCTCTCAGTGCTAAGCGTCTGAGGCTTGGACAGTCTCATTAAAGTACACAGTACCTCCCAATGCATAGTGTCTGAGGCTTAGACAGTCACATTAGAGTGCACAGTACTCTCAATGCAGTGTCTGAGGCTTCAGCAGTCTCACCATAGTACACATTACCTCTCAATGCACAGTGGCTGAGGCTTGGACACTCCCATTAGAGTACACAGTTCCTCTCAATGCAGAGTGTCTGAGGCTTGGACAGCCTCATTAGAGTACACAGTACCTGAATGCAGTGTCTGAGGCTTGGGCAGTCTCATTATTAAATGTATACAAAGTACACAGTACCTCTCAATGCTAAGTGCCTGAGGCTAGGGCAGTCTCATTAAAGTACACAGTACCTCTCAATGCAGTGTTTGAGGCTTGGGCAGTCTCATTATAGTACAGAGTACCTCTCAGTGCACATTGTCTGCGGCTTGGGCAGTCTCGTTATAGTACACAGTACCTCTCAATGCTAAGTGCCTAAGGCTTGGACAGTCTAATTAAAGTACACCGTACATCACAATGCACAGTGTCTGAGGCTTGGACAGTCTCATTAGAGTACACAGTACCTATCAATGCGGTGTCTGAGACTTGGGCAGTCTCTTTATAGTACACAGTACCTCTCAGTGCACAGTGCCTGAGGCTTGGAAAGTCTCATTAGAGTACACAGTACCTCTCAATGCATATGTCTGAGGCTTGGACAGTCTCATTAGAGAACAAAGTACCTCCTAATGCACAATGCCTGAGGCTTGGACAGTCTCATTAAAGTACACAGTAGCTCTCAATGCACAGTGTCTGAGGCTTGGGCAGTCTCCACAGTACGCCGTACCTCTCAATGCATACTGTCTGGGGCTTGGACAGACTCATTAGAGTACACTATACCTATCAATGCATACTGTCTGAGTATTGGTGAGTCTTGTTAGAGTACAGAGTGTGTCTCCGCAAAGTGTTTGAAGCCTGAGCAGTCTTATTAGACCACATAGTGCCTCTCAGAGCACGCTGTGTGAGGCCTGGACAGTCTCGTTTCAGTACACAGTGCCTCTCAATGCACAATAGCTGAGACATTGACAGTCTCATTAGAGTACACAGTGCCTCTCGGAGCATGCTGTCTGAGGCCTACTCAGAGCCATTAAAATCCACAGTGCCTCTCAATGCGTAGAGTCTGAGACCTGTATAACTCCACCCAGTGTAGCACCCCTTGTGTTCATCGCCTTAGACCTAGACAGTTCCTATGACAGTGCCCTCCCCCCTTGGAACCTGTGATAACCATCACGTATACTACATACGACTTAGACAGAACCCTTTAGAATGTGCAGGTCACCCTGGTGATTTTCTTTTTTTTCATTTCAGTTGCAATAAGAAACAAGCATTGGCAAAGCCAATAGGTCTCACTTATGCAAGAGCTATTGGCTTTGCCAGTGTGTTTTAGCCAAGTTACACAACAGTGTGGTTGTGCTTCAGAATGGCTAAAAAATCAGTGGCATAGAGGAGAGTGGTGTGAAGTGTCACTGAGTAGAATGGTGAAGAGTAGAGTGTTGTATAGTGAAGTGGCAGAGAGTGGCATGTATTGGAGTAGCATAGAGTGGAGTCACATAGATTGGCGTATAGTGTAGTGGCATAGAGTAGAGTGGACTGGTGTAGAGTGCATTGGTGTAGATTGCAGAGGCGTAGAGTGCATGGCATAGAACTCAACTGCATACAATCAGTGCTTAATTTTTAAGTAAAAAGGTAAAAAGGTGCTGGTGCTCAGAGCCCTCCACTTAAAAACGTGGCTGCTGCAATTAAATGTGCGAACACGGAATACTAAGGCAGAGTAATTCTGAAGCCATCTCGGGCCTTCTCAATCCATTTAAAGGCACTCTCTGTCCCTTCAGCTCACTCTTGCAGCTTTCTGCTTTCTCCCATTGTGACGCTTTTTCGTGTTTCTCTTCCTCCGTCTTTCCCATTTGTGTCTTTTGCTCATAGTAAATGCATGAGGCAGAAAAATAAGCGCCGTCCCGCAAAAATAAGAGCTGGTGCTCGGCACCGGTACCAACAAGCACAAATTAAGCACTGCATACAATGCAACATCATAGAAAGCAGTGGCGTAGATTAGAGTGTTGCATAGTAAGTAGAGTACTGTGCAGCAGTGCAGAATAAAGTGGTGCATAGGAGAGTGGCATAGAGTACAGTGTCAGGGTGCAGTGGGGCAGAATAGAGTAAAGTGGCACAGAGTGGTGCAGAGTAGAGTGGCATACAATGATGCAGAGTAGAATGTAGTGGCATAGTGTGTAGTAGTATACAGTGGAGTGCTGTACAGTGCCATGGCGTAGAGTGGAGTGATGCAGAGCAGAGTGACGTAGAGTGCAGTAGCATAGAGTGCATTGGCATAGAATGCATTAGTAGAGTTCAGTGGCATAGAGTGCAGTGTTGCGGAGCAGTGTGTCGTAGAGTGTCATGGTGTAGAGTGCTGTAGAGTAGAGTGCAGTAGCATGGAGTGGTATAGAGTGAACTGGTGTAGAGTGCATTGGCTTAGAGTGTTACAAAGTATAGTGATGTAGAGTGCTGTGGCATAGAGCGGAGTGGCTTAGATTTCAGAGGTGTACTATGCAGTATCATAGAATGCAGTGCATTGATTAGAGTGGTGCATAATGGAGGGCAGTGGTGTGAAGTGTAGGGGTGCAGAGTAGACTGGCACAAAGTTTAGTAGCTTAGAGTACAGTGGCGTACAGTGGTGTAGAGTAGAGTGACAGAAAGTGCAGTGGCGTAGAGTGGTGCAGAGTGGAATGCAGAGTGGAGTGATGCAGAGTAGAGTGGCATAGAGTGTATTGGCAGAGAGTGCAGAAGTGCAGAGTAGAGTGGTGTAGAAGTCAGTGGCAGAGAGTGCAGTGTTGTAGAGTGCAGTAGTGAGGAGTGATATAGAGTAGAGTGGGCTGGTGTAGAGTCCATTGATGTACATTGTCACAGCGTATAGTGAGATAGAGTGCAGTGGTGTTGAGTGGAGCGGCATAGAATTCAGAGGTGTACTGTGCAGCACCTTAGAATGCAGTAGTGTACATTAGAGTGGTGCATAGTAGAATGCAGTGGTGCAGAATGGAGTGGTGCTGAGTAGAGTTGCATAGAGTGCAGAGGCATAGAGTACAGTGGTGTGGAGTATAGTTGAGTGGCAAAGAGAGCAGTGGCATAGAGTGGTGCAAACTGGAGTGGCAAAGTGCAGTGGCATAGAGTGGAGTGATGCAGATTGCAGTGGCGTACAGTACAGTGATGCAGAAAAGCGAGGCGTAGAGTGCATTTACAGAGTGCAGTAGTGCAGAATAGAGTGGCGTAGAGTTCAGTGATGGAATGTTCAGTGCTATAGAGTTGAGTGTTGTAGAGTGCAGTGGTGTAGAGTGGGGTAGAGTGCAGTGACACTGTTGTAGAGTTGAGTGGACTGTTCTAGAGTGCATTGGCATAGAGTGTTACAGAAAATAGTGATGTAGAGAATGGAGTGGCATAGAATTCAGTGTACTATGCAATGTTGTAGAATGCAGTGGCATAGATTAAAGTGGTGCGCAGTAGAATGCATTGGTGCAGAGTGGAGTGGTGCAGAGTAGAGTGGAATAGAGTGCAGAGGCATAGAGTACAGTGGTGTCAAGAGGAGTGGCGTAGAGTAGACTGGCAGAGAGTGCAGTGACGTAGAGTGGTGCAGAGTAGAGTGGGGTAGAGTGCAGTGGAGAAGAGTGAAGTGATGCAGATTGCAGTGGCATAGAGTGCAGTGATGCAGAGTAGTGTCATAGACTGCATTGGCACAGAGTGCAGTAGTGCAGAGTAGAATGGTGTAGTGTTCACTGGCAGAGAGTGCAGTGTTGCAGAGTACAGTGATGTAGAGGCCAGTGGTGTACAGTGGTGTAGAATGCAGTGGCATAGAGTAGAGTGGTGTATAGAGCAGTGGAATGGAGTACAGTGATGAGAGTAGAGTGCAGTGGCATAGAGTGCAGTGGCGTAGAGTGCAGTTGTGTAGAGTGCATTAGAGTAGAGTGCAGTAGTTTTGAGTGGCGTAGACTTCAGAGGCATAGAGTGAATGGCTCAGAGTGGAGTAGAGTGACATAGAGGTAAGTGGCAGAGAGTGCAGCAGGGTAGGGTACAGTGATGTAGAGTAGATTGTTTCACAGCAGAGTGAAGTGGCATAGTGTACAGTAGTGCAGGGTAGAGGGCAGTGGCATGGAGGGCAATGCTGCAGAGTAGATAAGAATGGCGTATAATGGATTAGCGTAGAGTGCAGGGGCATAGAGTTAAGTGTTAGAGAGTAAATTGTATTGGCGTAGAGCATCAGTTCCCAATCTGTGGTCAGCTGTCCCCCAGGGGTCCATGAAACATTCCCAGAGGGTCCACAGGCATCTCAAGTCCTGTGCTGCCAGGAAGGCTGTTTTCCAGCTGGGGCCTCTTGACAGAAACACGTGACTATTTTTATATTTGTTACTTCATTGAACCAGCGGATTTAAACGCACTGAAAGTTCCTTGTATATGAAGCAGTTTCTAGTGAAAATAAAAGTGTCAAAATAACTCTGGTGATACATGTACCTGCTGGAGAGAGATGGGAGTTTTGTCTAGTGGCAGTTTTTACTCACCTAAGGTAGCACAGATGGTTAGTATGCCTGCTGCAAAGAACGTGTATCATGCATATCAAAGAACAGCATTTTATGTGTATAGCACATTGAGTTACTGCTTTTGTCACAGAGATCCTTTTGTTACTTCGCAGTTCATAAGTTACAATTGTAATCTAGAACAGTGAGCAATGAACCGCCATCAAAGAGCTGCATGCAAACTGCATGGTACAAGTTAGAAAGGTATGTCTATTCCCAGTCTTTCATCTTCATGATGCTGCTAAAAACGGTTTGTTTGTGTAGAAATACATTTCAATTATTAAAGTCAACGCTACCCACTGTGTTATGTTCTGAATCCTGAGTTTGTCCTTCTCCAGACCAAGCACTCTTAGAAAATGTCTACCAGTGGGATGACAGGTGAATCCTACACCTTGTAGTCCCCTTTGCCTTATGTAACATTTTCTATATACTGATTTGCACATGTATAATTCATTGTCTCTGTATGTGTGTGATGTAACATTCCCCCAACACCCTACACTGGTATGAGAGGCACCATGAAACAAATGATATTCATGTGACAGAGGGGCACATATTAAGGTGAAAAAGCTTTCTCAGATATTATGTGCCCAAATTGAAATTGTTTGGGAAATGTACAATTTGAACGGAGGATTCAACTTTCCAAAATAAAACCAAACATTGAAAAGTTAGTCACTGAAATGCAGCACCAACCTTCCCATTAAAATCTTTCAATTTTTGCATATTTATTCAATGTAAAATAGTATTTTCTTTAGTAATTTGAGTATTTGTTTGGTGTGTACTTGTTTGTATATTTTTGTGAATGACTGTTTTAATGTTTGAAATTTAAATTGTGCAAATTACCTGGGGGTCCTTGGCTTCCAGTAGTGATTCAGTGGGGGTCCTCAGGAGTCAAAATGGAGGGAACCACTGGCATAGAGTGTATTGGCCGAAAGTGCAGTGTTGTAGAGTGCAGTGTTCCAGAGTGGTATAAAGTAGAGTGGTGAATAGTGTAATTGTGCAGAGTAGATTGCAGTTGGCTAGACTGGAGTGGTGTAGAATGCAGTGGTGAAGAGTGCAGTGGAGTAGAGTAGAGTGGCATAGAGTGTGTTGTCACAGAGTGAAGTGGTGCAGAGTGGAATAGAGTGTAGTGACGTGGGGTTGTGTAAAGCGGAGTGGTGCAGATTTGAGTACAGTGGCGTGGGTTGGTGCAGAGTAGAGTGGAGTATGCATGGTATGGTAGCACACTCGCATTACAGACAACACATTTTCAATTGAAATGACCATTACATTTGCACACACATACAGTCTTACTAATAAAACTACACAGCGCACAATCGATAATGTGTGGAATTTGCATCACCTAGTGTAATGATTTGTTTTGATCATATTATGTGCTTCATTTGTGTTCCTAGTTCTCATATATTCTGAAATACTTGCACAGTTCATTTAAATGTTGTTGTGTGCTAGAAAAAAAACTCTTTCCTACCCCTAGTACCCAGCAAGATTATCACATAAATTCTCTCACTTTGAAGTCAGGTAAAGAAAAGTAAACACCAGGCTCAACAGAAGACAGTGCCTGACATTTGCCTCAGTCTTTTGAATGCACAGCAAATGTGACAAGATAAGAACAAGATTTATAGGTCTATTTATAGAAAGGCATACTTGTGAAAGAATACAAGGGGAGTTGGTGTGAAAAGGCTTTGCCCTTTGGGAGGGACAAACTCACCCTGGACAGGCTACAACAATTAAAGCCAGCAAATAGAAAGCCATAAAATGTGAGTTACAAACTACAAAGCCAATGGCAAGCAATGGGAAGAATGCATTCCCCTGGAAGCTTTTTTAATGCCCCCAAGATGTCTTTAGCAAAAAAGACAGTTGCGGTGTCTGGTAGACTTCAACCTAAAAAAGACAGCCAACAAATATACGAATACAAGAACCCTTAAGACACCTTTATCTAATACCATTAAAAGTTACACCTGCTAAAAACAAGCAATAAAAGTAAAAGAAGATAGACTTTAATAAAGTACAGTTCCTCCTGTGGTGCCTGCTGTATCAAACCACCTCCACTGTTCTTATATTTTATATGCAGAATTATCGCTTGGACCTTTGATGTACTTCAACCGTCTGACCTTTTTCATTTTATTTATCCAGTTAAATGGCAGGTGTTGGTTAGTGAGCATGCTACCAGCAGCACCGCTGTGTATGCTAGGTGCTTGAAAACTGCTTATCAGACAGGTCAACGCTGTGTACAGCAATCTTAGGGACTAAAGATGACTCATCAATATTTATCCCTTAAACAAGAGAAAATGAATCTCCAAAAAGTCTGTAAAAGGGGAAGTGCCCAAAACATAGCCACTAAGTCCCCTAGGACAGAGTTCTGGCACCTAAGGAATTCATCACAGGGATTACATTTATGAAGTACAGTGAGGATAAAATCTAACATCCATATATTATAGAGCAGCATTTGTGCAAATTAGCTCAGCTAATGCTTTTTTAGCATCTTACATTGCATTTCCTGGGCAGCACTGCTGTAATGTTTGTTGCTGCTCCTGGCCTACTTTCAGGCCAATGCTCCACGATATGCTACCCACACACTTGCGCTCACATTCATATTATGCTAGACCGGCTCACAACTCCGCTCACACTTCCTAAATCAGTACTACCATTTATTTTATTTCAGCATATTGTATTGAATTTTATTTCAAATTAAGAGACAAACAAGCAACCTGAAAAAACAGTACAAGGTCTGGGTGAAACATAACCAATATTCAATTAATAAGTTGTGGAAGAACAAAATAGAATCATATCATCTCAGGTTGAATAGTAATGGGAGAGTGAGAGAATGGGCAGAGAAGAGAAGAAGGGAGAGGAGGGAAGGAATATGCTCCTCATCAGTAAAGAGCAGATACTACTGTGATATTGGGGTGGTTGAGTCTGTTTGTATAAACATGTATAAATTGACAACATACTTTATGGTGGCTTGATTTCCTCTATTTAGGTCAAGGCAGTTCCCCAGAAGGCTGGAAGAAGATGAGGAGAGGTTAATATTGTGTAAGATGTTATCTGCCCTCCAGATGTAACAGGCCGAAGCCCACCATGTGTGGTAAGAGATGCTATGATAGTTTTTCCATCCTATTAAGATGGTTGTGATACCAACTGTGAGTAGTAAGTCCAATAGGGAAAGATCCCAGTTGTTGAGGTTCGGCTTTAGTGTGATTGTTGAGGAGCCCAATGAGACAATAATATGATTGAATTTAAGTTTGGTGCTGAATATCGTGCTAATGGTGTGTTCTATATTGTTCCAGTAGGAAGGAACACGTTTACAGTAGAAAAGGAGATGGTTTAATGATCTAGGACAGTGGTTGTTAGCTTAGTGTCCGAGGATCACTGGGGATCTGCGAGGTCTACTCAGGAGATCTACAACTGTTTTACAAAATTAAATAATATTAAAATTAATAAAGTATATACAAACAAGGAAGCAACAATGGAAATGTGAAAATCTTTTCTATATTTGATTGTGAACTACACAAATGTTTCAAAATGTGAGCATTTGTTTTTGTACTTTTGTGTATTGTTTTGAGGTTCAAATAATAGAAATTGCTTAGGCTGAGGGTCCCCAGCTTTCAATAGTGATTCAGTCGGGGTCCCCTGATTCCAGAAATGATTCAGTGAGGACCCACAAAAGTCAAAAGATTAAGAACTGCTCTTCTAGGAGGCTTATGTCCTGATTACATGCAGTTCTGGGAAACTGTCCAGATTCCCCCTCAACCCCTCAGATATATCGATACTGGCGGTACCAGTAACATCTTTGGTAGGGAAAATCTAGTCTATTATAAATTAGACCATGAGGGTCCTAAACCAGGATTTATAAGGGGGATCTGTAATTTCTGCTCAGATTCTCCTGGTGATACCTCATTTTAGGCTGGACTTTCACTTGGGATTTCAGTAGCAAAAACTCCAGGTGAAATTAAAAAGCTTGTAATGCTGAATGGGCCTGTAACTGCTGTTACCTGCCCCATCAGAATTAAGAAGACACCATGTAGTAGATAGTCCATATTTCCCTGTTTGTAATCCTTATTTGTATTGTTATGTTAATTGTCACTGTGGTTTATTAGCTCTTGCACGTCCCTCTAGATAATGTAGAATGTTTCAAAATCACTTGAAGCCTGTGTGTGCCTGCTGGTGGCTTGCTATTTTAATGCTGAATAAACCTCACATAATATCACAATCTTCGTTGCCCAGTGAAGTCATTACATAAATTGAATGGCGACAAGGATGGGATATAAACCCACATGTTCAGAGCTCTTAATAAGGGCCTTAGGTCTTCCACACTCAAAAGATGCAACATCACACTGTTACTTTGTAGCATTTAATTTCTAGATTCTGTGACCCACCACACAGATCTATCTATCACTCCCCTAGAAGCCCCTGCAAGAGAATTACTGTACTGTTACAATTCTTTTCATGGTGTTAGTTATCATCTGCTATCCTTGTCATATCTTCACTGCTCAGCCAAGCTTATGTGGTCATGGAATGCTAGTGCGCCATTGTGTGGCTAAATTGGGAGCCACAAAGATATGGCTGGACGCAGATGCTGCTGCTCCTGGTGGGATGTTGTACAGAGTATCCTGTAACCCGCTTTCTCAATAAATCTACTCCCTGCTCAACTACAAGAACTGGCTGCTTGGGTCCGGCTTATCGGGAGGTATCTTCAATTCTAACAACAAGTTAAGTACATTGAGCCCTTGTGCTTACACATAGTAGTATTGACAGGTCTGTGGTAAGGGACCAGTGTTCTGACACCTAGGCAGAAATGGAAATGTGAAAGACCTCAGACCTCCTGAATGATGAGTAATATGTCACCGGCCTTTAAAGGATGCCCAGTGCACATGTTGCTTAGCCGAGATCGTTCAATATAACAAACGCATATCCAGCAAGCCCACCTTGTCAAACAACTGTCTAAATGCATGGCCTCTCCACGTGCTCATATAAGAAAAGAAGTTGAGTGGAGAAATGTGTATGCGTATGACCAAGTTAACCATGTCTCATATGAGCAAGACCCAGGTAGCCCATACAGTGATCATGAGCCATCCTCCAACACCTCATCGGGTCTGATTGGTTCTGAGCAAAATGTTTCAATAAAGTCTTAAATATGTGGGAGTTGCAACATTTGAGGAGGCTGAAGTAAGTTGTAGAAAAGAAGTTTATTATATCACGTCAACACCAAAACCTTGACCCAATGCCCTGCTCTTCAAACTGACAAAGAAAACCAATTTGGATCTTCCTCATAGAGTTTGCAGTGTTGGAACCCTGTGGTAGAGGAAGGGAGTCTGGTGGTAACCAGAGGTAATACTTAATCACAAATGAGAAGATAAGAAAAGAATTACAAAACTAAATAAAGTCAGTAGTATAAAATCCACATAGTACCTGGTGCTAGTGTGTCTGGCAGTTGGTGGTGGAAGCCATGTAGGGCAGTCTACATTTCCTGCATTGCAGAGATCACGGAGAGGTGTCACAACTTACGACAATCTGCAACCATGCAACACGGAGCTCACTCATCAAAGTGAGGCTGGATCCTCCATTCGTGCTGTATAAGTTATCAAGGCATCTCTATCAATCATACAAGATGATAATGTGTGGCCAGTGGCCGAATGCACTCTTTGATAACCCACTTCACTCACTATCTTCTTGAGAGGAAGAGCAGCCTAAGGGCCCTGCTCCTAATGACATTCCCAATTACAACTGAAACCCTCAGAAAAATAGGAAATGCCTCCTCTAGGCAGATGTTAGGAACCTTGTGAGAGAACAAGTAGGGTAAATGTAAGAGAGAACGTCCCTCTGCCTACCCCTCAAAACTGGCCCAATGGTAAAGGGATCTGCTGTTACATGTGCATTCTCTGTACCTTTGTTGCTTTCCACACACATACATTGTTGAACTTAATTAGTGGGTTTTAGTGAAGGAAGAGTTTTTCGAATGTTTCTCAAGACCTCAACATACCTAGATAACTGACGCGATGCACATCCCATTGCTTTTCTGTCTCTGAGGATAGCTTTCTGGCCTGCGAGTTCTGTTGTGCTCTCTACACGCGCCCTAGAGGGACAACTAGTTGCATACACTTTCTAACCTAAAGGAAAGATAGTTGTTAATCATTGTTATTGATGCAGACGCTTTTTTTATGTATCAAATCACATCCCTAAATGTCTCTCTGTGATTAAAGGGAATCATGGGAAGGTCTACTATTGTATCATTTGGTATACTCTTTCCCTCTATTCCAAAAGTAGCATCTCACCTCCAATCTCCAAACAGCATTAATCCCACTTTCGTAGATTTAAGATCAGTAAACAGTTTAAGTCATCCAGTCCTATAGGTGAATAGTTACCACACATTACAATAAGTGAACCGAATCAAAGAACCCACACTAATAATGATCATTGTGAGCTTACCATCTTTAACACGGATAAGTAATAGGTAGCTCTCCTAAATATCTGTTGAATGGAGAGTACCTCGATCCGACTACTCTACTGAAGGACCTAAAATAGGTATAGCAGCTTACAATCAGCAACCCATTAAAACTGGAATGTGTTATCATGTATTCAAATGTTCCGCAGCTAGTACCACTGATGGTGTCTCTTGTGCTAATGCGTCCTCTGTAGTGCCTTGTGTTTGAAGAACCTTACGTGAGCTTTATCATGGCTGGTGTTTAAGTAACAAGTAAAGACAACAGACTTACTAGATACTGTTGTGTATTCTCCTCACTACTATGTGCACCATCTTAGAGCGGTGGCTCAAAGCCATTTGCCATGTAAAGTAAAAATTGCAATATCTTTTTTCTCATTTTACCACTACCAGAAAAAAGCGCAATTTGTTGACATGTCCTACTACAATAATTCCAAAATGTCATCATGATAAAAACATTTTTGCACAAGGGCTTTGGACTACCTTAGATAACCTTCTTTATTCATTTGATCTTCAACGCCACATAACACTGGTGGCCCTTACATTGGTAAAGAGCTGCATAGTTGTTTGGAGGCTCTCCTTGTGATGATCATATCCATATTTCGCAGCGAATAATACATTTTATTTTCGCTATTTCACAGTTCCCTGTAAAATATGGATGTTATACTAGTCCATTTTCTGCAAAAGGATCCCCACATGTAATATCATGCAATGAAATGCTTCTAGTTACTCGTTTTGACTCAGCCACGTCCTTTGTTATCACCTGGGACATATGCCTTATTTTTAAGCTTCCTCCTCTGTCACACATCTCTCCCTCTTATGCATCTCTACTTTGGCTGCCATTTACTGATCAACTCTAATTTTCCACGTGAGCTGATTTAAATTCAATCACTATCTTGGTCCTTCCTCTCCTTGATCTCGCATTAATATCTAGGTCCCACTATGCAGTCTCCGCAGAGCATGCTAGTTCCAGATGGTCGTCCCTTGCCCTCCTTATGCGCAGTCTCACTTCTACCTTTTTTAATGTGGCATTACCCAAGACAATTTACTATATATATATATATATATATATATATATATATATATATATATATATATACATATATATATATATATATATATATATATATATATATATATATATATATATATATATATATATATATAGCGAAAGAGAGACAATGCTAGCTTTCAGCCAGCCCTCTTCATCCACTGGTCTGTTGTGTAATCAACATTTCCTTCCTCCCTCGACAGCATGCAGCATTAGGCACTGGGTTAGTCCACTTCAGCCATTGGCCAACTTCACTGTAAGTGACAGCATTCTGATCTTTCACTAATAGCATTCCACACAAAGTAGTTCCCTTCAGTACCAGGGACTGATACAATAAAGCATGCCCTGTGTAGCCAAAAAACATATTTTTCCTTTTAGACAGTATCAGTGGGCGGCCGGCAGCTTTAGGAGGGAGGGGGGCGGGCGGGACACACACACACACACACTCATTCTTTCAGACAGACAGGCACGCACGCACATCCATTAACAACACTCATACCATTCAAACATGCACGAACGCACGCACCAAACATTTATTTTAAAAGATCGCACACACTCATTCTTTCACACACACATGCACGCACGCACATCCATTAACAAAACTCAAAACACTCAAACATGCACGCGCACACCAAATATTCAATTTAAAATATCACACACACTTACCTTCAGCCTCCAGGTCCCAGGGAGGGTTAGGACTGCTGCCTTCCCTCCCAATGAGGGAAGGCAGCAGTCCCAGCCTTGTCACAGAGTGGGATGGGGTCAGTGAGACTGCTGACCCCACCCCACTCTGTGACGAAGTGTCACTGATTGACATTCGCCCTGGGCACTTCAGGGCTTAAACTGAAGTGCCCAGGGAGGGTGTCAATTGGTGACGCTTTCCTCGTCACCCAGGGGAGTGTCTCGAGGCACCTTTGCTGAGCCGAGGAGGTCACACCCATAGGAGCTGTGACCTCCTCAGCCCAGCAAAGTTCAGCTCAGGCAGCCAGGACTGTGCGCAAATCGCGCATGTCTCACTCCTGGCTGCCTGACCTGAACATGGAGAGTGTCTGTCAGGCTGACCTTTGTTCAGCCTGACAGACACTCTTCATGAGGGGCAAAAGGTGGAGGGGCGTGGCCCCTCCGCCCTAAAGGACGGGCCACCACTGGACAATATATATTAACTGTATTGCCAATGGGCTGGCAGCACCTCAAAAATGAAGCTTTACTAAAGGCATGACAAAACAGGCATTGGCAAACTCAAAAGACGGACAGTCAATGCCTTCTCACTCCCAGGCTATTTTCTTGCTAGTCCTCTTCCCTGTTCTCCTTTCATTCACTCCTTAAAGATATTTCAAAGCATGCTTATGTTTGGATGGTTAATCCCTATCCGTGGTCTTCTTAGTTTTGCATTCCTCATTTATGTATCATTTTCTATATCACCATGTACAGAGGCTTTGTGAAACCACTTTACAAAATTCAGTACTACAAGAAATAAAAAGGTCTTCGAATTCACTTATAGGTCAAAGATTTCAACCGATAAACAGGAAATTTAATGTAACGCTCTGGGGACTCGAGTACTTTGAATGCGCTGAAGGGGGTATGTTGTAAAGCTGCACGAAGATCACAGAGAAAGGACTTTAAAGATTTTCTCTTTATATTTTTATTTTTATTTTTATTATTATTGGCATGGTGGGTCCTTTTCATGCCAGGTAGGTAAAACGACAGCACGGGTATTACAAGACAAGTGGAGCCTACAGCAAAAAGTGGCAAATGTCAGCATCTATCCTAACCTCTGAAAAAGATGCCTGCACTAGTATGTATGGTACTGCAGTGCACATCGGTGTGAGTATGGTCACACTGATGCTGTTTTGTGAAACTCGATGCTTAAGAAAAAGTAATACAGACGCTTTGCTCAGTTATTCTCGTATTATCGATAATCTTTAAATGAAAATGTCTGCATATCCCAATTTTTCTTCCCAAACATTCAAACAAACTACACTTGTGAAAGATACATTAGAGTAGGGTTGTTCCTCTTTTAGGAGACAAGCAACTGCTGCAAAAGCAGGGATATAAATAAAGGGAGAAGACATTTATTGCTTCCAGTTCATAAGGTCATAGACCATAAAATACTAAAATACCTTAATTAATGTTCCTCTAAATAATGATAGAGACTAGCTATAGATTCTTCATTTTGTTCTGTGTGAATCTAACGCATGTTGAGGAGAGAACATGCTCATTTTATAATATTCCATTTAATCTCTTTGATGGCTCTCGGACTTCCTGTGTGTGCAGCACATAGTTTGCATGAACCTCATTGGTGAAAATGGGCAGGGCTTGAAATGGAAATATAGAAGTGCATGTACTCCTTGTCCCAGAGTATGTCTATGCTGATAAGTGCCGGTACTCTCCAATTAAAAGCATTGCAGTAGTGCTGAGACGTGCCGGAACTCTCCCTTCCAAATTAAAGAAGTGCGGGTACCCAGTAACTGACTGTGCCTCCTGTCCATATAAACCACTTCATCTGGGGCTGTCGGGATGTGTTAAAATGAAATTGCTGGCGCCTCAAGTCACATCACTGTTAACTTGCCTTAAATGCCATGGCACCAGTTCCAAATTTCATAAATTGCCCAGCGCGGCCTTTATAATAAAAGTCGGGTTTTGTTTAGTTTTTTCTTAATCAAAACACTTAGAGGGGGTTTCCACTCGCGTTTTCATCAGACGGTCCTTGTTTGGATGTGAATGAACAGTCCGGTTTCCGGGTAGCAGGTCAATCGTGGTCTCGAGACGGCAGGGGGCGCCCCAGCTCCATCATCAAATACGCTCCCACCAAAAACCTGTAGCCAAGGATGCAGCGTGGGAAGAGGAAGGGGGACCTGCTCGGAATGAAGGGGACGTGTCAGATATGCGAACCCTAAAAGTAGGCAAGCCAGCAAATGATCAAAGAGAGCCGAGCCAAGTTTCTAAGGCCTGTACATGAGCCAATCCAAGGAAATGTTTGGCATTTAAATTGTGCAACAAAGAGCGTGTACATTTTATATAATCTCTTCGAAATTCCAAAAAGGTGTTTTTCCCAGGTGAACGCGTTTTATCCTAGTACATTAGCACTTAATTGTGAAGTATTTAGTAAAAGTGATAGCTTTTAAACATGGACATAGAACATTCATGCTCTCCCCGCCCTGTCAATGCCAGTAGCGAAGCAAAGGACATGTCAGCTGTGTCCTAGATTCTTCTTATATATAAAATGAGGGTGGGAGCACACTGCCCCACATCCCAGCACTCAGTTCACCCCAGTTCATCATGTTAAATGCGATACATTCTAACACTTACCTCAGTGACAGTCTTACATATTTCACCCTTGTTGGTGCAGCCTGTGGTGTGTATCTCTAGACGCGTTTCAGGATAGTTGTCCTTCTTCAGTGGAGAGCACCACATTATTTAGTGTGTCGTGGAATGCTGCCCAAAGTCTTCCCAGGTCTCTGTATCACTCACTGGGCCCAGCTGGGTGCATCAGCCAGAGCTTGACAACTCATTTGTTCAAGGGAGCCTTTTCAAACAATCAGAGGGTGGGAGCACACTGCCTCACACCCTAGCACCCAGTTTGCCTTTAACCACAGTGTTCTGGGCCTAACTCTTTCTATTAACACCAAAACTGAGCAAGTACAGCCCTTTTGAACGTGGCCCTTAGAGCAGAGAGGACGATCGGTCCAGGCTTACTTTGGGAGGTGGTGTGGATTATAGACTCACAAACCTCAACAAATCAATAAATGTTAATCAATGAATGTCCAGCCGCTGTTTTTAATTTAAAAAAAAACAACACTAAATCACACACAGCGTGCTACTGTACATCTTATATCAGAAGGCAACCATTTATTCTCCGCTGTGGTTAACTGGAACACAGCCTAGGCTGTGCCCATAGGACAACCTCTAATGGTACCCTTGGCCGACCTGCCAACATGGAACAAAATCTCACTGTGTGAGGGCAAGGGACCGGGAGTGGACAGAGAATGGTGATGAGGGGGGAGGCCTTCAGCCCTTAGCCTCTGACAGGAACGTGCTTCAGAAGAGGCGGAGACATTTAGAGGGGTGGACCTTTGTGAAGGTCACTGTCCTTGACCCACTCTTACCCCCCAACCCCCAAAAAACACCCACACAATTGGTGCTGCAGTAGTTGCGGCTGATGTCCTGGGGAGAATGAAAATCTCTAATGGACTTAAGCTGGGCTCAGTCTTCCACAAAATGTGAGCTGGAAACACTCTCTGCAGGGGTTTCCAACTCATGTTGTCTGCCACCGTATGATATCGACACCTCAAAGGGTGTGTGTAGCCGGGCGCCTACGGACGCCGCGGCTTGGTCAGAGGGCATCCCAGGAACTCCTGACGTGATGACGTCTAACGTCATCCGTCAGGAAGAAATACGAAAGCAGGAAGACGGACAACGAGGGGAACGAAGGAAAGAGAGAGACGCCGACTCCACGAGGAGCACCTCCGAACGCAGCAACCCACTGAGTCCGGAGGAAAACCCCGCCGCGAGAGGAGAAGGACGCGCGAAGAGCGGAACACCCAGGGCGCCTCCCGCCCCTGCAGAAGACAAGCCGGGAGACTGTCTACAAGCCGGCCGCGTCCCTGGAGGGGCGTGGCCCAACCAGGTACGAGCGTACCAGGGGTGGAATTGGGGCTACGGGTGGCTGACTGGGCGGAAGGACGGCAAGAAGAGGGAGTTAAGGTCCTGCAAAGAGGGGGAGGTAGTATAGATGGGACCCCGGACCCTGCCTATAACTACAACCACGACCTAACCCAGAAACAGCAAGAAAAGCTAAGAGTAAAGGGGTCACCAAGAGGGCACTATAAGGAATTAAGAGACATAGCTTCACCTACCTCAGCCCCCTCCCCTCCCCACAATACCTCGTCCCTCACTTCCTACTAACTGTGAAGGAAACAGGAGATAAAGTATATTCCCCACTTACCTGTGCCTTATTTTTCTTTCTTCTTTATTTTGGGGAATCCGGTCCCACTGAGCGTCGGGGGAACAAGGTCTCTCTCCACACCGGACCAGGCCATTCCCGGAACTCTCGGCCCTGAAAGAAAAGGGATTCATATTAGTTTCTGGACTCTGCCAACACCAAAGTTTTGCGACACGGGCTAGTGTCCCATCCGAGCAGATAGAAATAAAAGCACTAACCCTTAAATATCCTGAGTCTGTCGCCTTCTTCCAATATCCTTTCGACTCGGGATAAAGAACCCGCCACAGTGGTGTCAGAAGTGGGATATTGGAATTGGCGACAAGGGCTTCCAGAAAATGGAGGGACAGTGTAGCATGTCTGATATGATGCAACAGTTGGCCTCAGGACAAAGACACCTACAATTAGTGTGGGAAGAGCAACAAAAAGAGGCTAAGTTGGAAAGAGAGGCACTACAAAATGCACTTAAAAGCCAGGCTACTATAATGGCCAACAACCAGTTGGTTCATGAAACCGCTATTAAAAATCTCACTGATACAATAGCCGCTACTCGTGTGCACCCAAATGTGCCTAGTTCAGTCCTACAACGATATCAAGAAGGTGAAGACCCCGATGCCTTTTTCACCAATTTTGAACGAGTTGCTACTTCCGCTACCTGGCCACCGGAGCGCTGGGGCCAATATATCGCCCCCTTATTAACGGGAACACTCCAAGCCGCTTATCAGGCGGTAAACCCCGGGGGAACAACCCCATATAAGGATATTAAAAAGAGCATCTTGGAACGGGTGGGATTTGACTCTGAACATTATCGTGTCCAATTTAGAAAATCTAAATGGGGACCCTCCGAAAATCCCCGGGCTCTATACTTTAGGATTAAAGATCTGGGTCTCAAATGGTTGGGCCCCATAGGGACTAATCGGGAAGACATTATTGAGATTGTGCTCTTAGAACAGTACCTAGACGCTCTACCGCCTTCTACGCGTAACTGGATCAAGCAACATCCAAACCCAGATACCAATACCACCATCGAGCTAGCCTGTGCTTTTCATCGCTCCCTCGAATTCAAAGTCACAACCCCTCGATCCACGCCTAGTCCCCTGCGTCAAGGTTCTGGGATATCTTCCTCAGGGGGCCGAAGAATCAATGAGGAAATAGGGAAACCACGGGGTCTTGAAAGGCCATACATACAACAACCTCAGTGTTTTAGCTGCGGAGAATGGGGTCACATCGCTCGCGGTTGCCCCCTGAAAACAGAGAAACCGGAACCCATGGAAATAGGGGTCACGAGGGGAAGGGTCTTTTACACTGGGAGAAGGGCAACCCCTTACAAAAAGACACTGCTTATCAATGGGAAACCCACGGTGGCCCTTATTGACTTAGGGTGTAGCCAGTCAGTAGTCAGGGCTGATTTATTCAATAAGAATCTCCACACGTCAGGATTTACGGTATCAATCTGCTGTATTCACGGAGAAACCAGAGAATACCCACTGATCTGGACAACCCTCATCTGGGAAGGAAAAGAAAACCCCATAAGGGTGGGGTTAGTAGAACAGCTGGTTGAAGAAGCCATTATAGGGACTGACTTTTCGGAGTTTTCTAAACTCTTGGAGAGTGTTCGCCCGGTCGAAGAACCGAATACCTGGTGGAAAGATGCTCCTTTTTCCACCATTCCTCTGTCACCTCCGACGGTGCGACCCAAACTCTCCCGGAAGGAGAAAAGAAGGATCAAGAAAACCTACAACTCAGACAACCCCAGTCCCGCGAGGGTAATTACAGAGGTTCTTGCCCTCACTACTCTTCCCCCCTTCCGGACCTCTCAAAGAGAAGACCCCAGTCTAATTCATGCCTGGGGAAGCGCACGACCACGGACCCCACAGGACAAGGGTCCCTCGTTCACTGTAATTAAGGATCTATTATATCGAGTCACTAATCAGAACCAAGAAGAAAAAAAGCAGTTGATAGTTCCCGAACCTTACAGACAACAAGTCCTACACTTAGCACACAGCCAGCCAGGGGGTGGCCATTATGGAAGGGAGAAAACAGAAGAATATTTGTTGAGGAAGTTTTATTGGCCGGGGTTTTTTTCACAGATTAGGAGGTTCTGTCAACAATGTCCAAAATGCCAATTGATTGATCCAGGCTCACGGAGAAAGGCCCCTTTGCAACCTCTTCCCATCATTGATGTTCCCTTCTCCAGAATAGGGATGGACCTGGTTGGCCCCCTTTTGCCCTCGTCCAGAGGTTATCGTTATATATTGGTATTAGTGGACTACGCCACTAGATATCCTGAGGCTATTCCCCTCTCTAGTATTAACACCAAGAGTGTCGCCCACGCCATGATTGGGTTCTTTTCCCGAATCGGGTTTCCTCGGGAGATATTAACAGATCAAGGCACCCAATTCATGTCCAACTTGATGACACAAATATGTC
Organism: Pleurodeles waltl; assembly: GCF_031143425.1. Classification (NCBI taxonomy): domain Eukaryota; kingdom Metazoa; phylum Chordata; class Amphibia; order Caudata; family Salamandridae; genus Pleurodeles; species Pleurodeles waltl. The sequence goes on from NC_090443.1 coordinate 51,930,906, forward strand.
AATTATTAGGGATTAAACAATTGCGGACGTCGGTCTATCATCCTCAAACCGATGGTTTGGTGGAGAGATATAACCGCACCCTAAAGAAACTACTAAAAAAATCCATCTCAGAGACAGGTAAGGACTGGGATAGAAAACTTCCCGTAGTCTTATACGCAATCAGGATCCACGAACAAGCATCTACAGGCCATAGTCCTTTTGAGTTGTTATTTGGGCGACAACCCAGGACCCTACTAGACATGGCCGCAGAAATGTGGGAAGAGGAAGAAGGAGAAAAGACCCTTCTAAACTATGCCCGAGACTTAAAAACTCACCTACACACAGTATGGGAAAGCGTTAGGGAACACATGGAGAGGGCCCAGGACAAACAGAAAAGGAGTTATGATCGGAATACCCAATTAAGGTCTTTTGCCATAGGAGATAAAGTATTAATACTTCTCCCCAGTTCAGACAACAAATTGTTAGCAAAATGGCAGGGACCATACCTTATAACAGGCATAGTAACACCCGTAACCTACAAAATTCAGCTCAACGATAATCCTAATAGGTCACAGATCTTCCATGTTAATTTGTTAAAACGATGGGAAGAACCCCCGACCGAACCAAGGCCAGGTTGTCTAGTTAACACCGTTAAGGAATTGGAGATAGGATGGTGTCCCACTGATCCACCTGGCGAAAGGGAAATTCCTGTCATAAATACAGACCTCTCTTTTCAACATAATAGACAGTTAGGCAAACTCCTCTATAACCATATCCGGGTGTTCTCCTCGATGCCCGGTAGGACCCGATTGGTATACCATCAAATCATCACACCCCCAGGGAAAACAGTACGGTTAAGGCCTTATCGTATCCCTGAAGCTAGGAAAATCCTTGTAGAAAACGAAATAGAATTTTTTTTAGACCTAGACATCATAGAGCCTTCCCAAAGCCCCTGGTGTTCACCAGTGGTATTGGTACCCAAGCCTGACGGGTCCGTACGCTTTTGTATTGACTTTAGACAAGTCAATTCCATACCCCAGTTTGACACATATCCTCTCCAAAGGATAGACGAATTATTGGAAAGGTTAGGAAAAGCAAAATACATGTCCACCCTCGACTTGACAAAAGGGTATTGGCAGATTCCGTTGGCCCCCGGTGATAGGGGAAAAACGGCTTTCGCTACTCCCTCAGGGTTATATCACTTTAAGGTACTTCCTTTTGGGTTACACGGCGCTCCTGCAACCTTCCAACGTCTCATTGATACCATATTACGACCTCATAACAGATACGCGGCAGCCTATCTGGATGACATCGTTATCTTCAGTGAGACCTGGGAAGATCATTTGGTCCACCTTGACAGAATCTTCTCGGCTTTAAGGAAGGCTGGACTAACGGCCAATCCCGCCAAGAGCCGACTAGTTTTTAACGAGATCTCCTACCTGGGATATCACATTGGTAAAGGCATACTACGTCCACAAATGAATAAAATCGAAGCCATCCTACACACCAAGACTCCCACCACGAAGAAGGAGGTTCGTTCCTTTTTAGGACTAGTGGGGTACTATCGAAGGTTTATTCCTCACTACTCCAGTTTGGCGGCCCACTTGACAGACCTATTAAGGAAAGGGCAACCCAACAAAATCACGATCCTAAACCCGATCCAACTACATAGTTACCGTACTTTACAAAGGTGTCTCACCACTCAACCGATTTTAAGATGCCCTGAGTTTGATAGTCCCTTTCATCTCCAAACGGATGCCTCCGACGCCGGAGTAGGTGCCGTCCTTTTTCAAAAAGACGAAGACGGAATAAGCCACCCCGTTGTCTTCATTAGTCGTAAGTTACTTCCCAGGGAACAAAGGTATCCCATTATAGAGCGGGAGTGTCTTGCCATTAAATGGGCGATCGAAAGCCTCCAATATTACCTCTTGGGCCGACCTTTCCTGTTATATACAGATCATGCACCACTTACCTGGCTCTCAAGGTATAAGGATACCAATAATCGAATATTAAGATGGTTCATAGAACTCCAACCTTTCTCCTTCCAGGTTTGCCATCTCCCTGGTGACCTTATGGGTCAGGCTGACTATTTATCCCGGTTCCCGGGTCTTGCGGGGCTTGAACAGCCCCCTTCGTGTGAGGGGATGTGTAGCCGGGCGCCTACGGACGCCGCGGCTTGGTCAGAGAAGACGGCCGCCGACGGATACCCCGGGGGCATCCCAGGAACTCCTGACGTGATGACGTCTAACGTCATCCGTCAGGAAGAAATACGAAAGCAGGAAGACGGACAACGAGGGGAACGAAGGAAAGAGAGAGACGCCGACACCATGAGGAGCACCTCCGAACGCAGCAACCCACTGAGTCCGGAGGAAAACCCCGCTGCGAGAGGAGAAGGACGCGCGAAGAGCGGAACACCCAGGGCGCCTCCCGCCCCTGCAGAAGACAAGCCGGGAGACTGTCTACAAGCCGGCCGCGTCCCTGGAGGGGCGTGGCCCAACCAGGTACGAGCGTACCAGGGGTGGAATTGGGGCTACGGGTGGCTGACTGGGCGGAAGGACGGCAAGAAGAGGGAGTTAAGGTCCTGCAAAGAGGGGGAGGTAGTATAGATGGGACCCCGGACCCTGCCTATAACTACAACCACGACCTAACCCAGAAACAGCAAGAAAAGCTAAGAGTAAAGGGGTCACCAAGAGGGCACTATAAGGAATTAAGAGACATAGCTTCACCTACCTCAGCCCCCTCCCCTCCCCACAATACCTCGTCCCTCACTTCCTACTAACTGTGAAGGAAACAGGAGATAAAGTATATTCCCCACTTACCTGTGCCTTATTTTTCTTTCTTCTTTATTTTGGGGAATCCGGTCCCACTGAGCGTCGGGGGAACAAGGTCTCTCTCCACACCGGACCAGGCCATTCCCGGAACTCTCGGCCCTGAAAGAAAAGGGATTCATATTAGTTTCTGGACTCTGCCAACACCAAAGTTTTGCGACACGGGCTAGTGTCCCATCCGAGCAGATAGAAATAAAAGCACTAACCCTTAAATATCCTGAGTCTGTCGCCTTCTTCCAATATCCTTTCGACTCGGGATAAAGAACCCGCCACAGTGACCCAGTGAAAGGAGCCAATATCCTGTGACACACGGTGGTGCCTTGTGAGATGGCAGGTCTGCCTTGGTGCAAACAGTCCTGAAGAGTCTCTGTGATTGGTCTTTGGGGATGAGGGGCAGTGGCGTAACGAAACTGACCCCCTGCAAAACAATGGAGGCCTCCCTCCTCCGGATCCACTCAGGCCAGGTGATGTGCTGATGGGGCCCCCTGGAGCTCAGGGGCCCACCCACACTGCAGGGTGGGGTGCGGGGGCCTTTGTTATGCCACTGGTGGGGGGCTGGCAACACTGTGTCCTTCGGGTGGGGTCAACCTAGTAGAGGCCAGCTCCTGAAATTCTTCCATTTCTATGTGCATTGGCTTCATTTCATCCCTATGCAATGTTCTCCCGGGTTGCACTGTACCTTCTTGTCCATTTGTGTTTGTCTTATAGCACAGTCTTTGACAACTTTCATCTTCATGCTGCATTTTCAGCCCTTATTTGGGGTCTAAAACTATTAGTGCCAGAAGTGTTTATAACGCCAAGTCTCAAAGTATAAAGCAGCTCACGTTCCGCATGGTTTTCATAACAGCCATAGTGTGACTCCATCACCTGATAGTCCATCTGGTGCTTGAACCTTCAGCTGGAAAAGATCATGAGCACCTGACTTCACTTTCATTGATATGCACCAGGGCTGACGGTGATGTCCTAAACCATAAGAGGTTTGCAGTAAATAATATTATATCGCACCTCTTATGACTCGTTTATCATCATGAAGAAGCCCAGCAATCCAATGCGGGCTGAAACGCACCAGAAACGTGTAGAGGACAACAATGAAATGGATTAGACTAAAAACTGTGAATTTCTAGAAAACAAATTGGAATATACTCCTCAGTGGTATAAAATAACCACTCAATTCAACTAATAAACACAAGGAACACGTTTTGCTCTGATAATAAGACATGAAGGGACAATTGTAGAATTACTGTGTATGTGTGTTTACATTTGGAGTTATAAATATATTTACAAATAAAAGATCAAATGGTATAACGTGTGATATGTGTGATTTTGCGTGGTGAATAATAAAGTGGACAATACTCTCTCAAATGTACTACTACCTTAAGCATATCTCAGTAGCTCTGTGAGATCTACAGTCCCAGCAGGCGAGATGGCCCAAATGATGGCAGAAAGTTTCTGTCCCATCTTTACAACAAAGTAGCAGATTGTAGTTGTGCATTCCAGCAGTCAGCTATGAAACCAGTTCTAGGCGATTCTGCCCCTTTGCTCATTCTACCCCGACTGGCTCAGCCAAGGTGTTTGTTGCAAGGGGCTAGTAGGAAGGTTGTGGGTGCAAGAGAGTGGTGCTGGGAGTTATCAGACTGTTAGAGAGACTGAACACAGGGGAACAAAAGAAAACGGGGCTGCCACACTTACCTGCCTATGAGGGGTAGCCCTTCAAGTGAACAATGGGCCAGGACTCCCTAAGATTCACTGGGATTCTCACCCCTCTGTACCAAGCAATCTGACCCACAACAAATGTTCCTACAATGTCCATGAGAAGGCCAGAAATTCACGGTCTGCTGCCTGGGCTCTCATTCTAGTTACCACGTGAATGATGGAAACGCAATGGATTCCCGTGTGGCTATAGCCATAAGTGTCATACATGATCTGCACACATCTTGTACATAGAACAGTGAGGTATATACATGCAACATCTATGTCCCACATAGAAGGCCGAAGGACCAGGTTGTAGGAAAGTAGCAAATCACAGTTAAAAAGGTGGGAGCGGTCAGTGAGTAACTTTCCCAGACTGGGTCATGTAAAAAACGCCCGGTTTCCCCTAAAATCACTACTATGAGTCTTCTCCAGCCTGGCTAGCTGACTGTAGTCATGTCTTGTAAAACGGGGTGCACATGATGTGCTCCTACAGAACACAGAGCCCTGCTCTGGGGCTCAATCAATGTCCTAAAACGGCCTTCGGGGTACATGCATGACTATCACATGAGCCGAGGTAGGGTCAAAAGTCTACAGCTCCTATGATGAACTCGAAAGTGGGTGCACACTCTCGAGAACCATGCAGGGTTCTGCAGGGACCCCCATGCAGAGGACGTTTCTTGTTCCAACAAAAGCCACGTTTTCAATAATTAGTAGAGCAGGTGACACAAAGACTAATGAGGCAGGAGCCCAGAACAGCCCAGAGGCTGAAATCCTGTAAAAGACACTCAATGACTATTGAGTTCTACACATGCAGTAACAAAGCGCTTTGTCCATATGCATGCTTATCCCCTGAGGGTCGATTGGCATCTGTTTACATATATTTAAACCTGTGGGTCGCAGTTTCGAATCCTAGAGAAGGCAAACTCAGCTATTCACCCATCCAAGGTTGATATAATTTATGAATGTTGTTATTGCAAAGCGCTAAAGCAACCAAAGAGTAGCCCGGGGCATTGAGGTGGGTAATTGTAAGATCTGTTATTTCCAAGCTAATATTGGATGTAAGCAAGATGGAAGTATAAGAGTTGAAGAAGGGTACAGATGGAGGTAATCTGGGAACTGATAATAAAGGTTAAATGAAAAACAAATGCTGGAGGTTATCTTCAAGAAGGGCCAGGCAAACCCCTAAAAGTAGTTTTTTAGGACCCAATGTTACACTACTTGTCTGTAGGGTACTTGCAACGGAGCAGAGGTAAGAACACAGGGATAATGGCATCTCTGAGCATCTTTTAACCTTTAGTAGAATGATCCATGCAATAAAGTTTAAGAACATGTAAGCTGAAGATCTGGGTCCCCATGCGTTAAGTTTAGCAAATGCTGCCTTGGTATCCATGAGAGTACCCAACGCTTGGGCCTCCATAACGAGGTCCCTAGCTTTAGGTGTGCGGTTGGCCCTGTGCCAGAATCTCTGGCTCCGGCTGATATACCTGCACATAAATATGGGGATTACGCGTTATTTCATCCACAATGGGAATAACACACAAACACGGACATACCATGTCCAAATCTACATATTTTTCTCCTCTACAGGGGAAATAATGGGCCTAAATCTGTACACATTTACCATCTGCTTGGTAAATGTGTGATGGGCTGTACTTAGGGGTATATTGTGGGAGGTGGGCGATGGGGGAAGCAGAACGTTTGCTGCTCTCCTCATATCCCATTTACAGTGCAAGGAGGGGCTAGGCGCACGGGGTGCAGCCCCTGCCTCCTCACCCTAAACAAGGCCACTGGAACTATGCTGCAAGGGAGGGCCAAATTGTGAGGCAGGGTTGACTAAATTATGTGACAAGAAAAGGCATGTTATGCAGCATAAAGGCGGACTTTTGTTATAGTATTGCTTCATTATTTTGTCATTTTTAAGTATGGAAACACGCTGTGAAACAATTCCACCTTAGTGCCAGTTTAATACCAGGGACGGCTCCTCCATTAGGGTGGAGGAGCGTAGCTCCCTACCCCTAATCCTCACCACCCACGCCCCCCACCCCCGCCAGCAGCAGAAGCTTCAATGCTTTCACCATGAAGGAATAATAAAACAGGTTTATTATTCCTTCGTAGTGAAAGGGTCGGAGCATAGGGGATGACAGTCTCGGAGGGGAGCGTGTGTGATATGCCCATCCTGGAATTATCAGGTTTGAATTAAGCTGATCCAGTTATCCCAGGCCGAGAGACACGTGGGAGGTTAGAATGGTCCAGAATGGTGCTTCCCGTGAAATCACCGGGTTCCTTTTTATACCAGGTCTATGACTCAACACAGGCTAAGTTTATGCAGGAGCTCTACTTATGCCAATATACACATACGGGCATGGTCTGAATGGTCCAGCCCTCAATTTGTAAGTGGGTTTTGGCAAAGCCAGTGATCTGATTAAGGAGGGTGTTTTCACCTTAGTTTTTGAGCAAGGGGCTCAGGTTTGGAGTCTTGGGAACTGCCTTTACACGTGGAACACATTTACTGTAGATCACGTTGTTGTAACAGATTTTTAAAATAAATCTACATTTCAGGCAACCCAGGGGTTAAGTTGCTAAATAAAGCCAGGATACATCCGTGCCAGATCCTTAATGTTCACTTAGCCAAACTGTATGATTTTGGGCCAGTCACTTCTAGGGGACTAGCCATCAGTGGCAAAGCAGCTGCACTGGCACCCAAGCCCAGCAGATTTAGGTGCCACTGAATACCAGTGATGCTGGATTTTACTACAGTACTAGCCGTTACCTGAGTCCATTTTTTAAAATTATTTTTTATTAAGGGTTTTGGTACCGGTATCCCACCAGCGTGGCATCACAGTCAAACATAAGCAATGTATAACCCATGCAATATTTATGCAACATTTCTTAAATGTGGTTCACGCGATATACCCACCCCCACATCAATAACAAACATAAGAGCCCCAAATGGTACATAAGTTAATCATGCTTGCCAATCCCACTTATGGAGTAGAGGAGGTTGGGCCCCACTCTCCCAATCACTTTAATAAACCCTCTCCCCGGTTCTTGCTCTAGCCTTGAACCTTCTTCAAGGCTGTTCGACTTAGTTGCCAGAATGATGGCCTCTATCCCCAGTCTCTTCATTTCCCCCAGGTCAGTGCTCCTGTGGAGTTACGTTCACATCCTTTTGTGACTGTGTTCCTTCACCTACATCTCCGTTCTGATCCTGTTAGAACATTCCTAGGAACCCTGCCCAAGCCTCCAAGTCATTCTGTAGGGAGTTGTCCCATCTGTGTAGTTTCATTTGGACTTCCTTCGCTATTGCCCATTCTGTGACATCTCTGTCACCCAACCAGCCCATAGTCAGTCTCCGCTTTGCCAAAACCAGGACCAGCTGCAGGAATTTCCACGCCATCTTGCTCCTCTTAGGCCTACTGATAAGCCCCAGCAAACAGTCCTTGGACGACACCCCAAGTTGCAACTTCGTTACAGTCGGTAATGGTGTCACCACCTGTGTACAATTAGCATGTACCCCAGGACATTCCCACACCATATGTGGAAAGGACACACCATCCGCCCCAGATCTGGGACAGGCAGCGCCCCTATCCCTGGACATTTGCCAAGTCTGACTGGTGTTAGATATGCACGAAGTTAAAGTGCGCCAATTCAAACCTTACATTGCACAAGACCCCCTTGACCAAGGCACACGTCTTTGTCCATTCTCCGTCCATCAATGGTGACAGCAGTTCCGCTTCCCATGCTGCGCATGCTGCTGGCACAGTCCCGGGTCTGTCCGTCTTAAGCACTTTGTATAGCAGTGTCACCATATGGCGTACCGCCCCAACTGTTAGTAGGAGGTTAGTGTTTCCATCTGTCCAGGTGCATTGGGAACATCTGTCCATATCTCCGCACCGTTCTCACAAGTTTGGCGTATTGTAGGAATTGCCCTCCCTCCACTGCAAATGCCTCCTGTGCCTTCACAAAGGTGATGAACGTCCCCCCAGGGTAGAGGTCCTCCAGTGTCTTTCAGCCTCCCTCCTTCCAGCGTGGGACAGTCATGTCTGTGCTTATGCGGCAGAAAGGCCTGAGCACCCAAATAGTAAGGTCCCTATCAAAGGGTGGTTTCTTGAAGACCCTGGTGACTGTCCGCTCCCATATCTCTGCCACGTGCCGCACCACAAAGGGTACATTGGGTTCCTGTTTGGTTCCCCCCATGAATAGTGCCAGAAGGGAGTGCGTACTGTATGTGCTCCTAGTAAGCCTTCGTTCCCGTTGTCCTCTTCTGCAAACCAGTGTGATGCATGTTGCAGTTTAGAGGTGTAATAGTACAGTTCCAGATCCGGGACGCCTAGGCCTCCCTCCGTCCGGTCCGGCTAGAGCAGGGGCAATGCCACGTGACTCCTCCTTCCTGCCCACACCTGTCTCCCATCTTAGACCAAGGCAAGGTAATTTGCTCACTGGTGTCCCACTAAAGGCCCCCATTAGAAAAAGTAGGGATTTCTGTTTATGTATAGCCCAGACGCTACCCCCAAATTCTCCAGTTTTGTCAGCAAGATCTGAAATGGCTCAGTCAGCCTCTGCAAATAAAATAGGGCATTGTTCGCTTACAGCGAGATATGGGCAACGTTCCCCACCCGTATAGCAAACCCCTCTATGCCACGACACAAAGTTGCCGATAGTAGACCTAGTGCCAATATGAGTAGTAAAGGGAGAAGCGTACCCCTCCGCACCTCACAGCCCGCAGACACTACATGCACATTTCGCACTCAGGCGGTGGGGGCTGTATACAGAATCTAACCCATCCGGTGAAGCTAGGACCAAATCCCAGTTGTTGAAGGACTCGTAGGAGGTATGACCCGTCCAGGGTGTTGAAGGCTTTGGTGATATTCACCAATGCCAGCACTAATTCCTCCTCGCTGGTGGTCACCGAGTGCATCACAGGTGTCAATCTTCGCGAGTTGGGCCGTACTTCGCCCCAGCACAAATCCGCATTGATCTTCATGTACTATTGAGCCCACCATCCCCTGCGGGTGCTCTGCCAGCACCTTGCAGAGTACTTTGGTGTCTGTGTTGAACATCGTTAGGGGCGGAACGCCGTCGGGCATGTCTCATCCGCTCTGGTTCCAAAATCATTCATATCACCCCTTCCCGGAGTGTATCCAGAGGGAGCTCCTCACCCTTACCCTCCCGGGAGACCTCCAACAAAGGTTTCGCTAGTTGTGCTGTGTATATTTGATAAAGCTCCACCTGGAAGTTGTCTCCCCCTTATCCCTTATGCCTTGCCCCTATTTATTTTGTTCAGCGTCTCCCTCAGTTCCTCGAATGTAATATCTGCTTCCAACTCCTCCCTTAATGGGGCAGAAAGGACTGGCAGATCACTTTGTCCAGATATGCTTTTAACGCCTAAGGGTCCCCCATACAGTGTCTTTAAGTGTTCCCCAGAACATCACTGATGGCCTGTTGTGATCTGGCCACTATCCCACCTGGCCACTGTCCCACCCTGTCGTCGCAGGGCCACAATGGGTAACCTGGCCATCTCCTATCAGAGCAGCCGCGCCAACATTTCTCTTGGTTTGTCCCCTTCCGGGTGCAGCCGCTGCCTGTATTCCCTCCGTGGTTATCTTTCAAGCCTCTCCCACTTGTCTTCGATACTTCCAGTTTGGGTCCATTTTAATTGCTTGCATAGAGGCCCGTGAGTCACTCGCTACGTCACCAATCATGCCCTATCACTCTGTCCCAGAGTACTGAGCCATGAATCCAGCTAAGAACATTTACATTTTATGCACAGATGAACTCTGCAGGTCTTCTGGTAGTCAGAATGTTTTGCTTTTCGTTTTTCCACTGACTCATACTGACCCGGGCTTACACAGGCGTCGAACAAGTACTAATTTCACAAAGTTTTCGTGTGAAAGGTTGACTTTAAAAATAACATAATAGTTTGCAACAGTCATCTCTCCAACCACGCCAATGATTCGTTGTTTTTTCCCCCAAGTAGGAAATAGTTGTACAATGGGTTATATTTCCAAACAGTCCGTCCTTACATTATTTTGCTTATATTACTTGCAGTTCATGCCTTTTTTCCTACAAACGGAGGTCGCTGTCTGATAACATAACCAGTGTGTAAAACAGATGAGGACAGAAGTGTGCCTTGGGTGCTGCGTTACATCCAGAAAATGGCGCGGGCTTGTTATCAGTTCAGTCAGGTGTATTGGGGTCCCAGCTGCTCCATGGGGTTATATGGCTCGCAGCGTCTGTTCAACAGAAGCAACAAGTCCGTTTGGGATGTATGTACATGTATACGTTTATGAGTAGTTTGTATGGTGCGTACCCAGCCAAAAACGCACAGTGCTACATGTGGTACATCCGACATGGAGCTCAGATACACGACTTAAACTTTGGCGGATGGGGTAGAGTCAGTCAGTGTGGAGGATAACTTTATGTTACCCACCCTGCCTTTAGTCTGCCCACCAAATTTAGAAATCACCACCAGACATGCTGTAAACTCTCACCGTTTGTATGAATCGCCAAACCATTTAAAAGCTTGATGTGCGTCCATTGGTGATGGATGCTTACACTAAACTTTGGAAAGTTTTTTCTTTCCCAAAAACAACTCCCAAAGTGGGAGTTTATTTTGGAAAATGAAAAACTGCTTCAAAAATTCCAATGACCCAACACCCTGGGAGCTCTCTCCCATGGTGTGGGGCTATCTTTTTCTTTTTACTGTCCCTGTGGGTGACGGATAGTTAAAAAAAAAAAAATCCAACCACCCACTCTAATGAGGCTTTAAATGACATACCTCAGACGGCCTGTTCTACCTTGCGGCTTCGGAGGAAGGTTTACACTGATGGATTAAATTTCACTCAGTCAGCATAAACTTGTCAGTCCGCCTGCCTCTTTGGCAGACAAGGTATTCCGATGCAGTTGTGATGGAGTCCCCTGCAGACCAAACTCTGAATCAGGCTTGTTGTAAAGTGTCCTGTTTGGATTGTCACCCCCTCTCCCACATACACACACACTTTTTGCTGCTTGATGCTGTTGTTTTTGAATGTTAGTGTTATGAGGCCTGCTAACCAGACCTCGGTACTGATGCACTTTCCTTTAAACAGCATGTCAAACTCAGCAGTTCCCAGATGTCTAGCTCCGTGATGGCCCAGCCGATTCTCCCATGTTTGCTATCAAACATCTTCCTTTTCAACCCTGAGCATGATGCCCAAGCTCAGGATTAACTAGCAGGTGCCCACCGAGTTATCAAGCTCTGCTGTTTTGCTGGGCTCTCTCTTGAGCCTCTGCCACAATAGACACAAGTCTGCCCTCCTGCTGGTTGTGCTAGCACCCTTCACATGACCGAGACAAAGGGCCTGGCCAGACAAAAGGTCACGCCCCCTCCCTCCCTGGCTGGCTAGTGTGAAAAGGTAATCAAGACAGTGAGCCCCAAAGGCTTCACCTGCCCTTGAAATGTAATTACTTGTCCCCCAGTGGAGGACAACGATCTTACAGCCCTGTCCAGCTCAACAGGATGAGCTGTCCCCCTCACCCTCAAAGCCGCCCTGAAAACCAGATTATAAAGGGCTCCCCTGACACTAAAGTTAGTTCTAGCTTGCAAAGAAGAGGCACAAAAAAAACGTCGTCACTGACAACAGGACCTGGTCTCCAGCCACAGTACGAAGAGAGGACACAGAAGTGACCTACGGAGAATACCACTGAACTGAGAGACTGCGTCTCAGGTGAAAACTCATTGGTCCCAGCAGGAGGGACCCCAGTTGACATCGAAAAGCCAAGAAAGACTCCCCTGACTGGTGGTACCAGTCCCCTTTAAACTGCAGGAGTAAACGCTGTGCTGAAGTCAAAGAAGTGCAACCTGACAGACTCCGTGTGAGTGAGTCCAAAGAAACTTGGTGTCCAGCATCCAAAGAGTGGGAGTGAGGTCTCTGCCAAGTTTCAAGCCTCTACTCTCCACCGGACGACCTCCAGCCGTCGAAGTACCAGCGGACCACCTTTGCACCAGCCAAGGCTTGTCTGTCACCAATCTGGAAACCGACGTACACTCGGACCTCACCGACTCCAGAGCGGACCTGTAGAATATAAACTGATGTTGGCAATGAGCCCTCTCCTGTGTTTCTGCACCCTGGAGAGAGTGACCTCGAGAACAGCAGTAAAGCATCTTTGGTGTGACCTGCTCCCATGATTGACAGCTAGAAGCCACCTCTGCTCCCAGAGCCACTGGACGTGGGGGCAAAGTTCCAAATGTTGATTCCTGGACCCCCAAAGACCTCTGCAACCACAGGGTAGGCTGTGTCCACCCCCAAGTACCTGTTTGCCAAGTGGTGCAAACACACCAGCTGCCGCGGACCCTTAAGCACCAAGGACAGTTAAAGCACCTCTATACCCAGACTCCCTGGGCAAGGTAATACGAAACTGACTGTTGATTTTTTGTCTACGGCCCGCATAATTTTAAGTCCAGGTGGGCTCTCCGGACATCACCCTGCAAGTGCCCGGGTGCACATTTCGATTTTCTTAATTGACTTCAATAGGAACCATTTAAACAGTGAAAAGACCCTATTTTCTAAAGCTTCTAAAATTCATAACTCCGGTTGTGTGTAACTTAAACAGTTTGTTCTGGTGTTTAAATGTATATAAAATAAGCTTTATTTTTCTAAATTGGATTTGGATTTCTTTTGAGTCGTGTCATTTACTTATCATCTATATCGGTATTGTGAAATGCTTTAAACGTGTTCCTCTAATTACCCTGACTGCTCTTTGCCACACTACCAGGACTGAGCTAAGGTTTATGAGTGTGAACCTGAGGTACACTACTGGGTAACATGCGAGTATTAGACTCCCCAGTCATACCACATAATACTGCCACCTTGCTACAGGGCTCTTTGTTTGGGCAGAAGTGGTGTGGTTCTCTTTTAGAAAGATTATGGGGGTTATTACAACTTTGGAGGAGGTGTTAATCCGTCCCAAATGTGACGGATATACCACCAGCCGTATTACGCGTTCCATAGGATATAATGGACTCGTAATACGGCTGGTGGTACATCCGTCACTTTACCGTCACTTTTGGGACGGATAAACACTTCCTCCAAAGTTGTAATAACCCCCTATGTTTTGTACAGAAAGACTGGGTTATTTAGGGTGGCAAACCAATTATCAAAGCTGGAGCCCTTAACTGTTTATTATGAAAAAATACAACAAAAACAGTAGACCTGATGTATCTACTGTGAAAATCATATGTTACAGCCAGCAGGCATTTAAGGATGGATTTTTATTACACTGTGTTAAATCCTGCAGAGATGTGTCAGATGGAGTCTCATTAATTACTGTAGTAGGCAACCGTTCTGCTTTTTGCAATCCTCTTTTCAAAACCCTGGGGTATGATGTCAGGCCCTCAAAGAAAGGCCTTACAGGTTAAGTTGTCTACTTATGTCACCACATAGGATGGACTATGGATTTAGCCATTGCAGCCATTGTACCTAATGCGCTCTGAAGGCACTTAGCCCGATCACACGTACTCATCCATCTGATAATGATTGTGCTTCAGTGCAAGGATTGTGGTCCAGGTCTTCAGTTTTCAATTTCTTATTTTATAAGTCCTTTTTTATTTATTTCTCCTTTCACCTTTTTTTTTATTTTTTATAAGTAAGCATCCTGCAGCTTCCGAGAGAGTGCTAATGGGTAGCGGCTTGCCGCTTCAGCTGCTGTGCACTACATCTTGTGTTGCTTCGTCTTATAACCCAGGCAGCCATCTTTTAATGTATTGGCCCAGTGCATCATAGTTTTACCATTATAAGGCACCAGCGATGTTTAGAAGCATTGTGTCAAAAATCTTGAATCAGTACAACAATCTTAACTATCTACAATACTATTTCAAGATGGTCACCCAGTGTGATATTTACTGAGTGGTCACCGGGGTTGGACTGGGACAGAAAATAGGCCTGGGCAACAAAATAAAAGTGGCCCGTTTAGTGAAGTAGACAGCTAGAACAATAGCCCATGTCTTGAAATTCAAGCAGTTTACACAGTGACCTGTCAAACCAGCCATTCGGGCACTGCCCGACTGTCCTGTCGGCCAGTCCAACCGTGGTGATCACCTTGCATTAGTGTTGTGCGTTGTGAATCACTGTTTTACTGCCTCAAGGTGCCAATACAGTGCTTCTAATCTTGACAACCATGTTGGAACTTTAAAACAATCATACCCTATGTACAGTACCATTGCAAATGACCATCTGCTGCTACCTTTAATTTGTTTTTATTACAAGTTTATGCGCACCATGTTTTGGCAGCAGTATATTTTCTTTTTTATCTTGCATATGCTTGCTGAGGTTGTGTGTTTTACTGCGAATGGGTAAGTGGGTTATTGCAGGAATGAGTCAGTGTGTGAATAAATGAATGCATAAGTACCAGAATGACTTGCATAGTGCACGTATAAGGAACTTAATAAGTGTCTAAGCTCACCAGTCACTGAAGAGGCAGTTCGAATTACAGGCCAGAACTACCGGCATGGACAGTGTTTGTTAGCCTGGCTGCATACCTGTGACAATAAAGAGCTAGGCAACACAAATGCAAAAATAGGGGGAGTGGAATAAACAGGAGTGAGTTGTAAAGCAATGGTGTAGAAAGAATGAAAAAGATGGTAAGAATAAGATGACACGGACATAAAGAAAAAAATAGAATTATGCGGAAAGAAAGGGATTAAGAAAAGGCAATAGGAAGAAAGAAAAACGCACAAGAGGGGGGAGAAAGTGAGAGGTAATGAAAGGCTAGAAAAATAGTAAGAGTGAAAAGGGGAGGGAGGTAAAGAAACTAAGAATAACAAATGAAAAATACAGAAAGCAAAGAGCAAGGAGGTATTGGGCTGAAGTGAGAGTTAAGCCGTGAGAAAGAAACATGAACTTGGGAGAGATATGCAGGGGAGTTAAACTTACAGAAGTTGAGGTGGGGATGACAGAAGCATGTGTGACAAACCTTGGGAGATGGAGACAAAGAACGGCATACTGAGGAAGCGGTGGCGAGACAAAGTGGGAGGTGGGCACGAGAGAGAGAGAGAGAGAGGTGGGGATGGAGAAGAGCACAGCGGTGGTCACTGGAAATGCCAGTGGGGAGGCAGGTGGTGACGATAGGGACAGGGGAAACAACTACATTTAAAAAAAAAAATACTCTTATCTTTCCAGCCTTCAGTGACTCATGCCGCCTCGCTCATCGCTCCTCTTCTTGTGGTGTCCCAGCATTCACTAGGACACCAGCACAGGCTCCCCAGCAATCCTGGTGCTGCTTTCATGCTAAACGTAGAATGAAAGCAGCACCAAGATTGATCTGAGAGGCTCTGAGTGCCGCTCAGGCACAGCTGTGGGGTCTGTGCATTTTCTCCAGCCTGGCTGTTCAACACAGCCGGACTGGAGAAACCTAAGTGTGCATGGGTGTTTGGCCCGCCTGAGATGGCTGGCCAAGCACACCTGCGCACTTAGGTGCTCTCTCCTCTGTCCACGA
Organism: Pleurodeles waltl; assembly: GCF_031143425.1. NCBI lineage: Eukaryota > Metazoa > Chordata > Amphibia > Caudata > Salamandridae > Pleurodeles > Pleurodeles waltl. Next base: position 51,946,877 of record NC_090443.1, read on the forward strand.
CCCAGCCACACGCTGCACTGCTGGCTGAGCCAGTAGATGAAAAATAAAGCGACAGTAAGCTATTTTATTTTTCATCTCCTGGCTCTTGGCAGGGGGGGAGGAGCCACCCCTGACGGGCAATGAACCATGTAAAGGTGAAAAAATAAGCGCTGGAAATGATGGGAAAAGGGGAAGTGTGCCCGTGGAGCGCTGAGAAACAGAAATGAAGCGGGAGCAAGAAAACTGAAAGATGGAAGCAGGAAGGAGACCGGTAGAGAGACTGGGAGGGAGTTGGGGAGTCAGAGGTGAGAGAGAACTGTGAGAGATGTTGGTGAGGCACTGCAGGACGCAGAAGTGAGAGGGTGACAAGAGAAGGGGGAAGAGAGGACAATGGAACTGGATAATATAGAAAGAGTTAAGAAATGTGCAGAAGTGTGTGAGAATGATAGAAACTTGGAAATATGCCGAAACAGAGTATAAAATCGGTGCAGAATTGAGGACAATTGGGAGAGGGGAGGTGCCAGAGCGGCAGTGGATGTTTCCTGTTAATTTGTTTATGGGGTATAAGATTTCTTGTCCCTATTGTCTGTGTGTGGAGATAACCCGATGGGTAAAACACTTGAGGAATGTGACTCGGAAAGGGAATAGGGGAGAATGGGGTAGACTTACTGGTGAGAGAGTAAACTGGTAGTGTAACGGCCAGAGCTCTCGACTTTGGAACGGGGGAACCAGACAGACGAGGGTGAAAGAATGAGCGGCTAAAGTCATAAGTAAAGAGCAAAAATTGGGTGAGGGGAAGTATGGGAGAACTGAGTGATAGTGAGAAACCGTGACGGATGCAGGGAAGATTGGCACAGGTGCAGATGCGTGCAGCCCTGAATGTAAGTGTAGCGCCGAGTACACATGAATCCCAGAATGAGATCCGCAGATGGGTATCCGTATAAATCGACGACATCAAATGGAGACCTGCTGCAGCCAACCTGCTTTGAATACTCTTGCGCTATACGAAGAACATGAACCCGTGCTGCATGTGCAGCACGGAGAACTTGCACTACGCCGAGTTTATGTGGGGGCACCGGGTGCACACGCAGAATCGAGTACTACCAGAGCGCCAAGGGACTGGTCCGGCACCGGCCATACCTGCAGGGTCGCCTACCGTTGCACTTCATCGAGTACGTGCTCTATCAAGTACTTGCTTATACGAACTTGCACGCCCGGCACCAGGCGCACGTGCACAATGAAGGACTTGGACGCCACCGAACACCAGCCCGGCGCACGCGCAGCACCGAGTACTATCGGACGGCACGGTTGCCCCCGCAGCACTCAAAGGAGACCGCGCGGCATCAGTTCGGCTCTTTCCCGCACCCTCCTCTCGCACCAGGGCCCGGGAGGTTCGCCCCGGCCCTCGGCTGTGTCAGGGCCCTGCTCTGCTAAGCGCACAGTAATTTAATGCGCCCGCCGCCCCATTAAAATTAATGCAAGCGTACACTTGGCCGCGGCCCCCCCCCCGGGAGCAGCCCTGCCATCCCCGCGCTCGGAGGCGCCAATGTTTGCCCAGGCCCGGCCCCCTATTTGCATAGATTAGCATGGCCGCCGCGGACCAATCTGTCCTAATTTATTATTAATCACAGCAATTTGCGGCGCTCGCGGCCGCGATGTTGACTCGGGCGAGGTGGGGTTCATTATTTTACGTCTCTCTTTCTCGCGCGACCTTCTCGAGGTGGAAGAGTTTGGGAGGTCGGAGGAGATGCGTTGGACGCCCTCCTGCTAACCTTTCATTTCAGTCCTCAAGCCTTGGTCTATGTGCCAATAGCTTATCCAGTCCAGGTGTTTAAATTTGGTTTATGGGACTTGTAGTTTGTCTTTGTTCGCCCGGTTAAAAACCGGGAACCTGAATTGTTTATATTGTTTTTAATCACCTGTGTAATCGGGAAACCTGCAAGCTCTGTGGTCCAGAGGGAACTCCAGACACAAGAGACCTTGCCCAAAGAGGACCACTGCTCTGTGTCATCACCGACGATGCGCTTTACACCCACAGGTATCAAGCACACGCAGGGCCAGCTTTAGCGCTGGTGGCCCCACCCAATGATCTCCTCCTCGGATTTGCTCACTACTACCCGGCAAATGTGCCCCTCATCTCCTCATAGGTCCTCTCACATTTATTTCATTTGTTTAAAGCGCAGGTAAAGGCTGGCTTTACTAATTCGCTCAGATAGCCACTTAAAATACAGATTTATTTGCAGGAGGCATAATAACCCCCTGCACTACTTTTGTCACTACACAAAACTCCGCTCTCTCTCTCTAGCAGGAACATTAACCACACGTTTTATCTTGACATTTTAATTGTTCCCTGAAAGCTGGACCCACAAGGAACTCTGCAGAACGTGATATTAAATTGTAAGTTAAATCGTAAGTTATTGTCAAACACAGCGCCCCTCTTGAAATGACCAGTGTGTAGGCCAGCCTTTTAAAAGCCCCATGGGCTGTGAAAGTACCAAATAATACCCCCCACCCTTGCCCCTTTAAGGTGACCCATCTGGCGGTGGCACACTGCCCGAAATTCCAGTCCTACACTCTCTGGCAGATACACATAGAACTAATATGGCCCTGAGGAACTGCGGATCCAAGCTACGAAGGGTAAGATGAACTGTGCAATTACCATGGCTCTAAAAAGAATATGGTTTCTTATGGGAGCCAGTGTAAACCACATGGTAGGAGAGATATGCTGAAATCCAGAGGTGGGCATAACTCTCGTAATTGCAGAAGCATGATTACTTGTAATTACTGCACAACTACATGAGAATACGCAGAATTACACAAGGAACGTAACCCAGCATGCAGCGCTATTTTCTGAGCGTCAGATGCATCCCCACGTCCAAAATGGGCACGAGGATGCATTTTGCGCTAAGAAAATAGCTCTAAGTGAAACAGAACACTAACAGCCAGCAGCAGCCAGCAGCCACTCATGCTCTGTAAGTTTGTTTTTCCTCCACTCCTGCTGTAGGATTTGTGTGCCAGATTACTCCTAGTTATGCAAACGGATGCAACTGCGCAATTTTCAGTAATTTCATGTCAAAAGAATAACTTGAAATGACCCAAATTAGTCTGGCATAATTAAGAAAAAGGGGATCCCAGGCCAGCTCTCCCCTGCTGCTGCATTGCTCTCCCTTGCTTCCTGCCTTGTTTAAACTGCTTTCTTCTTCCATTCCCTCGTTTTTCTGAGTGTTTTCTCCTTTTTGCTTCATTTTTACTGCTTTCTCCCCTGTCTTTTTGAGTGCTTTCTCCTGCTTTTTGCCTCATTTTCACTGCTTTCTCCGTCCTTTCACATGTTTTTCTGAGAGCTTTCAAATTTTTGCCTCATTTTTACTGCTTTCTCCTTGTTTCCCGTTTTTCCTGCTTTATGCCTCATTTTCACTGCTTTCTCCTTCCTTTCCCGTTTTTCTGAGAACGTTCTAATTTTTGCCTCATTTTTACTTTTTTTTTATCCTCGTCTCCCCTGTTTTTCTGAGTGCTTTCTTCTGCTTTGTGCCTCATTTTCACTTCTTTCTCCTTCCTTTCCCCCATTTTTCGGAGTGTCCTCTACTTCCTTTTGCCTCATTTTTACTGCTTTCTCCTCCTTTTCTCCCGTTTTTCAGAACACTTTCTCCTGCTTTTTTCCTTGTTTTTTTTACTGTTCATCCTTTTTTTCCCCATTTCCGCTCCTGCCCGTTTTCCCACCTAGCCCCACCCACTGCCTCCCAGCACCCCTTCCTCCTCCCAGGACCTACTCAAAGGAGGTTGCAGCACAGCGTTCGCTCGCAGTGGGCGCACCAAAGGCAAGCCTGGCTATGCCTTGCCCGCGCCCAGTGTCAGGACCCCGGGGTCTTCCACCCCACGAAGATACACTGCCTCTGACCTCCGAGCCCTGGACCCCAGATGCACCAACAACCACTGCTGCTGAACAACCCCTCTTGCCACCAGAAGACCATTCTGCCGACACTGTTGCCTCACCTTCAGCACCGAAGCAGCCAACAACACCAGCAACACCGCAAAGTTTGGCCCCATCCGACACATCGACCAAGACCACCATGACACAGTTCCAGTACATGCTGCTCAGCGCACGTTCACCAATGTCTGGGACATGATCTCCTTTCTCACCCCGGACATCATCTTCCTTACAGAAACCTGGCTTAATCCCACCTAAGAACTAGAATTTGTCACTGTCATCCTTGAAGGTTACAAGATAGCACACCAGGACCGAACCAACAAGTACGGAGGCAGAATTGCCATAATCTACAGGGATAAAATCTGCTGCACGATATGCTCTGACACCGGTAACGGCACAGCTCAATTTCCAACTCTACACAGACAGAAAAAGTACCATCATTAGCACCCTTGCCTACAGACCACCAGGACCACACTCAAGGCCGGCCTTTACCATGGGCAAGCCAGGTCCTGGCCTAGTGCGCCTATATTCTGAGGGCCGCTTGGAGCTGTGGACATTAAGGTTATGCCAACAGCAGCGGCCTTCTCATCTTGCTCAAGCCTTGTCCTTGTTTGTTAGTTTCTGTCAGATTTGCCAATTTAAAGTGGTCCTTCATTATCATGCAGCATGCAATATTTTGCTGGTTCATAGAGGAACCACACTCCATCAAAAGTCACAGCTGACAACTTGAAAGGAAGTGGTGCATTTTGAGCTCACTACAGCACAGAGACAGCCCTGATTGCAGCCACAGATATCATCATAGCCCGCCAGGACCAAGGGAAAGAGCAGCACTCATTCTCCTGGACCTGTCTGCTGTGTTTGACATCCTCTCCCACCACATCCTGATCAACAGACTCCAACACATCAGAAATCAGGGAAACGCCCACAAATGAATTGCCTCGTACCTCACTGGCAGAACCCATAGAATCCATCTCATACCATTCACCTCAGAGCAGGTCATGTATGGAGTCTCCCAAGTATTGTCCTTCAGCCTGACCCTCTTCAACACCTACATGACCACCCTGACCGTCACTGTCAGATCACACAGACTCAATGTCATCTTCTATGCCGACGACACATAGCTCATCCTCTCACTGGCCAAAGATCCCTCCACCACAAAAGCTAGCTTCTACAGATGCATAATGAACATAGGGAACAGGATGAAGGGCAACTGTCTCACTGAATAATGGAAGCCCTCATTTTTGGGAACAACACTTTGCCATGGAGTGACACATGGTGGCCCGCAGAGCTCGGCACAACCCCGCCTCAACAGACCACACCCTCGACCTCGACATCCTCCTGGATAGCAAGTTATCCATGAAGAAATAAAGTGACGCAGTCTCATCTGCCTACTTCCACACCCTTCGCATGCTCTACAAGATCTTCAGCCGGCTCCCAGCAAACACCAGAAGGACCATCATGAAGGCCCTCTGCCAGCAGACTGGAATATGCAGGCCTCATGAAAATACTCCAGACAATGCAGAACTCAGCGACAAGACTCATGCTCGACCTCCTCAGAAGTACCCACATCACACCCAATCTCAAGAAACTACCCAGGCTCGTGATTCAGAAGCGATACCAGTTCAAGATGTTGACCCACGCCTATAAGGCCCCTGCACAACGAAGGACCAGCATACATCAACAAACGCCTGACCTTTCACCAAATGATCAGACACCTCCGGTCAGCTTCCCTCTCTCTCGCAGACACCCCACAGATCCGTTGAGCCAATAGTGGAGGAAGCTTCTTCTCACACCTGGCTTCGAAGGCTTGAAACAACCTTTCCTGTTCAGTCCAGTGATTCAAAATAGAACTAAAGACCTGGATGTTTGAATGCTCATACCTCCATACATCCCCAGTGCCTCGAGGCCCTTACAAGTGATTCACCACGCTCTATACATTTTTGATTGATTGAATGAAAAATTTGCCCACGCCTACTGAAAAGATACACTGTCAGTTAAAAGATGTTGGGCAGCATTTTGTATTTTATGGAACTTTTTCGGGGACTATTCCACTTTTGCCAGGTAGCAAGCACTCCCGCAGTGACACCTCTAATGCTTGAATAAGAGGTACATTATAGCTACTGTTCATAAAAGGGACAATCTATATAACCAATTTCAACAACCAGAAGCAGGTTCTGTCATTGCTATCAGATGTGTTAGTCTAGTTAGTTCAACAAAAGGAATATACAAAGAGTATAAACACCTGGAATACAACAAGCTGCTCACAAAAGCCTGATACTGAAAACAGAAGTCTGCCATGATAAGGAATGCACTGAGAACTAAAGGCTGGCCCTGATAGATGTAGATCCTTGCCAATGTGGTGATGTCATGTCGCTGGGGTCAGACCCCCTATCTAAAGAGCTGCACAGGGCTATAAGTGTTTAATTCGGGCTGGTGGTTTTCGGTGCTCAACACTGGCACTTCATTGTCAACTCCGGCACTTATAATAGTCTGCCACATGGAGGAACTATTTGTGTAATTTAGAGATGAACACAATAACAGTTGCTAAATATATATTATTTATTTAAAAAGACTAATTCCTGTTGCCCAAGTCAGTCTTACAGCTGTGGGGGCCTGGAATAGTCTGAAGTGTCTCACCTGTAGGAGTGCGGTGCTAAGTAGTTGTGTAGGCTTTGTCATTGACAGTGCTGGAAGGGGCAGTGGGTGGCGCAAACTGCAGTAACCGTATGATGAGAGCCCTGGCACACTTTTTTTTTTAACTAACCACTGGGAGCAATGATGCATCCTGCTTTCCTGAAGGTTCTATCTGTCACGGCTTTGCCATGATTTAAGATAAGAGACTGCTGTAATGTGTCAACAAGTCACTTAGATCATTTATTTGGTAGATATATCACTTGTGCCAGGAAGTTGAGCAGAGAAAACATAGTTGAAAAGGACATGGACACACATTTCTTTTAACTGGGCTTATGATCACCCACTTATTACTAAGGTATTTTCTAAAACGAACTGAACTAGAAGTATTAATTATGACTTTGAAGAAGCATGCATGGGTACTCCGCTGTAATAGCGAAACGCATGTCAGTTGCAAAGGAGCTTTTTGTAATAAAGACATGCTAGTGTGTCACTCCATAGCTATAATTAGTAAACCTTAAAAATACAATAAAATGCAGCTACACCAAATCAATGAAATAGTATTTTGCCACATTTATGAACATAATACTGGTATCAATAATTGGAAGTTACATGCGAAAGCTGCAGTAAATTCCCATTATCTTCAAGGTATACTTATCTGTACTGTGTAGATCGGCCACCCCTCAGGAGTGCTCTGAAACACCACTCTGATACATACAGTGATAACCATAAATCATACGCCATGTTTTCAACACACATTTCACGGCGGGTCCAGGTACCAATGGCGATTTCTGGCCGCTTCTATTTAGGCTGAGAGTACTGTGATCCTGCGATGAGTCCAGGTGGTTACGCACACAATTTCGTTACGCTGAACTTTTCACTTGTAAATCACAGTTTTCAGGTGTCTTTGTCTATTTATTTCAATTCAAGCCAAACAAAATTACAGTACCTAGAATGCGGTAGGTCAGTGGTTACCAACCTTATGACTTCGGTGGACCCTCATTTTTTCATTACTGCAACCCGAGGACCCCCACTGAATCATTGTTTGAATCCTGGGACCCCCCAGTGAGTTATTACTAAAAGCTGGGGACCTAATCTATTCATATTATTTAATCTTCTAAGCAGTTGCGCCCCCCCTGAGAAGGCTTTGTGGACCCCCAGGAGTCCCCGGACCACAGGTTGGGAACGACTGCGCTAGGTTATTACATGAAAATCTAGGACTGGTAACAGTGTCCGTAAAGACTTGAAAAGGGGGGCGGTGAGTAAAGAACCTGGAGGGACCACCCCTGCAAAACACGCAGAGGGGGCCCCACCTCGGACTCACTCAGGCCAGCTTCTGTGCTGAGGGGCCCTGGAGCTCGCCCCTGCACCATGGGGGCTGCTGGGGCCATTGTTATGCCACCAGGCATACCCACCTGCAACTGATCTTAAGAACTGACTGGCATGTCGCCAGCCGTGCAGCACGATGCACTGGATGGCAGAGAACAGTGGTCGAAGTGTATTAAAAAGTATGGGAATTGTGATCCTGAGTCCAATAAGGGCAGGGTCAGTGAGCGTGGGGGCGGGATCAAAGGCATGGGTAAAAATAACAAAGCATTCTCAAACTATTTTGTTGGTGTTTCACTTTCATATAACTTCATCTAAAATAAAGTGCACTTTAAATGAAAAATAAATGCAAGTGAAACTAATCAGTGAGAGATGCACTATTTTACATTTTGAAACCTCTATTGGTTAATGAAATCACTGCAGATACCTGTGTGTGTAATCAGAGAGCCACAGGATTAAATTCTGCTTGGTGCAGTGGGGTATAGTGACTTGTGAGTTTTTAACGGTACAAGGTCCCAACCTGTAGCAAGGAGTTGTGTAGTGTGGCAGTACACACAGTATAAGATAGGCTGACACAAAGTGTATTAAAAGATTTAGGTTTAAGATTAAAAAAGTACTTCCAAAATATAGATCTGAGTAATATGCAGATGGTACCTAGTGCAACATTGTTTCTAAGTGTCCCTTAAAATCACACTCCACTGCCCATCACTAGGTCATCTTACATCTCTCAAAAAGAATACTCTTGAAGTGACTCCATCAATAAAATCCAACACCCGCTCCCAAGCCACCTTTACATTTGCAGATTAACCAAATGGGCACATTTACTTTTATTTCAGGCAGCAGACACCATGGGCAGGAAGGCGTGTTTCTTGTTCATCTCTCTGCCCCTCCCTCAGCTTCACAACAGTGGAGACTCTCCCTTCCACTTCAGCTAAGGCATTGTTTCGTAGCATAACATAGGGGAACTGTTTTGTCAAATTGAAAAAGTATGGGTAGGTTGTGCCCCTCAGATCCCGCCCACAATGACCTCTGTCACACAACACTGTGAAGTGTGAACCATGCACAGGTATTTGGGAGAGGCCAGCCTTTGTTTACAAGCCCAGCTGCCAATTTTCCCGGGTCCATGCCTGGTGTATTGTTCCAGTCCAGAATTTTCCTTTCAATTCTGGGATTTATAATCCTGTTTTATAATGGATTAAACAAGACTACAAGTCCCAGAATTCCAAGAGAAAACCTGGACTGGAGCAGGCCATCACACATGGACCTGGGAAACTTGGCAGCTATGTAGAATGTGATTGTGATAAAGGAGCTGTAGCAGAGAAGCTTCCCTGGTTGTGTCATTAGAGCCCAGCATGGCTACTACATACTGCAGATTTATTCGTGCCGGTAGGCTCTTTTGGTCAACTACCAGGGAAAAAGTAATGTTTTCTTCCAAGAAGGGGCTGTAAAATTGGCCAGCATGACTCAGTGAAATGTATTAGAAGAGGAAGAAGATAACCTGGGAGAAGGTCTGGAAAGGCAAGAGGGACCATTCGTGCAAAGATGGGGCATGGGCAGCGCCAGCTGGGACACAGGGTGAGCAAGAGTGAAGTGTGGAGATGATGGAGGAAGCCTGCTAAGTGGGACTGAAAAACTGTCTCCTCAGACCCGGAACTGGGAGCAAAGGCTATACAGTATGCTAAGAATATTTCTTATTGCTGCCACCAGGGAGGGCAGTGGAAGTGAGGGTGGATTCAGACAAGAAACCTCCTCTGGATAACTTGTCAAGGATGACTGTGTACTGGCAAATTAGATTTGAGATCATGGCCATAGTGCAATGGAAGAGGCAGGGAACTCCTTGCTTGTGGGATGGGGCAATGCAGAAGGGAGGACCCTGAGGAACAAAAGAATGAAGTATACTGGTGTGGAGACAGAAATGCCCCCAGCTAGGAAGTGAACAATGTGTACCCCTGCCTTCTGTTGATCTCTTGGCAAATCACTGGAGAGTCTGGGAAGGTTGTTAAATTTTCCCTCAGTGGGACTATGTCTTCTGTTTTGACGTTGAGCAGGCATTCGAAGAGTACATTCTTGGTGGGACTGGCAGTGATGGGGTGCAGATTATACTGCAAGGAAAGTGTATAATTAATGGGACATGAAGGAATGCTGTGGAACCTGTTTGAATGTTGGCTGGTTGCAGCAAGAAATCTTGTTTGGTGTCTATGTGTGTCTTTTGTATAACTGTGATCCTACACTGTATGCTTACTATATTTTCCCTCTTTTCCCGGGGTTTTGTTATAGAGGGTTGCGGTGTACTGTGGAAAGAGAGTGTCAGTGTCTTCCCTCTGTCTCCTGCTGCTCCCGTCATAGCGCTTCTAGCTCTGCTCCCTTTTCCTGCCTTGTCTGTATCACAAATCTTTGACCTGAGTTTCTGTGAAGAAAGTGGTTTATTATATGGTGTGGTTGTTCAACCTCAATGTGTAATGAAGGCACAGCTCCAGTCAGGTTCATTTGTAAAACCTTAGTTCAGTCCTGGGTACCTGTGGCTCAGAGCAATCAGGCTTTATTAAAGGAACACGTGTAAAGCATTAAGAAGCACCAAAATAGTTGAATAAGAAAAACATGCAACACAATATAAGTCTGACACCAGTTTATAAAAATAGGTTGTATTTTTATCCTTAAATAGACACCTCATCGATAAACATCCACCTAAGGGTTCAGGAGATATGAAGTTTTACAGAAACAATAAATCACAGCTTTTCACTCATTGCAGTAAATAATTGAAATATACCATGACTCGTGGTTTAGGGTTAGCCACAACAAGTAACTTGAAAACGGTTTTAAGGGCACTCTGGTGGGGACCAACTCTGGCAGGGAGCCAGTCACAAGGATCAATAGGTCCAGTTGAACAGTAACCTCACTTTTAAAGCAGTCACAAGTCCAGTTCCAGGTTCTATGGGCAAACCACCATAAAAGTCAATAGAGTGGTCTGGATGGAAGGAATGTCTGATGCACAAGGTACTCAAGGATGCTGGGCTGGTGTTCGGGGTCTTCCTGGGGCCACCCCTTGGTGTACAAGCACGGTGCTGGCTTTTGCCTCAAGGGGCAGTGTCCCACAAAGTCTGGGTAAAGTCCAGAACAAAACCAGTTGCCACTGGTCTACTGGTCTCTGCTTACAGCAAAACCAGTGGTTTGCTTGCAGTAACATCCATGATGGGCAGCCAAACTGCACTTTCACAATTTTCCTGGATTCAGCAGACTAGGTTGCAATCTTTGAGGGTCAGGGCTCGCTCTCCCAGGCTGCAACATGGTGCAAGTGATGATCTGGCTTCTTTGCACAGGGCTGTCATGGGAGCTGGCTTTTCAGCTTCCATGGCCCTATGAACAACTGACTCTTAGAGCCACCTTCCCTGTCCAAGGCTCGGGATGACTCCTCCTCTGGTGGGACACCACAGGCATAGACCTTTCTCTGCTAGCCCAAAGTGCAGCAGGTGCAGTCCAGCCTTTGGTGCAGACTCTCTTTGCTGGGTCCAGGAGGCAGCAGGCCCTTTTCCAGTCCATATGTGACCTCAAAACTAGATGCCAGAGATTCCACTTTTATGCCCACTAAAAGCTGCGAGGGATGCTGCGACTAAGCAGCCTATGAGCTACCAGGACTCCGCCTGCCTGATGATGACTTCCTGCAAAGGGTAGGCTCTAGCTAGGCCAGAATGCACTGCCTTTCCTACTTTCGACATTACAGAACTCTTCTCTTGATGCATGGAGCACCTTAGCCCAACCCCCAGGTGTGCCTACCTGGAGGCTACATGCCCTCTGAAAAACCAATGTGACCGTAGCCTTTTCCTCTCTGCCCGAGATGCCAGCTTGTCTGCTAAAAGAAAAGAGCAGCCTCTCTTGTGTGTGAATACCATTTGCCCTTCCCAGATGAAGCTTGCCTTCTGGTCTAACACCCACTATGTCTATCCTGCCAGGAGGAAGTAACACCTCTTCTCTAAGCAGGCCCCTTGTTTCCCTTTCTAAAGTCATTCTCACCTGTATCCTGGAGGGCACAAGGCTTTCTCGAGGACAACAGTTTATATGCAGCCTTAAACAGCTACAGAAAACTTTGGGCAACAATGAGGCAACTTTTTAAAGTTGCCATTTGTGCAAAAGTTACATTAAATTTGACTTGATTAACAAGTCAGTTAATGCAATGATTCATTTGATACTCTGAAGTAAAATATTTAGCAGTCTCATTTGGAAGTTAGCACACTGAGCTGTCAAAGGGTAACCTCATAATCACCAATGGGTCTGCTAGCCGTTCCACTATAAATAGGACAGGGCTGGATTTTTACTACCAGGACATCCAAAATGAATAAGACACATGCCCAACTTTATAATATAATAATGCACCCTGCCTTTAGGGCTCACTAGGCCTGCCTTAGGAGTGACTTATAAATAATAAAAAGGAAGGTCATGGCTTTGCCATTGGTTTATATGGCAAAGTTGAGTTAGTGGTTTAAAACTGCTCTGCCAGCCTGCAGTTACAGACTGGGGGTCATGCTTTGTTTTGTCCCTCTTGTGGACACACAATCACTTCTGCAGTTCACGAGGGGCATTTAATTTACGGTCCCTGGGTACCCCTTTGTACTATATACTAGGGATTTATAAGTAATGTATGTCAATTGTTGATGAGCCAATCGGACATATACCAGTTTAAGGGCCAGTGCACTGGCACTGAGGCCTACCTGGAAGGACTCTGTGCACCTTCAGAGTGGCAAAACCAGCAGCATCACTCCAAAAACTTGGGGATGATCATGCAAAAAGAGTATTTTTTTTTACAGTGTCCTGGTCCAGCACACATAGAAGCTGTTGTAACCAGAGCAGGAACAGTTCCAGTGGACCACCACAATTCTGAGCACTGATTGATAGGGGTATGTGAAATTTGTGTCATTTAATTTCAAATTACATGTAATTATGCAGAATGCAAATGCACATTTAGCACTATATGTTAGCATGGGATGCTTCCTCATGTTAGGTTTCGCCATGAGCAGCTGCTGATGTTCTTGTTGTTTGTGTTGTTACTCTGCTTTAATGTTGCTGCAACCTGCGGCATAATTACATGATGTGGCAAAATAATGTAATTTCGGGAATTTCATGTAAGATGCTTTGCACAAATTTCCCAGAATTATGCAAAATATGATGTTGCAATTTAAATATAGCCCGGGCCTACTAATTATACAGCATACATCCGGGATGTGATGGGTGGTGCACCCAAAAATTTCCACATTACACAGGAGTTTATTGGTCAGCTCTGTCGATAAGAACTGGCTTTTCTTGCCAGTTCCATGTTCCAGCACAGTTGCGAAGATACAGTTTTCTAGGGACCAGAACTGCTGATTGATGGCTTCCTAACAGACTGGGTTCCCACCAAGCCTGGGTCAAGAGCCCTTCTAGACGTGCAGCTGGACTGCCTTGACTAAAAGAAAGCCGTGCCTGCTCTGGAGAAGAGTGCTGGAGTACGCCTTACAGAGAAAAGCCTGACTAGAAAAGGTCTGTGGGAGCCTCATGAGGTCTGCATAGCTATAGAGCAAGAGGTGCCAGTTGCTGTGCAAGGATAAAAACACCTACACTGCTTGGTGTCCTGGGAAGGATCAGCACCTAGAGAGTCTTGTGGGAGACCTCTTTCTCCCTGACACAACTTATGTGCCTCCAGTTTACCCCAAGATACACTGAGGGGCACCTTGTTCTCATCACCCAGCCTGGTGTTTGTTGCAGTGCTAGATAGGTGAGATTTTGCTGAACTCAACTCTACAAATCGTTTATAAATTCAGGGAGCCAATGAGGAGGTGTCAGCTCTGGAAGCCAGGCATTGGAAAAAGTTGACCATGATCATTGGTTTAAAAAATAAACTTCTCCTAAAATTGTCCATGGTGTCTGAAAACCAGATGCGAGCAGCAATTGTAAATTTTTAGTGCTTCTCAAGTTTAGTCACCTCAGCATGGTGGATGGGCAGCAGAAGCATATTTAGGGCCTGATTACAACTTTGGAGGAAGGTGTTAATCCGTCCCAAATGTGACGGAAATACCACCAGCCGTATTACGAGTCCATTATATCCTATGGAACTCGTAATACGGCTGGTGGTATATCCGTCACATTTGGGACGGATTAACACCTCCTCCAAAGTTGTAATCAGGCCCTTAGTCTCCAAGAGAGGACTCTATTATTTGTTTTCTAAGCATTGCCACTTACGCCCCCTTATATGCCGTGACCATCATTTCAGTTTGGATGAGTTCTTCTGGCCATATTTGGGTGGTGGAATTTGATGGCCTGAGAGATGTCTTTGAGACCTTTCAGGAGTCCGGTAACCTTTTTGAGAGCCTCAAGTGGCATGCAGCCGCCTCTTGGTGCAGCACATTTTTTGTTCCCCATCATCCGCCTACAACTGTATCCTGTGACCGTGGAGTTACTTCAGAAAAACTGAGTGCTTTCGCATTTATAAGTTGGATCCGTTGTTCCACAGCCACATTTGTGGATCCTCCATTCACAAGATCCATAGGAGAACGCTGATATTTGTGACAAATTCGTAAATCGTAGTGTTTAGCATTCAAAGACTATTAAGATATTTGTACATAGAACTCCAGCTAGGGAGGAGCACGAAATGTCAAATTTTCACCATGCCTTCCCATACTATGAGGCAAGGGCGATGCTGGAGGATGACAGTGACCTCAACACACATCCATTTTGCAGACCATGGTGTCTGTTCTGTGAGGCCTTGTGCTCCTCAGCTGGGGAAAGAGGACAGCACCTTCCAACACCCTCCCAAACCAGGTAATGAATTAGTCAGATAAACATGCAATGAAGTTACTACAGAGAGCTGCAACATATTTATCAAATATACTGTACTATATTGAATTGGCAAGTTTTGACATAATATGTTTATATATGTAGTTTATGAACTGTAGAAATAATTCATATTATTGAATGTACTGCTGTAGTAGGTACTCACAGATGTCCTTTCTGTGTCTACAAATATCTATTGCATCTACAGTGGGGCAATATGCACATGAGCCTTCTCAACTGTATTGTCGATTGGTATATACTGGTATATGGATGTGCTTAATTGACTTGCTACGCTTGACAGTTCCTTGTTATGGGATCTCAACAAACACTGAAGTTGCTTTTATGATGAGGCATGATTCCGCCACCTTTTTGGAAGTTAAAGTGTCTATCAAAAAGAAAGACTGCTAAAAGCCGATTCCTTTGGAACAGAATTTAAAAGTGTTTATTTTTATATGTTTACATCCACAGATTGTATGCTATTGCAAAAAATCTCCACCTGCTATATTCCTAAAACCCTTCATGAAGAATTTGTTGTGTCTTAAACTTTAAATTTTTCTTCCCTGATTTACTGTGAATGCCCATCTCCATCCATTCGGCACGCCAGTGCATATAGATTAATCTAAATTACATGCCTGTCTGTCTTGTTCTTTTTCTTTCAAACTGTGTCACTGCAACCTAACAATATCTAGCTATTCCATCAACAATTTGCAAACACCTAAGTAATTAATGTAGCACAAAGAAACTAGAGTAAATTCGTGGAATGCTTTCGCCAAGCCTAATCCCAATAATCAGTGGATTGACCTTTGACTCCTGAGTAGCGTGTTACTTGCAGTAAAGTGATTCAACGCATCATTAGGGGTAGTAGGAGCTATATAAATACAATTTCAATACAATTCAATAGTATGTGTAGTCTTTAATTTTGTGAGATTTAAATTATTTTTATTTTTCCAACAGTAAAGGACTGAGGGCCTGATTTAAAGTTTGGTGGAGGGGTTACTCCGTCACAATGGTGACAGATATCCCGTTCGCCAAAATATAAATCCCATTATATCCTATGGGATTTATGTTTTGGTGGAAAGGATATCCTTCACCGTTGTGATGGAGTAACACCTCCACCAAACTTTAAATCAGGCCCTCAGTCCTTTACTGTTGGAAAAATAAAAATTATTTAAATCTCACAAAATTAAAGACTACACATAGCATTGAATTGTATTGAAATAACTCAGGCCCTGAGTGTCTAACCTTCATTAGCGACCTGAGAAAGCCTGGAACTGCACTGTCTCACTGTCCTAAAAGTCATGTTCTTAGGGGGTGTATATGGTATTCAGTTTCCATCCAGTAGTCCAGAAGACTAGAGCACAGCAAAGTTAAATGACTCCAACTGCATCCAGTAACTCTTGACTACATTGAGACCACCTGAAACAGATCTTACAGCTGCCAGTTTGAAATTGGGTATTGCAAAGCTATGGGTCAGGGCTGATTGCATGCACAAGATGTGCATGTTGTGCAAAATGGATGTTCACAGTGGAGCTGTGGGCAAAACAAGACAACGAGAAAACTGGGTCTGTCCAGTGATAAGAGTTTCTCCGGCAACTTTGGGACCAGTAAAGGAGGTAGTGAACATGTCAAAAGACAAAGAACAAGGCCATCTATTTTACAAGCGGCTTGTTATATATATATGTGTGAATAAATGTTTTCAATGGTTTGTGGCCCAGCTGCCTACCCTAATTGTGGCAGTAGCAGTGGAATAACCCACTTGCCCAAAATGAAGCCACTTAGTGATGACTTCATGTTGCAGTTTAAAGTTAAAAGGCTATAGGTCAAGAGCATGTGCTAGCCACAGATGCTCCATACTTAGACCTTCCTTTTGGAAAGTCCAGCTTTGCTCGCCCAGTTGTCCAGTGCCCCTTGAGGCTGAAGACACCAGCAACATGATGCTACCACTGGGAGCATTCAAAAGTCACCATTTGGGAGTTAAACGCCTTTAAAGGGGCCTAAGGTTACTTTTAAGGGCAGCAGGCTAGCTTGCATGTTTACATATACATTTATTTTAATTTAGCTAGCTTTATGGTAGCTGATGGACTGCCCCCTGCTTGGAGCCCAGCCAGCCCACCTCCCACAGGGACATGGCATTTAGCTGCTGTTAACGTCCGCCCATTTCAGAAAAGTATTTCCATTGACAAGATGTCTGACCCTGCATGGGTGGGACACCCAACTCTAGGAAATCATCAATACAAGCAGGCCGGGCTGTCTAGAGTGCACCCACCTTTTAGAAGGGTGACATTTGATGACATTGCCAAACTTTGTATGTGACATTGAAATCCTAGCCTGTCCAAACCCATGAGGTGCAGCAAGGGTCATACTAGGGCTGTTTCAGTCTTGTTGGTGTATGTAGGAGGCAATTTTCAGATCCACAACCTGGAGTACATGGATTTGGTACAATTGGTATTCAGTTGCTCATTGATTTAACAGGTATGACCACCATGCCTTTACAGTAGAAAGGCTCATGAGTGACTTTAGCAACAGGCACTGAAGCTGGCTGGCAGCACTGGTCAGATTTATCCAGTGCTTAGTTTCTAAAAGAATGAGTGCCTGTGCCCATAGCTCTGCCCAGAATCCCACAGTTGGCGCTAAGCACATATAAGAGTTTTGTGCCCTTCAAAGGGAGCAAACAGGATGCCAAGAAAATTCTTGTCTATCCCATGTCTGGTTATTAAAAGACACTGCTTTCATCCTACCAGACTTCGGTCTCTGGAATTTTTGTCGGTAAGCTGCCTGCTTCAAACTAGATTTTAGTGTTATATATGGGAGGACACTGGTAATTTTCCAATCGCAGTCCCACCGACATCCCCACCCTTCAAAGCCCAAGGCTAATGTGGCTGAAGACTTACACCATTTTGAAAATGCCCTGGTACGGGACATTTTGGGCCTGTTTGCAGTAAGGCACACGGGTACTACTGAAACAGTGGGTAGGGTTGCCAACAGGAACGTTTACCACTTTGGTTAGGAAGAGCGTAGGATGCATCACACACCCACTACCTTGTGCCAAGCATAAGTGTGGCACCTCCAGGCACCTTCATAAGAACACTGCTTGACTTGTGAAGAGCGACCATGTGGAATGAACCTGATGCACTTGGCAGCTGTGATCTGGGAGAAGGATCTAAGGAGTTTGGACCCACTTCCAATTGAAATCTAAGCACAAGGTAAACATACAATTGCTAAAGAGAACATTCCTGTGAAGATTCCCAACTGCCCAGTGGCAACTGGACCTAGACTGGACTTTGCTGTTGCATTCTGTCTGACACCCTCAGAATCTTGAAGGTACCCGTGGCCTTGGAAGTGTGCCCCTGTGGTTGTTTAGGCACCAAAATAAGTTTGGGATTTTTTTAAAGCTCCAGAGCTTCAAGTGGACATACCACGAAAAGCATCTGACTGGCAATTCCACGGTGTTGGATTGAATTTCAGGTTTGCTCCACAGAGAGAAGGGTTTTTCCTCAGAAAAACAACAAAGTCCTTTTTTAGATTAAGACATAGAACCTTTTTTCTAACTTGCCAACTTCCAGGCCCAAGTGGAGCCAACCTTCTTGGTGTATCTGACCAGCGTTACTTTACGGTCAGCCTCAAATCACATAAAAAATTATATTTTTGTGTCATTTTGCTTATTAAATTTGTCTCTATTTTTTAAATTAAAGTAGAATATTTATTGTGTTGTGCATGTGATTTTTTTTTAACCTGTTTTGATACTTCTAAATGCTTTACACATTGTTGTTACGGTAAGCTTGTCTGCTCTTTGCCATAGCTACCATGTGTTGAGCTCAGGTTTAAATTATTGAAACCTCTCATTTGACCTAACAGGATAGTGACTTTATTAGTTGAGGTGGACACCATTCCACACCAACCAGTAGACCACGGCCTCACAGTAACCTTCTAAAAAGGGTGTAGAGATCCAAATGTAAAAGAAAGGGGCAAGTGTTAGTTGTTTTGCAAGGAAGCCTCAATGAGGCATTTGGGATCTCTCACTGCAGACACTTTTGCATCATATATAGCGCTGTCTTAACAAGTTGCTGGAAATAAGTTATCACATTTAGTGTAAAACTGAAGTCCAGTCATAGTGTGTAGAACTGGGATAAGTTTATGCAGTGCAGAACTGATGTAAATTGGCAGAGTGAAGAATTGAGTTAAATTCACAAAGTAACGAAATGGTACTAAAGTGGTGGCATGCATAAATGTATACATCTTAGAACATCCTGGAGTTTCCGAAATTTATAAAGTGCAAAAGTAGGTTAAACTTATGTAGTGGGGGGTTGGAGTTAAATTAAACACCACAAAGTTGTTGAAAATTAATCTAGACTATAAATGTGATACAAAGCACTACTTTGGGAAAAAATCGTTGGATGCAGAATCTTGGTAAAGATATAAAGGTGCTGTAAAATCATAACTGTGACATAGGTGTAAATTCATACAGTGCAAGTCTATAATAAGTAGGGTGTTCACAATTGCTGATAATTCACGGAGAGTAGACTTAGATCCATTCCAAAAGCATAAAAAAGAGACCCACTTATCGATTGAGGGGTGTTCTAAATTCCTACACTGCAGATTTGGGGTTCAGAAGTGTTTTAAATGTGTGTAGTGCACAACGTATTGTGCTGCTTTTGAGTGTCTGACTGCTTCCAAGTAAGCAGCCAGTAGGCAACTGATCACGGTCCAGGTAAAAGTCCATGTGTGTTGTCTCGATTTACCACTCGGTGCCCCTAAGTATTGGTTACGTACCGGTTTGTTGTGAAGCACATCTCTGGATGTGTCATAATGTTGTCCTTATGTTAATTGCATGGATTCCTCAATGTTGCGGGCTCTGCGTCTTTTGTAGAGGATTATAACCAGAGCCACTGTAATTATGTGGCAGGGAAAGACCAAACTATGCGGCAGGGTTGACTAAATTATCCTGCAAGAAAAGGCAAAATATGAAACCTATGCCAGTACGATTTCTGATAGTATTGTTTTATCATTTTGTCATTTTTCCACATATTAACACTGTCTGGGGAAAAGGTGTCGTCCCATTACTACCAGTTTAACTTCGAAACACTAAAAAGCAGCTAAACGATGACACGTCAACCTTTGCGTAGGACCTTCTAGTACATGGCAAACACAGGTCTCGTCGATTTTAGCAACTTTTGATCGGTTTGAGTGAGAAAGAAATTGTTTTGTTGATTATATAGCAAATTACGGATTATGTGGCAATGCCACAAATCAATAATTATGCGGAAGTCATAGCGACCACAGATTCACATAATTCCAGTGGACCGGATTGTAACATAAAGAAGTAGATTTGCAGCGGGGGAAGGGGGCTAGGGCAATGGAGGGGGCAGCCTGAGGGGGATGAAGAAAGAGACACATCTTCAGCAATTGTGATGCAGACAGGGCCCTCCAGGGCAGCCCACTCTGTCACAATCTGAGCTGTCACCGGGCCCAGCGCTTCTACAAGATTGTTGTGCTGTAAACTGGCTGCGGTGATTGTTTGTGGGAGGGGGAGAGAAAAACATGCTCAGTGCAGTAATGGGGCTGTGGGTGGCAAAGCACTTGGTGGTAACCTTGAGCTCTGGTTTTCGAGGCTGTGGTGTAGATGAGGAAGGAGGGGTCAATGAGAGCTGCTGAGGTCAGAGGGCATCTGACTTCAGCTGCTCTGCTGTTAAGATGTGCGGGGTGCGTTTAGAGAGGTGTAGGGTCAGGACACGCGGCGCCCTCACCTGCTCTGAAGGTGCGGGGGTGGGGCAAGTTTTAAAGATGGAAATAAAAAAAAGCCGCCGACATTGCTGTGCAATCCTGCGACTTTTTGCCTGGTCTACGATACAGGGACCAGGCAGTTCTCGTGTGTCAGCCAGGACGCTGCTCCACCTTTCATCTTCAGCGCACTGCAGCTGACTGCCTGGTTGGGCGCCAGTTGGAGCCGACCGACAGTCTTTTCCTGCGCCCCTGTAAATGCCTACAATCAATTCCATTAACAAGTATGCATCATACATACATATATAAATAAATGCACTGCCTGGAAGCTGGAATCAAAGTCCACCTTCAGACCAAACCGGGTCGATTGTGCCACAGCAAGCAGTGATGAGCAGGATGGCCGAATTCAGACTGGATCCATGCCCAGATCCGTCAACAAAATACATAGTAGAGCCTCCCTAGCAGGGCCTGACTGAAAACCAAGATCCAGCCATGCCGGCTCAAAACCATAAACTTAAAAAAGCATGTGACGTAGTGCAATAACCAGCTAAGTAGATTATGAATATAAGAAATATCATAAAGGGATCCGCAGAGCCACTCAAAACTCTCAGCTTACTAAAAACCATGAGCTGTCCCCTTATCTCTCACGCTTTATCCACCACATTGGTACACACCGCGTCCCATTATATGATAGTCCACCTCGATGGGCATCAGATATGACATTGAAACACTCACCCCAAAAGATCAAAAGCAAAGACAACACACTTCCAACCATACCCCTTATACGGTGTGGCTCACTGCCCATGTTGCAAGCACTTCAGTATGGCCCCATATAGGGGTAGCTATCTAAATATTAGAATCCACGTAATATAATGAGGTCTCTGAAATGTTTTCAAACCTACCTCACACTGCAAGAGACTTCAATTAGAAAATGGGGCTCTGGGGTTTAGGTGTGTCATAGCAGCCGTTGTGCAGTGACAGCAGCCCCCAAGACAGCACCTTACTGGGGAAAAGCCAGAGTAGCATAATGGCAGGTCTGTCCTGCTTACAAGAGTTATCGAACCACCTCCTAGAAGGCATTTAGACTAAGGTCCTCATTATGACATTGGCGGTAACTGCCGCTTACCGCCACGGTGACGACCGCCAACATACCGCCACGGTGGTGAATATCTGTGCGCCATATTATGACACACATACACCAATCCGACAGAATACAGCCACATACACAAATGCCCCAGCCCAAAGATCAGTGGAAAAGTGGCGGTCCCAACACCCATACAGTTATGGCAACAAAACAACGCCCATCACATTATGACCCACGAATCACCACGGCAGACATTCAACGGCTGTAAACCATTGGCGGTACATACCGCCGTGCTCAGAATGGACACCCACATACAAAACAACACTATATTGGCCAATATGAAAAACACACACCTGACACTCATGCACACACCACACCCACCCACCCACCCACAGCACTATAAAACACCCACCCACCATAACCACAACCCTTTACAAATACACATTATTGCCACCAGACTGACACCAAGACCACTGCGATAACTAGACACACACACCACTTACACCCACACATCCCTCACGCTCCCCACATCACAAACCCCACCGCATTACTCTACATACCCTCACCAACACACACCACACAACACCCATGTCCCCACAAAGGCACCCCTGTTTCACTGAGGAGGAGTTAAGGGTCATGGTGGAGGAAATTGTCAGGGTAGAGCCACAGCTGTTTGGAGCACAGGTATAGCAAATATCCATTGCCAGGAAGATGGAGCTATGGGGGAGAATCATGGACAGGGTGAACGCCGAGGGACAGCATCCAAGAAACAAGGGACGACATCAGGAAAAGGTGGAACGACCTACGGGGGAAGGTTCGTTCCATACCAGCTCAACATACAGAGGTCTGGCGGTGGACCCCAACCTCCTCCCCCACAGCTCACAGCATGGGAGGAGCAAGTCTTGGCAATACTGCATCCTGAGGGACTCACTGGAGTAGCCGGAGGACTGGGTACTGGTAAATCAACAATTACGACTTATCACCTCCCGTACCTGCATGCCATCTCACACCCTCACCCTCACTCCCATCACTCCACTCCATCCCACATACTGCACCAACGCAGATGACTAACCCCAATGCCAAGCCCTGCATGCTATACCAATGCATGGACAGCCCTCCCAGCCCTGCATGGACACCCATAACAAAAGCATGCGCAGCACAGGAAAACTAAGAATCCCACAATACATCACCATACACAAGCAAATTGTTGCACTGTCTCACCTGTGTGTCATTGGAAGTACTGACGGATAACTGTGGTTCCATTGTCCTCATCCTCAGCTTCTTCATTATCACTGTCATTAGGGTCTACTTCTGCCACAGGGGCATCTCCAGTCTCCTCCTCCTACAGAAAAGTTACATGGCATCTGAGGGCCAGGTTGTGCAACATGCTG
The DNA here is from genome assembly GCF_031143425.1 of Pleurodeles waltl. Taxonomy (NCBI): domain Eukaryota; kingdom Metazoa; phylum Chordata; class Amphibia; order Caudata; family Salamandridae; genus Pleurodeles; species Pleurodeles waltl. The sequence goes on from NC_090443.1 coordinate 51,969,729, forward strand.
CATGCCACTACTATCTGGCAGACCTTCTCGGGTGAGTAGCACAGGGATCTACCTGTCAGATGGAGGCACCTGAACCTGGCCTTCAGGAGGCCAAAGGTCCTCTCGATGACCCGTCTGGTTCGCCCATGTGCCACATTATAATGTTCCTCTGCCCCTGTCCTGGAATTCTTCGCAGGGGTTAGCAGCCACAATAGGTTTGGGTAGCCAGAGTCACCTGCAAGTATTGAGGGAGCACATTTAGCCTCACACAATCCTATGGGGTTAACACCAGAAGGCAAACACTAACATACAGTGGATGGGGACCAAGGCTCACCTATTAGTCACACCCTGTGCCTCTGTAGTTGGGCCACCACATTTGGGATGCTGCTATTCCTCAGAACAAAGGCATCATGCACCAAGTCAGGATACTTAGCATTGACGTGGGAGTTGTACTGGTCCGTCAGGCATACCTTCTGCACATTCAATGAGTGGAAACTCTTATGATTCCTGAACACCTGTTCATTCTGGAGGGGGGGTGGGGTACAAACGCAATATGTGTACCATCAATCGCCCCAATAATATTAGGTATATGTTCCATTGCATAGAATCCGGCCTTCACAGTGGCAAATTCTTCCACCTGGGGGAAAGAAATGTAGCTGCACATGTGTTTTACCAGGGCAGACAACACTCTTGCCAGCACGATTGAGAACATTGGCTATGACATTCCTGCTGCCAAGCCCACCGTCACTTGGAAGGAACCAGTTGCCAAGAAAGGGAGCACTGATACCACTTGCACAAGAGGGGGATCCCAGTTGGATGACGGATAGATGAGATCAGGTCTGGCTCCAATTGGGCACACAGCTCTATGATTGTGGCCCTGTCTAGTCCATAGGTGAGGATAATGTGTCTGTCCTCCAGTGTAGCTAAGTCCACCAGGGATCTGTACACGGGGGTATGTCTCTACCTCCTATTCATCTTCAGCGGTAGGTATCTAAGGGACACAAGAGTGAGTAGCCTGTCACAATTTGAACAATGGAATCACAACTGCAGTCTACTTGGTGCACTTGTAATAGGACAGGGTTAATGGCAAGGTATGTGCCAATCTAATCTGTGACGCAGTTAATGTCGATATGCCTGTTCCCTCCCCCCGAAATGGAGACCGACTGTCCTGTATGTAGGGACAAGTGGAAGTGAGGTAATTCCGCTGACGTTAGGCATAGTAGCGGAAGGCGGTCTTGCACCGCCGTGCAATTCCTCATTGGATAATCTGGGGCTCTATGGAGTACAGTGGCCAATGGAGATCTGCGCCGGCGGTGACGGTGTACACCGCCGTGGACGTGACCGCCATTTTCTATCTGATTCCTCACTTGTTTCCTGACCTTCAACAGGAGAACACCTACACTGCGTGTGCTGCTGTGACCTGTGTCTGGAACCCACCATGGCCCTTGTGACTGGGGAAAGGGCCCCTGCCTTCACTTCTGAGGAGTTGGAGCGACTCGTGGATGGGGTCCTACCCCAGTACGGACTGCTATATGGGCCTCAAGACCAACAGGTGAGTACACTTTGGGCACGATGCATGTGGAAAGGATGCATGGAGATGTGTGTGCAAGCATTGCGTAAGAGGGGGGTGGGGGGACTGTCTTGTGGTGGTGTGCATGGTGTGCCCTGGGCGATGTGTGTGCCAATGGTGATGTAAACGGGTATGGTGGGCAATTTGTGTGACAGGCTGGACTGTTTGTTTAATGGTGTTCTCCTGTCTGTATTGCCTCTGCAGGTCAGCGCCCATCAAAAGAAGGGAATATGGCATGCCAATGCCAAGGACGTTGAGACCCTGGGGGTCTATGGCAGATGAAGCACCCACTGTCGGAAATAGTGGGAGGACCTGATGTGCTGGGCACGGAAGACTGCAGAGGCCCAGCTGGGGATGGCCTCCCAAATAGGAAGGGGTGCCTGTCGGAACCTGACCCCCCTGATGGCCCGCATACTGACGGTGGTCCACCCTGAGCTGGATGGGCGCTTGAGGGAATCACAGCATCCACAAGGGGGTGAGTACAGTGGGTATCATTACGAATTGTGGCAGAAGGGGTGAGATCCGGGTGGTGGATGTGAGTTAGTGGGAGCCCCTAATGCCAGGCCAGACATTGCAGCGTGGGTCATCTCTAGCATAATGTGTGTATAGCAAATACAGGTAACCTAGCTTGTTAGCAGTCCATTTCAGGCAGGGCATTGTGGGTCCCAGGAGGAGCGCAGATGGCGGTGTGTGGCCCTCATCTTGCCTTATCATCTAGCCAATTCACTGGCAGTGCAATGCATAGTGCTTAAGCCTGTTCCCCCTGTGTGACTGTGCTGTATATGCCAACTGTGGTGTTGGGGCAGTCATTGACCCAGTGTTTCCTTTGTCTCTCTCTCCCCTTTTTTGTTCTGTCATCCTGTCCTTGTGTGCATTAGCATCATCTGGCAGAGGAGGAGGGGCACCAGCGACAGAGGGAGCTGCATCCCACAGGACCCAGGAGGCAGAGTCCACCGACGTCGAGGGAACCAGTGAGACGGAGGGCGAGGTGAGCTCCACGGCTGAGACAGGAGGTGACAACACAAACTCAGATACCTCCTCCGATGGAAGCTCCCTGGTGGTGGTGGACACCTCTGTGACCACCCCAGCTGCAGGTACAGCCGCCACCACCGTACCAACAGCGCCCTCCCATTAGCCCCTCAGTGGTTGCCCGTGCCCACTCATCCAGGAAGGTGGGCATCACCTTCACTCCATGCACCTCAGGCCCTGCCCCAGTGAGCCCTGCTGCTCTGAGTGAGGAGGCTATTGACCTCCTGAGATCCATCTCTGTAGGGCAATCAACCATTGTGAATGCCATCCACAGGCTGGCATACCAGATGCAGCAATGCAATGCATTCCTGGAGGGCATTCACAGTGGATTGGCGGCCCAACAGAGATCGATTCAGGCTCTGGCCTCCTCTCTGATGGCAGCCATTGTTCCTGTTTCTACCCTCCCCCCTCCAACTACCACTTCCCAGTCCCATTCTTCCCAACCCCAACCCATCCCAGGCACACATACAGAGGGGCATGCACACAAGACAATACCCAAGAGTGGCATAGGCAAACACAAGCACCACACTTCATCCCACAAGCACTCACGCATACACCGTATAGTTGCAGACATGGCAACATCCACTGCCTCCACTGTCTTCCCCCTCCTCGTCCTCCACCTCCCTCCCAGTCACTTCCACACTCAAACCTGCATGCACAACATCAACATCCACCACCAGCATCACCACACCAAGCAGCACACACACCTCACTAGCAGACACCTCCACAACATCCATGCAGGAGTCCCCTCTGTCCTCTCCCACCCTGTCTGCCCCCCTCCTAAAGGACACAAATGCAAGCACTCACACACTCAACAGCCATCCACCTCACATCAGCACATTGCGCATGCACCTGCACCCAAATCCGGCAGACATACACCTCCTACAACCACTCCCTCAACCTCCACTCCCATCCCTCCTTCCTCCTCCCTCCTCCCACACCACTGTCCCTAAGAAGCTTTTCCTTGCCCAACTTGACCTCTTCCCTCCTCCTTCCCTCCTTCCTGCCCGTTAGAGCAGGGTCCCAAAGACCCATCCCAGAACCTCAGCCAAACAGACCACGGGGACAGTGGAGGCACCACCTACTTGTGGTGGGAAGGATACCACACCTCCAGGCAAGAAGGGGAAAGAGCCTGCACCTCTAGGCAAGAAGTTTAAGGAGCCTGCACCTCCATCCAAGAAGGGGAAGGAGCCTGCACCTCCATCCAAGAAGGGGAAGGGGCCTGTACCTCCATCCAAGAAGGAGAAGAAGCCATCAACCCCTGCCAGGATGGGTAAGGAATGCATGCCCCATGTCATGGAGAGGACGAAGCCCTCTACTCCGGTGGAGGCTGTCAGGGTGACACCTCCACCACCACCAGCGGTCACGGGCCCCCACCACCAGTTGAGGAAGTACAGCCATCACCACCTGCAGAAGCTGCCCAGGAGGCACCTCCATCTGCCACCACACTGCAGCCATCACCACATGCAGAGGCTGTCCAGGAAACACCTCCATCGGCCACCACACTACAGCCATCACCACCAGCGGACGCCATGTAGGCTGCCCTCCAGGGGCTGTTGTACGTGGGGCCCCCTCCAGTACCAGTGGGTAAGTCACCCACCTGAGATACTTTGGCCTTGCACTCCCCAGGACAGAGCAAAGGGCATTTTGCCCCATCCAGAACCAGTGGGCAAGTCACCCACCTGAGAGACCGAGGCCTTGCACTCCCCAGGACGGAGCAGTGGGCATGTTGCCCAGAGACCTTGGCCTTGCACTCCCCAGAACAGAGCAATGGGCATGTTGCCAAGAGACTTTGGCCTTGCACTCCCCAGGACAGAGCAATGGGCATGTTGCCCCATCCAGAACCAGTGGGAAATTCACCCACCTGAGAGGCTGTGGCCTTGCACGCCCCAGGACAGAGCAATGGACTTGTTGCACGGAGGTGCCTGCCCACTTGCAAACTGCTGCCCCTGCAGAGTTCTATCCGAATGAAGTCAGGATTCGAGTTGGGCCTTAGACTGTGCACTGTGGCCATGTGGGCCCTTTGGACATTGGACTGGGCAGTGTCCCTTTGTCTACATGTCTACATATCTGTTTCATGGACAATTCAATAATTTATTTGCAGTTGATATTAATACATTCACTTTTGTGCATTCCTGTTGTCCTTGCATTATTCTGCTGTGTATCGGATGCAAATTGTTTTTCGTCTGCAGCTGGAAATGTGTATGGTGTGTGTGTGTCGGGTGTGTGTTGTGCGTGTGTGTGTCGCTCTCGTGTTCCTCCCTCCCTCCCTTGTGTGCTAGGAGGCTGTTCTCACAGTCGTCGTCTTCATCAGCATAGGTGTCCTAGGTGGAGCATAACGTAGAAGATCATCGGGAACACTTGCAGTTTGGGTTCCATGGTGGTATTCTTCTTCCCTGTGTCTCCGATGGTGAGTCAGTTCTCTTCAGTGATGTGTTTCCACCAAGCTTTTGATGGCATTGGTACCGCCCTGGAAAAGGTAGTGGTTTACTGTGTCATTATATGGTGGGCGGCACTTTGTCTTCCGCCTGGCTGTTGGCAGCCATCGCCGGGGTGAGTGTTGTTTCCGCCCTGGCGGTTGGTGTGGTACTTTGGCTGTCTATGGGAGTTGTCACCTCCATCAATGGTCATCATTTGGCAGTAGTTACCGCCAGGCTGTTGACTGTATTAACGCCACTTTATCTCTCACCGCCAGGGTCATAATGAGGCCCTAAGTGCTTTTTGGATATTAGGATGGCTTCCTTCTGGTTGGGAAGAAGTTCTGCCTAAATGGACTCTCCTGCCTTCTTCTGCCCAAAGGCCTGCAGCACCCCAGCCCAGGAGTCAGTGAGCTCAGTCAGGAGCTCTCAGGCCAGGGTACTGTGCTGAGAAGGCCCCCAGGAGGTCAGCCGCCCCTGCCCGAGGGGGCTACAGGAGTGAATGTTATGCCACTGGCTTTTTCCCCAGCCAAGGGCCTGCCAATTGGCCTGCGGCCACGGGAAACAATTGTTTTCTTCAACCAATGGCCACTCTGGAAAACAAAGCCCTTCCTTAAGAAAAAAGCCTGGTCCTCAAACAGAGAGCCCATCAGTAACAAATAACCTAAAGGCCTCCATCCCCCACCTTAAGCCAACACCCTTCCTATTCAAAGGGCTTGTCCAAGAAGTTAAGGGCTCATACTTAAAACTATGGGCCTGCCCCTAGCCCCCAACAAGACCCCATTCCACCAACCAAAGACTTAATTCCCAACTCAGAGGCCCTTTGTACGCCAAGGGCCCGCTCATACCACCGTAGAGCCTATTCTATAAGTGAAAAACAGCTCCTCTATTCAAGAATCAGTTTTCCAAGCCAAGTTTCTTTGAAGTAGGAGTTCCTAGCCAATAGCTACCTATGGCCCATGCGACCATCCAAAATCCCTTCCCGGAAAATGGCCAGCTCTGCTGCTGAGAGCCCATTTTCCAAGCTGTGGGCCTGCGTCCCAGCTGAGTTGCTGTTTACCAAACTGTGGGCCTGAACTCTCATCTAGGAGCTTATTTGTCACCTTGGGAATCTGCTCTAACAAAAAAGAGCCTTTCTGGAAGCCAAAGGTGTGTTTGTGAAGCCTAAAGCCTGCTCACCCAGTTAAGAACTGATTCCTTAAGTCAAGGGACAGCTCCTCCGCCCAAAGGCCCCATACCTTAGTCTGGGGAGACACCGAAGGCCCAGGGACACTCACCCAAGCTCGAGCCCATTCAGCCAGCCAAGAACCTGTCCAGTTCCCCCAAACTAGGCCCACACTCTCCGTAATGGCTCTTTATGTACATGTCCATCTTTGCAAACTGAGTTGTTGGAGATATGTTGGCAGGCCTCTGCATGGAGTCCATAGCATGCCAGTACTGTGCATGGACGGGCTGAGGTTGCAGGGAGTGGTAACCCTGACAAGGGTGAGAGCACCTTAGAGGGAGGGCGCCACGGCTGTGCCCTCCTGGGAATCCGCGGTGACAGCACTGCAGACGGTCTGAAGTCCCTCACATCTCTCTAATGAGTACATTTGCCTCCACAGCAGGAGCCGGGCGGTGAAGGTGGGAGGCGGCGGGCCCGGTAATGGCGGAGAGATATTCCACGCAGGGAGGCCCTGCTCGCCGCACTCCATGCATCATTTATAGACCAGTCTGCAGAGAGCTCGGGTCAGTGTTTAATATTAATTTATCTCTGTGTGTTCTTCTGCCTCCCCTCGCCAGTTTCAGTTATGAGGGGGGGCTTCGAACCGCATCCAGAGGCTTGGAAAACTTGCACTCTTACCTGCCACTTTTATGTATCTTAAAATTAAACTTGGACCCACCTGCCATCCAAAATTCCAACCGCGCAGTCCCATTATAAAATCATACCTTTCTGCACGGACAAACTAGTTGCGTAGGACACACCCTCTTGCACCAACACATGCTTTGAGACCGCTCTGTGTGTCCTAACGTCCTTCTATAATATACTATAGATCACTGTGTAAAGAAACAACCCCCTTTCCACACGGAAGTCTCTGTTAGGCCTGGGCGATATTTATATTGCCATGGCGTAATTCACATGATTGTAGGAAGAATTACATTTCACCCTTTTAAGTAAAATTCCACTTTTATGCAACTTCGCATACTTATGCACCATTTGACAGAGAATGCACCCAAACAGTAGAATACGAGTGGCTGTTGTTCGCAGTACTTTTGTTAAATGCGTCCTTGCACCAAAAATTGATGCGAGAACACATTTTGCACTAAAATCTATGATGATGGATTTGCATTTTGCCTAATTATGCATGATTTAATGTAATTTTAATATTGAATAATCACACAAAAGAAAATTATGCAGATTTTGTCCTTCCCCGGTCTTTGTACCAATACTCCCCTCTGTACTAACATAGCCTAGTCTATGGCCACAGTGTTTATACCTACACTGTGTAGCGACACCACTCTCTGATAGTACAATACTCAGGGGGACATTCCAAGTAAACTTCCCCCGTCAAAAGAGCGCTCCGCGGTCAGAAGACCGCGGGGGCCATTTCGACTTTCCCGCTGGGCCGGCGGGCGCCCGCCATGGGAGCGCCCGCCGGCCCAGCGGGAAAGGCCCTGCAACACAGGAGCCGGCTCCGAATGGAGCCGGCGGTGTTGCTGGGGTGCGACGGGTGCAGTTGCACCCGTTGCGATTTTCACTGTCTGCTAAGCAGACAGTGAAAATCATGCTGGGGCCCTGTTAGGGGGCCCCTGCACTGCCCATGCCAGTGGCATGGGCAGTGCAGGGCCCCCCAGGGGCCCCACGACACCCGTTCCCGCCATCCTGTTCCTGGCGGTAAAAACCACCAGAAACAGGATGGCGGGAAGGGGGTCAGAATCTACATGGCGGCGCTGCAAGCAGCGCCGCCATGGAGATTCAGCCCAGCCAGGGGTAATCCGGCGGGAAACCGCCGGATCCCCTTTTCTGACCGCGGCTTTACCGCCGTGGTCAGAATGGGCAGGAAAGCACCGCCAGCCTGTTGGCGGTGCTTTCCGTCGGTCACGGCCCTGGCGGTTTTTACCGCCAGGGTCGGAATGACCCCCTCAGTGCCAGCACAATCCTCAATATTGACAATAACCTCTTTACCAATCTATCCCACTGTACCGACACAACTAATTGTACCAACACACGCCTCTACACCAATACGCTCCTATGTACTGACACAACCCTAGCCTCTTATAGCATTCTTTGTAGACACACGCCTCTATATAAAGCACCTCTTCTATGACAATGTACCTATTTATAACACATCTTTCTACCAGCACCCACCTCTGCACCAAAAACCTGTTCTACCTACACACCCCTTTCTCCTCACAGCACTCGATAGGTTGTCTGTCCGAACATGGGGGACAAAAATCCGTATGCCAAAATATTGTAGCCAAAATATCACCTAGCACTATATCGTGAAGAAAAGCATTGTCCGTAGGCAAAAGACAGGTAACGCTTCCATGTGTAAGTGGGCACACAGGAGAAGTCATGAGCTGGTGAAAAGACAGCTGTGCGAAGGTAATAGGCAGGGCCACTGAAATTATGGGGCAATGGAGGACCATCTTATGTTACCACGTTTATGTAGCGGATAAATACACACTCATAGTTAAATGCCTTTAGGTTTTCAGTGAAAAAGTAGCTAATCAAAATGAAACAATATACTCACCTGCAAACATCAGCATTGTAGTGCTAGAAAATGTGCACATATGCAGCTATCAAACGTCATCAGGAAGTCTTATTTATTTTGTATAGTCTGTAAGCAGTCAACATTGCACATTTCTTGGCCTAGCAGTTGTGATTGACAACGCAGGGAGACCCTCAAAAGAATATCTAATTGTTATATTTCTATATTTAAAACTACATTTAGAAAGGAAACAGATATTTCCCATCTGTGTTTACAGAAAAGTGTGGGTTTCATGTTGAGGTAAAGTGTCGTGTGGTGGGATACGACGTGTTACGATGTGGTTCGGTCCTTGATGTTGAGGGAAGAAGTGGTGTGGTGTGGATTGCTGTGGGTGGTGTGATGCAGAGCTAAGGTGGAGTTGTCTGATCTGAAGTATGGTTTAATGTGCACTGGTATGTTGTAATGTATTGTGGGATTGTAGGTAATCAAGTGACTGTTTTGTCTGGGATGGTTGCCAAATGTGGTTTATTGTGGTATTACATGATGTGGTAGGAGATAGTATTTTGTGGTGGAGAATGGAGAATAGAAATGATATGTGGCAGAGGTGTGGTATCCTAAGGTATGGGTGTTGCATTTTGTAATGCAAAGTTGGACTGAGAGGGGTGGCATTTTCTTGGGCCATGTGGTGTAACTGAGTGTTATCTGGCGCGGTGTGATGCAGGATGGTGTGTTGGATCATGCAATATTCACTCAAATGTATTAAATTGGGGAGTGTTGTTGCAAAGTGAGGATGTGATGTGTAGGCATGTTCTGGTATGATGAGATATGGTGAAATGTGATGGGTGACGGACGGTGTTGTAAGGCACAGTATATGGGATAAGGTTGCATTGCCTTCTGTTTCAGCACACCAACCAGTATGCCACATAAAGCTCTCTATTACAACAGATTCTTCTCTACCTCTCCACTTGTCTTATGGCATAGATTGTTAGGGCCAGATGTATGAAGCATTTTTTAGGTTGCAAACGGCCCAATTCGCAGAATCAGGCCATTTACAATTGAAAGAAAACATTTTCTGATGTACCAACACCTGTTTTGCAATTTGGTAACCTATTACCGAATTGCAAAATAGGTTAGCAATTCAGTATTAGGAAGGGGCTTGTTGAGGGCGTCCGTTCCTAATAGCGACTCGCAGTGGTATTGTATGAATGTTTCACAACCGAAATGCGGTTGCAAAACATTTGCTTTTTACCACCAAATTCAGTTTGGTGGTAACCCATTCACAAATCGGAAGAGGTCCCCTAGAAATCCCTTCTTTATGAATACATGTAAAAACGTTTTTTAAGGGCAGGCAGTGGTCTCATCTTTCTTTTTGAAAAGCATCCTGTTTTCCTTTAAGGAAAACCAGCTGCATTAAAAAAAGGATACTTTATTGAAAAGCAAACATGGACATGGTGGTCTGCTGTCTCCAGCAGGCCACCAAGCCTGTGTTTTTAGCAGTTCCCAATGGGTAGCAAATTGCGACCCACCTCATGAAAATTAATGAGGTAGGTTAATTGTGAGCCCATTAGGAATCTTTAAATGTGTCAAGGACACATTAGTACACAGGTGTTTGAGATTTCCTAATAGCGCATCACAAAGATTCACTATTAGGCACTCGCAAAATGAAACCTACATACATGAGTTCCTGAATTTCTGTATTTACACTCCTGATAATTTATCAGTCAGTCTGCATGTAATATCCCAAGTTTTTCTACGGAGCTAATATTAGCTCTCTTTCAACATGAGAGTGCCTTATCTAGTGAGTAGAAGAGAAAGAGGGACATGTTGAGAAGGTAAGTAAGCGCGAGAGGAAAGGGCGCAGGATAGAGTGGTGGAGAAAGAGGAAGGCGTGGAAAAGGAGTGCATGATTAGAAGGAGATATCTCATACTTTATGGCTGGGTAAATTAGAGGTCAAGAAAGTAATAGCAGAAAGGTAGCAACAGAAGAAGTGAGATGAAAGAGAAAGCAAGAAGAAAGAGAAAAGAGGGGTAAACAAAGATGGGTAAGTTAAGAACACAAAACAAACAAATACGTCAAGGCAATACAGAATGTAGATGAAATGAGAAGACACATTGGCATAGCCTATAGGCCTCGCTTATATAAGACCTATTGGCTTTGGCATTGTGTTTTTGCTATGTTGTACACCAGTGTGGCTGCTGTTCAGCATGGCTAAAAGTTAGTGGTGTGGAGTGTGCAAGAGTGGAGTGGGGGATTAGAGTATAATAGGCTGGATTTATTGTACTAGAGTGTCATGGAGTGGAGAAGGGGAAGTAGAGTGTCACAGAGTTGAGTAGAGGGGAGTAGAGGTCAGTGGTAGAGAGTGTTGTAGAGTGCAGCATCGTAGAGTAGAATGAAGTAGAGTGGTGTGGTGTGGCACGGAGTGGAGTGGGGTGGAGTAGGAAGGCGTGGGTTGGAGTGGATTGAGGTAGTGGGGTGGATGGGATTGGAGTTGATTTGATTGGGATAGAGTTGGTTGGATTGAGTGGAGTGGGGTGGATTGGAGTGGGTGGACTGGATGGGGTGGATTGGATTGGAGTGGGGTGGATTGAAATGGGGTGATGTGGATTGGATTGGGATAGATTGGAGTGGGGTGGGTTAGATTGTTTTGGGGTGGGTGGATGGGATTGGACTGATAGGACTGGGGTGGAGTGGACTGGATTGGGTGGTGGTGGATTAAAGTAGGGAGTGGGGTGAATTAGAGTGGAGTGGGGTGGATTAGACTGGACTAGATCGGGGTGGGTTGAACTAGATTGGAGGGGGTAGATTGGAGTGGGGTGGATTGGATTGGAGTGAGGTGAATTTAATCGGACTGGGTTGGATTGGAGATGGGTGGAATTGGCTGAAGTGGAGTGGACTAGAATGGAATGGATTGGTTTTGGAGTGGGGTGGATTGAAGTGTGATGTTCTGGATGGTTTGGATTGAGTGGGGCAGACCGAACTGGGGTGTGGTGGATTGGAGTAGGGTGGGTTAGATTGGAGTTGACTGGAGTGGGATGGACTAATAGATTGGATTTGATTGGAGTGGAGTGGATTGAAATGGGGTGGGGTGTGCTGGATTGGGTGGGGTGGACTGGAGTGGAGTGGGATGGATTGGATCGGGGGTGAATTGGATTGGAGTGGGGTGAATTGCATTGAGTGGATTGGAGTGGGGCAAAATGGATTGGGTGGATTGGATTGGAGTGGGGCACAGTGGAATGGGGCAGATTGTTTTGGATTGGAGTGGGGCAGATAGGAGTTTGGCAGATTGTTTTGGACTGGAGTAGGACAGATATTTTTTAGAGTGGAGTGGGGCCGATTGTTTTGGATTGGAGTGGGGCAGATTGTTTAGATTGGAGTGGGGTGGATTGGAATGGGGCAGATTGTTTTGGAGGGGGCAAATTGTTTTGTATTGGAGTGGCACAGATTGTTTTGGATGGGAGTGGGGCAGATTGGAAAGGGGCAGATTGTTTTGGAGTATGACATCTTGTCTTGGCTTGGAGTGGGCCAGATTGTTTTGGATTGGAGTGGGGCAGATTGTTTTGGATTGGTGTGGAGTGAATTGGATTGGGGCAGATTAGAATGTGGTGGGGTGAGAGGATTGGAGCGTAATGGATTGGAGTGGATTGGATTGGGGTAAATGGTTTGGATTGGAGTGGGTGGATTGGATTGAGTGGGGTGGATTGGTGTGAGGTGAGGTTGGGTAGCTAGAGTAGGCGGATTGGAAGAGGGTGGATTACGTTGTACTGCCCGATTATGTCTTTAAGCACCACTTCAGAAATTACAAATGAGAAAGAAACAATGTTGTTTTGCAATATTCAAAACAAGGTAATCCTCATCTTTTGAGAAAAGTGCCTATGAGCAAAAACAAACGAAAATATGAGTGCAAAGTGAGAAAAGAAGACTTGGCAAATTATAAGATCGTTATCTATAGAAAGAAAATCTGTGCAATTTTGTTTGTCCTGCTGGGCATGTTTTTATCAGTCACAGGCCTTCTGTGTGCATGGCACTAAAAGCTAAAGAGAACAAAATAGTACCTCAATAATAGGGAGGGTTGCACGGCAGTAAAGAACAGTGGATGGGCTCCAAGCCCTTTTTTAGGTCGAGGGCACGAGCACTCGGACGTGTTGTAATCTATCTGTGAGCTTTTAACCACACCCACTGCACTCCCATAACTAACACTTGTTCATGAGCCTGTCTTTCAAAAATCCTTTGTTATCATTGGTAAATGCTTTATGTTTATCCCTCCCTGGGGCAGTTCTGTTACCATCTTGGCCATCGATCCTGTTACATGGATAATTGCACTTTTGCCGAAAAGTTTGACTGCGAGCGAACTTCTTTTTCCTATTGTGTCTCTCCTTCGCACTCACTCTCATGGCAGCTGCGGCGCTTTGAATCAGTTTGCTTATGTCAACTGTTTTACTTTTCATTTTCAATGTATGTGGCTAGAAAGGTCCAGTTAGGAATTTACAAAGCTAATAGCTCTAATGCGAGCAAACGCGAGACCCATTGTATTGCAAATGGTTGTTGTTAATAACAGTGTTTCACAAGCGAGATGCATGCGCTATGGCATGCTCTTGCAGGCTCAAAACAAGCATTTGCAATGCAATGGGTGTTGCATTTGCTCGAGTTAGAGCTACTAGTGTTGTAATCTCTGAACTGGACTTTTCTTGCACATAAATTGAAAATGAAAAGTAAAACAGTTTCACATAAGCGAGCCGATTCAAAGCCCCACGCCATGAACATGAAGGAGACACACAAAAGGAAAAAAAGAAGTTAGCTTGCAGACAAACTTATCGTCAAAAGTGCAATTAGCCTTGAAACAGGGTTGATGTCCAATGCAGTAACCAAATCGCCCAAGTAGGGGCAAACGTAAAGTATTTACCAATGAAAATAAAGGATTTTTGAAAGGCAAGCCCATGAACGAGCAATAGTGATGGAGGTGAGGTGGGTATGGTTAAAAGCCGAAATAGATAACAACACGTTGGAAAAGCAGCGCTTGTGCAGTGCTATGCTCGACCTAAAAAGGGATACTTACTAAGGGAGAGGTGAAAACTGGAGAAATAAAGTAAGAGAATTAATAGGGATAAAGGTGAAATCAAAATGGGAACTGCAGAGAAGCAAGTAAAAGGAGAATAAAATAGCACATTACAGAAAGTGAAAAATGAGAAGACAAAGGAAGGGCAAAGGATAGAGAGACAGGAAGAGTAAGAAAGAACATGAGAAAGGGAGAGCAAAATATGGGGAGCGCAGAAAGAGAATGCAGAAGAGAGAAAGGACGCTTGGGAGTGGTGTAGGCTGTTCAGAGCGTAGGCCTGTCTTCCTCAGTGTCAGGTCTCGTATCTTGGCTAGTCCCACAGGAGAGCAGAGAGGAGGTACACCGGCAAGCTGTGAACGGCTGGCTGCCCAGAGCAGAGGGCTCAGCAGGCAGTCATGGAAGGCAGGCGAGAACCAATATTTGTATTTGGTTTAGCCACCACAGTAGCTCCATCCTTATTTTGTTGTCATAATCCTGTAACTTCTGAGTCCACACAGTAATGGACTGAATGACTAGAATCCCAAGACAGTATCTGGCTCAAGGGGCTTCACAAGGTGCTGATGCAACGACCCCTGGATTTGCAACCATGGTCTTACTTTTCGGTTTTCTCAGTCTATGTGCTCAAAAGATGACATTTCATTTTCTAAAATATGTGCCCTGGAAGACATTTCATTCCCGCATTTGTTTGAAATCTGCTTCCTATATAATCCTGATCCCAAGACGGTGTAAATGAGACTTCTGTCAATTTATTGGGGAACTGTGGCCATCTATATGTTCCATATTGCTTTTGTGTCCTGATTCTTTGGGATGTAGATTGGGAATGAATCATCCAACTGTCTTGGTATTAATTAAAAAAAATATCTCTCTTGTGAAGGATGCTTAGCAGTCAAGCTAACATTTTTGTGAAAACTCTGGAAGCTGACTTCAAACCAAAGATGGCACCTGGGAATTAGAAATCTTGATCCTTTATGGATAACCTCAATGACCTATGATGGCTGGGAATGAATTGGGGTATGAAGATAGGTTCCTTGAAGATACAGGTTAAACATACAGTCTCTCTCGAGGACAATGGAATTACTTGGTGTCAGCAACCCATCTTGAAATAGATGCTCTTGATCCAAGAGTTGATTGATTATAGGTCCAGCACTGATCTAACTCCTCCTGAAAGCTTTTATACCAAGAACAGAATTGAATAAAAACCTAATCCATGCTCTTAAAGAGGTACTAATTGTATGGCTTGCTTCTTAAAGAAACATTACATTTCTTCCTACAAGATGTCTGCTTTGCACATTTGCTTTGGAACCGAAGTTGGAATGTAGCCATAATCTGGATGCCTAAAGTCAAGTTAGATTACATAGCCTTTGTGAATGCTAATAATCACCAATGTATCCATGATAACTGCTTTCCAGGTCTCAAAAAAGCACTGAATACATCCTCTGACAAGATGCAAATCTTGTTCTTTTCCGTGATAATCAGGGTTTCTGTTTGTGCTGACTTGATAGTTGGGATATAGAATCTGACTTCTTACGAGAAGATCTTCCGTAGGAATATCTCTTTGACTCCCCATATGAATGAGATGATGACTCAGATTTCAGCTTGTAAGACAGGATACACTTTCCGTCCTTGAAAGCTTTGGAGACCATCTACCTGGCAGAGGCAGCAGGAGGTAAATGAGCCTTTGCCCCAGACTCAACTTAATTTATTATAAGTGATATTCTAAAAGAGACAAAATGAAGCAGGAAGTGTTCTGGGCGGGTGTGTCTGTTTAAAATTCCACAATAGAAGGGTGGGAGTTACTGGCACATTTTTTATTGGGCGAATTCAACTTGTTCCGCGCAAGCTACACTCTTCATAGAGTAATAAGTGGAACAGGAAATCAGACGTAGAAATAATGCCTCAATATCTGAGGCTACTTGATTTGGGAGTGGTGCTGGCATTGTATAGAGGTGGCTGGGCTTGCTGAAATCCATTTCTGTTGATGCCACTCACTGGGTACTGCAAACTGGTATTTCAGTTTTTTTCAGTTCAATAATCTTTATTCGGTCCTTCCAAAAAGATCAAAAAAGATACACACCTAACAAATTATACAATACACACTAAATATACACAATTACAAATGTATTATTAAACATACATCATACCATACCATTGTTTAAAACATTTATATTGACAAAAGACAGCATTCAATCAATGGCTAAAAACAGATACAAAAAAGCCAATTCATAAAATACAATAAAACGCCGTATGCAGTGGGTTAAAATAGCGTTTTTTTTCTTCTGGTCTATGATACATTTAAAAAAACGACCAACTGATTCAATCAATCAATCATTCAATCAGTACATTTGTAGAGCGTGCTACTCACCCACGAGGGTCTCAAGGCAGGGGGAGCTGCTACTGTTCAACTAGCCAGGTCTTGAGGTGTCTACTGAAGATCAGCAGGTCCTTGGTCTGCCATAGGTGGATGGGGAGGGTGTTCCAGGTCTTGGCGGCGAGGTAGGAGAATGATCTGCCGCCGGTTGTTGTCCTGTGGATGCGTGGAACGGTGGCGAGGGCGAGGTCGGCGGAGCGTAGCTGTCGGTTTGGGGTGTAAAAGGTAAGTCGTTCATTGAGGTATGTTGGTCTGGTGTTGTGGAGCGCTTTGTGGACATGGGTGAGGAGCTTGAAGGGGATCCTCTTGTTGACAGGGAGCCAGTGTAGGTCTCTCAGGTGGGCTGTGATGTGGCGTTCGGAGGCGTTCTGTATGTGTTGTAGTCTTTTCTTGAGATTGGCTGTGGTTCCCACATAGAGAGCCTTGCCGTAGTCCATTCTGCTGCTGACAAGGGCCTGGGTGACCGTCCTTCTGGTTTCAGTGGTGATCCACCTGTAGATCTTGCAGAGCATGCAGAGGGTGTTGAAGCAGGAGGATGAGACGAAGTTGACTTGTTGGGTCATGGAAAGCAAAGAGTCTAGGATGAAACCCAGGTTGCGTGCGTGGTTGGTGGGCGTCGGTGCGGCTCCCAGTGTGGTCATCCACCAGGAGTCATCCCAGGCAGAGGGGTTGGGACCGAGGATGAGGACCTCTGTCTTGTCTGAGTTCAGTTTTAGGTGACTCTTCTCCATCCAGTTGGGACGGCCTTCATTCCTTCATGGAGGTTGGTTTTGGCAGTGGTGGGGTCCTTGGTGAGGGAGAGGATCAGTGGGGTGTCGTCGGCGTAAGGGACGATGTTGAGGTTGTGAGATTGGACGATGTTGCAGAGTGGTACCATGTAGACATTGAAGAGGGTTGGGCTGAGGGAAGATCCTTGGGGTACGCCGCAGATGGTCTTGGTGGCTTCAGATCGGAAGGGAGGGAGCCGACTCTCTGAGTTCTGCCGGTGAGGAAGGAGGTGATCCAGTCCAGGGATTTGTCGTGGATCCCTGCGTCGTGGAGGTGTGTGCATGGGGTGTGGTGGCAGACGGTGTCAAAGGCGGATGATGAGGGCTGTGGTCTCGCCTTTCTCCAGCAGAGTCCTGATGTCGTCGGTGGCGGCGATGAGGGCGGTCTTGGTGCTGTGTTTGCAGCGAAAACTGGATTGGGACGGGTCCAGAGTGTTGTTTTCCTCAGGGAGGTGGGTCAGTTGCCTGTTGACGATTGGCAGGTATCAAAATCATTCAGTTGCTGAAGAAAGAGCAAAGCAGCTTTACATTTTGTAAACTTATACCTGCGCAAAGAAGCAGTAGAAATCGCCTAGTATAAGGTAGATAATAATTACAAAAGTACATAAAGTGCAATAGCTATTGGGTTGATTGCTCATTGCATTGACAGATGCAAATTTTGGCAGATGAGTATTGTCCTAGAGAAAAGCATAGCAGCCATTGGCTCATGCCTAATCGAAATTGAGACAATAGTGTTCGCTCGAACACATTCTGCACGAAAAGTAAATAAGGCACGATCCCTGCAGTCTTCTGAATTACACAGTAGTCTCTCACAGCTTATTTTGCCACCTCAGCATCCTCGTGGAGGCCTGCCTATCCTCCATAAAACAGCTCTGAACCCAGGTTTTATCTTTTTTCCTAATTATATTCGAATTGGCAAACAGGTGTTCACAGCCCAAAGTCAACATTTTCAGACCATAATTACAGTTAAAGCAATCTCTAGTAATAGCCAGGTTGAACTTGGCTTCTGTGTTTGCCCATATTGGGCACCAAAGGACCAGAGGGGCTAAGTTAATAAGGTCTTGGACATTCTCCAGCCATAGTTCCTGGTGCAAAGAGAAATGTGGGATCAAAGGGGAACCCCCGACAGACACCAGCAGAATCTATTCTCTTCAGCTTCAACCACCCCAACATCACAGTAGCCCAATAGCCCCATTCTGTAATGTTGTGGTTGGGAGGCAATATGAGTTTTTGAGGCCAGGCCAACAACATTCTGTGGTATCACATTTTTCTGGAATCCATTTTGGGTCTGCTAGGCCCTATGATACCCAATGACAAGAAAGGCCCGTTTGGTTGAGCAACTAATGACCTGGATGAATTATGTTTACTGATATTATTGTAGTTGCTTGGAATGCATTTTGCAAGGCTTGCTATCAGAACAGACTCCATGAAAGTACAGATGCCTGCTAGCTGAAGCAATCTTTCTTCAGAAATGTACCATCCTGCTACGTGCAGTTCACAGTTCTGTAGAAAAATGTACCACGCAATGTTAGTCATGTAGGACATATTCTGTAATTTCCTTGTCTATGCTTTGTCTTATTATATATGGTGCGTTATGAAGATTTAAAGGTAACATTTACTGAAATGTTGATAAAATGACCATACGTCAATGTCAAGAACCAATGAAATGTATGAACAGGCCTTGTGATTTTCTGGAATAAAAGATCATGTAGTACTTCCTTCTTTAGACTGTTCTGACTTGGCCTCTCAAGTTGTTAGTTTCTGTGTACATGTAATAAACTATTTTATCTTTACCTCAGGAGCAGGCTGGTCTTTGGCTTTTGGTTCCTGAGCTGAGAATGAGTAGGCTTCAACAATTCCAACTAAGGAAGTTTATAGTAGAGCTACACTCGACTTTGAGGCCATCTGACACAGCATCCTTTAGTTCCTCACAGGAGGTCAAAAAGAGTTCAGGGTGCGTCAAACCAGATGGTGCCGGCAACCGGGGAGTGGTTGTGTGGTCAATGCAGATATTATCCCTGCTGCTCCCTGAGCTGTGCTATCATCCCCACAACCACTCACCCAACCAAGGGGTCAGTCAGTATCATCCAAACCTGTGAAGGCTGTAAACCTATTTTGAAGTGGAGGGGTGGAAGCAGCCTATTAAATGGTTGGCTGGGGGCTTGGATCCCAGGAAGCATGGGAATGACTGGGGCCTGCTGCTTATAAAAGAACCCCAAAGCCAGAATCCTGATCAATCATGACTCAACCAAGATGTCTCTAGCTAGTGCCAGGACTTTGCCCGTGAATAAAGGGTTGCGGCCATTCACAATGACGAAATCACCTCCGAATTGCTTTCCCTGATGACCAGTGTCCCCCCCCGCTGAGCAAACAAAATGTCATTACTAAAGTGACGCTGTCTGCTCACATGGGTAGACATCCAGTGCTTTACTTTATACATAAGAGTTCTTGTGGATTCAAGTTGTCCAAGCGAAATGCTGGGTACATTGGCTAACACAATAACATAGGGACATGGTGCCATGGGGAGGTCATTAACAGGCAGGGAGTCCTCACTTGGGCATTTATTATTAGCTTGTTTGGGGGGACGAATTGAGAGGGTCTGTCCGCCAACATTTGAAGGCAATGAAGATTTACCAGTTCCTATAGCTGGGGCCGCTGGTGAGTTAAAATCATCTGCTCTGACCTCAGAAAGGTGGGCCATTGATTGTGAGGCAGATGGGTTGGAAAATGGCAGAGAAATAACTCCAACAGCTGTGAGGGTAGGAGGCTTCTGTGGGCAACCAAGCACACCCTCCACAGCCTTGGACAACTTGCATAAAGTGGTCTCAACTGGAACAAGCTGATCATAAAGCAGATGTAATTTATCCTCCAGAATCTTGTTAAGATGCACAACCACACTATCCCAGGGATCAGCAAAGAAAGAGGGCACATCCATTGAAGCAACCATCCTGCACGACCTACGGGGTCGCTGGTTTAGTACAAGGCTTGGGCTGCTTGGATTTTTGGGTCTTTATCCTGCTCTTGACCGATGGCCCTGAGACCAGCACAGGATCAGCATGGAAGCCACTGGACACAGATTCGTCAATTCCATCATTTGTCACAGACCCCACAGACAAGCAAGCATTTGCAGCCCCTTTAGCAAGCAGACTGGCACTAGGGCTTTCCCTCACAGATGAGTTTATCGATGCAGCAGTATGTATCATAGAGATGGAGGGTTCATCAATACATGGTGGAGTTAAGCAGATAGGGATGGATGATGGTGAAGAGTCAGAGTCCCCCACTGTGAGTGAAAGTCGATGCTCAGCCAGTCTAATTTCATTGGAAACAAATTCCACTGCGCTTGTCAAGAAACTCTCAATAATAACGCATGGTTGAAATTGGGAGGCAGTTGAGGGACCAGTAACAGCATTCCACTTGCCCATGTTCACCACTAACGGGCCACTAGTAACAGGAGAAGTGAGCAGAATTTATAAGTACTCCTAATATCTTAGGAGATTACAAGACTCCAGGCATTGAGGGACGTGGCTACGAGAGACCTGTCGGGTAAGCCCAGCCCAGTCTCTGCTGGTCTATGACGGCCCGTCTTGGCCCGGTCTTTGCCCGGGCGCACGCAGGGCACGTCCTGGGGGCGTCCCGCACCCCGGGAAATGTCAAGTGCTTCTAAGTGCAGCAAAGTAACTGGCTCCTTCCTTCAGCCCCAGTGGGTGCTGGGGAAAATAGTCCCACCCTAGCAGGGCGGCAGGTGATGACAGGCAAGATGCGGGCAGGCAGGCAACCCGTTAGACAGCGTCCTGGTATTTAAAATACATCAGGGCAAACATTAGTGCTGTTGTATAAACATGGGCACCTCTGCAGCTATTTCAGCTACTTAGAGAAACATTGTCACATGTTTAACTCCCCTACCTGTCAATCTGAAGAAACTTGGGCCCTGACCGCCATGACTGATAGCACTCAAAAGAAAACATTTAATTATTTTGTCCACAAATTTAAAACTAAAAATAAGCAGGGGAAAAAGATGGGCTACAATCTATTTGATGTGCAGAAATGTGTAGAAAACTGGAAGCTTTACATATAATACCATGCCCTTAAAAAACACAATCCATGTATGACAGATGGAATCCGCGGACCCCTTTTACCACGTCATACATTTCCTTCTTCCATATTTGGAAGTACTTCATGTTTGAATGTGAATACCCACTCTCCTGTCATCACAGGAGCACTTGAATGAATGGCATCAAACAGAAATGTGCACTGTGTCTCTTTTTAAATTGGGTTTTATCAACATACACCACAAACATAAGGTACAGCCATGACGTTATACATCATTTTACAGTGGTGGAGTAGTTCACCCATCATTAAGTGAGCACTGCATCTCAGAAACATTGCATCATTATGACAAGTGACCCTCTATACTCCTTCGTTATTCACATTATCAGGTCTAGACAACAAGTATGAGGTAAACGGGCTCTAAATGTCTTTAGTCCCCGAGGGCCTTGGCAGCTCCTCTGCGTTCAGTTCTAATTGTTCTTGACAATATACCATATCTCTGAGCCAGTGTTGGACAGTGGGTACAGATTTTTTTACCCCAATGAATTGCAACTTTGCATTTCGCTAGTAATAATGCTTTGCCGCATGCTTCCGGTTAGCAGGCTGCAGTGTCTTAACTGGGCCAAGTAGACATATATGCGGTGTAGATTGAATCTGTTCCATTATCATCTCTGAGATGGCATATGCCACCCACTCCCAGTACTGTCTAATGAGCCTGCAACACACAGCTAAATGGTGAAAGCCCGGTTCCTCCGCCCCACAGAGTACACAACCACCATCCGAATGCAACCCATGCGCACGTAACCGCATAGGGGTGTAGTGCACTTGGTGCAAAAAATTAAAATTGATAATTCTCAAATTGCAATTAGATGTGAGCATGCCGGTTAGGAGGCAGCAAAATGTCCACTTTTTGGACTGAGGGGGATATCTAAAGCCGTTTCCACTTTTCCAGTGCTGTGTAGGGCTGGCCATGTCTCTCCTTCTGCGAGGCACTATAGAGGAGTGTAATTAGCTTGCGTTGGGTTGAGCTACTGATCAGCTTCTGGAGTGCATTGAGAGTTGGAGGTTCAGTAGAAAACCGCGAGTATAGATTCCGTACGGCAGCCCGTAGCCTATAGTATGTAAAGTCTAGGGGGCGAGTCCTTTGCTGCGTTCCCGGCAAGTCTGCCAACTCCACCAATGTCCACCCGGAAACATGCCATCCATCGTGTGCAGGCCATGTGCTTTCAGTGACGGCAGGGCTCTTTGCTCCTGAGTAACTGAGATGTTAGGATGTTGGCTGAGCAGGAGAGCCGGTGCGTATAGCGGGAGTTTACCCCCTCGGGCGCCCAGAGCTTTCCCGGCCTCAGTGGGACAATTAACAGTGTTCATCCGCACCCTCGGGTAGTCTGGCCGGTTACGAGGGAGAATTGCTGTGAGCTGTATGGGATGCGCGTCGTCGCATTCTATCGCTAGAGGTGGTAGGTATTTGGAAGGGTGAAACCAATAGTGGGCAAAGTGGGCTTGTACGCATAAGTAATATAAGTGTAGGTCTGGGGCTTCCCAGCCGCCCTGATCATACGGCAATGTGAGAATTTCCCAGTTAATTCGCAGCTGTTTGCCCGCCCATACCAGGGTGATCAACTGCATTTTAAATTAAAGACTTGCTGAGTAAGTGTAATAGGAATATTGTTGAAAAGGTCAAGAAACCTGGGGGGGCACTATAATTTTTAATAATGCCACTATATCTACAAACGAAAGGGGCAGCCGTATCCACCTTGCCGCTTGCACTTCAAGTTTATATATCACTACGCCCTAGTTACTACAGATTACAAGGTCTGGGTCTCTATGTACTGTATTACTCGCATTTGTGTGGAGATTTGTGTGGTTTGAACAGGGTATTAATGAGAGCCTCCCGGAGAGCTGAATGCAGTAACCTATTTGCAAAAGCTTCTCCAAACATAGCATGCAGGTGAGGTGCTAGGAGTTCTGTGAATTTTTTCTAGAATTTGCCAGTAATGCCTTCAATCCCGGGCACCTTGCCATTTGGCAAGGCATGTATCGTCTCCCTTATCTCATCCACAGTAACAGTGCATACCAAATATTCTCTTTGCCCTAGAGAGAGCCAAGCATGGGCAATGTCCTCTAGATAATCAGCTACCTCCTTTACCGAGGCCGAGGGCCGCACGTTGTATAAGTGAGCATAATAATCAGCAAAGGAGGTGAGAATCTGTGCAGTATTGTGACAGAGATGTGCCATCAGTGGTTTCAATGGACACTATGGGGGTCATTCTGACCCCCGCGGGCGGCGGTCGCCGCCCGCCTGGAGGGAGCCACCATATGGCGGAGGCCATTCTGGCTTTCCCGCTGGGCTGGCGGGCGACCGCCAGAAGGCCGCCCGCCAGCCCAGCGGGAAACCCCTCCCCACGAGGAAGCCGGCTCCGAATGGAGCCGGCGGAGTGGGTATGTGCGACGGGTGCAGTGGCACCCGTCGCGTATTTCAGTGTCTGCAAAGCAGACACTGAAATACAAAGTGGGGCCCTCTTACGGGGACCCCTGCAGTGCCCATGCCATTGGCATGGGCACTGCAGGGGCCCCCAGGGTCCCCACGACACCCCTCACCGCCATCCTGTTCCTGGCGGCCGGAGCCGCCAGGAACAGGATGGCGGTGAGGGGGTCGGAATCCCCCATGGCGGCGCAGCAAGCTGCGCCGCCATGGGGGATTCCCAGGGCAGCGGAAAACCGGCGGGAGACCGCCGGTTTTCCTCTTCTGACCGCGGCCAAACCGCTGCGGTCAGAATGCCCTGCGGGGCACCGCCAGCCTGTTGGCGGTGCTCCCAGGACCGCCGGGGTCGGAATGATCCCCTATGTGTGTACACGCTTTGGTCTCAGACAGTTTGTGCACCAAGCTGCGGCCCAGCCGGCCCCCTTCCCCATATGAGCGAGCTATATGTTGCTTCCAGAGAAAGTGTTCTTCTCGTATTGCCTCCTCGTTGTACTCTTTGATCTGCTCTTTAATGTCAATAAGTGTTTAGGAGTCGAGCATAGTTCCATATTTGACTTCTAATGTCCGGTTATTTTGTTCTATTGTCTGCCGTCGATCACAAATGCTCCTCAGGACACCTGCTTGTACACCAAAACAGAATTCCCATATGGTAACCTTGTAGGCCTCCCAGAGAGTACACTCCTCCTGCACTGAGCCCGCATCATTCTTAAAGAATTTGATTATTGCTGTGCACAGATCATCTCTAAGGACAGGGTCAAGAAGTGGCGTTGATCTGAATCTCCAGGTAAATGGGGGTGGAGGGCATGAGCCGGTTTCTCTACGACCAGCTTCACCAGAGCATGAGCTGCATATGTGGGGCATGTGGCTAATCTCGACCACCAAGCTACTGATGTTTCAGGTGCCCAGCCAATAGTCTAATCTGGGCAATGTGCCATGGACTGAAGAGGTAAAAGTGCCCTCCCGTCCATCTGGATGACACACTTGCCACAGGTCCACCATCCTCCTGTCCTCCATCCCTTCTCATATTACACGGGCGTAAGTCTTCCCTTGCCAATCTCTGGTGGCTGACATACCCTGTGTCAATCCAGGTAGGTGTTTAGGTCATCTCCCCATATTAATGCCCCCAGCTGAGCCATGTGTATGCAATGCCAAATATGAGTATAGAACTCAGGGTCATCCACATTGAGCCTGTATGTGTTCACTAATACAATCAGTATGCCATACAGGCTTCCCTCCGCCACCACCCAGAGCTCCTTGTCATCTGTGCTTGATTGGTGAGTGTGAAAGGCACCCAGTCTCACCAACAGTATCACCTCTCTAGAGTATGAAGAGTAGGATGAGGAGACCAGAACTCCAGCCCAGCATGTCCCTATGTGCCCCACTGTATGTTCTGGAAGATGTGCCTCCTGCAAAAAAGACAAACTGTACATGGTGTCTAGCTAAATATGCCAGCATTTGTCTTGTTTTCCAAGGATTGTTCAATCCTCGTACATTCTAGGTCACGAGTGTAATGCATCCTGCACTAACTGTCATGGTAGGTGGGACATAGTATGGTTAGCAGTGCATGGTCTCTTGACAGTCTCCAGCCAGCAATAATATTGGTGGAAATAGTAGTACTGTGGTGATTAAACATTAACAACCAGTGAAAAAGACCTCCCCCCCCAACTTCAGCATCCTAATTATGCTAAAGACAATCAGGACCCTCAACGTTAGCATTAAACATCTAACAACAAACATAATTTCTTTGTGTCAAAGGCAATTTAAAACCTCTTCGATAGAAAAAACTAGGGTGTTCCCATGTGGGGGACTGCTAGATGCACCATCAACCTCCTAGTTACCAGAGGTGGCTGAGAAACAGTATATTGTCAGCTATGATCCAATCCTACGGCTTATGCAGCTGTAAATGTTATATCATCCTCAGGCCGTTGGTGCAGTATCTGCCCGCTGCATCTGTAATCTTGTGTGCTAAAGCCATTTATGTGGCCCAGTCACGAGGCGCACTGTAGCTAGTTATCAGAGTCCTCGCGCTCCTCCTAAGGCAATTTCCGTCATTTTTGCGTGAGTGTTTTCTCAAAGTCCATTGCTGCCTTGGGTGTGGTCAGTATTTTCTGCTTTCTTCCATGTTCGACCCAGAGCCGAGCTGGCTACAGTATGGCGTAAGGTATCTCCAGCTGTTGAAGCCTCTTTTTCAGTGGCAGGTACTCCCTATGGTCCTCCTTCCCGTTGCTGTGAATTCAGGATAGAAAGCAATGTTGCTTCCCTGATTTTCAGTGGATTTCTTCTCCCTCGCAAGGTGGAGGGCTGCGTTGCGGTCCTGCTAATTAAGAAGTCTTGCTATGATGGGACATGGTGGTGCCCCAGGTGGGGGCTAGGCCTTCAATGATCGTTGTGCCCATTCCACCACCAGCATAGCAGATACGTTGTCAGCTCCAAAGACATCTTGTAGCAGGTTTTCCACATAGTGTTCCATCTTGCTTGTATTGGTGGATTCTGGCACACTTGTGATCCTTAGATTGTTCCTTTGTGACTTAGCCTCTAGGTCTTCATTTTTCTCTTGAATCAGTGCTATGACCTTTTCTATGTTGAGGCATTTCGAGGTGACTGTTTGTAGCACCTCTTCAGTAAATGAGATATGTTGTTCCGCCTCCGTTATACGCGTGTTCTGCTTGTCTAACTTGGTCGCCATGGGGCCCATTCAAATATTGAGAGTGTCTGTCTTTCCGTCTATGGACTGTAGACTCTGCTGCTTGGCCAGCGATGTCACCTCAAGGGCGGTTGCTCCCTGCGGCGCCTGGTCCTGATCTTGATTTGGCATGGGATCCGGCTCGGACCTGTCGAGTCGGTGGGACTCGATTGGGAGGCACGACTGGTGCTTCTCCGCTTTGCCTATTTTAACAGGGTGTTCCAAGCTACGTTCCATAGGGCACAGAGAGGATAGGAGAGGTCCTGGTGGTGCCCACAGCAGAGCCAGTTGCAATGCCAGAATGGGATTTTGCTAACCCTCTATAACGCTTTGCCCATACTACACTGTAGTGATGCCCCACAATAAGTTTCCAGTGGCTGCAGCAGTGATGAGTAATTTAACTGGTATACCCCCTAAGGCTCTCGCTTTCCCACTCTTCAATGGTGGCACACCTATGTCAGGTATGGGGGGACCATCAATCCATTAGTTCTCTGTACACCCATTAATCACAGTTGGAGGTGCCACCCCGGCCACTCCGTGCCAGGCATCCGAATGACTAACCCAGTCTGTCTTTTTTTTAGGGAGGAGTCTGCAAGCAGTCTGACAGTGTTACACCACCCAGCAGAGCATCAGGCCATCCCCTCCAGGTCAGTAGGCCCATACCTCCTTACATTTCAACAGCAACTACTTGATTCAGTAGAGCAGCCGTGTCCCGGGAGCTCAGCGCTGTGATGCATTCAAATGACTGTTGGCCATGGGCCGGCAACCTCATCCTCCAGTTAGGCCCAGCACGGTCCCCACAGCACTCACTCTGTTCTCCCGCCGCCCCCTCCTCAGTGCGCCACAGCAGACTCGCATCAAGCTCCCGATCCTTTCACATAGAGACGTACACACCACCCACCTAGCCTCCTACGATATCGGTTTCAGGGCTGTAGGCATGTGTAGCTCTGTTCACCCAACGAGGCTACTATCAGTTTTTTCTGCCCTTCCAGCTCCCGCTCTCACCTGGTGTGGTGGCGCAATCACAGGACCAACGTCAGTTTTTCTCCCCTTTCAGCGCTCGCTCTCACCAGGAGCGGTGGTGCAATCGCCACTCACTGCCGCCATCTTAGGCCTCGCCCAGCAGTCATTCATCTCAGCGTGCAGCTGGCCCACCAGGCCCATTCAAGGGATTAAGTATGGTCCCGGTTGTCTTCTTTTTACAGGGCCACTGTTACACTAGTCGGATGCGTGCCTTTTAGCAGGATTGTGGGTGAATTGATGCGCTTAGCCGGCAGAGTTGCAGTAGTGTACGACCATCTTACAGTGGCTTTTGAGCATCCCCTGCACTTTGGGGGTCATTCTGACCCTGGCGGTAATTACCGCCATGGCGGAGGTCGGCGGTAGCACCGCCAACAGGCTGGCGGTGCACCGCTGGGCATTCTGACCGCGGCGGTTCAGCCGCGGCCAGAAACGGAAAGTCGGCGGTGTACCGCCGACTTCCCGCTGCCCTTGAGAATCCTCCATGGCGGCGGAGCGCCGCCATGGGGATTCTGACACCCCCTACCGCCATCCGGTTCCTGGCGGTTCTCCCGCCAGGAACAGGATGGCGGTAGGGGGTGCCACGGGGCCCCTGGGGGCCCCTGCAGTTCCCATGCCAATGGCATGGGCACTGCAGGGGCCCCCGTAAGAGGGCCCCACGAAGAATTTCAGTGTCTGCTTTGCAGACACTGAAATTCGCGACGGGTGCAACTGCACCCGTCGCACCTTCCCACTCCGCCGGCTCCATTCTGAGCCGGCTTCCTCGTGGGAAGGGTGTTTCCCGCTGGGCTGGCGGGCGGACTTTCGGCGGTCGCCCACCAGCCCAGTGGGAAAGCCAGAATGACCGCCGCGGTCTTTCGGCGGGAACCGCTTGGTGGGCGGCGACCGCCGTCCGCCGCGGTCAGAATCACCCCCATAATGTTGAGATATCAGAATTGCCAGACTACGTGGCATTGCAGACTCCAGCTTCTCCAGGGAAGATGAGAAGGTAGTAAGCATACTGATGTTTCATAGAAACACTCTCCTATGAACACCCTCCTCCACTCAGGTCTTGTCTTCTTTCCAATGGTTAACTGTGCTGTGGGGATAATCTGTCTATCTCCCTCGTTCTGTATGAGATTCATTGTAGCAGCTCAACTTTCATTGACAGTGCCTCAATTACATATGAAAACTTATTTTGCCATCCAGCTCAGAAAATCTCCTGGTGAAGTTTCAATCTTCAGCGAGAATAAAAAAACTATCCACCATGAACTATTTCCTGAGTTTAAATGACCTCTCTCAATTCCCCTCACATCCCACTTATATGAAATGGGGAATCTTGGATTTTATAATAGCAATTAAGGATTTAGACTTGGTCCAAAAAATAACCCCTTGATGTCGAATTGTCAGACCATAGATCGAATTATTCAAAATAGACCTGATTACACCAAAAGCTCCCTACAAAAGAAGTTATTTG
Organism: Pleurodeles waltl; assembly: GCF_031143425.1. Taxonomy (NCBI): domain Eukaryota; kingdom Metazoa; phylum Chordata; class Amphibia; order Caudata; family Salamandridae; genus Pleurodeles; species Pleurodeles waltl. Next base: position 51,998,296 of record NC_090443.1, read on the forward strand.
GATAAAAGACAGCCTTTCTGATGCAGAAAAGCTCAACACATTACTGATCTCCAAGTTGAACTCCGAGGGCTCACCTAAAAACCTATCTGCTCCAGCTTCATATTACACTGCAATGGCTGACTCCATGGACCTTCTCAAAACGAACATGCTTTTGCAATGCAATGGGTCTCATTTTTGCTAGAGTTAGAGCTATTAGCATTGTCAATTCCTAACTGGACTATTCTTGCCTCTTAAATTAAAAATGAAAAGTAAAACAGTTGATATAAGCGAGATGATTCAAAGTGCCATGGCCGCTATGAGCGTGAAGGAGAGACACAAAAAAAAGATGTTCCCTCGGAGTCAAACGTATCGCCAATCTTGCAATCATCCATGTAACAGGGTCTGTCTGCAAGGCTGTAACAAAACCTCCCAAAGGGGGGACAAAAGTAAAGCATTTACAAATGATAACAAAGGATTTTTCAAAGGCAAGCCCAGGAACAAGTGAAAGTGATGGACGTGTAGTGAGCGTGGTTAAAAGCCCACAATACTGACAACAGGTCAAAGCGCTTGTGCACTCGCCTTAAAAAGGAACAATCAAAATGCTCCATCCAAAGGTAGTAAGATGACTTAAACAACCAAATGTAAGAAATCATGACTGTAGAATACATTTTGTTGAACAGCTCTTCTCACAATCTCCCTGCCCTCAGACGTAGACAGATGTAGCTCACCCCCTCCCACTAATGAAATACAGAGCCACCCTCCGTATGTAGGCATGCAGTTATTCCATATATGACAACTTTGCAAATGGTGGGTGGCTGTGGTATACCACTGTACAATGAGCTACAGCTAATTACAGGGTAATAGTGCTAATTCATGGGCTTTTGTAAATCAGTGCTAGAACCGAAGTGTGCATCAATTTCTTGACCAATGCATTCTTGCGGCTATGTCCATACTCTTGAAGGTAGTCTAGTTATCAAAGTGTATTTTTGCATAAATCATTGGTCACTATGGGCCTGATTCCGACCCCGGCGGTCAAGGACCGCCGGGGCCGGGGTTGGCGGGAGCACCGCCAACAGGCTGGCGGTGCCCCGCAGGGCATTCTGACCGCGGCGGTTTGGCCGCGGTCAGAACAGGAAAACCGGCAGAGGAACAGGATGGCGGTGAGGGGTGTCGTGGGGCCCCTGGGGGCCCCTGCAGTGCCCATGCCAGTGGCATGGGCACTGCAGGGGCCCCCGTATGCGGGCCCCACATAGAATTTCAGTGTCTGCACTGCAGACACTGAAATTCGCGACGGGTGCAACTGCACCCGTCGCACCCTTCCCACTACGCCGGCTCCATTCGGAGCCGGCGTCCTTGTGGGAAGGGGTTTCCCGCTGGGCTGGCGGGCGGCCTTCTGGCGGTCGCCCGCCAGCCCAGCGGGAAACACAGAATGGCCGCCGCGGTCTTTTGACCGCGGTGCGGTCATTCGGCGGTTCCCGCCAGGCGGGCGGCTCCCGCCGCCCGCCGGGGTCTGAATGACCCCCTATGTCTGGTGTCTGCTAGAGTAAATAAGTAGTTAGAGGTCCCAGATGTCTCTCGGCCTGGAGCTAGGAGGAAGCAGTTCAGCATATACAGATAGTTAATTTTTACAATAAATGAAATCAGTTAGTCACTCTTTTAATTTGTGTGCTGTCACTCTGCCCCAAGGGCAAGCAATCCTGTGTTTGGCTAAAAGTAAAGCTAATGCAGTAAATGTTCTGTGGTTTGCATCCACTTCTTCAATGTAAACCATTAAGGCTGTTAGATGAGTTAACGTCATAGGTTGACCCACCATGAGTGTCAGAACTGTAGATATGTCTTCCCAGTAAGACTGTGTGGGGCTGCAAGACCATGCCAGGTGCAGAAACTCCGCACCTGCCAAGCCGCATCTACCACTATTGTCAGTGGGGCACAGGTGAAAGCGATGTAGCTTGACTGGAGTGTAGTATATACGATGGAGAAATGTATAGTGTGTAATGCGGAGTCTGCTAATTGAGGTAATCCTACCTGTTTGGAGACAACAGTAGCGCCATTGTGCGTCTGTGATGGTAAGTTCTGTATCCGCTTCCCATTAATTCCTCACATGTGTCTCAGCTAAGAGAGCTTCTAGCTGTGCTGCTTGGTAAAGACGCATAATTAGATGGCTGGGTGTCTCCATCTGAAGGAAAGTGTGTAGCGTCCCTAGTATGGGGGAGTTCACTCAGGAAATCAGGTGTAACTGCTCATACGTTGTGTTGCAATCAAATGTATATGAGTGCATCTAACGGTGTAGGGGTGTTCCCTGCAAAAAAGGTATCATGGGGCTTAAATTTTCCTTCGCTATAAAGATCTCCGTTGTGTCATGGCTGTCACCTGGAGAAAGTGTCTACAGATGTTCTTGTGTATGACTGGAAGTAAGGGGTGATATCATAGCTGGACTAGTGGGGAGTATAGTAATGGTTTGTTAAGTTTATGGGCTAGCGAGTGCCATGCTCCGATGTGTATGCCACAATGGAGTCTGCCAGTGTAGTGGAATCCAACAGAGAACCTAGATATGAAGATGAGGGGACAGGAGCCATATACCCTTATTCAATGGCTAAGTGGGGAATGAAAGGTGTGGGATGGTACCAATGGATCGCATGATGAGCTTGTGCGCATAGGTAATGTAGTTTTAAGTCCAGCTCTTCGAATCCTACTTTGGAGAATGGCATAGTAAGTGTATCCCATGTTATGCGGGGTTGTTTACCTGCCATGCTAACCTTATTATTTGAGCTTTGAGGAACTGAAAGAACCTGCGTCCTATAGGTGTGGGAATGCTTAGGAATAGATAGAGAAATTTAGGCAGGATTATCATTTTCATCAGAGCAATGCGACTGGCCAACGATAAAGGTAATGATACCCAGCATGTCTTGCTTTCTGTAATGATATTTAATGCAACCCCAGAGTTTGCTCTAATTGCCTCGTCTTTACTCCGCAATATCACCACTTCTTAGCACCGGAGTTTGGTGTGGCAGCATTGCAATGGGTAATCATGGATGAACGATGGTGTGTTTGCTGTGTGAGGAAATATATGGGATTTTTCCCAATTGATTGGTATTCCTGATCATTCGCCAAAACAGAGAAATTTGTGGAGCATCCCATTGAGGCTTATCTACGTGTCTCGCAGATAAAGGATAATATAGTCCATGTATAGAGATACAAGAACATGCCTGGATATGTATCAGATCGCATATTCCCTGTGGCATTGTCGCAGCTTGGCAGCTAAAGCTTCCACCGCCAGGGTGAATAACAGCGGCACCAGTGGACATCCCTGTCGCGTACTTCTACTAATATGTATCAGAGTTGAGATCACGCCATTGAATTTGACCCTCACCATTGGGTATGTGTATAGTAGGATGATTCTTTCAAAGAGGCTAGAGGGCATCCCATCCAGCGGAGGATGGCCATAAGAAAATCCCATTCTAATGAGTTGAATGCCTTGGTTGAATCTAAAAACACTAGACCGTGGCTAGATCTGGATTAACATCATGTAGAAATGCAAATAAGGTGCTTTGGTTGTAGAAAGTAGATCTACTCTGGATGAGTCATGATTGATCTGTCCTGATTAAGAAGGACATGAGTGGGACCAAATGGTTTGCCAGTAATCCTGCTAGTATTTTATGGTCTCCACTGATGTGGGATAGTAGCCGGTATGAATCACGCTTATGAGCCAGTTTCCCAGGCTTGGGTAGAGTGATGATCATAGCTTCCCTCATGGTTATGGGAAGCAGGCCATTGGAGTGCACTTCCTGGTATACCGATTTTAAAACTGGTGTTAGAGTATTTATAAAAGTTTTATAAAAATCTGCAGGCAGTCCATCGGGTCCAGGGGCTTTGCCGGACTTTAACTACATAATTGCCTCTCTAATCATCCTCAGTAATCTCTTCCACAAGAAATTTGTGGTGAGCATCACTAAGGTATCCCAGTGCTACGTCCCCAAGATACTTTCCCAGTGCTACGTCCCCAAGATACTTATCTGTGTTGGCTAGGAACATCTGTATTCGAACCACAACAGCTTACAATGAGTAGCGCATGAGAGGCTAGTCTCCTCCAGGATAATGAATAACGGCCATGCTTGTCATTGATGGAGCCCTGAGGGATATATAGCATGCCGTTACGCACAAGAATAGCCGTCCCACTGGTGTATGCACAGAATGTGGAGAATTGTCTGTATGAAGCCCACCGGCTGGAGAACCGTTTGCTTGTTACGTCTGTCAAGTGTGATTCCTGCAACAGAGCTATTTGTATATCATGCCAGTAAAGGTAGGCCAGAATATGTCTATGCTTGTGTAGGTTCCCCAGCCCCCTGACCTTTCATGTGAGGGAATTAATCTTTACATGTGGCATGGGTATGGCTGTTACCAGCTTCATAGAATGTTGGGGTGGGATGTGGCGGGTGCATTGCAATCCGTGGAGATGACCAGAATATACGTTGAAACAAAAGTATACAAGCTGGGGATGTTTTACAATGTGCACTAAGGAACAATTTCAACAAGCCCCTCACACCCTGGGGACCCAATCCCACCAGGGAAGCGTGACCCTCCCACCCAGCCAGGTAATGAGGTGCAAACATGTCTAAACATCAGGAGGAAAGTACAATGCGGAAATTACAGTAATTCTTTTAACGACTATGGTGAGACGCAAATGGCGTCTATCAGACAGCATCAAAATTCCGAGGTGATTCAAAGTCGGTCAGTACTGTGAGGCCCAAACAGTAGAGGGGTAACCTGTGGAGGTCAATCAGAGAGCCAAGCAGGTTTCCCCTCGTGAAAACAACGATGTCCAGGGTAGGGCTGGTTGTGGTACAAACAGGTTACTTGTGTATTGGTACATGTATTGGGTTTGTAGTTTGAAGGCAGCATGTGTGTTCAATAGCAATGCACATGGATCTGTCTGAGGTTTGCATGAGACGTGGCAAAGAAGATGTTAATTATAGGGGTGATGTGTTCACCTGGCAGCTGTGTTTCAGGTGACTCTCTAGGAAGGCAGCTGCTGTGTTGGGGTTGGTGAAGAAGCAGTCCTTGTCTTATAAAGATATGTGCAAATGTGTTGAGTAAAGCATAGCATATAGTATGGCTGCTTGGCAAAGCTTTTGTTTGATGGAAGTACATTTTCTCTGCACCTCTTGGACTGCGACTGTAGAGTCTAGATAGATTGCCACTTCATGTCCATCAAAATGTACTGTGCGTTTCTCCTGTGCCAGCCGTAATGCCCTATCTCAATCCTTTTAATTTAGTAGTCTGGCTAAAATCGCTCTTGGTGGCACATCTGAAGGAGGTCTAGTCATCAGGGATCCATGTCTGCGTTCTACAAAGAGTACTTTGGAGAAGGAGGATATGCCAAAACTTGTGGCCAGGAGCTGTTTCATGTACTCCTCCATTCTACCTGTGTTTGCAGTTCCCAGAATGCCTATAATATATAGATTATTCAGGCAAGACCTAGCTTCCAGTTCTTCATTTTTGGCTGCAATTAATATGGGGACTTTTTCCATGTTGGATAGTTGGTTCCCACGCGTACTTACCATATCTTCCACTGTCAACAGGCGTTGTTTCGCTTCCCTGAAGCTATCGTCATGGTTTTCAGTTTTCTGAGTGATGGCGTCCATGTGGGTACACATGGCATCCATTTTAGTCTAAATGGAGGATAGGCTTTGTTGCATAGCCAAAAAGAGCGTTTTCATATCTAACTCCTCGGTTTGGTTGTGTGAAGGAGGTTCATCTGGTTAGGTTTGATCAGTTGTGCTGGGCTGGCCCCTACGGAACATTTGGCATCAAAGTGTAGCTTAGATTGCTTACAGTCTGATTTACCCATGTCTTCTGTCGTAAGCTGAGCAATCAGGGTGCCAGTGCATTATGTGTCACTGTATTCACCAGTGCCCCTACACTGTCTTCTGTAATATGATCTCAATTGTGAGAGGGTTTTAGCCCCAAAACCATGTTGCTGCCAAGTGGTGTGTACAACGTGGGATCTAAAGATGAGTGAAAGTGTGCAGCCTATTTCAGACACAAAGGTTCTGCCAGTGTTTACATTTGTATTTTTGTTCAAGCTGGTGTCCCTGTCCAGCCACACCCTAGTTTCCAAACGGGGGGCACGAGCAGACAGGTGGGAGCACAGGCAGTGTGATGAGCAGCATGTGTTAGTAGTGCAATGTCCAGTGTGGTACTAGCTGCGCACCTGGTGCTGGTTTCAGATTTGTCATAATTTGTAGAGGCCCACCTGGGGAACAGCTGGTGCTGGCTGTGAAAGGCAGCAGGTTCAGGTTGCCTATGGCATGAAATGCCTAAAGCAAGTGCTGTATATAGGGTGGCACCCTGGGCTTTAAATCGATCCAGCACAGTTGGCAATGCTTTAACGAGTAGGGTATTAACGATATTGAAGGAGCGCCTGTGTGTGGCAGTAATCTTGAGAGCAGGACTGTTGGGGATGGTTGTTGGAAGCTTATGTTGGAGGCAATAGAGCTACTGGCTTCTCCCGCTGTCTGTCTGGTAGCTCAGCATATCTCCGATGAACCCTCCTTGGCTGCGCAATGTTGACAAGTGGTATGGGCCCCAGGGGCCGCAACCGCCAGCATGAGGCAGGACTGTGGTTTTACAGACTGGGGCTGGGTCTGCATCATCCACGTCCCCGACGGTAGACAATTGCGCCCAGCAGGCGTTATGATATTGGCTATGCCGCCGTACAGGGCCGCTGCAGAAGTCAAACAGCACCAAATCCACCCGCAACAGCAGCAGTTCAGTGTCCCCGCCCAGGCAGACGATCAAGGCCAAGCTGTACTGCCGCAGGTCAGCTACCAGCCAGGCCCATACAGTGCTGTTATTTGCAAAGGGTAAGGGGGGCTTGTCAGTCAATCGTGCAGGCCTGCTGCCTAAATATATGCAAAAGGGTGTAGCCCGGGCATGCACTCACCAACCAGGTAGATCGTCGAGCAGCAGCAGGCCACAGTCAGTCGTAGATGGCCGCCATCTTCTTGTCGCAACCCAGCCTGCAAACTCCTGTCAGTTATGCCCCCATTTGGCAGTAACAGCACTGGATCTTGTCGTTGATGAGAAGTTAGGTCCTTGCTTTAGTGTATATAAGAGAAGGAGCCGTCACCAGTAACAATGGCACAGGATATTGAGTAAAATCTCTTGATGTTATCTCCTTTCACAAATAACCTAGATCACTTCAAAGCTTGGATGTCTCAATTTAACCTCAGCCTACCCGCAACAAAAATAAAGTTCTCACTTATTTCACCTTTTCTTGATGATACCATGACACATAACGAGATTTCCTTCTTTGCCTTGTTATGTATCATACAATTGTTGTGTTCCTTCGTTGAACTCCAATTTAAAATTTTAAGAAAAAGAAAAAAGATCATTCCTAACCAAGACTTTAAAAATGTTGTGGAAGCCCTGGTGTTAACAGAATCAAGTATGGTGATGCCTTCTTGTCTGATGCACCCCCCAAAGTCAGGTTCTCACCCCTAAAACAACATGCCATACAGCTGCACAACTTGTGGCAGAACTTGCAGTGAAATCTGCATCACCCCACTACTAAATGGTCTATGATGGCGCCTGCTTGAAGCAAGATGATCTTTCGGGCTCACCTTCATTTTCTATAAGGTGGTCTATTTGAAAAAAGCTAAAGATATCTTGGGGTGATCACTCTTCTAGAAGCAAAAGTTGTTCACGTCTTGAAGTCCCTGCAAAAATTGAAATAGTCTTTTTGCAGAGAGACCCAAAAAATATGGATCTCCGTTACTCTCTCCTTCAGGAAAACACCCACTCTCAACACAATCAATTGTGTGAAATTATGATCAATTATTCCCTCTGATGATGACAAAAATATTACCTGTATATTTTGTTAGTTGATGATTTATGATTTTAGCATCAATATTTCCTATTACACCTGCACTCCATGGCATTTAATATTTAAAGTTGTTATGTATTGAATGCTAACAAAAAACTAAGAGGCTGATTTAAGAGCCTCTATCGCCTTCTTCAGACACATTAGCGTGATTTTTTATAAGCTAATGTGGCCCAACGAGGCCAAAAACGCTGCCCCAAATTTAAAAAGTGGCACAATGCATGCATTTTGCCACATTGTAACCCCTTTGTGCTACATTACGCCTGCACCAGACATAAAGTATGCAAAGGGGGTGTTCCACCGCTAGGGGGGCAGAAAAAATGACACAAAGAAATTTGCAACATTTTTTTCGGCACTTTTAACGCCTGCTTAGAGCAGGCGTTAAAGGAGGCATGCCATTGTTTTCAATGGACCTCAACGGCCTTTGCAGGATTAGCGTCAACATTTTTTATGATAATCCTGCAAAGCTCCGAAATAGCGTAAAAAATTATGACACTAGTTCCCCTAACTACTGCCATGGTGCGCCGTATATCTTAGATATGAAGCACACATGGTGGCATTAGGAAGGTGCTAAGGGGCGCAAGAAAAATTGTGCTGCATTTCGTGCAGCACCACTTTTCCTAAACCACTGCCTAAAAGCCTGATTTAGAGTTTTGGGGACAGGGTACCTCACCACAAATGTAATTCTGTGGTGCACATATCGCTCCTCATAAGGGCCCAAAAACTTGTGATAGTTGGGAATTTGGGTGGAGATATCGGCCTGAATCAGTAACTTCAGTCCTGGTATTATCACCTCCAATTAGTGGCCATCTCATAATGGGTTCATCCCCTATGGCGGAGGAAATTCCACTTATTGAATCTCTTGCAAATCTAGCACATCCATTCTAAGTTGGAGAATTTTGCATTACCACAGAACTTTAGGCCCCTTAGGGCCTGATTACCAGTTGGGCTTTTAATTTCGACCTGTGTGAAAGCCCCTGTTTATGCACGGGTTGGAATTACAAGTTTGAAAGTATTTAGGCCCGTATTTATACTTTTTGACGCTAAACTGCGCTAACGCAGTTTAGCGTCAAAAAATTTTGCGCCGGCTAACGCCATTCTGAAGCACCATGCGGGCGCCGTATTTATTGAATGGCGTTAGCCGGCGCAAGCAGACCGCCGCTGCCTGGTGTGCGTGGAAAAAAAACACGTACACCAGGCAGCGCCGGCGTAGGGAAAAATGGCGTTAGGGCGTCTTAAAAATGGCGCAAGTCAGGTTGACGCAAAAAAAACGTCTTAACCCGATTTGCGCCATTTTAAACGACGCCCAGACGCCATTTACATGACTCCTGTCTTAGGAAAGACAGGAGTCATGCCCCCTTGCCCAATGGCCATGCCCAGGGGACTTCTGTCCCCTGGGCATGGTCATTGGGCATTGTGGCATGTAGGGGGGCAAAAATCAGGCCCCCCTATGCCAAAAAAAAATTTTAAAAAATAAAAAATGTATACTTACCTGAACTTACCTGAATGTCCCTGGGATGGGTCCCTCCATCCTTGGTTGTCCTCCTGGGGTGGGCAAGGGTGGCAGGGGGGGTCCATGGGGGCATGGGAGGGCAGCTGTGGGCTCATTTTGAGCCCACAGGTCCCTTAACGCCTGCCCTGACCCAGGTGTTAAAAAGTGGCGCAAATGCGGGGTTTTCTGCCCCGCCAACTCCCGGGCGTGATTTTTGCCCGGGAGTATAAATACGACGCATTTGCGTCGCAGTCATTTTTTTGGACGGGAACGCCTACCTTGCATCTCATTAACGCAAGGAAGTCGTTCACGCTAAAAAATGACGCTCTTTACTCATACTTTGGCGCTAGACGCGTCTAGCGCCAAAGTATAAATATGGCGTTAGTTTTGCGCCGAATTTGCGTCGAAAAAAACGATGCTAATTCGGCGCAAACGGAGTATAAATATGCCCCTTAATGCACCTGATAATTATAAGTTGCCTTAAGTAACTCAACCTTCTTTAAATTTCGGCAGATCAAACTCACTGAAATTTAATGGGGGAAACCAGCCGGTATTTCCCAAATCGTGCGGATTTTGGTGTGTTAAACAAAAATCCTCATGCTATTCCCCAAAACTCGTTAATAGGTGGTAATTATCACTCACAATAAATAACATAGCCCGTGATATCGTTATTTATCATGTGCGATAAATACCACCTAAACTCGTAATCAGGTCCGTAGTGTTTGAGGGAGGTGGCACTTGGTGATGGGGCTGGTGGAGGATACTGGACATCGTGGGGCGGGACAGGGAGATTGGGCTAGTGGGTAGGAGGGGCCCGGCAGCAGTGTAACAGGCCGGGCCTCATTAAAACCTGTGAGGTCTCTCACACAACCCCAGCGCCCGCGGATCCAACAAAGAGAGGCTCTGCCACCATAGCTGGTGGTGTTGTGAAAAGTCGCAATCCCTTTCAATTAGTTTGTTGGCTTGTACGATTGAAAGCGTAGACTCCAACATCCCCCCTCCCGCCCCCCACCCAACTCCCCCGGGTGGCCAGGCTGGCTATCAGATCCCTTGATTTACGGCTCCCCCCAGGCCTGGCTAACCCCGGAATCACAGCTTCGACTGCTGCCGACGCCTCTCACGGCCACATTGATTTTTTTTAAGTATTTGGATTTAAAAATGTCAAATTTGCCTTTTCCATCCGCAGCCGGATCGGGAGCCTTCAGCTTGAAATACAAATGGGTCAATCAAGGCCCCCGTGCCCCCTCTTGGCCGACCGTGCTGAGAATACGAAGGCGACTCACTTGATGGCATTCATGGAACCGCTCTCTGTCCAACTGTACGCCGTCCCCTGCGCTCCCCCTTCCACCCACCACCTGCTTCACCGCATGCAGGGGGTGGCTTACCATTCAGCCATGCACAGCCCTGCCAGGTATGAAACTAGCCGCCATCAGATGTCCGGTTCCCCTGCACCCACACAAACCATGCCCCCCGCATCACCATGCATGGGGCGTACCTCCCGTTGGTGCAGCTAACCCGATTATTTCTACATTTTATAACTCAAACAGCTCCAGGGGGGCAATTTCCTTTCTTGCACAGGGGCTCATGACACACTCTTGAATTCTCTAAGAGTATTTGATTTTCCAGGATGCTGTATTTCTGTAGTTTTTTCTTGCAACATAATCCTCCTGTACAGAGTATATGGTGAAAACTGCTGCCGTTATATATCTGTTTGAGTTCTAGATGGGGTGGGTGTTTTTAAGATACAACGATTGAGATCTGTGGAGTTCAGGTTGAAAGCAGAACAAAATACAGTGCCCATCAGTGGGTCGTAAAGGGGTTCTCAATACATGCTCGTCCAGTCCTTGGCCTCTCTCAGAGTGCCCAGAGAAATGACTGGATGTGTCAATTGTAAATGTGATTCTATGCCACAGTGTGAGGAGGAGATACCCAACTTTCAAAATATTGACTGAGTGATAAGACGAAGAAAAGGCACTGTTTACATGTGAGCTGGTGCGTTGTGTGTGGGAGAGGTGAGTGGAAGGAGACACAAGGAAGTACGTGCAGGAGAGAGTAAAAAGAGGGTGCTGCAGTAGAAAGAGAGGAGGTGTGAAATATGCAGATGGAGGGTTTCAGAAATATACTAGGGAAAAAATAGCATAAGTGTGTGAGAGTGTAGAAGAAAGAGGTGTGAAGAGGACAACTGGAGTGACTAAGACACTGAGGACCACTACTCCACTGCCCGTACCTCAGACCGTAGCAATAATTAATTCAGTCCGCTTAAAATGTTTAAATGACTTATGTTTGTGTTGGGGGACTGGGGAACCTAAAGAGCCCTGGCAAAAATGATCAAACCAGCCCAGGTCCTGTCATCTCCATGCAATGCCTCTCTCCTTCCATTCATTCTCTTTCTCTCTCCTCTTCCTCCTCCCTGATTGCTGTTTCTCTATCTTTCCCCCTCCCTCTCCCTCTTTCTCTCTCTCTTGAAGCCTCCTCATGCCTGCTGCAAGAGGACATTGATAGAGGCACCAGGAGAAGCCTAGAGCTTTCAAAACCGGCCTCCAATGGCCTCCAAGGACCACGTTCCGGAAGCAGGACACTCCCTTGCTATTCCATGGAGGTTGGTGCCAAACACAGGACAAGAAGTAAAGGCTGCAGTTGCTGCCATCTTGATCAGAGAGCATAGATGAGACGTTGCCCTGACCATGATGGGTGGGAGAGGAGTTTAGGCAAAGCTGACCCAGGCCTTTGTAAAAGACCAACGTGGGGAGAAAGCCTGCCAAGAATGGCCAGTGGCACAGTGGTTAACAGGAGTGTGACCGGGAAATGTTGCTCAACTCTGTCATCCCTGGGTAACTGCATCTTCCATTTCCAAGTGAAAGAAAAAGAGGAAAGATCCCTTTTTCCCTCCAAGATACCTTAAGTGTCCCATATTTTGTGAGACTGTTATCCTTAATTCAGAAACATTTCAGCCATATGTATTTATTTAGGTTCTTGATATATTGTGTCAAGGCCCCAGACACAGGGTGGCAGAACGACTTGGAGAGAATGGCTTGAAAATAACAGTGAAACCAGCCAAACACTAGGACATGAAAACAGAACTATAATTCCTTACCAAGATGTTAGTATCTCTGTATAACAGGTTTGGAGAGACCCCTGATATAATCTTTGCGTACACATTATGAAAGGTCTTTTAGGAAGTGCTGTTTGAATTCCCTTGTGAAAGCATATGGTCGTGGCCTTTCGGATATATGGTCGTGGCCTTTCGGATATATGGTCGTGGCCTTTCCAGATTCTTGGTGCATTTCCAGAGCATGACCGTTTCAAAGTGAAAGACTTTCTGAATCTGGAAATGTCCATACTGAGCAGAGCCTGGCTAACTAATAGTCTGTTTCTATTAGAAAGCGGAGGTTTTTGAGATACGTTGATGCACAGTTCAGGGGTTTCAATGGATGAATAGGTGTAGAAAATGTGGTGCACAGCAGAACAAACTGGTGTCCCCCTACCCTTAAACCTAACTACTTTCATGCCTACTGGAAGTCACATTGTCCATTGGCTGCCCAACCCCTTAACCCTTGTTCTCTGGATGTTCCAAACAGTGGAAAGGCTTAGCTGGGTTCGTTTTAGAGAAGCAGGCTCTGGAAATCCTTGAAGTTCTGCTTCCTGGCACCAATGGCCACTGAAAGTCTATTAAAAACACTAGAGACATTTGCATCTAGTTCCACAATTACATCAGAACCAAGGTTTCCACGTACACAGACCCTAATTGGTAAGAGCTTCTTTGAAGAGTACCCTGTTACCCTGTTACAATCAGCAATCTTCCTTTCAGTAGGGTTTGATTCCCATTACACTGTTGTATGGTGGGGTTTTGGACTGAGCATGGGCATCAGAGTTTTGGCTTGAGCCCAGAGGCCTATCTTCACCAAGTTGTAGAGAGAGATAGCTAGGTCTCCATGAGTGTGCCTGCAGTCCAACCTGCAACTTTGTCCCAGTGGCTGATGCTTGCCTGTAACATCTGCGACGACCTTCACTCACCCTCTTCCCATAACCTCTACCCTTGTCCCCAGTCGGGGAACCTTACCAACAGGCCTCATCCGGCCTTCTGCGGCCTTCTTTTTTTCCAAGTGTTTTTATTGGCATTTCAGTGCACTATATAACCCATAGAACAATAAATCAGCTGGTACAGTATTATTGTACGTACCTATGGTATCATTTTCCACATTGTACAGCGACCTAATGTTGCCTGTATTACCCTAGTCCCATTGTAATACGGCCATTGAGTCCATGTGTTAAGCTTTTTTTATAGGATGCCTAAGTAGAAAACTTAAAATAGGTAAAAAAACAATGAAATAAAAACAAACTCGAACTTCCCGATTGCCATAACTAGTTGTGTTGCGGTGTCTTAAATGTTTACCTATGTGAGGTGTGAGATGTTAATGCCACTGATTCGCCACATGATGTGGTGGTTCCAGGGCTTCGGTTAGGGTTATTTATCCACTTTAACTGCATCAAGGGGAGCAAGTCACACCTCTTGAACCACAGCGGTCTAGGGATTGCAACCTCATGGTGGGCGCTCATCAGATTTCCTTTCTATTTTTTTAAGGTACCCATCCCAGAATGTGAACCGTCCCCCCTTCCCAACCACTATTTGGGGGTGGGCGGGTCATCAGCGCTGCCACCTCTGCATAGGCCTACCTCAAGACGCATCACGTCCCGCCTCCAGTGCCAAACTGTGGGTGTCATTGCAGCCTTCCAGGCCAAAGTGATGCTTCTTTTGGCAAGAATGAGAGGTAAGTCAATAATGGCGCATACATATCTTGTTATTTTTTGCAGGGTTAAGCACTCAGAGGAGGCATGTGGTGGACTTCCTTTGCTTCAACCGTCCAGTCACTTCCACCAAATCCCTTTTGGCAGTGTCTCAGAAGAGTGATATCACCGGACATCACAATACCACATGAAGGAAGCCTACTTCAATCTTGGGACAATCTGCGCAAGCCCTGGTAGCCCCTGGGTACATTCAGCATATCAGTTGTCATGTCAGATACGTGTGGTGTATGTAGTTGAACTGCATATAGCGAAACCTGGAATTTCTGGATATTGATTCAACCAAGTTCAGGCAGTGTAGCCATACAGTGTCGCTAAATTAGTCTCTTAATCGCTGTTCCCATCACACTCTCAAGTGTGGTTAAGTCGTGCCCATTATCAGTAGCAGTGCCGGGTAGTGGCACTTGACCACTTTTCTCCAGGTACCACATGTCAATGCCACCACAGGGGTTGCAACACTGCAGTGTGACTC